>NC_064630.1:407775784-409025784 GCF_023864275.1 Schistocerca cancellata
CAAGCTATGCAATATACTTGTCTGTCCCTATTCTATCCCTGCTCTCAATCCCTTGTCCCATGGTACAAATTTCAGTAACAGACATTGATGCAAGGCCTGTCCCACACATCCTCCCAGTACCATCTCTACTACAGTTCTGACACAGGCATCTCCTACCCTATCAAAGGCAGGGCTATCTGCAGAAGTGGCCACATGGGCTACCAACATAACTGCAAACACTGTGACCCATTCTACATGGGTATGACCACAAAGAATCTGTCGGTCTGCATAAATGGCCATTGGAAAATTGCCATACTGTGGCCACGATACAGTTGGACAACCAATTGCTGAGCATGCCACCCAAAAAGGTGTTCTTGAGTTCAGCACCTGCTCCACAACTTCTACCATCTGTATTGTGACTACCGACACTGGCTTGGCCATGAGCCCCAACCTTCACTAATCCCTGTTCACACCACCTTCCTTGCTCCCACTACAGCCTCAAACGTGCCGTCTGTCCCCTCAAACCCCCCCCCCCCCCCTCCTGTCATGCATCTACATAGACCTTCCTGCTTCTCTCTTCTCCACTTCCTCCCTACTTGCAGCACAACCTCCCAATGTTGCACCCAGCAGCCCAACATCTTACACCTGCCACATCCCTGCGCGCGCGCTCACACACACACACACACACACACACACACACACACACACACACACACACAGGCAGCACTACAGCATCTTTCCCCACTCTACCCCGCTATCCCTCACCCTCCTTGTGTCATGCCTGTTCTGTATCACCAATACCCACCCCAATCAAGATCACTATCCCTTGCAGTCAGGCTTTAGTGCCCACAGACAACAGGGTGATGTGTTTGTGAGCTGTGTGTGTTTGAACGTACATGTGTGTTGGAGGTTTGAACATACATGTGTGTTGGAATCAAACAATGGAAAATCCAGGATGGAATGTAACAACAGTTCTGTATGTGTTTGCGTGTGTGTGTGTGTGTGTGTGTGTGTGTGTGTGTGTTTTCAAAAATGGTTCAAATGGCTCTGAGCACTATGGGACTTAACATCTGTGGTCATCAGTTCCCTAGAACTTAGAACTATGTAAACCTAACTAACCTAAGGACATCACACACACCCATGCCCAAGGCAGAATTCGAAACTGCGACCATAGCGGTCACGTGGTCCCAGACTGAAGTGCCTAGAACCGCACGGCCGGCGTGTGTGTGTGTGTGTGTGTGTGTGTGTGTGTGTGTGTGTGTGTGTGTTTGTTTGTTTGTTCTTCCACATCTGGAGGAGGACTCCGTCCAATAGCTTTTTAATGCTCTTTTAACTATGTCTGTCTGCCATACAATGCTTCCTGTATGTAGTGAGTAACACTCTGTACTACTTCATATTGATCCATGTAAGTACTTGTTACATAATTTATTTCACTCCTTTCAATACCACTCCTCCATAATCCTAGCACTGAAAATTGGTTTTCCAACATATACTCGATTTTCAGATACATCTATCCACAATTTATGCTAATTTCCAGGGTTTCAATTTTTGTGGCTAACTTTTGATCACATCTGTAATTATTCTAACACCCACCAGTCCACTTTTTGGAACGTTTTTCCTTCTCTTCAAAATCTTTGCATCTTTTCCTTTCTTTTTACTACCTCCCATCTTTCTGCTTTTTTTGTTGTTGTTGTTGTTGAATATTTTTTAGAAACTCTGAAAGTAAAAGTTTCGACTTGTCTTTTTATTTATATGGCTGTCAGCCCAGCAGAAGTGCCTCCTGTCTTGCTGCTTGGAAAGTAGGTACTCGTTATTTGTTTCAAGTGTCACCAATATTCATTTATGACTTTCAATTTGAATAAAATTCTGTGTCTAAGTTTAACAGGGGAGATTTGATGACAGCAGGAAGACATGAATGCAGTGTGTATGAAGAACGAAAGTCAGAAAATCAAGTCATTGGTAAGACATTTGAAATCTTGAAACTGCACTACATAACACAGAAATTATGACAATAAGTTCACATTTCCAAATCCTTTCTATATCATTACTGGTCTTCTGTGAAGGATTATTTAACAAAGGCAACAACAATAACTAAGATGATATATGCTATATTTTTCTAATAAAAAAATAGAGGGTTGGCAAAGATTTCTTGAAGTTATGAAATAGTTCATGCCCAAAATTATTTACATTTCACTAATTTGAAGCAAACATTAGAACAGTTTTCTGTAAAAAGTGCTGCACAGCTTCAACATATTTAAAGAATGACATCATGTAGCTGCCAGAAGCTGCTCCAATGTATATTTATACGCACGCAACTGATTTTGGTTAAGTTGTTGATTAACACCCCATCAGATTAAAGCAAGGTTCCCTGCCATCAAATACATAACAGTCTTCAGCTGCAACATGTATCACATACATATGCACCTGTTACATTATATAATTTTCATCAGTCACCATGTGCAAAAATTGACATATCACTGCAGGGTTTAGTAAACTGTCTAGAGATTGTAAGATGAATGCTGTAAATGTACTGTAAATTTTTGTACCTGGTGACTGATGAAAAATGTATAAGATAATAGATGCATGTACATCTGACAGGTGCTGCAACTGAAAACAATTATATATTTGATAACAATGAATCTTCCTTTAACCTGATGTGGTGTTAAACCATAACTTGGTAGTTTAAGGAGAATTGGTTGTGCATGACTAAACAAATATGCAACAACTTTTGGTCATTTCATGATTCCATTCTTTAGAAATACTGGAAAGTGCAATGTTTGCTGAATGATTTATTACGTGTATTGAAGTCAAAATACAGGCAGTAACATACAAGAGGCACAACAAGTTTTGCAATACAGTAAAATCCAGTGTAGTGGCACACTACACACCAAAGACCTGTTTATACCTACCTGTTTCTTTGTTGTTATTGAGAGTTGGTTTCAAATCTCTGTTACACATATCAGATTGCTTACAACATTCTACGACAAAAGTGTCATTAAGTTTGTTGGAGTAATGACAAGCGATGGGATTTTCAGGAGGAAAATTACTATCCAGGCACCTGTCATAGATACAACACACAAAAGACAACACAGATTAGTTGTATATCAAAAAAAAATCATGCATTTATCAAAGTGTAGTCAGCCAAGGTTTACGGGGAATAGCCAGTTCAGAAAAACTCAATTCTTTAAAACACAATACTGCAAATTCAATATTAGAATTACACACACGGAGGAATCAGCAGACTGTTAATTATAAATACCAAGGAAATAAAACAACTTTATTTTAAAAACTACACAGGAAATAAAATAAATGCACAGTTCATAAACTTCTAACTCATATGATAATCAGTAAAGATTCATACATCATTAAAATTTCAGGCTTTGGATTACACACAGCTAGTGGGAGGATAGGTCAAAAAAAATTGTGAAATTGAAATATGACAAAATGCATGAAATTAAGGTAACAAGTAAATGAATAGTAGAGGAGTTGAGTTGAGTGATGTGTATACACACACACACACACACACACACACACACACACACACACACACACACAACCGCCTGAAAAGCCACATTGTGCTAACTGAACATACAACGCTGGGATAGTACTTCTGCAGGCAGACCGAGGTAAGGGATTGGTTGAAAATAGAGGGCAAGGGGACAAAGAAAGCGGCCAGTGGGAAGAAGGATTGACCAAGAATACCTGATGACTCAGGTGCAAATGCCTAATGTTTGGGCCCCAATGTAGAGTGAAGGAGAGTGAGGATTAAGAGGATAAAGGATGCATTCGAAGGATACCTCCTGTCTACATAGTTCAGAAAACCTGATGCTAGGAGGAGGGGAAGGCGGTGGGAGAGGGGGAGAGGGAGGGGAGGAGAAGACCCAGACAGCCCACGTTGTGAAGCAGCCACTGAAACAGAGGATGTTGTGCTCAGCACCTTGTTCCACAACTGGGTGGTCAATTCTTCTCTTGGCCACAATTTTGCAGTGGCCATTCATTAGGATGTACAGTTGGCTGGTGGTCATGCCCACATAAAATACTGTGCAGAAATTGCAGCAGAGTTGGTATATGACATGACTGCTTTCACAGGTGGTCCTGCCTCTCATTGGACAGGAGCTTGTGACACGACCTCAGTGGGTGAATCAGACAGGTCTTGTGCTTGGGTCTTCCACAGGGAGATGACACATATAGGAAGGGATTTAGGGCAGTTGTGACATAGAAGCCATGTCATATACCAAACCTGCTGCAAAATATCTACATAGTATTTTATGTGGATGTGGCCACCAACTAACTGTCCACCTGAATGAATGGCCACTACCAAACTGTGGCCAAAAGCAAACTTGATCCAGTAGCAGGACACACTGCTGAGCATATAGCACTCCATTTCAATGGCCGCTTCACAACCCATGCCACACGTTCTTTCCCATAATACTTTTGACCGCAATCTCCGTTAACTCACTACACCACTCACCTTCACCCTGTGCCAGGACTCAAACTTCACTCAACCTGCACCCACACAATCTTTCTCACAGTCTCCACTTCCTCTGTTCTGTCCACTCTTCCCAATCTACTACTCCTTATCATCTTCCTCTACATCACTATGATGGTGCTGGCGTGCTGGATTCCTATCCTGCGCACCTTCTGCATCTCACCTCTGCATTCCTATCTTGTGTCCAAGGGGCCTCTCCCCAAGCTATAATCCACCATTCCTCAACCTTCCCTCCTACTACCTGTCTCTTTTCCCTTCTGCGGCCACTTTTCACAACACAACCCCTCACCCCAGTCTACCTGCAGAACTGCAGTCATGGCGTTGAGTATCTAGTCAGCACAATATAGCTATACAGGTCTTTGGGAAGGGGGGGAGGGAGTAGGGGGAGGGGAGGCAGGAAACGCACATGCATGGTCTAGCTCAAAAAAGATTTGTCTGAAAGCTGGCAAATGTTTCAGTCTTGTTTATGTGCACGTCAATAGCTGAATGCCTCTACTATTTGATGGTTTGTTAGTTTGACTTCTAAATTATTGGCCCCTCAGAACTTTCCATACCATATTTATGGTACTATCATCTGAAATTCTGAACATAAGAGCTCAAAAATATTCATACTGAACACTATATTGATGAATTTCTTTTTTCTCTCATTTTGTTTCCATTCATCTGTCACTTTACTGAATTTACAAGTTGTTTATACTGTTTCATACTCTCAGAATGTCTCTTTACAGAGCCCTGTACCCCTAACAACAGGAAAAACATTGTTTTAAGTTGCAAGTTTAACATCACAGGACATGGTGATAGTTGCACTTAATGAAAAATTGTCAAGTGTAGCCAACTATAATACTAATACTGCCAGGAACTATTTTGCACCTTTTGTTAATACAGGGTTTTCATACACCCTTGTTGGTTTGGATATAATAGGGGTTTCCCAATGTTTTGGTACTAGTCTTTGTTGTTAAAGTACTCTAATAATTTAAAGAATAGCATTTAAAGAGTAACACAGCCTGTGTGCTTTAAGGAAAGACATAACAGTCACACATTTTTTTCATGCATTGAAATCGTGTAATTATGCATTCACACAATCAGTTAAGAATTTCTTTCTGTTTCCATTGTTTTCAAAGATGCACTGACACAAAAAATGGAACTAATGATACTATTAACAAAAATGGGAAATGTAGCATTACATGAATTACCTCCAACTTGTTCTACTTCTTCTGTAATAATTCAGGAGCTTATTTTACAGCTAGTAAACAACAAAATGTTGAACTCTCTCTGCAAATAAGTTTATTTTCTTCATTTCAGAAGATGATGAGAAGTCTCTTTTACTATTCATACATTCAAGTATGACACATCACTATGTGACTGTACAGCTCAGATACCAAAATAATTCTCTATTCATGATTAGTATCAAGATTGTATACAAGACATCAAAGCCCTACATTAAAAAGATACCACTTCATAGGGGCTGGTTTTTTCTCTTTCAGTTATGACAAAGTGTGCAAAGAAGATAATCATGTTCATTTAATATTTAATCTGCATTTATATACGCTGACCAGTTTAAAACACATATATTATTAAATGGGGCAGCAGTATAATTAACATTTAAAAGAGTGGTTATACTTTACAAGAAACTAAACTGACTGTGATAAAAAATGTAAATACAGTGATACTGTTGTACCTACAGATACTTTTTCCACTTTGTTCAGATATTCTGTAAGCTGAATGCCATGGATAGAAGCCAAATGTGTATAGCATCTATGTTTCAAATCTGATACTTCATTTTAACATAATTCATATAACATTTCACATAAATTCACCTGACCACCAGTTACTTATCCTTCAACATGTAAAGTAATTACAAGGAGTGTACGTCAGACTTTAATGCTCCATAAATGCTAAAGCTTTTATGAAGCAAAATTTCATTTATACAATGACAGTGGTGAAAACAGCCATGCCACTACTAGAGCATTCGTCTTATGTGACTTTAGGAAACTATAAGGAAGATAAGTCAAGCTGAATGAATGGGAGTTTGAATTGCACTTTTCCCACACAGAATGTCAGAGCCTTGAATATTAAGCCTGTGTTACACTGACTGAAACATAATTACAATAACTGATCTAATTATCCCAAGATTGCACTGGAACTGCAAATAATTTTCATTTTATTATTTGCAAACCTAATAGATCCCTACATCCCTGTTTTATCACTCCAAAAAAATTAGAAATCATTTCTATTCTTTTTTGCAGAGATTTTTTATCATGGTATAATGGTGTTACGCCTATAAACATCACAAACATTTTCATAAAACCTCTCCAAAAACAGTGATTTTTCAATTGCCATCACTTCTTCACCTTTACTTAGATTTGCTGTCTGTAGCTTAGGAATAATGTTATAATTTTTGAACGATTTATCCAGGTGAAACAAAATTAATATTTACTTGCGTGTATTCTGAATAATAAGTGAACCATTGAATATGTTTTATTTATTTACCACCTTTTAGTTCCTCTTTGCCTGATAAGAGATGGGTGCAATGAATTTTACTATATTTATAATCTTGCATGCTATTACAATTGCAAAGTATTGACTTCCTAAGTCTGCCTGTAAATCCAGTGTCTAACAGTAGGCTGTAACTTGGCTATAAAACCTGACTTGCATGTTCAACACAGCACAGCGTTTTCGTTACTCCAGGTGAGACTGGAAATCTGATGAAGATAGCATCTGGAATTCTGCACACTTCACCTGAGGAATACCTAAACCTATAACACACAACATTCATTCCTCACAAATCAGTCACAGTCATCTATAAATTTATTTATTTCCTCTTTGTTATTAAAGAGATATTTTAATTTCATGTATCATATTGATGTAGAATCTGGTAAATAAAACCTGTATGCGATTACAAAGACTTTTGTGACAGCAACCTTTAAATTAAAGTTCTTGGTTCATAATTTATGTCAAATCAGAGTTAAAATTCAAGCTTTGAAGAACCATTAATACTGTCCTCAATGTCAGGAAAGCAAACTCCAAGTTTTTATCCCAGACACACCCCTATATTGATTTAGGCTTTTATAACCATTACTAAAAGTTTTCCAGCTACCAGTCCCAAGGTTTCCACAAGAAGGTTGAATTAAAGTCAATCACCATAACTACAATAAGTTCATTCACCTCTTCAGTTACCAGTTACAACAGTGATATGAGATTTAGGTTTCTAACAGGATTATTGTGCCATTTGTGTTGTTTTCTCCATCTCTACTCCATCTGATGGCTGCATTCTATTAATGTGAGGTGTGTGCCCACAAATTCTAGTGTTGCCAAATAATATTTCATCAGTAGGCATGACTATGTTCTGCAATGGCAGATTTCTCAAACTTACTTTTTATACTGTCAGTATGTTCTCTCCAATTGTTTATTAATAATGCAATCTTTCTTCTAAAGTAATTCTGCCAAATACTGAAAACCCTAAGACACACTGTTCCAATGCTGCCATAATGGGCATGGGAGAGCCTGTGAGCACCCTTCAATTCAACCGTGAGTAGGAGCAGGTGGTGTAGGCAACCTGCCAGACAGCCAGACAGCCCGACCGCATGCAGTCTGCACAAGTGTGACCTGCTTGTCCACTCCTGGCCATCTGAGTTACAAGGCCGATCATGTGTCAGCCGTTTGTACACCCCTGCTTGTCCTGTGGCTGTGCCCACCCTCCTGCTCTGCAGCAGGTGTGTGAGTTGGAACAGCCTGCCCTAAGGACTGTTAGGCATTGGTCATCTTTGACTCATTGTAATTTACCCTTGATTTATGGAGGTGAGCTAAAGACTGATTTATCCCATGCCCTCCCAATAACCACTCAATCTTTCTGGAGGCTGCTCCAAGGAACAACAGATGCAATTAATTTCTTGTCTTTGTTTTTCTATGGTTTCAATATGCATTTAGTATGCAAAGCAGATATGATTTCATAGGACTTCATACTTTTTTCTGAAGAGTTTTTCAAAGTATTTTAGCTGAGCCCATAGATTTTGTCTCACTAAGATAACCATAACCATGTTTTCTGAAGTACTGAAAACGAGTTTGTTCTGTGCTGAATGGTGGAAGCTACACGCATTTAAATGTAGAATGGTATGCGTCGCCTTCCTTTAGACCATATGACACATCAGCTCTGTCTTTCCTAATTCAATTTCCATAGTGAACTTCATTTCTGGATAATACAACCCACCTGTTTAGAGGACATCTGTAATGCTTTGGTACCACGGGAGAAACAATAGATGATGTCAGTTATATCCGTAAACCCAGTTTGGTCATAAAGAAGCCATATTCGAGGCCTTGCTTTAGGATAATCCCATATCAAGCAAAATATGAGGTGCTGAATGGAACAGCAATATAACACTCAATAACACCAGCAGTGGATAATTTTTTATGAAAAACTTTGAACACACATTCCTGACTATGGCTTATGTTATGAGTACTTTACATTATCAAAACTTGTAAGTCTTACCCTTCACAGCTTTACGTTAATGATGGAATGAAATAACATATGATTAAATACCAAAACTAATCTGTAACTTAATTAATATTAATCTAAATGGAAGAAATAGATTGAGAAATTTAATTTCTGGACTGAAACTTGTACTCAACAAGTATTAACTTTCTTGATAGATTGAAACACTGTTCCTAACAGGCCTCAAACCTAAACGTTCATTTTTAGTCAGCATGAACTCGGACAGATGATTGTTGCCCATAAGATTAAACTCCTGGATTTTTACCTTGGTCTGGTAAATATTTTTAATTAATGAAGAAAAAATTAGTAATTCTGTCACAACTGCAGTAAAATGGCAGTGAAAAACTAGCTGCTCACTGCAGACAAACACGGTGTTGCGTAAAACAATTTAGTTCCATCACACTTAAAGATAATTTGCTCATCTGGAGTAAGCCATGATATGGCAGCCACAATTTCTTTCTTTCTTGTATATCTGTGATGCTACAAATAGATTAAATTGTTAAGTCATCTTCTCCTTAAGGAAAAATTTCCACTTGTATTTGAGCAACTAATGGGAATTAACACAAAATTTAAATTTAGATCACAAGACAAATTTCAAATCCCACCAATATCTAGAGCAGCTACTTCTGGTCCCATACACTACCATTTCTCATAGCTCACCACTTCAAAATTAAGTTATAAGGAAGATCCTTATCAGCAGTCTAATGATGAAGTGAGCTAGTGAGCATGGGAATGGAACAGGGCTGCGAGGAAGTAGTCAAGTTTCTGTAAAAACACATGCCAAATTTTCTGATGATGTGGTTGACTGACAAGGCAAATTATACGATGATGTGAATGTAGTGCTCCAGGCAGATATAGATTTAAGGACAATGCTCATTCCAGCCATCAGCTAGGTCACTGTCAACCTAGACGAAAATGCCATCCATTATGTTGTTGTTGTTGTTGTTGTTGTTGTTGTTGCTGTGGGCTTCAGTCTAGAGACTGGTTTGATGCAGCTCTCCATGCTACTCTATCCTGTGCAAGCTTCTTAGCATTATAGCACATTCATTTGTTTTCAAAGACACTCATTTTAAAGTTTATATAGTGTTCCCTAGAGAAAAAAAGAGGCAGTAATTAACAGCCTCATAAGGCCATCGACATTGGGTAACACTGCAGATGAAGACACAGCTAAGTCATCTTCTTTCACATTTTTAATTCAGATTTGGGGATGAACCTTTGTATGCAGCCACATAAATTTCAGCCATATTTGCAATAAAAGCCGAACAAATGATACAACCCTGCTGACATCATTGTAAGAAAGCTATTTACACAATAACAAAAATGAACATACATTAGTACTACTGTGTTAGTGACAGACCCATTAATTCATTCTGGTTGGCAGACTTAGATTTCAAAACTGTATTGTCCACGGAAGTGATCTTGAATAACTATGAACATCTACATGGCAACAACTGGATTACAATTTAATCAACAAATCCTCAGACATAACTAAACAATACTCATGTAGCATAGCACTGCTTCTTTTTGTATACCCACGTTTGAGCTAGCAAACCATTGAGTAATAAAGGATTTTCTATTTAACAACATATGTCAGGTTTGACAACAGGAGTAATTTATTTATGCTCCATGGGTGTGACACATGCAAACTGTAATTTTTTTACATAAACTTGCCTTTCCCTGGCATTTTGTTTCAAAAATGCATCCTTTGGTCTATATGTGCCAATTCATAAATTGTAAAATAATATCTTTCACTTGCCGTGGTACAATGTGTCACTTGCTCACTCTGCTTGACTACAAATAAAACTATGATTTTTTTTTATTTTTTATTTTAAGTTAATCAGTTTTGACACTGTATATGAAATGTAAAAGAGTAAACTAAACTGCAAGACAAAATACTTTAGAACGTACAATTATGAAATGCCTTAATATTCTCTGAGTGATTCGACAATATTATGGGAATCGTAAAGCAGATAACGGGTGCTATGAGATATTTATCCTTATTTTTGTGTATAATCTATTAGCATTCTCCGTTTTACTTATCTAAAACTATTGTTTCATACACCCCTTTTGTACAGTTGTTTGTTCCCCTAGATTTTTCTTGATAGAACATACGAAAATTCTCAGTCTTCAGTTACAATGATCAAAGAATGCATTATAATCAGGAGAGTCAACATCAGTATTTATCTTTTGCTTCCTGTTCCAACCCATTATCTGTCGCTGTCAGTAACATCAAAGTAAAATGGTTCTGTATCCAATCATGACATAATTCTTCAGGAAAACAAAAAAGGAGTAATTCTGGATTTTTTTGCCAAATAGAAAGCAAAACTTCAAGTACTGCAGAAAAATTATTTATCGATTTATTGCATCATCACAAAGTCATAACACAACATACATGTGACTCTATGAAGGCACAATTATTTTAATAGTTTATTATGGGTATTCCATCAGTCCATTACTCTACAGATCTTTATAGAATTGAAAAAATAATAACATTCACCTTGGTACAATAGTTTAAATAAGCAATATGTCAATTTACATAATGAGAGGACATAAAAAATTTCTTTGTCATATTCAAACACATCTCCTCCTTTCTATAGTTAAGACAGTAACATCCAAATATGTCCCCCTAATCCTTTAAAAAAGTAAATATGATTAATTTCAATCAATTTATAAAGCACGAATGACTACTAAAGGACCTTAACCAAGTTGTAAAATGTACATCATAATCATCAGCTCATCATCAAAATCATCACTGTCACATGAGTTGGTAAATATTTTGACAAATAACTGCCCATTATGCTACAATTAAGTAAGGACAACAATGGCATCATAAGTACACTATAATATTACTAAGCTAGCATTTCCTTGTTACATTAGCTTTCCTGAGAGTATTTGCCAAGCATAAAGGACCATCAACTAGATTAAGAATTTATAGTCTCTTGTACAGCATATAAGAAACACCACTTTCTTCTCATTTTTCTTTATGGATCATGAATATTTGCTCTGCCTATCCTCTGCATAAAGCAGAATATAACCACATTTGATGACTAAATGACAAAATTGATGACACCAAGTATGTACCTAATAATTTTAATAAATCCAAGTAAGTGTTGCAATAATTTTAAGCAGACATATTTCTCAGTAATTAGCATGATAAATATGACAATTTAGTTTCATACCTATATCACTTATTTTTCAACATGTGCTGAAGTCCACTGACAAATACTGAAGTCTATTCATATACACTCATTTACAAAATAACTCAACTATTAGGTGCCTGTTTAAAACTAGAAGAATAAAAGCAATGCAACTGCACCAGAATACAATTAAATGAATGTAGGATGACTCTGACATTTGTAAATGTTCATACCAAATATACAGAGCTCTGTGTAGCTGCACAATTCACAGCTTGTAAAATAATTATATATAATTTAATACCACATTTCTCAAAGATCTATGAACAGCAGCAAACTAAACACCAATATATTTCATTCTATCAATATTTCATTCTATCACTCTGTGTAAGTGTTTCACATGAAGAACTGTTCACATTGTCATGAAACCAGTCACTCAGAGGCAAAAACTGTATCAAGTTAGAGGCAAGTACAATGTAAACACACAAAGCTGCTACAAACACACTACTCATTTGGTTATTAACATAAATCTACGATATCCAAACAGGTAGTCTGCTACTTGTTAGTGTACACCACACAACGTCACATGGCGAACTGGAGCACAAGATGTTAGACAGCAAGCTGGGGCACTGATGACTATCATGTCGTCCATGTGGGAGAGTGCGGGGGAGTCACCTTACCTGCCAAACGTGGGACCTCATCCTTGTTGCACATGTCTGAGTGGTTGCAGCATATCATTGCATAAACTGCTGTGGGCTTCCGTGTACAAAGTACCGGATACTCCGGTGGGAAAAATTTCGCCTTGTTAAGACACCTTAACAATCAGGAATAACATAAACAAAAACTCCTCAGATGGAAGAATAAAATACCACTATTTAGTTTAAAAATATGGGCTGTATAGTCAGCTAAAAATAAGGAATGTAAATGAGTTTTTATAATGCAATTATGTAATTGAATACTAGTTAAAATTAAGCAAGTACTCTTTCATTAGCAAAACTTCACAACTTATTTTTATGTTCCAAAACACTTATCAAAACTGTTAAGGTAGCTACTATTTAAGTGGTCACTGTTTATCTGTGAATTGTGTAAAATAAAGCACCAAATGTGTGGAATTAAATTCTTCAAACAGAAACCTCCTCAATCAGAAATGAAGACCATTCTGAAAGTTTCAAGAATGACTGTTCTGATCTACCATTATACTTGCAAACAAGACATGAAACAGGAGCAATCAATCATTTGTTGAAAGTTTCAACAATGTAACTGTTGAAACAGTGAAAATATCATTTACATTATTCAGTTGTTGTTGGTGGCAATGGACTGAATTAGGGTCATTTCTTTGTAAAACAAAATTACTATTTCAAAGAATAGGAATGAGAATACGTATCTTGAGGAACTAATTCAGGTGTATGGAGATTCTCCGCTCTCCACAATAACTGTCTATAGTTGGCTGTTGATTTCAGATATGATGGAAATTTTCATTATGATGAAAGTAAATCTGTGTTGCCTAAGCAAATACATATAATATTTGGGGAGCGATTGAATGAAACATTCACTGCACCTACAGCACATGGAGAATGTCTTTTTTGCAAGGAATAGTGCAGCAGCCATTGTTAAGATGTTACATGGAAGTTTTCAAGTCAGGTTAGGAAGAATTGCAGTCAGTGGACACCACATGGTTTCATCAAGAAACAGAAGCCCACAGTTCGATGTTTTATCAGTTGATGTTTGACACATTTAATTTTACCATAACAGAATCAACATCCAAAACTATATCGAAAGATGAAGCACAACTGCATGAATTTGATTTATAATTATAATGGAGGGCATACATACAGAGCATCACTCATGATGATCATCCAATGAACATGCAGAAACCAAGGATTGTAGTTAACAAATATTACTGATCATTTGCTTCACTGAAAATGAACACCTCACCCCAGTCACACACTAAAAGCTAGTATTGTATCTACAGACTGTTATGCCTAAAGTGTCTAAGGTTTTCAAGGAGACAGAAGATAAACTGACAATGGCAGGTGTAAATGCAGTACAAAATTTATAGCAGAATGTAAATTATTTATGGATAAAGGAAACAATTCAGCAAACAGTGGTGGTATTAAGTCTTCGATAGGCACAAAAAAAAGGTGAAAACTGTGCTAGCTTTACGACGAATGACACACACACACACACACACACACACACACACACACACACACAGTGTGGCATGTGACCACCTGTGTGTTCAGTGTTCAGCCAGTAAACACAGAAATGTGTGCGTACAGGGGAGGTGGGGGGAGGGGGATTGGTGGCTGGATGACAGCACGCCTGTGCACTCATTGATGGATTCATCAAAAAGCTAGCAAAATTTTCATTATTTTTTGTGCACCTGTTGATAACTCCACATCTTCACTACTTGATGAGTCGTCTTCTTTACTCCTAAGTTATTTACAATGGCAGATGTGGTTGAGATTGTGGTCGATCATCACAAATGCCTTCTCACATAGTGGTCACTATACAAGTATTTTTCACGGCATTCAAATCCAGGCAACTCTTAATCCACTTCACTGCCTAAATCTGCCACTATGTAATTGTGTAGCACGCTGAAAACTAAATACATCATCTGTCGACAGAGTTGTGAATCTCCAAATAAATGTGCCTACAGAGTCTTACAACACAACCTTCCCAAAGGAAGGAATCAATGTGTGAAGATTTTTTTTTTTCTTTTCAGAAGCAGAATTTTACTTTGGTTTCTTAAAACTTTCAGAGTGGCTCTTGTTCTGAAGTAAGAAGACTGATTTTCATTATGAAGCTCTTCAGTTTACGTAAATACTCATATTAATCTTCTTGTCTGATAGATTGATTTCCCAGAATATGGGCTCCAACACAACAAATAACCTAAAAATCCTGAATTTATGGAGCTATACAGCGTTTTTTATGTTGTAATATTTTTTACCACAAAACATTCAGTGTTCTTTCCACAGGAGATTACAGAATTATGCAGTGATCTACACCCAAAAGTGTCCCATCAGGAAATATATGTTTTTTAATTTCAAGTACGAGTTTTCAGTATTGGGCCTGAGATGGGCAATAAGAACTGCAACTACACCACAGTAATACACAAGATATTTAGAAAATAAGTGTGTCCATTACAAAATAAAAACTCTGTACCAGATTTTGGAAAGATGCTTCAGAGCTTTTTTCATAGCTTGCCTACCAAACTTCATACATCTCAAATATTGCTGATGACAAAATTTTGTATTCTCATGAAAATGGAAAAAAGTGAACTGATGTATGTTCTGGAAACTGAAGCACTGATCATCAGTTGGAACAAGCAGCCTTTATGAGTCACACAATCTAATTATGAGCATTAAACTGTTTTTGAAAACTGAACTACTTCATCAAAGTCTTATTCTTTAACATGCCTGATGAGAATATTCTCGGAAAACTGTGCACATATTTCTTGAGTGACCACAGTTAATATAACACAGATGAAGAAGAAAAGTAAGCTACAGAGTTACATTGCAGATGAAGCAATGAACAAAGATCACTCATGAGAGACCCATAAATACATAGAAATATAGCATGATTTACAACATGCACTGTTCTACAGTTAAAGTAGTACATTAAATTGAACAGCCTGACAGTATAAAAATATTAAATGCCTTTCACATTAAACAGAAAATATGTGAATTAGCAATCTGCAAATACTGTGGGAACAGATCACTACTACAAGTAATTTTTAACACTTATTATGATCCACAAAAAATTTAATTTTAATTTTCACATGGCTACACAAATTTTATATGTAAGATGAACACTTATAGAAATGCACAAAGCTCATAATGCACATTTCATAACCATATGAACTGTCTGATCAAACACTGTCACTTGTCACTTTGAGCATCATGTGACAGGAAGCTAGTTAATGTAATAACTGTTATTAGAAGAACACTGTATATTACTGTTACAATATGAAGCTGGCTATATGCACTGGACCTAATGAAAATAGAGGAAGCATAGCTTAAATGGGATACCAAGTTCTATGATGCAGGCACAGTGCATTTAACAGATGCACAAATATATATTTGCCAGGGGAGGGAAAATAAATCAACGAATTACAAAACTGCTACAAGAACAAAGTACAGTCAAAACAAGAGATATTGCAAATAATCAATATGGTTGAAAGAGAGTGAAAACACTGTTGCAAAACTGGCCAAACCCCACAAACCTTGTCTGTTACAGAGAAATTTAAGTTCATAAATGTAAGAGCACAAACATGATCACAAAATATTCCAGAACAGTACACAGATGCCATAATTTCTGAAGCGCTAAAAACTGTGTGTGATATAATAAACATCTTACACTCCAGTTGACAAACTCTGAGAGCACGCTATGGGCAATTATTATGCACACTTCCAAAATTTTAAAAAAATGGTAGTTGTGATTGTAAGGAATTCCTCATTAAGTATGGCCTGTTTCCACATAATTTATAAAATTTACTTGGCATCCTACAAAGCAACTAGTTCATGTGCAAATTTCAGCATTACAACTAAATTTGTAAATAAAACTTGAAATAGATGACAAGGATGTTCTCACTTGTTGAATCAAAAACAGAAATAACTACTGTCGCTGTTATAATTTATGCAACACATGACATCCATTCATTTGCACTATTACGGTATTTTACATGTCAACAGTTAGTGGGTAAAATTGCACTTCACTGTCTGGAAGATGAACTGTTAAAAGTTTCTACTGTGAAAATAATCACTTTAAGAAAGAATTCATTTCTACACATTACAATTCTGGCAAAACAAAAATACACTCCAACTGCATATGCTTATTTCAAACAGAGACAACAGTTTTATATAGCTATGGCATAACAGAAATCACTTCGTTGAGTGCTAATCAGTTCAGTTCTTAATGGGAGCTCATAATTCTTGTATCGTACCAGGTCCAGGCATTATAAGAGAATCAGTGTGCTTAATTTAATATTATACGTTTACTGTTCTGTCAAACACTGCACAACGACAATGCAACCCCACTGTGAATGTTGTTATTGGGCATTGGCTCAGTTAGTTGATACTTGTAAGCTGCTGGAAAATGACTGAAAGTGGTTGCAAATGGATGTGCTGGGAATGTTTGCAATATATATGTGCAAGATATAGCAAACATACCTCAGGTGCTATCCTCTCCCATGGATACTGTCCTCTCTATATAAAGTACAGTTTCTGTCACCACCTGTCCACTACACCATGAGTAGCATGTCAGTGATGGGTCTATGGGCCCTGTATAGGGGAGGGAGGCAGCAGGAAGAACATAGGGTTGGAACTCCAGTTAGCAATGACAACAGAAATGGCTAAACAAATGCTCTAAAATATTTTGTTTCAGTTCAGTATATTTAGCAATATTTCTGAGTGTGACACATTTTAATAATTTTCTTTATAGTGTGTGAACACTGGTTTTATAATTGGTACAGTTATAATAAACTAAATCAACTGAATTTCCTCTCTGTAAAAACTAGCCTCATCAAATATGGTGGGGTACATGCCACAGGGGATGATGATTTCAATGCCCCTGCTAGTCAACATCAACAACAACCAACCGGCTGCCCAGTGACTACATCAGGATACATGTCCCTTCCATGATTCTCTAGAACCTACATTGGACACCCCAATGAATGCTACCAGCCACTCATTAGTGGTCATTAGGAGTTAATCTGGGACACATACTGAACAGGAGAAGATACAGATGTTAGTACAGGAGCTATCTAGCTTTCCCAGCACAAGAAACAAGCAGCAAAGTGACGTTAGTTGGAATCATGGGATCCGAAAGCCTTCATTGAGTAGCTAACCAAGTATTGTCTGTTACTGATGTTTCAAACATATCTGATCATCTTGTAAATGAAGCTTCTGCTTCCAATATCTGCCAACAAAATGTTAGAATTATTCTTCCTGTCGAATCTACAGCTACTCAGCAGTCTAGTAACTTCTAGAAACAGCACAGTCAATAAAGATCAAAAACAACCAAATTCTCGCACGGTGCCAGGAGGAAGAGTCCTAAACAAAATACTAAAAATCCTGCCTAGTGGCAGGAGAGGGTGGGTTTGAAGGTCACTTTTTATGTTTTTCTTGAATAACACAAAAATTGTGGACACTATCAAAAATCCTCCCCAGTACAAAATTAGGCTACATTAAATTTCCTACAGAAAAAGGTCCTAGCCACATTTTCTCTAAGACCAATAGTTTCTGCATTCAGGGGATGGAAAAATCATATTTTATTAAATACGTTGTTGTAACAGTACAGAATTAATGTTTATCTTTAAGTAAAGTGGGTTATAAGGAAACATTAAATGTCTTTACCGGGGGGAGTACAGGGTAGGGGGGAGTGGGTGTGGTAGAAGTACAAGGGAAGAGATATGTTTCCAGATTGTGTTCATGCATTTCCCTCCTTCACAAGTCTGCAGACTGAAGGTTGAATAGGTGATTCTACACTGTCTGCCCCACTATGTCACAAGAAACAACTACAGCACATTTCACAAAGTTATAATTATACTCCACAGTGCTGCTTGGGAATCAATGACAATGCAGTGTACAGACATGCCTGGGGAGCATTTATTTTGCACAAAATGCAGTAACACTACATGAAATGCAGGTGTAAGTTACTAATAAGGATAACACAGGTATAGTGATTGGAATTCTTCTGGGTATTATGCCGCGTCATTGCTAAAAACTAACAACAATGCCCTGAGGAAGGCCGTTGCAATTCGGCCGAAATGTCGGTTTTAGTTTATTATTGTTGATAGTTTTTAGCAATGATGCGGCATAATACCCAGAAGAATTTTAATCACTACGACACCGGCTGTGGAACCCTACGTTCTTACAACACAGGTAATCCTCTGTACAGAATATAATATATGTACATCTCTGCATTCTGTTCTACACTGCTCAATATTAATTGATTCTTAGTCATCCTGTATGGCAGCTGTAGCATTCTTCCGAGAAAAGCACTTTCCCCCATAATGAGTGCTGCTGGCTTTTTTATTTAGAGACAGACTATACCTTCACAGGATTTCCAGTCCAATTCTCTAACATGAGTACATAAAACGACTTCACAGAGCTCGTGTTTATATAGTAGAGTTATTTTCAGTTCTTTAAGTGAGTACTTATGTGCAGTTGTTAAGTAAGCTCTTTTGAAAATATGTTCCTGTGTGCTTAATTTGTTATTATGATGTTGCCATGACATATGTAGGGTCAGTGAGAAAGGGACTGGATTGGTAAATGTGGCACCTTGCTTACAGTTTACTGTAAAGCTGTGTAACTGTGTTTTAGTCACTTGGTGGTAAATAATGAATGAGCAAAAAGCTACTGCACTTCTCTGTCTGCATTAAGCTTTTACACTCACGAATTATTGGCTCTTATGGAGTGACCTGCAGGAGCCACTTACCATACATTTACCATACATTTACAGTACGTCTTCCAAGATAGGTGTGAATATGTCTGATGGAATGAGGCTGATCCTGTTCACCTAGAACAGCAATCTCCTGTAATGCACTGTTTGACTTATACTGAAATATCTGAAATTTTATAACACCTAGGTGACCTACTCCTGTTGCAGAGTGAGACAATTTAACCCTCTGTGCCTCTTCAGATTTTGGAAGAGCTGAGGCTGGAATGATGCATGTGATATCCTCCTCCTGTGAAAAGTGTTCCACACAGTGGTAGTGGAGACAACGAGATCAGCATTGTCAAATACAAATTGACAGCATGTTATATCTGGGAAAGGCTCTTTAGTGTTGTAGACAGTTGATAGTGCCAGCTGTTGAGGTTTTCACAGAATAGCCCATTTAACAACTGCAAAAAAAACTGCAAAAAGTACTCTCTTAATAAACTGAAAGTAATTTCACCATATAAACATGAGCTCAGTGAAATTATTTTGTCTACATACATAGTCCGTCTCTAAACTGAAAAACAAGCAGCACATATGGTGGGGGAATTTGCCTTTCCCAGAAGAACACTACAGCTGCTGTACAGGATGACTAAGAATCAATTTCTCCTCTAGCAGTGTAGAACAGCATACAGAGATTTATGTAGATTCTGTCCATATAGATTACCTGTGTTAGTGTTATTAGTAATTCATGGCTGCACTCCCTGTAGTGTTAATGAATTTTGTGCAAAATAAACACTCCCCAGGCATATCTGCACACTACATCACCAGTGACTCATAAGGCCCACAGTGAAGGGTTGGTATAACTTTGGGAAACACCCTGTAGTTGTTTCTTGTGATGTAGTGGGGTATACAGAGGGGAATCACTTGCACGATCTTCAGTTTGCAGACCTATGAAGGAGAGAAGTGCATGAACACAATCCAGTGAGCTACTTTCCTTTTCACTTCCACTCCAGACATTTCCCCTTCCACCCCATTACACCCATGGAACACAATGTATTCCTTAATACGGCTCTACTGCACTTAGATGTGGTACACACATTTAACATTTGTTTTCAACCCACTTCATTTAAAAATAAATGTTAATTTTATTTCATCAGAACAATATTTTTAATAATCTGTGACTTTTCCATCCCCTGAACACAGACGCTATGGGTCCTGGAGAACATGTGACCCGGAAATCCATCCCCAACTCCACACTTGCACATCATCGTTCAGTATTTTTAGTATGTTCTTCATGATACTACTCCTTGGTACTGTGCAAATATTTGCAACTATACAATTTTTCCCATAATTTTCCTTCTTTGACTGGATTCAAACATAAAGATAATGGCTCATATTTAGACTGTACAGAAAGTTTGGATAAATACCTAGGCTGCCTGCACACTATGGCTCTATGGAAAATTTTGTATCTTTCCTTGCCAGAACTCAAGAACGATATACGTTATATATCTTCTGCCAGGAAAACCAAAATGATGGTTGAGTTAAGAACTTCAGAAGAGGCAACTAATACAGAACTTGAAGAAGCAGAGATTTTGGAATCGCGCAATCTATATTCCCTTTTATAGGTGTTCGAAGGTTTATTAAGCCATATGTATGAGATGGTAAAGGACATTGTAAAACTGCAGACCTGCTTGTTAACCTTTGACTATCAGACTCTTTCGGGTACTGTGCCTATTCATGGAAGTGCCTATTCATAGAACTAGATGTCCTGTAGGCCGCTGTGTGTCAATTGCCAGACAGTGCTTTAAATGTCACTTTTACAGGTACATCAGTAAACAGTTTCATTCCCAGATAAGACGCAGCAAATTTAGTGGGCCTCAGTCTGTTGAATCTTGCACCTCCGCTATTACTATTTGTGCTCACTGTGAGGGAAAACTGATACCACTGGAATATCATAGACGGCAAAAAGCTCAGCAGCTAGCTATGTTTAACAATAAAGACTTCACATATGCATTGAACAATACTCATACGTCACTTATGTGTTCCATCACTGGGGGACATCATCATTTCTTGCCTGCACAATTGTTACTGCTCAAACAAACACCGGTGCACCAGATTAACAAAACACATAACTCTTCCCACTGCTGCCTGTCATAAGCATGTAGTGTCAACAGTGAGCAAATGGGGATATCATTCAATATGTGGATGTGCCTCTGCAGACAAACACTGCTCACCAACATTACTGGTGGCTGCCTGAAGTAAGCAAACACCATAACATACATGAGTGACCCCAGTATTGAAACACACTATAACTCATGCAATATGTAGCCACACCTATAAGCCAAATTCCTATTTGCCAGGTACCCATAGATTAGCAATTGTTTGAGTCTCAAATCAGTTACAGCTTTTAGTTCAAGCTGAACTGATCGATAAGATAATGAATGTTATAGACTCTGTCATTCAGAATACACAACCAAACAGTGTTATGAATGATAACAATCAGGCAACTCACAACAGAAATCTTTAATTCTCTGCCAGCCTAAATTATGAAGCCTATAAAACTATTATAGTGCAACGCAAGAACAGCTAACTCCAACAAAGAAAGCTTGCAAACAGAAATATTCACAAGTCAGCCTGATGTTCTGTTGTGTAAAACTTGGTTCAACTACCAGCAGAACTTTCACTCCAAGGAGAATCGTCTTGATGTGAAAGACAGCGTTCGTATATTTTTAAAAAATACACTGCCACATGTAAAATTCCTAATTCAATGCAAAAAACAATGGCATCAAATTAGTTGCCATGCAAATAAAATTTACTCTCAAAACTTTTATAGCTGTCTCTGTGTATAAAGCTCCCCACTACAGAATCGTGGAAGATGATTTGAGACACCTAGCCAACTTTGGTCTCCCTTTAGAAGAGGTGAAGACCTGAATTCCCATTATGTAGCATGGAGAGGAAGCATGACAGACACGAATGGCAGGACTTTGATTAATGTTATCAAAGACAATAACCTAGTGATAGTCAAAGATGAATTTACCACCATGGTGCCTTCACCTTTCCACTGAAGTTCTGCAATAGATAAAATGCTTTGCACCCTGTTTTACCAAACTTTCTAACTGGCATGTTAAAATAGATTCAGTGGAATCAGATCATCTCCCAATAGAGTCCTAAAGTAATATAAACACTGATACTAAACAAATATATTAAATTAGTAGCAAGCAAAAATTGCAGAAGCCAACTGGGAAATGCTAAGTAAATAGTTGAAAAAGTGCTGCCGTTCTGACCACAGAAAGGCCATATACACCAGTTAATGACATCATCACGATGTGGTATGGGTGGTCTTTATTAAGTGACTCTCAATTTCCTTCAGAGTATAGGACAGGTGACCTTTCACGGAGAGTGATCGATGGACATAGAAGTAAATTCAGGGGTGCTCCAAAGAAGAGTGTTGGGGCTCTTGTTGTACATCAATGTTCAAGCAGACAACATTGATAGCAACCTTACTTTTTTTTGCACATTTTCCAACTACCTATAATAAAGTACTGTATGGAAAAAAATAACAAACAAAAAATAAATACTGCACAAATATACTGCAGTGTCATCAATCATTGATATTTGTGCTCCAGCTGTCGACCATCACAAAGATGCTGCACATCCTCACAGAATTGCAGGGTACCACTGGCACACTGAAGCTTGATAAGCAGTCACATGAGACCAGAGTGGCAGTTTTGTTTTGCCCACCATCATGAGAGAAGACCTAATTCCACTTCCAGTGGACAGTCATGTAACATCGCACCATCATGCTCTTATCTGTCTCTGTGGTACGGTGTGTTATGTGGTGTCAAAGGACATCTGTTTACCATAACTGAAGTAAACATTTCAGAGTTCATTTTCCTTCAAACTTGAGATTTCATGCAGCACAGAGCTTTTAACTGCTTCTTGTATTTGGACCTTCTTTGGTGAAGGAATTTTGTAAAACAGTATTTAGTAGCTCTGCTTTAGTGGCATTGTGATGCAATTCAGTAACTGCATATGAATAATTCACCTACAACTGTGCAATGTGAGAAAGATAAGTGTATTATCTTTTGTTCTGCATTTGTACTTACCATTTTAATGACTGTTCTCTTCGGCATCTGCATGTTTGAAAGTGGAACACAAAATGTTGTCAGATCTTGTCAAGATTTCAGGGTGGCAAAAGACTGGCAACTTACTTTAAGTGTTGAGAAATGTACATTCGTTCTTCAGAAAATGACAAAAAATTTATCCTACGAGTACAATGTCAATGATTCTGAACTCAAATTGATCAACTTGTACAAAAACCTGAATGTAATGCTTTGCTGGGATATGAAAGAGGATGGTCATTTATGGTCAATCTCAAATAAAGCATAACGCAGATTTTGGTTCATTGGTAGGATACTGGACAAAATACAATGATTTTCAAAAGGAGATGGTTTGCAAAACATCATACAATGCATCCTAGAACAGTGCTCAAGTGTGTGGTGCTGATACCAAACAGAACTAATAGGGGACATTGTATACAATGGAAGAGGCACTCATACGATTTGTCAACTACGAGAAAGTATTCAATAATGTAAAATGGTGCAAGATGTTTGAAATTCTGAAAATGATAGGAGTAAGCCATTGGGAATGGTGGATAATATACAGAAAGTACAAGATCCAAGAGGGAAAAATAGGAATGGAAGAACAAGAACAAAGTGCTTGCATTACAAAGGATGTAAGACATGGATGGAGTCTTTAGCCTCTGTTGTTCAATCTATAGTGAAGAAGCAATGGTGGATATAAGAGAGAGCTTCACAGTGGGATTAAAATCCGAGATCAAAGAACATCAACAATACGATTGAATAATGATATTGCTATCCTCGACGGAAACGAAGAAGAATTACAGGATGTGTTGAACAGAATGAAGAGTCTACGAGTACAGAATATGCATTGAAAATCAAAAGTAATGAGGAGTAGCAGAAGTAATGAGGATTAGCAAAAATTTTATTAGCGATAAACTTAACATCAAAACAAGGAAGTCTAATACCTTGAAAACAAAATATCACATGTCAAGATGATGTGAGGACATGAAAAGCAGACTAACACAAAAAAGAAAGAAGAGGGTAATCCTGCCCCATGAAATGCCTGCTAGTATCAAACATTGGCCTTAACTTGAGAAAGAAATTTCTGAGGATATATGTTTGGAGTACAGCATTGTACGGCAGTGAATCACTGTGTGAGGAAAAATTGGAAAAGAAGATAATTGAAGTATTTGAGATGGTGTGCTATAGGAGGATGTTGAAAGTAAGGTGGCCTGCCTCCACCATATTGCTCAGTCTTGGTGAAGTGTTCAGAATGCAGTGCTACTCTTCAAACTCACTTAATACAGTAAAAAAAACATTTGGCTGTTTTGCTGAAATGTGCACCATGTTTGATGAGTGAGAATTGGCATAAAATAATTACATTTTCAATTGTCTGATGACAAGTATCCATCCATAACAAAACATTGTTTCAAAGTACATACTCAGATCTGACTGTCAATTTAACACATTAACATTAAGAGTGTAGATTTAACACAGAGCTTTAACATATTTCCAAGAGACACCAAGATGGCAGACAGGCTTCAACTGACATCTGTGCTCAGCATAGAGCATGCTCGTATGTTCCCATTAGTGCTTCACAGTTGACAGTTGGAAATAGTGCTACAATCTCTCAGAGATCTTCTTAAATAATCTCGATTACAGTTTTACTTAATGTTTCTTATTGTGCTTCGTCTCGAGCCATTTTGTTTTCCTATAATAAAAACGTACACAACAGTGCGAGGGCCTCTGCAGTTGCCTGGTATTTGAACCTTTGCAGTGCCATGAGTTGCTCAATTGCTAAGGGACACTTCTTATTCCACTTATTAAGCAGGCAGCCTTCAGATTGACTCTATGGTATAGACTCTTCAACATTATCTGTCATTGATCAAATATAAATTGTTTGTAACTGTCATCCCTAGGTATTTTGTTGAACTGACACCTTGATATAGTATAACCAAAATTTAATGAATTCCTTTTAGTACTCATCTCGATTACCTTACATTTTTCATTATTTAAGGTCAATTGCCACTTTTTGCACCATACAAATGCCTTGTCTCGGTTATTTTACAATTGGTTTTGATCTTCTGATGACTTTACAAGATACTAAATTACAGCATCATCTGCAAACAATCTAAGATGGCTGATCAGATTGTCTCCTAAATACCGTATTTACTCGAATCTAAGCCACACCTGAAAACTGAGACTTGAAATCAAGGAAAAAAAAAATTCCCGAATCTAAGCCGCACCTGAAATTTGAGACTCGAAATTCAAAGGGAGAGAAAAGTTTTAGGCCGCACCTCCAAATCGAAACAAAGTTGGTCCATTGTAATATGAGAAACAATTTAGGTCGAATGTATGACGATACAGCTACAGTAGTTTGGTTCGAGTCGTAAGCTTAGCAGTTAAGCTTTACCAGGTAGCCATTGCTATGCGTCAGGCGCTCCGTCCGTATTTATTCGGGTGCCCTTCCTTTTTCACGTGCTTCGTCTGGTTTGAATTGATTGCTCATTTCTCTTTGATCTGATAAGTGCCGTTCTCTTTGTTATAGGTGTTTACGTCACTCTAAGCTGAAAATGCATTACTGTACTGTGTTATGCATTGTTTGTCACATTCTGATAATGAGTGTTTACGGCCTGTTGTCACTCACGGCATGGCTTGCTTTTGTGCATGCTAACGCCGCTTACAATTAAAAAGAGAGAGAGAGAGAGAGAGAGAGAGAGAGAGAGAGAGAGAGAGAGAGAGGGAGGAATCATCTCATTAGCGAGACAATGGCAAGACTGAAAATTTTTCTCCGTTTGAAAATCTTTGCAGACGCCTCTTTAGTGCATTACACACTGCACAGGAATTAGAGTCATCTTAGATTTAAAAATCTAGTCAATTGCCGTGCTTCATTTCTGACTGTATCACTATTAGGCATAAGAATAATACAAATATAAACATGACATAATATGTATATTATTCCGCATTTACTGCTGCCTCACTCCAGTTTCGTAGTGTATTAGGCAGACAGGATTTAAACGAGATAGCAACAAACACGAAAGAACACATGGCAAAATGTTTATATTTGTATTATTCTGATGGTGAAGAGAATACTGCATGTGATTCACAATTCATAAAAGTTCCTATTAGCAACCATCTCTTCTCACAGGTATGAAAAAATTCGGAACGTAGAGTTGGCCATATTGAAAAACATCCCAAACAGTCTCGCCAGTCGGATTTTCGTAGTACATTGAAATGCTGTCACATTCGAAGATGAACAATGCGGCATTTGTATTTACTTCATTGGGTAAAGTATGAAAATGCAGTGGTCGAAACTCGGGGCGGAGAAAAAAAAGCTCGTCTTCCACCTTTTTTTTATTTATTTACTGACGCAGAGATTTTGGCGCCAGTATTTATCTTTGTGCCTGCAAAGCATGCATGTGTAGCGCTACATATATTCGACGGCAGAAGTTAGTTGTGGCGGCACCTACCAACATTTTTCAGAACTTCCGCTTACTTTGCACTCGATTCTAAGCCGCAGACGGTTTTTTGGATTACAAAAACCGGAAAAAAAAGTGCGGCTTAGATTCGAGTAAATACGGTAGTTTATTGACTAGGAACAGCAGAGTGCTTGCAACATTTCCTCGGGGAAAACCACACATTAGTTCTGTTTTATTTGATGTCTTTCCACCAAAGGCCAGGAACAGTGACCCTTTTGACAGAAAATCTCCAATACATTCGCGCATCTGAGATGATACTCCTTAGGGAAGCAATCTGATTAGAAGCTGCTTTTGAGGAACAGTGTCAAAAGCTTTCTGGAATTTTAGAAATATGGAATCAATTTGAAATCACCTATTGATAGCAGTCATTACTTCATCAGAACAGAGAGCTAGCTGTGGTTGCACAAAAATGATATTTTCTATGGTTGTGTTGACTATGGATCAATAGATCATTTTTCTTCAATGTAATTTGTAATATTCAAACACAGTTTATTTTCCAAAATTCTACCGCAAAATGATGTTAGTGATATGGGTCTGTAATTCAGCAGAGTACTACTATTTCCTTTCTTGAGTATTGTTCTGTCTTGAAAACAGCACGGTGTGCGCCTGTCAAAATACTCGCAGTTGTCGGTGACATCACCCTGTTGCTATTCCATAAGTTATTTGAACCTTGTGTACGCCGGGAGAAAATTAGGTCTTACCTCTAAATTACCTATGTTGGCAACAGTTCTCATTTCAAATTCTGGAATATTTACTTTGTCTTCTTTGGTGAAGAAATTTCAGAAAACTGTATTTAGTAGCTCTGCTTTAGTGGCACTGTCTTCGGTAATGTTACCATTGGTATCATGCAGTGAAGGCATGTTTTTTTGTTGTTTTATTGTTGCTTCAGGGCACACAGCAGCTGAAGTCATAAGCACCCATGTCATAAATTAAAATGGTCAATTACCGAATGAAATTGAAGTTGATAATACTCAGAGCCTAATCCACCAAGTAGGGAGATAGCCAAAAACGATCACTTCCCCTTTGAGGATGTTGCTCAAATGGTTGAAAATTAAATCTTCTTCACCATATTAGCATGAACAATAAAAAGTAAAATGCCATCTACAGCCCATGCTGTATCTGCTAAAATATCTGATAATTCAGATGGCAAATGTACTTTAAAACATAAAGTTCAGATAACTGATAATAAACTTCTGCTTGAAATCATGCAGT
Source organism: Schistocerca cancellata (assembly GCF_023864275.1). Classification (NCBI taxonomy): domain Eukaryota; kingdom Metazoa; phylum Arthropoda; class Insecta; order Orthoptera; family Acrididae; genus Schistocerca; species Schistocerca cancellata. The sequence continues at coordinate 407,804,032 of NC_064630.1, forward strand.
GCTGTTGGATAATTTATAGAGAACTGCAAAGTTACCTTTCCTCAGATGAGTGGTTTTAATTTACTATTTATTCTGCAACCATTTATCTCAATGTCTGTCATTTTTGGCAAATGTGAAATAAAGACAGGACCTATCACAATCTTCAATAGTGAACAATTTCAGAAAACTGAATTCAGTATTTCAATCATCTCTGTCTCATACTTCAAAGATCAGTGAATGACTGTGTAGATCATTTTGATCCATTTACCAACTTTACTTATGAACAAAATTTCTTTGAAGTTTTCATCAATTTTTTAGACAAAATTGTACTAAATGCTCAGCTCTTTGCTTCCTTTATGATAATTTTGGGCTTGTCCTGCTTTTGCTGGTCATAAGGCTTTTATTTTGCTAAGCTCTATCTCCTTTCACAGTAACTCCCTAATAGAGCAACTAAACCATGGTGCATCCTTCCTATCCCACACACTCATGCTCAGCACATTCTGGAGGGCTCAAATGAGTACAAATCCCCACTCCTACCCAAGGTTGCACCTGGTACCTCCAGGACTGGAGTCAAGTGCTCTATTTACTAGACCACTACAGCCACACCGGATAATAATCAAAAGAAATACTACTAGTCAGATTTTGGATGTGTTGACCTGCCAACAAATAAAAGCAACATTTGTGTACTACTAGCCAGATTTTGGGTGTGTTGACCTGCCAACAAATAAAAGCAACATTTGTGTACTACTAGTCAGATTTTGGATGTATTGGCCTGGCAACAAATACAAGCAACATTTGTGCAACAATCTGAAGGACAGTCACATTCAGTAATCACTCACAACTAAATGTCTTTTTGTAACTGAAATGCTATATTTTAATGTTCAGGCACAGTTTGACGATTATTTCAAAAGCCTTCTACAGTAGATTTTTATGGAATAATAAACAGTTTGGTTTTTACACACATTATACATTTGAAAGTATGTGACCTAATTTTTACATAAATAACACGTAAATCTCTCTTTTTTCTCTAATAATTCTCGCATTTACTCCCATGTGGCAGGCCGTAAGGTAAGAGACACGCTTCCATTTTACTTTAAAAAATCTTTACATATTCACATCCAAATTTTCAGTTTTATTGTTTTTCCACGATTTGCTCATGCGTACTAGATGGAATGACACACTTCACTAATGATCTGGCAACAACTATTACAGATTATTATCATGACAACTGCAATTGTTTCTCCTGGAAGAACTGTTTGTTTACTTGGAGAGAAAAAGCAAATAAGAACAAACAATTGGTTGGCAACACATCTATACATGCAGAATACTACAGGCACTTAGTTAACTAATGGTTCTTCCAGGAAAAAGTCACACAGTTCTCCTGTTATCAATCTGAAGTAACTGTCACATCATTAGTGAAGTGCTTCATGTCATTTAGCATACAAAAAGTGTGGAGAAATAAAAAAATTAAAATTCTGATTTCAACAAGAGGCAAACTTTCTTAAATGAAATGGGAGAGTATATCTTAATCTAAGAACACAAGAAAGGAGATACAGACAGACTGATACATCATTCCACCAGTATCATTTGAGCATTATATGGGAGGCAAAAGTTCAAAGAAGGGCATCACATTTTGAATTATCGTGAACTATGGGAGAGTGTCACTGAAATGATACAGGATTTGGGCTGAACATCATTAAAAGGAAGGTGATTTTTATTGTGATGGAATATTCTCACAAAATTTCAATCACCAACTCTCCTCCGAATGCAAAAATATTTTTTTGATACTAACCTGCACAGGGAGAAAAGATCACCACAATAAAATAAGGGAAATCAGAGCTCATACAGAAAGATATAGGTGTTTATTCTTTCCACACACTATACGCGATTGGAATAATAGAGGATTGTGAAGGTGATTCGATGAACCCTGTCAGGCACTTAAATGTGATTTGCAGAGTATCGATGTAGATGTAGAAAGTGACATAGATTGAATATGGATTGTGGTAAGAAATGGGCACTTGAAATCCAAAATTCAAAGAGCTAACATCTATTGCTTTTCATACTGTGGCTTGCTTCAACTTTTGCTCCTGTAAGAATGTGATCCTTACGATCCTCCAAGCCCACAGGACATACCACTTCTGAACTGAAACTACCGTATTTACTCGAATCTAAGCTGCACTCGAATCTAAGCCGCACCTGAAAAATGAGACTCGAAATAAGGAAAAAAAAAAATTCCCGAATCTAAGCCGCACTGGAAATTTGAGACTCGAAATTCAAGGGGAGAGTAAAGTTTTAGACCGCACCTCCAAATCGAAACAAAGTTGGTCCATTGTAATATGAGACACAATTTAGGTCGAATGAATGACGATACAGCTACAGTAGTTTGGTTCGAGTCAAGCTTAGCAGTTAAAGCTTTACCAGGTAGCCATTGCTATGCGTCAGGCACTCCGTCCGTGTTTATACGGGTACCCTTCCTTTTTCAGGTGCTTCGTCTGGTTTGAATTGATTGCTTATTTTTCTCTGATCTGATAAGTGCCGTTCTCTTTGTTAAAGGTGCTTGCGTCACTCTAAGCTGAAAATGCATTACTGTACTGTGTCACGCATTGTTTGTCGCATTCTGATAGTGCGTGTTTACGGCCTGTCGCCGCTCGCGGCATGGCTTGCTTTTGTGCGCGCTACTGCCGCTTACAATTCAAAAAAAAAGAGAGAGAAATCATCTCACTAGCGAAACAATGGCAAGAGACTGCTATTTGTTGTTACTTACACTGCTGCTGTCTTTGATAATGATCAACAAGAACCAAATAATAGACTGCGTATGATAGAACATGTTCTGAACGAGAGTTAGGCGAAAATGTTTCTCCGTTTGAAAATCTTCTTTAGTACATCAAATTCTGCACAGAAATTAGAGTCATCTTAGAATTAAAAATCTAGTCAGTTGTCGTGCTTCATTTCTGACTGTATCACTATTAGGCATAAGAATAATACGAATATAAACATGACACAATACGTATATTCTTCCGCGTTTGCTGTTGTCTCACTCTAGTTTCGTAGTTTATTAGGCAGGCAGGATTTAAATGAGATAGCAGCAAACACGAAAGAATACATGACAAAATGTTGATATTCGTATTATTCTTATGGTGAAGAGAATACTGCATGTGATCAAGATTTCATCAGGTTCCTATTAGCAACCATCTCTTCTCACAGGTAGGAAAAAATTCAGAAAGTAGAGTTGGCCATATTGACAAACATCCCAAACAGTCTTGCATGTCGGATTTTCGTAGTACATTGAAATTCTGCTACATTCGAAGATGAACAATACGGAATTTGTATTTACTTCGTTGGATAATGTATGAAAATGCAGTGGTCGAAACTCGGGGCGGAGAAAAAAGGCTCGTCTTCCACCTTTTTTTAAAAATTTATTTACTGACGCGGAGGTTTTGGCGCCAGTATTTATCTTTGTGCCTACAAAACATGCCTGTGTAGCGCTACTTTTATTCGACGGCAGAAGTTAGTTGTGGCGGCACCTACCAACATTTTTCAGAACTTCCACTTGCTTTGCACTCGATTCTAAGCCGCAGGCGGATTTTTGGATTACGAAAACCGCAAAAAAAGTGCGGCTTAGATTCAAGTAAATACGGTATCACAAATATCTCATGGCCAGAATTAGGTACAGCTTGGCTTACTTGCTGTCAAGGGGAAAGATACTTTAAAATCCTATCCAGCTGTACTGGCACCACTGTTCATTTGATTACCTACTTTTGTATGTATTCCATCTGAGCTGTGATATTTTTGCTATTTTATACCTTTACTTTGTGCATCTGTATTTTCTTTTCTTTGAGATATTTGATTTTAACAGTTCAGATATGTATTGTTGTTTCATGATTTGCAACTTTCCTGCATCTTAGGAATAACTTCTTTTGCCCATGATAATAAAACCTGTAAGAAACTAATATTTCTTGGTGGCCAGGACATTCTGTCATTACATCTGTCTGAGTTGCCAGAAAGAGCTTACCTCTTTGAGGTGTTTCATCTAAATGACACTGTAAATGCAGCTGACCCCTCTCAAGGGCACAGGAAGTTACGATGCGCTATTCTTGAGAGCAGTTGTCGATAGAATATCAATCAATCATTTCTGTTGAGTTGTCTGCTTTACATTCTGTATGGCTCAAGTAAGCACAATGTTGAAAGCAGGTGTTTGTATCATGTGAAATGAACAATGGGTTTTGAACCCAAGAAGTGTCTTACATTACCTTCATAGCATATGTTCCAATGCCTGGTCCTCTAACTGTCAATTTAATGAGTACATTGGAATACCAGCACACAGGCAACTGGGCTATAGCAATACGAAGAAATAAACATTTCAGTGCTTTGACATGAACAACCTTGATTACACAGAACTTTTGAGTCTTCACTACCTATTCATGTATGTTCTAACTTCAGTATAAAGCACAAAGCATGCTTTTATTGACAACATAAGAAAGGTGTACTTCTGGCAAATGTTCAGTAACAGTTACTTCTTTATGATGCATTTGGACGGTAGGTGCAATAAAGATGACACTGAAATTGTGTGCACATTTCACTCCTCGCAACCACTTCAGCTGCCCTGTGGTTTTTGTACATTTAGTAGAGTGACATCTTTCCAAACTGAAAATACATTCTTTTCATGACGAATAACCAAAAAGATTAGCCTACAGCAAGAAGTTTGTTTCCAGTTTCAATTACTAATTAAACTACTTGAATTCATCTTTTGGATCTGCAGCTCGTCTTCTTTCCATGTTCTCAGTTAAAATTATTGGATATAGTTTCCACTTTTTATGCAAACATGCTGTTTTTTCTTGTTACTCTAACATGTTTCAGCACATCTATGCCATCATCAGTGGCTTTTGTTTTACTGAAAACTGTAAGAAGTTAACACATTTAAGGTTGTAACTGATCTAACAAAGTGGACACCATAAAGATGGTCCTGCAAAACCATATAATGTAAAATCACGGCAAGAACAAAAATGAACAATAACTGCCTTTAGACCTCACTTTGTTAGATCTGTTACAACCGAAAATATGGGCACTTTTTAAAGTTTTCAATAAAACAAAACCTACTGATGACAGTACAGAGCTGCTGAAACATGTTTGGGTAACAAGAAAAAACAGTGTGTTTGCATAAAAGGTGGAACCTATATCCAACAAACTACTTGCAGCTAGTTCCTTATGAAGAATAGCCACCAGATTGTTTTATAAACACTGTTTTATAAACACTAAGTTAATACTCACTAAAGAAACACAAGCCAATGGGCACACTGAAATTTAACTTAATCACTGGGTTTTAGTGAGTTCAAATGAATAGCTAAGAAAGTAACAGTCCATCCAAAGTAACTACACACATTCGAAGTGAGGTATCTCGAGTCTTCAGCTGTATATCTGCAACTTTGTTTCTCAACTAGTTTCACTTATTACCAGCATCATCACTGGAGGCAAGAAGTAAAATAAAATGATTAATATATGTAGTATACATAGTCAAATAAAAATATAAATATTGTATGTATGAATAGAGTATCATCTACAGTACTTATAGAGCTGTACAATGAGAAATCAAAATGACGTTATCATCAAACAGAGCATGATCATATGTTCTGTATAAATAAATGTCACAATGAAGTGGATACAAACAATAAAACAGACTTCAGCACAATTCATACAGGTTGTGTCATGAATAGATGATAAGAAACAGGTATATATTTCCAGCCCAATGAATGGAATAATGGGAGCTCATCGCAAACCAGTAACCCTCATATCAGGCAAAAGGTTGGCAGCAGTTATAGATAACATCACTTGTTAGGATTATGTAAATAGGTTTTGCCTGATTGCTGTATATTTCTTGGGACTTCACCTATGTTCACTTCTGATTACTGTTAGAGGAGCACTTTTGCATTACTAACAGTGCATAATGTATATGCAACAGTTGTATTACTAAAGCAAAAATATGATTGTAATGTTCTCTTGAACAGGACCAGAGTCTCACTCCATTACGTCACAATGCTATTCATAAAAAATGACGTAGGAAGTTGTTACTACTTATAATGCTTATTTTCTTTTTAATTACAAATTACTGCTTTATATTTTGATAATAAGGATTTGGTATTAGATATCACCAATATTAGGCTAAGAACTGTTTGGATGCCACTTTTGTTGTTATCTCTAACTGCTGTCAACCTTTGACCTTATAACAGAGCTGCTGGTCTGTGATGATACATGCTCCTTTGCTTTGGATATTCTTTCATTATGTCTCCCGCCTTTGGTGTTATACTGACAATGTATGCCAGTTTGCTATCTTGCATTCATGACATAACCTGTATGAATAATGCTGAAATGAGTTTTATTGTTTGTATGCACTTCATAGTGACAGCTATTTATATACAGCATATGATTATGCTCTAGTTGATGTTAATGTCATTTTAATTTTTCACTGTGTAGTTCTGTAAGTACTGTAGATGATTATCTTCATATACACAATATTTATATTTTTTATTTGACTGTGTGTACTACATATATTTTTCATTTCATTTTACTTCTAGTCCCTCCACTAAAGATGCTTGAAATAAGGGAAACTGGTTGAGAAATAAAGTTGCACTTGTATGGAGTAAGGCTCAAAATGCTGTACTTAAAATACCTGATGACTGTAAGCAATTGCCTTTATGAAGTTCTTTTAACTCCACACACCTTAGATAAACCTATGACAAATGGGATGTAATTAAGTGCTCCAAACATTGTACACTGCTGAGAATTTCATCTCAAATGTCATTCAGCTCCTTGAGCATACTGTGGACCATGAAACTGAGATTTTATTTTATAGAAGTTTCCACTTTTCTCTCAACCACAAAATTTTCTGTTTTGTACTATGCTCTGCTATCACAGCCATCAGTGTTCACTGAATAACAACCATAGTTCACAATTCTAAGAATTCATAGCACGGACCCATCCTGAAGCTCAGAACCCTCAGGTTCTCAAAATTCAAACTCAACCTCAACCAAAACTGATCTCCCTGAGACATATGCCATGATGCTAGCCAGAGGTCATTGGAATCTTTAAAGACACAGTCAGGTTTATTTCACTCAGCATCCTATAATGTATCAAGTGGACTAATAAATTACTTCTGCAGACATTCAGATCCATCTTACATGCACTGGATTCAAGAGTTAAAGCTGCTACTACCAATTCACCACAGTCGTTGCTCAGTTTCTTAACGGAAGAAACATGAGAACTCAGTTTTGCACCACATTTCATCTCAGCAGTGAAGGGCAGGTTGTTGCTTTGAGGATACAGCTCTACTATTAGTAAATCTGCCCATATTTACATGGGACATTGTTCAGAAGTTTAGGTTTGACCTGAGTGAAAATATTTTCAAGGCAACATAAATTCATTAACCCCTACAGAAAATAATTCCACAGTGCTAAAGCAGAACAGCACACAGAACATTGCATTTCTTATTGCAAATGAATGCTCAAAAAATTTTAAAGTGTCACATTTCAATATGAAAATACAACTGTTACAGTAGACAAACCTTAGGTTAAAGTTGTGATGCTCTTGGAAAGACAAAAAATAAGAAGTGGGTATTCACACAATGTGTTCATCTTTTACAGTTCTGGGATACCAGTCTGTCCAGAAGAGAATCATGGCTTTCTACCTTTTTACCAATATAAAGGAAGTACTGAAATTATGGCACTTGAGAAGGAAAGAAAAAGAAGTGTCACTGGAAGTGGTATGTGCTGTTTGGTGACTGACCTCATTCCTAGCTCTAATGCAATGCAGTTAAAATTTTATTTCATGCTAAAAATTTGTGACCCTCTAGTGCAAGAATTGCAGTACACTGTTAGGAAAACAAGCAGAATGGTGTCTGACCTTCACTCCAGAGCAAAGTCTGCAAAAGCTGTCTTGTTTTTATGTTGTCATTAATGTGGTAGCCCAGTGGTGAGATACTCAACTATGGGTATATAGGTATGAGATTCAAACCCGGTCAGTCATACGACTTTAAATGAAACTTAATTGTTTCACCTCTGACAATGTTTGTTAAAATGTGCAAAATGCCAAACTGCATCATGGTTGAGTCAAGGGTACAATGCTTCCAACAGGACCATACCTAATAAAGATCTGTGGTGTTCAAATAAACCTTCGGGTCAGTGACAAATTTAATTTTTCCTAGTACATGTTAAGCCAAGTATTTTTCAACTCATCTCTTATATAGGTAAGACATTTATTTCAAAGAGACTTTATCTATAAGAATACATTATCAAAGAGGGAAATTAAAAGGACAAGAGCTTCAGCACAAAGAAATAAGCCTAAATCTGCATTTTGGATACCTCAAGACATGAACACAGAAATAATTGGTTGAAACCTTCCTGATAAATATGTTGGTGGTTTGTAAGACAGCATTAATAAGATTCTATGCAAAATTTTGTCATATGTTTCTTGAAAATTTCCCTGCCTTCATGAAAGGTTGATAGTTAGGAAATACCTTATCAGTATCACAGAAGCTACATAGGACAAACAGTTCATACTGTACAAAAATAGTGGACTGAACACCAGCGACACACCTGCCTTCTCCTGCCTTCTAAAAGCCAATAAATCTGCAGTGCCTGTAATATTGTATTACCACTGGCCATTCCAGGGATTATGGGAAGTCATGATGCTGATCACAGCCTCATCCTATTGAGATTCAGTGGTCATGAGAGATTTGGTAATACAAGTATGGTATCTCGAATACCGAAACTGCAAAAGAAAATTGTCCAATACATGTGTGCTGCACAGCAAACAGAGTCTTTTTGCCCCATAATTTTGGAAACTACAAATCCTAACTGTTCCCTCCATATACATTTATGACATCATAATCTTCCCGCACAACAGACAAAAACTGTTCGAGGAGAATAATTTTAATCATAAATATGACACAAGAAATAAAAACAATTTTATGTTACCCACACAACAGTAAAATTACATGCACGGACTCCACAGTATATGGGGATGACAATATATAACATGTTAATGGGCAAAAACAAATTTCATATGAAGCCAGAGATTTTAAAAATGAGGCTACAGCAGATTCTGTGGGAGAAAAACTACTATTCAATAGAAGAATTCATAGAGGATGAAATGATAATTTAAGCAAGGGGTAATTAATTATTAGATTTTATTGTATGTGTACATAACAAAATTGTATTATGATTATGATGCTGTTTTTTAACATCAACTGTTCTTTGTTTATGGTGAAATTTTACAACAAGTTGACGTGTCTCTTGTACTTGAATCAAATGATTTAGATTATGGCCATTATGAGACAAATGAACCACAATTCATAATTAGTAAGCAACCTGCTCAAATGAGATGAGAGTTCCCAGATTGAAAAATCATGGAAACCACTCATTTCACATCTGCACTCTCAGAGGAATTACTATCATAAGTCTTTGCTGCCTCACATACCAACACATGCCATCCATTTTACAAATTAGCCATATAATTCATAAGCACTGCCAATTTCCTGACTTGGGATCTACTATGTTTTATTCTTAGCCACACAAAGTTTTATTTATGGCTGACACCCTTGTTACTAGAAGTCTCATCTGACACATGTATTTATTATGCAGTATTGTGTCAAATAATTATAGTTCTGTCACCGACTAGCTTACAGATGGCTATAAATTTATCAGTTGAAATATAAGAAGAAGAAATAATACTGCTCCAGATGCACACCCAAATGACGATGGGTTAAAATTTTGTCAAGCTATATGTTGCAATAATGATATGAAATACTGGAATATCATAAGTAACTGCTTTATGCATGGACAGTAACTAATGATATCTTCAATGAAAAACTGGATCAGCCTGATTCATCTAGCAATAAAAGTCTGAATTGTCAAGTACAGAACAATACTTTAAAGAACACACAGATAATGTAGAGAAGGCAACTTTGGTAATACTGCACACTCACAAGCAGTTAGGACACATATATAGGAAACAAATGACTGGCTGTTTGTCACAAACAGAGCCTCCAGGCCACTCTGACCTCCTCCAGGTGTTGATCTACATTCTGTACAAGGGGAATACTCCACTACAGTTAAGGAACAGAAATAGTGACAGTCACAAGGAATATTTTAAATTTTGCCAAGAACAAGGCTAACATACTTAGTTCAAAACCACACACTCGCATGCCACTATAAAAACAGGGCATGGTTGATGGAACCATCCTAGCTTTCACATCCTCTTATCACATAATATCACCAAAGCTTTTAGAACATAACTTCATCTTTAGCCATAGCTTTGACTATCTACCATGCCCTGAGATGAGAGAGATCCAACCAATCTTCATCATCCAAAGTAAAATTCTATCATCCACCAACAAATGCAATATTCTAGTCAATCCCTATTACTGTCCTGCACCTCATCCAACATCACATGGGTCAAGTCCTTGTGGACAACCAAGGTGCAAGGCCTGTCCTGTAGACACACTGACCATCTGCTAGCACAGTCCAATCACAGGCATTTCCTGTCCAACATAAGGTAGGGCCAAATGTGCAAGCAGCCACGTCATCTATCAATTGTACTGCAATCTCAAACACATATTTGCTGAAGATGCTGCACATCCCAACACCAATGACTTTAATAATTATTTCAGATCCAGTACTGTTTGGACCCTCTTCCTAACCCCCCCCCCCCCTTTTCCTTTTGCCCAGTGCCAGTTCCTCTGAATTATAGAAGTGTGGATTGTTCCTTCAGCAACTCCTCTGCTCTGGCAAACACCCCAGCCTAAAACTCCAATAGCCCTCTTCTCATTCCCTTGCCCTTAAAAAATTAAACTGGTCTGCTCTCAAAGATTCATTTGAATACCACAATGTTTTACTTGGAATGGTCATATTGCAGGGTGTTGAACAGATTTATCTAGACTATAGGAGGCACATACAGTGTAACATGGGGGTTCCAAACAAAGGTGTGGCATGGAATTATTCAAATTAACAAATTATTGCCAGAGGGGAAAGAAATCATAAGAAGCAAAACAAAAATCTTAAGACTATCTAGGAATTGAACCCAAAACCCCTGGATTTGCAATTTGGCACCTAACTTTCTCGCAATTACCGTAGTGGATTCCCCCCCCCCCCCCAATATTTATTTCAATACTATTAACCACTCACATCGTCAGTGCCACTGAAGGTCCAGAGGTGAACATGTTTGGGTATCTCTGTTGTTTTGTCTGCCTTAGTGTGAACATAAACTGCAAAAGGAACAACTGCTTGAGTGCTACTCAAGTCTCTATGCTGTTACATATTTTTAAAAGCTACACATCAACCACTAACAATTGGAAAGGGCAGATTGCTACTTACCACATACAGGAGACGATGAGTTGCGGGCAGGCATAATGTAAAAGAATGCTAGATTTATTCCACCATACGACAAACTTCTTCATCACACATAGAAAAAACATACACTTTCACAGAAGCCCAACACACACTGGCTGCCGTCATCTATCGGCACTAATTCACATAGATTTTATTTCGTTATTATTCACTATAGACCCTGCTTAATCTGGTTCCATCTTTTTTCACTGTATTTCATGCATTTCACCTGGCTGTGTTTTTTGTGATAATCTCACATACTTCATATAATTGTATGTATTTATAGGCTTTTCTGTCCTTCACTAAGGATCCTCAAAAGAAAATTTGCCCTATTCCTAGCCAGAAACCAAACCCATATACTGTTCTTCCATTGTTGGCTACCTCCATTGCCGCCTAGATCGTGGAATCCCTCAACTGACTTGACCATCAAGTTACCCATCTCCAGCTGCAATCCCTACTTCCACAATTACTGCTCTCTGTGCAAATTCAATCAGTCCATGGCCTTCACCAACACAGTCCTGCAAAACTACATATATCAGATCCACACCTCCTTGCACCACTTTTGTTGTATCTGTAAAATCCTCCTACTCTGTAACCCTAAATTCCTGCATCACATCTCCCAGACTGAAACCCTTTCCCTTCAGGAACTAGAGCAGAAAGCACAACACCACCTCAAAAATTGTTCAATCTATTCTCCTCAAACTTCCGCCTTGGACTACTGCTGTACACCACACTACACGAGCCTCCATCAAACCTCCATCACATCCCTTCACAGCTGCTAGACATACTACATTTAACACACACCCCAAATATTACTGCCACTACCCTACAGAACCCAGAGCCTAAACAGACCTGCAACACAGTCAAGAGCCTATCCCCAAAAAGCCTCAGTACCACAGAAGTATTTGTCCTTTCCAAAGACCTTATCTTTTGCCCAACTCTCAAATTCAGTCATGCTGGTCATGTTAAAGATCTTATCTCTTTCTCCCTATCCCTACAGTGGAAACACTTTTTGCCACAAACTCAACCAATTAGACTCACTCCAAAACCTATACTGAATCCTGCATGACTCAATTTACTCTTCCATCTAACCATGATTCACCCACACCTCCTGTTAACATTCCAGAATTTACTAACGTAAGATCTCATCTCACCGTTATTCCTCAAATCCTTCAACATGGAAACCGCCCTCACATAGGCAAAAAGCAACGCTACCCATCACCTGAAAATTGATCCCAACGTCATAATTCTACCTGTCGACAAAGGCTCCATCATTGTGGTTGTAAACCACTGGGATGCTGGAGGAGGCCAGCTGTCAGATTTGTCCATCTTCAAGGCCCTACCACAGTGACCTCATTCCAGAAATCCAGTAGGATCTAGGGTCCTCAAGGCCTTAGATCCATCCCAGAATCTCTTCCCTGGGTATGTGTCTCTCCTCACTCCACCACTCCATCCACTCCTACCTACTACTCAATTCCTAAAATACATACAGCTAACCACCTAGGAAACTCCTTTATATGGCTGGTTATTGTACCCGCACAGAGGAAATTTCTGCCCTTGCAGACCAACACCTCCAGCCCGTAACCCAACTCCTCATATAAAAGACATCAACCATTTCACTTAGAAATTCTCCACAGTTCCTATTCCTTTACCACTCAGTGCCCTGCTTGTCACTGTTGATGCCACCTTCCTCTACACTAGCAACAACATGCCCATAGCTTTGTCACTGCTGAACACTACCATTTCCAATACTCAAACCAACTCCAAACTTACAACTTCCTTCCTGGTCACCGTGATCAACTATATCCTCATCCACGATTACTTCTCCTTTGAAGCCATCACCTACAAACAAATCCGTGATACAGCAATGGGCCCCTGCATGGTACCATAATATGGCAACCTACTCACGAGCCATTTACCAAAATCCTTCCTTATCTCTCAGAATCCCAAATCCACTTGGTTCAGATTCACTGATGAAATCTTCATAATCTGGACTGAGGGTGAGAACAACCAATCCATATTCCTCCAGAAGCTTAACACATCCTCCCTCACTTGCTTCACCTGGTACCTGGTCCTCCTCAATCCAACAAGCCATCTTCCTCGATGTTGACCTTCACATCAAAGATAGCTACATTAGTACCATATCAAACCTAACAGCCACCAACACAATATCCACTTCTACAGCTACCACCCAGTCCACACCAAAGTCTCTTCCATACAGCCCAGCCACATGAATCAGATTCTCCACCAGGGTTTCTACCACCTAATTACCTGTCATTGCAGCCTGAAAGGTGAAATATCCTCTCCACCACCCCCCTTACCCCGCCCCCTCCTGCAACCTACATAATATCCTTTTCTGTCCATATTCCATCCCTTATCCCAGTCCCTTGCCTCATGGGCCATTCCCTGCCATACACCTTCAAGGTATGTTGTGGCATATGACTGGTGCCTTGCGATCCAGTCACTTGCCACACAACAATGTGCTGTGGGTCACAGCTCTGTCAAGATGCCTGCAAGTCAGTGCAGCTCAGCTCATCTGTGTCAACTGTTGCAGTACTGAGAGTGCAACATTCACAGCATACAGCTGTCACTAACTTGTATCTGCAAGCCAGAAAACACAAGACTACTACCTGGTATTCAACTGCTAGGTGGCTTTTATAAGACACTGCTCAACAGCTCCCCAGCCAGTGTATGACGCAGCCTCAACATCAATGTTCTATTTGAAGTGCTGCTAGTATATTCCTTCAAGAGCAGTGCATGTAATCAGAATCTTGGACATCGGCAGTGCAGCCTGCACCAACTGTGCCAAAGGCAGATTTTTCTCAGTTGTGACAGACTGAGTGCTCAACTTGCACCCTCAAGGACTGTATCAACATTTGTGACATTCTTTCAGCAGATCAGGATGATCTTTTATGTTGCCTTCCCTGTTTCTTATGTTGTTGTGTACTTTCTCTGTAGTAATAAAGTTATACTGTCCTTGGCTACCTGGGCACCTTTCTCTTCTTGTGCTTGTGACACTACAATGAGATAGTACACCTCGGTTCCTGTTTCCTTTGGATTGCATTTGCTTGTGTGCACCTAACGTTGCATGCTTCTATGTCTTTCCTTGCTTGTTTTGCCTTGTCTTCATCTTCTGCTAATGCCGCTTACTTCCTTCATTCCGGCGTCTTTCTGCCTGCTTCATTTTCCCAAGCTGTACACTTCTATTGTCACTGTTGGATCCTCCCAAGTGTTTTTATTGCTGGTCTTGCTTGCCTATTTTCCCAAGGCTCCTTTCATGGCAGGACTTTCACTTCTGCAGCTTCAGCAGATAGAGAATCAACACTGCTGCATTTTACCTGGATACCACTCACTTGATGCAGCACTTTTCAAAGGCTATGAATGGGGCAGTTTTGCTTCTTCATTACACTCAGCACTTCCTGTGCACCTCAGAGCCTCTTCAACCGCACCTCGTCCATCCCAATGCCCCCTGTAAAGGACTCAATGCTACTGCCTCCATTTTCTCCTGATTTATAGAGATGCCTTGGATTCTTGACCCATGTTCCTTGCTGCACTGGATCGCCTCCTTACAGTCTCTGCTCTTCGCGATGTTTCTCTTCTGGGCACGCCCAACCACCATACCTCTAGCCCCTTTGCCTCTCGCTCACTCACTTCTTGCACTGCCTCCTCTGTCATCAATCCAGCACATTCCAATCTGGTGCCACCAGCTCCAGTGCCAGCAACTACAGCAGCTCCTGCTCCGGCACCACCACCAGCCCCTGCAACACGATTGTCCTTCTTGATGATAACCTTGTATGTCTCTTGTTCTTCCAGGTCTGCTCCTTGCCTTGTCCAGTGGCTACCCTCCACTGGCAGTGCCTGATGTTAATTGTGGAAACTGACAGAAGCCTGTGGCCATGGCTGGCCTTCCTTCTGCAGGCGGCTCACTACTCTGGGTTCCTGCCACCTCAGGCAACAGGTCATACAATGATCTCCCAGACCATTTTCCATGCTATGTCATGGCCACCATTGGTTCGAGTGCCAGTCTCCCATCAGCCACCAGCATCATGATGCCTTCCTCCTGGCCAGTCTGTGTCAGTCCGGTGCCTGCCGTGACCTATTCAGGTGTCTCCGGCACTCTTGCCACCAGCAATAGTGCTTCCTTGGGTTTGAGCAATACCAGTTCCCACCATGCCTCCAGCCACTCATCTCTAGTCCGCACTCTGCTGGCCCCCTTGCCTCTGGCCCATACTCAGACTGGCCCATTTGTTGATGTCCCATTTGCCGTTCTCCAACTTCAGCCTCTCACTGGCGTTTCCTTCGTCACTGGCTCCTGCCCTGACTCCTGTTTGCCAGCATCTTCTTGGTCCAATGATGGCCTCTCTCCATCTTCTGCCACCCCCGATGTCCCCTTCTTTTCTCCTCCTGCTGTGTGACCCTTCATTTCATCATCCTTCCTGCGTGTTACTGGCCTTTAGCCTACATCTCCAGGGCACTAATTCCTTTCCCAGATGTCATCTCTGCTGAGTGAGATACACAAGTGCACCAGCGCGCTTGCCCTCATGCACGCACGCGCGCGCACATACGCACACGCACACACACGCACACACGCACGCGCGCACACACACACACACACACACACACACACACACACACACACACACACTGGAATTTTTTTCCCAATAGGCATTTTCATTGCACCCTGTGTGCTTCATCTCGACCCACCCCACTCTGTGCTGCTGCACCCTAGTTGTGGGCCCTGGACATTTCTGACCATGATCATCTCCTACATCTTCCATGGCCTTCTTCTCTCCACAGAGTTCCAGTCTCTTCCCTTTGGGGAATCCCTTCTGAGCCTTCAGCTGGCCTTCTTAAGTGCTTCTATTCTCTGGTCCACTTGTTCCAGATGGCTTCACCACTTCCTCCTTCAGAAAATGAGTCCCATAACTTCAGCTGTTGCCTGCACCACAGCTACCACATGCAAGGGAGATGGCTCTGCTGTCTTTTCCAAAGGGAAGAGAAATATGACATACAGCTGGTGCCTTGTGATCCAACCATACAACAGAGTGCTTGCAGGCTGCCGCCTTGTCTAGACACCTGCAAGTCGATGCAGCTCAACTTTCCTGCACCAGCCATTGCAGAACAGAGGACGCCACATTCACTGGATATAGCCATCACTAGCTCACATCAGCGAGCCACAAGACACACGATTACTCCATGATATTTCTCTGCCAGCTGGCCTTTATATGGCTCTGCCCAGCAGCTCACCAATCAATGTAAGTCCCAGCCTCAACACCAATGTTGTGCTTCAAAAGAGCCATGAGTATATTCCTCCAAGTTCAATGTTTGTTATCTGGACATCACCAGTGTGGCCTACAATAACTGTGCCTACAGCAGCGTTTCTTGGTCATGAAAGACTAAGTGCTCAACTTGCACCTTCAATGATTGTATTGGTTTAGTGACATTCTTTCTGCAGATTAGGAACCTGTTTCTATTGCTTTTGTTATTGTGTAATTTCTCTGTGGTAATAAAGTTCTATTGTTCTTGGCTACCTGGGCACCTTTTCTCTGCTTGTGTGTGCATCACCATTCACTCTCCCACTACCACATACTCCAATCTCATCACAGACACCTCTTATCCCATTCGAAAGATAGGGCCACCTGTAAAAGTAGCTATGTGGGCATGACAAATTAACAATCCATCTCGCCCTCACCTGGCCTCAACCTTCAGTAATTTCTGTCCTCCACCTGCCTACCACCTTCCCTGCCTTGACTATGCATGCCCCCTAGCGTGTCAGCACACGTACATAGTCCTTCACATGTCTCTAGTATGCTCCTCTCTGCTTTGGGCATCTCCCCCTCCCCCAGCACAGCATACTGATGCTGCCCCTAGCAGCCCTACCTTATATGTCCTTGCACCTCCCATGGTGCCACACTAACAACATCCCCCGCCCCTTTCCTGCTATCATTTCCTCTTCCCCACCCAACACCTCTTCTATATTCCCACTACCTACCCCAGCAACGGTTGCTGCTTACCACTCAGGCAATTGCAGTTGGGTATTATACCGGGAGACGACAGAGACCAACTGTGTGTGAGTTAGTTCATGTGTATGTGTGTGTTTTTTCTATGTCTGATGAAGAACTTGGTCCAAAATCTGAATATTTCTTGCATTATGTTTCATTGTGCCTGTCTCAACTAATGCCTCTTCTATGGGGTATCCTTTCTGATTGTTGTTATTCCATATCAATCGCCTGCAGATAGTGCTTTCTTTTGTTTATTATTTTATACTTTACATCACAATGAAAATGATAAGACATATTACAGAAAAATTGTACTAGCAACTGTTCTTCCTGTATACAACATAATGACACAGAACCTACATATAATACATAAATTAGTGATAAGGAAAATGAGAGAAATGAGACAGAGCAGCTCAGTATCAAAAAACACACAATGATAACTGTTTATTAATGATGCTGCTTAAAATTATTAATATCTTCCGCCCTTTCAGTTTTCCTTTATTTAACATACAGCAGCATACAAGATAAATTTGCAACAAATATATTTAAAAAATACAAATGAGAGGGTGGATCAAAATGTAGTTCCTCCTGTGTCAAGAAAATTTTAATAATTAACATATAACAGTGGAATTAGTACAGATTGTAGCCTAATCTGTCCTCTACACAACAGCAGCTTTCAATATAGTCAGCACGCATTTACACACAATAGCACCATTGTTGAAGATAGGCATCAAAATCTGTTTATAAAAATTCATGGTTTTGCTTCTTACCCCAAAATTTTAAAACTGTTTTAACCTCATTAAAGTCACTGAATCCATAACCACATTGACTTTTACAGGCCCAAATCATAGCTGTAGGGTGCACGAGGCACCGCTGTTAAAAATGATGTGTAGGGGCACACATTATCGTGATAATGCTTGATGGCATGAATGTCATTTATTGCCTTCACTATTGACTGTAAACTCTTAATGTGTGTGTCTCCTTGAATCACTTCATCAGTACGCCTGCATTTGCCACCTGTGACAAATGTCGGCCAGTCACTGTACAGTTTATGTACAATGTACATTCCTCCAATATCAAACTTCTTCATCCAATGCTGCACATTCCTGATATCCACTACAGTGTCCACATACACTTTTTTCAAGGGTGAAGTTAAAAAAGCTTTAAAATCATAGATCAAGAAGTAAACCCTGAATTTTCCCAAATTGGTTTTGTTGCCTCGGTTCAGTGATGGCACAAATGTCTACAAATGCATTGTAACTATGTTAAATGGTAGTGTTGCATAGAGGGCAGTTCAGGCTATGATCTGTACTACTTCCATTGTTGTGTGATATACTGCCCTATATTAAACAACTGAGTTTCTTAATAACTTGTGAATAAGTGAAATGCATTAAACTTTTGTTCATACCTGTACTGTAATTCCGTGGACCCTGTATTTTTATCCATGAAGATAGACGTAAAGCAGTAGCCATCTGTTACACATTTGTAGTCAGTCTCAAGACAAATGTCACAATAGCATTCGAGCCCTTAAACAGATATTGAGATGTGTCACAAAATCTGTACACAATGTCTAGCAAACAGCACAGTTCTGTTGAACTGTTAACTAACAGTTGTAAATATATACTATTTAAAGATACTTAAAACATGTAATAAATGCAAAATAAAAGAAACAGCATTTTTGCCCCAACAGAGCTCATTGGGAAATGCAGTTGGGTTAAATGTTACACAGGATTATTTGAATATGGCAAATAACATGTTTGTTACATTTGGGATCATTATGATATTAATTATTTACACTTGTAACAATGTTGAAAGAATCCCTAGGAATGCATCTGTAATAAAAGGAATGAATTAATTCACAAATATTAGCTAACTAAAAAGATTGACGAGACAGTCATTTAAAGGAAAGTCACAAAGCAGAGGACAACATAGATACAAACAAATGTATATAAAGTTGAACCACATTCAAATCAAAAACAGCCCATAAGCTCTAGTATCAGACAGCATTTAAGCGCAGCTGGAATAATTCACTGAATACTGCTTTCATTCACATCATAACACAGCTTCTTCTCATAAATTTTTCCACTGCACCATGTTTACAGTTCTATACCACAGGTACCCAGGTAAGATAAGTGGCCTAAGTCATAAATGGATTCGATTCACAGGCACTGAATCATAATATTACTGGGGCCTGTCTTGGTTAAAAGCCAACCTCCTTTTAATAGTGTACAATGAACATACGTGGACAGACATTAATTACCTGTAGTGGTGTAACTAGGGTATGGCAGTCAGTGCACATGCACAGGGTGCCCTTCCTGTGAGGTGCAATTTTGTGACAGGAGGAAAAAAATGAAGAAGGATAAAAGCAGATTCACAAATGTTCACTGAATATCTTCGAATCTATGGATAAAAGCATGGTAAGTCACTGGTCACTGGCCAAAGCGTCTGTTGTCAACAACAGAACAAGAAGAAGGAAATCTGTCTGATCTCCCACACACAGAGTAGCCACACGCAGCAGTGACACCGGCAATGTCACAAAATGTGGGCACTCTTATTCAAAGCGATGGATTAATAACAATCAAGCAATTCAGAGCTCAACTTGACATCTCTATTGATAGTACCGACACACTTGTCCATCAGTTAGGGTATTCAAAAATTTGCAATTGCTGGTTTTCTCAAAGCCTATCTGAAGAGTATAAAGAAGAAAAGAAGGGACATGGTGTGCAAACTGCTTGCTAGTTTGAGGCTGATAGTGACAAATTCTTGTCAAACACTGTTGTACATGATGAAACATAGATTCAACATTTTGAGACCAAAACGAAACAGCAGTCCATGAAGTGGCATCACGTCTCCTTGAAAGTAGTGCTACAAAACAACCACCTCAGGTGGTGAAGTCAAGCCCACAATCTTCTTCAACACCCTTTTTCATAGGCAAATGAACAATTCTGAAGTCTATTGTGAGATGCTTAGGAAATTGAAGAAACAATTACAGCATGTCCGTGGCCACAAAAATGTGGATGCACTTCTCCTTCACTTCAACAATGCAAAGCCACAAACAAGTCTGCACACCCAAGAGGATATCACAAAATGTTGGTGCACTGTTCTTCCTCATCCACCCTACAGTTCGGATTTCGCATCTTCTGACTTTAATCTCTTTGACCCACTGAAGCATAGGCTCTGCAGGGAGCTCTTCAGCAACAATTGGGGAAGTTACTGGTGCAGCAAAAACTTCGTTGAAATGCAGAATAATAGAGTAGTACAATTGTGGCATATGGGGGCCCACATTAAGGTGGTGAAGGCCATAGAACTCAATGGAAATAACATTGAAAAATAGGGTTTCCCAGTCACATAAACAGGAGCAAGTTGCACCAAGGTTCAGAATCCATGTTAAACAGTAGGTCCCCTATAACTGGCTGGGTTAGTCAGTTCAAAGGTCAGAGGAAGGCACCAGCATACCACCACCAACCCACTGTAGTGTTCAGAACAATCTAACAACTGCTTCAGTCAACTGGGGAACAATATGGTGCATTTAAATCACAAATAAAACCATCTTGCTTTTGGAAAAAAATATGTGTTGCATTATTTATTGAATGACCAGTATATGAAAGGAAATCGTGGTACAATTCAGAATAGATTGTGCTGAATAACAAAACCTCTCCCTCCCTGATACAGAGGTGCTTGTTTCTTGTTTTAAGGTACTAGGTAGAGTCACTTTCAATATGCCAAAAGAGGCATCATAACAAAAGCATAAAGAGTAATTTTTTCCTTCCCTTTTTCATGGATTTGCACTGATTGACAATGAACCAATAAAACAGGAATCACATTATTGTTACATGCAAACTATTCTGAGTGGTGTGTTGTTCCATATTTTGAATTGTATCATCTGAAAGAGAATTACTGAAATGAGATTCTTTTAGTTCATTGTAAAGTGAAAATTATTGAAATGAGTTAACTGTAAAGTTGTGTTGATCTCAGTAAGGGAATACGCAAGAGACACATCTAGGATTATGTAGCCACTAGCACACAGTGTTATTACAACAGAAGGAGCCTGATACTGGAAAATCTGGTCGCAAAAACATTATTGTTACATCTTGTTGCTGCACACTCGGCAGTTAAATGTTAAAGGCATTTTGTACATCCATGACTTGATAGTGTGGTTTTAACCTGACCAAGTGTGTTATCATCATTCCTTATGCAGGGTGGAAAGGGAGAACATGTCACCAACAGCTATCATTTTTGGAGTGGTACATCTACATCTACATCTACATCTACATGATTACTCTGCAATTCACATTTAAGTGTTTGGCAGAGGGTTCATTGAACCACAATCATACTATATCCCTACCATTCCACTCCCGAACAGCGCGCGGGAAAAACGAACATCTAAGCCTTTCTGTTCGAGCACTTGTGAAGTCATTTTTTAGGTGAGTAAATTGTTTCTTCTTTATACATGGTTTTATAGAGCAAATACATGTGTTCATGTTGTGCCATTCAGTAGCACGGTAACAAAAATGCCAGACTACCATTACATAGGTTATGGTTTCGATACCCAGTTGGTCCCATGATTTAGTCATGTACTTTCTTCCTTTGCCACCTCTAGGTATATCAAAAATTCCTATTATCACCATGGTTCAAATTCCACATTCAACTGTAGAACACCCCCCCCCCCCCCCCTCCCCTGAATAACTTGTGAATATTTTATGTGCATATTTTGCACACATACACACCTCAACAAAAGTTTGGAATACCGTACATTTTACTGTAATGGCTTCTTATTGTACAACCCCTGAGATTTGTACAATATCTTATTAACAAAATAAACATAATTCTTTCTGAAAACAAGAATGGTTTGGTTAGTTACAAAAAATCATTTTGAAACAAAGCAGGCTCTCTCCCAAGAGAACATTTTGAAACCAATTAGACTGGAATTCTTTCACTGGTGATTATTAATCTTTAGTAGCGAGTAAGTCCTCCCCACACATGGATGAGTTCTTCCACTCTGTGAGGCATGCTCTGGATGAGACCATCAAGTTTATCTTGGGGTGTAGGGTCCCACTCCTCAATGGCAGCTTCATTGAGGTCCTCAAGATTGTCAGGTGGATTTGGACACTGTGCAATGGCCACCTTCAACAGGTGCCACACATGCTCAATTGCATTCACATCTGCGGACTGTGCTGGACAACGCATTCAGTTGATGTTGCTTCTTTGACGATACCAACACACTGCTACAGTACAGTGCGGTCTTGCATTGTCACTGACTACGATGAAGGTGTCCCTGACTTAATGTCTGTAGGGCCTTACAATCATTTATTGGACCTCTTGGTCTTCTGGAATGAAGATCACCCTAAAGCAATCTTCTACGCAATGTTTTGTCTGAGAAACAAATCTCTGTTGCCCGGGAGAAGCTGTTTCCAACATTTCTGTGAACTGATGTTGGGTGCCCACGAGTTGACAGCTGGAGGAAACGATCCTTTGTTGGTGTTGTCATATGAGGACGACCACTGCAAGGTCTATTGTTAACATTTATCGTCTCTCTGTACTTTCCCTACACCTTACACATGCCACATTGAGTGACACATAACCGATCAGCAATGTGTTTCTGTGTATAACCCACTGAAAGTAAAACCACTATCCTGACTCTATCAAAGTGTCATATACCTCTACATGCCATGTTACTCCAATGCTGAATGCAAGTTGAATGAAGCTTTTGTTGATACTGGACTTCTTGCAGGGCACCACTGCAGCAGTGGTATGTTTACATGGCTGGAAGACAACTACAAAGCATTCCAGTAGTAAACACTGTCCAGTATATGGGCTCTAACTGGATAATGCATGAAGTGCCTAGGTCAATGAGACCTCTAGTATCGCTTACTACATTTTATGATAGTATTCCAAATTTTTGTTAAGCAGTGTATTTAAGGAGTAATTATTGCATAAAAATCTGGTCTTTTTTCTTCTTATGCCAAAACCTCAAGAATTTTGTCCCCCTTGTTTCTTTGTGTTGGGACAAACAGCTTACCTGCATTCTCTAATTGCTCTACTTGTATTGCTGCATTATTTCTCATTAAACAGTCTATCACTTAATTTAGAAAAAGACGCAGTTAAGTCAATTTTGTATAAAGAAAGATATTATACCATCACAATCAGCAACAACAACAAGTGAGCCCATGGGAAGGGAAATATATAAAACTTACTGTTCAAAAGTTCTGGGTGTGTATTTTGATCAGATCTTAAATTCTAATGTATATATATATATATTTTTAAATATGTTATCTAATTTGCCAGCATATGTTTTAACAGAGAAACTGTATCTTATTCGTAAACCTACTGACATGTTGCACATCATGATGAGCTGTCATGAATATTATACATGGGAAAAGCAAAAAAGTAATCTAAATTATATGTGGTTATCAGAATATGCCTTATTTTATTTCCTTTTTTTCACTCTTAATACATTTTTCCAATCCCACAGAACATAATGAAACAGTCTGTACCAGAGAAACAGGACAGCAGAGAGGATGGACAGAAGAGAGAAATTCTGGAGACAGATGTATCAGGGGCCTTGAGACTTATTGAAAACTGCCTGGACAAGTCGTTCATCTTCAGTGAAATCTTCTGAGCTGTATAGGAAATCAGACAGTGCTACATCTGAGCCTACAGACAAAAGTGGTGGCAAAATGGATTTGGATATGCCTCATTGTGAAGCAATGTTTGCAAATATTGCATGTTGCTAGATATGTATACATAGATTGTGAAGGTGAGACTGAACATCTACACGAACTTTTGCTTGGTTTGATTGAAATAAGCCAGAAAGATGCCAAAATACTTGTGAGTGACATCTTAGGCCAACTTGGAAAAGGAAAAAATTGATAGTTAACTTTGAGGATCGCAGTGCTTTAAAAACACTGCAGTGATGGCTGGTCAAGAGAGCAGAAATAATTGCTGGGTCGAAAACAAAAATTATCAGTTTCTTTTCATGAAACATGATGAACGATTTCCTGACTATTCTGGGATGAAATCCTCATTCAGTGAACTTCCACAACTCCAGGTTTGATCTAAAAGCACTGTGTAACTAGATGCATGAAAAAAAAAAGAGATGAGTTAGTTAGCAAGTCACTTTAGAAAAGAGCAAACTTATAAAAGAAATGGGTAAACGACACAGTAAGGCAGATCAGATAAAGACAGCTAATGATTGGCGAGGTGATAACTGATGGCTGAGCAAGAAATGGAAAGACGGATGAATAGAACACTAGTCCTTCTTCAAGAGGAAATGAATGCAAGGTTGTCCTCACTGAGTAAAACAGACAGAAAGTTCAGGCTGCTTCATGAAATATAAAGCTTGTGCTACGATGCTGAAAAGGAGATCCTGAGGCCCAAATGTGAAAATTTTGCAAAGTATTTTCTGTTGTAATGCGGATGGTGAATGGCTCTATGCTGAAATTTTGAACTTCAGGATGCTGCTACAATTTGCGATTTCATCAAACTATCCAAACCACAAGAACACTTGCATTTCATTATTAAGTACAGCGACAGAAGAGCTCCTTTAGTGAAGTTAGACTTATTGGAGGAGAGTTTGCTCACACAACAATCAACTGAGAAACTTGCCGTTTTGTAAGTGGTGAGCAAGACCATTCATCCTTCCGAAACCACTACTAAATGCCTTCTGTGAAAGTTAGCAAGAACAGACGGTTTGTGCATCTATTCTTAATGGAAATATGTGAGAGCTAATAGTAATGCTTCTTTGAAGATATCCTCATTGAGACTGGTATCAGTGACAATAAGGCAGTTATAGCACTAATGATTTCCAAAAGTACAAAGGGCAACTAAAACAAATAGGTTGTTTTATGTTATCAGGAAGGTAGATATTTAAGCAAAGATGTCATATCTCAAAGAGGAACTCAAAACATTGACCATTATTATTATTATTATTATTATTATTATTATTATTATTAATGTATGCATCAGCTGCAACATCAAATTGTTTCACATATTTAACTCAAAAATACATATCTGCAACTATTTACATTATATATCAGTATGCATGAGACGGCACGCATACCTAATATGTTATAAAACACTGTGCATAAAAACAGGATTTTCTAGTGCTCATACCTCAGTTTCTATTGGTAAAAAAGAAAGGTTTAAATGTTTCGGACAGCGCTTGGGCTACGGACCATTTGTATAGCCAGCAGAAAAATAATATTGTGTCACTACCCTACAGTATACGGTCAAAATACGAATATTACACACTCCCTCCTGCTTAAGCAAATGGAGCAAATTGGTTGGTTCTCTTTGCATTTGAAGTGGTCTATGGTGGGCTTGATGGGACTTATGCAGGCACCATTAGTTCATTAGTTCATCGGGGGTTCCACTGAAAAACCCAGAGATGGGTTTTCTTTTACTATATTTTTGCCGTCACCAGCAGACCAAAATCCCGCTGAGGAATCCAAGGTAGCTATGCACAGAAAATGGCTGAAATTTTTATGATATATTCCTAACACCCTGATCTCAAACAAATTTGAAAATTTTATTGATATCTTCATCCATTTCCAAGATACAGAGGTACTGTGTTACCCTACTTCTACACATAAAATCCAGTATGAGGTGAAATCTAAATTATAAATAACCACAGCAAATTCTCTAGACATTTCTCTAGAATGCCATCTCCGCATTTTCAAAAATCTTTATCTGTTACCTAAAAACACGACAAGAACTTTTTATTTGGGTACCGAAACCCAGCTGTGGATTAAAAAATGGCTATGCATAACTAATGGCTGTAATTTGTATGATGCATTCTTAAGACCCCAAGCTTGAAAAGCTTTGAAAGTGTTCTTCATATCTTTATCTGTTTCCGAGATGCTGAGGTTCAAAGTTACCCATAAAATACGCATGTAAAAAACATTGCGTACTGAAAAAGTACTTTATAAAGTGTTTTAGCATAGAGAAATGTACTATAAAGTATTTCCATTATCATTTGGAAACTCCATGTTGTAGTAACAAAGTACATGCAAAATTTTTTGCACATAAAATCCAGTCTGAGGAGTAAAATTAGTTTTGAATTCTTTCAGTTTCACATAAGTAAACTATCTAAATTTTACTGACCGATACATTTCTTTTCATATGAGTTATATGCTCTGCTGCAGCAGGGAAAAGAAAGGAACCAGCAGAAAAAATGTGAATATGTTCCTATTTATTTAAAAGACTTTGACTGAAAAGTGGTGTACCAGGTCCCTCATTCTACTTTCCTCAGCACCTTTAAAAATTTTCCCAAAAATCTTGGCGTGTGAACATATTCACAGTTTTTTATGCTGAGAGAAAAGAAGATGGTAGCAGTGGAAAAGTAATATATGTTGGGAGACAGTAGACAGTGGTTGTGTTATCAAAATGAACAAAGGAGGCAATGACAGTGTGAGAGAAAGAGAGGGACGCAGTGGCAGAACATAGTTGACAGTGACAGAACAGTGTAGGAGAACAGGAATAAAGAGCAGGAGAAAGTGGAAATGGGTGAGAGCCAGTGATAATGAAAGACAAAGTATATGACAATGACGACATGGAAGAGAAAGACAGTGACAGTGAGAAGAGACAGCAGCAGTAGGTAGGAAGGAAGGAAGGAATGAGGTACCAGCTTTAAAAGAGAGGAAGAGGGAGACAGTGACAGAGAGAGGAGACTGTAGGAGTAGGACAGATCAAAGGGGCTGTGACTGTGACACAGGAGACAATGACAGAGAGACACAAAGAGATGACAACGAGTTGGGCTTAATGAGTGAGTGCGAAGGGGCAGCTGGGAATGGATGGGTATGAGTCGCTTACAGTGATGGGCTAGTGAGTGAGTGTGAGTGAGTTACAGTTAGGGGAGATCATGGTAGTTCAAGGTGAGTTGTGTGTTAAAAAAGCATGAATATGTTCAGTTGCCTAAATGTTTGGGAACATTTTGAAGGTGGTGAGGAAGGTAGAATGAGGCAGCTGGTTCCCCATTTTCCAGTCACAGTCTTTTAAACAAACAGGAACATATTTCAATTTTTCGTGCTGCAATGGGAGCATTTTTCTGCTGGCCTCATCAGATACTAGTTGGAGGCAACTTTAACCTATGGAGTATAGACTGGGATGTCTATGGATTCACTCCTGTGAAATACTGTTGAACACATTTTCTGAAAACTGTCTTGAGCAGGTTGTTCAGCAGCTCGCACTCAATAGAAGTAACGGGTGATCAAAAAGTCAGTATAAATTTGAAAACTGAATAAAATCACGGAATAATGTAGATAGAGAGGTACAAATAGACGCACATGCTTGGAATGACATGGGGTTTTATTAGAACCAAAAAAATATAAAAGTTCAAAAAATGTCCGAAGACGGCACTTCATCTGATCATAATAGCAATAATTAGCATAACAAAGTAAGACAAATCAAAGATGATGTTCTTTACAGGAAATGCTCAATATGTCCACCATCATTCCTCAACAATAGCTGTAGTCGAGGAATAATGTTGTGAACAGCACTGTAAAGCATGTACGGAGTTATGGTGAGGCATTGGCGTCGGATGTTGTCTTTCAGCATCCCTAGAGATGTCAGTCGATCATGATACACTTGCGACTTCAGGTAACCCCAAAGCCAATAATTGCACGGACTGAGGTCTGGGGACGTGGGAGGCCAAGCATGACGAAAGTGGCGGCTGAGCACACGATCATCACCAAACGAAACGTGCAAGAGATCTTTCATGCGTCTAGCAATATGGGGTGGAGTGCCATCCTGCATAAACATCATACGTTCCAGCAAGAGCTTATCAGCCAGCCTGGGGATGATGCGATTCTGTAACATATCGGCGTACCTCTCACCCGTCACGGTAACACTTACAAAAAACCAGAATCATGCATTTCCTTGAAGAAAAAAGGCCCGATAACGGTAGATGTGGTAAATCCAATCCATACCGTGACTTTCTCGGCGTGCAATGGAGTTTCCATGACAGTTCTAGGATTTTTGGTAGCCCAAATTCTGCAGTTGTTGGCGTTGACAGACCCTCGGAGCGTGAAATGAGCTTCGTCGGTCCACAACACGTTACTCAACCAATTGTCATCTTCTGCCATCTTTTGAAACTCCCACACCACAAATGCCCTCCGCTTCACTAAATCGCCAGGTAACAGTTCATGATGCCGATGGATTTTGTACGGATAGCATCAGAGGGTACACCTAAGTGCCAACCAAACAGTAGTGTATGGAATGCCAGTGCAACATGCGACTGCACGAGCGCTGACTTCCCCGTGCATAGACGAACCTGCTACAGTCTCCATTTCTTCCTGAACTGTCTCAGCAGCATTACGTCTTGTGCTCGGTCAGCCACTACGGGGCCTATCGTCTTTTTATTGTGTTTATCTGCGACTCAGGGTCTCTGCTATATGGTGAGTAGCAACTTTCCTTTTCATAATATTGTTACAGCCCATCTTGGATTTTCCATTGTTTGATTGTCTTGTATCTTCCTACAGTCACTGAACTTCGATGTCTTATCATAGTATACACCATGGAATCATCAGCAAACAACCACAGGTTTCCGCCCACCCTATCCGCCAAACTTCGAACTTTGAAATTATTCTCGCCACAGCTGCATTTGTCAACAGACCTTTACCCGTTCGAATCCCCTTCCTATGCCGATAGGATCGTAACGCTGAACTAGCACATTCCCCATTCTGATGATACAGCTTCACTAAAAGCACCTTTTCAGATAACATCAACATGCTGTGACTGCAGACGCATCTGATACTCTCTCTCATTACAGCTCCTTTTATACACGATTGTCATGCGCAGTCACTGACGTTTTGCTGTCCAGAGCCATCTGTTGGACATTTTGTGAACTCTGTTTTTTTTTTTTTTTTTTTTTTTCCCCTAATAAAACCCCATGTCATTCCAAGCATGTGTGTCAATGTTTACCTCTCTATCTACATTATTCCGTGGTTTATTAAGTTTTCAAATTTATACTGACATTTTGATCACCCGGTATATTAAATCTTGTAGCTACAAATAGGCTGAACCTTATCAACAATGTCAGTATAGAAACAGGGATTAGCGATCATGATGTCATTATAGCAATTATGATTATGAAAGTCAATAAATCAGCCAAGAAGGCTAGAAGAGTGTTTCTGCTAGATAGAACAGATAAGCAGTTGTTGGCATCTCACTTAGACAGTGAACTGACATCATTTAGTTCCAGTAAGATGGTTGTAGAGGAATTATGAGCAAAGTTTAAGCAGATTGTAAATTGAGCCCTATCATGGTTTAATAATGAAATCTGGAAGATACCAAGGATGCAGAGGGTGTTGCACTCTCAGTTCAAAAGAGAATGCGCAAATGACGACAAGCAAAGGTTAGTAGAGATTCACGTGTCTGTGAAAAGGTCTATGCGTGAAGCATACAACTACCACTGTCACACCTTTGCAAAAAATCTGCCGGGAAACCCAAGAAAATTCTGGTCCTGGGTAAAATCACTACGCGGGTCTAAGGCTTCCATTCAGTCCCTTGTTGACCACTCCAGTGTGGCAATTGAAAAGAGCAAAATGAAAGCTGAAGTTTCAAATTTCATGTTCAAGAAATCATTCACAAAGGATAATCATACGAACATGCCTCAAGATTGACTCCCTTATGGACGACATAGTAATAGGCATCCCTGATTGATTCCCTTTATTCGCATGAAGTAATGGCTGCTATCGACAGGGGATCTCAGGTTGATTCCGTATTTCTGGATTTCCGGAAAGCTTTTGACACCGTTCCTCACAAGCGACTTCTAATCAAGCTGCGGGCCTATGGGGTATCGTCTCAGTTGTGCGACTGGATTCGTGATTTCCTGTCAGGAAGGTC
This sequence comes from Schistocerca cancellata, assembly GCF_023864275.1. Classification (NCBI taxonomy): domain Eukaryota; kingdom Metazoa; phylum Arthropoda; class Insecta; order Orthoptera; family Acrididae; genus Schistocerca; species Schistocerca cancellata. The sequence continues at coordinate 407,834,228 of NC_064630.1, forward strand.
GCAGTTCGTAGTAATAGACGGCAAATCATCGAATAAAACAGAAGTGATATCAGGGGTTCCCCAGTGAAGCGTCCTGGGACCTCTGCTGTTCCTGATCTATATAAATGACCTGGGTGACAATCTGAACAGTTCTCTTAGGTTGTTCGCAGCTGATGCTGTAATTTACCATCTAGTAAGGTCAACTGAAGACCAGTATCAGTTGCAAAGTGATTTAGAAAATATTGCTGTATGGTGTGGCAGGTGGCAGTTGACGCTAAATAACAAAAAGTGTGAGGTGATCCACATGAGTTCCAAAAGAAATCCGTTGGAATTTGATTACTCGATAAATAGTACAATTCTCAAGGCTGTCAATTCAACTAAGTACCTGGGTGTTAAAATTACTAACAACTTCAGTTGGAAAGACCACATAGATAATATTGTGGGGAAGGCGAGCCAAAGGTTGCGTTTCATTGGCAGGACACTTAGAAGATGCAACAAGTCCACTAAAGAGACAGCTTACACTACACTCGTTCGTCCTCTGTTAGAATATTGCTGTGCGGTGTGGGATCCTTACCAGGTGGGATTGACGGAGGACATCGAAAGGGTGCAAAAAAGGGCAGCTCGTTTTGTATTATCACGTAATAGGGGAGAGAGTGTGGCAGATATGATACGCGAGTTGGGATGGAAGTCATTAAAGCAAAGACATTTTTCGTCGAGGCGAGATCTATTTACAAAATTTCAGTCACCAACTTTCTCTTCCGAATGCGAAAATATTTTGTTGAGCCCCACCTACATAGGTAGGAATGATCATCAAAATAAAATATGAGAAATCAGAGCTAGAACAGAAAGGTTTAGGTGTTCGTTTTTCCCGCGCGCTGTTCAGGAGTGGAATGGTAGAGGGATAGTATGATTGTTCCCCTCAAGGAATCATTTGTGTCATTCCACAACACCTGAATGACGCAGACTGTACTCGCCATACACAGCCCTCATCTGTTGATACATTTCGTGGCCTCCAACTCAACTCTGCTGCCAAAAATCAAATTGCTCCTCGTTACCGAGCGAGGTGGCGCAGTGGTTAGCACACTGGACTCGCATTTGGGAGGACGACGGTTCAATCCCGTCTCCGGCCATCCTGACTTAGGTTTTCCGTGATTTCCCTAAATCGTTTCAGGCAAATGCCGGGATGGTTCCTTTGAAAGGGCACGGCCGATTTCCTTCCCAATCCTTCCCTAACCCGAGCTTGCGCTCCGTCTCTAATGACCTCATTGTCGACGGGACGTTAAACACTAACTACCACCATCACCACTCCTCGTTGTTCCTGCTTACTCGCCTGCATGCTGAGTAGTGGACAAAAACTTGTGTGACCACCTTCTCTTTGTCTTTGGCGTGAAACCACACTGGTGCTAGCGTCAGCCTCCCTACTAGTAGATGGCACCACCGTACCCGCAGTTACGTGGTGCCACCTTACAAGTAAGGCATAGGTAGACACACTGACCAGGTTTCATTTGAATAAACCTCAGAAATCACATACAACTGAAATGTGGCAGGATCCCCAGGGCTTGCCCACTAACGATTGTTTCACCTCTACGGCCATGCATCTCAGTGTGCAGCACACCTTGAGACAGATTTTTTTACCATGCTCATGATCCAGGCAGTCCAGTCATGATCTCCATTCCCTGTGACACAAGACATTACACCGCCACATCATAAAGTGGTCAATGAAGCATAGCCAGAGCTTACATGTACAGAGGACTGGCAGTGCCTACTACTCCCCAGCTCAGGAATCCTGGGGTTGCCAAGCTGTAGCCAGCTAATGAATGGTGAGCTGCTGAAGACTACCCACTGTTAAGAAACTTTGAAGGAAACAGTGACTACTGCATACTAGGGACAGTAAAAAGTGTGGTGCTACATATACAGATGCCAAATGAAACACACTTGGATGTGAAGTGCGAAATGATGAAGCATTCAATGACTACCAAGCAGAATCTTGTCTACAGATCTCTCACGAAACCCAAGGAGACTGTGGTCATACATAAAGGTTGTCAGTGGCACTAAAGTTAGTGACCAGACACATATGGATGACACAGGATCTGAAGTTGAGGAAAGCAAAATAAAAGTAGATATGCTGAATTCCATTTTCATATATGAAGATACAGACATAAAGCCTCAGTTTACTTCTCATACCACTCCAAAGATGAATGACACATAATATGTCAAACAATGGAAAATCCAGGATGGAATGTAACAATATTAATGTCCTGCCCGCTATCCCTCCCACAGTGGTATTCCACCATCCACCGAACCTACATCTGTTCCTACACAATCCCTGCTCCCAACCCTTTACCTCATGGCTCATACCCCTGTAACAGACCTAGATGCAAGACCTGCCCCATACATCCTCCCACTACCACCTTCTCCTGTCCGGTCATGAACATCACCTATCCCATCAAAGGCAGGACTAACTGTGAAACCAGTCATGTGATCTACAAGCTAAGCTGCAACCACTGTCCTGCATTCTATATGGGCATGACAATCAACAAGCTGTCTATCCACATGAATGGCCACTGACAAACTGTCGCCAAGAAACAAGTGGACCACCCTGTTGCTGAGCACGCTGCCAAACTTGGCATCCTTCATTTCAATGACTGCTTCACAGCCTGTGCCACATGGATCCTTCCCAACAACACCAGCTTTTCTGAATTGCGCAGGTGGGAACTCTTCCTGCAATGTATTCTATGTACCCATAACCCTCCTGGCTTCAATCTTCACCCATCTGCCCTTCCCCTGTTCCCATTCCAGTACTACACAGCTATCATTCCACTATCACACCCAGTCTTTTTACTTCTCTCCTTTTCCACTACCCCCTTCCCCACCTCCCCCCTGTCCTCTGACTAACTTCCCGACTGCACACAGCTGCCCTACACTCTCTCTACCTCATACCTGCACACCCCCCGGCAGCACCCCACTGTCCACCACTCCTACTCTACTATCCATCCTCCTCCTCCCCCCCCCTCCCCAGCCTGTTGCTTACCCCCACCCAGTTGCCACACCCATCATGTGGTAGTGGTGCTGCTGCTCGTAGTGTGGCATCAGTTGCCTGAGACTGCAGTCATGTCTGTGTGAGATGCATTATGTGTGTGTGTGTGTGTGTGTGTGTGTGTGTGTGTGTGTGTGTGTGTTGTCTATTTCTGACGAAGGCCATACTGGCCGAAAGATCTGCGAAAAGTAACAACTTTCCTTTTCATAATATTGACACATATGTTTGTGTCAATCATGTAGCGAAAAAGCTGAAATTGGTAAAACTAAATAAGGCACCGGCCCCAATGAAATCTCTAACAGGTTCTATACAGAATTCACACCTGGCATTTGAACCATAATACCACTTCAGTTCTTTGATTAAGAAAGTACAGGTCACGTCCGTCCAAAAGAAGGGGAGCAGAAGTGATCAAAAAAACTATCTCACAAACATCCATATGCTGTAGAAGCCTAGAACCTATTCTGAACTCAAATGTAATGAGATATCTCAAACAAAATGACCACCTCAATGCCAACCAATATGAATTCCAACAACATCAATCATGCAAAACCCAAACTGATCTTTTCTCACATTACATGCTGAAAGCCATGGATCAATGAATGCAGTATTTCTTGACCACTGAAAAGCATTTTACTAAGTACCACACCAACAATATTTACCTTTTAAAGAAGGACAGCATGAATTGTCAATGTTTTGTCTGACTCATGGGGAAGCATCAAAGAGATGTTGAAAAATCTGAATTGGCAAGCTCTTAAAAGATAAGACGCAAACCAAAAACATACTTACAACATTTCAAGAACCAGTATTACAGCAAGAACTTAAATCTATACTTCAGCAACAAACAAATGCACGGCAAATTTAAAAAAAAAAAAAAAAACACAAAATCTCCAAGATCGTCAACCATAAATGGAAGCTCGAAACTTAGCACAGACTTCAATACAAGATGCTTTTGATAGTTTCCACAACAAAACCGAATGAAGAAATTCTGGTCATATGGAAAGTAAGACACACTCAATACTTCACTGTGGTCATATGGAAAGTAAGACACACTCAATACTTCACTGTGCGTAAAGCAATGGTAATGTTGCCAATGACAGCACCAATGAAGCAGAGTTACTAAACACGGTTTTTCACCATAATAGATGTAATAAATATTCTGGAGTTCAAATCAAGAACAGTAGTCAACATGAGTAATTTAAAGTAGACAGTTTTGTTGCAACAAAGCAACTTATGTCACTTAATTAAGTCAACTCTTCCAAAAAAGAGTGCACACCAATTAGGCTCTTTTCAGAGTATGCTGATGTACTAGCAACATTCTTATCAAACAATGAAAAGTCCAGGTTGGAATATCAACAATATTATGAAAACGACAGACTGGTACTCACTGTAAAGATCACACGTTGAGTTCCAGACAAGCACAATGAAAAGACTGTCATTTGTAAACTTTCAGCCAAAACTTTCTTCAGAAAAGAAAGACTCTCTCACATGAGTGGCGGGAGATAGCACTTGTGTCCAGGTGTGTAAGGTGTGCTTGTTTGCGCAAATGTGTGTGCATTTTTTCTTTTCTGAAGAAGGCATCAGCCAAAAGCTTATGCATAACAATCTTTTCACTGTGCCTGTCTGCATCTCAATGAGCCATCTTTATGGTGAGCAGCACTCTGTCTTTCTCTCCACTCTTACAGTTATAAACAACCAATTGACCGATTAAGGATCCATACCAAAAGACTGGGAAGTTACATGGATCCCACCAACACAAAAAAAAAAAAACTGAAGTAATCTATTATATTACAGACCCATGTTGCTGACATTAATTTGCAGTAGGGTTTCGAAAAATACTCTGTGTTCCAACATTATGAAATATCTCAAAGAAAATTATCTATAGACATATAACTAGCAGGGATTCAAACTATATCATTCTTGTGAAACACAAGTGTTTCTTTGTTCACACAAAGTAAAGAGTGCTATTGAGAGGGAATCTAAAGCTGATTCCATATTTCTAGGCTTCCACAAAGCTTTTGACACAGTTTCTCACAAGCAGTTGTACATCAAATTGCATGCCTTTGTAGTGTCTCAGTAGTGCAACTTGATTCATGAATTCTTGTCAGAGAGGTGGCAGTTCGTAGTAATTGACGAGAAGTAGTCTCATGAAACCAAAGTGATATCTGACACCTCCCCCCAGAAGAAAGTGTTATACGCCTTCTGCCATTCTTAATCTATCTTAATCTATTTTAGGAGAAAATGTAGATGGCCCTCATTGATGGTGATGCTACTGTTTACCACCTAGTAAAGTCTTCAGGAGATCAATCAGTCTGCAAAACAATTTAGAGAAGATATGTGCAGGATGCAAAAAGTAGCAGTTGACACTAACAAATAAGAGTGTACTAAAAACTCCATCATATTTTCCTTAAATGACAAATCACAGAACTTTAAAGGTTGCTGACTCAGTTAAATACCTAGCGATTACAACTGTGAACAATTTAAACCACATGTGGAGAAGGCGAAGCAAAGACTTCATTTTACTGGCAGAACATCTAGAACATGAAACAGATCTACTAAAGAGAGAGCCTACACTACACCTATCCATCCTTGTTGCATGAATGAGATCCTTACAAACAGGCTTGACAGAGGGCATCGAGAAATATCTCGGAAGGGCAGCTTCTTTTATAGTATAACAAAATAGGGGAGTGAGTCTTGAGGATATGGTAAGCAACGTGGAGTGGAAATCATTGAAACAAAGGCGTTTTTCATGACAGTGAGAGCTCTTCATAAAATTTCAGGCACCAACTTCCTCCTCAAATGGTAAAAAATATTTTATTGAGTCACACCTATGTAGGGAGAGATGATGATAATAATAAAAAAAAGAGAAATCAGAGATAGTACAGAATGATTTAGGTGTTAAATTTTTCCACATGGTATTCAAGAATTGAATAGTTGAAAAATAATCTGATAGTAGCTCTATGAACCTTCTGCCAAACACTGGAGTGTGAACTACAGAGTAGACATGTAGATGTAGATATAGCACCCTAAATATTCCAGAATGAGATTTTCACTCTGCAGCGGAGTGTGCGCTGATATGAAACTTCCTGGTAGATTAAAACTGTGTGCCCGACCGAGACTCGAACTCGGGACCTTTGCCTTTCGCGGGCAAGTGCTCTACCATCTGAGCTACCGAAGCACGACTCACGCCCGGTACTCACAGCTTTACTTCTGCCAGTATCTCGTCTCCTACCTTCCAAACTTTACAGAAGCTCTCCTGCGAACCTTATAGAACTAGCACTCCTGAAAGAAAGGATATAGCGGAGACATGGCTTAGCCACAGCCTGGGGGATGTTTCCAGAATGAGATTTTCACTCTGCAGCGGAGTGTGCGCTGATATGAAACTTCCTGGCAGATTAAAACTGCGTGCCCGACCGAGACTCGAACTCGGGACCTTTGCCTTTCGCGGGCAAGTGCTCTACCATCTGGGCTACCGAAGCACGACTCACGCCCGGTACTCACAGCTTTACTTCTGCCAGTATCTCGTCTCCTACCTTCCAAACTTTACAGAAGCTCTCCTGCGAACCTTGCAGAACTAGCACTCCTGAAAGAAAGGATATAGCGGAGACATGGCTTAGCCACAGCCTGGGGGATGTTTCCAGAATGAGATTTTCACTCTGCAGCGGAGTGTGCGCTGATATGAAACTTCCTGGCAGATTAAAACTGTGTGCCCGACCGAGACTCGAACTCGGGACCTTTGCCTTTCGCGGGCAAGTGCTCTACCATCTGAGCTACCGAAGCACGACTCACGCCCGGTACTCACAGCTTTACTTCTGCCAGTATCTCGTCTCCTACCTTCCAAACTTTACAGAAGCTCTCCTGCGAACCTTGCAGAACTAGCACTCCTGAAAGAAAGGATATAGCGGAGACATGGCTTAGCCACAGCCTGGGGGATGTTTCCAGAATGAGATTTTCACTCTGCAGCGGAGTGTGCGCTGATATGAAACTTCCTGGCAGATTAAAACTGTGTGCCCAACCGAGACTCGAACTCGGGACCTTTGCCTTTCGCGGGCAAGTGCTCTACCATCTGAGCTACCGAAGCACGACTCACGCCCGGTACTCACAGCTTTACTTCCGCCAGTATCTCGTCTCCTACCTTCCAAACTCGGTCGGGCACACAGTTTTAATCTGCCAGGAAGTTTCATATCAGCGCACACTCCGCTGCAGAGTGAAAATCTCATTCTGGAAACATCCCCCAGGCTGTGGCTAAGCCATGTCTCCGCTATATCCTTTCTTTCAGGAGTGCTAGTTCTGCAAGGTTCGCAGGAGAGCTTCTGTAAAGTTTGGAAGGTAGAAGACGAGATACTGGCAGATAAAGTTTGGAAGGTAGGAGACGAGATACTGGCAGAATTAAAGCTGTGAGTACCGGGCGTGAGTCGTGCTTCGGTAGCTCAGATGGTAGAGCACTTGCCCGCGAAAGGCAAAGGTCCCGAGTTCGAGTCTCGGTCGGGCACACAGTTTTAATCTGCCAGGAAGTTTCACCCTAAATATTGTTACCATAAGAACCACAAAGAGATAATTAGACTAGTAAATGCATGCACAGAGGTATTTAAGCAGTCATTCTTCTCACCCTCCATATGCAACTGGAATGGGAAGAAACCCTAACATGGGTATCATACTAAGTACCCTTTGCCATTCCCTTCACAGTTGTTTGCTTAATATTGAAGGGAGGAGAGAGACAAATGCTATTTTGATACGATGATTCAGAAATCTGCTGCAGCCAAAGAATAAAAGATAAGTCAATTACCTATGAATAAAATAATGGTTAAATTCTAAAAAAAAAAATATTATTTTATTCTTGTCAAAACAAATATAATTTAACCACTCACCACAGCTTAGCACAATCACTGTTTCTTATCTTACTGTTTGTGTGTGAGAAAAGTGATCACAAGAGCTCTCCAGATACTAAGACTACAACTAATATTTATCAAAGTGAAATTTCATATAAATAATATGAGCTTCTCTTTGATTACAGCTTTACTTAATGTTCCTACATAGTGTAAAAATATGGGTAAAATGTAACAGGGTCTCAAAGCTTTTACATAAAAAAATTACAGTTGCTGTGAAATGGAAAAGAATCCTTTTTGAGTACAAGTTTAAGTTTGCATTGTATGTTCTACATCATACATACTGACGTTAAAACATGTATTTTAAGTATTTTCCTCTAAGGAACAAATAACTCAATAATCAATTAATTATTTGTAGCCAGGAAACCATAACAACATTTAATTATTCCTAATGCTTGAAGCATCAGCTATCTGCATTTCGAAAACGACCTACAAGTTGGATAGATAGGCTGGTATAAAGTTTGTAACTGGGAATTTAGTGACTTCTTCTCAAAATAAATAACTGAAGTATGCCAGATCTAAAATTACTCTATCCTACAGCACCTCACAACAAACAAAAAGCATATACATTGTGAGTTTGCTTTATTGGTGCATTAAAATATTGCAAACTAACAAGGGTGGATGAGGGTAGGCATCAGCTATCCAAAAATATGGACAGTTTAGGAGGGAGTAGGGAGAGGGGGGAGAGGTCGCAAAGCAGATAGTAGCTGCACAGGATAGTGCACAAGGTTTGAGCAGAACCCATTCCTCAGATATGACAATGTTGTGTCCCCACCCCTCCCAAAAAAAAAGAGGGGGGGGGGGGATGTGGCTTGATGATGCATCTCACATTATCTCCAGAGAGCTCAGCAAGCTTAGAAAGAATTTTGAACACAATTCCTGCAACAGTCCCTTTTTCTACTACTATCCTATGGAATAAAACTCGTTTTATTAAAACACTGTTAGCAACTACAGACGAGGACACAGAGGTAGATCCTGTATGGAAAAATAAAAGTCATTTACATAACTTCCAGAATTAGGAAATAATTTAGACCAACCGACTGCAGCTGTCATTCAAAATCAAGTGGTACAAGGCAAGCAAATTCAACTGTAACATTTTCCGAATACACTTGCTGCAATACATTTTAATAAATGTTTGATTGATTGGATAAATGATTAATTAAAATACAAAGTGTCAAGGTATTAAACATTTGCTTAATACAGAAAAACATTAAATGAAAAAGCAATCACAATTTTTTCCCTTGAAAGTATCCATTAAAAATATGCATGCTACAATAGCAATACCAGACAAAATTTTTGGTCTGTTGATACAAATTTTATTGGATATGTAATTACTTTGGATTGTGGCGCCAGTTCCTGTTTATGTTTCAGTACAGAATGGGTGAATATTTAAGAATATTTGGGTATACATACTGATGTAAACATTTACCTTCAAGGGGAATGAAATTACGACTGCCTTATATGAAACATAAAATTTTATGCATATGAATGTTTACAATAGATTATTGGTTCTGGATTTCATTTTCTGACTTCAGCTTGCAGGAATCATTACGGTGATGATGCTATTTAAAATAAAGTCACATACATTTACACAGGCTGCTAAGATTTTGTGGTGTGTAAATCCACAAACTACATATCCAATATCATTTCTCTAAAATAATATGGTAATCTCTAAATAACTGGAAGTGTTGTTTTACCAAACTGTTTTACAGGACCACAAAAAAATGTGAAGTTTTGAGATTGATTGTCGCACTGCCAATAAAAACACACTGATGCAACATCAAATCTAATCATTTGTTGCTGATTTCAATAACAACTGAAAATATGTACTGCTAGAACAAATCCCCACTGCCATGGCATACACAGTGCTTAACTGTTGTCAACTGAGCTAGTAAAACGGTAGCATTTGTGTGTGATGCATTTTTATGATTTAAAAGTGTCTGGATGTGAATCAATGCCAGGAGAAACAGTATTAGACACTAGTGCACTTTTCAATTTTCATTGACAAAATTCTTCACTTTTCAACAGATCCAGATATGAAGTAAATTTTCTTGCAAGTGAAAATCAGCCCATACACAGAACAAGAGCTACTACTCAAGGCAACATGTCTCATACTCAAAGCAATTGAAGTGGATACCATTAATATCTGCCAGAATATGTAGTGTAACCAGGACAATGCTCATATTAAGAGCCACCTCTACAACTTTATAGAAGAAACTTCTATATCGGGAAGGTTCAAATTCAATAGATCACATATTATGTATACCATTACCTGAAAGCATAGAATTTAAAGTTCTGTCAGAATATGCTGAAAAGGTTTGGTTATACTGTATATATAAAGACAGAGAGAAGACAAAGAGGAAGAGATGGACCATGTCTGTGCTCATTTCAGTTGATAGCACTGCAGCCATGTACATGCAACTTCTTCAATGATGCTTGACCAATAGAAGTGGAGAAAGTACAGTCAAAGTAATGGTGTACACTTTCTACACACCAAGCAACCTTCAAGGTGTGATGTGACTGTGATGTTAGGGTGCAATGTGACATGGTTGCAAGCAAGCACTAGATGTGAAAAATGGAAGTAAGACTACCCATGGTGCAGAAATTTTCTATGATATCCCTCACACCATCTTAAAACATTATGTCAATAGCATGGGAAGGGGGAGGGGGGGGGGGGGTACACATCACAAGAAGGTTATGGCAGTGGTGGTATCATCTTAGCAATCTCCAAAAAAATTAAGGAGGACTGGTAAACATAAACAATGGACAAAAATGGATTTGGGCTGCCACACAAAGTTCAGCTGGATGTCGTAGATCATTACACCAAACAAAACAAACTACAATCATGATTCAAAAATCAATGATCGGGGATAGATAATTTTTTATTTTTTTATCATCATATGGAGAAAGGTATTTACCTTCTATAAAGAAACGCCAAAGTACTGAACATTCTGGTTGTGATCAGGCCAACTCATTGGTATTTATAACATTTTAAAAAGCTCACTGCCACTCTGACAGTACTAAATTCATGGGGTAAGGCGGGACAAATATATAAATGTGATGACACTTCATTTCTTCATGACCCTTCTCAAGTTGGGAGTTGCTGTAGGAGTTGGCATCAAAAGCAAGTAAGACTAATTCTTCTGGACAAGAAAACACTACAGTCTTATTGTGATCATCAACTGATTATAAAATGGTGCTAATGATTTGCTTTTGTAATGGTCCCACAGACTGCAATGTTAGCAAATGAGCAACACCGGATGTAAGTCACACTGTTTTTCACTAATTCAGAGATGTCTTTTGGAGAATACTGATTCACAGAGGGCAGCATTATTCATGTATAATGGTTATGCAACCCACATACCAAACAAATTAGTCTGGCTAACACAATAATACAATGTTAGTATAATGAAGCTGCCACCTCCCATCGCCTACGCTTTACAATCTCCCACTCCAGTGTTTCATTGCTATAAACACCTACCTGTAATACTGATTGCCTGACATTGGTAGTAAGTCTGACTTCTCTATGTAACCTTACTGTTTGTCAACAGGCACAGACACCCAAAATCAGATTAACACAGTTTATATGGAGGAGTGACTAGATCCAGTGACCCACAATTTTTTAGATTTATTTATGTTCCACACTATAGTATATATAAAGAAAAATATAGTGAATTATAGTACAAACAGCATTTTACACAGCTATAGCACAAGAACAAGCCACTGCCTTCATCTAGATAGGAGAAATAAGCATAAGACCCAAAAAAGTTTCTTGTATCAGGGTGTAAAATTGTATAACAAGCTGCCACAGGAAATCAAAGAAATTAACAGCATGTACTGTTTCAGAAAAACTCTTAAACTGTATTTTCAGGAACACTGTTTTTACACAGTAAGTGAATATTTAAATGTTTGAATGTAATTTAAGTGACATAATGACATTGTATTGTATATTCTGTAAATGTATAACAAGCTGCACAGGACATCAAAGAAATTAACAACATGTACTGTTACAGAAAAACCCTTAAACTATATTTTCAGGAACACTGTTTCTAAACAATAAGTGAATATTTAATTGTTTGAATGTAATTTAAGTGATAAATGTCATTGTATTTGTATACTCTGTAAATGCATATAAAAGTGTCAATGTATCTGCAAAAATCACTGTATCCAAACTGACAACATCCATACATTGCAAAATGTCTACGGATGGCTAATCAAATAAATAAATAAATAAATAAATGAGCCCATATGAAGACAATTTTTCAACAAGTCAAAACTGTCACTCACAAATTCAACATTTCCATTTTATATGGTAATTACCATAAATAAAGTAACAGACAAACAATAGCAAGAAACAAAAAAGTGGCAATATAATAATGATCAAGTATGTCCAGGCTTCCAGCCAAATACAGTAATATTCAACTATTTGACCTAACTAATATCACTACCAATTTATAAGGCAAACACACATACTGAATTTTGTTGTTGTTGTGTGTGTGTGTGTGTGTGTGTGTGTGAAAAAGGAAGAAGAATCGGGATGACAATCAGAATAAGCCAACTAAAGTAAAAAAGTGGGCCCTGTGTTCAACAGCAATTACAATTATACAAAACTAGTAATTATGATTTCTGGATAAAGATATCCAACAACTGTTGGAGCTATCATTGTGTACTTCAGAAACAGTCATATTTGCTGATAATCTCATTGTTAGGCACCCCAAACCCACGACAGTCATGCTGCCTCAAATGTTTTAATCTCTTACAACTGACAAAAAATTAATCTTTTTTATATGGTAGAGCTTCTTGGATTTTGTTCATCTTTTATAGCCTTCTATAATATTCTACTCCCAGTGGTACTAGTCCAGGAGGAGAAGCACAAGAGCCTCAATGAATATTGATATACAAGGCAGACTAAACCTTCAAATAACTTAGTATGGTAAACTTTCATCATCCTTGTACCATATGGCCTGTGAAATGCCAGTAGGCCTACTTGCATTCTAGTCTCAGCTCAGCTCACAGAGTTTTGGTGTACACTCACTGCAGATTGTCTTTTAGTTTTCAATGAAACACTAGGTTTTATCTAAACCACTGCTTACAAAATCTCTTTACATAGGGGCATTATGTCAACAGGACATGAATGAGAATCTCTGTGAAAATGTTACAATTCTTCAGGGTATTTATAGTGATTATTAATGTATTTGTTTTTTAAACAAAGTGGTCAAACGAGGAAAAACAATAGAAGTGGAAGAAACATTTCATCAAATAATACCTTAAATTAACTGTCTAAATATCACCAAAGGGAGTGAAAACTATGAGTGATAAGTTGAATTTCTGTAAGATATATGAGCAAAATCTGCATTAAGCACATGTAGTAATGTTATTCAGTAAGGCTGAGTTCTGTTCACATAAAAATTGAACAAAATGATGAAACTTCCAACATATTTAATGAAACTGCAGGCACTTAAAAATTGAATTTGTATGGCTAAAAACATATCAAAGGGCAAACTTAATTACTAATTTTTAATGCTTCATGATAGCAACTTCAGCATAATACAAGTCTTGTGTCTAGTAAGCAGCCCTGTAACTCTCATCCTACAAAGTTAAAACTGCAGTTTTAGGATGACAGAAGCAATGCACACTACACCACGTTAAAATGTTTTGATGTTATAATAGTTACTGTAAGTCATATTTTCATTGCAGAAATAATCTGAAATCTGTTTTACTTTCATCGATGTATTCTTTTTTCCAGTCTCAATATCAACAAATCCAAGAACAACAAAGCACGGAAAGTGTCAGCCACAAAAACTTGCTTGCAACAAGATCAAAGACCAGAAGTATCTGTGCATGCTGTTATTTCAATATTTTTACTGAAGAGTGTAACAGGTGGCGCAAAACTATTGGGCCTACCAATGGAAAACAAATCTGGGATAACGAATAGACCTACTATCACAGTGAAATATCTATGGTGTCGAACATGTTTAAAAGGTCTATTAGAATTGTGAACTACATGTAAAATGAACAAGTAGAGTTCAGTTATTTTATATTTCGTTATTTTTCTTGTCTCAATCATAAATAGCATAAATGGCCAATGGCTAAAGATCAGGTATTTTTTGTCGGCTCCCAGCTTACTACAGCGGCAACGGCTGTTTTTCTCCATTTAAAAATGTGGTAATAAATTTCTCCCCATTAGGTAAGTCTGTTCACATTCGAAACCAACTGTTACAAGTACGATATTGCTAATGGTAACGAAAACACGGTTTCGTTTCATTTGCAAAGTGACGTCGTTACAAGACAACAAATTATAATTTTTGTGGTACAGTCATAAAAAGGATGCGTAGTTTCTTAAAACCTCTAAAGTGTTCATGGTTCTTTCATGATGACACGGGCAAGTTCAGCAAGCCTTACTACTTTTTCCTAAATGAACATCAATTAGCGTGTTAGAAATGCAGTACGTGCGTAACTGTATTGTTAGAACGTATAAAAAATTGCATGACATCAGCTCAAGAGTACACGATGAGCATCTCACATTTCCTGGCAATAATCAATAATTTATTTGTAAACTGTAGTTTTAATTTCTCACGGTAATATGATGCCATACCATCGGTTACGTCAAATCATAAAACCAGTTTTATCAGTCAGTAAATGAATGTCACTTCTTTGTGGTGGGGTATTACAGGGGTTAGGGTGATAACTGATCAACGCCGATAAAAAGTTTTATTAATTCTCTAAGAAGTGACAGCACTGTTCCAATACTGACCATTGGTAACTGCGATGTGCAGGTAAGCCAAGATAGCTGCGTGTAACATGGTATAAACACAGGAAGACGTCATTGCTTCAGCGTTTGAAAACTTATGTAACAGTAATTGTAATTTCCGCGTTACAGTCGAAGGTCATTTTTGAAATACTTTTCATTGTACAGGCTGAAACTACTTTCAGCCATCATTCACACCCACAACAAAACCACTACGACTCACAACCAATCACGCTACCCATTAACAACAACATATTGGGAAAGAACTTAGTATCCCTCCGCGACTGATACGTGGTATCCTTTTTTAATCTTTGTTAATTAATTATTTTTCCACCCGTTTTGAAAGGCAGATAACTTATTTGTAGGAACAGTTAACCGTCGTGTTTAAGCTACATATAGTTCGTCGTGTGATGTATCACTAATTTAGAAGTGTTGGAGACAGAAGTCCTTACGCTCAAAATGTGAGTCTAAACTTCTCGCGAAATTAATTTTACTTTTAATCGGTACCATTCACAGACAATATATGAACAATAACTACACTCTCAGAAATAACACCGAAAGAGCATCTCAATGGCAAATGTCAATTTCCTCTGTCGTTTCGAAGATTCCTGACGTGTCATCTATGGGCATTTTTATATCTTACAATTTTATCAGACGCGAATTTTAATTCGCATACACATCATCAGAAGTAACCGTGATTAACTCTTGTAACATTAGCAGTTGTCTTCCTTCACCCAGTACCTATTTTCCTTAGTTTGAGGAGATTTTCCTCGGATGAATGACGGATGACCAGTCAGAGAGTGAATGGATTTTGGACAAGAATGCACATAAATCAGAAATAAGTCTGTTATACTGTATGCATAAAAATTCCAGGAGAATATATTCATCAATTATGGGCGTCCCCTTAAATGGATACAAGAAGGGGCAAGATTCTAAAGTGACCATTTTTTGACACAACTGTCCGGCGAGAATGAGAATGTAGCGTGTCCCAAGAACTAAACTTGACAGGAAATACACAAATCGTGTAGTATCTAAAACTTAATGTTTTAAAGATACATTGCTTTGTAAATATAAAGTATGTTCAAAGCAAATCTTTTTTGTACAATGTATTAATGATTGACATCCTTTTATTGATTCTTCTGAAATTATATACCTACTATTTACGATTAATTCCGCCGTATCAGATTAGTTATTCACAAAGAAACATTTTTATTCGTACACTTGTACCGTACCAAAAAAAAAAATCTGAATGATTGAGGCCATCTATTACGTCAGGAATTAATCAATGAAAATGCAAAACTACATATTCTGTAAACCACTGCTAGGTGAATGGCAAAAGGTCATAGCATGGTGGTACTACATCAATTTTTCTTCCCTGACTGTTAAAATGTCGCTTCTTGTGTCTTGATTAGTCTAATTTTGTTGGAATATTTATAGAAAAAGCCTATACGAATTTAATGCCACCTCCAACACTGTGTTTACAAACTTCACATTTGACCATGTTCGTGGTTTTATTGCATTATTTTGAGGCCATGTACTCATGAATGTAAGAAAACTCCCAAAACTACCCTCAACTTGACCGATGGACGTTTTAACAGCCCAGGTTGCAACTCTTAAAGTTGTAGGCATCCAAATTCCTAAAGAAGATATTTTCGACCTTAGAATTTCAGTCTTTTAATTCCTTTGCTTCCCGACTGAAGTATTTGGGTCCATATGTAAAGAACACACCTACAGCGCAGCATCTCTGTATCCTTCACAGTGACTCAATCCGCGTAAAACTGGATGGAAATTCAACAAGCCGTCACGAGTCTTCTTTGTCCGCAAACAAGTAGTATACTACTATTGCTTGCAGTTTAAGTTGTGTGAGGACGGCGCGGCGGGGGGGGGGGGGGGGGGGTCAATCGTTGTCAGAGGTGAAAACACGACAAAAGAAAAAACGTAGCACTCATGTAGGAGTAAACTGCACTCTTTTACGTTAGTAGTCCAGTAGTTACAGATTGAGTTAGGATTGCTAACTATCCCATATTTCTCTAGAAATCGGTATTTTGACTATTTTTGCAGATCCCATGTCTCATATTATTTCGAATTTATCCTATTTACCTAACTTTTGCAGCGAAAATTAAAATAATTTATTTCACCTTACACGTCACGGTTGTCGCTACAATCTCTGGTCCTGGGGTGTTCAAGTAAAGGTGGATTCATACGTTTTTTAGCGTCGACGGTCAGAGGAATTCCTGAGTATTCGCACTACACAGCACGTCAGCGTCGAAAGAACGTCGTGACCATGGAGATAAAAAGAAGAAGGGAGTTCTCATTACGTCACAAAATTTAAGCCGTTGCCCACCATCTTATATAACCTAAAACATTAGATTCACGGCATTCATACCTCCAATGTTCACCACTTTGATATTTCTCATGAAGTCACTCTGACGTCCCCGTATCCAGGGACTTTTGTGGTTGTACGCCAAAGAGCATCTACTGCTTTGTTTGTGCGGAGACGTAGTTGTTTCAACAAAAATGCCAGCTTGCGTCGTTTATGGATGTACTAACCTATCCGATCGTAATCTAAAGTTTAACAGAATGAAATTTCATTATTAAGTGAAGCTGTTCTAGTAATATTCTCGTTCGTATGTACGAATCACGGTTGTGCTGTTTACTTTTATTCATCCCTGTTTTTTATTGCCATCAAGAGCACAAGCGGTCCGACATCCGAGCTACGTGGTTATCAGTGGCTTCGTCTCCACATAACACATGGCTACAGAACCGCTCAGGTTGTTGCTGTAGCATCTCAAGCCCTAAATTCCTCTCACAGATAATTATTCACTGAACACATTTCTTACCTCTTTAAAGACAGGGATCATATGTGTGTGTGTGTGTGCGTGTGCACTTTGGTTGCTTTCTGAAGAGGGTTTGGTCGAAAACTTGTCAACATTCGTTTTTTCATGCCTGCCTGCTGCTCAGTGTGTTAGTAGCAATGTAATCGCTTCACCATTTAATTTATTCGCTTTTGATGTTCGTTGTAAATAATCAGCCGCACTTCAACAGAAATAAATGATACATAGTTACAATACCAGAAAAAAGACACTCAATATGCCACATTAATGTTGTCCGTATCACAAACAGGTGTTCACAATGGTGTAACCAAAAGTTTTGATCACTTACCCAGTGATATAAAATGCTTGACAGACAGAAGAGTTAAATCTGAAGCTAAACTGAAAAACGTTTCTCTTTGACAACTCCTCCTATTCTGCAGAAGACTGTCTATTATTGTAATGAGTAAATGGTCATGAACAGGAATTTTTAACATCAGTCTGTTTTTAATTAAAAAGCAAAAAACTAATAAATGATCAGCATGGAGGCTTAGCTACAAAAAAAAAATGTTAATATAAAGTGACTCCTTCCACACCATTAAGATTTATCATACAAATGATAAGTGGAATGTGCAGCTGACTAACTAACAATTGGTATATCACTAAGAACAGTACGTATTTCTATACTTTCAAAATCTTAAAATGAAATTCAGAAGTAAAATGAAGCAGACGATCGAAATGGATGTACTTTCCAACTCTGATATGTTTGGCTGTGATATGTTTAGTTATTCCCGAAAAACTGACCATTACTTTTGAGAAATGCGAGGACTATTCAAAAAGTAATGAAAGTTTATTCATTAAAAAAAAATTAACCCCAAGAAATACATTTTATTAAATACATCCGAAAGAGCGACCGACATATTACTTTTCCACATAGTCATCAAACACATTGAGGCACTTATCAAGCAGTGGACAATCTTTGGAAGACCTTCGTCGTAAAATTCTGCCGCCTGAGATTTCAGCCACTGAGTAACAACTGCCTGGAGTTCCACACTTCGACCATAAATATAATAGACTGGCCCTGACGTCATTTTCGTGGCTCCAACATCTCTGGGCTAAAGTCACGTGAATGTTGGCAAAACATGGTTGTTTCGTGTTGCGCTTATGGCTGTACTCAGCGTTTTGTCGGGGGAAATGGCATTACATTTCACGTGTGTTTCTATGATAATGCAGATACGTTTACTGAAATCTGCTGAAGTGACTTTTATATGTTTCTTACACTTGAAATAGAGTATCATGTAAATTAAAGTGTTGAAAGTGATGCCTGTAAAGTCAGACTCATATTACATTTAGGAAAGTATCTGTGATAATTCGGTTACAGAAGTAAGTACAGGGCTATTACAAATGATTGAAGCGATTTCATAAATTCACTGTAGCTCCAATCATTGACATATGGTCACGACACACTACAGATACGTAGAAAAACTCATAAAGTTTTGTTCGGCTGAAGCCGCACTTCAGGTTTCTGCCGCCAGAGCGTTCGAGAGCGCAGTGAGACAAAATGGTAGAGGTGGGACAAACGGTTATTCTGGAGTAACCGTTATCACAGTTCCAGTTATTCTTTGATAACCGTTATCGTTAATGATTATTAATAACTGCCAAGTTATTTTTCGCTAGCGAATACCGATAACTCCGACAGTTAAATAACGACATAGTTGGAATCCATCAGTTTAGTTATCAGTATAACTGCGAGTAGTGTGAAATAGCAGGAATGTCGTATGAATCGTGTCATAACCTCAGCTTATTAACTCCGGGTACATTTTAGTTGATGTTAGAACGATTATTAGTGTTTCAGATTATATGTTTGTAGGTTATCGGTCGCTATTAGAAATATTATCTTCGCAGCTGCGACAGAAAGTACGCGGAACTTCGCCAAAGCACTGTTTAACTAAAATGTTAACAATGTGCGTTTTTAAGTATGAAGTAATATGTAAACTGAGTACTGTAGGTGAAGTTCGAAGCTTAATTTCTTGTGCTGCTCACATAATAGAATAAAGTGTACAGCCTTGTAATACAACAAAAAATATGCGTAATGTGACAGATTCGTTTACTCTTGTGGTGTAAAAGCTAGTCCTATTGGGGAAAGTGTGAGTACACTAATCCAAGTTTTATGTCAGATTTGGAAACTGCTCGATTTCTCCAGCTATAGCATGTTTATAACATATGAAGACATGCAGATAGAAAAGGTTGACAGTGTTACATTTCTGGGACTACAACTCGATAATAAATTCAGTTGGGAAGGGCGTACCACATTTTTTCATTCTATTATTTCATAAGGGAGCATATTCTGTGGTAACTTATCAAACGTAGCAAAGGTTTTTCGCATGTAAAAGCGTGTAATAAAAATCGTTTGTGATATCAATTCAAGAACATCATGTAGGAACCTGTTCAAGGAACTTTGTATTCTAACTACTGCTTCCTAGTATATTTATTCCTTAATGAAATTTGTTACAAGTATTTCCAACCAATACATAATATATAATAATATATAATAATACATAATATCAGTACTAGAAATGGGAACAGCAATCTACATAAAGACCTAAAATCACTTACCTTGGTCCAAAAGGGGTCCAATATTCAGGAACATGCATTTTCAATAAACTGCCAGCAAGTCAGCAACCATTAAAAACTTGGTTTCAGATAAAGCACGGTTTACAGTGTGTTTGAAAGACTTTTTGATACAGAAGTGTCTGATTCCACCCGTCATCAATATGCCGGAAATAGCTATTTTAAGTGTGTCTATGACGTCACTACATACACATGGCAACAAACACGAAGATACATATAAATAATACAATAACATTTCCCACCAAAAATACAATCAAACAAACGGGACAACTGCGGGAAGTTGGGGGTTTTAGAGTGAGGACAAGCTAGTAAAAAAAACACACCATGATCCCAAAACACAAAATGAAGAACAAAAAGAAAAAAAAATACAGCATTCTGCTACACCAACAAAAATCTGCAGGAATCTGACACTTCCCTTGAACAATATAGGTCAACCATAGGTGATCATACCAAAACACCAATACCCACAACTAAAAGTACGAAAATTGGAATTGGACATTTCCCTTGACCTACATAGGTCAACCTCAGATGACGATACTAAAACATCAGCACATACAACTATGAAAATGGGAATCAGTCATTTCCGGTGACCTATATAGGTCCACCACAGCTACTGATGCCAAAAAACCAACACCTACAATTGCGAAAAATAAAACCACAATCCCAAAAGTCCACAAATCAATCATCCCTACATAAATTAAATCACATTCAGTACTTCATAAATACACAAAACATCACAGCTAGAAAAAAAAATAATAATTACCACCAGCAAATTCCGGCACTGCAACCTAGATCGACACACACAAAAACCAACTCATAAACACCGTGCCGTAATGACATTCACACACCACAACACCTTTACGTCGAAGCAGGCGGGTGGAATCAGACGCTTCCATTGACCGCTCCTTCTACTCTGTAGATGAATATCGTAATAGAGACTGATAGACCAACTTAGGGAAAAATTCTGCTATATTTCAGTTTTGACAGCACTTGGTTGCAACAGTCAAGATCGGGTATTCTGTGTATGATAAATTTATTGAAAGTGTGTATCTGTGTTTTATTCTGACATTGCATCAATTCTGTAAATATTAACAGTTACTGTGATATATTCACATATTTTGACAATCTCCTGACAAATGATCAGGATAATAATTATTATATTCCACTGTATTATGTTATACGTTCTGACATGTTATTTGTCATTCACGACGGCCAGCGGCTATTTCCGAAGAAGTACGTAAATATTTGTTCGCTCCAGTAACTATCGTCTCTGTAATATCACCGGGGTCTAAGACTGGAGTCACTGTATCAGGAACACAGACACACAGTTATTCCGTTACCAACTTCCAGGTTACTTGTAATGGTAGTCCGATAACTGCCAGAGAGCTAGAACTGTGAGCCAATAACGATAACTGCCAGAGGAAAATACCTATCTCTGACAGTTATTTCCATAGTCGCTCAAATTCCTTATGGTACCTCTCCTTATACAACCCGTCCAAGCTAAATTGACATATGAGGCGGTGGCTTAAGGGAACGACCGTACTTGTTAATGCCTGTACTGCAGCTCCTATCAGCCACTGCTCGGACATTAATCTTATTTAATTGTTTGTGCTAAAAGTAACGAAGGCGCACAATATAGTACACAGTTCTTATCAACAGATGGCGCGCAGTCTCACAGTTATTCCCATGGCCTATAGAACGCCTTCCAAATGGTCTATCCTCTCCTTAGTTCCTAGCCAGTTCTCCGATGAGTTGACGAGAAAGCGTAGTACGAACTTCGGTCAACAGATGGCGCGAGGCACTGTTGACATTAGACAGTTATTGAAATAACTGCCTGTATCAGAGGAACGGTTATCGCAGTAACCGTTAGTTTTCAGTAACCAGTTATTTCTATCAGTTACGTTATTTTTTGCCACCTCTACAAAATGGCGACAGGAGCCGAGAAAGCGTATGTTGTGCTTGAAATGCACTCACATCAGTCAGTCATAACAGTGCAACGACACTTCAGGACGAAGTTCAACAAAGATCCACCAACTGCTAACTCCATTCGGCGATGGTATGCGCAGTTTAAAGCTTATGGATGCCTCTGTAAGGGGAAATCAAGGGGTCGGCCTGCAGTGAGGGAAGAAACGGTTGAACGCGTGCGGGCAAGTTTCACGCGTAGCCCGCGGAAGTCGACGACTAAAGCAAGCAGGGAGCTAAACGTACCACAGCCGACGGTTTGGAAAATCTTACGGAAAAGGCTAAAGCAGAAGCCTTACCGTTTCGAACTCATTGATGGGGACATGCTGCGCCGAGTGTGGGAGGAACTTGATTATCGGCATGATGTCTGCCAAATCACTAAAGGGGCACATATCGAACATTTCTGAATGCCTAAAAAAACTTTTTGAGTTTTTGTATGTGTGTGCAAAGCATTGTGAAAATAACTCAAATAATAAAGTTATTGTAGAGCTGTGAAATCGCTTCAATTATTTGTAATAACCCTGTATAATTGTTTCTCGTTCCTACTCATAGGTTCCCTAAGGATGAAAACCGAAGACAGCTTTGGATACAGGCCCTGAAACGGAAAAACTTAAAGCCATCTGCACATACGCGCCTTTTTATATATACAAGTGAGATTATAGTAAGGTAAGAGCACCTATAGTCGACACATGAAGAGCATTTTTTTCTACCTTCTAATACTATTAAATAAATGTAGGTTCCAAAATTACTTTCTGAAACTTCAGAGTCTCACCTTTCATCTAAAATATCATTTTTTTTAAACTGATAGTTTAAACTTTAGTAAAAATAGTAGGAACTGAACCTTTGAAGTGCACCTAAAATTTATACTCTAAAATAGACCTGCTCCTAAAGTCGACAATTTTGGGACCTATAGTTGACATACTTCCCATATCCCATTTTCTTTTATAAGTGACTAGAGCTCAAAACGCGGCGAATCCAATATTTAAAATTTTGACACGAGCCCACTCTTACTGTTTAAAAGAATTTTTACGACATTTTACTTTAACTGATAGTTTACAGTAATTTAGTCCTGCTGCCCACCAGAGGGGCCTTCGATATATTTTTTAGATTTTATAAATGGTACTGTGAACAAATCCAAGTCAAATGTAGTTCTGATATAATTTTTCGCAAATAAAAAAGTAATTTTTGTTGGAAGCGTTTGGCAGTCAATTGAGAACTGTGGGTAAAATACGATACAAACATAGGATGGCAGACAGCTGATTTGAAATCCCACCACGTTTTGCCAACAGTCACGTGGTTTATGTTGGAGCCACACCAGCCCTACAGCTTCTGCACAGCAAGGCCATTCTACTAGTATCTATGGTCGAAGGTTCCACATCATCATCAAAGCACTGCGTTGCAAGTCAGTTCTTCATCTTGGGAAACAAGTGGAAGTCGCTTGGCGCAAGATCGGGGCTGTATGGCAGATGAGGGAAAATTTCCCATTTGAATGAATTAAGGAGTTCTTTAGTGCAGTTTACCATGTGAGTTCGGGCATTGTCATGCAAAAACAAAATTTTGGATGTCAGCTTCCCTCGGCATTTCTTTTGAACTGCTCTTCTAAGGTTGTGCAACGTTTGACAGTACAGGTCAGAATTTATGGTTGCTCCACGTTCGACAAAATCAATAGGAAGCACACCATGCCTATCCCAAAACACTGTCACCATCAACTTCCTTACTGATAAAGTTTGAAAACATATTCTTGGTTTTTGGGGGAC
Organism: Schistocerca cancellata; assembly: GCF_023864275.1. Classification (NCBI taxonomy): domain Eukaryota; kingdom Metazoa; phylum Arthropoda; class Insecta; order Orthoptera; family Acrididae; genus Schistocerca; species Schistocerca cancellata. Next base: position 407,858,035 of record NC_064630.1, read on the forward strand.
CTTGTATGCCCCCACTCTATGGACTGTAATTTTGTCTCGCAATTGATGTGTTTCAACCAAGTCTGGTCACTGGTTACGATTCGATCCAGTAATAAATCACCATGTTTGTAGTAGGCCTCCAAAAATGTTAAAGTTGCCCCCATTTGCTGTTCTTTATGGTGCTCTGTAAGCATTTTGGGGACCCATCATGCACAAAATTTGTGGTATCCTAGCTTTTGAGTGACAATTTCAAACAACAAAGTCCGTGAAACTTGTGGAAAGGAAGGTTTAAGTTCCGTTATTCGAAGCGACGGTTTCCACAAATCGTTTCAACTTTAGCGACAAGATCGTCAGTCACAGTGCTCGGGCGTCCACTATTCTCTTCATCATGAACGTTGGTTCGACCATTTTTAAACCGAATGCACCATTTCCGGGCGGAACATTCACTCATTACGTTGTTTCCGTATACTTTGTACATTTCACGATAAATTTCTATAGGTTTTAGGTTCTTTGCCAAACAAAACCGTATCACAGACCGCACCTCACAACTGAAGGGGTTTTCGATTAAAGTGCACATTTCAAATTCGAATATCGAAAATATCAGATGCACAGAGACGTTCCCACTGTCACGGATGGATGCCGAGCACGCACATACCAAAAACATACGTGATCGGCACACTCCTAGTGGCGTCAGGCGGAAACGTTCCATACTTTCTGAGTAGCCTTCGTATTCCAAGAAAATAAGCAAACAGGCTACTATTGGAAAGGTAGACCTATTATGTTACGCTAGTTAGGTTATCATTATTTTTTAAAAAAGGCTTGCAGACCATCCCCTTAATCACATTTATAGTATTGCACAATAATGGAACGTACAAAAATTTATATCTTTTTTTACCCTGTAAATTGCTATTATTGGTCACATACTGAATGATGCATCATAGGTAAGATTTAAAAGGGAAATAACGTGTAAACTACAATGAAACTAATGTACAGTGAATCGAATGAAACAAGAGCTCTATTCGGTTTTGAAGTAGACCTCTATGCAGTTCTGTTTCTTTGACATTCCAATAATGGTTCCCTTTTTTGACATACATAAGATATGATAGCATACCTTGCGTCTTCCCTTATTGCTCACGTCTATGGGTTAACAAAGAACATGTAGATCAGTTTTTTGCAAACATGAGCATTAAAAATGTTGTGAATACAAGTTGAAAGCTGAAAATGTAACGAAGAAGAAGCAGTACCAGCAAGACAACAATCACTGTGTTGGAGTTCCATCTTCTTTTGATATCGGTATAACTATGGTAAAAGTGGAATTAAATGGATTACAAAAGCATGCTTTTTACACACCGTTTCCTTCTCTTCTTGGTTACTCGAAATATATCTACAAAAAACGACTTACATTAAGGAGCTCAAATGTGTCGTATTACTACAGCAAATACGCTTTTATGAACAAATAAACATTCGAAATTGCGTTCCTGGTACTATGTTAACAGTGAAATTCTGTAGAGCCATCTCCCTCTCTCTTTTTTACCTCCATGCTCATGACGTTACAGCTAGTTCTTAAAATACCCATCGGTGGCGCTATTACTTAGTTCATGGTAGAGCATCATAAAATGCTAAAAATTAGTTTAAAGCAGCTTGCAATGATTGCTGTTGCACTTGATGTTGAGGAACAGGAACAGTGAGGAAAGTTAAAAAATCGAGACTGTGAAGGCGAGTTCCAAAATTTTTACAAGGAGCTGGAAAAGGAGTAGTCATCGTTCTGTAAATATTTCAGAATGTCTAAACAACGGTTTTTTAGCCTGTTAAGCAAGATGAAAATAAAAATGACGAGGAGAAATTTGAACTACAGAGGGGAATCTTCTGACGTGATGGTGACGTTCCATCAAGTGTGAATCCACCTGAAACCACCATCAGCAAATATGCTCTGCTGCCAGCGACCTGGAAACTGGAGGGAGAACAACATTATGCTTAGCTAGTGGACGTGAGCATTGTTCTGAGGTTCGTTTGAGCAGCTGCCAGAGAGCGCCAGAAAACAGGCATTACTGTGCATGAGCAGCACGGTGTTTTAGAGGGGTTGTGCTCGATGTTTGCTCCAATCATACACTTGTTGTCGCATTGCAGCATGTTGTTAAATGGGCACATATGGAGTGTATGAACTTAGGGCAGTTGTTTCATCACATTGTATCGAGATAAGGAATGCAAAATAAGAAAGAGGTTCTTTGCATAATACTCATTTCAAAACTAAACTCTACAGCTCAAAGTACGCTATTATTTTGTAATGTGGTGACGTAACTTTAATTTGTACTTTGCAACACCGTTACGTAGCACTTCCAGTCAAGTTTACATTTACCCAGCACTGCAAAAAGCTATTAAGAAGTAAAACAAATTTCTTGCAAAAAAGTTGCTCGTATACACCAGAACTAAGGACAATAAATTATTTCATGATTATTTCAGACTGTATAAAAATCAACAAGGTTACATGTGAAGCAAAGAAACTGTACAACTGGTAATTTATATTCTACGCTGGGAATAAATATTAAGCTACGCAGGGGGTTACAATGATAAAACATGACGTGCTGCCATCTTATAATTTACCAAAGAATGGCATTCTAAAATATAAAACACAAACAGTACAAATTAAGAAATAATGTCAAGCCTAGAGGAAGTACCAGACAAGTATTGAAAATGTCTTGTGATAGAAAAACACTATGTCTCACGAAAAGCAGGTCCGTAAAATTCCATTAAATCTGTCAATATATTTGCAACAAAGCATTTTATTCAATAGTACTGACAAAATTTGCCTGCTAAGTCTTGTGCAAGTGAACATCTACATTGTTGTTGTTGTGGTCTTCAGTCCTGAGACTGGTTTGATGCAGCTCTCCATGCTACTCTATCCTGTGCAAGCTTCTTCATCTCCCAGTACCTACTGCAGCCTACATCCTTCTGAATCTGCTTAGTGTATTCACCTCTTGGTCTCCCTCTACGATTTTAATCTCCACGCTGCCGTCCAGTACTAAATTGGTGATCCCTTGATGCCTCAGAACATGTCCTACCAACCGATCCCTTCTTCTGGTCAAGTTGTGCCACAAACTCCTCTTCTCCCCAATGCTATTCAATACCTCCTCATTAGTTATGTGATCTACCCATGTAATCTTCAGCATTCTTCTGTAGCACCACATTTCGAAAGCTTCTATTCTCTTCTTGTCTAAACTGTTTATCGTCCATGTTTCACTTCCATACATGGCTACACTTCATACAAATACTTTCAGGAACAACTTCCTGACACTTAAATCTACACTCGATGTTAATAAATTTTTCTTCTTCAGAAACGCTTTCCTTGCCATTGCTAGTCTGCATTTTATAGCCTCTCTACTTCGACCATCATCCGTTATTTTGCTCCCCAAATAGCAAAACTCCTTTACTACTTTAAGTGTGTCATTTCCTAATCTAATTCCCTCAGCATCACCCGACTTAATTCGACTACATTCCATTATCCTTGTTTTGCTTTTGTTGATGTCCATCTTATACCCTCCTTTCAAGACACTGTCCATACCGTTCAACTGCTCTTTCAAGTCCTTTGCTGCCGCTGACAGAATTACAATGTCATCGGCGAACTTCAACGTTTTTATTTCTTCTCCATGGATTTTAATACCTACTCCGAACTTTTCTTTTGTTTCCTTCACTGCTTGCTCAATATACAGATTGAATAGCATCAGGGAGAGGCTACAACCCTGTCTCAGTCCCTTCTCAACCACTGCTTCCCTTTCATGTCCCTCGACTCTTATAACTGCCATCTGCTTTCTGTACAAATTGTAAATAGCCTTTCGCTCCCTGTATTTTACCCCTACCACCTTCAGAATTTGAAGGAGAGTATTCCAGTCAACATTGTCAAGAGCTTTCTCTAAGTATACAAATGCTAGAAACGTAGGTTTGCCTTTCCTTAATCTTTCTTCTAAGATAAGTCGTAGGGTCAGTATTGCCTCATGTGTCCCAACATTTCTACGGAATCCAAACTGATCTTCCCCGATGTCGGCTTCTGTCAGTTTTTCCATTTGTCTATAAAGAATTAGCGTTAGTATTTTGCAGCTGTGACTTATTAAACTTATAGTTCAGTAATTTTCACATCTGTCAACACCTGCTTTCTTTGGGATTGGAATTATTATATTCTTCTTGAAGTCTGAGGGAATTTCGCCTGTCTCATCCATCTTGCTCACTAGATGGTAGAGTTTTGTTATACCTGGCTCTCCCAAGGCTATCAGTAGTTCTAATGGAATGTTGTCTACTCCCGGGGCCTTGTTTCTACTTAGGTCTTTCAGTGCTCTGTCAAACTCTACACGCAGTATCATATCTCCAATTTCATCTTCATCTACATTCTCTTCCGTTTCTATAATATTGTCCTCAAGAACATCGCCCCCATATAGACCCTCTATATACTCCTTCCACTTTTCTGCTTTCTCTTCTTTGCTTAGAACTGGGTTTCCCTCTGAGCTCTTGATATTCATGCAAGTGGTTCTCTTTTCTCCAAAGGTCTCTTTAATTTTCCTGTAAGCAGTATCTATCTTACCCCTCGTGAGATAAGCCTCTACATCCTTACATTTGTCCTCTAGCCATCCCTGCTTAGCCATTTTGCACATCCTGTCGATCTCATTTTTGAGATGTTTGTATTCCTTTTTGCCTGCTTCACTTACTGCATTTTTGTATTTTCTCCTTTCATCTACATACGTCTGTATTTATATGGCATTAAGAGATCTTATGTGATGTCACAATAGAAACATGATTTCAGAGAATATTCCAAGAGCATTGTAAATTCGTAAACCATACTAAAATACATAATTCTGCATAAAGTGTACATTTTTATGTCCAGATTCGTACTGTAATACCTGGTGGTAAGATTTTCAGTGTAGTTTTCTGGATGCTAATTTTTATCGAGTATCATTACTTTTATGGCATAATGTCACATGTGCCAGAAAATGAAAATGTGTATTTGAAGTTGAATGAACAGTTGAAACTAGCCAACAGAGTGGAAGGAAATACTTCATTCCCCATAAATTGGCTGCATCTACAGAAAAAATTAATAAAGTCAAATTTATGTAGCAAATCAACAAAATAACTTCATTGTACTGCAAGATGATTAATATTTGATCGCTACTAAAATAAAATCAGAAAACTGAAGTTAATAGCATATTTTAGTCTGCCATTATTATGGGAGTGTTTTTTAATTCACTTGGCAGCTCTCAGCAACAGATAACTGTTTTGTTTTCATTTGAGGTGAGACTTGTATATGAAGAGAGACAGCAAAGTCATGAACTGTAACAAAGGTCACATCGAGACTACGAGACTCTCCCCCCCCCCCCCCCCCCCACTATCATTCAGACTACTATACACCTGTGCAGTTCTGTCAGCTTGAGTGACCCAGAAAAACTTTTTCCAGGTAGTATCTGGCTGCTTGCTGCTACTTCTCGTACTGCTAACAGACACACTCCAAGTTGCCATGAGCAAGAGAAGTCACTGTTCATATGCGACTTCAGCTCACCACATGCATGTGAAACCACTGCTCAAACAAATCTCTGGTCAGATTCAGCGATGAGATAATCTCATGGCATTTTATGTGTCATTGAAAACATATTTAGCAAGAATTTGACATCTGAAGCTCAATGCCAATGCCATTAGAGTCTGGGATACATGTATGTCTAAGTTCCTAGCTAAATTTAAGCATTTCGAAGAAGTAAGTGACTCAGTTCAGATAGATGATGTAGATGAAGAGTGACTGCATGATAAATTTTTAATGTAAAGCACATTTTGAAGCAAGGCATATCCATAGAAGGCAATGTGAACAGAAGGTGAGTTAATGTTTTCTGCACCTTGAGAGCCAAAAATGATAGGCTCTCAATTTGTCTGTATTAAACATTCCTGGTTCAAATGCTGAGGCAGGAATACCTTTATTCCCAGTGAACTATAAATGGACAGAGGTGTGCTACAAATGAACTGCCAAGCTTATAAAAGCAAAACTGCTAGCATCTGTGATATTTAACTGTAGAGAAGTCTTTACATACATAAAATCGAAGGTATCTTTGTAAAAAGAACCAAAGTCTGTAAATAAGTACAATAATAGTGTAAAATAAAACAATTACTCATATTTTAATTGTATTCAACTACTCTTTGAAGAAAACACTATTTGGAATGTTTATTTTGTAAACTTCCACATTGATCCCTTATTTTCCTCCTAGACTGAGTCACCAAACCCAACAAGTACTACCAGTTAAACAAATGCAACAGCTGTTAACTGGTTAACTTATTAATTGTTACAAAAACTCACATATATTCAGAGAATGAAGTTGACTGGTTCCCAGCTACAAAGGACAAAAAGGCAGCAAAAGCTTTTCCAAACTGCAATGGGATTGCTAACATTGCTACTGCCTCCCAAACCGTTAAGCACTTTAATTTCCTGAAAAATAGTCATTAGGAGCCAGAGTTCTTAAATTTCTGTCAGAGGTAAAAAGGCTTACAAGCAGGTGCTGTCTGATACAAAAACCTCATTTAATGAAAAAAATATATACAGTCACAGTACAAAAGGAAAGCAGCCTGGGATGTCATAAAAAAGGAAAGAGTGGAGGGGGATAAAGTAATAAATAATTCACACCACCTGGGAAACTATGTGAATGAACTTTTTTCAAATATTGCAGGGAAGCTACAGCAAATATTCTCAAAAACAAATATAGGACTTGAAAATAATTATGCCATACTTTCGCGTCATTCGTGTCACTCATTTCTATTATTATTATTTGCGTAACAACGCATATATGAAAAGAGCCGCGAAATATCTTTTAGTAATTCTGTGCTATGAATTTCTTTATCATCATTACGTTTTAACAAAACAGAATATATTGAGTTCTTATTGTTCTGTATCTGGCCTTCTATTAAAGGGACATTTTTCGTGACTGTAACTCATTCTAAAAATCAACATATCTTCCCTATTTTATAGTTATTGAAAATGAATATTACTTTGTTATGAATATCTACATCTACATCTACATTTATACTCCGCAAGCCACCCAACGGTGTGTGGCGGAGGGCACTTTACGTGCCACTGTCATTACCTCCCTTTCCTGTTCCAGTCGCATATGGTTCGCGGGAGGAACAACTGTCTGAAAGCCTCTGTGCGCGCTCTAATCTCTCTAATTTTACATTCGTGATCTCCTCGGGAGGTATAAGTAGGGGGAAGCAATATATTCGATACCTCATCCAGAAACGCACCCTCTCGAAACCTGGCGAGCAAGCTACATCGCGATGCAGAGCGCCTCTCTTGCAGAGTCCGACACTTGAGTTTGTTAAACATCTCCGTAACGCTATCACGGTTACCAAATAACCCTGTGACGAAACGCGCCGCTCTTCTTTGAATCTTCTCTATCTCCTCCGTCAACCCGATCTGGTACGGATCCCACACTGATGAGCAATACTCAAGTATAGGTCGAACGAGTGTTTTGTAAGCCACCTCCTTTGTTGGTGGACTACATTTTCTAAGGACTCTCCCAATGAATCTCAACCTGGTACCCGCCTTACCAACAATTAATTTTATATGATCATTCCACTTCAAATCGTTCCGCACGCATACTCCCAGATATTTTACAGAAGTAACTGCTACCAGTGTTTGTTCCGCTATCATATAATCATACAATAAAGGATCCTTCTTTCTATGTATTCGCAATACATTACATTTGTCTATGTTAAGGGTCAGTTGCCACTCCCTGCACCAAGTGCCTATCCGCTGCAGATCTTCCTGCATTTCGCTACAATTTTCTAATGCTGCAACTTCCCTCTATACTACAGCATCATCCGCGAAAAGCCGCATGGAGCTTCCGACACTATCTACTAGGTCATTTATATATATTGTGAAAAGCAATGGTCCCATAACACTCCCCTGTGGCACACCAGAGGTTACTTTAACGTCTGTAGACGTCTCTCCGTTGATAACAACATGCTGTGTTCTGTTTGCTAAAAACTCTTCAATCCAGCCACACAGCTGGTCTGATATTCCGTAGGCTCTTACTTTGTTTATCAGGCGACAGTGCGGAACTGTATCGAACGCCCTCCGGAAGTCAAGAAAAATAGCATCTACCTGGGAGCCTGTATCTAATATTTTCTGGGTCTCATGAACAAATAAAGCGAGTTGGGTCTCACACGATCGCCGTTTCCGGAATCCATGTTGATTCCTGCATAGTAGATTCTGAGTTTCCAAAAACAACATGATATTTGAGCAAAAAACATGTTCTAAAATTCTACAACAGATCGACGTCAGAGATATAGGTCTATAGTTTTGCGCATCTGCTCGACGACCCTTCTTGAAGACTGGGACTACCTGTGCTCTTTTCCAATCATTTGGAACCTTCCGTTCCTCTAGAGACTTGCGGTACACGGCTGTTAGAAGGGGGGCAAGTTCTTTCGCGTACTCTGTGTAGAATCGAATTGGTATCCCGTCAGGTCCAGTGGACTTTCCTCTGTTGAGTGATTCCAGTTGCTTTTCTATTCCTTGGACACTTATTTCGATGTCAGCCATTTTTTCGTTTGTGCGAGGATTTAGAGAAGGAACTGCAGTGCGGTCTTCCTCTGTGAAACAGCTTTGGAAAAAGGTGTTTAGTATTTCAGCTTTACGCTTGTCATCCTCTGTTTCAATGCCATCATCATCCCGGAGTGTCTGCATATGCTGTTTCGAGCCACTTACTGATTTAACGTAAGACCAGAACTTCCTAGGATTTTCTGTCAAGTCGGTACATAGAATTTTACTTTCGAATTCACTGAACGCTTCACGCATAGCCCTCCTTACGCTAACTTTGACAGCGTTTAGCTTCTGTTTGTCTGAGAGGTTTTGGCTGCGTTTAAACTTGCAGTGAAGCTCTCTTTGCTTTCGCAGTAGTTTCCTAACTTTGTTGTTGTACCACGGTGGGTTTTTCCCGTCCCTCACAGTTTTACTCGGCACGTACCTGTCTAAAACGCATTTTACGATTGCCTTGAACTTTTTCCATAAACACTCAACATTGTCAGTGTCGGAACAGAAATTTTCGTTTTGATCTGTTAGGTAGTCTGAAATCTGCCTTCTATTACTCTTGCTAAACAGATAAACCTTCCGCCCTTTTTTTATATTCCTATTAACTTCCAAATTCAGGGATGCTGCAACGGCCTTATGATCACTGATTCCCTGTTCTGCACTTACAGAGTCGAAAAGTTCGGGTCTGTTTGTTACCAGTAGGTCCAAGATGTTATCTCCACGAGTCGGTTCTCTGTTTAATTGCTCGAGGTAATTTTCGGATAGTGCACTCAGTATAATGTCACTCGATGCTCTGTCCCTACCACCCGTCCTAAACATCTGAGAGTCCCAGTCTATATCTGGTAAATTGAAATCTCCACCTAAGACTATAACATGCTGAGAAAATTTATGTGAAATGTATTCCAAATTTTCTCTCAGTTGTTCTGCCACTAATGCTGCTGAGTCGGGGGGTCGGTAAAAGGAGCCAATTATTAACCTAGCTCGGTTGTTGAGTGTAACCTCCACCCATAATAATTCACAGGAACTATCCACTTCTACTTCACTACAGGATAAACTACTACTAACAGCGACGAACACTCCACCACCGGTTGCATGCAATCTATCCTTTCTAAACACCGCCTGTACCTTTGTAAAAATTTCGGCAGAATTTATCTCTCGCTTCAGCCAGCTTTCTGTACCTATAACGATTTCAGCTTCAGTGCTTTCTATCAGCGCTTGAAGTTCCGGTACTTTACCAACGCAGCTTCGACAGTTTACAATTACAATACCGATTGCTGCTTGGTCCCCGCATGTTCCAGTTCGTATGATTGTTCAACAACAAGATTTTGCAGTGGATTTTGTTTCTCGGTAACACACCATTCAATACCACGACTAGCACAAGAACATGAGACTCTTATTGAAAAAATACGTTTTCACTATAAAGTTTGCCAGATCAGAACCGAGCACAGCAAGATTCCTATTAGATTTTGAAGGTACATTATCTTTTTTGTACTGTTAGCTATAAATTATCAGCAGCCCGCGTCAACCTGCAACACATCATAAAATCTGCTGCTCTGCACTGCAAGTCCGGAAGCTAAAAGAAATAATATTATTTCACTATCACTTTCCCGCTTCCTTGCAGTATGATAGATTCTATTTGAGGTAGTTTGAATGCGCCGCGGCAGCGGCTCTTTCGTTCGCCGCGCAGCTCGGCACCACGGATAATATTTAAATAACTGAACAATGTCTCAACAGGATGGGATAATATGCAAGCAAGCTATAACAATTAATAATGCAAGTTTTCATTTAAATAACTCTATTCAAACATTTAAATACGTTAACTGTTACACACCTTTAAAATGCGCACGTAATGGCGTACATCTTTCAGTCTTGACAAAAGAATGCTATGCTAGCGTACAATACAACGTCACAGGATATCCTACTCGCTTAACTCCAAGAAGAAGAAGACAGAGAAATTAATGTTCGTCATTTATTATATACTAGTTAACTATTCTAATCTTTGTTTGATATTTATCGTCTGTGGCGGTTACATTACTCGCCGACGCAGATATTCTCTAAAATAAATAATAAAAAAATACATAATTTTATACAATAACAAAATATAATACATATAATTTTCTCGTTACTACATAATATGCTTTTTTCTACTAGACGTTACAATGCCCCCTGGCAGCAATTGACTAACGTTAAGAATATTCGGCAATATGCTGCCACTAACGTCTGTTTGGTTATTGTCTGTCACCTTGATTGGAACATTCACTTTTGACTTCTTAATTCTTTTGCACTATAGTTTTAATTACACTCTTTATAGTTTTCTTACACTTTGTGAGGTGACCGTAAACCTAGTCCCAGGGTCATTACAGTTATCTGGCTCCCCCATTCGGGCTACGTGCGGTCAGAAAACCTGGGAAAACTGCGCCGGAGCCATGGTCATCTCGCCTGGTTTGTCTTACACACAGTTTGATTGTTCATCACAAAAAAGTTCAGACTTTATCCAATGTCCACAGCTAACAAAGGCTATTTATGACAAAATGTTAAACTTTTAGTCTCTTTGTTACAAACGTACCTTTTACCCTTTTTCACATTTGTGTTCTGTGTTGCAATGAAAGTCAATCATTAAACAGTTTTACAGTAATGTAATTGATTGTCTCTGCACTTACTCACGACAATTGTTCTATAATGTTCTGGCATTCGTGCGAGTTTACTTCATTCACATGACGAAAACATATTATATATATATATCACTGAACCAATGAATATTTTGAGTCTGCACCCAGTAACTAAAGAAAAAAAATGTTTGTCACGTCATTTCGTGTCCAATAAACCATTTTCATATTAGTACATTAACCACATAGTTGATAGTTCATTTGAATGACAACAATGTACGGAGCGTGCTGCGCGAAGCAATTGTTGAGTAGCGTCGTCTGGAACTCAGCGTGCCGACGACCGCTGGGGTCGACGACCGGCTCTCAGTAACAGCGACGTCGTGCTGACGTGGCGCCCACGCAGTCGCGAACCGCGCCGAACCATTCGCCAATGTCGGCGTGTTGCAGTGGTTTACCGCGACCGGCTGGCTGGCGGCACGGCACTCGTCTCTGCTTCTCCGCATGGCTCCCTGTCGTAGCGCATGAAACAAATATTCCACAACGGTGTACTGTCTTTAAGGACACAGATTACTAGCTGTGGAAGAAAATGCAACTTGTTTAAAAGCGTTTATTGTTCAGTAAGCCGTCGCTTCACTGGTATGCACAGGATGTTTTGGCGTGATAACAGGTTTCTTGTGGCATTGTGACACTAGTATTCAGGGCTCGTCACATGCACATTGTACTACACACTTTCACTTGTTCTCACGGTTGATACACTGCCAGAGCGTCTCTCAACACGCGAGAACTAAATGTCTAATGTCTCCATCGAGCGATGTTTCTTTGAATCGACTACGAACGGACCAATAACTATTGTTTTTACACACTGTCTCTTGTTCGTTGAGCACTGCACTATGACAGTCTGTCACTCAACACTTGACTTATATCGACGTATATATTGGTGCAGATACAACAGTCATTCTCTGTCCCTACTACACACAATATTCCGTCCTTTCCTCAATTGTTTATGCACATAGTTTCTTTTTAATGCATCTTAACTGTTCTTAGCATAATCACTCTCATCTACATTGCGTCCATTGTTTTTACTTTGTCACTACACACTTTTAATGCTATTACTAGGCGTATATGGCCTTTTTGTAATTTTTTAAAGGTGTGTGATTTTTGGTACATAGCTTTCCTTTCCTTTTTTTTTAGTGTAGCTTGCCTGGTTATCACCCCTCTAGCAAACAGATTTTACCATGTGCATGACAGCTTGACTTGGGCATATTGCTCAATAAATACTTCATTTAGTACTAGCATTATTTTTAATGAGCTTTCCTACAGGACTACAGTGTAGGTTACGCGTTGATTAACTTGATCTGCATATCGCGTAATTAATATTCAAGGGTGTGTACCAAGTACACAGGCTTCAATTGAAGCATCGATACATACAAAGCGGAGTTTACACGGAACGGGTTTGTTTTTGATTAGCTTCTGCTCCAGTGTCATTCTCAGATCACTACTGGCAACAAACGTTACATCACATAATTGTTTCATATTACAAAGTCAATTTTTGGCTAATAGAGACTCTCTCTCTCATGGTTCCTTAATTCTAATACCATTACATCTATTACTTTACTATATGAGATTGCATCATTAATTGTACTTACATACTACACATGGAAAATGATTCAAGAAATTAACCCTCACTTTATCAAAAAGAAGATTGTTCGTTGCTTGATGAGCATATAGTATTTTAATGACTCTAACTGTCTGTAAACAAAGTCTTCCCTTTGTATGCTATTGCTCACTTTACTGATTCCACTTCCTCCAAGTTTAATTACATACAAATTTTTTCTTAAAACTAACATACTTATACTCTAAAACACAATTAAAATCTTCTTATAACTATTACTACTTGTATGTGACATGTCACTGAATAAATAACTTTACATCTTTACGTGGATACAATCCTTTTATCTTCCCCGTATGGGGATGTGCTAACAAATAGCTACATTCGTGTGGCACCTTTATTACTTCAAAGGGCCCTGAATATAACAATTGCCACTTAGTATTTTGCTTTAAGGTGGCTGAGGCTTTAGGGTGGTTACGAATAAGTACCATGTCCCCTACATTATATTTCTGTTTGTTAGTTATACCTCGGTCGTACTTCTTTTTTCTCTTCGTAGCACAGCTAGTTAGGTTGTCCCATACCTTTTTTATCTTTTCCTCCCTTGTTTCTACCCAGGCTGGTAATCTCGGTAAAGGCGGGAGCCATTCATTCTGTGTCTCATTAACTCCTTTCAATATCTCTACCGGTGGGTATCCTGTACTTGAGTGGGGTGTTAAATTGTGTATTTCTACGAATTTAGGTACCAACTCAAGCCATTTTGTGTGTCGGTTCCCTATGTAAATTCTAAGGAACTTATTCAATTCTCTGAATGTTCTTTCGACTAAACTCGCTTCTGGATGGAACCGGGATACCAGAATATGCTGTATACTTTGTTCCCGTAGGTAATTTTTCCAAGTGCGACCCGTGAAATAAGAGGCATTATCAGTTGTTATGGCTTCGGGTTTCCCCACTTGAGGCAAGTATTCTTGATTGATCCGTCTGACTATGGTTTTGGCAGTAGCTGATTTTATGCAATAAATTGCCAAGTATTTGGAAAAAATATCGTACATGGCCAGTATATATTTCATACCCCCTCTGGCCATGGGATAGGGACCTGCTACACCCAAAGATACTAATTGAAGTGGCCGGAGTGGAACTATGGGATGAAGTTCAAATTTGGTGGACCTATTATAGTGTTTTGCTTTCTGACATATAACGCAAGTCCTAACTGTTGCCTGAATTTGATGTTTCATTTGGGGAAAGTAGCAGTATCTCGCTATGATTTCTGCACACTTCCCGATCCCTGCATGGCCCCATGCCAAGTGCGTGTGCCATATTATAACGTTTACCGACTGGTTAGGTATGCATACTGCCCAGCAGTCTTCTTTCGTGCTAAGTTTATGATACAAAATATTGTTCACAATCTTAAAACCTTGCTCATCTCTATTGTTAGCACCCTTTTCAATATTGTTAATGATTTTTTTCCACATCGGATCTGATCTCTGTAATTCAAACATATTTTTACATATATATAAAAAATCCTTCCTGTAAGTATTGTCACGTACTAAAAGCACTTTATACTCAGCGGATTGTTCTAGCATTTCTGCTAACTCCGGTAATCCTACCGGCAGCCGCGACAGAGCATCCGCTATTATGTTATCTTGTCCTTTTATGTACATAATCTGTATTCGGTATTCTTGTAAGGTAAGCATCCATCTCCTCAGTCGGGTATGGAATAGCTTGCATGACATCAAAAAACTTAACGCCTGGTGGTCACTATACACTCTAATCTTCTTCCCATGTAGATAGTAATTAAACTTTTTTACAGCCCAGACTACTGCAAGCGCTTCCAGTTCGGTTGCCGAGTAGGCTCTCTCGCAGCTAGTTAAAGTCCTACTGGCAAAGCCGATAATCTTTATTGTTACCGGGTCGTTGCCTTCCTCCCACTGGAACAGGCACGCTCCCAAGCCATAGGAACACGAATCCGTCACAAGACAAAAATCTTTTGACAGATCTGGATGCTGCAAAATATTTGCATTCAGCAGGGCGGTTTTAATCGCTTCGAAAGCTTGTTGACATTTGTCAGTCCACACCCACTGCACATTTTTTCGTAGTAGATTTAGCAATGACGTGTCATTTAACATCTGATTAGGTACGAACCTTCTGAAAAAAGACGTAAGTCCAATGAACGCTTTCAATTGTCTCTTAGTTCGGGGGCTCGGCAATTCTCTGATCGCCTCTAGTTCTTTGTTGTCTGGGCTGATACCAAGCGGCGTGATAAGATGGCCTAAAAATTTAATTTTATTTCGTCCGAATTTTGACTTTTCTAAATTTGTTGTCACACCTGCTTGCTTAAATCTCTCTAATACTCTATGCAGCAATTCCATATGTTCGTCCCAAGTAGCAGTAGCGATTACAAGATCATCAACATATACTGTGATTTTTTCTAACAAGTCTGGACCCAGTACCGTGTCTAGAGCAGTAATAAATACTCCAGCACTCACATTCAATCCGAAGGGAAGTACCTTGAATTGGTAACTTCGCCCTCCGAATATGAAGGCTGTGTACTTTCTTGATTCCGGTGTAAGTGGGATTTGCCAGTACGAACTTTTAAGATCGACCGAGGTCAAGTACTGCACTCCATTAAATTTTTGTATCTGCTCGTCTAAATTTTCTGGACGAGTCCTGACAGGTATAATAATTTTATTAATATCCCTCGCATCTAACACTAGCCTGATTTTTCCGTTGGATTTCGCCACTGCTACAAGAGGACTACTGTATGGGGAGAAAGAGGGCTCAATGATATCCCACTCTAGCATCTTCCGAATCTCTTTCGCCACTACTTCCCTCCTCGACCAAGGGATGGAGTAAGTTGCGCGACAGTATGTTTTGTGGGGCATCACCTCTATGTGATAGTGGTACCCTTTGACTATTCCTGGTCGGCCGGTAAATACCATGGTATATTCCGATAGCAGCTGCGTCAACTGTTGCTTTTGTATATTGTTTAAACCTTCAGATTCCTGTACCTTGGTTTGAAATGCCTCAACATTTGTTTCAAAATTTCGATCCTCTAAATTCGGGTAATAGAGGTCTGCTACATGTGAAAAATAATCGAGGTGTAGTACCCAGGGGTTCCTACATTTGATATTCATTCGATTACAACATGGCACAAGTACCTCCTTCGATTTCATCATAGACAACTCAATCCTCCTACCTTTATTAACTATACTCAGTTTCCCCAAGGAGAGGTCGATCACTGCATCCCTCTCACGGAGAAAATCTACTCCCAGAATGCAGGCCACCTTTAACCCTTTAACAATGAGGAACGAGCTCACTATGGCTTTGCCCTCCTTACAAATCTCCACCTGCACCTGGTACTTAACTAATTGGCTCTGTGCACTTATGGCTCCAGACACCTTGCAATTATTAACCGGGAAAGTCGGTATGCTACGTCCCTTCCCCAGCGCTTTAAACAACTCTATACTCATTACCCTTACTGAGGCACCTGTGTCGATGATTATATTCACTGCAACATCATTGATTTTCGCTTCTATTATGGCTTGCACATATTCGTTGTTATCTTTCCTACATTCGTGCGGTTCGGTCAGTAGATCTTTATCCATACTGATACCGTCGTTGTATCGCAGCATACATATTCCAGGTATATTATTGTCATTCGTGTTGCTCTCACTCCACCCCTCGGCCAGCGATGGAGAGCATATCGAGGCCGATTCTAGTTTGTTGGATTGCTTGCTTGTGAGGTACTTGGACAGCTATTGTCCGCAACCTCTACTATGTGTACGTTTTGATTTGTAGGCCGCCACGACTGCGCAATAGGCGCGTTTTGCGGTGGCGGTCTGTTGTTGTCGTACCGGTCATTACCC
Organism: Schistocerca cancellata; assembly: GCF_023864275.1. Lineage (NCBI taxonomy): Eukaryota > Metazoa > Arthropoda > Insecta > Orthoptera > Acrididae > Schistocerca > Schistocerca cancellata. The sequence continues at coordinate 407,874,640 of NC_064630.1, forward strand.
TGTCGCTCTGGGCTTGTTCGCTGATTCTGATTCCAATTGCGATTACTGTCCCTATAATTGCTATGCCACTGACCTCGCACATTTTTCCAGCGGTTGGTCCCTGGCAGTCCGGAGTCGTACCGGTCGTCAAATCGATGCTTTTTGTTATAAGTTGGTTGCCCATACCCGTTCTGACTTCTACCATTATTACCATTTTGCGAATGCTCTTGCCGCTTGTTACCACCCCCACCATTTCCATGGTTGTGGTTTTGTGCACTATTATTTCTATCATGTTTACACCCTGATCCATTATTCCGCGAGTGATCACACGCTGCTTTTGCGTCCTCCTGGATTAAGTCTATTGAATCTAGAACAGACAGGAAGTGTTCCATGTCGCTCTCTGGTACGTGTATTAATTTCTCTTTGATATGAATGGGTAAATGTGATTTTAGGAGTCTTATTATGTCTCTTGGTGATATAGGCTCGTCCCAGTAGCGCGTTTTGTTTATATACTTTTCAAAATACCGTCTCAAATTCCCAAGACGGGGTGAGTACGGTTCGGGATTGTATACTTCTTTTCTTAGCCGCTCTTGTATACAAGGCGACCAATATTTCGACAAAAACGCCCTTTCGAACTGTTCATACGTCATGCAGCTGTCTGCTACTTCCGTAGCCCACAACGCTGCATCACCCTGAATGTATGACATTACGTATTGAATTTTCTGTGCTTCGTTCCACACACTAGGCAAGATATTTTTAAAGCTTTTTTATGAATACTACTGGGTGTACTGACTTCCGTTCAGTAGTAAACGTTTGAAACTGCCTATTTTTGATTAAACTTTCTTCAACTAATATTTTTGGACTATATGGGTTTGCTCCTGGGACATAGGCTGTGTGCTCCGAACTGAAGCTACAGCTCTTCGCATTATCGCCTACAGCTTCACCATTGTTGTGTCGCGTATAAGTTTGTGCGTTGCCAAAAACATTGGCTGTTGGCGACATAGTTTCATGTTCAAGATGTTTTCTGCTTTGTGCTAAACCCTTTTCCAAGTCGGATATCCGTTTACTAATATTCACTTGCCACTGCGGAATATCCTCACGGAGTATTTGTTTGATGGTTTGCACATCATTCTGTACCTGACTATTTACTGCAGTACTGAACGATTCAGCATCTCTATCTACCATGGCTGCTTGTACTTTAGAATTAATATTTTTGTCGATCTCACTCTCCTTCGCTTCTAGCCATGAGTTGAATTCGGTTTCAATTTTAGTCGCTTGTTCGTTCCACTTCTGCTCTACAAGCTGTGTGGAATCTATTTCTAGCTTTTCTACTCGGTTGGCTAAGACACCTATCTCGTCTACCCTGTTGGTATTTGCTACTTGCAGGTTGTTGACCTGTACCGTCAACTCCTGCACGGCTTTAGGTATCGACTCATAATTCTGTTTCATACCGGCAATCTCTTTTTTCATAATTTCTAACGATTGCACAAGTTGCTGGTCTCGCTCAGCTTGCTGGCAATCCCGCTCAGCTTGCTGGGCAAGGAACTTTTCCTCTAACTGGCGATCTCGCTCAGCTTGCTGCACGAGAAAGATCTCAATTTTTTCATCCTTTGCAGCTTGTTGTTGTGCGAATTTTGACTGGTAATCCAGCACGCGCTCTAATATCGCCTGAAGTGAATACCCGCCAGGCAGATTACCACTCTCTGGTTCCTGCTTTTCTGGGGTTGGTGCAATTTCTTTATCTACATCTCCTTGAGAACTAGTGGGCTGTGCCCCTGCCCCCACATTTTCGCATGGTATATCCTCAAAGAGAGTACTTGTACTGCTTAATGTACCCGTTTCTACATTTCCTGCACTAACTAATTGCTGTTCCTCAGTATCCATATTGCTCGGTCGTTGACTACGCAATTTAACCATATTCCTAAATTGCCTACTCTAACACAAGATCTGACAGTTTTTCCACTTGCACACAAAATACGTTAATTTATCTACACTACACTGCACACTAAAAATTACTATCTACCATCAACTTTGTCCTGTCATAAACACTAACATCAAACTACGCACACCACTAGCGATATGAGATCACTTCACTGGAGATCAGCTTCTACAAACAGGACAACTACACTGTAGTCTTACCTTTAGTTTATCTGATCTCGGGGTTCGGCTGCCCCCGGATTACGTAGTCGTTACAGTTTCTCAGTACTATCAGGATCGTCTCCTCTGACTCGCTTGCAGTAGTGCGTTTTTTCATGAAAGAGTGGTTGTACATTCATTAATACATTGCATTAATCATGATACACATACATACATTTATCACTAAATACATACATATATACATATATAACAATAGACACTGAAAGGAAAATACATAAAAATTTTATTTTTGTGGCCACTGCAAATTCGGGCCCCGCGTTTTTGGGCGACAGTTTCGCGTCGTTCGTGTCACTCTTTTCTATTATTATTATTTGCGTAACAACGCATATATGAAAAGAGCCGCGAAATATCTTTTAGTAATTCTGTGCTATGAATTTCTTTATCATCATTACTTTTTAACAAAACAGAATATATTGAGTTCTTATTGTTCTGTATCTGGCCTTCTATTAAAGGGACATTTTTCGTGACTGTAACTCATTCTAAAAATCAACATATCTTCCCTATTTTATAGTTATTGAAAATGAAAATTACTTTGTTATGAATACTGATGTTCCAGTTCGTATGATTGTTCAACAACAAGATTTTGCAGTGGATTTTGTTTCTCGGTAACACACCATTCAATACCACGACTAGCACAAGAACATGAGACTCTTATTGAAAAAATACGTTTTCACTATAAAGTTTGCCAGATCAGAACCGAGCACAGCAAGATTCCTATTAGATTTTGAAGGTACATTATCTTTTTTGTACTGTTAGCTATAAATTATCAGCAGCCCGCGTCGACCTGCAACACATCATAAAATCTGCTGCTCTGCACTGCAAGTCCGGAAGCTAAAAGAAATAATATTATTTCACTATCACTTTCCCGCTTCCTTGCAGTATGATAGATTCTATTTGAGGTAGTTTGAATGCGCCGCGGCAGCGGCTCTTTCGTTCGCCGCGCAGCTCGGCACCACAGATAATATTTAAATAACTGAACAATGTCTCAACAGGATGGGATAATATGCAAGCAAGCTATAACAATTAATAATGCAAGTTTTCATTTAAATAACTCTATTCAAACATTTAAATACGTTAACTGTTACACACCTTTAAAATGCGCACGTAATGGCGTACATCTTTCAGTCTTGACAAAAGAATGCTACGCTAGCGTACAATACAACGTCACAGGATATCCTACTCGCTTAACTCCAAGAAGTAGAAGACAGAGAAATTAATGTTCGTCATTTATTATATACTAGTTAACTATTCTAATCTTTGTTTGATATTTATCGTCTGTGGCGGTTACATTACTCGCCGACGCAGATATTCTCTAAAATAAATAATAAAAAAATACATAATTTTATACAATAACAAAATATAATACATATAATTTTCTCGTTACTACATAATATGCTTTTTTCTACTAGACGTTACAATACAAACAATGATATTACTGCCAACTATAAGCATGAAGTCAGTATAGAGTGAAAGTTGGTACTCTTTGATAAAGCACCAATGTGTGTACTGAAACAATGCATAGAGAGTATACAAGTTTCCTTAACAAATGTAATAAACAAATGCTTCACACCAGAGAAATTTTCAGAGTATTTAAAATAGTGGTATCTCTGCTAAAGAAAGGTAAGGCAGAAGAGACAGAAAGTAACTGGCCTTGCTGTCAGCAGGTTCAGAACCAATAGAATCAATTATGAAAGACACATTAATGAATTACTTGAATAAGTACAATCTTTCAAGTGGATCACAATTGGGATTCAACAGCGGTAGAAATACTGAATCACAAAAGCGTGACTTGATGCTCTTGACAAAACTGAGAGTGTCACAGGCATATTTTTGCTTCTTTCAAAGGCTTTTGATACTGTCGATCATAAGATTCCACAAAATACTCGCAAGTTTCTGCATTAGGAATAATAGGGGTAGCTAATGATTGATTCTGATCATACCTAGCAGATAGTGTACAAAGAGTAGAAGTAGCACATACCCCAAATAAACTTTTAGCTAAACAATTATCAGAACCAGAATGCATTAATACAGGTGTTCCTTAGGGTAGTATTTTAGGGCCAATATGTTTCCTGATATGCATCAGTAGTTTTAGTCAGTCAAGGGGAAAAATATGTTTGCTGATGACAGCAATATTATAGTCACTGAGAAAACAAGAGAACTCCACACAGAGAAAACAAATGAAACGTCCAAGGAAGTTTACAATTGGTCAGTAAGCAAGAAAGTGACACTGAATATAAAGAAAACAAATGCCATGAACTTCAGTTTGAAGAGGGAAAATGACACTGTTAAATTAAATGTAGATGGCACCTCTATAGAAGTAATAAAAATGCAAAATATCTGGGAATGAATATTGATTCTCAGTTTATGTGATTTGAAAGCACAAAGATACTTGCAAACAGAATGTAATCAGCAAGTTAAGCCCTGAGAGTCCCCCATGTGTAACAGCCAGTGTCTTTTTAGTTACTTACTAGTTGTATGTAGACTCTTTTTTTTGCGAACAAATGCAAAATGATGACAACTTTTAAACTGCAGAAAAGAGCCATGACAATAAAAACTAAAAATAGTCGAGCTCATTGTAAAATCTATTCAAAACACTAACCATTTTTACTGCACTATGTAAGTACATTTACCAGTCAGTTGTACACATCAAAAATGACATTGATTACAGTTGTACAAGCAGCTCTGTCCCTGACCATGAAACTATTGGAGAAATGTGAACAAAATATATTTCCAGTGCGTGTAGTTGTGCATATGACACTTTGTGCTGAATGCATTAGACCTCTGTGAAATGATATTCTATGGCTGTTGACTGGCAACGAGATCGTGTGTGTTGTCTATATGTAAAATATGTTCTTGTAGTAATAAAATATAAGTTTTATCTTGTCCCAAACAACTTTTCCACGTCATTTCACTGCGCTAAACAAAGAATCCAAGAGGTTATACACCTACCACTGAATTAAAGTGAAATAAGTTGTTTCACCTTGACACGATTTTGTATCAAAGTGCACAGAAGTTTGTATAAAGTTTCATTGTGTGTACAGTGAATAAAAGTGAGTGTTAATATAAGTACAACACCGATACTAAAAATAGAATGGCCTATAGGCAGCGAGAATTATGCAACTTGGAAATTTGCCCATGAGGCGTATTTGCATTTGGATTACCTATGGGACATTGTCAATGGTGCATTGAATGAAGGTTTTCTGCTAAGGATTGGAAGGCAAAATCAGAACTAATCCTTTTGATTGATCCAGTAAAAAGAAAGTATGGGACAAACTGAAAAACGCATTTGAAGATGGAGGTTTAACCAGAAAAATAGGAATACTTTTGAGCTGATAACCATAAGATTGAACAAGCGAAAAAACGTGGACGAGTACATTAATAAAAAACCTTCAGCTTCAAATCGTCTGATATCAATTGGTTTTGAAATTGCAGGAGAATGGGTTGCCACTTTAACAGTAGCTGGACTACCAGAGAAATATTCACCTATCATTGTGGGTTTGTAAAGTTCAGGAATATCCATTACGGCAAATAGTATGAAGGTAAAAATTCTACAGGACATGAAAAATGAGCCCGTTTCTTATGATCCAACGATAGAAACGGCTTCCGTTTTATAATCTAAATACAAGAAGAAGCCAAGAAAATGTTGCAGAAGACTGGACATTTTTCATCACAGTGTAACGAAAGGTTGAGTATTAATGAAAAGTAGCATGTTAGTTCTAGTAGTCCTGAGAGGAGAAACCACCTGTAAAGGTAAGGCACTTTTTGCATTTTATTGTTTTACTGAAGCGAGTTACGATGATGCAGAATGGTTTCTAGAGTCAGGAGCATCTGTGCATATTATTAAAGCTCCATAAGTTGCATTGGAATTTCCCAGTTGATGTGTCTGAGTTAAAGTGTTAACTCGCAAGAAACGTTATCTCAATTTGTTAGTGAATGGGGAAAAGCAAAATGGTTCAAATGGCTCTGAGCACTATGGGACTTAACATCTGAGGTCATCAGTCCCCTAGAACTTAGAACTACTTAAACCTAACTAAGCTAAGGATATCACACACATCCATGCCTGAGGCAGGATTCGAACCAGCAACCGTAGCAGTCATGCGGTTCCAGACTGAAGGGCCTAGAACCGCTTGGCCACCGCGGCCAGCGGGAAAAACAAATTGTAACTGCTCATGACATACATTATACGAAGAATATTGCAACAAATTTGCTGTTGGTAAGCAAAATACTAAAGAAGGCTAACAAGGTTATCTTTGGTATAGAGAGAGCCAAAATAAGACTCTTTTGGCGATATTGTAGCTACTGCAACTAATGTAAATCGTATTTACAAATAAAATACAGTTCAAGATATTGCTGAAACTGGAATTCACTCTGTTTATGCTGCAGAAGATTTCTTATGACATAGGGGACTTGGAGATTTGATATGCTGCAGAAGATTTCTTATGACGTAGGGGACTTGGAGATTTGAACAGATGAAGTACGACCTTATTGAAGAATATGGCAACTGGAATGGAAAATTACAGAAAGAATAATGTACAATGTAAGGTGTGATTGCAAGGGAAGCAGGCGAGACTACCATTTAAATCATGGCAATGTAGACCTACTGAAGTCTTGCAACTCATTCATACAAAACTCTGTGGATCTATTGAGAATAAATCCTTAGGCTGTAGCTATTATTTCCTGGCATTCATAGCTGATTCTTCTATATACATTCATGTATACCTTACAAGCACCAAGGATCGAAAGTGAATGATGAATTTGATCTTAATTGCAAAATATTCGAAAGACAGATTTGGAAGAAAATTAAAATTATTAGATCAGACAAGGGATCAGAATATGTAAACAGACAGTTTAAGAAACAGTGGAATGAAATGGGTATCTGGCATCAGACTACTATTGCTACAATCCTTCTCCGACTGGAGATGCAGAACCTGCCAACAGAACCACTGTAGAGAAGGCAAGAAGTTTGCTAAGTCATACTGAACTAACTAAACGTTTTTTGACAGCAGCAGTGGCAACATCAATGTATTTAGTTAGCAGATCACTTATCAAAGCTGTGAAAAACAAGACACCTTATGAAGTATGGACTGGGAATAAACTGGATCCAAGGCACTTAAATGTGTTTGGATGTAAAGCTATGCTTCAGATTCGAAAACCATTAAGAGTTAAATGGGACGCAAAATCGTAGAAATATATTTCTGTTGGATACTGTGGGGTTTCAAAAGGATACAGATTTTGTAATCATGTGAATAAAACGATAATAAGCACTAGAAATGTAGTATTTTCAGAGAATTCTAAACCTAAAATAAAGGAAAAGAGTCAGAAAAATACAGTAATTCGAACAAATATAAGGTGTGACAGCTGAAGAAGAGATGGAAACTGAAACAGAAGAAGGTAAAGATGAAGAGTAAACTTATACGCTACCTGAGAGAGAAACTGAGGAGGAAGAATTCAATTTATGGAGTTCTACATGTATAATAAAACCAAAAAGATATCCAGAGTATGAAATGTACATTTCCCAAACCTTCAACAGTGAAGCCAAGATAGTCGACAAAGCCTTGGTAAATATCAATACTCAAAGTTGGGAACAGGCAATGGAAAAAGAATTACAGTCATTTTTGGATAATGATACATGTGACTGGGTTGACATGTCTTAAAATAAAATAAGAAGACAGTAAGAACAAGACGGGTATTCAATACTAAAAATCCTGAGAGTGCAATACCAAAATTCAAGGTCAGATTGATAGTTATGCGTCAGAAATAAGAAATGGATGTGGTAACAGCCTATCTGGATGGAGAGCTGGAAGAGGAAATGTGTGATCCCAACTGATAAAGTTAGTAGACGTTGTCAATGAAAAAGGAAAATTTGGCATTTGATGGAATGCAGATACAGATTAAAGTAGAGTGGCCAGTGCTGGAGTAAATGTTTAGAAAATCTTTGATAGAACTGGGAATGTCAGAGTCAAAAGCAGCTCCAAGTTTGCATTATAAAAGAAACAAGCAAGAAATTACAGCCATGGTGATTTGGGTAGATGACTACTTTTTATTTTGACCAATGGTGAAAATAAAGTGGACCTTTTTAAAAAAACAGTTGCAGTCAGAATTTAATATGTATGACTAAGGTGAAGTTAGTCAATACTTAGGCATGAAGATTCTAAGAAGAACCAACAGAGGAGAATTATGGATCGATCAAGCTCCGTATACAAGAACCTCTTAGAAAAAGTTTGGCATGGAAGATTGTAAGCCTATTTCTACCCCAACGGAACATAGTGCAAAACTGTTAATAAGTGATGAGGAGAAGAAATGTAAGGAGAGTGTACTCTACTTGTGAGATGTAGGAGGTCTATTATACTTAGCACACTCCTTCAGACCAGACATTGCATTTGCCATGAATGCTGTAAGCACATTTTGCAATGATCAAAGAGCAAATCATTGGAAGGCAGTCAAGAGAATATTCAGTTATTCAAGGAGAACTACTGATTATAAAGTAAAATATTTTAAAAAGGGAAATATAAATTTAGAAGGGTACAGTTATGCAGACTGGGGAAGTGAGCTGAAAAGCAGACACTCCATCACCAGAAGTTGTTTTAAACTAGTGAGAGGATTGATATCCTGGTCATGTAAGAGACAGAGGACAGTTGCTTTGAGTATCACATAAGCTGAATATATGACATTAATCCTCCATTATCCAACGAGCTATGTGGATCAGAACACTGATGGGTGAAATAGAATGTCTTACAACAATAAAATCAACTATAATATTTTGTGATAATATGTGAGCTATTAAACTTGCCAACAATAATGTTACCTGTGTGAGATCCAAACATATTGATATAAAGCAACACTTTATCAGAGATTATCTGGAGGAAGGAAATATAACCATCAATTATATGTGCACAGAAGAAATGTTATCAGATCCCTTAACCAATTCTATCAATAAAGACAAATTTCAGAAGTTGGTGAAACATTATGGCCTAACTTGTGATGTGCACTGTTCAGTATCTAAAAAATATTTGTTTAAGGGGGATTGTAGGAGAAATGTGAACAAAGTATTTTTCCAGTGCGTATAGTTGTGCATAAGACTCTCTTTGTGCTGAACGCATTACACCTCTGTGAAATGGTATTCTATGGTTATTGATTGCCAATGAGATCATGTGCATAATTTATGCATAAAATGTGTCAATTTGTTAATAAAATATAAGTTTTAACTTGTCCCTAAACAATTTTTCCACGTAATTTCGCTGTGCTAAGCAGGGAATTCCACGGGAACAAGATCTTCACTGTACTTAAGTTTACCAAGAAAGAATGAATATAAAGCTCATGACAGCATATTCTAGCAAGGAATAAAACTGTACAATAAATTACCGAAGGAGATTAAGAAACTCCTAAAACAAACTTATTTAAAAAAATTTAAAAAGCAATAGTTTACATAAAGTGAAGGATTACTTAGATAACACAGAGTAGGGGCTCAGTAAAAAACATAACACAAATCAATAACAATAACGATAATAAAACACCTTGCACTTCACATAACATTTTCACGCTATATTTTTTCTTCTTCTTTTCTCTTCTGGAGAAACTTATTCCCAGAGTAATGAAATGTATAATACTAACTCCTAATCCTCTTTCTGAGCTCAACATCTAATTTGTTATAGGGGATGCTGGCTCAGTTTTCCGGGCTAGAAACGGGACAGTGAGGTGCACAAAATGATCCTGACATCAACTGCATTAGTTTATAGTGTGTCTGGTATGAGTAGTATTATGAAACAATGTGTGTACAGTCTGTGTAGCGTGTACAGTGACAGTGAGTGAGAAATGAATCAACAGTCCACCGTTTGCCTTTTTCATAATTAAATAACTTATCCATAAAATCATTTCTACACTAGTGGTAAGCCAAATGGGATAGCACTGTTTTAAAAAGATTGGTGTTGTATCTGGCAGAGTATAGGTTCCTGTCTTCATCTAACCATACTGATTTAGGTTTTCTGTTGTTTCCTTAAATTTCTTCATGCAAATTCCAGTTTGGTTTCTGCTACAAGGTCACAATCGAGTATCTACCCCATCCTTGTCATAACAGATCTGCAAGTATGTAAATGTCTGCATATGTGAATTAATTTACTTTTGTCATTACAGAATTTTAATATCAAGACATGTCCAATATCATTGTTAAAGAGATGTGACTAAGGGAGAGATTAGGATGTTTGCAAGAATTATTTCCGACACTTATGGAAAAGTTGTACTAACTATTTTTCCTAATACACATCCAATAGCCCCGAAAATAAAATGACTTGTTCATTTACATGCAAAAAAAGCATTAAATCCAATAACATATAAATTCGACAGTGTTCATAATGGTGTCGCAACAAAATAAGTTTATTTTTAGAAACCGTGAAAGCTAGTTTCAGGAGCTAGTCTGTAATTACAAACGATGGGTAGCACTTCTAGTAGGTGAATTGTAGCAGCAGTTCATTTTATCTTATGTACTATGAATAAATACTGTTTCAAAACATAGCACATTGAGCATCTCTCATAAACACTTTGGCATTAGTAAAATTTGTTGTAATAAAATTACATATGACGTCAGATTGGTGTTTAAAGATGCATTTTAATTTAAAACATTTTTGTAGAAGATAAATGTTCTGAAAGAACTAGTTTATAGATTTTCTTTCATACATGTAGATCGCTGTGAGTAAGTTACCTTTTAATTCTTTTGTAAATATATAAATTTGTTCTATGCTTTTTATATTGAATGGTAATTTGTTTTACCAGACAATCAATGTGTTTTGAATATTTAAAGCTTAAACTGTAAATTATTGGCAATTACAGCTCAATCCTGAAGACAGAGAGAGAGAAAGAGAGAGAGAGAGAGAGAGAGAGAGAGAGAGAGAGCAATCTTGTATGTATGTATGTAATACTGAATATTACAGAACACATTTTTATTAAATTATAAGGAACTAACAGAACCTTTTCAGAAACGTGAAGGCAAAAATAAAACTGGAAATGGCAGAACATCAACCAGCTACTTCACACTTCATTACTTGAGGTTTGTAATGAATACAAGATGACAAACTTCGGATATTTCAGAGTTTATACTGGAATTTTAGGAGGCTTTAGCCACCGATTTGTCATTATGTGACGTTTAATTATAACAAATTGTACCAAGAAGGAAGTGTTTTTATGCATTTTCAGTATACCACTGGCTTGAAATGGCGTACTTTCATATCACATAAACTATAATACCAAAATGTTCAACTATGAAATCCAATGTGGCGTTTCCCAAGCACCCTTCATCGAACACTGTACAAAGTCTGTAGCAGTCCCTGCAGTCTTCGATAAAGTGTGACGTCAGAACCATGTCATGTATGCATGAAGTCTTGTGAACTAAGTGTTATCCCATGTGATTGTCTGATTAGCTGTTACGCCGTGAGTTTTTCAGTTCACATGTTCACAGTTAATTTCGAATATTATCATAGTTAAGTTATTTTTCAGTAATAGTTATTTATATTTGTTGTAAATGACTACTAGAAATTACATAACTGAACTACCAAATGCACCAACAGTGTACTTCCCATCTGGTATAAGCGATATAAGCGAAATTCAAGCTCTAATAGGTTTACTGTATTTGGCTGGTATGATGAAGGCTAACCATTAAATGCAAACCATCTGTGGAAGACTGATGGCACAAGGGTATAAATTTTCGGGCTCACTATACCACTGTCTCCATTTCTCTTCCTTCTCAGATAACTGCGATTTTATGACAAGTTAACAAGAGAAGAAAGACTGAAATATGACAAACTAGCTTCAATAAGAGACAATTTTGACATGTTTTTCCAGAATTGTGCAAAATAGCATGTACTCGATTCCAGTACCTCACAATTGTTGAGAAGTTAGAGGCATTTCGAGGCAATTGTCAGTTTAGACAGTATATACCCAGCAAGCTGAACAAATACAGAATAAAAGTTATTGCTCTTTGTGACAGCAGATGTATTATACTATTGATATTGAAAAGGATGTTGAAACACAAACATAGGTGTCATATTATATAAGTAATACTCCAGCTGCTGTAGTTCAGATACTGTGTACCTCCATCAGAGGAACTGGCAGGATTATCACAGTGGATGATTGGTTTACCGGCCTTCAGTCGGTTGAAACACTGGAAAACGATTTTCGACTAACTTTACGGAAAAAACAAAAAGGAATTGTTATTTGAATTCACGGAGCCAAATAAGCATCAAATGGGTTTAAATATGTTTACCATTAGAAAATCTTGCACTCTTATGTCATATATTCCCAAGGAAGGCAAAAACGTTTTACTGGTATCCAATCTTCACCAAGATGACTGTGTTGACGAAGAGACAGGTGAAACGGAAATAGTAGTCTTGTATAACAAGACGATGGGAGGTGTAGACATGTCTGACAAGTTGTGTGCTGTCTGAAATTGCGCAAGTCACACTCGCCAGTAGTCTCTGGTCACATTTTTTATTTTTTATTCGATGTTGGAGCTATCAATTTTTTAGTGATTCGTTCTGTTATCAACCTAGACAGCTCCACTGCATGAAGAGATTTTCTGCAGCAGTTGTCTTACGAGCTTGTTACAGAACATGTGCGAATCTGAGCTGCCATGTGTAGAATACTGTCCAATTTTCCTTCCAGGATTTGTGAAATTTTCCAAACTGAAGCTAAAGCAGGGCCCAGCGGACATCCTAACTAGCAGAGAAGACATTGTGCATACTGTGACAGGAGAAAGAATAAACCTACCAGGCACAGCTGTTGTAAATGTAGTAAATAACTTTGTTTGGAACGTGCAAGTATCATTTGTTCAGAATCAGGTTACCTTCCATTAGGAACATGGGTGTACTCAGCGACTGTGATCTGATTTATAAATGATGGAGCACAGCAATCAGTCGTCCTTTTTTTGCAGGTTTCATTTGGCAAATCAAGATTTCGGTTAGGGCCTAGCCATCATCAGTGCACTATTTTCTACTCTCAATGCATTTCAGTTCCCCGTTCTTCTGGTGTCAGTCACAGTTCTTTGAAATGTCTTTGAGTAATATTCAAAGAAATGTGACTGATGCCCGAACAGCAGGGAACTGACATCCATTGAGACTAGAAAATAGTGCCTTGATAATGGCTAGGCTCTAGCCAAAATCCGGATTTGCTAAATAAAACCTGCAAAAACTGGTTGTTGTGCTCTGTCATTTATAAATATGTTCAGAATGTTTAAAAACAGAAGACTGTGACTGAATAAAAACGGAAGACCGTGACTGAACTGTATAAACTGAAGAACTGTTGTATGCAATATGTATCTTTCATCCTGTTTACTATATTATGATACATTATTTTCATCTCCAAAATAAATATTGTAACATATTGAGAAACTTACATTTTCAATGGAACTGAGAAACGTACAATTTCAGTGGAACAGGACAGAATTTATAGCTCTGTGCAAGGTATGTACTTAGCACATTAAAATTAAACATAATAAATTGCCTACTCTCAATTACTTTCTTGAATTTTCCTGCAGCAACTACTAATGGTACTAAGTGTGGTGCAACTACTGCATGATTAAACGAAAAAGCTATACACATAAGTAATACTCATATATTTGGTATGCTCATCAGGTAAATGGGTTATTGCTAAACTTCCAAAATGACTTTGATTCAGTGTCACACTTAAGCTTATTGTACGATTATAGGCGATATCGTGCAAAATTTGTAATTTGATTGAGGATTTCTTGGTAGAGGGAATGCAACATGTTTTCTTGGACCAAGACTCATCCTTAGATGAAAGAATAATTTAAGGCATTCTCCACTGTGGTGGGACCCTCGCTGTTCATTTTGTACATTGATATCGAGACAGACAATAGCAATAGTAACATCAGACTTTTAACTAATGATATAGTTATTCCAAGTATTACTAGGGAAAGGAGGAGGAAGTAAATGAAAATGATATGAGAGATATGATACTATGAGAATAATTTGACAGTGCACTGAAAAATTTATGTCAAAACAAGTCACATGGAGAAGACAACATTCCTTCAGAATCAAAGAGATCCTTGAGTCAACAAACAATAACAAAACTATTTCACCAGGAATTCATGATACATGCACAGCTGAAATTCAGACTTCAAGAAGAATGATACCCATTTATTTAACAGACATATTTGAGTAATTCTGGCAAGAATTATCTACAGAAGAATGGAATGGTTGCTAGATGCCATATTCAGGGAAGACAAGCCTAGATCCAGATAAATGTAGGAACATGTAATGCAACACTATCCTTGAGCCTTACCTTAGAAGATAAACTGAAGAAAGGCAAACTTACGTTTGTAGTGTCTGCAGATTTAGAGACAGCCTTTACAAAGTCGATTACAGTAGGCTCTTAGAAATTTTGATGGTAGTAGGGATAAAATACACGGTGCAAAAGGTTATCTACAACTTATACAGAAACAAACTGCGCTTGAGAGAATCAAAAGGAATGACACAGTGTTGTATCCTATCCTCAGTATTATTCAATCTGTACATTGAGGAAGCTGTGAAGCTAAAAAAGCAGAAATTTGGAAATGAAATTAAGGTTAAAGGAAAAGAAATTAAAATTTTGACATTTAACAGCGACTTTATAATTTTACAGTTTGGAGATTGGATAACTAGTGAATTGAACTGGAAAGAAAATAATTTTATAGCACAATATGACTAAACAAATGGATCAATTGATAAGACACATCATGAGACAGGTTTGGTGATGAAGAGGATCGTGGCAGGTAAAAACTGCAGACTAAGGCCTCGACTTGGAAACAGTAAGCAGCTAAAATGTACATACATCATAGTCTTAACTTAGATATGAAGATCGTTGAACAGCATAGACTAGCATGCAGGGCTGCATCATACTAGTCTCCAGATTCGAGACCACAACAACAACATTTGAAAAATTGCTCAAATATTCAATTAGTTTTTATGGGACTTAAGTGTTCAGAAATGTATCATTTTGCGGTTCATAAAATAAAAAAAAATGGTGTTATAGGTCTACAAAGCAAAGTGGTGTGAATGATTGTAGGTTCATTTGACCTAGATGACAATGGAATTGAAATGCTGAACGATGCCCGAACATAGTTATCAATTACCCATAATAGCCTAGTTATAAAGTTTTATTGATCAGTATTAAGTACGAAATCCAGAAACATTCTATATTTTCTTACATTTCGCTCCATAAGATTACAATATCGGTGGATCATAATTGGAATCAGTCAACCCATACAAATACCTGGATTTAACAGTTTGTGAGGGTATGAAACAGATTAATCACATATACCCAGCTGTAGGTTAAACTGGTGGTTAACGTTGGCTCATTTATATGATTTTCGAAAAATGTAATCAGTTTTCAAAGTAGGATACTTACAAAATATTAATGCAGCCCATCCTACAACATTGTTCAAGTGCGTGGGGCCTATAACAAAATAGGACCGATACTGGGTAATAAATGTATACCGTACAAAGCACAATTGTGTGAATGGTCATAGGACATATGACTTAGGTAAGTGAGTCAGAAATAGTGCCGAAGAGTTTGAATTGGCTGATGCTTGAAGACAGATATCAATTATCCCATGATAGCCAACTTAGAAAGTTTTATTAACCAGTATTAAGTGAGAAATCAAGAAATATTCTATAGTTTCCTACATTTTGCTCCCACAGGGCTCACAAACCAAAGATTAGATTAATTACACTGCAAACTGAAGCATTTAAGCAGTCAGCCTACTGACATACCAATGCATGAATGCAACATGAAGAAATATTAATTTGTGGAATATTGAGAATGACCCTTTGTCATGTACTTCACATTGGTTTGCGGTGTATCAATGTAGATGTATATACCAGTACAACGAAAGGAAAAGCAATGAAATTGTTGAGCAGTAGCGTAAAGGTACGTAATTTGATGATAAAGCTATAACCCTATAAATAAAAGTCTGATTAGCCTATATTCTGTGGAAAATGCTTATGTGACTTAGGTTTATATGGGTACTATACATTAATAGCAATTTCAGAGCATTAGAGTTCGTTCTGGTGGAGTTGAGGTACTAAAATTAAAAAACACAACATAGATGTTCTGTAGACAGTCCCTCTTGTAATCTTCATTCTACTGAGAATCTTTGAAAATTGTATACGGACTATCCAGCTCCCATTACCACAAATTCAGCCTGGTAAAGTCATATTTTCTTCCAGCTTTGCGAAGGTACATCTATATACAATCTTCTTTCCTATCTATTTACAGCACTGAGCTTGACAGCAAACATCAAGCTGGTTTTGTCAACATTCCACAAATGACCTTCCAACTCGCTTAGAGGAGACAAGTTAGTTTCTTTATGGCATCTGAAAGTTTGTCAGAATAATCGTCTATCATAATAAAATTAGACACAGAAGCCCAGTATGCAGATAAATTTTCTGGCACTCTCAAAGTCAGTCCAAATCAACATTCATAATTGAACTATCATTTCTTGTTTGCAGTTTTCTTTGATCTTATCATCATCATCATTTAAGACTGATTATGACTTTCAGCGTTCAGTCTGGAGCATAGTCCCCCTTATAAAATTCCTCCATGATCCCCTATTCAGTGCTAACATTGGTGTCTCTTCTGATGTTAAGCCTATTATTTCAAAATCATTCTTAACCGAATCTAGGTACCTTCTCCTTGGTCTACCCTGACTCCTCCTAACCTCTACTGCTGAACCCATGAGTCTCTTGGGTAACCTTGCTTCTCCCATGCTTGTAACATGACCCCACCATCTAAGCCTGTTCGCCTTGACTGCTACATCAGTCTTTGCACTGTTAAAAAAATTCCTGCAATGAGTTTTACCTGCCCATTCATGTACAACGACCTCACCTCAGCTGCTTGGCAAAATCACGTATCTTGCATTGTGGTTATGTACTTCAGTTATATCTGTCCTGAGTATAATGGGAGTAGGCGACTTAAGCTCTTCAAACCGACAGCTACACTAACATCCTGATTTTCTGTCAGGAACCTTTTTAAAGAACTCTGAGGTACCTCATTCTCTTTTACAGCCTTGTAAACACTAACACGATTTTGATAAACCATTCTTGCGGCCCCCATCATTGCACTAGAGCTGTAGATACGATTCTGTTTCCTTCTGATGATACCGCATTATCATGTTTACTTTGGTTCAAATGGCTCTAAGCACTGTGGGACTTAACAGCTGAGGTCATCAGTCCCCTAGAGTTAGAACTACTTAAACCTAACTAACCCAAGGACACAGTAGGAAATGATGGAGTGAGCATTGGCATGATTAAGAACGTCGTAGACACTATTATTCCAGTTATCACAGACATCTTCAACCTGTCTCTTGTCAGTAGTACATATCCTACTGAGTGGAAGCAAAGTTTAATTCAACCTATACCCAAGACTGACAACCCTAAGTCGCCAGAGCGCAACACACTGGTTCGACAGCTACCTCAAAAACAGAAGTCAACAAGTCATTTGTGGGTCGGAAAAGTCATCATCGAAAAACGTGCGCTCTGGAGTTCCCCAAGGCTCCGTCCTTGGTCCATTACTCTTCTCATTGTACATTAATGATATTTCTTCAGTGATTCACTCCTGCAACTACCATCTATATGCCGACGACATCCAACTGTACATAAGTGCAAGCCCCAAGAACATTGATGACGCAGTAGCGAGTATGAATGCAGATCTTTGCTCTGTTTCTCGATGGGCACAGAAACTAGGTCTGAAACTAAACCCCAAGAAATCCCAGTTCATACTTATATCTCATCCAAAGTTAATCAGCCGGTACTTTCGCGAAACAGTCCCTCAAATACTCCTCAATGGTACCCAACTACCATACCCAAAAACAGTAAAGACCTTGGAATAATCTTGGATGAACACCAAAACTGGGAAAACAAACAGTCACAGCTTGCCAGAAATCGCTCTCCTCCCTACATGCAATTCAAAAATTTAGAAAAATATTTCCAACCCATGTTAAACAAAAATTAGTCCAAACACTAGTCTTGCCCAATCTTTACTACTGTGATGTAGTTCAACACAGCACAAACAGTGAAAATTCGAGATGCCTCGAGCTAGTGATGAATGCTTGCGTTAGATACGCGTGCAATATACAGTTGTATGGTCATGTCAGTCCTTCACACTCCCAGCTAGGTTGGATACGCCCACATAAGGCACGTGATCTCCACACGATGTGCTTACTTCATCGATTTCTTAGCCACTGGTGCCCCCAATACTTATCTTCTCACATTAAACATCTATCATCATTCCACAACCGCAATGCCAGATCGGATACGTCTAACATCTTGGCTGTACCCTTACATAACACAAAATATTTCTCCGGGTCATTCTCCATCTCAGCCATACGACTATGGAACACGCTCCCCTGTGATCTGCGTCTTATCCAGAACCACTCAACATTCAAGAGGGAACTCAAAACTTACATATTAGGGACGGTATAGCCACCATTGTTGTGCCCCTCTCATCTCTTTCTTTCTCCCCTCCATCATAGCTTCGAATTTCACCATTCTATTTCTCTTCCTCTAACCTTTCTACCTCTTCTATATCTCTTTCACCGCCATTCTATCGCCTTATGTCTCTGCTAGATGAGAATAACTCACAAGCTGCAAGAACATAACGAGAAAATTCCCAGCTAGCAATAGGACTGACATTCATAAAAGAAAAATATGTTTACTTTCATATACATAGTCATAATTATTATTATTATTCTTGATTGTTATAATTATTTTTTGATTGTTATAATTATCATTGTACTACTGTTATAATCTCTTTTTTTTTCTTTAACATTAATACTGTATAACACATTATATATCCTTAATGTTCTGTAGAAACTGAAATTCGTTCAATCTGAGTATACCTGGTTAGGTGTAATAGAGGGCCTGAAGGCCCTAATCTTGCCAGGTAAAATAAATGCATAAATAAATAAATAAATACATCTATGCCCAAGACAGGATTTGAACCTGCGACTGTAGCAGCAGCGCGGTTCTGGAATGAAGCGCCTAGAACCGCTCGGCCACTGCGGCCGACTATGTTTACTTTCTGTTGTTTCCACCTTGAAGATAAAGTTGTAATAAATAAATTTTATCTAAGTTGATGATGTCACCTAATTTGGTGATAGGCTGCATGAAAATATTTTTACTAAAAAAAGCTTAGTTCTATGCATGTACTAACATATAAAAGCAAAACCATAGATAACTATTTAAACACAAAATTATGATCTTCTTTTAAATTTATGCATGCATGATCAGTTCATAATGCTTGAGAAAACTATATACACCAAAAAAAGTTTTGCATCACCCCGGTTCCCAGAACTCCTGAAGATAGATGTTGACTGTGGATATTGTATCACAGACACAGTCCCTGCGACTGTTCAGAGATGTCACTAAACCCGCCCAAATATATAAATAACCATGCATGAGCAGCGTCCATTAGATGGAGGGCATCTGACAGCTGATCAGTTCCAGTAATTCCACCTGGAAGGAGGTACACAGCTCATGTTGTCTGTAGTTCAATCATGCTTAAATGTTCAATACCGTAGTTCGATCGCCTCCGCATTGTTACTTTGTGCCAGGAAGGGCCCTTAACAAGGGAAGTGTCCAGGTGTCTTGGAGTGAACCAAAGCAATGTTGTTCGGACATGGAGGAGATACAGAGAGACAGGAATCGTCGATGACGCGCCTCGCTCAGGCCGCCCAAGGTCTATTGCTGCAGTAGATGACCACTACCTACGGATTATGGCTCGGAGGAACCCTGACAGCAACGCCACCATGTTGAATAATGCTTTTCGTGTAGCCACAGGACGTCGTGTTACGACTCAAACTGTGCGCAGTAGGCTGCATGATGCGCAACTTCACTCCCGACGTCCAAGGCGAGGTCCAGCTTTGCAACCACTACACCACGCAGCGCGGTACAGACGGGCTCATCAACATGCCGAATGGTCTGCTCAGGATTGGCAGCACGTTCTCTTCACCGATGAGTGTCGCATATGCCTTTTTATCAGACAATCGTCAGGGACGTGTTTGGAGGCAACCCAGTCAGGCTGAACGCCTTAGACACACTGTCCAGCGAGTGCAGCAAGATAGAGGTTCCCTGCTGTTTTAGGGTGGCATTATGTGGGGCCGATGTATGCCGCTGGTGGTCATGGAAGGCGCTGTAACGGCTGTACGATACGTGAATACCATCCTCTGGGTGCAATCATATCAGCAGCATATTGGCGAAGCATTCGTCTTCATGGACGACAATTCGCGCCCACATCGTGCACATCTTGTGAGTGACTCCCTTCAGGAAAACGAAATCGCTCGACTAGAGTGGCCAGCATGTTGTTCAGACAAGAACCCTATCAAACACGCCTGGGATAGATTGAAAAGGACTGTTTATGGACAATGTGACCCACCAACCACTCTGAGGAATCTATGCCGAATCGCTTTTGAGGAGTAGGAAAATCTGGACCAACAGTGTCTTGATGAACTTGTGGATAGTACGCCATGACGAATACAGGCATACATCAATGCAAGACGACGTGCTACTGGGTATCAGAGGTACTGGTGTGTACAGCAATCTGGACCACCACCACCTCCGAAGGTCTCGCTGTATGGTGGTACAACATGCAATGTGTAGTTTTCATGAGCAATAAAAAGGGCGGAAATGATGTTAATGTTGATCTCGATTCCAATTTTCTGTAAAGGTTCTAGAATTCTCGAAACAGAGGCGATGCAAAATTTTTTTAAATATATATATATAGGTCAATACATTAACAATCAATACACTAACAATAATAAAACGGTCGTTCACTATGAATAGTACAAAGAAGACATTCGGCACCATCTATGATCGGTGTCTCGAATTATTTGAGTCACTCCAAAGTTCATGAGAGACGAAATAAAATGCAAAACCGACTTAGATGTACCACCAAATAAGCATTCCTCACTCTATTTTTCATACAGAGTGGTCAGGAGGTATGCAAGCACCCTTCTAAAGCAAAAACAATTGAATAACCAGTGATTTAAAGTCAAGAAGTAGGAGATGGGTAAAACCTGTGAGGCTACGTTAGCAACATGGCGGTTGGTGGTGTTCAATAGGTATTGAAGTGATGTGTTTAAATATGATAAATATCAAGAAAGATGAAAATATTCCTGTAAGCATTGTGTTCTTTCTGACTTGAATCCAAATTACAGTATCAAAAGGGAAGAAACTTTGAACAAGTTAGTTCCACAGCTTCGAGTGCAAACATGGCCAATGGCTCATGAAATCGAGTGACGTGCTCTTAAGGAACAGTAATGACGAAACCAATGAAAAAATTTCGTGTTATCAAAGTATGATAGCTATGTTTTGTGATAAAATAAGAGATTTGCATGAAGAACTGTGTGAACTTGATCCTGAAAATTGGATTACTGTGCAATAGAACAAAATAGAAGAAACTCGCTTAATTACACTAATAGCTGCACAAAAATTCAAGGGAGCGCAAAATGTAGTTCAGAAATGTGTAAGTCACGAAAATAAAAGTGTGGAAAACAGGCTAAAGCGTTCATCTTCCAAAAGCAAAGGCATTCTGTGAAAATGTGAGCTGACATGTTACATTGTCGAACAGGTAGCAGACAGGAGCAGTAGAGCAGTGTAAAATGGCGAGAAAAGAACATATATACACACAGTACATCATTTTACAAGAAGCCACGCAAAACACCGAACATAGAATCCTGCCTTTCCAAGAAACGTGCTGGCACTGATAAATGCGCTTATATTGTAGAGTTGTATATCACTTCAACAGCGATAACATACATCCTAAACGAAAGGTGTAGTTTACACAAAATGTGATGAGCTGGGCCTAAAACTGAAGGAAAAGGACCACAAAAACATAATAATTACAGTGCTTGCAGAAGAGATCTGTAGCACTCTAGAATATAAATATTACAACAACAAGCAACCAGACAGTGACAGCAACAGTATATAACATAGTGATAAGATAAAAATTGTGGAGAGTGTTTGTTTCATATCTCAACAGAATAGAAGTGCACAGCGATAAAAATGTGCTAGCTAACCAATGTGAAAAATCTTCAAAACAGCAATGGACTAAAGTTACAAATAATATGGGTAAAATATAGCGTTATCAGACAGCCTTGTGCATGGGCTTGTTGAAATAAGTAATTAGTCAACATAGCTAGGGTAAACAGTGTTGTGAAAACAAATGCTCGTTTGTTGGAAGTGGGGATGCCAGTAAAATCTGGTGACAGTAACAGTGTAAACCAAAATGATTTTGTTGTTTTACTAGGGTGGTCAAACGACACATATAAATATGAATCTCAGATGGCCACACTACTATGTGAAAAAATTCTTAAGCAAACTCACACATCTGACTGTCATTTTCCACACAGGTACAACCTACCACAAGGGTCTTATGTAAACGAAGAAATCACAGTGGCTAATAAACGTTGCGTAGATATTTGCAGTCATTTCAGAAATGTCAAAGTTATTGCCATTGGTTGCAGGTTTCATACTGCTTATGGCTTGCATCTTAGCAGACAGGGTAAGCAACTGATAGCCAAACAAATCACCAATATTGTTACAGCAACTATGCAAAGGACAGCATTGACAATAACAGTATCACTAACTGCCCATTACCTTCAGTGACAAAAGAATCATCACTGGAAACGACGCTGTCAGCAGGAGAGCCTCCACCATCATCACCAGCAGTGTCGCCACAAACAAACGAATCAACAGCTCTGCAGCTACAGACTCTTCAATACATGCACTACTATCAGCAGCAACAGGACCATTATAATCAGCAGCAGCAACATCATCAACAGCAGTGGCAGCAGTAGAGCCATCATCATCACCTGCAACAGTTTCATTAACAGAGCTAGTATTAGCAGAACCAACATCACCACCTGCAGCAGCATCATCATTAGCAGTGGCAACAGGAGATCAATCATCGTCCCTGATAGCAGTGTCATCAACTCCAGTGGCAGCAGCAACAACAATGTTTCCAGAGGGATGCAGAAGAAATGGAAGAAATCAAAGGCCCACATACAGCAGGAACCACGATTTTTTGTACTCACCGGTGGGAGAGGTGGAGGGGCGAAGTAACATAGGTAATTCCACCATAAAAATCAATGTTAAAAGTGGCTCAACAGAAGAGCTTGTAGCAAAGCTACTGTAAGTCTGAGGGAGGCTTACAAGTATTTCAGTGGAAACAACTACACTCATGCTCATAAATTAAGGATAATGCTGATACATGGTGAAACAACACTCTGGTGGGCGGTTTGCGGGTTTTAATCACTTCGGGGTATGACCATGCGGTGCATTTGACCTGCAGTCGTCGCACGGTCATGCTGGCAGCAGTCCACATACGCAGAGCTGTGTTGGCGTATGTCAGAATACAGTGCAGCGAGTAAGTGTGCAGACGTTTTCAGACATGCTAATAGCGACTGTGGGTTCAAAATGGCCCAAAGAACATATATTGATGATGTTATGAGGGGTAGAATACTAGGGCGACTGGAGGCTGGTCAAACACAGAATGTCGTAGCATGGGCCCTCCATGTCCCAAAAAGTGTGATATCACGATTATGGCAACGATTCCAGCAGACAGGAAACGTGTCCAGGCGCTACAGAACAGGACGTCCACAGTGTACAACACCATAAGAAGACCGATATCTCACCATCAGTGCCCGCAGATGGCCATGGAGTACTGCAGGTAGCATTGCTTGGTACCTTACTGCAGCCACTGGAACAGTTGTCTCCAGACACACAGTCTACAGACGACTGAACAGACATGGTTTATTCGCCCGGAGACCTGCAAGGTGCATTCCACTGACCCATGATCACAGGAGAGCCCGTAAAGCCCGGTGTCAAGAACACAGTACATGGTCATTGGAACAGTGGTCCCAGGTTATGTTCACGGACATGTCCAGGTATAGTCAGAACTGTGATTCTCGCCGGATTTTCATCTGGTGTGAACCAGGAACTAGATACAAACCCCTTAATGTCCTTGAAAGGGACCTGTATGGAGGTCGTGGTTTGATGGTGTGGGGTGAGATCATGATTGGTGTGCGTACACCCCTGCATGTCTTTGACACAGGACCTGTAATAGGTCAGGTGTATTGGGATGTCATTTTGCACCAGTATGTCTACCTTTTCTGGGGTGCAGTGGGTCCCACCTTCCTACTGATGGATGATAATGCACGGCCCCTCCGAGCTGCCATCGTGGAGGAGTACCTTGAAACAGAAGATATCAGGCGAATGGAGTCGCATGCCTGTTCTCCAGACCTAACCCCCATCGAGCACGTCTGGGAAGCTCTCGGTCAACATATCGCTGCACGTCTTCAAACCCCTACGACACTTCAGGAGCTCTGGTGCACGAATGGTAGTCTATACCCCAGCAGCTGCACGACCACCTGATCCAGAGTATGCCAACCCATTGTGCGACCTGTTTATGTGTGCATGGTGATCATATCCCATATTGATGTCGGGGAACATGCGCAGGAAACAGTGGCGTTTTGTAGCACATGTGTTCCGTGACATTATTTTGCACCATACTCGAACCCTACCATACGCGATTACCAGGTGAAATCGGGACTCATCTGACCAGGACACGAGTTTACTGTGGTCTGGGGCCCAACTAATATCGTCACGAGCGCAGGGAAGCCACAGCAGCCGCTGTCCTGCTGTTAGCAAGGGCCTTGTGTCTGCTACCACAGCCTGTTAACGCCGAATTTCGCCGCACTGTCCTAATATATTCGTTCGTCGTACGTACAACATTGATTTCTGCAGTTATTTCACGCAGTGTTGCTCGTCTATTACCACTGACAGCTCTACTCAAACGCCGCTACTCTATGTCGTTAAGTGAAGGCCGTCAGGCAGTCCATTGTCCATGGTGAGAGTTAATGCTAGAAATTTTGTATTCTCGTCACACTCTTGACACTATGGATCTCAGAGTATTGAACTCCCTAACGATTTGCGGAATGGAACGTCCCAGGTGTCTAGCTCCAGCTACCATTCCACATTCAAAGTCTGTGTGGCCATAGTCTTGCCGGAAACCTTTTTACACGAATTAGTTGAGCAAAAAGACAGCTCTGCCAAGGCACTGCCCATTTATATCTTGTGTATATGAAACTACCACCATCTGTATATGTTGTCCCATGAGTTTTGTCACTTCAGTGTAAATGCAAATAAGACAACATGCATAAGGTCCATGCAGCTAAAATTACAAAGACCAATAATATTTACCTTGAATTAGGTGATTCAGTTCCCACAAAAGCAGGGATTCGCAAATTCTTGGGTACCGCTGTTGATATACACTTGGCATGGGAGGGCGATATCAGCAATATATGCTCAGTTCTATTCACTGACATATTCTTAATGAGGAAGATGTCAAAAACAGTAAACATCCATATGTTGTTAACAATGTACTGTGGCCTAGTCTACCTCTACCTATCATAATGCATTATAGTTTGGGGAAATGCAGCACATATGCATATACATTGGTTAGTGAAGCTTCAAAAGAAGGCTGTTAGATGCATTGCAAATCAGACCCCAAGATAACCGTGAAGGAACAAATTTAGATAACTTAATGTCATGAATGTCCTGAATGTTCCTGCACTATATATATTTGCAAGAATAATCTATCTGAAAGCAAACAACACTGCACCTTTAAACAGAAACATACATGACAACAATATGAAAAATTGGGGTGATTATTATCTAAATAGCAAGCAGATCAAGTCAACTGAAAGAGAAGTTCTCTTTCAAGACAAGGACATCATAAAATGTCTTTCTATCTGTAAACCAAGAAGCATATGTATTTCTTGTTATATAAGAATGATCCTGCTGCTGCTTGCTCTTTTTATTATTCTGATTGCCTTGGATAGACATGTTGCCGTAAATTGAACCAATCGGAGTGCAAGATAGTAAAGATTAGTGAGTGCATGGTGTACATTGCAGACACGAAATGAGAAAAGTGTAAAACTGTGAAAATGTGACAATGAGAATATGAATGTCGTCTGGGTATCAAATTGTTATTATTCGTGTTTTTATCTCATTCAGCTTGTGTTATGGAAATTAAATTTTGATTATATTAGATGAGTCCAAATACATCTACAACCATACTCTGTGAACTACTGTGAAGTGAATGGAATGGGGCACATCTCATTCTTTCTTGTATTAAGGTTTTTCCCTATTCCATTTTCATATGGAATGATGTAAACATAAATGACTAAAAGTCTGTGTAAGCATTGAAAATTTATTAATATTTGTATTTGCGCTCCACATAAGAGTGATAATGTAAGTGTTGTAGTATATTCTTAGATTTCTCACTTATTGCTGGTCCTTGAAACTTTAAATGAGCTTTCGAGGACGGTTGGTGTCTATCTTCATGAGTCTGCCAGTTCAGGTTTTTCATCATTTCTAAGACACTCTCCATTAGCATCAAAGAGGTGGCACAGTGGTTAGCACACTGGACTCGCACTTGGGAGGATGGTGATTCAATCCCACGTCTGGCCATGTGGATTTAGCTTTTCTGTGATTTCCCTAAGTCGCTCCAGGCAAATGGTGGGATGGTTCCTTTGAAAGGGCATGGCCAACTTACTTCCACATCCTTCCTTAATCCGATGAAACCGATGACCTCGCTGTTTGGTCTCTTCCCCCAGATAACCCAACCCCCTCCTGTGAATTGGCATTTCACTTCTTTGTATATGTTCAACAGCCCCTGTCAGTACTATTTGCTATGAGTCCCACACACTTCTGCAAGCAATATAATTATTAGACTGACTGAATTTTGTCAGTATTCTAGCAATGAAAAAAAGTCTACCACGTAAGTTACCTATGACTGAGTGTATACAACCACTCCATTTCGTAGCACTATAAATTGTTACACCCAGTTAGGAGTATGAGTTGACTAATTTCAATTTTGACTCTTCAACATTGTACTTTTGCAATCTGAGATATCGACAGTTTCAATTTTCTGAACATTTACAGCATATTGTCAGTTGTGCACCACACTGAAGCTTTATCACGATCTGGCTGACGATTTGTATAGCTTTTTTCAGGATTACTTCGTTATAGAAAGGAAAAAAATGCACACACTGAATCATGCAGATATCGTGTAACGTAAGTCATTGATAAAAAAAACAGTACTGGTAATTCTCTTGCAGTGCAGCCAGTCATTATATCACAACATTAGTAAATGTTGTTCAAGGAATGGAGATGTATATGTTTCAGAATATGGCAAGCATGGGCCAAGGTTTACACAAACAAAAATACCAATTATGTCTACTACTAAATAAAAGCAAGAAGTAGTGTAAATTCATGCATATATAAGTGTATTCAAATTACCAGCTCATCTGGGTCGAGACCTAACTTCTCGTGGTGTATTTTCTCTCTGAATTTGCACGTAGGTATATATACTAATTAGGATAATTACTTCAATGATAAAAATTTGTGAATTAAATACAAATACGTAGGGTGGCAGTAATAATATAAATCAAAGTGTAGCAAACTTATCTAGTCACAGTAGTTACCCATCACAATATTGATGCGAAAATTATGTACATACAAGGTTACAATGAGTGAAATAAAACATACTTGTGCTACACCTACTAACGTCGAATGCTGAATAGCTATACTCACTGAATGGACATGGTGGTTTTATTATACAAACTTATCCTGCCTTTTTTTACGAATTTAAATTTAATGTATCTCTAAGACCGCATATCTGTGAGCTTACTGTATTACTTTAAAGTAAAAAATAATTAAAACACAAAATTTTACTGAAACTCTCGAAGACCATCAAACAGTTCAGTATTTGGTATTTCCTCCTCTAGCAGCAATCACATCTTTAATTCTCCTTTGCATACTCACAATGCATTTCTTCGATATATTGTCCAATTCAGGTGTACTGTGTCATGCACTTTTCCAGCAGCTTGATCTTTTTGGGACTATTTACCTTCGCGATTTCCATCTTGAGTTCTTGCCACACTTTTTCAAATGGGTTCATGTTTGGGAAGTTTCCTGGTCAGTCAAAACATGATTTCCAACTTCATTTAAATATTTAGTCAGAAATTTTGTCTTGTGGAATGGTGCAGAATGATGCATAAAGATGTAACTGTTGTTGGGAAACCATTCCTTCACCTCAGGAAGGAGTCGAGTTCCCAGTGGTGACTTGACACATCGTCCATTTCACAGTATAAAGGCGTCCATTTCCTTTGCCACTTATTACAGACCAAATCATTACCGATAGAGGACACTTGACTCGGTGAACTATGAAATCTTGCGGAGTTACTTAACACAGCTTTCTGAAATGCCTTCACAAAAGAAGATGAAGTAAATATTCCAGAATTTGAATCGAGAACAGCTGTCAATATGAGTAGCATATAAGTAAATATCCTTGGAGTAGTGAAAGAACTTAAATGACTTAATAAAAGCACGTCTTCTGGTCCAGACTGTATACCAATTAAGTTCCTTTTGGAGTATGCTGATGCATTAACTCCATACTTAATAATCACATACAACCGTTCGCTCGACGAAAGATCCATATCCAAAGACTGGAAAGTTGCACAGGTCACACCAATATTCAAGGAAGGTCGTAAGAGTAATCCACTAAATTACAGGCCTGTATCGTTAACGTCGATATGCAGCAGGATTTTGGAACATATATTGTGTTTGAACATTATGAATTACCTCGAAGTAAACGGTCTATTGACATACAGTTAACATGGGTTTAGAAAACATCGTTCCTGTAAAACACAACTAGCTCTTTATTGACATGAAGTGTGTGTGCTATTGACAAGAGATTTCATATCGATTCCGTATTTCTGGATTTCTGGAAGGCTTTTGACGCGATACGACACAAGCACCTCGTAGTGAAATTGCGTGCTTGTGGAAAATAGTCTCAGTTATGTGACTGGATTTGTGATTTCCTATCAGAGGTCACAGTTCCACCTGTGGAATAGTATTAATGAATGGATCTTTAATCGTAAAGAAGAAATCAAGGCCAGACATGAAAGAAAGTTGTTGAAGTTTAGTAATAGGACCACAAGTAAAACTGTTAATATAGCAGTCAATAGTGTCAAACATCAATTTTACGAAAGAATACTGAATAAAACCAATATTAATTTTACGCAGGCTGAGAATGACTTGTTATGTAAAGGTCTTAAATATAATTTGCCTGCTCAACTCGATAAATATCCAGTTATCTGTAATCTTATTGTAGATCTTAAAATCGGTTTGGAATCCCTGAAATTAGAGAAAACCGAGCAAGTCAAATGTAATGTAATAACATAATAGAAAAAGAAATTAAATTACTTCCTAATGGGCAGTTGGGCGAATATAGTATAGTAAAAAGCATTAATCGTAAGCTTACAGAACACGACACCTTAGTCACTAAGAGTGACAAAGGGAACACCGCTGTCGTGGCTTATAAAAATGAATATATAGAAAAGACTAAAGTTTTTTGAGGAAAATGACATCACTGAAGTTACTGTAGATCCAACCGCGGACTTGCAAAATGAAATCCAGCGTACTTTAGCTAGTTCTGTCAGCCTGTACAATAACTTCCAAAAGAAAGGGCTTATAAATATGAACCCGAAACCACCCGTGCTCAGAAGTCAGTTTAAACTGCACAAACAAAATCACCCGATTCTCCCTGTAGTGAATGGAATAGGTAGTCCACATCACACACTTGCTGGCGTCTCCATTTTAAAATTAAAGATGCTTTCACATTTGAAAATAATTTTTCTGTTAAAAACAGTAAGGAATTAATTAACAATATTCAAACTGTAAGATGTACACCTGACACTAGACTAGTTTCCTTTGACATCGTCAGTCTTTATAAAAATGTCCCGGTCGATGAAACCATAGCCCTTGTAAAAAAGAATCTTCTAAAACATAAAAAACTAAGTGAAATTCAGATTGCGGAACTGATTGGTTTGCTTAAGGTCGTTTTAAAATACAATTATTTCACGTTCAATGGGAAAATGTATGTGCAACCAGATGGTTTAGCAATGGGTAGCCCCCTCGCCGGTATTTTAGCAGATGTTTTTATCAACGCCCTGGAAATAACGTTCTTCAATTCAAGTTCAGAATTACGCCACAAAATCCGCTATTATGCACGTTATATTGACGACATTATCATTGCTTTTGATGGTACTGATCATGAGTTAGAGCTTCTCATCAATACTTTCAATGGTTTACATGAAAAGATTTCCTTCACAAAAGAACTTCAGAATGAAAAATGTGAACTTAACTTCCTCGATTTAACAATTTCTATACAGAATAGTTCCTTCAATTTCAATATCTTCCGTAAGGAAACGTATTCAGATAATGTCATCCCTGCTGACTCAACTCATCCTAAAGCTCATAAACTGGCGTTTTTTCATTCTGCCATTCACTGTATGGTAACTACTCCTTTATCACCTGCCGATCAACAAAAGGAATTGAATGTCATCAAAGCGATTGCGGCTAGTAATGGGTACAATCAGAATATGATTGATTACTTGTTCAGTAAGAAAACTTCCCAAAACTGTTCGACTTTGAGCAACAACCTCCCCACTGTTAGCAAAGAAGCTAAAAAAATTATTTCCATTCCTTTCTTGGGTAATATATCGTATAGGATTAAACGTCTTCTAAGGAAAAAATATAACTGTAACGTCTCCTTCTCTACAGATAACAGTTTAAAAAGAAATCTTGTACATTCAGTAGAGATTGCCAGCGATTGGTTTTCCAATTCAGGTGTTTACAAACTAAACTGTAATAACTGTCCTTCATATTATATTGGTCAAACAGGCAGAGCTGTGAAAACAAGATATAAAGAATACCTATTAGGTAAAAAAGGAGCGAATATACACAGCTCTACTTTTGCTGAACACCTCTTGATAGCCGACCATACGTCTAAACAGTTAGAAGACACTGTTATCCTACACGGAGAAGTCAAAGGGCGTAGACTAGATCTGTGGGAAGAGTTACAAATTTTTAAACATCTAGAGCTCAAGGACGGTAATATACTGAACGACCAGTTGAACCTTGCTTGTAGACAATTTTTCGAAGGCTTTAAACCTGTACTGTTTATGGTATAACATTAATGCTGGTAACCTTAGTGGTCTATTTTCTCAGGAAGCTGTGATGCACTTTCAATGCTTTAAGTTTTTTTTTTTTTCCTTTATTGTATTTCAATTCCCCCCCAAGGGGGCGGGCTGGCAGCAGCTTAGGACGCCGCTCTGCAGCCTACAGATTTGCTGACAAAGAACAGGAGAATAAATAATAATAAAAAACAGGCGATAAAATCAGGGACTTAGTGAGTAACAAGGTGAAAAGAAAACGGGGAAATTAAAACAAGCAACAGAGGGATGATGAAGCGAATAAAAATACATACGGAGCAGACAGGGAAAACAATAGACAATTAAAAAAAACACGGCGACAGTCTGGATTCTGTTCGCAAAGTATATAAAATTCACACCCAGCGACAGCATGGTTTCTGTTCACAACACAACACTGAATAGTCACTAGAACACAGCACGAAAAAGTCGGCAAAGGTGACACCACAGTCGAGAGCAGGTGGGGGGAAACTGGACAGGAGATGGGAAAACAAAAAAGGGGGGAAAGGAGAGTAAAAGCGAAGGGGGGGGGGGAACCGGGAAAGGAGCTGATGGAGGATGAGGACCCACAAGAGGGGTGGGGGGCAGACGCGACAGGGAGGGGGGGTAGGCAGAGGAGGGGAATACAAAAGGACTGCGGGGGAGAAGGGAGGTAGGGAGTGGTGTAGTGGGGAGGAAACAGGACGGAAGGGGGGGGGGGGGAGAGGGAGCCCAGTGAAAGGACAGAGGAAAGGAGGGGGAGGGAGGATCAGAGTTGATAGGAAGGATAAATGGAGAGAGAGAGGGCATCATCCGGGAGGGGTAGTTGACGGAAGCCACCTTGGGAAAGGAGATGTAGGGTGTAGAGATGGAGGGTAGGGGGGACACAACGGTGAAGACGTGGCAGGGGGCGAGGATGGGAGAGGAGAGGAGCAACCAGGGGGTGAGGGGGTTCAAGACGGCGGGAGGTGTAGAGGATGCGGATATGTTCGAGGAAGAGGAGCAGATGGGGGAAAGGAATGAGATCATAGAGGATCCGCGTGGGGGACGGGAGGCGGATACGGAAGACGAGGCGGAGTGCATGACGCTCAAGGATCTGGAGGGACTGATAGAATTTGGGGGGGGGCAGATATCCAGGCAGGACTGGCATAACAGAGGAATGCTTTAAGCTCACTACCCTTTATGTAATGTGGTTTTCTCACGATGTATGGCTGCCACTACATCGGCCCTTATGTGATTTTTTTCTGGCTCTAAAACGTTGGTTCCCTGCGAATGTGTATTAACTGGATTGTGGACCAGGATTCGCAATTCTGTCTTAAGAGCCATTATTGTCAATTTTAAAGTTCTGACATATATACCGTTTGTGAGCTTCACTAATATAGTAATGTAATTTTTATATTTTGGCTATATATGCCACTGTGCGTAACTCTCTCGGCGTAAGCTCCACCTGCCTTTTTGATGTATAACTACATTAATTGTATCAAGGCTCCCATGCTGTTATAATGGGAGTGTTAAACGCTTTCCTTCTTTTTATTGTTACTTTATCTAAGGACGTTATTAATACTGATAATTTACACGGTGCTTTTTACGCCAATTGGCACATGGTTCGCGCCATGAGCGCCACCTGCCCTGGTTGCAGAGTAACTACGCTGGCCGATTACACTCAGTCGGTTGTGAGCTCTGCAAGATCCATGTACTAATTTATACTTACGCGACAAACCCTATTTCTAGGGCTATATTTTAATTTTGACAAATGGATCTATGCCGACATTTGTAAAAACGGCGATGGTACATTAGTCCTTACTAACATAAAATTGTAAGTACCAGTCGTCGTTCTCATATTTCTGTAATGCAAGATCTCTCTAATTTATGTTAAAATCTATTCTTGACTTAAGTTTCATACCTTTCTAATGTAAGCTATGATGTTCATTGTCCTTTGGCCACCTTCTGAAGAAGACAAATTTAAATTTGTTGAAACCTAGGTAAAGAATTCTTTATCCATTGCAACTGGTCGGCTGTTTATAATTTTATTAGATTGAATAACATCGGGGATAGGCTACAACCCTGTCTCACTCCCTTCCCAACCACTGCTTCCTTTTCATGTCCCTCGACTCTTATAACTGCCATCTGCTTTCTGTACAAATTGTAAATAGCCTTTCGCTCCCTGTATTTTACCCCTGCCACCTTCAGAATATGAAAGAGAGTATTCCAATCAACATTGTCAAAAGCTTTCTCTAAGTCTACAAATGCTAGAAACGTAGGTTTGCCTTTCCTTAATCTTTCTTCTAAGATGAGTCGTAGGGTCAGTATTGCCTCACGTATTCCAACATTTCTAACTGATCTTCCCCAAGGTCGGCTTCTGTCAGTTTTTACATTCGTGTATAAAGAATTCGCTTTAGTATTTTGCAGCTGTGACTTATTAAACTGATAGTTCGGTAATTTTCACATCTGTCAACACCTACTTTCTTTGGGATTGGAATTATTATATTCTTCTTGAAGTCTGAGGGTATTTCACCTGTCTCATACATCTTGCTCACCAGATGGTGATAAAATATTATTATTTAAATATAACAGGTCAGAATCAAAAGTATCCCAATTTAGTATGAAAATTAATTTTTATTGTATATACATATTTAAATTTTCATTTTTTCATAACAGTTACTTACACACTACACTTGTAGTTCTAGTGTTTGGACTATAAGTGAACAGATTGTGGGGTAATCAACTTCTTGAGCACGCAGTACACAATAGGCTAAGTGAAAAGCATGATTCCTTTCAATTCTCACCACAATATCAATGTGTTTGGTACTGTGCATTGTTGATGGTCATGCTGTAAGCCAACTTTACTGGAAATGCAATCGGCTTAAACTTTAGAGCAATCCATTTGATATTAAAGGTATTTGTGGTACAAAAACCATCTGCCCTTTTTCTTTGCCACTCATTATACTGGCTTTGACAATGATATTTTGCACTTGTTTACTTGTTTGATGCAGAGTCTTGCATCATTACACAGTTTCTTCAAATTCTGCGAGGGAGGGGGGCTTCAATTTGAGGCAGTGTAACGGCATTCGTGGAACATTCAATGAATTTAAAAATTAAGTAGGAAAATTTATACAGTTTTTCCCCATCTGTTGTAGCAACTGACACGGAAATTTTTTCTGCCCATGGCATCATTTCTTGGACAGTCTTCTTGATGTTACTGACAGTTTCATTTTTTGTCGCTAGAATAATTTCATTCATGAGTTGCTCAGGAGTTTTGCCCATATTGCACAATTAATTTCTCAGCATGATTCGGCCAGTATTTTCGTCTGTTGGATAGGTAAAGTAAGGAAGATTGGGTTTAATATTTCACTGACATCGAAGTCATTAAAGGTCGGAGCACAATTTCAGATTTTGTCAAGGATGAGGAAGAAAAATTGGCTGTGCCCTTTCAAAGAAACCATCCCAGCGTTGACTGGAGCAATTAAGGGAAGTTGTGGAAAACCGAAATCTGGTTGACTGGATGTGGGTTTCAACCATTGCCCTCCCAAATGTGAGTCCGGTTGCTAACCACTACACCTCTATTGCATAGATGCATTCTCCTATTTATAAAGGGTTTTCAGAAAATTCTTGTGCTCTTTCACTTCGAAGATGTGCATCCTTAGATTTGTTGTTAACTTGACAATTTTTATGTGCAGCCATGTGAATGACTTTTTCAAGCAGGCTTATATTTCATATACTGGCATTAATATTCAAATGACTGGAACTGTTTGACAAAAATCTCCTGACGATATTAGTAATACACCCTCCAATAAACTCATGTTATCTTGTAAGTCCTGGAGTATTTTATTTGATGCTTCCCGTGATCTTCTGTCAGCCATTGTGCTATTGTCCCATATGATGGACTTGCACTGTTTCAGTATTTTTCCATGTGCTGATGATTTTGTTTTGTTACATACTGGAATTTCATGTTTAAAAAGGTAATTTTAACACACAATATGTTCATCCTCCATTCATAAATGCAGCCGCTATTCATAAACACAGTGTGTGAGGAAACGTTTTTTGCAACTTTTCCTTACTTCCATCGATCATGATCAAACTCCCTTACTTACAGCAGGAAACCAAGGACTGTCTACCATTACAACTACGGATGTGTGGTCATGGAGAAAAGTGTGTCTTTACGTACACATACACACAGACAGCTGTGACGAATCCACCTGTACAGCAAACATCTGCATCAGTAGTATCATATCTCAAACCAGAAACAGTAACATCAGTTTCATTGTCAACAACAGCAGTGTCATCAGCAACAACAGGAACAGCAGCAATGCCAGAATCGTTAGAAGCAACATCAGAATCTACATGAGCAGGACCAGCATTAATGGAATCAACACCAACAGCCTCATCACCAATAGAAACAAGTCCAAGAAAAGGGCTGTTCTACAGCACCAGTGTCAATGAAACATAGATGATCTGCAGCAGCAGCAATGGAAGCATCCTGTCAGGTAGGTGCCTGAAACCTGGGAGGCCAGATACATCAAGTAAGGATTTTTATGCCATTGTGTAAGGAGAGAAAAGACCCCGGAAAAATATGTGAGTGCTAATACTCATCTCGGTTACCAGTGTAAAGATGTTGCTAGGAAGTCAAACGCAATGAAAAGAGATAAGTCAGTTTTAGTGAAAAAAATCAATGCAGTGTAACTGAAGTGTGGGAAGTTAGTGAAATGAGCAGTGCCACACAAGAAGGGAATCCTCCAAATTAAAAACAACCGTTAGAATACATCACTAGAATGCACAGTTCATAAACAATAAAGCAGATGAATTACAGGTAATATTGCAGGTATAGAAGCCAAACATTCCAGTAGTCACAGAACTGGGTCTGAAACAAAATCAGATAGAGGGTTACAACTTGAAAAATTATTCAAATGTAAACAGTTTTTGCAAAACACTGTGAAAAAGCTGGTGCGGTTGCCATTTTCTCTAGCTATAGATCCACTAAAGCCATAAGAAATACCACCAGAACGCACATTTCATAAACAATAAAGCAGATAAATTACAGGTAATATTGCAAGTATAGAAGCCAAACATTCCAGTAGTCACAGTACTGGGTCTGAAACAAAATCAGATAGAGGGTTACAACTTGAAAAATTATTCAAATGTAAACAGTTTTTGCAAAACACTGTGAAAAAGCTGGTGCAGTTGCCATTTTCTCTAGCTATAGATCCACTAAAGCCATAAGAAATACCACCAGAACGCACATTTCATAAACAATAAAGCAGATAAATTACAGGTAATATTGCAAGTATAGAAGCCAAACATTCCAGTAGTCACAGTACTGGGTCTGAAACAAAATCAGATGGAGGGTTACAACTTGAAAAATTATTCAAATGTAAACAGTTTGTGCAAAACACTGCATAAAGGTGGTGCGCTTGCCATTTTCTCTAGCTATAAATCAACTAAAGTCATAAGAAATACCACAAAATATTCTAGAGAAATGAGCTATGAAGCTATAGCAGTGGAAATAAAAATTGCAGGGCAGTCATGCTGTGCATTGGGCCTATACTGATTAGCAAATCGTGAAATAAAAATATTTTGAACAACTAGAAGACACAGTCCAAGGCCTTTAAAAATAATATGCTTATTAAATAATTATTGGGAATTTGAACATAGGCACTAGGAAATATACAGAAATCAGTAAGACTCTACTGGACTTAACTCCATACTTTCAATCTAAAAATAAAAATAGATAAACAAACCAGAGTAATTAAGCATAGTGAAACTACTATTGACCACATAACAACAAATATTCCTTCACACCCATGTGATAAACTCCACACTAGGAGACCATTATGCCATCATGACAGAAATTAACACTTTTGCTGTGCATCGGTGCAGGCGCGCAACTCTCCAGTGCGTACCAGTAACACTCCGAAATGGCAGGTACCGCTTGGAGCCGACGCTCCCAAGCACATCTGAGCTACAGGCTGACGTCAAGACCTTGTAAGATCTTTAGCATCATGTTCTATACTGACTTAATGATGACATCTTAGATGCATTACTTCAAATAAGCTTCGGCCGTATAGTGGTCAAGTTTTAAAGTATGTTTGCTGTCTCACACCTATAGGGATCACAGCTGACATTCAAATGTTTGTGATTTGTTGACAATGTAACAAAAAATACAATTCAAACAAGCAACAAATCTACTGCATTCAGGAAAAATTTGGATTCCAAAACGTAAATTCTTAAGAAGGAAAAAAAGGAAACTGGATTCATTTGAAATTGTATTTACGTTAAATGCACAGTTTTAAGATTGACTCTGATAGAGGTCGTCAATTTAGTAGCAATTTTTGCTCTTGGTATGAGAGAATTAGCCGTCTACATTTATCCATCCATCGGGACCATCGGACCGCTGTGTCATCCTCAGCAGAGGATGCCGATAGGAGGGGCGTGTGGTCAGCACACTGTTCTCCCGGTCGTTATGATGGTTTTCTTTGTGCGGAGCCGCTACTGTTTGGTCGAGTAGCTCCTCAATAGGCTTCACGAGGCTGAGTGCACCCCGAAAAATGGCAACAGCGCATGGCTGCCTGAACGGTCACCCATCCAAGTGCCGGCCCTACATTTATCATAGATGCCCGGATGTGTAGAAATTAGTAAGCGAAACACACCTCACATGGAGGTTTCTCTCATGTCCCCCATCACTTCAATTGTGGTGCTACTAAAACAAATTTAGCACAACAAATTGTTTCGCAAAAAACTGAAGTGAACGCTTTACAATGCAATAAGAAATATGTCGACTTAAAATAAAACCATTTTCTGAGTACTCGTGAAAAAAAGTTCTAACTTTCACGTCATAAAAAGAAACCATGCAATGTCAAAAGAAATAAAAGAAGTTGTTTTTGATAATCAGAATTTCCCCGATATTATCGCGTTTTTGCTACTTATGGGAAATTATACAGCAGTTCAAGCAGTATCCAGGTTTGTCTGGGCAGGTTGTACTATCGTATGGTGTATCAGCGGGCTTGCCTTGTTCCGCGAACTTCTTACACCGCTTCCTCATAACTTGCTTCTTCCCTGCTAGAGGTGGGCCAAACGGTTATTCTGGAGTAACCGTTATCACAGTTCCAGTTATTCTTTGATAACCGTTATTTTTAATGGTTATTAATAACTGCCAAGTTATTTTTTGCTAGCGAATACCGTATACTCCGAGGGGCTACAGTTAAATAACGACATAGTTGGAATCCATCAGTTTAGTTATCAGTATAACTGTGAGTAGTGTGAAATGGCAGGAATGTCGTACGAATCATGTTATAACCTTAGCTTATTAACTCCGGGTACTAAAGTACGAAAATTGGAATCGGACATTTCCCTTGACCTACATAGGTCAACCTCAGATGAAGATACCAAAACAACAACACGTACAACTATGAAAATGGAATCAGTCATTTCCGGTGACCTATACAAGTCCACCAAAGCTACTGATGCCAAAAAACCAACACATACAACTGCGAAAAATAAAACCACAATCCCAAAAGTCCACAAATCAATCATCCCTACATAAATTAAATCACATTCAATACTCCATAAATACACAAAACATCACAGCTAGAAAAAAAAATTACCACCAGCAAATTCTAGCACTGCGAACTAGATTGGCCAGCTCCCCCCCCCCCCTCGCACGCACACACACACACACACACACACACACACACACACACACACACACAGAAAAACCAACTCATAAACACCGTGTCGTAATGACATTCACACACCACAACACCTTTACGTTGAAGCAGACGGGTGGAATCGGACGCTTCCATTGACCCCTCCTTCTACTCTGTAGATGAATATCGTAACAGAGACTGATAGACCAGCTTAGGTAAAAATTCTGCTATATTTCAGTTTTGACAGCACTTGGTTGCAACAGTCAGGATCGGGTATTCTGTGTATGATAAATTTATTAAAAGTCCGTAACTGTGTTTTATTCTGACAGTGTATCAATTCTGTAAATACTAGCAGTTACTGTAATATATTCACATTATTATTATTATTATTATTATCATCATCATATTTTGACAATCTCCTGACAAATGATGAGGATAATAATTATTATATTAAACTGTATTATGTTATACTTTCTGACATGTTATTTGTCACTCGCGATGGCCAGTGGCTATTTCCGAAGAAGTACGTAAATATTTGTTCGCTCCAGTAACTATCGCCTCTCAAATATCACTGGGGTCTAAGACTGTAGTCACTGTGTCAGGAACACAGACACACAGTTATTCCCATTGAGGTATACCCCCATGGTTATTCCATTACCATCTTCCAGGTTACCTGTAATGGTAGCCCGATAACTGCCAGAGAGCGAGAACTGTGAGCCAATAACGATAACTGCCAGAGGAAAATACCGATCTCTGACAGTTATTTCCATAGTCGCTCGAATTCCTTATGGTACCTCTCTTTATACTACCCGTCCAAGCTAAACTGACATATGAGGTGGTGGCTCAAGGGAAC
The DNA here is from genome assembly GCF_023864275.1 of Schistocerca cancellata. NCBI lineage: Eukaryota > Metazoa > Arthropoda > Insecta > Orthoptera > Acrididae > Schistocerca > Schistocerca cancellata. The sequence goes on from NC_064630.1 coordinate 407,914,349, forward strand.
GACTGTACTTGTTAACGCCTGTACTGCAGCTCCTATCAGCCACTGCTCGGACATTAACTTTATTTAATTCTTTGTGCTAAAAGTAACGAAGGCGCGCGATATAGTACACAGTTCTTATCAACAGATGGCACGCAGTCTCACAGTTATTCCTATGGCCTATATAACGCCTTCCAAATGGTCTACCCTCTCCTTCGTTCCTAGCCAGATCTCCGGTGAGTAGTATGATCTTCGGTCAACAGATGGCGCGAGGCACTGTTGACATTAAGCCAGTTATTGAAATAACTCCCTGTATCAGAGGAATGGTTATCGCAGTAACCGTTACTTCTCAGTAACCGGTTATTTCTATCAGTTACGTTATTTTTTGCCACCAATATTCCCTGCAGTAGCTTCCCGCTTTTGCATGACTTGTTTGTTTGAGATGTTTGTAGCTCACATTTCGTGGAACGTGTTCTACAGATATAGAGAATTGAAAACTAGCATGTCAATGACATGAAAGAATAGTTTTTCGGCCAGCGGATAGTCTTTCGTTCACATAAATAATACCATAACATCTGATCTTGTTTATCAGTCCCAGACGTACACACATTGTACCTAATAATAGGCAAAGGTTTCGTGACTATTTGCTGGCGCGCATTCATCACTTGCTCCATGACATGTAGATGTTCTGTGGAAACGTAGGAAACCTCTTGTCCATCCTTCCATTTTCCAATCATAACTCCATTAGAATACCGCGCAATTGTCTCTCCTCTCCCAAGTTTTGCGAATACAACGTCTTCGGGGGTTATTTCCTATTTAATTTCAGAGTACCCGTGGAAAGTGTTTTTTAGGTTCAACATTGTTATAATAATTGTCCAAGCAAATGTGATGACCAACATGCAGCTTTTCTGCCACCAAATGCAAAACGACCTTTTCAGCGTCACATTTCCCCCCCCCCCCCCCAATTCTCCACTACTTCCCGTGTACACAGCGCACTTATTTATGAAACCGCCTGGATTGTTGAGTGTGTACATCTTAATGCCATATTTATTACATTTGCTTTTTATGTATTGTCTAAATGACAATTTTCCCCTCCAAAGAATCATTGATTCATCTATTGATAAATCTCTTCCCGGGTAATACACGTGAGACATTCTCGTGTTAAAATAATCCAATATAGGTCGTATCTTATATAAACGATCGTCTGGTTTCGGGTTTCCTCGAAGTGGTTCTTTCTTACAGTAGTCTTATAATCGCATATATTTAACGTTACCCATATGTAACGAAACACCCAGGAATACTAGTAATTCGCCGATACTTAAGAGTTTTCCATTTACCGATCCTAGATCCCTCTTTTGTATTTTCGCTCAGCAATATGTTGACTGCGTTATCGTTCGTTTCGTCGACTACAAGTTGCATCAATTCGTCTGTTACCAATAATCTGAAGAAGTCCATAGGAGAATTGCCAGCAGAATGAATTTGCAAAACTTCTTCCTTCGTAAATGGGCGATACTACGTATTATGTGGTTCTTTATGCCAGGACTCACCTGGATTATCTCAGTGTGATAGGTCGAGCTCTTTTTCGTCGACGATTTCCACACAATCGTCGTATTCCATATCGCCAGATTCGGAACTGCCACGAAACAGATTCGGAAGCTGTGCTTCCACGCTATCATCACTCTGCAATTCTTCTGCAGCCTCTTAATGACAATCTGTGTGGTATGCCTCGTCCTCACTACACGGATAATCACTGTCGTCTAGTACGCTAAGTAACTGCTGCTCTGTCAGTTTAACACGTTTCCTGCTCCTTTTCACATTGAAAGGTCCAGGTGTCTGTTCATTAGCCGCCATTACGAACAATATACGTTCGATAATTGGCCACACAAAACAAAAATTTACACGCTTTGATACTAGCTCAGACGCTGCAACTAGACTGAGTAATCTGACAGTGAGCGCGGATGCTTATAAGCGTCAGCCGCACTGGGTCGTGGCTTGTTTTGACGCTTATCAGCGTCAGCGGCAGCGAAAGTGTGAATATAAAGATTGCTGGAAGTGAGCAGATGATATTGAAGCAAAAATGGCAGATAAACCTGCAAAACTTTATTCAATTAAAAAATATGTTAATGGATAAAAATGGGAAGCAGTGTACGCAGACAATGATGCAAATACTAATTGTGACCAGTTTTTAACTTTAATTAATATCATTATAATCTTACAAGTCCTGTCAGCAAAAGGGGTAGTAAGTAAGTACCAAAGAAAGAAAAGCTGAGTGATGGGAGATGTACTCCATAAGAACACTGAGGCATATAATACTTTGCACAACATAAAAAGTAAGAGTAGTGTAATTTCCTGAGAGAAACAAAGCCATTATTTATTAATACAGATGCAGATACAGGAGAGAACTACTCAAAAGACATGATACTTCATAAATCACGAGAGAGGAAAAATAACAAAACTGACAGAGGACATCTGCCCACTGAAAGATGACAAAAATGAATTAAATCGTCTAGAAATGGCAAACATTGTTAACAGATACTATATAACTGTAGAAGAGGAACTGTTTAAACAAAATAAAACATGAACACAGCCAAAAATCCCATATGTAAACCACGCCATTTCCTTCATGCCAGCAACCGATATAGAAGTGTTAAACCTAAAAAACAAACTAAAAGTCAAACATTCATCTGGCTTAGATGGTGTTACATCACATCTCATAAAGGAATGTGGAGAAAAACCCTTAATAAGGGAAACAGAGGTGAATTAGGAAATTACAGGCCAATATAACTGATTTCCACTTTTGCCAAAATATGTATCAAATTATGATAAAGAATAGAATTGTAAGGTGTATAAATAAATTTAAAACATTACGTTCATCTCAATATCATTCAGAGAAGAGAAATAAACAATAACGGCCTTGACAGATTTAGTTAACATATTCTAAGTTCATGTGACAAAAGACATGTGGGATCTTCATGGCTAAGGAAGAAACTGTATGAGTATGAGATTCAAGGGAAATGTTATGACGTAGTGAAATCACACATTATGAATAAGAAACAGTGCACAGAAATCAAACAAACAAATAGGGGAAATTTAAATAATTCCAGATATGAATTACAAACTATATGACACAAGACTCTGTGCTCGGGCCAGTACTGTTTATGATTTCCCAGAATACATAAAATAGAAATTTAGAGTATATGCCAATGATACTATAATTATGTGTGCCAGTAAGAAAAAGGAGAGCTTGAAAAGAAAGCAATCTTAAATATTGAAACTACATACAAATATCTATTACAAAACAATCTTTTTATAAATTAGTCTAAAACAATGCAGTAGTGTTCCAAACAAAGCAGAGTGAGACATATAATGTAAATATTAAATAACATAGTGAGGAAATTACAGAAGTAAGCAGAGCAAAATTTTTAGGAACTGTTATAGGTAAGCATTTGATATTGGGTGGTGGCGGGGGGGGGGGGGGGGCACATTGATGCACAAGGTAAAAAGAAGATAAACACACAGATTTTTCTCATGTGCAAAACAGAAAAAGTTGTGAATGATAAAGTTCTCAGGACATTGTACTATGGACTTGTGTTCCCACATCTGTCCTGCTCAATTCGTATATGGTGAATGGCACAAGACAGCTATTTAAAAAGAATATTTAAAAGTCAGGAGAGAGAGAGAGAGAGAGAGAGAGAGAGAGAGAGAGAGAGACCCTAAAAAGACATACATGACCATCCACCAAGAGCACAGAAAAATTATTACACAAGGCTGTGTAATCCCAAACTGATAATGAGTGCTCCTGATGTAACAGGTGCTACAAACTATCAAAAGCAACTAAGGAGAAAGGTCCGAACTGTATGGAGGGTGGCTGAGAACCTCCCATTTGAATTTCTGCAGGAGTGCCATGACTGTGTTGGCTGTATGAGGCTTTGCATTGTTGTGGAGCAGAATGGCCCCAAGGGTGAGATTGCCTGGTTGTTTTGATCTGATCGCTTGGCGGAGGGTGGTCAAGGTTTGCGAGTAATGCTGGGCGTTCACTGTAGTCCCTGTGATTACACCATTTTTGGTCCCCTCAAAAAGGCTCTGAGGGGCAAACGATTCACCTCGGATGACGACGTCCAGCTGTACATGCGGAACTGGTTAACATCGCAGCCCCGAGAATTTTATGAGACAGCCATTCACCACCTTGCGTCACAGTGGGACAAGTGCCTCAACAGGAAGGGTCAATACTTCTAACATACAGGTACTGGTTTCTGTAATTATGCATCCAGCTCGTTTCTTTTTGAACGCCCCTTATATTGAAAAGAAAATTGTATAGCTGGTTGGCTGAAAAACAATGTTATAATAGAACAGAATTTTCTGATGGAGAGATAGGGAACATATGTTTAAAATTCAAAATGTATGACTAAGTGTCTGACTGTGTATGTATGAAGTGTCTGACTGTGTATGTATGAGTAGTTTTGTATATTGATAACTACATGTGTCTGTAATTATGTAAAAGATATGAAGCCTATTCTGTTTCATAAATAGTCAATTGTGAATAAAAACGAATAATGTATACTGTATGTGTGAATGACACAAAAGACATCAGTTGTGTTTATATGGTTAAAGATGGATACTAAATAAAATTCTTTGTACAGAAGAAATGCTTCTTAACTTGTATGATTCCAGTAGCAGCAGCAAAGGCTCAGATATTCTCAGCAGCAGTGTCAGAGAAACCAATAGCAGCAGAATCACCACAATCATCAGCAGAGCTGTCGTCATCAGCAAAAGCATCCAGAACAGCAGACCCCATAATACTACCTCAAGGCAATGAAAATGCATGTGAGGAAAACATACAAGGGTTATTAGCCGTAGCAGCTAACAAAGAAGGACAGTCACCAAGTCGGGGAGCACAGGAGCCACCAGCAACAGCAACCACACAGAAGAGGTACCTGAGGCCTGGGAGATCAACAGCAGAAGCAGCTTCCAATCAAGACAGATGCCTGAGAACTAGGAGACCTGCCACACTATGTGAGGATTTTTTATGGTACCGAGTAAGCAGAAAGAGAACATGGAAAAAGATGTAAGTAAAACTGTCCATCTTAAATACCAGTGTGACAATAGTGAGAGGAACATAAACACCAGACAAAGATACGATCCAGGTTTAATGACACAAACTGAAAAAAAAACATTGCATAGTACCAGAAGCAAAGGGAGCAAGTGAAGTGCTTAGTACATTGCAGGAAGGGGAACTATTACATTTAAAGCCAACTGTTAGAATACTTCACCAAAATGTTCAATACATAAACAATAAAACAGAGGAACTAGAGGTAATATTACAGGAGTATAGGCCAAACATTCTAGTAGTTACAGAACATGGGCTAAAAGAAAATCACATAGGAATGTACAACTTGAAGAATTATGTGAAAGTAGCCAGTTTTTGCAGAACTTCCTATAAAGGTGGTGGGGTTGCCATTTTTTCTAACTATAAATCAACTAAAGCCATAAATATAACAAAATATGCCATAGAATTGAGCTTTGAAGCTACAGCACTGGAAACTAAAATTGCTGGGAATTTATGTTGTGTATTAGGTTTGTATCGATCACAAAATGGTATAATCGAAACCTTCTTTGAACAGCTGGAAGATATAATCCAACACCTCTCAAAAACATATGCTTATTTGATAATTATAGGAGATCTGAACATAGACACAAGTAAAAATACAGACAATACTAAGATCCTATTGGACTTATTGTGCATATACAACCTAAAAATAAAAATAGATAAACCAACCAGAGTAACAAAGCATAGTGAAACTATAATTGATCATGTAATAACAAATATTCCTACATGCTATTGTGACACACAGGTAATAAACTCCACATTAGCAGACCATTTTGCAATCATGATAGACATAAATATAAAGACTAGTGATTCATTGCAGAAGATATGGGAGATGAGAAGACAAAACTACCCACATAACATAAATCTGCTAAAAAAGATGTTAGAGGCAGAAAACTGGGTAACAATATATGCAGCTAAAGATGCAAACACCAAATGAAACCAGTTTTTTTCTTTATTCAATTATTATTATTATTATGTTACATGTCCTGTTAGTAAAAGGCTTGTCAAACAGCAACAAAAAAAGAAAAGCTGGGTGACTGGAGAAGTAATCCATGCCAGAAATAATCTGAGAGTGTATTATGACCTCTCCAAACAAAAAAATACTGAGGCCTACAACACACTGTATAAAATAAAAAAGAAAGAGTACAGTAATTTTATCAGAAAAACTAAAGCATCATTCATCAGGATGTCTATAGATAAGGGAAAGAACCACTCAATAGGTTTATGGTCGTTCATTAATGAAGAGAGAGGAAAAGTAACAAATCGGGCGGAGGACATCTGCCCACTGATGAGTGGGAAAAGCAAGAAGTAGCCAATACTTTTAACAGATATTATATTCCTGTAGCAGACGAATTAATAAGTCAAAATAAAACAAATGCAGTAAGTAAATTGTTAAACCCCCCACATACAAATCATACTATGGTTTTCATACCTACAACGGATGCAGAAGTGTCAAACCTAATAAAACAACTTAAAATTAAACATTCATCTGGCTTGGATGGTGTCACATCACATCTCTTAAAGGAATGCAGAGAATGTATATTAAAACCATTGACACACATGCTGAATGCTGCGATAGAAGAAGGTATATTTCCAGATTCACTGAAAGTAAGTAAAGTGAAGCCAATATTTAAGAAAGGGAACAGGGATGAATTAGGAAATTACAGGCCAATATCATTGATCTCAACATTTGCTAAAATCTATGAAATGATAATAAAGAATAGAATTGTAAGTTTTATAACAAAGTACAGTATACTGCATTCATCACAAAATGGTTTCAGAGAAGGGAAGTCAACAAAAACAGCATCAACAGATATAATTGAGCACATTCTTAATTTACTTGACAGGCAACAAATGACTTGTGGGATTTTTATGGACCTAACTAAGGCATTTGATTGTGTGAACCACTCAAAATTAATGATGAAATTATATCAGTATGGAATTAGAGGAAAATGCTATGACATACTTAAATCATACATTACAAATAGGAAACAATGCACAGAAATCAGATATACTAGTGGGGGAAATATAACAAACTACAGATCAGAATTACAAACAGTTAAACACGGTGTGCCACAAGGGTCTGTGCTTGGGCCAATACTATTTATACTCTACGTAAATGACTTCCCTAGCTATATAAAGCAGAAACTTATAATGTATGCTGATGACACAACAATCATTTGCACAGCTGACACAAAGGAGCAGCTTGAGAAGGAAGCACTCCTGACTATCGAAAATGCAAATAAATATTTAACACAAAACAACCTGTTTATGAATCAGTCTAAAACAATGAATGTAGTATTTCAGATCAAGCAGTGAAAATTATAATATAAATGTTAATATAAATGGAAAGACTATTAAAGAAGTAACCAGCACAAATTTTCTAGGAACTATAATAGACAAACATTTGGGATGGGGGAGCACATAGATGCACTGTGTAAAAAGCTAAACAAACAGATCTTCATCATGCATAAAACAGCTAAGACTGTGGATGATAAAGTCCTCAGATCAACGTATTAGGGACTCGTCTTCTCACATCTGTCTTATTCAGTTCATATATGCACAAGCTGGCTACTTAGAAAGAATATTCACAATTCAGAAAAGGGCAGTGAGATGCATTGCAAAAATACCACCAAGACAGACCTGTAGGCAAGCTTTTGTACACTATAATATTATGACAGTATATTCACTGTACATATACCAAAGTATAATGGCAGTAAGGTCAACCAATAAACACCTCCTAAATAAAGATGTACACAGACATGATACAAGAGGAAATGAAAATTACTACATGACAAACAGAAATCTAAAACTGTCTATTACTGCCCCAGAAGAAGCAGGCAAAAGGTTTTTTAATAAACTCCCCAAAATCATTAAAAAAGAAACAGACCTAAAATGTTTTAAAAATCATTTGAAACTATATCTCACAGAGAAATGTATATACAGTTTGAGTGAATACTAAGATGGTGTTTAATATGTTATATCATTACTGAAATGTACCTTTAAAAATTATCATGTATGTTATTTTGATTTGTGTGTACATATAATGTGAAACATGTAATACCTTTGTATGATTGTGGACTATTTCTGTTTAATCATTTGTTTCATTTATATATAATGAAATCAAGTTTGATGTTAATAGCCTATTGTATGACACACCCAATACTCTCAGCTGGATTTTCAACTGGAGTCCATGGGCAAAGAATAAATAAATAAATAAATAAATTTCTACAGAAAAATGTGCTGGACTGAATGAAACACTCAGTTGAGAGAGGGCAACACAGGCGAAAGTCTCAATTTATACAAAGAAAGTTTGAAGAATTAAGAGCCTTAAAGGAAGAAAGGCAACTTGTAAATGTTTCTTTCTGATATTTAGTGTACTGCTGGAAATTATACAACAGGAGATACTTCCATGATCTGAATGCATGATGTCATACAATATCCTTTTAACTGAAGGTTTCAAACATGTAAGTTTAAAGCACAAATGCTTTTTAAGGACATAGTGTCTGGAACACACAGATAATATCTAACCTAAATTGATAATCTACAAACCATTGTGAAGTTCATGGCACCACATGCTTACCATTGTGCCAAAAACTGCATATGGAGTGTGAGAAGAACTATTGCTTAAATACCTCTCCATACATTGTAATTGTTTTAATCTTGTCTACTTGTCCCATGTGGAAGTATTTCATAGTGGGCTGTAGCATGTTCGCAAATGCCTCACTTATTACTCATTCTTACAAGTACATAAGTAGGCTTTTCTGTAAAACACTCCCTTGGTTTAGAGATTATGTAAGAAAGTTGTATACTTGGTAGAGACCTGGAGACACCTGACATTTTCTAATAGAGTATATAGTGGTAAGACTAAAACTTCAATACCTGATTTTAAACTGCATGTCATTTCCAGAGGCAGATGTGGATTGATTGATTGATTGATTGGTTGGTTGTATGGTTTGGAGTATAAAGGAACCAAACTACAGGGTCATCAATCCCCTTTTCCTGTTGCAAGCAAGGCTCAGGGTACAAACACACCCAACACCACACCTAAAAAGGAAACCAATGGAATGAACAAAAATGGGGAAAACATACCACAAGGAAAAGTAGTAGAAGGTATTAAAATCATAGAGCATAGGGTCTGGGCTGGCTGACAGACAATAATAAAAGCGGATGAGCCAGCCACTCTGCAACACATTAAAATGTCCACCCCAAAAAGACAAGGTGAGATGAACACATGTAGGGAAAAGACGACCACCAAGACAAACAGATGCAAAGAAAATGTGACAGAGTTAAAATGGAGGGAGGGTGGTGACCTCAGAGATAGGCTAAATGCCCACCTCAGATGGTACGATAAAAACCCTCCTCACAAATAAAACGTAAAACTAAATCTGCTGTTGAGGCATTGTCACCCAAAACCAAAAGCAGGGTGCTGGGAAGGTTAAAAGGCCGCCGCAGAGTGGACGACAGTCATATGTGAGCCACAGTGCGGTCCTCGCAACGGAGGAGGTAGCCATATGTTAGCCAAGTATGGCCAATGTGGAGCTGGTTTGCATACTGAAACTATTCCATTCCGTCACCCAAAGCTGAAAAACCTTGTGGCATAATAATGATTGCAGGTCAGTTACAGGGATACCAATCTCCAGAAGTGGTTTCCGTGTAACCTGTTTGGCCACCCTGTCAGCAAGTTCATTTCCTGAGATTCCAATGTGGCCTGGGGTCCACACAAACACCACTGAACAACTGGACCTTTCCAGGGCAGAGATGGACTCTTGGATGGTCGCCACCAAAGGATGGTGGGGGTAGTGCTGGTTGATAGCTTGTAGGCTGCTCAAGGAATCAGTACAGGGGGGAAACGACTCACCAGGTCATGCAATCTGAAAACAAAGGAAGTAGGTTACAGTACGCTTGTTCGCCCACTGCTTGAATACTGCTCAGCAGTGTGGGATCCGTACCAGATAGAGGAGATAGAGAAGATCCAACGGAGAGCAGCGCGCTTCGTTACAGGATCATTTAGTAATCGTGAAAGCGTTACGGAGATGATAGATAAACTCCAGTGGAAGACTCTGCAGGAGAGACGCTCAGAAGCTTGGTATGGGCTTTTGTTAAAGTTTCGAGAACATACCTTCACCGAAGAGTCAAGCAGTATATTGCTCCCTCCTACGTATATCTCACGAAGAGATCATGAGGATAAAATCAGACAGATTAGAGCCCATACAGAAGCATACTGACAATCCTTCTTTCCACGAACAATACGAGACTGGAATAGAAGGGAGAACCGATAGAGGTACTCAGGGTACCCTCCGCCACACACCGTCAGGTGGCTTGAGGAGTATGGTTGTAGATGTAGATGTAGAGTAGGTGTGCTCAAGAGCACAATAAATGGCCGCCAGCTTTGCAGTGAAAACACTGCAGCCATCTGCCAAGGAGTGCTTTTCAACATGTCCTCCATGAACTTATGCAAAGCCAATGTGACTGCCAACCATTGAGCTCTCAGTGTAAGCCACTTCATGGTCCCAGTACATGTCAAGAATTGAGAGGAGGTGACAGCAGAGAGCTGGGGTTAACTGAGTCCTTAGGACCATATGAAAGGTCCACGTGAAGCTTCAGCCTAGGTGTACACCATGGAGGTGTATGTGAACGGACCTTGAGTACAGGTGGTAAAGGCAAGGACTCTGCTTCAGAGAAAAGAGATCAGACCGCAATCTTAAGCCCTGACCTGGGCCTCCAATGCGAGAGATGAACTGCCATGGATGGGAAAAGGAGACAGTAATTCGGATGCTCAGGAGAACTATGAATGTTTGCAACGTAACTGGCGAGCAGTTGTGCACGCCTAACCTTCAATGGAGGGACTCCGGCCTTCACCAGGATGCTGGTCGCCAGACTCGTCCTAAAAGCTCCTGTTGCCAGTTGAATGTCACAGTGGTGCACTGGGTCAAGTAAACACAATGCTTAGGGTGTCGCCGAACCATAACCAGATGGGATTGAACAAGGGCTCTGTAGAGTTGCAGCAGCATAGAGCGATCTGCACTCCAGTTGGTGTTGCTCAGGCAGCGGAGGGCATGGAGGTGGTGCCAGCACTTCTGCTTCATTGGAAGAAGATGAAGAAGCCATGTCAATTGGGCACTGAAAACGAGTCCTAAGAATCAATATGTCTCCACTACAGTGAGTGGATTGTCATCTGGTATGAACGATATGACACCGATAGAAGTGCATGACACAGATGAATGGTACGACACCGACAGAAGTGCATGACACATGACTTCACACCTGAAAACTGGGAGCTGTGGGCTACAGCCCATGACTGCACCCTGTGGATGGCTCCTTGTAGGCGCTGCTCGCCAACACCAGTAATGGAGGAACAGTATGATGCAGAAGTCATCTGCATACAGAGAAGGTGTGACCAACAGCCTGACAGCTGCTGCTAGACTGTTAATCGCCACTAAAAATAGAGATACACTCAATACAGAGCACTGCGGGATCACATTCTCCTGGATATGTGGGAAACTATGGGAGGCTCCAACTTGGACACTGAAAGTATGGAGCAATAGGAAATTTTGGATCAAAATCGGGAGTGGTCCCCGGAGACCCCACTCGTATACTAATAATGTGGCAAGGATATGTTGTCACCAGGTCATGTCGTAAGCTTTCCGTAAATCAAAAAAGATGGCAACCAGGTGTTGGTGTCTGGAAAAGGCTGTTCGGATGGCAGACTCAAAGGAAACTAGATTATCAATGGTAGAGCGACCCTGGCAGAAATGGCCCTGGCATGGAGCCAGTAGGCAACATGATTCCAGGATCCAACCCAACCCAACCGCCAACTTACCATACATTTTAACAGCTTACAAAGAACGTTGGTGAGGCTGATGGGCCAATAGCTATCCACATCAAGTGGGTTTTTACTGGTTTGAGCACTGTAAAGATAGTGCTCTCCCACCATTGCGATGGAAAGACGCCATCACACCAGATCCGGTTAAAGATGATGAGGAGATGTCGCTTGTAGTCAGATGAGAGATGTTTGATCATCTGACTGTGGATCCCATCTGGCCCAGAAGCTGTGTCAGAGCAATGTGCAAGGACGCTGAGGAGCTCCCACTCTGTAAATGGAGCATTATAGGCTTCACTGTGACGTTCAGTGAACGAGAGGGCTCTCCTTTCCATCTGCCGTTTGAGGGTGCGAAATGCTGTGGCATAATTCTCTGATGCAGAGGCTTGAGCACAGTACTGAGCAAAGTGCTCGGCAATTGCATTTGCATCGGTAGATAACGCGCCACTAATGTTAATGCCAGTAACACCTGTCAGGGTCTGGTACCCACAAACATGTCTGATCTTCATCCAGACTTGGGAAGGTGATGTATGGCACCCAATGGTCGAGACGTACCTCTCCTAACATGCCTGTTTCCATCTTTTTAGAAGCTGGTGAATGCGGGCTCAGACCTGTAAAAGCTATTAGGTGCTCTAGAGAAGGGTGCCGCTTCTGTTGCTGTAGAGATTGCCAATGCTCTTTAATGGCCTCAGCGATTTCTGTCAGCCACCAAGGTCTTGACTTTCATTGGGGGCACCTTAAAGAACAGGGGATTGTGTTTTCCGCCACAGAAATGATCGTTCTAGTGACCTGCTCAACTACCACTTCAATGTTACCTTGTGGGAGAGATTCAACAGTGACAGCAGGGGTGAAAGCTTCCCAGTCTGCCTTGTTTAAAGCCCATCTTGGTAGATGTCTGGGGGACTGACAGAAAGATGGGTAAGTGGTCACTACCTCACAAGTCATCGTGGGCTCTGCAGTGGACAAGTTGGAGAAGTCCTTGGCTGCACAGGGATAAATCAATGGCCGAGTAAGTGCCATGATCCACACTAAAATTTGTGGGGGCCCCAGTATTTAAGAGGCAGAGGTCGAGTTGAGACAGGAAAGTTTCAACACCTCTACCTCGGCCAGTAAGCACAGTGCCACTCCACAAGGGGTTATGGGAGTTAAAATATCCCAAAAGTAGGAAAGGGTTAGGGAGTTGAATCAGTGCAGCCAATGTGTTCAGGGGTACTGCATCATCTGGAGGAAGATATAGGTTGCAGACAGTTATTTCTTTTGTCGTCCTTATCCTGACAACCACAGCTTCAAGAGGGGTTTGAAGAGGCACAGGTTCACTGTGTACTGAGTTCAGGACATACACATGAACTCCACCTGACACTCTATTATAGTCGCTACAGGTCATGTAATATCTCCTATAGCTGAGAAGGGCAGGGGTCCGCATTGCTGTGAACCAGGTTTCCTGGAGGGCAATGCAGAAAGCAGGTGTAAAGCTTAACAGTTGCCGTAGCTCATCCTGGTGATGGGAAAAAACCACAGCAATTCCACTGGAGGATGACATTATTGTGAAGCTGGGAAGGCATGAAGCATGCAAGGAGGCTGGTTATGCCTCAGGGTCACCTGTCGCCAGTGATTGAGTATTGGTATCCATTCTTATTGTGGATGAGGCATCAGTGAGATCCAGGTCCTCGGGGGACACTGAGATCTCCACCTCATCTGCAGGTGCAGAATTGGTAGGGAGTGGTGGTGTTGATGCCACTGGAGGATCCATTTTCTTAGCAAACTTCTTTGTTTGCTTGCCCTGTCGCTTCTTTTTAAGGGCTTGCTGGGAGGATTTCTCTGAAGTAGCTTCAGGCATGGAGGAAGACCGTGAAGCTCTTCGTCCAGCAGCTTTTGGCTCCTTTAGCCACTGGCGAGTTTCTGCTGTGGCATTAGTGGAGGCTTTGGGAGAGAGGGTCCCAACGGACACCTTCTGTACGAGAGAAGCTGAAGGAGGCTGTTGGTTCTCTGGCTGGGGGGAGGGGACCGATGTCCCTTGCATTTGGGGGGCCTGTGCTCCCAAAGTAGGTACTTTGGGAGCAACAGAAAGAGATTTTCCACCTACCACCAAGGGGGCAGATGTATTCTGGAGGCCCAAAGGCCCCACTGTTTGTGGCATAGAGTGTGGTATGACTGGTACTTTTCATGGTGATGGTAATGTAGGTGCAGCATATGTGAATGCCAACTGAATCGGGTATAATCATTCAAATTTACATTTAACGTCTTGGTGAGTCAACCGGTCCAGGGTCATGTACTTAATGATTTTCCACCCCTTTTGGAGTACTGTGCAGTCTGACGAGCAGAGGAGTGCTGCTCTCCGCAGTTGATACAAGTAGAAGGTGGTGCATAGGGAGTACCTGGATGCAGTGGACATCCGCAGTCTCGAGATGTGGCGTTGGAAGTGCAGTGGGAAGACATGTGCCCAAATTTCCAGCACTTAAAGCACCGTATAGGGGGAGGGACATGTGGTTTAATGTCACAGCAGTAAACCATCACCTTGTATTGTTGTTGTGGCATGTAGCCGACATTATTAAATCTATACATTCCAAGCATGGAAAGAAATGAAGGCAAAATTTTGGATTGGAAAGGAAATTAAAGTTAAGTGGTACGAAATAAATAGTTTATGGTTTGCCCATGACATTGGAATACTGTCAGGGACAGCAAAGGACTTAGAAAAGTAGTGGAAAGGAGTGTATAGTGTCATTAAGAGATTTACAAGATTTTTATCAAAAAAGTAAATCATAGGTAATGGAATACAATCACCAATGGCCTTTCCTGTCAGATCACCAAAGGTAACTGCTGTCAGGCTGGGCTAGCGCTTGCGTGGGTGACCATCGGGTCGCCGAGCGTTGTTGGCAAGCAGGGTGCACTGAGCCATTGTGAGGCAAACTGAGGAGTTACTTGGCTGAGAAGTAGCAGCTTCAGTCTCATAAACTGACATACAGCCGGGAGAGCAGTGTGCTGACCATGTGCCCCTCCATATCCATATCCAGTGATACGAGCGGCTGAGGATGACACAGCAGCCAGTTGGGCTTTCATGGCCTGTTCAGGCTGAGTTTCTTTTTCTTTTTTTTTTTTAAAAAAAAAGGGATGTACTCAAATTAAATCAGGCTTTTGTGAGGGAATTATATTAGGAAACGAGACACTGAATGTTGTAGATAAGTTTTGAGTTTTGCTATTTTGGTAGCAAAATAAGTGACAATGGACAAAGTAGAGAGGATATTCTACTATCTGGCCCAACAAGTTCGAAAGCCCACCAGAATGCATGGACCTACATGACAGCTGCCGAGCGGTGCATATAATAATTGTGAGTGCTATTGTTACCCTCTCCGTTCTAGGTGTGGGCCATGATCCATGTGCCAGTCTATTGGTGCCTGCGGCCATGCTATAAAGCTAGCATTGCAGGGGCACAGAGCTCAGTTGCATTCCGACTGCACTCTCATATCGTTCATTGTATGCAGTGTTGCTTGGTTCTAGATATTACTATGTCTAGGCTCTTTATTTTGGTTTACACTCCGGACTTGTCTTTTTTTTTGTGTTGTCTTGTTGTTTGTCCATAGCCGTTGTTATGTTTTGTGGTTTTTGGCGACTCATCATTGCCACTCTCGGCCGGTCAGCCAGCATCTCCTGATCATGTCCAATTGTGGTTGCTATAATTGACAACAAGGAAAAAGGTTAACAGTGTCGTATGGACGTGAAACTCGTGCATCTCATGGAACAAAATCTGCAGCAGCAGACCGATTTGTTATGCCAAAAAATTCAACTTTTGTCAGAATACTTGCATGTGCAGGGTTCACAACCTATTCAGGCTGTGGTCACTTCCCAGTCCCACTCACTAGCATTTCCACCATTTAATGACATAAAAGAAGAATGGGACATATACTTTAAGTGGCTGAAACAGCACTTTGCTGCCTTTTGGATTTCTGATGATGCCCTCAAAACAGTTGCTGTCCTTTTCTTGGGCTTCCCATACACATTTTTCTTACAAAAGAAGTTGGCTTCCATCACAAATCGGGTTGCACTCACATTCGAGGAGATGAGTTTGTTGCCATTGAACTGTTATTCACCACGATTCCATGTTGTTGCATCATACTTTGTGTTCCATCAGTACCACAAGCAACCGGGTCAGTCATATCACTCGTGAGTGGTGGCTCTGCAAGGACTGAATCAACATTGTGATTTCACTTGCACGAGATGTGGTGTCCAATTGGCTCCCAATCTGGAAGTATGCATGGCAGCCCACAAGCTGGATAACTCTTTTTAGGATGATATTTTGAAAATCATGCAACAGTCTGGATGACTGACTGATCTGGCCTTATAATATTAACCAAAATGGTCTTGCTGTGCTGGTACTGCGAACAGCTGAAAGCAAGGGGAAACTACGGCCGTGCTTTTGCATGCAGTTTTACTGTATGGTTAAATGATGATGGCATCCTCTTGGGTAAAATATACTGGAGGTTAAATAGTTCCCCATTTGGATCTCCAGGTGGGGACTACTCAGGAGGACATGGTTATCAAGAGAAACAAAACTGGTGTTCTATGGATTGGAGTGTCGAATGTTGGATCCCTTAATCAGGCAGGTAGGTTAGAAAATTTAAAAAGGGAAATGGATAGATTAAAGTGAGATATAGTGAGAATTAGTGAAGTTCAGTGGCAGGAAGAACAAGGCTTTTGGTCAGGTGAATACAGGGTTATAAATACAAAATCAAGTAGAGGTAATGCAGGAGAAGGTTTAATAATGAATAAAAAAATAGGAGTGCAGGTGAGCTCCTATGAACAGCATAGTGAACACATTGTTGTAGCCAAGATAGACATGAAGCCCATGCATATCACAGTAGTACAAGTTTATATGCCACCTAGCTCTGCAGGTGATGCAGAGATTGAAGATATGTATGATGAGGTAAAAGAAATTATTCAGATAGTGAAGGGAGCCCAAAATTTAATAGTCATGGAGGACTGGAATTTGATAGCAGGAAAAGGAAGAGAAGCAAAAGTAGTAGGTGAATATGGAATGGGGGTAAGGAATGAAAGAGGAAGCTGTCTGGTAGAATTCTGCACAGAGCATAACTTAATCGTAGCTAACATTTGGTTTAAAAATCATGAAAGAAGGCTGTATATGTGGAAGAGGCCTGGAGACAGTGGAAGACTTTAGATAGATCATATAATGGTAAGACAGAGATATAGAAACCAGGTTTTATATTGTACGACATTTCCAGGGGCATATGTGGACTGTGGCCATAATTTATTGGTTATGAACTGCAGACTAAAACTGAAGAAACTACAGAAAGGTAGTAATTTAAGGAGATGGGACCTAGATAAACTGAAAGAACCAGAGGTTGTAGAGAGTTTCAGAGAGAGCATTTGGGAACAACTGACAAGAATGGGGGAAAGAAATAGAGTAGAAAAGGAATGGGCAGCACTGAGAGATGAAATAGTGAAGACAGCAGAGGATCAAGTAGGAAAAAAGACAAGGGCTAGTAGAAATCCTTGGGTAACAGAAGAAATACTGAATTTAATTGATGAAAGGAGAAAATATAAAAATTCAATAAATGAAGCAGGCAAAAAGGAATAAAAATGCCTCAAAAATAAAATCAACAGGGAGTGCAAAATTGCTAAGCAGGGATGGCTAGAGGACAACTGTGATGTAGAGGCATATATCGCAAGAGGTAAGATAGATACTGCCTACAGGAAAATTAAAGAGACCTTTGGTGAAAAGAGAACCACTTGTATGAGCATCAAGATATAAAACCAGGTCTAAGCAAAGAAGGGAAATCAGAAAGGTGGAGGGAATACATAGAGGGTCTATACAAAGGCAATGTTCTTGAGAACAATATTATGGAGATATAAGAGGATGTAGATGAAGATGAAATGGGAGATATGATACTGCGTGAAGAGTTTGACAAGGCACTGAAAGACCTGAGTCGAAACAAGGCCCCAGGTGTAGACAACATTCCATTAGAACTACTGATAGCCTTGGGAGTGCCAGCCCTGACAAAGCTCTACCATCTGGTGAGCAAGATGTATGAGACATGTGAAATACCCTCAGACTTCAAGACGAATATACTCCAATCCCAAAGAAACCAGTTGTTGACAGTTGTGGAAATTACCAAACTATCAGTTTAATAAGTCACGGCTGCAAAATACTGACGTGAATTCTTTACAGACAAATGGAAAATCTGGTAGAAACAGACCTTGTGGAAGATCAGTTTGGATTCAGTAGAAATGTTGGAACATGTGAGACAATACTGACCCTACAACTTATCTTAGAAGATAGATTAAGGAAAGGCAAACCTACATTTCTAGCATTTGAAGACTTAGAGAAAGCTTTTAACAATTTCTCTTTCAAATTCTGAAGGTGGCAGGGGTCAATTACAGGGAATGAAAGGTTATTTACAATTTGTACAGACACCATGTGGCAGTTGTAAGAGTCGAGGGGCATGAAAGGGAAGTAGTGGTTGGGTAGTGAGTGAGACAGGGTTGTAGCCTGTCCCCGATTTTATTCAATCTGTATATTGAGCAAGCAGTACGAGAAACAAAAGAAAAAAAATTGTAGTAGTAATTAAAGTCCAGGGAGAAGAAATAATAACTTTGAGGTTTTCCAATGACATTGTAATTCTGTCAGAGACATCACAGGACCTGGAAGAGCAGTTGAACAGAATGGACTGTGTCTTGAAAGGAGGATATAGTACGAAAATCAACAAAAGCAAAACAAAGATAATCGAATGTAGTTGAATTAAATCAGGTGATGCTGGGAGAATTAGATTAGGAAATGATATACTTAAAGTAGTAGATGGGTTTTACTATTTGGGGAGCAAAATAACTGATGATGGACGAAGTAGAGAGGATATAAAATGTAGACTGGCAATGGCAAGGAAAGCATTTCTGAAGAAGAGAAATTTGTTAACATTGTGTATAGATTTAAGTGTCAGGAAGTCTTTTCTGACAGTATTTGTATGGAGTGTATGGAAATGAAGGGTATGGAAGTGAAACATGGATGATACATAGTTTAGACAAGAAGAGAATAGAGACTTTCGAAATGTGGTGCTACAGAAGTATGTTGAAGCTTAGATGGATAGATCACATAACTAATGAGGAGGTGTTGAATAGAATTGGGGAGAAGAGGAATTTGTGGCACAACTTGACTAGAAGAAGGGATAGGTTGGTAGGACATGTTCTGAGGCATCAAGGGATCACCAATTTAGTATTGGAGGGCAGTGTGGAGGGTAAAAATCGTAGAGGGAGACCATGAGATGAATATGCTAAGCAGATTCAGAAGAATGTAGGTTGCAGTAGGTACATTGAGATGAAGAAGCTTGAACAGGATAGGGTAGGGTAGCATGGAGAGCTGCATCAAACCAGCCTCTGGACTGAAGATAACAACAACAACAACAACAACAACAACAACAACAACATGAAACTTCCTGGCAGATTAAAACTGTGTGCCCGACCGAGACTCAAACTCGGGACCTTTGCCTTTCGCGGGCAAGTGCTCTACCATCTGAGCTACCGAAGCACAACTCACGCCCGGTACTCACAGCTTTACTTCTGCCAGTACCTCGTCTCCTACCTTCCAAACTTTACAGAAGCTCTCCTGCGAACCTTGCAGAACTAGCACTCCTGATAGAAAGGATATTGCGAAGACATGGCTTAGCCACAGCCTGGGGGATGTTTCCAGAATATTTTCACTCTGCAGTGGAGTGTGCGCTGATATGAAACTTCCTGGCAGATTAAAACTGTGTGCCTGACCGAGACTCGAACTCGGGACCTTTGCCTTTCGCGGGCAAGTGCTCTACCATCTGAGCTACCGAAGCATGACTCACGCCCGATACTCACAGCTTTACTTCTGCCAGTACCTCGTCTCCTACCTTCCAAACTTTACAGAAGCTCTCCTACGAACCTTGCAGAACTAGCACTCCTGAAAGAAAGGATATTGTGGAGACATGGCTTAGCCACAGCCTGGGGGATGTTTCCAGAATGAGATTTTCACTCTGCAGTGGAGAGTGAGCTGATATGAAACTTCCTGACTTCTGTAAAGTTTGGAAGGTAGGAGACAAGGTACTGGCAGAAGTAAAGCTGTGAGTACCGGGCGTGAGTCGTTCTTCGGTAGCTCGGATGGTAGAGCACTTGCCCGCGAAAGGCAAAGGTCCCGAGTTCGAGTCTCGGTCGGGCACACAGTTTTAATCTGCCAGGAAGTTTCATATCAGCGCACACTCCGCTGCAGAGTGAAAATCTCATTCTGGAAACATCCCCCAGGCTGTGGCTAAGCCATGTCTCCGCAATATCCTTTCTTTCAGGAGTGCTAGTTCTGCAAGGTTCGCAGGAGAGCTTCTGTAAAGTTTGGAAGGTAGGAGACGAGGTACTGGCATAAGTAAAGCTGTGAGTACCAGGCGTAAGTCGTGCTTCGGTAGCTCAGATGGTAGAGCACTTGCCCGCGAAAGGCAAAGGTCCCGAGTTCGAGTCTCGGTCGGGCACACAGTTTTAATCTGCCAGGAAGTTTCATATCAGTGCACACTCCACTGCAGAGTGAAAATCTCATTCTAGAAACATCTCCCAGGCTGTGGCTAAGCCATGTCTCTGCAGTATCCTTTCTTTCAGGAGTGCTAGTTCTGCAAGGTTCGCAGGAGAGCTTCTGTAAAGTTTGGAAGGTAGGAGACTGGCAGAAGTAAAGGTGTGAGTACTGGGCGTGAGTCGTGTTTCAGTAGCTCGGATGGTAGAGCACTTGCCCGCGAAAGGCAAAGGTCCCGAGTTCGAGTCTCGGTCGGGCACACAGTTTTAATCTGCCAGGAAGTTTCATATCAGTGCACACTCCGCTGCAGAGTGAAAATCTCATTCTAGAAACATCTCCCAGGCTGTGGCTAAGCCATGTCTCTGCAGTATCCTTTCTTTCAGGAGTGCTAGTTCTGCAAGGTTCGCAGGAGAGCTTCTGTAAAGTTTGGAAGGTAGGAGACTGGCAGAAGTAAAGGTGTGAGTACTGGGCGTGAGTCGTGTTTCAGTAGCTCGGATGGTAGAGCACTTGCCCGCGAAAGGCAAAGGTCCCGAATTCGAGTCTCGGTCGGGCACACAGTTTTAATCTGCCAGGATGTTTCATATCAGCGCACACTCCGCTGCAGAGTGAAAATCTCATTCTGTCAACAACAACATGGCTTGCCCCCGGGTGTCAGTAGTTCAGCTGCCACCAAGAGGATGAAATTCTGATAAATTGTTTTCCCAACGTTTCATGACTGTTTCACAACACACCAATGTGCAGACTGTCCAGATCGCTGCGGGCACTTCACCCATTGTGGGAAGTATGAGCACCTTCCAACTACCAGATGTCATGCGTTGGGAAGTCAAACCCCTCTTAACACTTGTGTCAAGGGATGGTGCAAGAATTATAAGCCATTGTTGATCAGGGAAGTCCTCCTGCTACCAAGGTGGTCATTGCTCTCATGATTGCAAATCAGGACATTCGTTTACGTGTAGACACAGGAGTAATGGTTTCCCTCATGAACTTACCAACATTTCCTCATCTGGGTTACCCAGGGGTGACTCTGCCCTCCTGCAAATTGTTTGCAATGGTGGCAGCTCAATTCCCATAAGAGGTCATTTCACAACTACTGCAATGTTCACTACCAGTAACAATGTTTGTTGTTAATAGTCCCTCAGCTGGTCAGCTGGCAACATTTTTGTCCTGAATGTGCTTGGATGAGCAAATTTCAGATAGTCTCAGACATGGTTCCCTTCCAGGAACTTGATGACCTTCATGCTTCGTTTGCATTTCTGTTTGAAACTGGTGTTGTGTGCTTGTGTGCACCACCAGTTTCAAAGTGCATATTTCTCTACGCCCAAATGCAGTGCCTTATTTCTGTCAGGCAAGTCAACTTCCAGTCTCCCTACAGATGGCGGTTAAGCGTGAACTCTATCACCTTTACAAAGCTGTGGTGATTGAATCTGTCAAAACCAGTGCTTGAACCACAACCCTGATGATGGTTAAAAAACCAAATGACTCCCTCTGGCTCTGTACGGATTTTGGGTCAACAATAAGTGTCCATGGTCATGTGGAAACCTTCCCCATATCACCTTCTCACAAAGCTTGTCAGTGGTGAATATTTTTGTATGATAGACCTTGCCAATGCTTATCTACAGATCCCAGTGAATGAGGAATCACAATGCAATACGGTCATCAATACACCATTTGGCTTGTACAAATACAAATGTTTGCCCTTTGGGATACCTTCTGCTCTGGCAATCTTCCAGGTATACCTGCAACAGTTAACATTATCCATTCCCACTTGTACCATTTACCTAGATAACCTAATAGTTATGGTTGCTATATGCGCAACCTCTGCACCCCCTTTACTATGTTGCATGGTGCAAGGCTCAAGTGCTGCCTACACAAATGCAAGTTTGTTTTTACATTTACTTTATTTTATTTTTTTGTGAGCAATTGGAGTATCTTAGACAGTTGCTCAACAATGACAGGATACAGCCTACTGACCATAACATTTTGGCTGTTGGATCTCTCCATGTCCCCAAAAACTACAGGAGTTGCAGGCTTTTTTGGGTAAAGGGGATTATTATTATTGTAAGTTCCTTCTACAAGCAGCACACATTATGCACCCACTTAACCAGTTGCATAAGAAAGACGTTCAGTTCCAAAACACCATCCAGAGCACTTTAGAGCCTATTACCCATTTTGGGATTGGTGGTGGTGGTCAGGAGTATGTGTCTGGTATTTTGCCCTGATGAGTTCAAAAGCCCACCAGAATACATGGACAAAGCCTTATGCCCTTTTCTGTATCATGTCCCCTTGTTTTGGCTGCTGATGCTTCCCCCTATGACACTGGTGCAGTGCTGGTGCACGATAACAGTGATGGAACTGAGTAACCCATCACCAATATGTTGAGGATACTGATGCCTGCTCAAAGAAACTACTCACAGATTGAGAAGAAGGCTTTAGCAATCATCTTCAGTGTTAAGAAATTCCATGTGTACCTCTTTGGGCTAAGTTTACCCTCATTACTGACCATAAACCATTGGACCATGCTCTCAGCTTCGTGAGCAAATGGCTTGAAGGCTCCAGCTTAGGGCTCTTTTCTTTAGTTCTTACAATTACACCATTAAGTACAAGCCTATTGCACAACATGTAAACACTGATGCGCTCTCTCATCTACCCTCAGGATAAGACCCAGCTTTTGACCAACAGGAGATCCACTGTTTCCACATTGACATAGGATGTTGCTGCACCTTGGATGGGTTTACCATTAATGTTACATCGTGGCAGACATGCTGTAACTCAATCTTGCAGTGTGTCATGCACTATGTGCTGTATGGGTGGCTCACTTATTTTTCCCAATCTGCTGGTCCAGAACTCCAGGCTTGAGCTTGCCTTTCTTATCATTTGTCTGTTGTCTCTGGCGTGCTCCTGCTGGATGTGGAGGCTGATACCCGCCATGTCATTGTCCCAACTATCTTATACTCTCGTATCTCAGAACTCCTCCATTGTGGGCATTAGATTATGTTGCGGATGTAAGCCCTTGCCAGGTGACATGCCTACTGGACAGGACTGGGTCATGGTGCACAGCTGTTCTGCGTATGCCCAATATCAGGCTGCTGCACTTCAGTCTTCCGCCCCATGACCCTCTCCCTGTTAGCCCTGGGACAACATTCACATGGATTTTGCTCGTTCTTTTCTGGACACTTATTGCAACTATCCCTCTGTGTTTAGTGTGGTGTCCAGCACTACGACCGCCACATTCAATGCACTTATCCAGATTCTCGCTGTCAAAGTGCTTCACTGCACCCTCATGTCTGAGAGTGGGCCCCAATTCAAGGTGAGAGCCTTAGAACAGTTCTGTGAGACCAGTGGCATTGAACATTTATTTATCCCACCTTTTCACTCATCCTCCAATGAGGAAATGGTGCAGATGGCATGTATATTTATACAACAAATGTTCAAAGCAGTGGGCACATCCTCCACCACAGAAACACTCACAATGTTCCTGAGCACCTACAGAATCACTCCTGTCCATGACTGTAACCCAGTGGATCTCCTCCATGGGTGACAGCCAAGTACTATCCTCCACCTCCTGGCACCACAACTCTCGGATCCCCAGATCAAACATGCTGGACAATACCCCACAGGTTCAGCAGTCTGGACACATTCAAGTGGAGCGAAAGCTTTGTGGGTGCCAGCTACAGTGGCAGCTACCCATGGGCTGCACCTTATGAGGGTCAATACTATGTCTACTGACTGTGCCCCCTTCAGTAGGTCATTTGGAGTTGGAGTGGCCACCCTTCCAAACCCCTCAACTACACGGGTACAATTTGCACTAAAGGGCACCATCGGCATTTCCTGTGGATGTGGGTTTAGAGGTTGAGACCTCACTGCAGCATCCATCCCTCATCACTCTTCCCCAGTTCACCATCAAACGTTCTACATTCCTTCTCCAGGTGATAGGCTCTTCTGCTGGGACACCAACCACACCACTGGTTCACATTCTGAAACATCATCCATGGCGCTTCAGGCTCTTCACATCCATTTCGGGGATGGGGGTTGGGTTGGGGGAAGAAGGTATCTGGTATTATGGCCCAACGAGTTTGAAAGCCCACCAGAACTCATGGACCTAGACACAGCTGCTAGGTGGCGCTTGTAATATTTGTGAGTGATGCTGTTGCTGCTTCAGCATCATGCCCCATACATGAGCCTGTAGGCACCCGTGGCCATGCTTTAAAGCTAGCAGCATGGGTTTCTGGAGCTCAGTCATACTCTGACTGCGCTCATTCCTTGTATGCAGTGTTGCTTGGTTCCAGGCACTGCTATGTCTGGGCTCTCGATTTTGTTTTTCACTCCAGACTTGTCATTCTGTTGTGCTGTCGTGTTGTTTGTCCATCACAGTTATTATCTTTCATGGTTTTCAGTGATTCATCGTTGAAACCCTGAGCTGGTTAGCCAGTGTCTCCTGGTCATGGTTTATTTTGTTTACTATAGATATGAAATGCAGACTGACGATGGTGAGAAAAGCATTTCTGAAAAAAGAAATTTAAGGGTTAGGAAGTCTTTTCTGATAGTATTATGTTTGGAGTGTAGCCTTCTGTGGAAGTGAAACATGGATGATGAACAGTTGAGATGAGAAGAGAAGAAAAGCTTTTCAATTGTGTTGCTACAGAAAAATATTTAAGATTAGATGGGTAGATTGAATAATTAATGATGAAGCACTGACTCAGACTGAGGAAAAATATTTTTGGCACAACCTGACTAAAAGAAGGAATCTCTTGATAGGACACATCCTGGGGCATCAAGGAATAGTCAATTCACTAATGGAGAGAAATGTGGGGATGAAAATCGTAGAGATAGATGTAGGCAGGAGTACAGTAATCACGTTCATATGGATGTAGTTGTGGTGGTTACACAGAGATGAAGACACTTGCACAGGATAGTCTGGCATGGGGAACTGTATCACACCAGTCTTCAGACTGAAGACCACAGTAATGGGTTGCACAAGAGTTTATAAGCAGCCTCGACTTTAGAAGTGAGTACATTTACAATTAACTAAAGAAAGTAAAAATAGGTGTAAATCAGCTGTGTCTAATACAAGAAAGGATAAGTGGAAGTAGTATCTAAGTACATAATTAGAAAACAGCATATGGTGAGTGCCATACAAAATATTCAGTGCAAAAGTGAAGACCCCTCATGATATTGGCCAACCGATTACTAGACATCTGTGAAATGACTTGGGAATGGAGACAAACAGCATACATTGTCATCCAAACAGATCAAGTAATTGAAACTTTGCTCACAGCAGAAATGGAACAAAATTACACAGCAAATATGATTGTTTATCCAAATACAGAAGAGTGGATTGCACTAACAGTACCCAAGCTAAAGATGTGAGGTCTCCTGGTCCTGATGGCATCCAATCAGAAGTGGTGCAACATCCATCACCACAGGTTGTACCGTATCTAACCAAAGTTTGAAATGCTGCTTGAAGGCTGGGCTGGATTCATTAAGCCTGGACGACTATCAGGGCAATAATTATTAAAAAAATCCATGGACAATGATCCTGTGGATACTAAAATAAAGGGTGATTATAATTAAAGATAAACTTTCAAATGGCTATAGAAATAACACCACTGGTCAGAAAGATGTCAAATTGCAATGGAATATTACCAGAGAAGGGGGAAAACATATGGCAGAAAAAAAATAAATAGTTACAAAATGTAGCAATAGATAGTGCTGTAAGCATCATGATTTAATAGTGGTCAACTACAAATGACAAATGAATCATACAACAATGCCTAAGGTGTGCATTTGATGTTAAACAAACTGTTCTACTCAGTGTGCATTTGTGTACAGGAGTGATACTGTTACTTATGTGTGCCCGTCCACCACGGCAAGGTTGTATCACATCAGATGGGAAAAATAAGTTTTTAATTGTCCTGAGGCCAAAAACTGCATAAAAAGCGACTCACATCAGTTTTTTATTGTCCTGAAGGCAAAAACCACTTAAAAAGCATCAATCACATGGGCTTTTAAGTGTCCTGCAATACTGCATAAAAAGCATCAATCAAAATCAAATCAGATTATTAATTTCCATGTGACTGTCGCAAAACATGTTCAGTATACTGTCCACCATTTCCTGCAACAAGTTGAAATCGAGAAACAGCATGTTCCACAACTGATCGAAGTGTTTCTGGGGTCACGTTCAGAATGTGTTGTGCAATGCATGCCTTCGATGCAGCTAAGTTTGCAATCAGAACACTGAACACAACATCTTTCAGATAGATTCACAGCCAGAAGTCACATGGATTAAGATCAGGTGATCAGGATGGCCAGGCTGTAGGGAAATGGTGGCTGATAATTCTAGCATTTCCGAAATGGCACTTCAGCAGCTGCTTAACTGGATTTGCAATGTGTGGAGGTGCACCATCTTGCATAAAAATGATCCCATCCACACATTCACACTGTTGGAGATCTGGAATGGTGTGGTTGCTCAAAAGACACTCATAGCGCTTACCAGTGATGGTACAGCTAACAGGACCGGGAGCGCCTGTCTCTTCGAAAAAATATGGCCCTATGAGATATGATGCAATAAACCTGCACCACACAGTGACCTTTTCAGGATGAATTGCTACTGGTTGATTTGCATGTGGATTTTCTGTTTCCCATATTCGACAATTCTGTGTACTGACATATCATGTCAGATAGAAGTCCACAAAATCTTCCATGACCGATCATTGTCCACTTCCATGCGAGCAAGAAATTCAGCAAAGGTCTCCCTGCTGGCAGACTAACAGAAAGCAACTCATGCACTTGGGTAATTTTGAGTGGATAGCAAAGAAGGACGTTTCGTAGGATCTTATGCACCATGCTCATGAGTATCTCCAATGTTCGGGCAATTCTCCGTGCACTACATGTTTGCACATCACCACTTGTTTCCTCCTGCATTGCTGTGGCCACTGCTTCCACTGACTTCAAATCAAATTGTTTCTTCCCTTTACCAGATTGCACACCAAAATAACCATCTTTGAATTTCCGAGTCATTTCCTCCAGACCCACGGAAGTCATTTGACCAACGCTGTTTTTCAAACCCTTCAGTGTCCAGAACTTCTGCAGAGCGACTTGTGCACAGTCATCCTTCTTGTAATGCAGCTTTACAAGCACTCCTGCATTGAGACAGTCATGGTGAACATCACAGATGAGAAAGGATGAAAAGCCGTGTACCCGGCATGTTTATACCAACTTCAGTGGGTCATGGGCATGACAGGTGTTTCCATTTATGTATTCTGACACATACAACACCATCTATTGTACAATTTTCACACTATTTTTTTTCTTCTGCCATACATTTCCCACCTTCCCCAATAATATTCCATTGCAATTTGATGTCATTCTGACCAGTGTGTTATTTCTACAGCATTTTGAAAGTTTAATTATAATCACCCTGTATATAAACCAACATATAATTGATACACTGACTAATGAGTGGGAACATTTTATTTGCAGCCACCTTCAAGTGCACATGGGATCTTACGGAATTAGGCAAGTCAGTGCGACTTCAGATAAACCAAGTCAACTGATGATGCTGCAAACCAAGCAGGTTAACCATGCACATAGCAGGTAACGCTACTGACAGATATGCAATGGCAGTAATGATGAACATCATAGGCACAAAATTTTGGAACCAAAGTATAAAACTCTGTTCTAAACCATAGATTGGGATGCATAGTCATTATGCCATCCTTTGCAAATTAAACAAATTATCTGATGCTAACCTGGCCTCTGCAGGCTCCATTGAATTTGGGTTGCAACACACTTGAGAGGTTGGCCGAAAATCTTACATTGTGACAGTCTTTTTGTTGTGTCTGTCTATGACTCAGGATCTCCACTATATGGTGAGCAGCGATTTTTCCTTTTCATAATATTGAATCATTCAACCTTGCCTTGGTGGACGGGCATACATAAGTAACAGTATCACTCCTGTGCACACATTTGGAATGATACAGGTTAAACATTAACAGCAAATCAGTTACAGCCACTTACACTGACAGTTCTGAAATTAACTTCTAGATTATTTTATACTTGTGTACATTTTGGCAGAAAAACAGCTGCATGAAAAAAGAAAAGCCATTATGCCTTCTCTTACCCTATAAAGCTTTTTTTTTGCCTCATACTTCAAATAAAGCGAGCATTTTTGGGCAATGTCTAGATTTATTTACTACAAAATTAAGAGTTAGGTTTTCGGATACATGAGGATTTCCAGATTGCTGCCTACTCTCTACCGTTAACCTTTGTATACTCTTGCAACAGAGCATAAAACTTATTCTGAACCATAGATAGGGATGCACAGTCTATGTGGAAATTATTTTACTTCTAATGTTGTTGTGAATTTCACGCGCTTTGCAGCCCGAATGTAGGTACACTACCTCTGTCTCATGTGGAACACACAACTGTGTGCCAGGTTCAGAAATATGAAGTTTTGAAACTACTGGGATAACTGTATCTGATATTTGAAGTGTTTGACACACCTGTCAGCTACAAGGCTGCATCACACTGGATGAAGATAGGTAACCTTGACAAAGTTAAGAGGATATCTGAGTGATAAATAAATAGCTCAAAAAGATGCAAATGGATACAAGGCAAAGAGAGTGGAGAGAAAGCAATAAATTTTGCAAGTTTTCAGCTTAATGCTGTGTATTGCATAACTCATGATCCATCTTAGCAAAAATGTGGTGAGTCCTAACGTAACTGCAGCAAAGATATTAATAATCAGTAATAATAATAAAGACTGGAAATATATCTTCATTCATCCATTGTACAAGATCGGGCACAAAACAAATATGAACAACCGCCAAAAAAATTTCTCTCCTTCAAGTCAATTTTCTCAGCCTGTCACAATAACAGAACAACAACTAAGTATAAAAATAATGGAGAGTACCTTGAACCAAGCAAGCTTCTGCCCTCTTTAGTGATGTGCAGAACAAATCTTCAATGTAAAAACAATACTAAATACAAAGCAGTCAGAGACAGCTGAATCATCTGTTTATTTTTTTTAACACTAACTAACAAGCAATCTCTCATTTCCATGCTCAAAGTATAGTGGCTGAATCCTAAAATTCTAAATATAACTAAACAGACCCACAACAATATAGGAAAGTGATATTCTTCAGCAATATATCTGTATCTTACTGATCAAAACATGTTTCTGGCAGGGTAACAATCTGTTTTCACTCCTCTTTAACAAGATTCTGGAGAGAGTCATCTGAGAATGAGAAAAAAACAAATGGAAAATTCTAAACTAGCAGACCCCCATACAATTAGAATGACAGAAAGATGAAATCAAAATTTCATGCCTAACTTCTGCAGATGACTTGGCCATATTAGCACTGGCAGGTCACTGCAATGAAACACATAAAAACCCTCAAAGAATGTGCTTAAAAGTTTGCTTAAAAAATTCCTTCCATGAAAGCACAAATCACGTGTTCAAAACCCTGCATCCAAAACTGTCTACAAAGTATATTCAGACTGAGAGAGTTCTGTATGTGAAGCACCTAGGTGAGATCTCTGAGAAGAGAAAAAATAGCATGGAGGATACACATTCAGAAACTCAAGAAGTCATATGGAAGAACTCATGATATCTACAACTAAAAATCTCTCATCACACATTTAAATATCAGGCACTACAACATATTTATCAAACCAGAAATGCTGTATGCCAGCAGTACTCTCAGACTTCACATAAAAGAAAGACATGGAAAACATCTGGAAACAGGAATTCAAAATTCTTGGCACAGGCATAAAGGGTTATGGCTATAGACAAAAATCAGAAAACAACAAAAAAATTCTCAAACTGTTTCACTGGAAAGGAGATAGAAAATTAAGGGGAACATCCATGGGCACTCAGCAACATGACTTACCTACAAGATTTTAACATACATAGAACAATTGAAAGCTATATCCTATATTCAAAAGCCACAAAAGGTGATTGAAAGCTGTACGTGGGATTCACAAATCACAAAAAACCAGAAAGTGCCCAGGTAAATTCCTTGTAGCTTTTAGACAGAAGCTCGCGCAGACAAAAAATTGACAGATGGTAAGTGAATTCAGAGAATGAAACTGCAAAGAATGCAGGAACAAAATGGACTGAAAAAAGAAAGAGAATTCATAGAGAGAGAAAAATGAGAGCTGCATAGGGCCTCAGAAAAACTGAATCATAAGGCTTGCATGATCCAATCACACATAATAATAATAATAATAATAATAATAACAATAATAATAATAATAATGTCTGAGAAAGGAAAGAATAATAATAATAACAATAATAATAATAGAAGATAGAAAAAAGTGAAAATAGAAGGAAACAAAACTAAACACTCAACACAAACCAAAAGAAATTTTACCAGACAATAGATAATACACGCATTAAAATAGACAATCCACCAAACATAACAGACATGGAACACTTCTGGAGCAACATATGGTCAAACCCGGTACAACATAACAGACATGCACGGTGGATACAAGCAGAAACAGACACATACAAGATGATACCACAAATGCCTGAAGTGATAATTTTGCAACATGAAGTCACCCAAGCAATCAATTCTATGCACAATTGGAGAGCCCCTGGAAAAGATAAAATAGCTAATTTCTGGCTAAAGAAGTTAACCTCAACACATTCACATCTAACTAAATTACTTAACAGTTACATTGCAGACCCATACACAGTCCCTGACACACTTACACAAGGAATAACTTATCTGAAACCTAAAGACTAAGCAGACACAGCAAACCCAGCAAAATATTGCCCCATAACATGCCTACCAACAATATACAAAATATTAACTTCAGTCATTACACAAAAATTAATGACACATACATCACAGAACAAAATTATAAATGAAGAACAAAAAGGCTGCTGCAAAGGAGCACGAGGATGTAAAGAGCAACAGATAATAGACACAGAGGTGACATATCAAGCTAAAACTAAACAAAGGTCGCTACACTAGGCATACATTGATTACCAAAAAGCTTTTGATAGTGTACCCCACTCATGGTTACTACAAATATTGGAAATATACAAAGTAGATCCTAAATTGATACAGTTCCTAAACATAGTAATTAAAAATTGGAAAACCACACTTAATATCCAAACAAATTCAAATAATATCACATCACAGCCAATACAGATTAAGTGTGGAATATAACATGGAGACTCATCAAGTCCTTCCTGGTTCTGCATTGCTCTGAACCCACTATCCAACATGCTAAATAATACAAATTGTGGATATAATATTACTGGAACATATCACCACAAAATCACACATCAGCTATACATGGACGATCTAAAACTACTGGCAGCAACAAATCAACAACTCAACCAATTACTAAAGATAACAGAAGTATTCAGCAATGATATAAATATGGCTTTTGGAACAGACAAATGTAAGAAAAATAGCATAGTCAAGAGAAAACACACTAAACAAGAAGATTACATATTGGATAACCACAGCGACTGCATAGAAGCGATGGAAAAAACAGATGCCTATAAATATCTAGGATACAGACAAAAAATAGGAATAGATAATACAAATATTAAAGAAGAACTAAAAGAAAAATATAGACAAAGACTAACAAAAATACTGAAAACAGAATTGACAGCAAGAAACAAGACAAAAGCTATAAATACTTATACTATACCAATATTGACCTACTCATTTGGAGTAGTGAAATGGAGTAACACAGACCTAGAAGCACTCAATACACTTACACGATCACAATCCCACAAATATAGAATACATCACATACATTCAGCAACAGAAAGATTCACATTAAGCAGAAAGGAAGGAGGAAGGAGATTTATCAACATAAAAAACCTACATTATGGACATAATAGAGGGAAACATTCCACGTGGGAAAAATATATCTAAAAACAAAGATGATGTAACTTACCAAACGAAAGCGCTGGCATGTTGATAGACACACAAACAAATACAAACATACAAATTTCAAGCTTTCGCAACCAACAGTTGCTTCATCAGGAAAGAGGAAAAGACGAAAGGATGTGGGTTTTAAGGGAGAGGGTAAGGAGTCATTCCAATCCCGGGAGCGGAAAGACTTACCTTAGGGAGAAAAAAGGACAGGTACACACACACACACACACACACACACACACACACACACACACACACACACACACATATATATCCATCTGCACATACACAGACACAAGCAGACATTTGTAAAGGCAAAGAGTTTGGGCAGAGATGTCAGTGGAGGCGGAAGTACAGAGGCAAATATGTTGTTGAATGACAGGTGAGGTATGAGTGGCAGTAACTTGAAATTAGCGGAGGTTGAGGCCTGGTGGGTAACAGGAAGAGAGGATATACTGAAGGGCAAGTTCCCATCTCCGGAGTTCTGACAGGTTGGTGTTAGTGGGAAGTATCCAGATAACCCGGACAGTGCAACACATCGACTACGCCATTGCAATTTCATAACCACTTCTACAACCCTTTAGATCACATAACATCAACAGATACAAAGAAAGTACATTGGGAAAAGAAAACACTACATGGCAAGCACCCGTTTCATCTAACACAGCCACACATCGATCAAGACGCATCCAACACATGGCTAAGAAAAGGCAATATATACAGTGAGACAGAAGGATTCATGAGTGCAATACAGGATCAAACAATAAACACCAGATATTATAGCAAGCATATTATTAAAGATCCCAATACCACAACAGATAAATGCAGACTTTGCAAACAACAAAGAGAAACAGTAGAACACATCACAAGTGGACGTACAATACTAGCAAATACAGAATACACCAGAAGACATGACAATGTAGCAAAAATAATACATCAACAACTTGCCATACAACATAAACTAATAAAAAAACACATTCCCACATACAAGTATGCACCACAAAATGTACTGGAGAATGATGAATACAAATTATACTGGAACAGAACCATTATAACAGATAAAACAACACCACATAACAAACCTGACATCATACTCACCAATAAGAAGAACAAATTAACACAACTAATCGAGATATCCATACCAAATACAACAAATATACAGAAGAAAACGGGAGAAAAAATTGAAAAATACATCCAACTGGCTGAGGAAGTCAAGGACATGTGGCATCAGGATAAATTTGACATTATACCAATTATACTATCAACTACAGGAGTCATACCACACAATATCCACCAGTACATATGCAATACAGCTACATCCAAACGTATATATACAACTACAGAAATCTGTAATTATTGATACATGTTCAATTACCCGAAAGTTCGTAAATGCAATGTAGCATATACCGTACAGTTAAAAGGAAGTCACACTTGATCAAGGTCCGCTTCACTTTCCATTTTTAACCAGACATAACATCTGAGAAAGGAAAGAAATAATAATAATAATAATTACTTTGGAGATGGTATCTTGTTACTGTTTAGGGGAGTACAATTTTTAATGAACATGTGTGACAAGCATGTGTAATGTGCAGTGAACTGAGCTAACAAAACATGGCTTAAGGACTGATGTAGTGCTTCAGTTTGGCACTAGCTGCTTGCCGCACCTTCAAGGTGCTACAGACATTCTTCGGGGTTCTGACAAAAGGGATATCATTGGAGTGTTCAACTCAACAATGTCACTCATTTTTATTTATTAGCAAATGTATACGTAACACTTTCCAGACTTTTGTAATACACTACCTAACATATTCCTAATAATATTATACAGTGCTATTTCACTTCTGTAAATACTCTTTTCATTTTGCCCAGTTTTCTCAAAGTTGTGAGGTGACACGAATGTTTTATAACTCCTTTGTACTTTTTTCCTTTTTCCTGACCCTAACATAATCAATTTTTTCAGTTTGTTGGCCTAGTGTTAAGAAACATCACTTACACATTTATTTTCTCATCATACATCTTCAGTAGTACACAAAACAGAGAAGCAGAGCACTCCAAAATATACTGCATGCTGTGGACCTGACCACAATCAACCCTCATCCTTCAAGCTCCAGCTTGCTAAGTTTGTCACTTATCATTCATTCATTCATTCACACATTGTGTTCTGTAAATCCCACCACAATGGAAAGGCTATGGGGATGTGGAATGAATCATGTCACACATTAACAGGCAGAAGCAGCCACAGCAGGTTACTTCATTGATGCCACAACTGAATAATCTCTAAGTGATGTTTTCACTGTTTTCTTCAATACATTTGTCTTGGAAGGTAGGGGATAGGGGCAGGTTAGTAATTCAAACACATTGAAGATCATGTTATGTAGAACATCCAAGATATTACAAGCAGTGGCTTAATTAAGAGTACACCTCAATTATTGCAAATTATATTCATCATTCGTGAGGCATGCCATCTGTGACCTCCAGTTCTTTAAAAAATTAGAAATCAATGCAATCTTAATGTGTGTGGCACCATAATTTAAATAATTAGAAAAAGGTGAAGAATGAAACAGTTCTGTCAGTTTCAGGGAGAAAGTGGGCTGTACCTGACTCCACAAATACTTAAATGAATTCCAGTATTTTTTTTTTTTTTATTGGGATGTAAGTTCTTACACATTACAGTGCCATCATAAATGCATCAATGTACTTTATTGCACTGCAGTAGCAATGTTGCCAGGGAAGGATGTAGCCATGATCTCCCATAAGAAAGTCTCCCAGCACCTGGAGAAAAACAAATAAAACAGTAATTAGAATGACAAGTTTTTTTTAACAGTTAGCATCTCAAATATTTGTTGAGTAATTGTACTTGTACTTCAGTTATTTTATTTTGAGTTTTTGGATATGGTTTTAGTGTATAAATAACTTACTTATCTGTGGAAAGCTAACATTACATGCATGCTTAGTGTGGCTCTGTTGATAAAATACAATATTTATAGCTACATCTACATACATACTCTAGAAGCCATAGTATGGTGTGTGTTGGAGAGTACCTTGTACCACTACTAATCATTCCCTTTTCAGTTCCATTCACAAATGGAATAGGAATAAGACTCTAAAGTTGCCATTTTGGTCAGTTTTTAGAACTGTCATGCCACAAGAACTAAATTTTATAGGTGACACATAAAACTTATTACATTCCAGAGCATTATTGGTTATTCATTTTGTATGAGAATTCTGTAATGAATAACAAATCTGTACTCATGGCTAGTGCCTCCTTGTAAACATCTGTGGGATAGATGGTTCACTATTGATGGACTGAGCTTGTGCTCTCTTGAAATGTCACGATCAACTCTTTAGCAAATTCTTAATGTAATTTGGTCTAAATAAAAGTGCGTGCACGTTTGACTGAAAAACACAAGAAACAAAGTCTACACTGCACCACTTGAAACAAGCAGCGTATTTCTTGTCCATTGACATTGTGCTTCTTCGCAAAAACACCCACTTGCATTCTGCTGACTTGATGGAGGATTTGCTCCATCAGTTTAAATGGGTAGTTTCTGAACATTAACCTTATAGCCTGGTCTTGGCCTTGAGTGATTATCACCATTTTCCCAAATAGAAGGACTTTGTGGGGGAGGGATCACTGTGGAAATGACAACAAACTGAGAGAGGACATTAGTGCCTGATTCAACAACTTGGTGGCAACTGCAAAAGGCATGTGAAAGCTTGTGGAGACATACATAAAATGTTTTTAAACTTGAAGAGTGACTACATACAAAAATAGCTAAGATATCAAAATATGTTGTAACATGAGTTTCCTTTCCTCATCTTGAACTAAAGTACCTGGAGAAACCAACATTACTCTTATTCTACGTATCATTAATATGTTGTTTCCAATTAAATTTCTTATCAGTCTGGCTACTAATTGTTTTTTTTAACATTTTTTGCTAGTTACTTTCCTTACTTTATGCTCTTCCTTTATCGGTTAAGTTATGTACTGTCTAATACAGATTTGTGGGTACCATGTTTTATATCAAAATGTAATCATACAATAATGTTAATCACTCCTATTGACATATGTCAGTTGTATTTCATGTTAACTTAGTTTTGTCAGCAAAAATAACTATTTTGCTTCACAAATGTAAGAGAGGTCATTTATGTCCTTGTGGTTTTCAATTTGTAGACTGGTTTGATGCAGCTCTCCACATTAGACTTTCCAAGATTTAACTTTATATTCAAAGTTAAAAAATTTCTCTTTTCCAGGAATGTTTATCTTGCTATTGACAGTCTTCATTTTACGTCCTGTCTACTTTGCCCATTGTCACTTACATTATTGCCCAAATAGCAAAATTGTCTACTACTTTTAATGTTTCATTTCCTAATCTAATTCTTCAGCATCACCTAATTTAATTTGACTACATTGTTTCCTTCATTTTACTTTCATTGATATTCATCTTATTACCTCTTTTCACAACACTGTGCATTCTGTTCAAATGCTCTTCTAAATCTTTTCCCATCCCTGACTGAATTAAAACGTCATCAACAAACATCAAAGTTTTTACTTCTTCTCATCGATTTATAATTCCCTTTCCAAAATGTCTCCATTTCTTTTAGATATCACTAAACATATGGTTTGAATAACATCAGGCATGTACTACAATAATGTTTCACTCCCTTCTTACCAATGCTTCCTTAAGTTCTTATAACCCCAGTCTAGTTTTCTGTACAAGTGGTAGATTACTTTTTGCTTCCTGTATTTTACTCCTCTTACATTCAGAATTTCAAAAAGTGTATTGAGCCAGCATTGTCGAAAGCTTTCTCTACATAAAAGAATCTGTTAAAGGTAGTAGGATTGCCCATTTTAAGTGTATCACCTAAGGTAAGTCTTCGGGTCAGTTTGCCTAACATGTTCCTACATTTCTCTGGAACACAAACTGATCTTCCCCAATGTCAGCTTTTGCCTAAGGATCTCAATAACTATGAGCAAATACCATCTCGGGTCTTTTTTCAACATAGGTCATTTAGTCCTCTGTCAAATTCTTCTCACAATTTGTCTCATCATAACCTACTCCCTTTTCTCATTCAACAACATTGTCTTGAAGCTCATTTCTCTTCTATATATTCCTTCCACTTTTCAGCTTTCTGTCCTGGCTCTTGATATTCATAGAGCTGTTTCTTTTTAATCCAAAGGTCTCTATTTTCCTACAGGTAACATTTGTTTTTTCCTCTAATCATACACGGTTCTAAAGCCTTGTATCTCTTGTCCAGCTATTCCTTCTTGGCCATTTTGTACATTCTGCACCCACTTTTTAGATGTGTGTATTCCTGTCACCTGCTTGATTTGCTGAGTTTTTATATTTTCTCCTTTCATCATATCAGTAAACATCTCACTTGTTATCCAAGGATTTCTGCTGGGCCACATGGTTTGCCTGTTTGATCCTCTGCTGTCACCACAATCTACCTGTTTATCTTCTATTGTATTTCTTATCCCCATTTCTGTCAATTGTTGCTTAATGCTCCTTTTGAAACTGTAAACTGCCTCTGAATTTTTTTCAATTTATCCACCTTTCTGCAGTTTCTTCAGTTCTAAGCAGCAGTCAATGAATTACGTGTGCAGAATACACACATGGTCTTGGGGCTGGTTTGTAGTATAAAACCTGGTTTCGAAATCTCTGTTACCATTATGTAATCTGTTTGGAGCCTTCCGGTGTCGTATCTTATATATATCCGGTATTTTATTTTGTTATATATGTATAAAAGGCATGTCTGGAAAGTAAATACTATCTTGGAAAATAAGTCTAAACATTTTTGTTTTCAAACCAAACTTTATTTTCACAAGAAAGAGCATCACTTGAACTCTTAGTCTATGTAGTAGTCACAATTGTTCAAACATTTGTAACAGCAGGAAAGTAACTTTTCTATGCCTCTTCATAGAAAGATGCTGCCAATGAAAACAGCTACTGCTGAACCCCATTTTTTGCACTGCCATCGCTATCATAGCGCCTTGCTCCAAAATCACACTTAAAGTTCAAGAACAGGTGGTAGTCAGAAGTTGCGAGACTGGGACTGTATGATGGGTGATCCAACTGCTCCCAACCAAAATGCTGAGTGACACCAGAACAATGGGGACATGCATTGTCACAAAGCAACACAGAGCCTTGGCTCTGTATTCCACACCTTTTGTTTTGAATTCAGTGCTGGAGTTTTCAGTGTTTCACAGCATTGTACCACATTGACAGTCTCACCTTTGGGAAGGAAGTTGTCAGACAGTCTGCCCTGAATGCAGTGCACAATTTTTTGTGCAAGAAATGTGTGTGTGTTTTTTTTTGTTTGTTTTTGGGGGGGGGGGGGGGGGGTAGGAGATTGTGAGTACCTCCAGTCCATCAACTGTTGTTTTGATTCTGGAGGGACCTCACAAACCCATTTCATCAACAGTCACAATTCTATTTAAGAATTCATCTCCCACATAAAGTATTTGGTATGAAATGTCAAAGCACTGCAGTCCCTTTGTTTTGCGGAATTCTATAAGCATTTTCAGAAGCCAAAGGGGACACAGTTTGCAAGAATTTAAGTGATTTGTGACAATCTTGTGCAAAACCATTTTCTAAATCTTTGGAAACTCTACATAGACCATTTTTATTGTGAACTGTCTGTTTTCACGAATTTTCTCAATTGCTTTCTCGACTAAACCATCATTAAATTGTCCCACCCACTTTCTCATCATTTCATGTCATTCCATTTTCACGATAAATCTCTAAAAGCTGATGAATTTTAACTGGCTGAGAATTCTTCCCTTTCAAAAACCATATTACAGAAGGCACTTCATACACTGTAGGCTCAGAGATGGTCTTAAAAGTTTTGAGTGATCACTAAAAAATGTAAACACAACACAATCCTGCTGTAATGACATCAGTGGAAAGACAATGAGCCAGAGAGGCGAGTGTGAATGTGTGGAACTGTGATGCTAGTACTGCGGTGGTAGTAGAATGAGACTTTACTTAGTTTCTGGACACACCTTGTACAGTTGGAAGGTGATTCTTGGTCGACATGATTATTTCTGGTTGGTTAAATGTGGTATATACAGGGTGTTTCAAAAATGACCAGTATATTTGAAACGGCAATAAAAACTAAACGAGCAGCGATAGAAATACAC
This sequence comes from Schistocerca cancellata, assembly GCF_023864275.1. Lineage (NCBI taxonomy): Eukaryota > Metazoa > Arthropoda > Insecta > Orthoptera > Acrididae > Schistocerca > Schistocerca cancellata. Next base: position 407,953,829 of record NC_064630.1, read on the forward strand.
CATTTGTTGCAATATGCTTGGAACAACAGTACATTTTCAGGCGGACAAACTTTCGGAATTACAGTAGTTACAATTTTCAACAACAGATGGCGCTGCAAGTGATGTGAAAGATATAGAAGACAACGCAGTCTGTGGGTGCGCCATTCTGTACGTCGTCTTTCTGCTGTAAGCGTGTGCTGTTCACAAGGTGCAAGTGTGCTGTAGACAACATGGTTTATTCCTTAGAACAGAGGATTTTTCTGGTGTTGGAATTCCACCGCCTAGAACACAGTGTTGTTGCAACAAGACGACGTTTTCAATGGAGGTTTAATGTAACCAAAGGACCGAAAAGCGATACAATAAAGGATCTGTTTGAAAAATTTCAATGGACTGGGAACGTGACGGATGAACGTGCTGGAAAGGTAGGGCGACCACGTACGGCAACCACAGAGGGCAACGCGCAGCTAGTGCAGCAGGTGATCCAACAGCGGCCTCGGGTTTCCGTTCGCCGTGTTGCAGCTGCGGTCCAAATGACGCCAACGTCCACGTATCGTCTCATGCGCCAGAGTTTACTCCTCTATCCATACAAAATTCAAACGCGGCAACCCCTCAGCGCCGCTACCATTTCTGCACGAGAGAGACATTCACTAACGATATAGTGCACAGGATTGATGACGGCGATATGCATGTGGGCAGCATTTGGTTTACTGACGAAGCTTATTTTTACCTGGACGGCTTCGTCAATAAACAGAACTGGCGCATATGGGGAACCGAAAAGCCCCATGTTGCAGTCCCATCATCCCTGCATCCTCAAAAAGTACTGGTCTGGGCCGCCATTTCTTCCAAAGGAATCATTGGCCCATTTTTCAGATCCGAAACGATTACTGCATCACGCTATCCGGACATTCTTCGTGAATTTGTGGCGGTACAAACTGCCTTAGACGACACTGCGAACACCTTGTGGTTTATGGAAGATGGTGCCCGGCCACACCGCACGGCCGACGTCTTTAATTTCCTGAATGAATATTTCGATGATCGTGTGATTGCTTTGGGCTATCCGAAACATACAGGAGGCGGCGTGGATTGGCCTCCCTATTCGCCAGACATGAACCTCTGTGACTTCTTTCTGTGGGGACACTTGAAAGACCAGGTGTACCGCCAGAATCCAGAAACAATTGAACAGCTGAAGCAGTACATCTCATCTGCATGTGAAGCCATTCCGCCAGACACGTTGTCAAAGGTTTCGGGTAATTTCATTCAGAGACTACGCCATATTATTGCTACGCATGGTGGATATGTGGAAAATATCGTACTATAGAGTTTCCCAGACCGCAGCGCCATCTGTTGTTGCAAATTGTAACTACTGTAATTTCAAAAGTTTGTCTGCCTGAAAATGTACTGTTGTCCCAAGCACATTGCAACAAACGGTGTATTTCTAACGCTGCTCGTTTAGTTTTTATTGCCATTTCAAATGTACCGGTCATTTTTGAAACACCCTGTAGGTCACAATTAATATTACGTGGGGAATATAAAATGTTGGAGTAATTTGTGAATAGTGAATGAAAACATCATGCAGGATCTCACATTGCCACTAACTGTTCAACCATATAATTTTTGGAGTATATTTTCTACAAGTTAAAGTCTTTTAAAAAAATATATAATGCTATGGGCTAAAGAATTAGCGTTGTTGCTCTACAGTTTCCACATTTCAGCAGTTCATTAGCAGCATGTGTAAAATAGTTGCCCAATTAGATTGTCATCTTCAATATTAAGCATTGTGCTATTAGATAAGGAGGCTACTGGGATAAATGCACATCTTTTTCCTCAGTTACAATCAAACTGTACTATATTACTTCATGTCAGTTTGAATGTAGCAAGTTGGAGCCGTGACCTGCTTTCAAAATACCTTCTTTATTATAAATCTCGTTAATAAAAGAATGTATTTTTGTAGTGCAATTTATAACTAAAGTAGCACATTTTTAAACTAAATATTGATCTAATTGAGCACAATTGTTCTCTAGCCTTACTTTTTCAGTAAAATTGGTTTAGCTGAAAATAGCTGTTAGAAGGAGCAGTGAAATATCTGCAGCTTTCATCTGGAATTCCAGTAAAAATGCTATTAATGAATGTAATTTATTTGGGTTCATTATCAAAATTATGGTAAGCAGCACTCTGTCCTTTTAATAATATTATTGTTATGCCATCCTGGGCTTTCTGGGGTTAGTTTAAATTAGGAAATAAATTTAAATTATTTAATCAATGAATTAAAATCATGCCCTCAATGTGTATGCAATGATTTACGCATCAGCAATATAAGATGATGAATAAGGTTGAAAACTGTATATCTTCATGCATTGCATTCCATAGATATCATTCAGAGGATGAACCTTCAGGTGTATGGAATGAGTCAAGTTATACATGAAAAACAGACAAGCAAATGATATAAACTTAAATCATACACTGTAGCAATGATAAACTGAAATGCTTAATACTCTTTGTAATTATGACAGTGAAATATAACCTAGCAAATTAGAGAGGAAGCCATAACACTGAAAAAAGCTGTTTCTTCCTCTGCTGAACTCCAGGTTGGAATACCAACAATATTAGGAAATAAACAGATTGCTAGTCACTGTAAAGATTGTCTGTTGAGCTGCAGACAGGCACAATGAAAAGACTGTTACAAATTATATTTATTGGCTAAAGCCTTCTTCACCGAAGAAAACAAACACACATCCATACAAGCAAGCACACCTCATGCATGATGACCACTACTACTGGCAGCTCAGACTGGAAATGCTTAGAAAGACATCTGCGAGGTGTGAGGTTATCTACTTTACACAGTAACTTCTTCTGAACAAATACTTTATTTACTTCAGCCACACTACACCAAAAAGGTAATTCCTTAAGAGAACAGGGAGTTTACGTCTGTAGAAAGATCATACCTTTGTTTTTTGATCAACATAATGACAGATGCTTCTAAGGGCATAATGTTCTTGATTAATTTTTATCCATGTGTTGACTCCCTTTTAACTTTTTGTCCAACTGGACCACAAAGAATTTCACACACTGCTTCATTCAGTACATGGCTATTGATGTCTACTTCTGGTGCTAAAATGTCATCTTTGCTTGTTTAAAATTGGATAATATGAGTCTTTGAGAGATTAAGACCAACTGTTAGCTGTGAATCACTTGGAGGAATGTTCACTATTATCTGAGTTGCATCTACTAATTTGAGTTTGGAACCTTGATTAGCATGCTCATGTCAGCAGCAAATGTTAGAGTTTTTGAACTGTTCTTTAAAGTCATTAAAAGATCATTTATGTATGTTAAAATAAGTAATCCTAATAGCAACCTTTGTGGGAGCCCACAGTATGTTCCGTCATTCCAAGATTAGTATCAATCTTGTGGCACAGTCTGACAATGTGATTCTTGGCTTTCTGTTGTGATGGTATGTTGCCATTTGTTCGAGAAAGATGTCACTTATGCCATAACATTTTAGTTTGTCAAATAATATTTTGTGATCCACACTATTAGTTACTTTTTCAAGGTTACAGACTATACCAACAGGATAATATTTATTGTTTAGCTTTGCCAAGAATTCACTTGAGATCCCATATGACTTTCTCAGTGGAAACCTATTATGAAAACTACAAGGCATTTAACACATTCTGCTCATAAGAATGAGACAACATTCTATCATAGGCTACTCACTCAAATACTTTTCAAAAGATTGTAAGGAATCGATCAGGTCTGTAATTAAAAGTGATTTGCGTATTTCTAGTTTTATAGATGGGTGCTACTACTGCACATTTAAGTCTGTCAGGAAATACACCCCAAGTCTTTGACTGACTGACTAAAATGTAGCTTACGACTAATCCTATCGAGTCACAACAAAATTTTAATACTCTGTTTGAAACACCACAATATCCAGCAGCACAACTACTTTTTACGCATAATCTTCTTCTTCCATTGGCTCTACATCCCAGGATGGGACTTGGCCTCCTCAATAATTTTCTGCCATTCCTCTCTGGACTTCCCATGGACCTCCAGTTATGGCAACCGACTCTGGCAGTGTCCTCTCCAACCACGTCGCTCCATCTCAACCTAGGTTGTCCTCTTGCTCTTCGTCCTCTAGGTTCACTGCAGCAGGCTTTCCTTGTGGGATCTATCTCGAGTTGCATTACATGTCTAGCCCATCTCCGTCTACACAGCTTTTTGAACTTTACCACATCATCCTCCTTATAGCAGTCATAAAGTTCATCATTTCTTCACCTTTTCCAGGTCCCGTTTACATATACAGGTCCAAAAATCCTCCTCAGTATACTTCTTTCATGTGACCCAATTTTTTTTTTTTTTCCATCTTGCTTCATAATTGTCCATGTTTCTGAGCCATAAGTAAGTACTGGGCGTATCAGCATTTTGTAAAGTCGGCACTTCGTCCCTCTTGATATAAGCTTGGATTTAAAATGTCGCAACATTCCAAAGCAGCATCGGTTAGAAGCACTTACGCCAGCCATAATTGCAGTAAAGGTGGTGCCATTTGAGCCCATATAGGTGAAACATTCCACTCGCTAAAATGTCAATCCATCAAGGGTTATTGTGGGCTGTAAGGGTTGGTGAGTGCCATTATACATATACTTTGTCTTTTCTTCATTAATTCTCAGGCCCATCTTCTCTGCACTCAGTTTTAGAGCTGAAAATGTGCTTTGTAGATCTCTAAGTATTCTGCTCATTAAATCCAAGTAATCTGCATATCCCAGCAATTGTACAGGCTTATATTTGATAGTTCCTCTTGTCTGAATACCCAATTCACATACCACTTTTTCAAGTGCCAGGTTAAAAAAGTAGGCAAGAAAGCCCATCTCCTTGCCTTAGCCCAGTTTGAGTGGGAAACTGAGGTGATAGTCTTGACTGCACTTGCACGGTACTCTGGGGATACTTTAGGGTAACCTCTGTTCAATGCACCAATTTTCCAGGCACTCTAAATTCCCGCATTGCCTCATAAAGTTTGGCCCGGTTTATTGTGTCAAATGCAGATTTAAAGTCAATGAAAAAACCAACATTGAATTTACTGGTCTTTTCTACTATTTGTCAGAGAGTATATACCTGGTTTACAGTTGACTTTTCTGGTTTGAACCCACATTGATAGCTTCTGATCTGCTATAGGTGAAAGTCTACTGAACAGGATATTAGATAGTATTTTATATATAATATTTAAAAGTGTTATGCCCCTGTAGTTGCTGCATTCAAATAGATCTCCTTTCTTATGCACCAGACACACTATCCCTATATTCCATTCTTCTGGTAACTCTTCCTTTTCCCAGATGAGGCACTCACTCAGTCTTTTAGATCCTACGATTTAGCTCAACTCCTCCAGCTTTCAATAGCTCAGATGTTATATTGTCAGTCCCTGGTGCTTCATTGTTCTTCAATGGGACAATGGCTTTGTTCACTTCTCCTTGGGAAGGGGTGGGGCATCACCTTCTGGAGCAACTGGGGACTCTGAAGCATCCAACAGTTCACCGAAATACTCTACCCAATGCTTCAATACCTCTTGATCATTGGTCAGTAGTGTCCCATTTTTACTTTTACACAGGTTGATGCGCAGCTTAAATGCTCTTCTTTCACTATTAATTTTCTGATAAAATATTCTAACATCATTTGTTTTCCCAATTGTCTCCAGCTCTTCAGTCTGCTTTCTTTCCCATTCCCTTTTCTTTCTCTGATACAGTTTCTTCCCTTCTTTACTATTATCTTGACAATTTCTTTTTGCTAAACAAGTATATGATTTTTCAAACATTTTCCTGTATGCCAGATTTCTCTCCTGACTTTTCTCTTACATTCTTCATCAAACCAGGAATTCCTTGGTTGTTTTCCTTCTTTCCCTACCACTACTTCTGCTGCTTTAATGACTGCATCACTGCAAGTGTTCCATTCCTGATCCAGGTTATCACTTACACTAGGGGTGTATATTGCAAGATTCTCAGCAACTTGCGCAGAGTACGTTTTAAAGAGGTCTTCATTTTTTAACTTCGATACCATATACTTACTTTGAGGTATTCCTTTGACTTTTCTTGCATTGGATATTCGAGCTCTTAGTTTCGCAATTACAAGGTAGTGGTTAGAATCTACATTAACTGAATCTACATTAACTCCTCTGTAAGTTCGTACATCTAGTAAATTTGAGGAATGTCTGCCATCAATAATTACATGACCAATTTGGTTGAAGGTACTTTGATCAGGGCTACAACATGTTGCTTTATGAACCCTTTTGTGTGGGAACATAGTGCTACCTACAGTCATGTTATGTGACAGTGGAAACTAAATGACTCTGTGACCATTGTCATTTGTGTATTCATGGAGGCTGTGCCTTCCTATTACTGGGAGGTAATGTTCTTCTTTACCAATCTGTGCATTGAGGTCTCCAATAATTATTTTAGTGTCATACACAGTGCATCTATCATAAGTTCTCTCGAGGTTCTCAAAGGTGTCTTTATCCTGGTCATCAGATATTTCTGTGGGTGCATATACATTGATCAATGAGTAGTTTGAGAATCGGGTCTTCAATCACATATGTGAGATCCTAGATGTTATTCCAGTGAATCCACTCACCAAGTGTTTATATTTTTGTCTTACCGTGAACACTGTACCAAATTCATGGTGGCTCTCTGAACCATGGTAGAAAATTATCCAGCTTCCCCTATCAAGAATTCCATGTCCAGTCCATCGTATTTCCTGAGGGCAATTATGCCTGCCTTGGTTTTACTGAGTTGATCTAGCAGTGACCTCAGGGTCCCCGATCTGTACAGCGATTGTACGCTCCAGGTTCCAATAGACACATCATTTTTTCGTTTGCCTTTAACAGTACCATGTCGTCGTTCATAAATTCGTCTGGCTTCTTTACTCTGAGGTTCCTGAACAAGAGTTTTTTTACAGGAAAGAGTTGTTAGCCACTTGCCCAACCCCCAACTTGGAGGACCAGGATTTGTATGAAGTTTACTCCTTTAGGGAAGCTGGCTTCACTACACCTATAGAGCCCTCCCTGCCCTATGTTGTGGGACACACTTTGACTCCTTTGTCAAGACCATTCCAGCTTGAGTGACCCTGCCGGTAGCTACGCTACTGCCGACACAGCTCTTGACTTCATTGGAGCACGCAAACCCTCCTGCCCGGCACTGAAGGTACCTTCGATAAGGCGGTGTCCCCTGGGAAGGTTTTACATGTAAGAACTTTTTAAAATATTCTTAGCAGTTGTATTTTTGAAACTAACATCTATTGATTGTGTCTACACAAATATATCTTTCACAGCTGTAACTGACTGTAACTGAACTAGTACATTACAGCACAATCACTTTGGTAACAAATGTGCTACAATTTTCCTTATTCCTAAAACATTCTATAATAAACACACACTGATGAGCCATAACATTATGACTACCTGCTTAACAGTGTGTTGGTGCACCTTTGGAGTGCCATACACCAGCGATTTATTTGGCATGGATTGGACAAGTCCTTGTAGGTTTCTGGAGGTATGTGGAACTGTACGTATGAGCACTGGTTGTGCAATAACCGTACCTTATGGGCTGGTAATTTGTGGGCTTGGAGCTGACACCATATTGCATCCCATGTATGTTCCATCTGGTTCAGATCAGGTGGATTTGGTAGCCAAAACATCAATGCGAGTTTACTGTCAAAAAACACCACAGCAAGATCCTGGCCAAGATTATCCTGCTACAAGATGCCACTTAGCAGGAAAGGCATCACGCATGAAGTCATGCAAATGGCCTCCAATAATGCCCACAGAGTTCACAGCTGTCACAATGCCTTTGATTACTACCACAGGCCCCAATGGAATTCAACATGGATGTCGTCCACAGCACAGTACTACTCCCTCTGTTCTAAATCTGTGGCATGGTGCATGTTTCAAGCAGCTGTTAATCTGGATAACAGCATGTCGGACACTACTGTTGACCTGATGCAACAAGAAATAGGATTTTTCTGGCCAGATGACATGTTTCTATTGATCTGTGGTCCAATCCTGATAATCCCATGCCCACTGCAAATGTAATTTCATTGGTTAATACAAGCACAAATAGGGCTCGTCTGCTACAGAACCCCATCTTCAACATTCTGCCCCGAATGGTGTGCTCTGAAACACTTGTGCCTGCACCAGCATTGTACTCTGTCATCCGATCTGACACATATCACCACTTATCCTGCAGAATGGGAAAGCCCTTGGCCTTCATGTTCTATGAACAGGTGTGGGCATCCTACAACTTGTTGCCTACTCATGGTTTCACCATTGTTCAACCACTTCCACAGGTGCTCAAGACAGGAGCATGTGAACAGTCTACCAGCTTCATATATCATTGCTGGAATGGTTTCCCATTCATCTCTGCTCCACTTATTTGCTTTCTTCTCCATGTCGCCTGCCAGCAGTCTCACAGTGAGCATGGTGACAATGTTTTGTCTCATCGGTGTATAATGCTAAACAACTGGTAGTAAAGTTCCTACAGTGGTGTACCTCACATGGAGCAATAGAGGCAAAGTTACCCTTGTCTCTTACAAGGACTATAAGAACAGCCTCATTAAATGCATTAAAATGATGGAACACATTTTTTGCGCTAAGCAGCTTCTCTGTTGGCATAAGATTATCCCAGTTCACCTAAGAGCACACATTTATGAAATATCAGGCCCAATACAGAACTGAATTACGAACGTCTTGATAGATAACAAAATGTGCAGCACTGGAAGAACATAAATGTAAATTTAGGTCAGTATTCCTCAATAACAATGTTCATTTTGAGGAATAAGCGAGAAAAATTTTAACAAAATGTATTTAGAATTCATGTATTTGCACAGTTACAGATAATGCACAAATTACATGGTCACTTACAATTTAATAAATAAAACGGACAACATAAAACTGCATTTGATTTTCACGTTTGACACAGATTGAGACATCTCCACAAGACTGACCCTGGCAAATGAGATTATGGATGGCATTTTTGGTATCAATAATTCAAAGTCAATTCCGTGGTCTTATCACAAGTACAAGACATTTATTCTGGGATATATATTACAGTTGCTGAGAAAATAACAGCTGTGAATAGAATCATAAAAGTTATAATGCATGATGCAACTGTAGTAAGTCATTCATATAGCTGAACATGTATTATATTCACAGGGCTGTTAAATTATGCAGATAAGTTGGTGTGGGGGTGGGGTGGGGGTGGGGGTTGGAGGGTAGGGAGGAGATCAACCTCACTGAGAAAAATGCATAATCCCAGTTGCCAGGATCAGATTACATGCATAAAATCAACACTGGATGTGTTAACTGTAGCACTTATCCCATGCCCATCACCACTTAAATGAACTAACAAGGAAACATTTTATGTTACTTTAAGTATGCTACTGTCAACTGAAGGTTTCTGCTATGGAATGATCAATTGTACAAGTATAGCAGTGTAACAGAACAGTATCATAACTGGCCTAATTTAATATGAAATTCAGTCATGTTTACAAAATTTAACAACAATGGATACACAAAAGCACACTCAAGAAAATAAAATTCAGATTGCTGCCTTAGCTTGATGTACAGAACCATCACATACAAAGAATAACTGAGAAGAAAGATGTGAATGCTGGATGAACAGAGGGTTGTGAATGACTGCCAGCTCTATCAGAAATATTAAAAATATTTTTTCCCTCAACTTCAAGTAGTCAATAGTAACAATAAACCGAGATGCATTTCACATTCTTCATCATATCATTATGGATCCATTCTCTTTTTTATTTCTGTTATACAGACTTGTGCAGAAACTTTAGCTTTTGATATCTGAAGTATGCATTATTTTATTTGCTGATGCTGTCATTCACTCCTCAATCCTCCCAACATCAGGCAAGCAAGATCAATCTACGAGTCTAGCACAAATGAAATATGGGGAGAGGTAACCACACACCCACTCGTAAGTACTGTCATTTATCTGCAGGTGACTAGTTACTTTCCCTCATTTTTGCTGTGGTTGTTTCTATCTTGATATTTTCATTATTGAAATACCACATACAAAATATTTTCCTGAACAACATGGCAGCTTTTAGCATACACAAATTAATATGGTAGTTACATCATCTAAAGACTCACTCAACTAAAGAGTAAATATTACAGATTCATGTGTACATAATGATCACTGGCATTTATTTGTTGCTGCATCAAAAGAACACATCAAGAAGTCTACAAAAAGTAAGTTTAACAATTAGAAAAATCACACATATAATTAAATACTTTTCATTCTATAATATTTTTTGTAAATGCATATTTGTCTTGCTGTAGTACATTTATTATACGATTAAATGCTTTCAACACATGTACAAAGAAGCCGGGAACAAATGAATAACACGTTTTCACAATGAAGATCTTACTTCTCTACATCATTTCTTTTTAACATAATACTCTCTTAAGGGTTGCCTTCTTCAAAGAATATTGCAGTAGGTCAGAGGACAAAACTAGTTTGTTATTTAAGAAATTGATCAGTGGGGAAATTTTGAATTAAATGTCCCATAAACAAGTACCCTGACAACTACAGTCCTCAAAATACTGCAGATACTTCAAGCAGGAATCAATTTTAAATGAGATGATACTTCAATCACAGTATCAATTGACAGCAGTCAATATTTATATTTGTGGTTTTATATAATGAAATTTAATTCCACTATAGGAAAAGAGAAGGAACAATAAATAGCTAAAATATATTGTGAAACTATTATGTGTAAATGGAATTTATATTGAAGTACACACAGAATACTTTCCTTTAAAATGTTATGCTATATATCTGATAATACTGATGGTATCTTGCTCTAGTTTCTGTATGGCAAAGGCAATTTCCCATAGAAATTACCACCACCTTGAAAGCACAGAATGAAAGTAAATCATTAAACTCCACATTCCTGGCTCTCAATGGTAACATAGATAATGGATTAATATGAAAGGAGAAAGTGCATATTAACATTTTTAACTTGTGCTCTCTGTTTCCTCTTGCCTTATACCAGAAAGTGGAGGTGACGATTGAGGGAGAGGGGAAGCAATGGCAGAGGGGGATAGAAAATATTAGTCTATATGATGGAAATCGCATGAGGATTATGACAGGGCACTTGATAAATATAATGGAGAGGACGGGGGTGAGGGGATAGTAGCTTGCTGTCTCCATCAGTGCCCTGTCACTTACAGTCACTTTCTGAAACAAAAGTGCTACGAAGGTTATGACGACGACACCTGTAGTGTCATTCATGAAAGTTACATTGACCACAAAAACTACAAAATGAAATCAACAATAAACATAAAACTACCTATGTGTGCTACTATGCAGGCAAAAACTAGATCTTTATGAAACTAAATGAATATTATCTCCACAAGTTGCAACAGTGATCATTAAAAGACAGAAAACAAGAATTATAACACAACAGAACACACCTATACAAAAGTGTAAAAGATGTAGATGATTAATATACAATGAACAACATACATCTTGAAGTTATATGTTTTATACAGAAAATAAGTCTTTAAATGCTAACAAGTGTTCACATACGGCACAAGTTACAGGAAAATTGACCTGCTTTCTGTCTGAAACATACTACTCAGTCTGACAAGATCATCTATGCAATGTCACTTTCACATTCAGTCTTTATTTAAACCTGTGTTGTACTGCCCCACACTCGAGATACAACTGGTCGTGAAAGTCTTTTACCTATTGTCTGCACTTGGAAACCAATCTTCATCAGAGCCTCATGATCCAAAATTTTCCGTCCATCAAATATGTATGCTGGTTTCATCATTCCATTATAAATGCGTTGGTAATCAAGAGTCTAGAAATAATAACAATGATAATAATAATAATGATGATAACAATAACAACAACAATAATAGTAATTGTAATGAGTTTTACGATCAGCACAAAAATTGTGAGGGGAGCACTTAAGCATGAAAGTATTATGGCATGCAGAAGTTTATAAAATTAAGCTGTGAACATTTATATGTTTATAATTACAGGTTTATTCCACTACATGAAAACTTTTCTCCTACAAGCAAAACCCACATTTTAAAATTCTCATGCAACTGTTTTAAAGTGCTTGTACAAGAGGAGGGGCATCTGACAGCAGGAAATGGGTAAGGAGTGCAAGAAATTGGTAGGAAGTGGGAAGAAAAGGTATGGTGTATGGAAAGGAGGACGTGGATGTGGGTATGGATGTGGATGTGCATATACCATCAAACAACCCATGTTTCAAAATATGATATCAAAGACAGGTAATTCTATCAATACTTACAACAAACTCATCCCACTCAGTACATAGTACTATAGCATGCGTTCCCTTTGTTGCTGTATATGCATCACTATGTATCTCAATTGATTTCTTCACCTTTTCAGGCTCTTCTGTGACAGATGGATGTGTCAAGTCTTCAAGAATCTGTGAAGGTTCCACCTAATACAAAGCATCAACATCAGTTACTGCCAAAAATGGTAACAGTTGGGTAGAACAAGCATCAACATCAGTTACTGCCAAAAATGGTAACAGTTGGGTAGAACACTAAGTGACAAGGCAGCACGGCAGCTATGAGATATTTTCTCTTGTACATTTGTGACAAAAGTAATGCAGTTATCTACATTACCTCAATGAAAGTAATAATGTTGTCAATATTTTTGGAAGTATACATGTTGTTCTTTTATTTACTTGATTATCTTGAGGGCACATTATGACAATTGTTCTAAGCTACCAATATATTTCCTCACAGACTGTTAAAAAAAGGAATTTAAAGTTTATTTTAAAATAAATGCTCTGTGAATAAGAATCTTCATAAACAGAGGGAAGAAAAAGAAATTACATGGTAATTGCATCTCATATTATGCAGTGAGAATTATCAAGAAAGTACGTCTTCATACTGAAGCTAGAGACTGGAATTGTCTCATATGAAAGAGCCTGTAATCTACTGAGTCATTATCTAGACACACCCACACATTATTGAACAGAATCACAGAAACACAGTATTTAAAGGAGACGAAGTATCACGGACTGGCACGATGATGTGTTTTCTAGTTTGGAAAGACTTTTTTGTCCAAAATAAAATGCTCAATGGCCTATCTTTACATGGTGAGCAGCAATCTATCCTTATCATATCAATTTTTGTTATTCCATCCCGGATTTTTCATTACTTGAGAAAAAGACTCTTTGCCACAGACATTCAATTTTGATAATTTTGGATGAATTTCTTTTAAGACAACATTTCTGAAATGCCTCTAAACATAAACAACTGATAAATAAATGAAACCCTTTTTCACAAACTTAATTGTACAATGTAGGTTTTGAGTTATAGGACCAGTCTGCTATGTAACTGATACCAGAGATGAGAACCAAGCAATTCTATTTCTGTTAATTGTATAATTTTAAAGTTATCTCTGTTGTTAGTTTTGCTACAATTATATATGGAATTACATATTCATTAGTCCACCTCCATTGCGCAGCAGCAGTGTTACCGCCTACCATGCGAGGGGGCCTGGATTCAATTCCTGGCAGGGGACTGGGTGTTGTGTGTCCATCATCATTTTCATCAACATTGACACGCAAGTCAAAAAAGTGGCGTCAACTAAAAAGACTTGCAATATGGCGGCCAAACCCCGAAGAGGATAGGCCAATAAATGTCATATGATCATTTCATTTCACATCTTCATTAGCACAGCATTTATCGTAAGTATGACTAAACATACACTGGACTAGAGCTATGCACAGGAATGGAATCTTTTGTCATTATCTACTCATGAATGAAGACACAAATTTTTCTTCTATGCCAGAGTAGTAACATTGTCTAAAAAGGAATGAATAATTGAATTGTTCGTTCATTCAATAATAAATGTGGGGATACATACATTTGTTTCTTAGTTGCTGATATCTCTGAGTGAGCTCTTCACCCTTACTATGTATGTGCAAGACTTCTACATCTACTTTGTATTTGTTATTTTCATCTAAACAATGTTCAGAAAAAAACTAATCTGGCTTCTTTAATACATTTAGTCACAGTTTTGGTAAATGCTGTCCTAATGAATTTTTAAATTGTACTGCCAACACAGACAGTTTACAGTTTGAGTCTAAAATTGAAAGATTAAAGTTGACATGTTAATCTTTGCTTGGTTCTCATCTTTGGTATCAGTTGCGTATTGACACTGGGCTAATAACCTGGAACCTAGGTCATACAATAATAAAGACATTTGTGAAACAAAGCTAAAGAACTGTTTTGTTTGGTTAATACAATATTTCACCAAGAACCCACAGATGAATAAAGAGAAATAAACACCTGACATCTTGTCAATATATTAAATGGTGGATTTCAGTTACCTGAAACCTAATAAGAATAAAAATTTTAAAGGTAGTTAGGAAAGGAAATGTGTAACAATTATTGACTACATGAACAAAGAGAGGCAAACATATTTTGCGGCGTGCATCATGAGTGTGCGCGCAGTTCCAGGATCTCTTCCTAAATCCCTGCATTGATTTTGACACAGGCACAGCAGGTTGCAAGAGTATCAGCACTCTGGGGTTTATAGCCTCCAAGCTCCAATAGGAGCTGAGATCTAGGAAACGGTTTTTTATTATTTTTTTATTATTTTTTATCCCCTGATGTATAGGCTGGCCTGCATGACAGGTATGTAGTGTGGGAGCAGTGTTGGTCTATCTAATCAAACTGCTTTGCGTAACAGTACCTTGATGTGTAGGCGTCCTGGCATGACAGAGCTGTTGTATAAGAGCAGTATCAGCCTGCTTTGTCAACTTGTTTTGTGGGCAGCATACATGTGTGGATGGGCACAGCTGCGGCAGTTTGAGACAGACAGTGGAGGGGCAGGAAGGAGGGACAAAGCAAAGGAGGAGGAGGAGGAGGAGGAGGAGGAGATGGATAGGTAGTTGGAAGGGTGAACAGACGAGAGAGAAAGAGACAGACACAGAGAAGGGGGAGGATAAGGTGTGTGCAACGTATGTATGGAATGTATATGTGAATGAAGCTTGGGAGGGGGAGGGGGGGGGAGGCTAGTAAATAGATAAAGGAAGAATAAGTTAAGTGCTACTCCAACTACTCATGTGACAAACAGTGGGAGACTAAATTAATAAAAATGCTGGGTTGTTATACTGAACAAGAACACTAATCCATCATATAATCAATTATTGTGAAACTGAATATCAGTGAAAAGTGTTTTATCAAATATAGCGTGTTATGAAAGTCCAGAAAATTTTATACTTTTACCTTGAAACATAAAAGTTTGTAAAGTTATAAAACAAAAACTATGAAGCTTTACAAAGTAAAGAGTACTTTCTTATTGATATGACAGGAGGCAAACAGAATGTGAAATAAAAATAATACATCTGACTGAAAATGGATTTAGCATTAATTTTGCTGCATACTCAGTCCAATGAGGCCCCTTAAAAATAGATAATCTGTAAGGAACATGCACACAAAATGCATATTTAACAGTACAAACCTTTGGATCATAAATATGCAACTTTGCTCCTTCATCTAGTAATGTTGTTGAAACGTGTATGGCTGGAGACTCCCGTGTATCTCCTGTATTCTTCTTAAATGCAAATCCAAGTATTGTTATTTTTTTGTCTGTTACAGTATTAAACAATGATTCTATAACTTTAGCAGAAAACCGAGATTTCTGATATTCATTCATATCTATCACCTGCAAAGGAAAACAGAACTATAATTTCATTACTGCTCAGTATCAGTTATTTAATTTTTATGTAAGCAATTTGAAAAGGAAAGGGATGAGAGTGCTGATGATAAAGCGCTTAAAGTGCAGTCTCAATACAAATGAAGATCACACACAAGTGTTATCCAAGAGAGCAAAGACCAACGTTTACATGTTTCAATTCTCCCTCCTTCCATTGTTATTGCCACTATGTTGTAAAGGGGTAATGTAGTATGGTTATTTTTTTCTTACATGGCTT
This sequence comes from Schistocerca cancellata, assembly GCF_023864275.1. Lineage (NCBI taxonomy): Eukaryota > Metazoa > Arthropoda > Insecta > Orthoptera > Acrididae > Schistocerca > Schistocerca cancellata. The sequence continues at coordinate 407,969,798 of NC_064630.1, forward strand.
TAAAATATGTAACAAGTATAATGTATATCCTTTCCACACTACAAGTGGGTCGTCCTCATCCTAGGTCTGAGTGATTGGCTCTTCCTTTTTAACCTTGGTAACATGTCTCTCACTACTGATGAATTATTAGTTCTGAGATGGAGGTAATGTGTCCTGTTTACTTTTATTTGTGTCTGATGCTCACTGATATGTCTGTATTACCCATATTCCAAAATAAATGTGTTTAACAGCAATACTACACATTTTGCCTCCTGAAAGTAGGCACGGACCAGAAATTAGGTCTCTCAATTTATTAACAAATATAAATACTCTGCCGAAAAGGTGAGTCAAAATGTCACCAGCTTTATGAAGGCTAAAAAGGTTAATTATACTAAAATTCACAAACTGTTAGTGACTGCAGCATCTTCTGCGCATCATTTAAGTTTAAAAGTTTGTTCACTATGAACTTGATAGTAGTTCACAAGAAGTGAACAATGAGAGCTATCTTTAAATACCTCACCAGTCATCGGAGCTTCACAATGAATTTTCTTTAAATTGTGGAGTGACTGGTGAACTTATGGAACATCGCTCTGCAACTGCACTATAGCTTTCTAGTACATAGAACTCTAGATATCACTCTGAACATGAAGACATTGACAGATGTTCAACTATACCAAAGGGAGCATCAATGGTTGTTTACTGTTAAAAAAAACTGCCACACCAAAAAAAAGTGAAGCACCCAGCAGACATGGCTGGATTTAGTCTAACTTCATACACAGGCCCGTCATCAATGTGTATGTAAATAGTTAGACTTTTAATTCTCTGTGACAGGTATAAGAACCACCAAAATGTGTCAGTGGCTTTAGTGCTGTTACCTATGTAAGGGGGGGGGGGGGGGGGATGTGAACAGTGCCAGGTGTTCAGTGACCACAGTGTAGGAAATGGAGATACCATGTACTCATAAGAGACAGCACTATCAGCAGATTTTGCTGAGATTTTGGGTCTCAATTTGGCTGGCTGGCTGAAACACAGAATATCCAGATTTATGGGGCATTCAGGTGTGACAGTGGCCTGATGTTGGGCTGCAAGGGAAGTTTGGGCATGCGTATGCATCGACAACATTCTTGTCGACCATATCTAACCACCACTTGTGCCTTATTGGGCACCAAGAGTGTCATAACATGCTCGATCTTCACTTGCTATTTAAAAACAGCTAATGGACTCCCTGCAACATATTGTGTCATGCTGCATCATTGGTTAGAGACCAGCAGCAGCTGGACTATGGAATTACTATTTCATGCATGCTCAGCTTTTAACACCATAACACAAACAACTGCATTTTGAATGGGGCAATGACTGGGAAGCATGGACTACTGAGGGATGGTAAAGCATTGTGTCCAGCAACAAGTCACAGTTCTCCACTTCTACAGATGACCATCGTTGAGTATGGTAGTGACCTGGGGAGAGATGCCACCCTTTCAATGTTTGGAGAGGCACAGTGGTGTTACTCTTGGGCATCATGGTCTGGGGAACCATCAGATACGACTTCACATCAAGGCCGTTAGTGATCGAGGGAGCTCCGACAGTAAAGCAGAGAATCTTTCATCCTCATGTGACAGTATCATGGTGCAATTTTTTGACGGGACAGTTCTTTTCAACACATGGCATTTATGTGCATGAACTAACTGGCTGCTCGATGTTGAGGTACTCCCATGGTGAGTGTCTGCTACCAATAGAACATGTGTGGGGCCACCTCAGATGATATCGTTGTCCCAGTGTCAGTATCTAGGATACCAATGATCAGCTTGCCACAGCAGAAGCTGCAACAGCTTTATGACATGCTTCCCAATCGAATTAGTGCATTTCTCGAGGCCAGAGCAGTGCAACGTCATACTGGTAAGGAGCTCATATTTCCAAGTTCTTTGTAAATTTAACTCCATTTCATTAGCACCAAAATAATGGCACGTACCCTCTCACCCATGAAGTTTCATTTTATTTCCTCCTTTCCTTCTGGGTGCTTCACTTTTTTTGTCAGGCAGTGTGTATTCAAATGATGTGGCAGGCAACAATAGAAGTTTTGTAACCCTGTAACTTTAAAATATCTAGGAGTAGTTGTCCTGAATGCTTCAATGTGTAATGACCATATAAAACTAGCTGTAAGGTAATCTGATGTTAGACAGATTCATTTAAAGAATCCTAATGATGTGTAACCCTTTCCTTAAAGAGGTAGTTTACAAAATCTTATTTGACTTATTTGTAATATTCTTAGATCAGCAATAGAGGAGATAAAGATGTGACTAGAACTACTGGTCACCAAAGGGACTTTGGTAATCTTGCCATGTTGTCATCTCCTCCACTGCAGAGTCCTGAGGATAAAAAGCAATTCCTCACAGTAAACTGAAAACTGGTCCAGGAGCACTGATCTGAGACACATTTGGGGAACACAACTAAACAGACAATAAAGCTCCCCTTCTTAGACCATCAGTGTAAACACTAATTAAATCCTGGAAAGCAATTTAAAACAATTTAAAATTTAGTTTTAAAAATGTAATTTGGATTATAATTATTCCTGCATCACTTTAATTCTAAAATTAACCCCTACTCTGTCCCTGGCTTTGGAGCTTAATCCCCCCTCCCACCTCTAATAGCTTGAGTTTCTCCCTCATGTGGATTCTGAATGGTCTTGTTACCTATGACCAGTTATTGAACAGATGTCCCAGTGGTGGCCAGGAATTGGAGATGAATGCTGGTGATTTTGGAGATGATATCAAACTGACAATGCAGTCTCACCAGCTTCTGCAAAGAAGCTAGGAACTGGGCTTGTGTGATAAGGCCCCAATGCCATCCTAACAGCCTCATGCTGTATCACATCCAGCCTTTTAAGATATGAAAACCTTGTTTATCGAGAAATCTGGCAACTGTATTAAAGTGGCATCTGCATGATGCCTTAATAAAATTGGAGCAGACATGCATTATCTTATTCCCCAAGACTAATGGCTAATGCATTTTAAAAATTTAAAGCCTTGAGACCTCTTAATTTCATATCTTTAAGGTGTGACAGCTCAAGTATTTCATTTTTTCTGTAAAACTGAGAACTACATCCCTCAGTTTTAAAACAAGTATATTACAGAGAGGTGGGAACAATTAAAATCAACATAAACAGTTTCCTCTGAAGAGAAATTAAAACCTGTGGCAATCGCCCAATTCTCCAATTGCCTTATAATCAAATGCAACTGATGAGTGGTTATTACTAGAGAACACGCAGCAGTTTGAAAAGTGATCCATGAAAATCAAATATTGTGTGAGACTCCTTACCATGAACATAATGCTACTATTTATCATGATGGCGAACACTGTTACACTTTAAAAAACTTCCTGAGGCATGGTGTTATGCTTAAAACATTCCAACAAGCCCTGTATCTAAAAACACCATTCTGACAGGAAGGAGTGTATGAAACTGGGGAGGCATCCATGGAAACCACACCTGTGGAGCTGCAATGAGTGACTGGACACGAACTTTGGTGCCACTAACAGCCTTTACATGAGATCAGAATTTCTTTGGGTTTTGTGAAAAAGAATTTGACAATATTCTGCTATGGTAGTCATTGAAGGCTGCTCTCGACAACCAAACACATTTTAATCAGCATCTCTCTATAGCCCTATGCTTTGCTCTACACTTATTTAGCAATAGTCTGTTTCTTTAGAAGTTTCTTTACAGTGCTTGTTTACCATGAAGAGCCTCCCCCCCTCCCCTTCCTCCATTATGAACTTTTCTATTGGGTTCATATCTGTCCAATGCATGGTCAACTACTCTTTTATACTTTAATTACATTTCCTCAACATGACCCCGTCCTGTGATAGAAGTTTGAATGTCCTCATTGAGAAAAGACACTATCTCTTTTATCTAGTCTTTTCAGACATACAAATCTTTCTACTTGTTTTAGTTGCCTTTTATACTTTGGTTGTCACTGTTGCCACAACTGCCTCTTGGTCACTGACACCAGTGACTGATCTTCAAATAAGTCAGGTCTGTTTGTTGTCATTAGATTTATTTCCATCATGAGTGGGAATCTGAACTATCTGTTCCAAGTAGTTTTCAGAGAAAGCATTTAATAATGTTTGAGACGACATCTTGTCACACCCACCACTAACAAAACTGTAATTTTCCAATTCATATTGGGTGATCAAAATCTCCACTGATGATTACAGCATGACTGGGGAACTTATGGACAAGCAGACTGAGGATTTCACTAAAAGTTTTCGGTTATGTCAGGAGGTGAGCCTGCTGGTCAAAAGAAGGATTCAATTACAGTTTTATCCCATCCCCAATATTGATTCCTGCACAAACAATCTTGCATGCAGCTTCAATTTATATCTCGTTAGATGTGAGTGTCTACTGTGTCAAATACGCCATCTCCATTTCCCATTAGCCCATACTTTCAATACACACTTAAATTTTCCCTAAAAATCGCACTGCTATCAACTTTCAGTTTTAGCCAGCTTTCCTGTTCCTAGAATTGCATGAGGGTCACTGCTTCTGCAGTCAAGTACTAGGATCTGAATACTCTCACCTTTGGGGGGACATTCCTTTGGATCTTACACTTTCAGGTCTCTTATAACATTCATTAGCTGTACTGGATGGAGAGTAACTTAATCTGAAAAACCCTTGTGTTTATGCCACTCACAGTCTACCTGCATAGCAGCCTCTAATGTGCACTGCACACCTGGCCCATTTAGGGGGATCCTACAGTTCTCAACCCTATGGCACAAGTCCAGAAACTTGCAGCCTAGCTTGTCACAGAGCTCTTGAAGTATCTGATTCAGTCCTTCCGCTCAACTCAGAACAAGGGAGCCACTATTAGTTCTGGAAACAATGGTACAAATTGTGAGCTTTGTAGAAACATGTGTGAGGCTGTTCTTCTCAAATCTTCTCTGCCAACTGCTGGAATGATTGATGTATTAACTCAAAGCCCACAGGAGAGGCATCGTTTGTTTTACCATTCACCACAGCTTGCAGTTGATTGCACCCTGTTCCATCAATGGCTGCCAGAATAAACTTTTCAACATGTTGAATGAGGCCCCCACACATACACACTGAGTGTACCTGGAGTCCTTTCATGTCCCTTGCTACCATTTTCCTGGTGTACCTTTACTTATTCCCTGGGGATACCATTATTTACTTCAGGTTCAGTTTACCTTAGTCAAAATTGTGCAGCACCAACAAAGCAGCTTTTCTGCATGGGGCAGTTAACAGTGCATAAAACTGCTTGATGTCCAGATGATCAACAAATTAAAACGGAATCTTGGAAACATAGGCAGAAGGATTTGCCCAGTATGTGGAGTCTCAATTGATCCATGTGTCCTGTACCCATTCTTGTTCCACTGAAGTATGGGAGCCATTTTAGTGTTTTGTTTTTTAATTTCCTCCTATCTTTGTGTTGGGACAGTGAGGCACTGACAGATTGCGGGGGAGGCACTCTGTGTGTAGTGGCAAGGCATCTAACTCCATGATATCCTCCTCATCAGTCAGATGTGCCATTATTACATGTTACGGTACCTGGGACATCTTTTGATCCAAACATCATGCTACTTTCCCGGTCAGTTTTCCCTTGGAGGTCGGTAGGGGAAAAGGCAAGTTGAGGGACACACTTTTTAGATTACCTTTTCTATAAACACTATTAAAGCGTTCCTTCAGCAATGTATGATTTCATAATCTTTACACAGATTTTACAATACCAGCAGAGCCATTCTAAACCTTTATGGATATAGAAAGGAGGCACTTTTTTTCAAACATCCCCTCTATGTTTTTAGTAAATACAATCACATTTTGTTTGATTACATATTGAAACCCTTTACTAATTTTAATCAGACTATCAGAAGGAAACTCTTCTCATACTCTTTTCACCATGTGGTTGTGAATTCTTGCAGACAACACACTTATCACATTTGGAGTGGTTTTCGTCATGGTGTTCCCATGAGCAGCTTGGGATGTAAAGATTCACCCATACGGAGCCCTGCTTGCCTAGGTAAGCATTACACAACAAAAAAGTCGCAGGTTCCTCAGTCCTCAGAGGATGCCTGGTGATGACAGTTAGGTTTGTACCATCCTAGAATTGTGGGTGGTTAAATCAGGATCCTTGTTTCCTATGACACACAACATTCCACTGGCTTGCTCCACAGTGGTTGCTGAAGCATGCTCAGAGCTTACAGTTCTAGAGGACTGGTAGTCCTCACCAGACCCCAGCTCAGGTAATGCAAGTTCACAAAACCTGTACTCAGCCAATGATGGCCAAGTTTCGTGAGGTGCTCTTCATCTGGCAAGGTTTATTAATTTAATAGAAGCACTTGCTTGTCAAGGCCATGCACAAACTGGAGCATTATGGAATTAGGGGAAAAGTTAACCAACACTTCCTTCTACATCTACAAAAGTTTCAAGCAGAAGCTCATCCTCTAGTGTCAACATGAAAAGAATATATAGGATTACTATAACAACGTTATGAAGTGTGGGGCACCACAAGGTTCTATTCTACTCCATGGCTTTTCGAGACATGTCCAGCAACTGCCATTGACATAAGAGATGACCCAAAAACAAATGGATAAACCAGGACCACTAGGAAAAACAATGGATCATCATCATTATTATTATTATTATTTACATTTTATGGCATCCAATGGACCACTTTACACAATTTTATTAAAAGGGTTTTTCAGTTTACTGTTAGACCAGTATTTCTCCATTATCTCAGATATCAATTTTCTTTTCTTTCTTTTTTTTTCCTTTTTCTTTCTTTATCTGAAATCACCCTTCGCATTTTCTGTTTGCTAATATTTGAGTTATGTTTGTAAAATTGTTGAACCATTTCTATCTCTTTAGTCAGCATTCTATATTCAGTATCTGAGGACCTATCTGAACACTGCACGGCACGGCACCAAGCCAGAGATTTAAAATTCTTTTACACAGAAGGTAAGATCAGAGAACAGGGTACTATCCAGATTGCCACACCTTTCACATCGTTCTCATGACTGTAATGTCACTGAAGAGTTTGGAGGCACCAGACAACCGATGAAGATCAACAGCCAGAACTTTGTACAGCACTGTAGCCTTCATTAGTATGAAGGATCAGAATGGCATAAATTCAAGATATAGCCAAGTACGTTTTAGGAATGGATGATCATGAGTAGACTTATAAACACATTGTTATAAAATCTAGTAATTTTTACTAAAATGCAAAGCGATATTGATGAAAAAATGTCATTATAAATAATAGTAACACTAACCTGTTGCCAGTAAGCTGCAACTTCTGGCAGGTTAAGACATTCACAGATGTACACAAGATTAAGTATATCCTTCTGGAAACAGCTACCACCAAACCCTGTATAAGAAAATACACCACATTAAAATTACTGCTACACCTTAGCTGCACTTTGCACACTTTTCCTGAAACATTATACAGAAGTAAAATGGTTATTTTAGACTAGAGATGATTTCTTTCTTTCTTTCTTACTTTATTTAATTGATTCTATGCCACTGTGACCCTTTCTGACAAGATTGTGTGGTGAAGTTGGGAGATTATGGAGGAAAGTGTCAATAATAAGACAGATATTGATAGCATAAAAAGAAGCATACAGCCTGAGGCAGGGATTCAGGTTTATATCCCAGTTCACGTCCACAATTTTAATTTGTCAGTAATTATTAACCATTTCTCATGGGAAATATATTAATATTTTATTGAAGGATAAAAACAATACAAAAGAACTGCCAGACTGTAATAACTTGGGTTTCATTTTTTAAATGTAAATATTACAGAAACAAATTTACAGACTGTGATGGTTTCAGGAGCATGTTATTTCATTCCAAAAGGTATCAGTCATTTCACTTATAGTCATTATGTGGTATCAGTATTTTTCAGGATGTGGGTTTCAGTTTGACCAGTTGTATTTTCTTTTAAGTGAATTACACATCCAATCAGGCAATGAAACATTAAAGGCTCATATGCCTCAGACAGAACAGCAAGTCTGCCATGATGGAGCACTACAATAAGTTTAAATCACACTGTACTGTTCTAGAAAGCTTTCATGTACTAGCTGCACAGTCACTTACTTTCAATAGTAAGATACAAGAAGTGACAGAAATCATGAAGCAGCCTGCCAACATGAAGCACAATGACAGATACCAGCAACTCTCGCCTTGGCTGTCAACAGAAGCTGGCCTAAGAGCCGATGGCATTTGGGAAGCTGCACTGAGAGATGTGACAGTAAACACAACAGCCAAAAACATCTATTGTATGCACAGTTTAACTTTGCAGTTACTGTGGGGGATGCTGGGAGCGTGCCTCCATTCCACAAGCACTCAGCACTCTTCGTCGGTTGCCTCCCTCTGACTGCTAGCCACCCATCCCCAGTCCACTCTCTGCCTCCCTTTCCCTCTACCCACCCTGCCCAACACTATCACTGCCACAAGCAGTACACCACCCACAAAATAGCATTGGTGCTGTGAGATTAGCTAGCACCATTCAAAGTATTTATGAAATTATACTATATAAGGTTTGATTGTGGGACTGGTACTAAAAGTAAATTTGCCACCCTAATGGAGACCACTTGGAACAGTGGTTGGAACACTGGTCTACAAGACAACATGACGACACAGTTACACAATGGGAAAAGTTTTACTGAAGTTGGGCAATTCAGATTTCATTATACATAGACTATTTATAAGGTGTCTCTCACTGACTCCTGTTGATTGCAGATCACACCTGTATACATTTTTCTAGTGTTCCGCTCATTTATGGTGTCACAGAATAAACATTTTCTAGATATTTCTGACAATTTCTAGTCCATTCATACTGTATCTTCTATATTCTTCCCAAAACAACTTAATCATTTCATTAATTACTGTGATTCACTCAGCTAGCCATAAAATATGATAAAAGATTCCTTTGCTACACACACAATAACAACATGATCAGCAGTTGCACTGTAAACTTTCATTGGCTAATATCGTAAATCATGTCGTCTTCTTATTCAATCTGAGGACCAGTTCGATGCCTCTGTCCACATTATTATATACCATGCGAAACTTTTCAACTCTGCGTTAACTACTGCAACCTACATCCATATCAGCATACTTACTCTATTCATCCCTTCATCACCCACTACATTTTTAGTCCCCCCCCCCCCCCCCCCCCATCCTGGTGCCCCCACTTCCTTCCATTACCAAGCTGATAATTTGATTCAACACCTCCTCATTAGTTATTCAATCTCTCCATCTAATCTTAAACAATTTTCTGTAGCACCACATTTAAAAACCTTCTATTCTCTTTTTGTCTAAACTGCTTCTTCCCCAAGTTTCACTCCCATACAAGGCTACACTCCAGACAAATATCTTCAAAAATGACTTTCCAATATTTATATTAATATCTGATGTTAGCAAATTCTAATTTTTTATCCTCTCTGTTTTGGCCATAATTTGCTGCTCAAATAATAAAAATCATGAAGCTTTAGTGTCTCATTTCATAATTAATTCCTTCAACATTACCTGATTTAAATCTACTACATTCCATTACCCTTGTTTTACTTTTGTTGATATTCATCTTTTAACTTATTTTCAAAACATTATTCCATTCATACTGCTGTTAAATAAGAAACACATACTTGCACCTTACGGTCCATTCTCAGTGCTTGCAAAATTATACTGTGGTATCCAAACTGCTTCCCTCACACACGCTACACATCACATACATACTAGCATTCCTCTCATTTTGAATAAATTGTTCAACACGTAGCACCTTCTAAGGTAATAGTGTTCCTCACATTTGAAATAATTACCTGTGATCAATGTGAAGCTATTATGATTACTTAAATAATTGTCTTACCAACAGATGCTTGCAAAAATTTTGGACCAATCCTGGAATCAAGACCCACTGCACGTGCGACTTCAGAAATATCTGCTCCTGTTGCTTCACAAACAGCAGACAGTGAATTAATGCTTGAAATTCGCTGGGCCAAGAATGCATTAGCTGCCTACAAGAAAAAATTAATCAGAGGCATTAACACAATAAAGTCAATTAGGAAAAGTCAAAATCTTCCAGATTAAAAAAAGATATTAAGATAAAAATACATTCCACAGCAGAAATTGCATCAAGATTAATGCCAGCAGTGACAAGCTTTTAGACACGCATGTGCAGGGTGCGGCGCTTAAATTTGGGCAAATTTCAATTTGAATTTCCCACCATATCATAATTCCACTAGAGGTTGCGATTGGCATTCTTAAAAGTCATAGGTATCTAAAAAACAGTAACCGAAGATCTGCAATTATCGAAAGTCTTTACACTGGGCGTTCACCCACTGAAACAGTTTCATTAACTTCAGGTATCTGAGATCAACTGTTTACGATATTGTGGCCAAGTATAATGCTTCGGAAAAGTCTGCGGTTTACATACTAGGTGTTGCGTATAGTGAGGGTGATATCATTACTTTCAAAAGGGACAAGCTGTCAAAAAAGAAATTTATCTGCAAGTTTTGACGAATATTACAAAACCGTTAATGGTAACCTCAGGGAGACAATATGTCTTGCAACAAGATGGTACACTAGCTCATACGAGCCATTTAGTCCAAAACTGGCTCTCTAATAATGTTGACGTATTCTGGTCAATGGAGTTATGGCCAAAAAACAGCCCATAGTAAGATGAGGCTCCCTAATGTCGCATCTCTGTGCACCACCACTGAAGCAGAATTCATGAATATGGACAGCACTGTTTTTAAAAGAGTGCATGGAATTGCTTCAGGACTAGACTAGAGGCAGACATTGCGGCTGAAGGTGATTACATCGAGTAATGTTACTCTTGAAAGATATCATTATTTATACATAAAAGGATTTTCATTTGTATTAAAAAATTTTCATTTTTCCGGATTTAAATGCCGCAGTCTGTACTTGGAGATAGCAGGCACCTATACATGGAAGCAGGAGACAAGATAGGGATGCTAGGAGAAATTTTGGAGAGAAAAAAAGAAGAGTGGAGAGGAGGAGGAGGAGGAGGAGAAGAAGAAGAAGTAGTAATGGAATGGTGATGTGGAGCACATGTAGCTGTAGAATGAGATAACTGAAGATATGGGTGGTGAGAAAAGTAACAGGGTGTCAGATTGTGAAGCTAGCACTGAGGTAAGTACATTATCTTACACTGCATGCTCTGAAACTGAGTGTTGTACTTGACCATTCATAGGTCTTAAAAGCTGGGAAGAAAACTTTGTATAGTGTCAGGTAGGCGGTGATAATTTCAGTGCATTCACTAATTAAAATTACATAAAGCTACAGTTACTAGCAGAAAAGCTAGGGAATGATTCTATAGGAATTAATTGTGCAGCCAGCAATTCTTATTCTCACCTTGTTGTTTGTTTTATCTATCTTAGTGACTAACTCATGGCTGGCAAAAGTCATTTACGTTCAGGATTTGATTCACCATGAAAACTCAGATTTTTCTGAGGGTAGGAAATTCTGGAGTGTAGTTCACTCAGATTAATTAATGAAAATTAGGAACTGTTGAAGAATGACTAGTGTCATTAATAGAGAAGCTATCAAGTGACGACCTAAAATTGAAAGGCTTACACTGGGGTTGGGAGCCACATGATATTTACATTCCCTATCAAAGTATGAATATTAATTTGTTACACACTTACCAGTTTAGACAATTCAGATGACCATGTATTTGTTGTTATTATATTTCGTCTTGAAATCCAATGTTCATACACCCAACATAATTTTTCAATAGCTGCTTGTCCTTCAGGTGAATCTTCGCCACCTATGAGCACTCTGTCTGCGTTGATCAGATCATCAATAGCTGTTCCTTCAGCAAGAAATTCTGGGTTTGACAAGATCTGAAAAATCCATATAAATTTATTAAATACAGCAAAGAGTAAACAGTCACTACCAATACATGGAAAACAACAATAAACAGGACAAAAATCGTATCTAGGAGAATAATTAGACTAATTCAGTGGTACTGCTGACTTAAGATTTTAGAGGAAAATAACTATAGAAAGGAATGCTATATACAAATGCAGTCAGACTTGTAAGCAAAATAATGGACTATATTACAGACATAAAAAGCAGACTGTGTGTATGTATGTCCAGGATCTCCTCCCAAAAACCTGGATCATATGTCACCCAGATTTGGCACACAAATAGCAAACTTTGTATCAGCATTGTGGAGTTTATAACCTCCTATAGCCTCAATAGCAGCAGAGATATTGGCGGAAATGTGATTTTTAAGCCCCTGCTGAATATGCAGCTCTGCACAACTGGCGTGTCATGTGGGAATATCATCAGATGCGTTACTGACTTGCTTTGTGAAGCAGTCTACACATCAGCAGCGAGAAAAGATTTATCCAGTCCCTGACATGTAGACTACCCTGCACAGCAGGCATATTGTGGGAGCAGTATCAGCTTGCTTTGTCAACTTATTTTGCACTAGCAACATTTGTGAAGGACAAAAAGAGGGGGAGAAGAGAAGGACAAAAAGAAGGGGAATAGCGGATGAATAGGGAGATGTGGGGGAAGAGGTAATGGACAGAAGAGAGGGAAGAGGAGATGAATATAGACAGGGCAGGACATTGACATTGAGAAGAGGGCAGGAAGGGATGGGCAGATATGCAGGCAGGAGGAAATGGGCACGGAGAGGGGGAGGAAAAGATGAGTAGAGAGGGGTGAGGAGGAGATGGACAGAGGGGGAGAAGGGTACAGATGGAGATATGGGGGAAGGAGGTGGTCAGAGAAGGATGAGGTATGAGGAGAGACAGGCAGTGAGGGGGGGGGGGGGGTGAGAAGGAGATGGGCAGACGAGGAGATAGACCAAGAGAGGGGGAGGAGAAGATGTGTGCAACATATGTGTTGAGCGCTCATGCAGGCAAAGCTGCAGGGGAAAGGCTAGTGTTTATCTATAAAGCAGAGCATAACTATGTATGTGCAGGATCTCCTCCCAGACCCCTGCATCAATTTAAACCAAATTTGGCACATAAACACAATCTTCACGAGCATCAGCACTGTGGTGTTTATAATCTCCTGGCTCCACTAAGAGTGGAGATAGAGGCAAAAACAGATTGACATGCATGTTGTGTGGGAGCAGTATGGACCTGCTTCGCAGGGCAGCCATTATATCAAGGGGAATAATCTGTTTTATGACCCCTGTAGAGTATGCAGCCCTGCACAGCAAGTGTGTTTGAGTAGTATTGGCTTGCTTTACTAACCTATTCTGCAAGAGCCACATGTGCTGATGGCATGGTTGTGGGAGGGTTGATATGGATAGAGGGGAGAATGGACAGAGAGGGGGGCAGGAGTGGATGGATAGATGGAGGGGATGGACAGAGAGCAGGGGAGGAAGTGGTGAAAAGATAAGGGAGGAGTGACAGAAAGAGAACATGGAGATGGACACAGAGAGAGAACATGGGGGAGCAGGGAAGAGGTGACGGGCGGAGGGGGGGAGGGAAGAGGTGACGGGCGGAGGGGGGGAGGGAAGAGGTGACGGGCGGAGGGGGGGGGAGGGAAGAGGTGACGGGCGGAGGGGGGGGAGGGAAGAGGTGACGGGCGGAGGGGGGAGGGAAGAGGTGACGGGCGGAGGGGGGAGGGAAGAGGTGATGGGTGGAGGGGGGGGAGGGAAGAGGTGACGGGCAGAGGAGGGATCTCTCCATTCCGATGTCTAAAATAACAATATTATGAAAAGGGACGCTGCCACTCACCACGTAGCGAAGGTGCCGAGTCACAGATAAGCACAACAAGAAGACTCACAAATAAGCTTCCGGCCAGCAAGGTCTTTGTCAAAAATAGACGAGATACACACACACACACACACACACACACACACACACACACACACACACACACACTGCTCTCTGGCAACTCAAGCCACACAATCTATATGCAACTCAGTACCTCCGCTATATGGTGAGTGGCAACTTTCCTTTTCATAATATTGTCACATTACATCCTGGATTTTCCATTGCTCAATGTCTAAAATAGTGTTAAGAGAGTAAGAATTTAAAATAAAAAAAGTCCTTGTCAAGGTTGTAAAACAATTGGATGTTGCTTGCATATGAAAGCGTGCTCTACAGCCACCTACAATAGAGGCTGTAGTGACTAAGCAGCTGCTTGAATTCTAGTACACCAACAAGGCACCAGCTGACCACCTGCTGTTAAGTCCTCTCTCTTACATCTGGCATACCAATGTTACAACAACTACTTCGGACCTACATGTCCTTCACTGACTTAAGGAGAGTAAGTGAAATGGCTTTCTAGCATTACTCTGGGAACTGTTCAGTTTTTTGTATTTAGTTTAACATTTGGAGCAGGATTTTCTTAACATTTCCAATTAAAAGGGCAGTAGCTCACAATTGGTTGACCTCTTGCTTTAGCAACAGACAGCAAAAGGTCATTATTCACAATGTTGAGAATGGCTGTGATGTGGCGTCTGAGTGGGGTACAGTCAAGTGGGGGGTGCCCTAGGGACCAGTGTTGGGGTCACTCCTGCTCCTTATTTATATAAATGATATGCCCTCTAGTATTACAGGTAACTCTAAAATATTTCTGTCAGCTGATGACACTAGCCTGGTAGTAAAGGATGTTGTGTGCAACATTGGCCCAGTTTCAAATAGTGCAGTTCATGACTTAAGTTCATGGCTTGTAGAAAATAAATTATTAACGCCAAATCACAGTAAGACTCCGTTTTTACAGTTTATAACACACAATTCAACAAAACCTGACGTTTTAATTTCACAGAATGGGCATATGATTAGTGAAACTGAACAGTTCAAATTTCTAGGGGTTCAGATAGATAGCAAACTGTCGTGGAAAGCCCAAGTTCAGGATCTTGTTCAAAGACTTAAGACTGCCATTTTTACTATTTGAATGGTATATGAAATGAGTGATTGATTGAGACGAAAATTAGACTACTTTGCTTATTTTCATTCGCTTATGTCTTATGGTATTATATTTTAGGGTAACTCTTCCCATTCTAAAAGGATATTTTTCGCTCAGAAATGGGCGGTTCGGGCAATAAGTGGTGTAAGTTCATGAACCTCTTGTCCACCCCTGTTTATGAGTCAGGGTATTTCGACATTAGCCTCTCAATGTGTGTGTGTGTGTGTGTGTGTGTGTGTGTGTGTGTGTGTGTTTTCCGTACTGTAATTTCTTGTTAACAATATTAGCTTATTCCCATGAATAAGCAGCTTTCCCTCAGTTAATACTTGGCAGAATTCAAACCTGTATCTGGATTGGACTTCCTTAACTCTTGTGCAGAAAGGTGTGCAGTATACTGCTGCATCCATTTTCAGTAAGCTACTGCTCAAATTCAAAAATCTCAGCAGTAATCCACACACTTTCAAATCAAAACTGAAGAGTTTCCTCATGGCTGCTTCTATTCTATCGAGGGATTCCTTGAAAAATTAAGCTGATTCTTGCTGTATTGTTGGTTGCGTTTACTTAAACTTATGGCTTGACTTTTTTGGGTTCATAAACATTTCATTTTTATGTTTTACTTTTATGTTGTAATTTCATGTACTGACATGTTCCATGACCTTGGAGATCTGCTCCTCAATTTGGTGCTATGGAACTTGACGTGTAAATAAAATAAAATAATGCAGCTTACTGGAAGTAAAGAATTTTTAATGACAAGGAGCTGTGTCCTGCTGTGGACAGTGCTATATCCACTTCCTCAAAGAGAAGGTACTGTTCATCATTGGTAGAACAGAAGTCACAACATCACTTCTCATTATCACACTGTAACAAAAGAAAGCTGGAGCCTGACTTGCAGTGGTGGTGATATTTTTGAAGAAAAAGAAGCTCTTGTCCTTTATTAGAGAATTAGTAGGGCAACTCATATCTCCCTCTGAAAGTCTAAAGTCTCCGAATAGCTATCCACATATCTGCTTGTTTAATTAAATGGGTGAAGAAGATCAGAAACTGAAGCCATGGTCTTGTTTCTTTCTCTTTAATTATAGGTACCCATTTTGCCATTTCTGTCCTAAAGGCTGCAAGATTCTCACCAGGTGACATGCCCTTGGAGCTCTGCAGAACCACCAGTCTGCCCGATTGTAGAGTGGCATTCATCATTTCATTGAGGAACAGGTGGCTTTTGTGGATGCCCTGTGAAGGGCGAATTAATATTGTGGTGAACTGTTTGGTTATATGATCCATTCATTTCTGGGCCTTCTATCTACATTCAGACACAACCAGTTGGCTCTACAATGCACAGTTTGGGTTGCTGAGCCCCCATTTGTAAAGCTTACTTTTGGGTGCTGTGCTCTGTCTGGTAGACGTATCCAGATTGGAAAGTGGTCACTGAAGTGCAGATTATCACTCACCTTCCACTGAGCAGGCTGTGAGAGAGCAGGAGACCTTAAGCATAGATCAATGACCGAATTAATCTGTAGCACTGCTAAAATGATAGGTTTTCAATCACCACAAAGTTCTCGATAGCTTGAACCCAGGTGCAGGAGGCAGTGAAGCTCACAGCGCATGATGTGTGTGAAATTGCTCACAGAGTAGGAACATGCAGGCAACAGTGTGATAAGATTGTGCAGAGCGTCAATTGCTAGATCATTACAACGTAGGTAAAAGCTAAATATCGACACAAGAATGTAGTTGTTCTCAAAGGAAAGAGATGAGACATGGTATTCATAATTTATTAAGGTGGCAATGTGCCTATAGCCCTCCCTCCATTCTTTATGTGGAGACTATAATCCTCGAATGGGGTGTCAGTCTCTTTACAATGTATCTTCTACATGTTAATTCCTTCACACGGGCTGTAAACTATTTCCTGGCTGTGTTAGGGGCTGTGTCCTTGACTACTGAGTGTGACATAGCCAGTTTACAGTATCTGGGAGGCGAACCCTTTTCTTCAAGCTGTTTTGGAGACGATGAGTTGGTCTTTCTGTAATCCTTCAATATGAATTGCGATTGCAATCTATTAGGTTAACTTAAGAGATCGTGACTTTCCAACGGTGGCAGGTGTTTTCCTTCTGAAACGTTCTGGTAGAAAACAGGGCTCTGAAGGATAGTCCTATTGGTGGGAGCAGGAAATGGCCAACTGAAAGGCTTGAATTTGGCTCCTGAAGCTGGCAGAGAGAAAGGCTTGAATTTTAAATAATTTTGTGCAGTGCTTTGGGGCTTGTGAAACTGAGAAGATGGCTGACAAGTCATGGGCCCACAGGGCTGGAAGTGGTATTTCCAACTGCATTTCTCAATGACTGTGTGTCAGATTAAGACTCGAACTCGGGACCTTTGCAATTTGTGAACATGTGCTCTACTGACTAACCTAGCCAAGCACACCTCATGACCCATCCTTATGGCTTTAATTCTGCCAGTACCTCATCTCCTACCTTTCAGACTTCACAGAACCCCCCTGCAAAACTTGCAAGAAAGGTGGAATAAAAGCTGTGAGGACAGGATGTGAGTCATGCCTGGGTAGCTCAGTTGGTAGAGCACATGCATTTATGGAGTCAGTAAGTGAACTTTAGTGAACAAC
This sequence comes from Schistocerca cancellata, assembly GCF_023864275.1. NCBI lineage: Eukaryota > Metazoa > Arthropoda > Insecta > Orthoptera > Acrididae > Schistocerca > Schistocerca cancellata. Next base: position 407,987,287 of record NC_064630.1, read on the forward strand.
AAAGCCATTATTCAAATAATGCCTACATGAATCCAAAAGTGCATTCCTGTTCACAGATGTGGAATTCAGCATAAGAATTGTCCGTTTTCTTTGAAAATGTTACTGTTTAGTGACTGAGCATGTGCTCAATAGGGTGAGACCTCAAATTAGGTTTTGGAGCTAAGTAGCTAGCTCGACTGAGGTGTTTAGTAAACAAGACAGATTTTGCTAAGTTTAATTGATGTCAACAATTTTTTTTTGTTTTCATGGAAACTTGAGGTATGGTGTTTTGGTGTGACCTTTAATCCTGCTGGCTTTGAACTGTTATCTTGTTTTGTTTTTAATGGAGATTATTGGCAGAAGTTGCAAGAAGCCAGCTGGGGGTAGTGTACAGTGTACAGGGGGCGGACAAAAATACAAAAATATCAAAGGCAGAACCCCTTACCATGCCTAATACAGTGTAGGAAAACCACTGTCATTGAAAACTGCTTCCAGGGATCTCAAAATGGACAAAAACAGCACCTGTATGGTTTTCAAAGTAATCTTATTCCATTCTTCCTGCAAAATGGGGCAAGGTCATGCAACAAATATGGAGGTGGATAGCCGTCACGCATGTTTCTCTGAAAAATAGACCACAAAAGCTCAATAACATTGAAACCTGGTGTTTGGTGGCCGAGGGAGATGCAACAATTCATCCTCGCACTCACAAAACAAGTCCTACACAGTGCAAGTTGTATGAACAGGTGACCTGTCATCTCGGAACACAGCATCACCATTGAGGAACAAACACTGTACCTCAGAATGGACTTGATCAGCCAAAATGATCATATAATCCTTGGCAGTAATGCAACCTTGCAGAGTAAACATGGCACCCATGGAATACTGTGAAATGGCTGCCCAAATCATTACCAAAAGCCCACCATGTTTCACTCCTCTTAGGACGTAAACTTGATCAGAAGTTGTCAACAGTATGCAACAAGACGCATCAAATCAAATTACTTTTGCTCAATGCTGCACAGTCCCAGATCATGTTCTACGGCTTTAGCACCATGTTTTCCTGTTACAGGTATTTGCATCACTGACTAGTGATTTTGGGAGCTTCCCTGCAATTCCGTACTTACGGAGCTCGCTTCTTCTTGTTTTGGTGCTGACAAGGGTTCATGAGTACAACAGTACTGCAGGGACTTACGCAGCTGTCATCCTCTTAGTTTTCATAATAATTCTCTTCAATGACTGTTTATCACAAACACTCAACACATACTTTCACCTGTGTTGTGACTCAGCAGATGATGTTTTTTCACTTTCCCTATATGTGGTATGAATCTCTGATACAGTGCCTCTTGAAACATTGAACACTTTGGCTACCTAGGTTATGGAAGCACGAACTGTAAGAGCATCAATAATTTGTCCACATTCGAACTCTCTTAACTCCAAAATAAAACACTCATAACTACGCAGAACATTGTTCTGAATACAACTGGCACTTTTAACTTATTGAGGACATTGCGCAGGTGCCATTCTTGGTCAACTACTACAGCGCAAACTGTAGGCACGGGCTAGCATCTGCATTATGTTCAAGCATGCATTTTTCTCAGCGTTTACATACACTAATGAGGGGGTGGGGTGTGGGGGGAGGGGAGGGGAAGGAATAGCAACATCAAGAAGGAGTTGTGCGACATAAACGAAAGTTTGTAGGCATGTTTATACATCTGAAAGATGATGTCTATTAAATTTTGATGCCCGTCACATAAGAGCATTGCAAGTAATGCCACTATGACAATGCACTTCAGGTTTGTTTTAAATACCACCACAATGGTAGTGAGGATTAGTTACCTTTGACATTGGAAGTGCCAAGTTGAGGGGAAAGGGAACGAGTGGAAAGTGGGAAGACATGGGCAAAGACACGGGAAGCAGGAGATGAACAGAGACAAGAGGGAGTAGGAGATTAGAACGTATATCGAATTCCCATACACGTTAAAAATGTTTGATTTGTTCCTTCTTTCTTTTCCACTTAACCAGACTGAGTCACAGCAACATGCAGCTGAAAACAGCTAGTTAACAATATACAATTCTCAGGGTTGACACCAGGATTTATTCATGGTTGCCAAAAGACAAACCGAACTGACAGGCAGACTTTGATGGGAGTGCTGTAGTGCAAGTACAATAAAACTGCTGGCAATGCAGCTGAATATGTGCTGGAGTCAGTTGGTTGTATCTCCCTGTGGTGATGCATATGTGGCGGGTAGTGTGTATTTTTGGCATAAGCCACAGCTGGTGTCTGCTGTTGGCAGCAGAGCTGCATGGAAGCCAAGTCTCATGAATGCCATGATCAATGTTTCTACTCCAGGAACTTCAAGTGGCCTCTCCTAATGAATCTCGCTTAGACGCGTCTCTTCTGGAGTCCCCAAGTCAACTCTCCCACACCAGGATGGTCTCTTAGCATTCTGCACACCTCACTCTTCGGACGTGGCTACACATTCAATTGGCCAGATCATCATCATCTGCCTGATCAAATTATTTCGCAATATCCTTGCTAATTACAGAGGCTGGACAAAAATATGGAAACACCAAAAACACAACACGTTACCATGCCCAATATGGTCTAGAAACCCAATGGTACCCAAAATCACATCCAGTCATCTCGAAATGAATAAATACAGACCATGTATGGTTTTCAAAGGAATCTTATATCACTCTTCCTGCAAAATAGTGGCAAGTTTGGGTAATGACGGAGACGGATATCAGTCAGTCACCTTTCTTCCCACAGCAGACCACAATGGCTCAATTAGATAGGTATTACTGTGGTGGCTAGGGGAGATGTGGCAACTCATCCTCATGGTCACAAAACCAGTACTGAACAGTGCAAGCTGTGTGAACATGGACCCTGTTGTATTGGAACACAGATCACCACTGGGGAATAAACATTGTACCACGGGAGGAACTGATCGGCCAAAATGGTCACACAATCCCTGCACTAATGCAACATCACAGAATAACCTTGAGCCCATTGAATATCATGATATGGCTGCCCAAATCATCACTGAACTCTTTTTATGTTTTACTCTTGCAATGTAAACTTGCCCAGAATCTGGAAACAGCATTCAACAAGACTCATCCGGTTAAACGACTTCCTTCATTGTTCCATAGTCCACATTTTGTGGCTCTGGCACCATGTTCTGCTGTTATGAGCAGTTGCAATCATTGACATAGTTTTGGAATTCCAACTCACCCTGCAATTCCCAGCCTATGGAACACTCTTCATGTTGTTTTGATGCTGAAAGGATTCGCGAGTGTGACATTCAGTTCTGCAGTGACTTCTGCAGCTGTTGTCCTCTTATATTTGATGACAATCCTCTTCAAAGACTGTGTCATGATAATTCAACAAACCCTTTCTTCTGTGTTGTGACTTAGTGGATGATGTTTTTCCACTTTCCACATGTCTGGCATAAATCTCTGATATGGTTGTTCTTGAAACACCAAATACTTTGGCTACCTTGGTCATGGATACACTCCCCATACGAGCACAAAAAAATCTGGCCATGATCAAATTCATTTAACTTTGACATCAAGCACTCACAATTTCACAGAACACAGTTCAGATCCTGACCGACACTTGCAACATATTGACAACATCGCCAAGATGCCATTCATGATCAAATGAATGAAACCTGCAGGGTTGGCTAGTATCTGCATTTATGTTCAAGCATACATTTCTCACAGTGTTTCCATATTTTTGTCCAGCACCTGTACATTTTGTAGTCCAGTGGTTGCATGGAAGAATCATTTTGAGAGTAGTTGCATTTTTACAGGCCATTTATTGGTGGTACAGAAGTAGTTACAATTGTAACTATGTCTCATGTGTCCAAGTGAGGCTGGCGACTCTTATGCAGATTGATTTAATAGTGTAACAGATTAGAAGATTAATCCAGATCTGCCAATAAAAATGTTTGTCGTATATTTTGTTTTGCGTACTGCACATCTCAGAGCCACATGGATTCTGGCCTTGGAACTTCAAGCAATGCCACTGAAGTTCTGAGGCACAGATGAAAGGTACATTTTAGGATCCCCGGGCCACCACTGTTGAACTTCAGTATAACAGCCATTTTAACAGAGAAGTTTTTATCTGTTTTTCAGATTCTGGTGGGCTGATGTGCTTATTGCAGTTGGAGGTTTGGATGAGAACTCAAAAGTTTCTCTTAGGGATAATTCGTATTCTATAGACTCTGCAGACAAAGTATTATCTGTTATGTAAAACAGAACCACACCAGTGCAGTCTGATGTTTCTGTTTTATATTCTGGATTTGAAATTACCAAATTGGCTGTAAGAGATAGACTTGCTAGCTTCTACATATTGATGTGGCTGTCACAGCTTCCACTTAGATTTGTGTAAAACAGTTACTTAATCCTACTAACTTTTTAGTCTAAGTGAGAAATGGTGGTGTGAACAATGACAGTTTCAGAGCACGATACAGATTTTTCACTTCAGTGTAGGGGGATTTTCTGTGTTGATTTTATTTTTATCAATGAATGCTGAGGACTTTTAACTCCAGACTTCAAAATTCCCACTGCACTTTATGCAGAAAAATAGCAATGATGTGGTGTTCCAGGTTCATATGCTGCTTTTGTCACATTTGCTACAAACTGCCTAACTTTTGCAATTTATACTGGTGTACCCATAAACTACGGACCATGCCACTAGTGGGGTGGCCTGCGTGCCTCAGCGTTACAGATAGCAATACTGAAGGTGCAACAGTATTGGAGGGGTACTTGTTCAGAGTTCAGACAAACAGGTGGTTTCTACAGAGGGGCAGCAGCTGTTTCAGTAATTGCAGCAGGGGCAACAGTTTGGATGAGTGACTGATCTGGCCTTATAGCATCAACCAAAACTACCTTGCTGTAGTGGTACTGCAATGATTGAAAGCAAGGGGAAACTACAGCTGTAATTTTTTTCAAGGGTGTGCAGCTCTACTGTATGGTTAAATAATGATGGGTAAAATATTCTAGGGGTAAAATAAATAGTCTCTCATTTGGATCTCTGGGCAGGGATTCCTCGGGAGGATGTCATTAGAAACAAAATTGGCACTCCATGGACTGCAGCATGGAATTTTAGATTCCTTAATCAGGCAGATAGGTTAGAAAATTTAACAAGGGAAATTAATAGGTTGAAGTTTGGTGGGAGGAGGAGGAGGGAAAAGACTCTGGTCATGTGAGTAAAGGGCTATAAATACAAAATTAAATAGGGACAATGCAGGCACAGGTTTAATAATGAATAAGAAGATAGGAATGTGGGTAAGTTGCTAAGTACAGCATAGTAAATAAATTATTACCACACCACAACAGTACAGTGTCAACTAGCTCCAAAGATGAGAAGAGTGAAGAAATGTATGATGAGATAAAACCACTCAGCCTGCAAGATCCAGGCAATCACAGAGGGTGGGATTATTGTTAGTTGGAAGTTCCAACATAAGGCGCGTTAAGGGGCCCCTTAGGGACTTGGCTGACAAGAAGGGTAAGAAAACCAATGTGCACTCCATGTGCATACTGGGTGGAGTCATTCTAGATGTGGAAAGGGTCCTCCCGGATGCCTTGAAGAGCACAGGCTGCAGCCAACTGCAGGTGGTTGCACACGTCGGTACCAATGATGTGTGTCACTTTGGATCAGAAGACATTCTCTCTGGTTTCAATTGGCTAACAGAAGTGGTAAATGCTGCCAGTCTTGCTTGCAAGATGAAAGCAGAGCTGACCATTTGCAGCGTAGTCGACAGGACCGATTGCGGACCTCTGTTATAGAGCCGAGTGGAGAGTCTGAATCAGAGGCTCAGACAGTTCTGCGACCATGTAGGCTGCAGATTCCTCGATTTGCGCCCAAGGGTAGTTGGGTTTTGGGTTCCGCTGAATGGGTCAGGTGTCCACTACACGCAGGAGGCAGCTACATGGGTAGCAGGGCCTGTGTGGCATGGACTGAGCGATTTTTTAGGTTAGAGGGTCTCGGGAAAACACAAGAAGAGCTTCAGTCACAAAGGGTGCAGCCTGACCACAGGAAGAATGTAGATACACGAACCATCGGTATAACAGTTGTAAATTGATTTAGCTGTGTTGGGAAAGTACAAGAGCTCCAAGAGCTAATAGAGAGCACTGATGCTCAAATCGTTATAGGCACTGAAAGCTGGCTAAAGACGGATGTAAGCTCAGCTGAAATTTTTGTGAAGAACCAAACAGTGTTCCGAAAGGATAGGCTAAACAAAGTTGGCGGTGGCGTGTTTGTTGCTGTCAGAAGTAGTTTTACTTGTCGCGAAATTGAAGTAATTACATCCTGTGAGTTAGTATGGGCAGAGGTCACTGTTGGCAACCAGAATAAAATAATAATTGTATCCTTTTATCAACTTCCCAATTCAGATGATACAGTTGTTGAAAGGTTCAAAGAAAAATTTAGTATGGTTTCAAACATGTACCCGACTCATACGATAATAGTTGGTGGCGACTTTAATTTACTCTCGATATGTTGGCGAAAATACATGTTTAATCCTGGAGATACGCATAAAACATCATCCGAAATTGTGCTAAACGCATTCTCTGAAAATTATTTCGAGCAGTTAATTCATGAGCCCACGCGAATAGTAAATGGTTGTGAAAACACACTTGACCTCTTAATAACAAATAATCCTGAGTTAATAACCAGCATCAAAACCGATATAGGGATTAGTGAACACAGGGTGGTTGTAGCGAGATTGAATATTGTAATCCCCAAACCCTCGAAAAATAAGTGAAAAATATACCTATTCAAAAAATCAGATAAAAATTTGCTTGACGACTTCCTGAGAGACAATCTCCACTCATTCCAAATTAATAATATAAGTGTAGACCAGATGTGGCTTAGATTCAAAGAAATAGTATCGGCAGCAATTGAGACATTTATACCAAATAAATTAACAAACAACGGAGCTGAACCTCCTTGGAACACTAAACAGGTTAGAACACTATTGCAGAAACAACGAAACAAACGTACCAAATTTAAACAGACGCAAAATCCCCAAGATCGGCGATCTTTTACAGAAGCTCAAAATTCAGTGCGGACTACAATGCGAGATGCTTATAACAGTTTCCACAATGAAACTTTGTCTCGAAACCTGGCAGAAAATCCAAGGACACTCTGGTAGTATGTGAAGTAGCAATCAATGCCTTCTCTACGCGATAGCAATGGAGATACTGTCGAAGACAGTGCTGCCGAAGCAGAGTTACTAAACACAGCCTTCTGAAATGCCTTCACAAAAGAAGACGAAGTAAATATTCCAGAATCTGAATTGAGAACAGCTGCCAACATGAGTAACGTAGAAGTAAATATCCTCGGAGTAGTGAAGCAACTTAAATCACTTAATAAAAGCAAGTCTTCTGGTCCAGACTGTATACCAATTAGGTTCCTTTCGGAGTATGCTGATGCATTAACTCCATACTTAACAATCATATACAACCGTTTGCTCAACGAAATATCCATACCCAAAGACTGGGAAGTTGTACAGGTCACACCAATATTCAAGGGAGGTAGTAGGAGTAATCCACTAAATTACATGCCTGTATCATTAACGTCAATATGCAGCAGATTTCTGAAACATACATTGTGTTTGAACATTATGAATTACCTCCAAGAAAATGGTCTTATGACATACAGTCAACATGGGTTTAGAAAACATCATTCCTGTGAAACACAACTAGCTCTTTATTGACATGAAGTCTGTGTGCTATTGACAAGGGATTTCAGACCGATTTCGTATTTCTGGATTTCCGGAAGGCTTTTGACACTGTACCACACAAGTGGCTCATAGTGAAAAAAGCGTGCTTATGGAATATTGTCTCAGTTGTGATTCCCTGTCAGAGAGGTCACAGTTCGTGTAATTGATGGAAAGTCATCGAGTAAAACGAAAGTGATTTCTGGCGTTCCCCAAGGTAGTGTTATAGGCCCTTTGCTGTTCCTTATCTATATAAACGACTTGGGAGACAATCTAAGCAGCCGTCTTTAGTTGTTTGCAGATGACACTGTCGTTTATCAACTAATAAAGTCATTAGAAGATCAAAACAAAAACTGCAAAACAATTTAGAAAAGATATCTGAATGGTGCAAAAAGTGGCAGTTGACCCGAAATAATGAAAAGTGTGAGGTCATCCACGAGTGCTAAAAGGAACTCAAACTTTGGTTATATGATAAATCAGTCTAATCTAAAAGCCATACATTCAACTAAATACCTAGATATTACAATTATGAACAAATTAAATTGGAAGGAACACACAGAAAATGTTGTGGGGGAAGGCTAATCAAAGAGTATGTTTTATGGGCAGGACACTTAGAAAATGTAACAGACCTACTAAGGAGACTGCCTACACTACGCTTGTCCGTCCTCTTTTAGAATACTGCTGCGCGGTGTGGGATCCTTACCAGACAGGACTGACGGAGTACATCAAAAAAGTTCAAAGAAAGGCAGCAAGTTCTGTATTATCACGAAATATGGAAGAGAGTGTCACAGAAATTATACAGGATTTGGGCTGGAAATCATTAAAAGAAAGGCGTTTTTCGTTGCGATGGAATCTTTTCACGCAATTCCAATCGCCAACTTTCTCCTCCAAATGCGAAAATATTTTGTTGACACCGACCTACACAGGGAGGAATGATCACCGCGATAAAATAAGGGAAATCAGAGCTCGTACGGAAAGATATAGGTGTTTATTCTTTCCGCGCACTATATGAGATTAGAATAATACAGAATTGTGAAGATGGTTCAATAAACCCTCTGCCAGGCACTTAAATGTAATTTGCAGAGTATCCATGTAGATGTAGAATTGTGAGAGAAAGCTGTATACATGGAAGAGACCTGGAGACACCGGAACATTTCATACTGATTATATAATGGCAAGACAGATATTTCAGAACCAGGTTTTAAATTGTAATACATTTCCAGGGCAGGTGTGGACTCTGAGCACAACTTACTGGTTGTGAACTCTCGATTAAACTGAAGAAATTGCATTAAGGTAGGAAATTAAGGATATGGAGCATTAAGCAACAGTTGATTAGAACAGGAGAAAGTAATACAGTGGAAGATGAATGGGTAGCCTTGGGAGATGAAATAGTGAAGGTAGCAGAGGATCAGGTAGGTAAAAAGACAAGGCCTAGCAAAAATCCTTGGATAACACAGGAGATCATGAATTTAATTGATGAAAAAGAGAAACTATAAAAGTGCAGCAAATAAAGAAGACAAAAAGGATTAGAAATGTCTAAGCAATTATACTGATAGGAAGTGCAAGGTAGCTAATGAGGAATGGCTGGAGAACAAATGTAAGGATGCGGAAGCATAGACCACAAGGGGAAAATAGATACTGCCTACAGGAGAAATTGAAGTGGGCTTTGAATAAAAGAGAAATAACTGTATGAATATCAAGAGCTCAGATGGAAAACCAGTCCTAGGCAAAGAAGGTAAAGCTGAAAGGTGATAAAGACAGTCTATACAAGAGAGATGAATCTGAAGCCAATATTATAGAAACAGAAGAGGATATAGATGAAGATGAAATGACAGAAGTGACATTGCAAAAAGAATTTGACAGAGCGCTGAAATATCGAAGTATAAACAAGGTCCCACGAGTAGACAACATTCTGTCACAACTACTAATACTCTTGGGAGAACCAACCATCACAAAATTCTTCCATATAATCAACAAGGCGTATGAGACAGGCGAAATTCCCTCAGACTTCAAGACGAATGTAATAATTCCAACTATGAAGAAAGCAATTGCTGAGAAATGTGAAAATTACTGAACTATCAGTTTACTTAGTAATGGTTGAAAAATACTAGCACGAATTATTTATCAAAGAATGGAAAGACTGGTAGATAATGACCTCAGTGAAGATCAGTTTGGATTCTGGAGAAATGAAGGCACATGCAAGGCAACACTGAACCTATGACTTATCTTGGAAGATAAGTTAAGGAAAAGCAAACCTATATTTATAGTTTTTGTAGACTTGGAGAAAGCTTTTGACACTCTTGATTGGAATACGTCTTTGAAATTCTGAAGGTAGCAGGGATAAAATACAGAGAGAGAAAGGGTATTCACAACTTGTACAGAAACCGCATGGCAGCTGTAAGAGTCAAGGGGTATAAAGGGAAGCAGATGTTGAGAAGGAAGTGCAACAAGGGTCTGGCCTATCCCCAATATTATTCAATCTGTACATTGACCGAGCAGTAAAGGAAACCAAAGAAAAACTTGTAATAGAAATTAAGGTATAGAGAGAAGAAATAAAAACTCTGAGGTTTGCTGATGACCCTGTAATTCTGTCACAGACAGCAAAAGATGTGGAAGAGCAGTTGAATGGGATGAACACAGTCTTGAAAGGAGGCTATATGATGAAAACCACAAGCAAAACAGCGATAATAGAATTTAGTCTACTTAACTCAAGTGATTCTGAGGGAATTAGATTAGGAAACAAGGCACTTAACATAGGAGACACATTTTGCTATTTGGGAAGCAAAATAACTGACACTAGCTGAAGCAGAGAGGATATAAAGTGAAGAAGAGGAAGTGTAGCCATGTATGGAAGTGAAACATGGATGATGAACAGTTTAGACAACAGGAGAATAGAAGCTTTTGAAATGTGGTGCTTTAGAAGAATGCTGCAGATCAGATGGGTAGATCGCATAATTGATGAAGAGGTACTTAACAGAATTGGCGAGACAAGAAATTTGTGGCACAACTTTACTAGAAGAGTGGGGGTCGGGTGGCAGGACACATTCTGAGACATCATGAGTTCACTAGTTCAAGTACTGGAGAGAAGTGTGGGAGGTAAAAACTGTAGAGGGAGACGAAAGGATGAATACAGTAAGCAGATTCACAAGAGTGTAGATGAAGAGGTTTGCACAGAATAGAGTAGTATGGAGAGCTGCATCAAACCAATCTTAAGACTGAAGACCACACCAACAACAACTTCAGTATATAATCAGTTAAGGCAAACATAGCAGATATGATGCACTGCTTGTGTAAAATAGAATTACAGCAGGCAACCAACCAATAAAGAACACAGACTATGCTACATCTTACTAGTACTGAAACATGTTACATGTTCTTCCCATAACAGCAAACAAGTAACATTGGTTCCCTATACCTACAGGAAGACCGAAAACACATGCAGAAATTCATTTCCTATGCTAGTTCATTATCTTCTGGTTATGTCATCAGCCTTCTACTTACATTAACTTAAGCATATTTTGTAATCAGTTACCAAGCATATTTTGTAATCAGTTACCATATCTATAATGGTGAAGTAAACATCCATACCTGATACGATACACCTGGCTTTTTATTTGCTCTCAGGATGTTGAGTATACTTTCTGCTGCCCTTACAGGTACAGTGCTCTTTTCAACAACTATCTTGTCACCTGTGGCCATATCTGCAATCATTCTGGCAGCACTCTCCACATACTTCAAATCTGCAGCTCGACCCTGTAAAATGACACTGCATTAAATCCAGGCAAATTAGTCCCTTACTTAGCATATGAATATGGGGTTTGGTTCAGATTAATTGATATATCATCCGAAGTAAATTGGTGGCAGTTGCAAAGTTTGGCAGTAAGTGTTACATACACTTGCTTCACTGATATCTAGAAATAAATCCAATAATATCTGTCTCTTCTTAATAACTCACAATACTTAATATATGGCAATGTAAATCCTGACAGCAGAACATTAAATGTTCACAAAATGCAAAAATTTACATAAAACTCATACTAATTATGAGTCTCCCACATGCCAATCATAAAGTATGAACTCACATAACTGACTTCTCTGATTTCAATCCCCACGAGACAAATTCTAAAATCCCACACCATTGTTCCTTCAAATGACACTGCTCAAGGTTTCTGCCAGCAGAGCGGCAGTCTAAAGAAAACTACTGTGAAAAATAAGAGGTACACTTCCCTGGTCAAGTGTGAGAACATGGTTACAACTTCAACTGATGAAGTAGTATGAAGCACAAATGAGGATAAAAGTAAAGCAATGAGATTTTGATATTTTACATGGTATATGTTTTACATTTACTCTAATTTATCGATAGCCATTATGTCCATATAAAACTAATAGGCTAACTGGATGGAACCAGAAATAAATAGGAGTAAATCTAATTGTAAATGTATTATTTACTGAAAGATAGGCTAGATGACATTAGTGGTGGGTTGTTTATGGTCATAAAAAAGTCTTATAACTACAGTGCCCATCACATCAGATGGTAAGTGGTGTGAAGGGAGAAAAGAATATGGAAGCATGGAGGCAAGGGGAGTCTGTTTACAGACAGTGGCAATTGAGGCTGTAGGCGGTGGGGGCTTATAAGACAGGCTATTGATGAAGTTGGCTGCAGCAGCTGTACTAAAATGAAAAGGATAACTGGCAATAGTGCACTATTAATAAGTAGTCTCCACCCAAGATAGTAAGTCATGGGACAGTTTATTATGGTTTAATAACAATTTTAGAACATTAGTATTGAAGCAAAACATTATTGAAAGCAGGTTTAAACAAATATATAACTTTAGTGACAAACAGAAACTGAATGAGACCAAATGTGGAAAAAAAGAATAATTATGGCCATATGTACAATTGTTTGACTTTCTTGATAGCTTGGTTCTCCTGCTATGGATCTACACAAATCTCAGGCCAGTAGTATTTTGTACGAACCCCTTGACAATCTCACAGATTTAACAATGACAATACAGTATGTAAATTGAACTGAATAGTGGCAAAGGAATACTTTTTCCCTGTTACTAGTTTATTTCAAAATTTGTGATGATGCAACTCCCTGCATCTTGTAGGTGCTACCTGTGATCCCTTGGTCACAATCAACGAAGAATAAAAAGCATTTACTTACATATAAAGCAATACTAGAATAGTAGTATCAATCATTTAGTTAAATTTATTTCTCTTAATCTCCTTAAGGTCAGTATCTTTGCTTCAATTACATTTTTTTAAAAAATGAAGGTGAACACCATACAGGTATCTGAGTGTAGTTTATTTTATTCCACTGATCAGTGGCATTGTATCAGTTTATTTTTACAAGATTGAAACTCTTGATTTATCCTTTTCACATTTGTTGCCCTTTTAAACTGTAAAATACAGGGAATGAGAGGCTATTTTCAACTGGTACAGTAACCAGGTGGCAGTTTAAAAAAAAGAGTTGAAGGGCATGAAAAAGAAAGGAGTGCAACAGGACTGTAGCCTATCGCAACCCTCCTTTAGTCTGTACACTGAGTAAGCAGTAACAGAAACAAAATAAAAATTTGGAGTAAAAACTGAAGTTCAGGGAACAGAAATAAAAACTTTTGAGGTGGTTTGGCAATGACACTGTAATTCTGTTAGACAGTAAAGAACTTTGAAGAGCAGTTAAATTGAGTGGACAGTGTCTTGAACGGAGGATACAAGTTGACCATCAACAAAAGCAGAATGAGGATAATGGAATGCAGTCTAACTAAATCACATGATGCTGAGGGAATTAGATTAGGAAACAAGACATTTAAAGTAGTAGATGCGTTTTGTTACTTGGGCAGCAAAATAACTGATGATGGCTGATGTACAGAAAGAATAAAATTTAGAGTGGCAATGCAAGAAAAGCCCTTCCAAAGAAAAGAAATGTGTTAACATCGATTAAAGATTTAAGTGTTAGTAAGTATTTTCTTAAAGTATTTGTAGGTAGTTTAGCCCTTTATGGAAGTGGAACATCGATGATAAGAAGAGAATAGCAGCATTTCGAATGTGCTGCGATAGAAGAATGGTGAAGATTGGAAGGGTAGACCACATAACCAGTGAGGAGATACGAACTGGGCTGAAAAGAAATTTGCACCACAACCTGACTAGAAGAAGGGATCAGTTGACAAGACCCATTCTGAGACATCAAGGGATCACCAATTTAGTATTGGAGGGAAGTGTGGTCAGTAAAAATTGAAGAGGGAGACAGAGATGAAAACAGTAAGCAGATTCAGAAGGATGTAAGTTGCAGTAGCTATTCGGAACTGAACAGGCTTGCACAGATTATAGTAGTATCAAGAGCTGCATTAAACTAGTCTTCGGACTGAAGCCAAAATAAGATTGGCTACATTACAGAATATAGATAATTAAATATTTCATGGAACTATTCCAACAATATCATGAAAAGGATAGTTGCTACTCACTATATAGTAGAGATACTGAGTCATACATAGGCACAACAAAAAGACTGTCAGAAGTGAGCTTTTGGTCGATAAGACCTTTGTCAAAAATACACAGAAACACACACACACACACACACACACACACACACAAAACCGGAGTTTCTGGCTGTTGAAGCTAGACTGTGAACAGCAGTGCATGATGGGAGAGACAACCAGGTGGTAGGGGTAAGGAGGGGGCTGGGGCAGGGAGGCGGGACATAGCAGGTTATGGGTGGGGAACGGTAAGTGCTACTTGTGGGAGTGTACAGGTACAAGATGGAGAAAGGGTACGGCAGCCAGGTGCAGGTGTGAGGTTAGACAGCGGAGGGGAGGAGGGAGGTAGCAGGAAAGGAGAGAAGTAAAAAGACTAACTGAACGTTGGTGGAATAGATGGCTGTGTAGTGCTGGAATGGGAACAAGGAAGGGGTTAGATGGGTAAGGACAATGACTGATGAAGGTTGAGGCCAGGAGGGTTACAGGAACACAGGATATGTTGCGCACCTGCACAATTCAGAAGAGCTGGTGTTGATGCGAAGGATCCAGATGGCACAGGCTGTGAAGCAGTCATTGAAATGAAGAATGACATGTTGGGTGTGGAGGTGATTGCTCAATAACGAGATGGTCCACCTGTTTCTTGACCACAGTTTGTATGCCGACAGACAGCTTGTCAATTGTCATGTCCATGTAGAATGCAGCACAGTGGTTCCAGCTTAGCTTGTAGATCACATGATTGGTTTTGCAGGTAGCCTTGCCTTTGATGGGCTCTGTGATGTTTGTGACAACTGGAGTAGATGGTGATAGGATCTACTACAGGGGTACGACTATGAGGCAAGGGGTTGGGAGCAGGAGTTGTGTAGGGATGTACAAGGATATTGTATAGGTTCTAGGGGCGACAGAATACCACAGTGGGAGGGGTGGAAAGGATCGTGGGTAGACATTCCTCATTCATGCCCTGAAATAAGGAATGTCCTATCCACTATCCTTCCCATCCCTCCCACAGTGGTATTTTGCTGCCCACCAAACCTACACATTATCCTCATCCATCTCTACAGAAGCCCTGCTTCCAAACCCTTGCCTCATGGCTCATATCCCTGTAATAGACCTAGATGCGAGACCTATCCTGTACACCCTCCCACCAGCACCTACTCCAGTCCAGCCACAAGCATCACCTATCCCATCAAAGGCAGGGCTACCTGTGAAACTAGTCATGTTACCTACAAGCTAAGCCGCAATCACTGTGCCGCATTTTACGTGGGTCTGACAACTAACACGCTGTCTGTCCGCATGAATAGCCACTGACAAACAGGTGGACCACGCAATTGCTGACCATGGTGCCTGAAATGACTGTCTTCATTTCAGTGACAGCTTCATAGCCTGTGCCATATAGATCCTTCCCATCAACACCAGCTTCTCTAAATTGTGCAGGCGGGAATTCTTCCTGCCATATATCCTAATTTCCATAACTCTCCTGGTCTCAACCCTCATTGGTCATTGTCTTTACATGTCAGCCCCTTTCCTGTTCCCATTTCAGCACTATACAGCCCTCTATTCCATCAACACACTTTCAATCTTTTCATTTCTCTTCTTTTGCACTACCCCTCCCCCACCCTCCATTTAAACTCCCAACAGCACCTACCTGCCTGACCCTCTCTTGATCTCGTGCCTGTATGCTCCCACAAGTAGCACACACACACACACACACACACACACACACACACACACACACACACACACACACACACACAGAGAGAGAGAGAGAGAGAGAGAGTACTTTTTTGATGAAGGTCTGGTTGGCCAAAACTCACTACCTGACAGTCTTTTTGTTGTACCTATCTGCAACTCAGCATCTCCTCTATATGGTGAGTAGCAACCACCCTTTTCATAATGTTGTTACATTCCATTGTGGATTTTCCACTGTTTGACAGAACTGTTCCAAGTTATTTATATGGAAGAAAAAGCCAATTGTACAGTGGGTGGTACAGGCCGTTCACATTCAATGTTGTGAAAACATAGCATCAAGAGGTGCAGCTCAGTGGGTAGGTATAAGACAAATCCAAAGGTGCGATACTCAATTCCAAATCAATCTTAAGATATTTTTCTGTTACTTATTGCTTCTTTCATCTCTAGAAAATTATCAGTTAATGTGAAAAGTTTCACAGTGCTTCAGAGTCCACATTAAACTGTTGATCCCCTTCCTACTGACTGGGTAAGCCAGCTCAAATGCCACATGAAAGCAAGGGAATAATATCTCCAATAGGATCACACCTAGTAAAGGATAACAAATTTCAACAAATCTTGAGGTGATGACAGATTCACTTTACCTTAGCATCAAGCAAAGAATTCTGAACTTCCAGGCAGATTAAAATTGTATGCTGCATCACAACCTGCGTCCAGAACCTTTCATGGGCAGTGCTCTTACCAACTGTAATACACAGATATGATCCAAGACCTAGCACACAATTTTTATCTGCCAGTAAGTTTCAGAAAGTACACACTTCACAGCAAAATGCAAGATTCAATCTGCAGACAACTAGTTGCCAAAACCCAACCCAATGGATAGCTTTGTCCAGATCTGCCCATTTTAGTGAAACGGATGGTTTATAAGTTTTGGGTATGCAGTCAACATATTATGTTCTTTACACAATACTTCAGCAATTTCCCTAGTTTTCTTGCTTAGTTGTTTATATATGCTTAGATTGTCTCCTAAATCATTTATATAAATTAGGAACAAAAGAGGGTATATAACACTTCCTAATGGAATGCCAGATGTCACCTCTCTTTTACTCATAGACTTTCCATTTACTGTGGACTGTGGCCTTTGTGACAGGAAACCACAAATCCACTCTCACAACTGAGGCAATACACCATAGTCACACAACTTGACTGGAAGTGCCTTGTTGGGAATGTTGTCAATAGCCTTCTGGAAATCTAGAAATGTGGAATCACACAGTACCCATTACTTCATGTGAATAAACAGCTATATGTGCTGCACAAAAATGATATTTTCTGTATCCATGCCCACAGTTTTCTTCGAGATAATTGACAATGTTTGAACACGGTATATTTCCAAAATACTACTGCAAATCAACATCAGCATATGGGTCTGTAATTTATCGGATTACTCCTATCTGCTTCCTTGAATATTGTGAAGGTACTGATTGTCTCTTGCCACTGGTGTAACCAGAATCTCTTTGGATTTCCTGCCAGACTTCGAGACCAAGTTTTGCCGTGGAATTTATTAAATGCATCTTGTATTGAAATCTGCAGTAGGGTTCGAGTTTCAGTGAAATATCGCCATTCTTCGAGATTTTGTGTTCTTTTATATTTGGCATGGGTTTTTTTTGTGCATGTGTGCCATGGATAATCAGTACCATCTTTTATAAATGTATGCAGATAAATCTCTCAACTGCTGCCAATATTTCTTTGAATTTAAGCCAGTCTAGTCCACACTTATATAGTTTGGAAGGAGTGGAGACAGTCTGGAAGGCATCAAGCAAATTCTTATCTGCTTATAGTAAGTACATATATTTTGTATTAATTTCTGGTGATTTGGACATTACTGTGTTCAGTCTTGTTACAACGATCTTATGGTCACTACTCCCTGCATCCGTCATGATGCTCCCTATTTGCTTATGTTATTCACTGTTAAGAGGTCAAGTATGTTTTCAAAAACATTTATGCTTTGAGAGGGCTGCTGAGCTAATTCCTCAAAATAATTTTCAGAGAAGGCATTTAGTACAATTTTGGATGAAGTTTTAGCTTACCACTGACTTTAAACAACATATCGAGGGTAAAGTCACCACCAATTATAGTTGTATAAGTGGGGTACCTATTTGAAATGAAACTGAAGTTAGTTTTCTTTTAACTGTTCATCAAATGAATCATCTAGGAAGATGGTGGTGTGTGGTTTTTTTGTGTGTGTGTGTGGGGGGGGGGGGAGGGGCGGCATGTAAAAGGAACAAATTTTTAATTGATTCAGATTGACAAATATAACCTCTACTCATACTCACAGGAACCTTCTGCTTTAATTTTGCTGCAAGGTAAACTACTACTAACAGCAACAAACATGCAACCACCAACTGTATTTAATCTATGCTTTCGGAGTATCCGAGACTCCTTGCAAAAATTTCAGCTGAACTTACCTCTGACTTCAGCCAGATTTAGGTAACTGTAATGATTTGAACTACATTTTCTATTAGCATTTGGATCTTGGCCCTTTCGCAACACAACTATGACAATTTAGCAATACAATATGGACTTTTGCTATGTGTACTCTCGTCCTGTGTTTGTCCAGCACCCTTCAAGACTGAAACCCTTTCTGTACTTTCCTGAGATACTCTAACTTAAAAAACAGCACAATCCATTCGACACAACCCCCGTTATCTGTGTAGCCTCCTCCTGTGTGTAGTGGACCTCTGACCTATTAAGTGGAATCCAAAACCACACTGTTCTATGGCACAAGTTGAGGAGTCTGCAGCCTACGCAGTCGCAGAATGCTATGAGACTCTGATTTTCACTCTCCAATTGGCTTTGTATCAAAGATCTGCAATCAGTCCTTTCAATGATGCTAGAGATGGTGAACTATATCTTCATCTCACATGCAAGACTGGCGCTCTTTACCAATTCAGATAACCAACCAAAACCAGAGAGAATCTCCCATAATCCAAAGTGGCACATACTGTTTTTCCAACATGAGCTACCATCTGCAATTGACTGCACCCTGTGCTCATCTGGAAGGACCTGTTCCATATTTGGGATGACCTCCCCCCCCCCCCCCCCCCCCCGCCCTAGTATACACACTGGACTACTACTGTTGCTTGGCAACCATACCCCTAAGGGAGCCAATTACCAATCTAACTTTGGAGCTCTCAACCACCAGTAATCCCACCTCCTGTAAATGCCCAGACCTTGCAGGCTGAGAGGTTTCCTCTGAAACAGGGCACACAACTGTATTAGCTGCAGACAGCACTTGAAACCTGTTTGTCAGTCAAACCACAGAGACCCTGCAACCAGTGTCCCAGAAAGTCTTTTGCTGCCTGCCACATCACAAAACAATCTGCCATTCAACCACAGGTGGGGGGAGTCACCCTCAATGTGAGCAGTAAATGGGGTGATCACAGTGGTGGAGTGACTGGGGGACACGTGGGATATACTAAACATCCCTTGGATCCCCACATCCAGCCTCCACAGTGATACCCACACACAATAGCCTCAAGCTGCGTAACCAATGTCAGCATCATCTGGAGGTGTGAGTGAAGGGTCACCAACTCTACTTGCATCTGAACACATCACAGTCCCTATCCATAACAAAGATGAAGGATCTAAACACTAGACAATTATTAAAGTGCAGAACTGTGGCTACTTGACACACAAACATACAAGGAATTTAATATTTTACACTAAAATGCACACACTCTCTCTCTTCTCAGCGATCACAGGCCCTGTAGACCACGTGCTGCATCAACGATCTGCTTCCACCACCTCCTATCTCTCGCAGCCTCTCTCCACTCTGCGGAAATTCCTAATGCTGCGATGTCCTCCTCTATGTCATCTTTCCACCTTGTATGAGGTCGGCCCAATGGTCTTGTTGCCTGGAGAGTTCCTTCAAATGCTTTCTTGGTGATTCTGTTGCTTTCCATTCTGGCCCAATGTCCAGCCCATTGCAGTCTCCTACTTTTTAATTTCTGGATGATAGTGGGTTGATTCATTAACTGATGAATTTCATTGTTCTTTCGAATTCTCCATACGCCATACAGGTCCCCAGATTTTTCTCATTACTTTTCTTTCAAAAACATTCAGTTTTTCTCTTTCATTCCTTGTAAGCGTCCAGCTCTCTGAACCGTACAGTACTATGGGGCAGATAATAGTGTTGTATATCTTCATCTTTGTGGTGATTGACAAAGCTTTACTTTTGAGTGGGCTGATTAGTGAGTACAGACATCTTGACCCTGAGGCTATTCTTTCATTTATATCCATTGTTATGAAATTTTTACTGTTGAAACGTGATCCAAGGTATTTAAACTAGAGAACTTTTCTGAATTTAGAATGTTGGTCAATTTCAAAGTAAGGATTTGGGTTTATGACTTGACCTATTTCCATATATTCAGTTTTCTATATGTCCTGACATCTCTTATAAATGAAGTGAAATGTTGATCTGTCATAACATGGTCAATCTGATTTACTGTTTTGCCACTTGGAGAGCACCATGTACAGTCTTAGACATAAAAACTGACCGCCGGCCGGCCGCCACAGAGACTAAGTCCGAGTCGTTCACTTAAGGTGGCCAATAAAACTGACCGCCCCTGGAAACTCTAAGTTCGGCCATCTGCACAATCTGGCAACATTGTAAGATGGGGAAGTGTCAAGAGGAAGTGTTCTGAGGCGTTATCGGAGTGTGTGAGCCCATGGTCTATTGGAAACCGTCGTGCATTCTAAACTTATGGTCGCCTGTTCGCGTCCAAGTGTATTTTTTTTTTTACATTTTGGCCTTCGTCTAAGTTTCGAGCCTGATTGAACATCGAACATAATTCGCTTCACAGTCTACCCACCAGCAATAACAAGTACTACCTGAAACAATTCCGCAGGACAGTTCATGGCTGCGACGTGATCAGAACAGCTTACGCTCGAGCGTTTCCTCGCGCTGCAGTGGCTACCGGCCACCGGCCAGAAGCCACCCGCCCCCTGAAATCCGGCGCCGCTCAGGTGAAGGCGGCGCTACGCAGTCAGTGTATGTGTCAACTGTCATTTTCGAATTTGAAGCTCTAGTTATCATCTTACAGTTAAGCACTGGATTTTTCATACCTGAAAATCATGAACTATGGTTATGCATTGTAAAATTGAGTCGCAAGTGGAAAAAGGCGTAACATCTGCAACACAATATATACTTTTGGTATAACAGAGGGGTGAATGCAGAGGAGGCAGCTAGAAAGATTTGAACTGTGTGTGGAGCGAGGTGCTTTTGGGAAAAATACACCAGAAAAAGATGTTCTTGTTTCAACAAAGGTCATTCTGGCATGAATGATTTTCCACATTAAGGAAGTCTCGACTACTGATGTGATGGATTACCACTTAACCATCATGCGACATTTGCATTCAACAGGGAAAGTTCAGAAGTCTGGTGTAGGAGTACTGCTTGCTCTAATACGAAACAACAAAAATCACCAGAGTGACTATTATTGAACGTCACCAGGTCACTTATTGAGCATTCCTATGCAGTACTGTTACTGATAACGAGTTATGATGCCTTTATCGTTAACTTCCTAAGAAGAAATGAAAGGCTGAGCCCCACCAAAAGACAAACTCGAGCAAAGGGTAGTGTGAACACAATAGTTTACATCTGATGGCTCCAAAATGTGTTTTGGGCTATGAATTCTGCTCCAAGGGGTGTGTGCATCACAGCAGGAATTTGTTGTCAACAACTGAGACACCTTTCGGTCGCAATGAAAATCGACCGACAAAACTACATCACCTGTGCTACTGCATGATAACGCACTCTTTTGATCTGAGAAACAAAACTATCCAGGAGATTGATAGGAAAGTCGTCTCTCAGGCACTTGTATTGATAGGGAAGTCCTCTCACAAGCAGTTGTCCCTCTCGTCATATACTCGTAGAATTTTATGTTTCCCGCTCTTGATCGATCAACTGTCAAGGCAATTCATTTCTAGATGAAAATACTCTTCAAACCACACTGGTTTAAAGACATCGTTAGAAACAATAGATTTCTACGGGCGTGGAATTTGTAAACTACTTTAGCATTGTCAGATTGTTTTAGATATCGTGAAAGAAACTTCTGCTCTGATTAATTTCTCTTTGATGATTAGTGTTGCGTTCAGTAAACTAATGGAGAACGCAATTAAAATATTCACTGAACTAACCCAAATTAAATTCAGCTTACTGCAGAAACATCATGACGGCAGCCTACCATAATAAAGCATCAAGTATCTGTAAGACGATTGCGCCTATTTTAACACTAATTAGTAGGATATTACCGACTTTTGACTTCAAAAAGGTCTGTATTTACTTCATTTCCTGTACCATTCGCAAGTATTATGAAAATGTGGCAGTTCATAGATAAAATTATGTATTCACAACAAAAAATATGTCGGCTGAAAACAAAAGTGGCATTATGAGTTTTGCAGTACCGTAAGGTTTTCTCTCTGACACTAAGAGGTACTAAAAGTAGCAAGATGAATTTTGCTTGAGCGTTGTCTTACGATCCCCTTATTGAGTTTGTATCTGCCTGCTTGTAGCTCTGCTACAAAAGAATAAAAAATCTGACTTTCAGCGAGTCTCAAAAGGCGGAATAAAGCAGCTTGCACCTGGTAGCCAAGCATGTTACCTGAGAACTGTTTTTTTCCTAAAGTGGGTAGACATCATTTTGAAGTTGAATTGTTGGCAAATGTCAGTCAGACGTGTGCCGTTGGTGTAAGTGTTTCGATGATAGAGCTGCGTTCGAGAAATGCCATGCCGAAGATTGGTGCGCATTTCGCTACCTTTTGTTGTGTTTTGCTCTTGAAGATGCGATGGTTCCCGTAATGCAAGGTTTCATTGTCAGTTAGTCATGGTTCTGGAAGAGCAAGCATGAGAATTTTTTGTCGGTCGATTTCTTATGTGAGATTATGTAGTTCTTGTGTTTGGATCAATGTATCAATGTTTAGTTTGCAAATGCATGTTTTCTGCTTGTAGGGAAATTTACCAGAGATCTCCGATATTATCTGCCGTGCTAGCCTGGACTCCCCAGAATCCGAAAATCCAGCTGCCGCCTTTCGACGGGCGGTTTGTGTACCACCTGGGGTAAAGTTGACGTTGCTTCCACAGTTCATGTTTGTTTCTGTTTCATTGGTATGGCCTGGGTGATACCAGGACCAGACAGGACCAGAGAGTGCTGAAGCCTTTGGAAGAAAATATTTTCAGCCGAGCTCATTGAGCTAAAACACGGTGACCAGAGTACTGGTGATTTTCACTCATACGTGTCTGGATTTCGTATTCAACGGATTGAGTAGTTCAGAATTGTGTTAGCATTTAGTTCACCCCAAGTATTTGATTTCCTCGCTACCACCCATATGTGGGAGGCTTTCCCCTATCCCCCACACTGGATTATTATTATTACTGTTATTATTGTTATTATTATGTCATCAGCAAGTCCGATATGGTGTATCTTCCCACCACTGACGTAAATGTGTATTGTTCGATTCAATATTCCCATCACATAAATGTGGGTTATAATTACGTTACATTGCTCCTAGTAGACATATTTCTCACTTTTTCTTAGACAGTTGCTAAATGTTACTCCATCAAAGGAATTATGTGTCCAGCATTGTTGCAATACAGACGCCCAAATTATCCGATTTCTGTAAATTGATTTTGATACCAGATCGTTCTTATCGGATTCAGCCAGTCAGTCTTAATGTGGATATCCAACTACGTCTCTCATCACACGATTGACTGGGTAAACCACATTCTTAATCGGGCTGTTGAATCTGGATCACTTATCTATGACAGGGCCTGAATTCTTAAACACTATGGAAAATACTAATACAATGTGCTTATTACAAACACGTTATTTGAATATAAATATATGAAGTAAAGAGAGAACAATTTATTTACAGGAGCAGTGCCCCATCCATCATAGCAGAGCAGTGCAAGATTGGTTTCAGGGCCAAGAGAGGATAAATCTGTTGCCGTTTGTTACACGATCACCGAACATCAACCAGATAGAGAATATGTGGGCAGACGTAACAAGGTCATTGTCATGTGGACCTACAAATGAAAGCGACCTTTGGGCAAATGTAGAAAACATATGGTGGGAAGTAAACCATGATGCTATACTATCGATGACTTAATGAAATCAATGCCCCTACGCCTTCAGGACATCTTACGTAATGATGGTGGGTGGGTTGGTTACTAAAAGTACACTCGTCCACAAAACCCATGTGGGCAATTATCTGATAATCCTTCAAGCTTTGCTTTGTCGCAGCTCTTTAGCATACAAGTCCATTTCCTTTCAGTCTCCTCCTTACAATTCTTGCAATGCAAGGTAATTGAAAAATCTCATCCACTCGACGCCAACTGAGGAATTGATTGGAGCATGTGTTGTTCAACACACAGTAGTCGTCACCCTCACTGGAATCAATGACTTGTGTGTGTGTGTGTGTGTGTGTGTGTGTGTGTGTGTGTGTGTGTGTGTGTGTGTGTGTGTTATTGTGCTTATTACAGTATGGGAAAAATGCAACACAGACGAGTTCTCCTAGAGCAGTGAGGATATTTGGACATGTCGTATTCAACAGTGTTTGCCTACTGCCACAACACTTCACAGAATCCATGAGGCAGACAACACAACTGTGCGTGCACATCAGACGTCATTCAGTTAGACGTCAGTAGATGGACGGAAACGTCAAATTAACCTCACTTTCCGAGTTGTATTCAATCCAAAATGACGTGTTATTAAAGTAGTTGAGCGTTCTAGCAATTACGCTTTGATAATTTCCTATGAGTATTCCGGTAGCCAAAAGGACCCGTTATTGTGAAACCATCGGGAACTGCATTAATATTAAACTGCAAGAAGTTGGGACAATACGTAGACTGAAACTTCCTGGCAGATTATAACTGTGTGCCCGACCGAAACTCTAACTCGGGTTCGAGTCTCGGTCGGGCACACAGTTTTAATCTGCCAGGAAGTTTCATATCAGCGCACACTCCGCTGCAGAGTGAAAATCTCATTCTGGAAATACGTAGACTCTTCTTTTACTATTATTTACTATTATTTAGGATTCTCTCCGTCCTAGGCGTAATGCAAATATAACTTCACATTTATGAGGCGCTTGCCGCTATTGTTGACAAACATCAGCAACTTGTAATCTCTGGGAGTTACAACTTCGTATTGATAATGGTACAGGTCGTCAGTAGTTGTGGTGTTGTTGTTGTCAAACTACTTACAGTGACGTTATTGGCTGCGCACATAATTTAGCGCTGACTACCTACTTAAGTAAAGATATTGTGGTGGCGTCGTCGCTTCTCTTTATTTGGTATCAGCTTGAGTAATCCGATTTAATGAACATAGTACTCTATCCGCGAGCTGCTAATAATACAGTGTGACTACAGAGATCATCGTACGGGTATTACATTAATTCTGCAGTGAATTGCTTAACAAATATTACCCTCAGCTATGCAGCTGGAATGACTCATTACACAGGTACTCTATGTTGCACTTGGTTAAGTGATCAGTTCGGTGCAATCCTGCTTCTACTGTTCGTAAATACTCTTATACTGACCATTCGTTATTTGACTAAATATGCACTACAATCGGATTCGCATGTGTATGACATGGGTTAGCGTCATCACAAAGCAATGGCTAAGGGTTGGATGCCGGTGAAGTCCCGATACATTGATGGCAACACAAATGTTCGCAAATCATCTCTGTTGCCTCAAAAAACAATTGCATCTTAAATATCGAAGGACGAACGTCCACACTGTCACAACGCGTTGAAATACAGCAACGATGGCAGATGAAAATTTGTGACCGACCGGCCTTCGAACCTGGACCTTCTTCTTAGTAGACAGACGCGCTGACCACTGCACTATTTTTTTAGAAAAAAGTTTGAGAAGACTTTCGAAGATCCGAGGCCTGGCCACAATGCCCCCCCCATACCTGTCTACTGAGTAGCTGCATTATTCCAATATATTCCATGTTTGTTGCCATATGTGCCTTAAACTGTAGAACAAAATTGAAGTAGTAATTAAGGTAAAATAAATTACAGATTGCCGCCTCCAATGGCGTGCGTTCCTTGCAGAACATAACTTATAACAGTTAAGAGGGTGACGGAAAAATACATAACAAACATTCATTCAGAAACATATTCACAATTTGAGTTGTTATGCACTGGATGCATATGAGGTCTGTAAAGAAGCCATATATTTTTCAACAAATGAAAGAAACTTCGAAGCCGGAGGGATTTTGCGAAATTAGAACATTTCTGACTTTAGATCCAATGTAAAAGAAGATTCCAGGAATAAAAAAAGTGAAAGAATAGTATTCTGCTTCTAATCAATAAAACTGCCCACATCTTTGTAGCCCACATAAAGCAATAGACAAAAAATTTTGAAACCATTCCTTATATTTGTTATACTTCTTCAGCTTAAAATGTCCTTCTGCAATATAAAACATGTACTTTTCTAAGTTCGAAGTTTTTTTGTTAACATGTAAAAACTGTTATTGTTTGTGGACGGGTAACATTTCCAGTGTGGTTGTAAAGCTTCAGTTATCGGTATATGACTTTCTGCGGTTCTGTTGATATTGCTGATTTCTTCCTAATGCAGTTCCAAATTCTGATTCTATTTTCAGAAAAGAACATGTGAGCTACAGTTTCTACAAGCCGATATTTGTCGCAGTATGGAGACGGTCTCAATTTGATTTTCCTTCATCGTTCCGCTGAGGGTATGGTTTCGTTTACAACATCGCAACATACGGCACTGACTTTAGTTGGTAGGACTTTATTGTTGATATTTTTCCAGACGTTCATCCAGTTTTTAGTAGGTTAATTTACCGGAATTGGTTTGTGAAGACGATGTCTGGTAATATAATCATAGACGGTTCTAGTGTTTGTTTGTGCTGGTGGAAGTCTTATACAGCTCCAATCGCCATAGTACTTTCGGACGTAATCTAGGCTGGCATGCTACATTAACAGGAGCATTTCTATCCCCAGGATCTAATGAGAGGAACAGAAGTTTCGTGATGCCTGTCTTAGTGGCATGTATTAGTTTAAAAGCACGTCTTTAATTCCAAGTCCTCCGTTTTGCCTCCGCAAAGTCGCCGTGTGGAAGGATACTTTGAAGACATTTTGTTTCCACACATACCAAGAGGCTACAGCTAATATTTTATGTGCAGTGACCTGCAGTATCGGTAAGACTGCTGCGATATGATATATTTTGCTAAGTATGTATGTATTTATAAACTGAACTTTCTGCAGTCAGTCTGACGATCGCATGTCATGGTCCTTCAACAAGGCTCCGATGACATTAAGTTTCCGCTCCCAATTGTTCGTTGCAATGAGCTTGGGATTCGCCCTTAACCACAAACCCAGATGCGATTTCCCATCTTTGCCGCATACCACATGCGCGGTACCTATAACATAAGGCTTATTCTGCTGAAGAACTTGATGCCCAAAAGTCCTTAAATAAGAATCTCCGAGCGGTAGTAATGCATGAAAGGAAACATACTGTTGGACAAAAGAATGGACAGCTCTCTGCTTTTTTGCTTGTCCGATAGCGCCTAAGATAAGAATCTGGTGTCATATTATGCTTCAGAACCATAAACTGTTTATTTTTTAGTTCATACTAAAACAAAAGCTATGATATGAGATGAGGAAATGACTTATATGCTTCTCAGGAACTTCAGTTTTTCGTGTTTATTTTCTCACTTCATACTAAAACAAGGGCGTTGATATGAGAAGAGGAACTGAAATACATGCTTCCAAGACATCATATTTCCTTATGTGCAGTTAATTTTTGCGTCTTAGATAAATTTTGGTATCATCCCACATTAATTTGTGACAATGTTCCCATATTTTTGGGATTCAAATAGAGTGGACATTTCATCACTGGTAAATATTCTGATGAAACCCATTGCAATTCCTCCATGGCACATGTGAGCAGAGTCTCACATTTGTTACTGAACACACAGGCAGTGATGTCCGCTCACTGCAGTCAGAGTCAAGGTGATTTCTTTCCGTTTATGGCGAAGCGTCTGCTCCAGTGTCCAGGCTCAGCCAACATAAACAAATCGCGGCGGCATTGGGCACTGCTAGCCGCTGCACTTACGAGCCGCAACAACAAGAGCGCACTGTCTCTCCTAATGATATTATGGAGTTAATACATCTTACTTACTCAATGTAATATGCAGGACGTGGGTTGGGTAAAAATTCAGTCTTTAACTTACCATCGCATTAAAATAATGTACAGTCACATATGATGCAATATTTATTGTTGGTTGTCTCTAATGTTAATAGTATTGATTCAGATTGTGCGTGAACACGAAAACACACACACACACACACACACACACACACAAGTCATTGATTCCAGTGAGGGTGACGACTACTGTGTGTTGAACAACACATGCTCCAATCAATTCCTCAGTTGGCGTCGAGTGGATGAGATTTTTCAATTACCTTGCATTGCAAGAATTGTAAGGAGGAGACTGAAAGGAAATGGACTTGTATGCTAAAGAGCTGCGACAAAGCAAAGCTTGAAGGATTATCAGATAATTGCCCACATGGGTTTTGTGGACGAGTGTACTTTTAGTAACCAACCCACCCACCATCATTATGTAAGATGTCCCGAAGGCGTAGGGGCATTGATTTCATTAAGTCATCGATAGTATAGCGTCATGGTTTACTTCCCACCATATGTTTTCTACATTTGCCCAAAGGTCGCTTTCATTTGTAGGTCCACATGACAATGACCTTGTTACGTCTGCCCACATATTCTCTATCTGGTTGATGTTCGGTGATCGTGTAACAAACGGCAACAGATTTATCCTCTCTTGGCCCTGAAACCAATCTTGCACTGCTCTGCTATGATGGATGGGGCACTGCTCCTGTAAATAAATTGTTCTCTCTTTACTTCATATATTTATATTCAAATAACGTGTTTGTAATAAGCACATTGTATTAGTATTTTCCATAGTGTTTAAGAATTCAGGCCCTGTCATAGATAAGTGATCCAGATTCAACAGCCCGATTAAGAATGTGGTTTACCCAGTCAATCGTGTGATGAGAGACGTAGTTGGATATCCACATTAAGACTGACTGGCTGAATCCGATAAGAACGATCTGGTATCAAAATCAATTTACAGAAATCGGATAATTTGGGCGTCTGTATTGCAACAATGCTGGACACATAATTCCTTTGATGGAGTAACATTTAGCAACTGTCTAAGAAAAAGTGAGAAATATGTCTACTAGGAGCAATGTAACGTAATTATAACCCACATTTATGTGATGGGAATATTGAATCGAACAATACACATTTACGTCAGTGGTGGGAAGATACACCATATCGGACTTGCTGATGACATAATAATAACAATAATAACAATAATAACAGTAATAATAATAATCCAGTGTGGGGGATAGGAGAAAGCATCCCACATATGAGTGGTAGCGAGGAAATCAAATACTTGGGGTGAACTAAATGCTAACACAATTCTGAACTACTCAATCCGTTGAACACGAAATCCAGACACGTATGAGTGAATATCACCAGTACTCTGGTCACCGTGTTTTAGCTCAATGAGCTCGGCTGAAAATATTTTCTTCCAAAGGCTTCAGCACTCTCTGGTCCTGTCTGGTCCTGGTATCACCCAGGCCATACCAATGAAACAGAAACAAACATGAACTGTGGAAGCAACGTCAACTTTACCCCAGGTGGTACACAAACCGCCTGTCGAAAGGTGGCAGCTGGATTTTCGGATTCTGGGGAGTCCAGGCTAGCACGGCAGATAATATCGGAGATCTCTGGTAAATTTCCCTACAAGCAGAAAACATGCATTTGCAAACTAAACATTGATACATTGATCCAAACACAAGAACTACATAATCTCACATAAGAAATCGACCGACAAAAAATTCTCATGCTTGCTCTTCCAGAACCACGACTAACTGACAATGAAACCTTGCATTACGGGAACCATCGCATCTTCAAGAGCAAAACACAACAAAAGGTAGCGAAATGCGCACCAATCTTCGGCATGGCATTTCTCGAACGCAGATCTATCATCAACTCTGTCAAAGAAATCACACCGATCAACAATCGACTTATGACTATGCTCATTCAGAGCCACCCCCCCCCCCCCCCCAAAAAAAAATATACACTCATCAATGCACATGCCCCCACCAACATCCACCGTGCGACCGCTACGGTCGCAGGTTCGAATCCCGCTTTGGGCATGAATGTGTGTGATGTCCTTAGGTTAGTTAGGTTTAAGTAGTTCTAAGTTCTAGGGGACTGATGACCTCAGAAGTTAAGTCCCATAGTGCTCAGAGCCATTTGATCCATTTGAACCACCAACATTGAAAATAAGAAAAACACCGAAAATGTTGAAAAATTCTACAAGATACTCGAAAAAATTATGAGCAAAATTCACCAAGAGACGTGAAATTACTGATGGGACACTTCAACTCTCTATTTGGGATAGAATAAACCTATAGAAAAATCATTGTTACAAATTCATCACACCGAAACACTTACACCAACGGCACACGTCTGTCTGACATTTGCCAACAATTCAACTTCAAAATGATGTCTACCCACTTTAGGAAAAAAACAGTTCTCAGGTAACATGCTTGGCTACCAGGCACAAGCTGCTTTATTCCGCCTTTTGAGACTCGCTGAAAGCCAGATTTTTTATTCTTTTGTAGCAGAGCTACAAGCAGGCAGGTACAAACTAGAGATGGGCAAAACTGTTCTTTTCAGAGATTGGCTCAGAACTGTTCACTCCCTAAATGAATTAGCTCTTTTTCATGACTCACCACTCATTTACAATATAAAATAAATGGAAGGCACATTGCCCTTTAAACTTGGTTTATTCCAGTACTATACCTGTATTTTGATCTTATTTGATCCTATTTTGAAGTAACACAGATAATGGGTAAGAATTTTGTATTGTTTATTGAAATTTCCACGATATGACAAAGTTTTTGATTACTGATTTATTTTGCACTATCGTGGTTTTTTGGGTGATCGGAAAATGTTGTAACTTGAGATTTACATTAACAATATATTTGGCTATAATGTATTAAAATTTCATTAACCTCATACAAATACATCGCAAGCCATATATTTTTAAAGTGAACGTTTCCTTTCGAAGACGCCTAAAATCGCAAAATCCGTACCAGAATAAGAAAAAAAAATATAAATTTGACTGTAAAACGAAAGTGCTGCATATAGCCTTACGCAGAATAAAACAAGGAAAATATTGGTGTATCACATTTTGCGATACGTTTATCGGTTCGCTCATAATTAAAGCGTAAATTCGAGTGTCTATAATAAAAATCCTATAGTAAGAGGAGTCATCAGGAACCTAATCTAATCAGTTTAAACAAATAAAAATAAAATAAAAACAATTGATGTATACATAACATAATAATGTAATATACATAGCGGCATTACTACGAAGAACAATATCCAGTGGGGACGAACTCCGATGCAGAGGCGCTGAGTCGAGCAGGTCGAGCCGCGAGCTGTATTACTGCGTGAGCTGAGACCGCAGAGACCACAGTGACACCTGAGTCGCTTTGCTCGACGCTCTGGCTAGAGTCGAGACGGTGGGGCGAGCGTTGAGCGGGCGAGTTCCGAGGGAGGGGGTAGCGGTGAACTCACCCGCTCCGAGACAAATAGTTCGTTCCCTTGCGAGCGGGTTTTTGCAAGTAGTTCCTATGTTATCCGCTAGGTGGCTCTCTGTCCTGTTGCTCGCATCAACTGCCCAGAGGGCAGGACGTGCGACTGAAATGATCGCCGACAGAGTGCGATGCGAAGTTACGCTGCGCCAGACACTGCGCGGCAGACGACGCACAGAGACGCCACGGCATATGTGAAATACAAAATCCAATGGGGCACTGCACAATGCAGGCAGCCAAGGTAGAAGCAGGGCAGAGGCCGGCGCTGGCTGTGTTGTGTGGCGTGCACTGTGCTGTGACCAGCAGAGGCGCTGCTGATATGCTCCGTCTCTCTCTCTCTCTCTCTCTCTCTCTCTGCCGTGGGAAACGTTTGGAGCTACCGTTCTTTTTTTCTGAATCACTGATTGTTCACTCCTTTGAAAGATTGAACTCTATGAATTAGTTCAAGAGCGGATCCCCCATCTCTAGTACAAACTCAATAAGGGGATCGTAAGACAACGCTCGAGCAAAATTCGTCTTGCTACTTTTAGTACCTCTTAGTGTCAGAGAGAAAACCTTACGGTACTGCAAAACTCATAATGCCACTTTTGTTTTCAACCGACATATTTTTTGTTGTGAATACATAATTTTATCTATGAACTGCCACATTTTCATAATACTTGCGAATGGTACAGGAAATGAAGTAAATACAGACCTTTTTGAAGTCAAAAGTCGGTAATATCCTACTAATTAGTGTTAAAATAGGCGCAATCGTCTTACAGATACTTGATGCTTTATTATGGTAGGCTGCCGTCATGATGTTTCTGCAGTAAGCTGAATTTAATTTGGGTTAGTTCAGTGAATATTTTAATTGCGTTCTCCATTAGTTTACTGAACGCAACACTAATCATCAAAGAGAAATTAATCAGAGCAGAAGTTTCTTTCACGATATCTAAAACAATCTGACAATGCTAAAGTAGTTTACAAATTCCACACCCGTAGAAATCTATTGTTTCTAACGATGTCTTTAAACCAGTGTGGTATGAAGAGTATTTTCATCTAGAAATGAATTGCCTTGACGGTTGATCGATCAAGAGCGGGAAACGTAAAATTCTACGAGTATATGACGAGAGGGACAACTGCTTGTGAGAGGACTTCCCTATCAATACAAGTGCCTGAGAGACGACTTTCCTATCAATCTCCTGGATAGTTTTGTTTCTCAGATCAAAAGAGTGCATTATCATGCAGTAGCATAGGTGATGTAGTTTTGTCGGTCGATTTTCAC
The DNA here is from genome assembly GCF_023864275.1 of Schistocerca cancellata. Lineage (NCBI taxonomy): Eukaryota > Metazoa > Arthropoda > Insecta > Orthoptera > Acrididae > Schistocerca > Schistocerca cancellata. The sequence continues at coordinate 408,020,130 of NC_064630.1, forward strand.
TGCGACCGAAAGGTGTCTCAGTTGTTGGCAACAAATTCCTGCTGTGATGCACACACCCCTTGGAGCAGAATTCACAGCCCAAAACACATTTTGGAGCCATCAGATGTAAACTATTATGTTCACACTACCCTTTGCTCGAGTTTATGTCTTTTGGTGGGGCTCAGCCTTTCATTTCTTCTTAGGAAGTTAACGATAAAGGCATCATAACTCGTTATCAGTAACAGTACTGCATAGGAATGCTCAATGAGCGACCTGGTGACGTTCAATAATAGTCATTCTGGTGATTTTTGTTGTTTCGTATTAGAGCAAGCAGTACTCCTACACCAGACTTCTGAACTTTCCCTGTTGAATGCAAATGTCGCATGATGGTTAAGTGGTAATCCATCACATCAGTAGTCGAGACTTCCTTAATGTGGAAAATCATTCATGCCAGAATGACCTTTGTTGAAACAAGAACATCTTTTTCTGGTGTATTTTTCCCAAAAGCACTCCCTCCACACACAGTTCAAATCTTTCTAGCTGCCTCCTCTGCATTCACCCCTCTGTTATACCAAAAGTATATATTGTGTTGCAGATGTTACGCCTTTTTCCACTTGCGACTCAATTTTACAATGCATAACCATAGTTCATGATTTTCAGGTATGAAAAATCCAGTGCTTAACTGTAAGATGATAACTAGAGCTTCAAATGCAAAAATGACAGTTGACACACACACTGACTGCGTCGCGCCGCCTTCACCTGAGCGGCGCCGGATTTCAGGCGGCGGGTGGCTTCTGGCCGGTGGCCGCTGCAGTGCGAGGAAACGCTCGAGCGTAAGCTGTTCTGATCACGTCGCAGCCATGAACTGTCCTGCAGAATTGTTTCAGGTAGTACTTGTTATTGCTGGTGGGTAGACTGTGAAGCGAATTATGTTCGATGTTCAATCAGGCTCGTAACTTTAGACGAAGGCCAAAATGTAAAAAAAAAAAAAAAAAATACACTTGGACGCGAACAGGCGACCACAAGTTTAGAATGCACGACGGTTTCCACTAGACCACGGGCTCACACACTCCGATAACGCCTCAGAAGTAGACAACACTTCCTCTTGACACTTCCCCATCTTACAATGTTGCCAGATTGTGCAGATGGCCGAACTTAGAGTTTCCAGGGGCGGTCAGTTTTATTGGCCACCTTAAGTGAACGACTCGGACTTAGTCTCTGTGGCGGCCGGCCGGCGGTCAGGTTTGATGTCTAAGACTGTACCTTTGTGTATATCTTTGTGAGGGAATCTCGTCGAGCAAATTCTCATATTCTTTGACAGTGCAAAGTTGATTATTTTTAATCCATTTTCGTTTGTGGTCGAGTGCTTGCTATGTTTTCCTATTGTGGGGATAACCATATCCTCTTTACCTATTTTTCCATTAAAGTCCCCTAAGATAATTCTCATATTTCTTGTTGGAATACTTTTGACTACTCTCTCTAATTCTTCATAGTACTCATCTTTCTCATTCTCAGTTGAATCTTCAGTCAGTGCATGGACATTTATTAATGTTATATCGTACCACTGGTGTTTGATTGTTAAGCACCACATTCTTTTGTTAATGGGATGGAATTCCTTAACCCGATTAACAATCCTGTTCTTAACAGCAAAACCAGTACCAAATTCATGATGTTTTTCATCTCCCCCATAAAAAATGACACAATTATTCTCTGTTGTGTGTCCCTTCTCCAAGTCACCTTACTTCCTGTAGAGCTACAATATCTGTCTTATATGTTTTTAGTTCAGATAGCAAAGTCGTTGCTGCAGCTGGTTTATTAAGACTATGAACGTTCCAAGTCCCAAATGTGAAGCAGTGTTTCTTGTTTCTATTTCACGAATTCCTGTTCCATAGCCTATGTCCGTTTCCTTTGAATGCATTATCCGAGACATATCGTTGATGTGAGCCAGTATGTACAGAATCCCCTAGCCGTGTTACCTGCGCTGTGCAGGTTAAGCTTGGTGATGGGACTGCCACCTCACAGCTTCCAAGCTTGCTGAATAATATTTTGGATTACCATTTTCTGGGCAGATTGCCTTTCCCAGGGTCCGAGCTCTGCCTGCCCCGTAGAGATGCCTTCCGCCTCTTCTACTGTTGGAAAGCTATAAAAAAACATTCTCTTCCAGCATCTGAGCCGTTGACTTCCTCTTCACTGGTTTTGGTCCACCTCGGGTATTTTATTTCCACGGTACCCACCATATCTGGTGAGCATTACCCTATCTGCCACCTGGGGAGGCGCCCAATGGGGGACCCTCACAGTAAATTAAAATAAGTCGTGCCCTGTCAGATCTCGTACAACTCACAAATGAAACACCATGCTCCGATGTGCTGCTGCAGCGACAGAAGCTGTCTCCTAACTCTCTGTGTAGCGTTATTTTTATAGCTCCTTTACTGCTTTTGGTTCTTTCTTGGATATGCTAAATGTCAATCTTGGTGCTTCCATGATCTTGCTGCATGTATCACAGTGGATCACTTTTGGCATTCCTGGAGAAATAGTTTCTCCACAACATTAATACACTGTCCAGTAACATTAATGTGACCACTTTTCAAAAGAATGAATAACCACCTTCTGCAGCACAGACTGTTACGAGACATACAGGAAGACACAAACAGGGATGCAGAGCCAAGCACATTCCAGTTCCATGGCCATCTGTGCTAGGTTTCTTGGACGAGGATCTATGCTGCAAACAGCCTGATTATGGTGGTCCCCTGATTCTCAACTGGGTTTAAATCTGTGGAGTTTTGTGACTATGGGAGTACAGTATACTCATTTTCAGTTGATAAATTTAATTATATTTTAAGATACTGCAGTCTCAGGCTATAGTGAGAACTCTGCAGAGCATATTTTAATGTTCGTTTATTTTCCTTGTTATGTTTTTTGTACACTCAAGCCTCAGTAATGCAACATTCAGGTAATTTTTTTCATTTTTGGTAGTCTGTATGTTCTCAGTTACTCCTGACTACTTTGCCTGTATTTTTTGAGATCTTATTCGGTTCCTTTATGCATTACGATATGGCTAGGAACTGAGCTGGTTGTGAGCAGGCACAAGTAGAATTGGGTGCTGTCAGTAAACAGCTGGAAGTTGAGTTGGCTATGGTCAACATTCAATAGGCTTCTTCCTACTGTTCAATGCTGCAATAACTTGGGGGTGCTGGCGACGAGACCTGTGACACCTTTGGTACCTCTGGAATCCCCCAGTGACCTGGTTGTTGTGTCTTCAGATATGCAACATCAAACCGGTCTCCCCACACAAAAGAGACAAAAGAGGGAATGGGCTGAACAGCTGGCACCTTGCACCTTAGCAACAGGTATGATGTGCTACCTAGTGTTGATAACACTTCTGAAAAAGTTTAGGATGCCTCTACTGTTGGGCCAGACGCCAGTTTTCCTGCCCAGTCCAGATAGGTGCAAAGGGCAGGTATGCTAGTCATTTGGAGCTCCAATGTTGGGTGGGTAATGCAGTTACTCAGGGATAGAGCATGCTCGGCACGAAAAATGGCAATGTGCACTTGGAACATCTGCCCATGGAGGGGGTGCCTGGAGAGGGGAGGTGACTCATTCATGATGTGGAGGAGGCCCTGCCAGTGGGTACAGACATCACCGGGCACAACCGGCTGCAAATAGTGGCACATGTTGGGACGAATGATGCTTGCCACTTGGGTTCTGAGGCCATCCCGACTTCTTTTGATGGATGGCTGATTTGGTGAAGCCAACTAGCAACACACAAGGGGTGTAGATTACGATTACTATTGATAGCACAATACCCAGGTCCGATCACAGTCCTCTGGTGTGGAGCAGAATGGAAGGTCTAAACCAGAGCCTCAGACAACTCTGACAGTATCGGATGTGAATTTCTTGACCTCCACTATTGGGTGCAGAACTGTAGGGTTCCTCTTAATAACTTAGGTGTACAGCACATGCAGGAGGTGGCTACTATGATAGCGGAGTACATGTAGCATGCAGATGGTCTTTTTTTAAGAGTAGAGACCCCCTCTCCAAATTGGGATCAGAGATGAAATGCATACCAATATCAAAGTTAAAGCCATCACAAAGTTCTCAGAGAATGCTTGTTTTCCCAGAGAGGTATAGAAAACCTTAATATGGTATTAGTAAACTGCAGGAGTCTCCAAGGAAAGATCCCACTGATTGAAACAGGAAGTGAATAGCTTGGTTGGTTGATTTGGGAGAGGGGACCAAACAATGAGGTCATTATTGGTCCCATGATCTAAGATGGCAGAAAGTAAGTGAGGAACAACACAAACAGCACAGTCAGTCAACATGCAAACAAAGAGGGAAAAGGGATGTCAGGGCAGCAGGAAGAGGAAAGAACAGGAAGGAAAGTAGGTGGAAACGGGGGGAGTAGGGGCAGTGTTGCATCAGCACTGCAACTGCCACCAACCTCTCCTAATACCCACAATGTACCATTATCACGCTACAATGGGGACAACACCAGAGGAAGAAGTCACAAGAAAAGGGGAAATAAAACAGTGCAACAGACCAGACAAAAATGTAGGGAAAGGGGTGGGCCGGGGGGGGGGGGGGGGGATGGAGAACCTGGCCACTGTTGAGGCAAGGTTAAAGACTCCATAACCAACGCCTATGCTAACTGAGGTCTAACCAACCCAAACTAGTACAGCCAATACAAGACAGCAGAGGATGGTAGATTCCCACCAGGAGAGACAGCAGTAAGAACATCACATGGTGGGAGTCTCCTTGACAGCACAAAGTTTATTAGACAAGGGGGTGGCCTTCCAAGAATCAGCCCATGATAGAGCAGAAAAGGATTTGATGTAAAGCCATGAATCGGCCCATGGAGGGGTGACAGAATGTCGGTAAGTGGTTACCCCCACAGCCAAATGATCAGCAAGTTCATAGCCTGGGATACCTACGTAGCCAGGAACCCAAAGGAAATCAACCAAACAAGCAGCACCACCAAGATCAGCGAGAAGGTCATTGATGGCAGACACTAAGCGGTGGTGGAAAAAAAGCACTAAGTGATAGTCCTGAAGGCCACTCATCAAGTCCATAATAACAAAACTCAGGTGAGAGAGGACTGTTTAATAAAACAGAGGGCCTGATATATGGCCATCAATTCCATAGTAAACACCGCACATGTGGCAGGCAAGAGATGGTGTTCCATGCCAACAGAAGATGTGAAGGCGTATCCCACATGATAAGCATATTTCGAGCCATCAGTATAAAAAACAATGGCATACTGAGACTCCTGTAAGAGTGTTTGAAACAAACATTGGAACACCATTGGAATGATGGAGGCTTTTGGCCCCAGAAAAGATCCATCTGAATCTGTAGCGAAGGAACTAACCAAGGAGTGGTAGTCGGGAGAGAACATGGGGAAGAGGACAAGTAGGGGAACAGATGTCATAGAGGAGAGAAGTGAGGCAGAGCCCAACTAAGAAACCCACCTGAGAGTGGGCAGTGGGCATTGGATGGCCCAAAGTTGTGAAAAGAATAGAATAGGAAGGGTAAGCATGGAAAGAGCAATGGTACAGGAAACCAGGAGCTGGGATAGTCAAATCGAAGGGTGAAGGATCCCAGTGTCAACCAGAAGACTATTGACAGTGCTAGTGGTCATGGCACCAGTGGCTAAACAGATGCCACGATGGTGAACCAGATCCAAGAGGAGTAATGTGGAAGGGGCAGCTGATCCATAGTCCAGGTGGGACAGAACCAATGCCCCGTAAAAGCAGAGAAGGGTCGGACTTTCCGAACCCCAAGATTTGTGGGCAAGGAAGCGAAGAACATTGAGTTTACAAAAAAAGCCAATCTTCGGATGATGGATATGGGGCAATCAAGAGCTTATTGTCAAAAAGAAGACCCAAGAAATGGAACTGGGGGACCAAGGTCAGGCGCTGGGCAGCGAGGTAAAAGTTCTGGATGAGGATGGGCTGTAACACGGTAACAGAAGTGCACCACACTTGACTACAGGGGAGAGAATTGAAACCTGTGTGAGAGTGTCCATGTGGAAGCATGCCAGATGACGTCCTGAAGTTGTAGTTCTGCAGAGGCCACCAAGTGGTATCTTAGCCAAATACAGAAATCTTCCACACACAGAACAGGGGTGACCTATGATCTGACACAGGCCACAACTCCATCAATAATGATTAGAAAAAGGACATTTAATACTGAGCTCTGTGGAACACCATTCTCCCAGGTCTGCAGAAAGCTGAGAACAGTGCCAATCCGGACTCTGAATGACCAGCCAGACAGGACCTGGTGAATAAAAATTGGGAGGGGGCCCCAAAGACCCCGAGTGTAAGGAGGATGTGATGCTGCCAAGCTGTGTCGTGTCGTAGGCCTTGGTTCATTGGTTGGGTGGTTTAAAAGGGAGGGGGGGGGGGAGGGAGAGGAGGGAGGAACCAAACTACGAGGTCATCGGTCCCTTGTTCCTAACTAAACAATGCCACAAGTGTGAGAATAAAACGGATGAGACATATAACACAAAATGGAAAGAAAGGAATAACCACAGGAACAAAGGAAATGCAACAAACACTAAAAGGAACAAAAGAGGACATGAAAACAACTGGGAGACACTAGAAACAGAAGAGAGTAAAACAAGAAAGCAGATTACAGTGGCTGGCCGACCACGAAAATAAAAAGGAAAAGCCAGCCACCCTACAACACATTAAAACCTCCACCCTAAAAGCACTAGGGTGGAAGAGACAGAGGGACAAAGGACATGCACTAAAACTTAGATCAAATCATAAAACCCACCCTCACAAATAAATCATAAAATTAAATCAGCCAATGAGGTGTCGTCAGATAAACTGAGTGGCAACAAGACCGGTTACCCAAGATTTCGTCGCTGGGTAGTCAAAGTGGGACAGTGCACCAGAATATGGGCCACTGTCAACCAGGCGCCATACTGACACTGAGGTGGGTCTTCACAGCGCAGGAGGTAGCCATGGACCGCCAAGGCATGGCCAATTCGGAGCTGGCAGAGAACCATGGAGTCCCTGCGAGAGGCCCTCATTGAGGAATTCCACACATTCGTGGCCCCCTTAATGGCTCGCAGTTTGTTGTGCATACTGAGATTTTGCCATTCCGTCTCCCAAAGCTGAAAAACCTTGCAGCGTAATAACATACGCAGGTCAGTTGTGGGGATGCCTATCTCCAGAAGTGATTTCCGTGTAGCCTGTTTGGCCCACTTTTCAGCAAGTTCATTTCCTGGGATTACGACATGACCAGGTGTCCAGACGAACACCACTGAATGACTGGACCGTTCCAGGGCATAGCTGGACACCTGAATGGACGCTACCAAAGGATGACATGGGTAGCACAGGTCTATAGTTTTCACGCTGCTCAAGGAGTCAGTACATAAAAGAAAAGACTTCCCAGGGCATGAGCGGAGATACTGAAGTGCATGAGAAATGGCCACCAGCTCTCCACTGAATAAACTGCAGCCATCGGGTAAGGAATGCTGTTCAATATGGCCGTCATGAACATAGGCAAAGCCAACGTGACCATCAGCCATCGAGCCGTCGGTGTAAACCACTTCAGAGCACTGGAACACGTCAAGAATCGAGAGGAAGTGAGAGCGGAGAGCCGCAGGATTAATGGAGTCCTTAGCGCCATGTGAAAGGTCCAGATGAAGCTGTGGCCGAGGTGTACACCATGGAGGTGTATGCAAATGGATCACAAGTAGAGGTGGTGAAGGGAAGGACTCCAGTTCGGAGAGAAGACACCGCACGCGAACCACAATTGTTAGCCCCAAACTGGGCCGGAGATGGACTTCCGTGGGCAATATACATAAATGACCTGGTGGATGACATCGGAAGTTCACTGAGGCTTTTTGCAGATGATGCTGTGGTGTACCGAGAGGTTGTAACAATGGAAAATTTTACTGAAATGCAGGACGATCTGCAGCGAATTGACGCATGGTGCAGGGAATGGCAATTGAATCTCAATGTAGACAAGTGTAATTGCTGCGAATATACAGAAAGATAGATCCTTTATCATTTAGCTACAAAATAGCAGGTCAGCAACTGGAAGCAGTTAATACCATAAATTATCTGGGAGTACGCATTAGGAGTGATTTAAAATGGAATGATCATATAATGTTGATCGTCGGTAAAGCAGATGCCAGACTGAGATTCATTGGAAGAATCCTAAGGAAATGCAATCCGAAAACAAAGGAAGTAGGTTACAGTACGCTTGTTCGCCCACTGCTTGAATACTGCTCAGCAGTGTGGGATCCGTACCAGATAGGGTTGATAGAAGAGATAGAGAAGATCCAACGGAGAGCAGCGCGCTTCGTTACAGGATCATTTAGTAATCGCGAAAGCGTTACGGAGATGATAGATAAACTCCAGTGGAAGACTCTGCAGGAGAGACACTCAGTAGCTCGGTACGGGCTTTTATTGAAGTTTCGAGAACATACCTTCACCGAAGAGTCAAGCAGTATATTGCTCCCTCCTATGTATATCTCGCGAAGAGACCATGAGGATAAAATCAGAGAGATTAGAGCCCACACAGAGGCATACCGACAATCCTTCTTTCCACGAACAATACGAGACTGGAATAGAAGGGAGAACCGATAGAGGTACTGAAGGTACCCTCCGCCACACACCGTCAGGTGGCTTGCGGAGTATGGACGTAGACGTAGACAGGAAAAAGGAGATGGTTATTAGCGTCCTCAGGAGAAATACAAATGTGTGCAGTGTAACTGGCGAGCAGTTGTGCACATCTGATCACTGGACTCGTCCTAAAAGCTCCTGTCACTAGTCGAAGCCCACAGTCATGCACAGGGTCAAGTGAATGAAACACTGAGGTCGCTGCTGAACTATAAACCACACTCCCATAGTCAATTTGGGATTGGACAAGGGCTCTGTAGAGCCACAGCAGCGTAGAGCGATCTGCACCCCAACTGGTGTTGCTCAAGCAACGGAAGGTATTAAGGTACTGACACTACTTCTGCTTAAGCTGAAGAAGATGAGGAAGCCAAGTCAATTGAGTATCAAAAATCGGTCCTAAGAATCGATATGTCTCCACTAAAGTGAGTGGGTCATTATGAAGGTAAAATTCTGGGTCCAGATGAATGGTACAATGCTGACAGAAGTACATGAGACACGACTTTGCGGCTGAAAACTGGAAGCTGTGGGCTAGAATCCATGACTGTCCTTTGTGGATGACTCCCTGTAGGCGATGCTCAGCAACACCAGTCCTGATGGAGCAGTACAAAATGCAGAAGTCATCTGCATACAGAGAGGGTGAGACGGATGGCCCTACAGCTGCTGCTAGACCACGAAAAATACAGACAGACTCAATACAGAGCCCTGCGGGACTCCATTCTCCTGGATGTGGATGGAACTATGGAAGACACCAACTTGGACACGGAAAGTGCAGAGCGACGGGAAGTTTTGGATAAAAATTGAGAGTGGGTCCCGGAAACCCCACTCATACAATGTGGCAAGGATATGATGCCGCCAGGTCGTGTCTTATTCTTTATGTAAGTCAAAAAAGAAGGTAACCAGGTGTTGCCATCTGGTAAAGACTGTTTGGATGGCAAACTTGAGGGACACAAAATTATCAGCAGTATAGCGACCCTGGCGGAAGCCGCCCTGACACGGAGCCAGTAGGCTATGTGACTCCATGACCCGACCCAACCGACAACATACCATACGTTCCAGCACCATACAAAGGAGCTTCTTGAGGCTTATGGGCATATAGCTATACACATCAAGCGAGTTGTTACCGGGTTTGAGCACTGGAATGATGGTGATCTCCCACCACTGCAATGGAAAGATGCCATCGCACCAGATCCGGTTGAAGATAATGAGGAGATGTTGCCCGTAGTAAGATGAGAGATGTTTAGTCATCTGGCTGTGGATCCGGTCTGGCCCAGGAGCTGTATTGGAGCAATGCGCAAGGGCATTGAGGAGCTCTCACTCTGTAAATGGGGCGTTATAGGATTCACTGTAGCATGTAGTGAATGAGAGGACGTTCCCTTCCAGCCACTGTTTGAGAGTGCGAAAGGCTGGGGGGTAATTCCCCGACACAGAGGCTCGAGCAAAGTGCTCGGCAATCACGTTTGCACCGGTAGATAACACGCCATTTATGGTAACACTAGGAACACCTGTTGGGGTCTAGTACCCAAAAAGACATTTGATCTTTGCCCAGACTTGGGAAGATGACGTACGGCACCCAATGGTCAAGATGTATCTTTCCCAACACTCCTGCTTCCATCATTTGACAAGCTGGCGAACTTGGGTACGGAGCCGTTTAATAGCTACGAGGTGCTCCAGGGAAGGCTGCCGCTTTTGCTGCTGTAGAGCTCGCCAACACTCCTTAATTGCTTCAGCGACTTCCGGTGACCACCAAGGGACTGCCTTACACGTTGGGCACCCTAAAGAGTGAGGGATCACATTTCTTGCTGCAGAAACAATTGTTGTTGTCACCTGGTCAACCATCACATCAATGTTACCCTATTGGGAGATTCAACAATGACATCAGAGGTGAAAGTTTCCTAGTCTGCCTAGTTTAAAGCCCATATGGGCAGGGTCCATGGGCCTGATGCTGGGGCAGTGACAGGAAGATGGGGTAGTGGTCACTACCACACAGGTCATCATGTGCTCTCCCAGTGGATAGGTGGGAGAAGTCCTGGGCTGCAAATTGATAAATCAATAGCCAAGTAGTAATTATCATGTGCCACACTGAAATGGGTGGCGGCCCCAGTATTTAAGAGGCAGAGGTCAAACAGAGTTTAGATATCTCTGCCTCAGCCAGAAAGCACAGTCCCACCCCACAAGGAGTTATGGGTGTTAAAATCTCCCAAAGGTATGAAAGGTTTAGGGAGTTGATCAATCAGTGCAGCTAATACATTCACAGGTACTGCACCATCTTACATCTTACAAAGGTAATAGGCCCGCTAAGAAGTTCTTGCTGAGACACTTGGTTCAGAGTAAAATCAAAACTGCTAACAGTCTTGTAAACAGGCATTCTTGAACGACGATATCCTCTTCTCCTCCTGTGCGGCATGGCTGTGTGCAACGTGCGGCTGCCTCGAGTCGAATGAGCATGCTGTTGCCTCACGAGTAAGATATACAGTCCCATGACGTCACAGAGATAAGAATAAAGACGCGGCAGGAAGTAGCGCGCTGATAAACCGCAATGGTGGACCGGAAACTGAGTTTTCCAACGGATCGCGCTCTGTTAGAACTAGAGCGCGATCCGCAGCGCCCTGGCGGCGGCGGGACGAAGCTTGTTCAAGGTCACCCGCCTCTAAGGCGGAGCACACAGCCATGAATTAACATACATTGCAGACAGTCATTTCCTGCATCGTCCTTATTCTGACAGCCACAGCTTTAACAGGGGTTTGAAGGGGCACAGTTTCACTACAGACTGACTTTAGGACATAAATGCAAACTCCACCTGATACTCTATCATAGTTGCTACGGTTCCTGCAATATCCCTTGTAGCTATGGAGGGCAGGGATCTGCACTGCATGGAACCAGGTTTTTTTGGAGGGCAATGCAGATAGCAGGTGTAAAGCCTAACAGTTGCTGTAGCTCAGCCAGGCGGTGGAAAAAACCGCCGCAATTCCACTAGAGGATATCGTCATGAGACTGGGAAGGCACGGAACATCCAATGAGGTAGTTTACACCTCAAGGTCACCTGCTGCCACCGACTTATTACCTGAGCAGTATATATCCATTGTGTCTGAGGGTCTGGCGAGATCTAGGTCCTCAGTGGACGCCAAAATCTCCATTCCATCCTCAGACACAGAGCTTGTAAGTAGTGGTGGTGTGGGTGCCACCACAATTTCTTTGGTCTTAGGGGTTTTCTTTTTAGATTTCTCTCACTGATCCTTGTGTTTCCCTGATTCTGAGGACTTCACTGGCTCAGTCTCTGGGATTGAGTATGAGTGTGAATTCCTATAACCAGCCACTTTTGGGCTCTTCAGCCACTGGCGGATGTCATCTCCACTAGCAGAAATCTGGGAAGTGAGTGACCCAAGGGACCCCTTCCTATCGAGAGAAGCTGAAGAAGTTGTACACTTCTCCGGCTTGGAAGTGGGGACTGATGTCCCCAATGGTTGGGGGCGGTGCAGGGGGGGGGGGGGGGGTTGCTCCTGAAGTAGGTGGTGCTGGAGCAACAGGGAGGGAAATGCCCCCGCCCCCTCCCCCCCCCCCCCCCACCATCAAGGGTACAGGTGTAGTCTTCCAGCTCTGAGAGGTGACTGGGATTGGCGGAATTGATGGTCCCAGAACTGTTGTAGCAGCAGCATAAGATGAAGTTATATGCACAGGATGTAGGTGTTCAAATTTTCTCTCAGCCTAAGTGCAGGTCAGTCGGTCAAGGGTCTTTTACTCCACGATTTTCCTTTCTTTCTGGAGAATCTTACAGTCTGGACAGCAAGGCAAATGGTGCTTTCCGCAGTTGACACAGATGGGAGGCGGGGCACATGGAGTATTGGGATGTGATGGGCATCAGCAATCTCGATATGTGACGCTGCAAGTACAGCAGGAAGACATATGGGCGAACTTCCAGCACCTAAAGCACCGCACTGGCGGAGGGATGTAGCGCTTTACATCACAGCGGTAGACCATCAACTTGACCTTCTCGGGCAACATATCACCCTCGAAGGCTAAGATGAAAGCACCGGTGGCAACCTGATTATCCCTCATACCCCGGTGGACACACTGGACGAAATGTACACCTTGCCGCTCTAAATTGGCGTGCAGCTCATCATTGGACTGCAAAAGAAGGTCCCTGGGCCATATTTCACCTTTTATGGGGCGTGATTGTTACAGAAACGTCCCTCAGCATGTCCCAAGTGAGTAACGTCCATGACTGGGCGGAGAATGCTGTTTTGATCAAGACTGACCCAGATCTCATTTTGGACAAGCCCTCCACCTCCCACAATTTGACCTCTAAATGCTCAACAAAAAGCTGAGCCATCAATGTCATGAAAGATTCCCCATCAGCTCTCTCACATACAAGGTACTGGGGCAAATAAGATCTGCTGCCATCCTTAGCCTGGCGTTCCTCCCATGGTGTGGCCAGGAAGGGGGACGATTTGGGGTTGTACTTTTGTGCATTGAATTGAACTCGTGAATGCGTAGAGACTGCTGGTGTTTCACCATCAGCAAGAGATGATGGACTATGCTTCATCGCGTGTCATCCGCCCTGGCGCCACCCACTCCGACCAGGAGCCCTCCCCACAGGTGCCACCCAGCTGCAGCAAAAGCCACCTGGCAGGGTGGCCATTGCCGGGAGTCCCGATACCCCAGGGGGATGGACATCTACCCCTTGGCACATGTGGGAGTTAACAGCGCAGGCATCAGCAGAGTGATCCCTGTGTGGTCAGGGGCCTACAACCAACAGGGTACATGGCATCCCCACACCACAGACTGGCTAGCGTGCTGGATAACAGGTGCAAAGAAGTCCACTGTCAACATCACTACAGAAAGTGACACTGCAGAGTGCATGGTGGAAAATGCACCCAGGAAGGTGTCCTCTCCCAAGAGATGGAGAATGAGTGGGACTGAAATGCGCCTATGAGAAAGTGGGCTAACGATCTCAATGCAAGATGGACACAATGCACTATGTAAGGTGCCCTTCCCCAATTGGCTCGCTCTTTAGGAAAATTTTGAAGAGTGGAGGTCAAACCGTACAGGAGACCATCACATAATGGCCGAAACGTATGAAACTCCTTTTAGTCGCTCTTACGACAGGCAAGAATACCTCGGGCCAATTTTTACCCTCGGACCAGCAGTGGGAGGCGGCAGTGGACAACTGTTTCCCTGTGAGAAGACCACATGGAAGACTTCCACATATCCATAGTCTCCTTCATGACTCACAGTTTGTTGCAGCCATCTGACAAGGAATGTTTTTCAACATGTCCTCCATGAACATACACAAAGCCTATGTGACCATCAGCCATCAAGTAGTCGGTGTAAACCGTGTCAGAGCCCCCAGAACACATCAAGAATTGAGAGGAAGTGACAGCGAAGAGTGGCGGGATTAACTGAGTACTTAGGGCCATGCAAAAGGTTCAGACAAAGCTGCGGCCAAGGCGTACACCATGTAGGCATATGTGAACATACTGCAAGTGGAGGTGGTAAAGGGAAGGACTCCAGTTACTGTTATGCAATTCCATCTCCCAAAGCAGGAAAACCATGCGGGATAAGACAGAACGCAGGTCAGCATGGGAGATGCCCATCTCCAGTAACATTTTCCGCATCACCTGTTTGGCCAGCCTGTCGGCAAGTTCGTTGCCTGGGATTCCGACGTGTCGTGGGGTCCACACAAAGACCACTGAACGATGGGACTGCTCCAGTGCATAGATGGACTCCTGGATAGACGCTACCAGAGGATGGTGAGGGTAGCACTGGTTGATAGCTTGTAGGCTGCTCAACGAGTCAGTACACAGGAGAAATGGCATGCCAGGGCATGAGTGGATCTTCTCAAGAGCACGAGATATGGCTGCCAGCTCTGCAGTGAAAACACTGCAGCCATCTGACAAGGAATGTTTTTCAACATGTCCTCCATGAACATACACAAAGCCTATGTGACCATCAGCCATCAAGTAGTCGGTGTACACCGTGTCAGAGCCCCCAGAACACATCAAGAATCGAGAGGAAGTGACAGCCAAGAGCGGTGGGATTAACTGAGTACTTAGGGCCATGCAAAAGGTTCAGACAAAGCTGCGGCCAAGGCGTACACCACGGAGGCATATGTGAACAGACTGCAAGTGGAGGTGGTAAAGGGAAGGACTCCAGTTTGGAGAGAAGATACCAGATGTGAACCGCAACCGTTAGCCCCCAACTGGGCTGGCAATGCGGGAGATGGATTGCCACAGGCGGGAAAAGGAGATGGCTATTCGGATCCTCAGAAGAACTACAAATGTGTGCAGTGTAACTGGCGAGCAGTTGGGTACGTCTGATCTGCAATGGAGGGCCCAGCTTCCACCAGTATGCCGGTCACCAGACTCGTACTAAAAGCTCCTGTCGCTAGTCAAACCCTGCAGTGGTGCATAGGGTTGAGTAAATGCAACACTGAGGGCACTGCAAAACCATGAACCACACTCCCATAGTCAATTCGGGATTGGACAAGGGCACTGTAGAGCTGCAGCAGCATAGAGCGATCTGTACCCCAATTGCTGTTGCTCAGGCAATGGAGGGGAATTGAGTTTCTGCCAGCACTTCTGCTTAAGCTGACGAAGATGAGGAAGACAAATCAACGGAGTGTTGAAAACCAGTCCTAAGAATCGAATTGTCACCACTACAGTGAGTGGATTGTTAAGAAGGTAAAGTTCTGGGTCCAGATGAACAACGGAAGTGCACGTCACATGACTTGGAGGCTGAAAACTGGAAGCTGTGGGCTAAAGCCCATGACTGCGACTTGTGGACGGCTCCCTGTAGGTGCCGCTTAGCAACACCAGTACTGGAGCAGCAGGATGAAATGCAGAAATCATATGCATACAGAGATGGTGAGACTGAAGGCCCTACAGCTGCTGCTAGACCATTAATGGCCACTAAAACTAGACACACACTCAATACTTAGCCCTGATGGATGCCATTCTCCTGGAGATGGGGGAAACTATGGGAGGCACGAACGTGCACATGGAAAGTACAAAGCGAAAGGAAGTTTTGGTTAAAAATTGGGAGTGGGCCCCAGAGACCCCACTCATACAATGTGGCAAGGATATGGTGTCACCAGGTCATGTTTTATGCTTTACGTAAGTCAAAAAGACAGCAACTAGGTGTTGGAAAAAGCCTGTTTGGATGGCAGACTCAAGGGACACCAGATTATCAGTGGTAGAGTGACCCTGGTGGAAGCCACCTTGACATGGGGCCAGGAAACTACTTGACTCTGGAACCCAACTCAACCGCCGACACACCGTGCTTTCCAGCAGCTTACAAAGAATGTCACTGAGGCTAATGGGCCGATAGCTATCCATGTCAAGCAGATTCTTATCGGGTTTGAGCACTGGAATTACAGTGCTCTCATGCCATTGTGATGGAAAGATGTCATCGCACCAGATCCGGTTGAAGACGACAAGGAGATGCCGCTTGTAGTGAGGCGAGAGGTGTTACACAGCTGACTGTGGATCCGATCCGACCCAGGAGCTGTGTCGGGGCAACATACAAGGGTGCTGAGGAGCCCCCACTCTGTACATGGGGCGTTATAGGATTCACTGTGGCGTGTAGTGAACAAGAGGTCTTTCCCTTCTAGCCGCCGTTTGAGAGTGCAAAAAGCTGGGGGGTAATTCTACGATGCAGAGGCTCAACCATAACGCTCAGCAAAGTGCTCCGCAATCACATTTGTGTCGGTAGGTAACACACCTTTTATGCTAACACCAGGAACACCTGTTGGGGTCTGGTAACCAAAAAATGGAGCTGTTTAAAGGCTACAAGGTGCTCCATGGAAGGGTGCTGCTTATGCCACTGTAGAGTTCGCCAATGCTCCTTAATTACTTCAACGACTTCCGGCTACCACTAAGGACTGCCTTATGCATGGGGCACCCCAAAGAGGGAGGGATCGTGTTGTCTGCCACAGAAATGATTGTTGTAGTCACGTGCTCAACCATCACATCGATGTTACCGTGTGGGGGAGATTCAATGGTGGCAGCAGAGTTGAAAGTTTCTCAGTCCACCTTGTTTAAAGCCCATATGGGCAGGCATCCATTGGCGTGACGCTGAGGCAGTGACAGGAAGATGCGAAGTGGTCACTACCACATAAGGCATCCTGTGCTCTCCAGTGGATAGATGGGAGAAGTCCTGGGCTGTAAATTGATAAATCATTGGCTGAGTAACTACTGTGAGCCACACTGAAATGTGTGGTGGCCCCAGTATTTAAGAGGTAAAGGTTGAACAGAGACAGTAAAGTTTACACATCTCTGCCTCGGTCAGCAAGCACAGTGCCACCCCACAAGGGGTTATGGGCATTAAAATCTCCTAAAAGTAGGATAGGTTTAGAGAGTTGATCAATCAGTGCAGTTAATAAATTCAGAGGTACTGCACCATCTGGAGGAAGATATACATTGCAGACAATTATTTCCTGCATCGTCCTTATTCTGACAGCCACAGCATCAAGAGGGGGTTTGAAGGGGCACAGTTTCACTACAGACTGACTTTAGGACATAAAGGCTAACTCCACCTGACACTATTATAGTCACTACGGTTTCTTCTGTCCCTTACAGCTGCGGAGGGCAGGGGTCCGCATTGCCGGGAACCAGGCTCCCTGGAGGGCAATGCGGAAAGCAGGTGTAAAGCTTAACAGTTGCCATAGCTCAGGCAGCCGGTGGAAAAAGCCGTCACAATTCCACTGGAGGATGACGTCATCGTGAGACTGGGAAGGCATGAAACATTCAATGAGGTAGTTTATGCCTCAGGGTCACCTGCAGCCACCGACTTTTTGCTGAGCAGTCTGTTTCATTGCGTCTGGTGAGATCTAGGTCCTCAGCAGACGCCAGAATCTCCACCTTATCCGCAAATGCAGAGCTTATAGGTAGCGATGGTGTGGGTGCCACTGCAATTCCCTTGGTCTTGGGTACCTTCATTTTGGATTTCTCTCACTGCTCCTTATGTTTCCCTGGCCGGGAGGACTTCACTGATTAAGTCTCCAGGAATGAGGATGAGCGTGAAGCCCTACGACCAGCTGCTTTTGGGCTCTTCAGCCACTGGTGAGTGTCATTTTCCCACTAGCAGAAACTTGGGAAGGGAGTGACCCAAGGGACCCCTTCCTAGTAAGAAGAGCTGAAGAAGTGCGGACTGACATCCCCCCTGGTTGCGGTGGTGTTTCTCCTGAAGTAGGTGGTGCAGGAGCAACAGGGAGGGAAATGCCCCCACCATCAAGGAGGCAGGTGTAGTCGTCTGATTCTGAGAGGTGACAAGAGTGCAAGGAACTGATGGGGCGACAACTGTTTTCATAGCGGTGGTGTAAGAGGATGTGGGCACTCAAATTTCCTCTTAGCCTCAGTGTAGCTCAGTTGGTCCAGGGTCTTATATTCCATGATTTTCTCCTCTTTCTGTAAAATCCTGCAGTCTGGCAAGTAAGGTGAATGATGCTCTTTGCAGTTGACACAGATGGGAGGTGGGGCACATGGAGTATTGGGATGTGATGGACATCCACAATCTTGACATGTGATGCTGGAAGTACAGCGGGGAAGACATATGGCCGAACTTCCAACACTTAAAGCACTGCATCAGGGGAGGGATATATGGCTTGACGTCACAGTGTCAGACCATAACCTTGACCTTCTCGGGCAATGTGTCACTCTCTAAGGCCAAGATGAAGGCACCGGTGGCAACCTCATTATCCCTCAGACCCAGATGGACGCGCATGACGAAATGAACACCTCACTGCTCTAAATTGGTGCACAGCTCATCATCAGACTGCAAAAGAAGGTCCCTATGGAATATACTAACCTGGACCATATTTCAGCTCTTATGGGGCATGATGGTAACAGAAACATTCCCCATCTTGGCACAAGGAAGTAATGTGCATTACTGGGCAGAGGATGCTGTTTCTACCAAGACTGATGCAGAGTGCATTTTGGACAAGCTCTCCACCTCCTCAAACTTGTCCTCCAAACGCTCCACAAAAAACTGAGGCTTCATGGACATGAAAGATTTTTCATCAACTCTCATACATACGAGGTACTGGGGCGAATAAGCTTCACTGCCATCCTTAGCCTGGCGTTCCTCCCATGGTGTGGCCAGGGAGGGGAACAATTTGGTGTCATACTTCTTAGCACTGAAGTTAGACTTTGCCCACTTGGAGAGTGCTGGCGGCAGATCACCAGCAAGAGATGACGTACTATGCTTCATGGCATGTCATCCGCCACTGATCCAACCTACTCTGACCAGGGACCCTCCCCACGGGCACCACCCAGTCTCAGCAAGGGCCACCTGGCAGGATGGCCATTGCAGGGAGATGGGCATCTACTCCATGGCATATGTGGGGAGTGAACAGCACAGGCTTCAGCAGAGTGATCCCTGTGTTGTCAGGGGGCTACAACCTACAGGGTACATGGCGGCCCCACCACAAGGGATTGGCTACCATGCTGGATATGAGGTACTAAGAAATCCATGGTCATCATTGGAGCAAAAAGTGACACTGCACAGTGCATGGTGGAAAACACACCCAGGAAGGTGTCACCCAGGAAGGTGTCCTCACCCAAGAGATGGAGAATGAGTGGGACTGAAATGTGACAACGAGAAAGTGGGCTAAAGATCTCAATGCACAATGGACATGATGCACCATGTAAGGCACCCTTCCCCCGTTGGTTCGTTGTTCGGGAAAATTTAGAAAGATGGAGGTCAAATCCGACAGGGGACCATCACATAAAGGCCAAAGCCTGTGAGACTCCTTTTAGTCGCCTCTTACAACAGGCAGGAATACCTCAGGCCTGTTCTAACCCCCAAACCTGCAGGAGGCCATGATGAAGAGACAGAAGAACCCAGAGAGGAGACATAGCATTCCCATCACACCAGTTTGCTCTGTTTGATGAAGTAACTGGCTTTGGCACAAGGTCATAAGACCGGCAGAGGATGGGTGTCACTTACGTGTCGCAAAACATGATGACAACCACAGGTAGCAGTCGCTCCACCACAGAACTGACCAATGGCAAATGGGGGCCAACAAGCAGAGAATGGAAATGCCGGCAGCATGGATCATCTTACTGCACAGATCGCAGATGACTTCACCAATGCAACCTGACAAAGACGATGGAAACATGAGCTACGAGGTATATAGAGGCCAATCAGCATGATAGAAAGCCCAGGGGGGTAACCGAGTCATTGGGAGGCAGGAAGGGAGGAAGAGAATCAACAGAAACTGGTCACTGTCACAGGGGTCATCCTCTGGTAACCAGTGTAAGGAAGGAAGAAGGGATGGGGAAGAGAGCGGAAGATCAGTGGCAGAGAAAGTGCTACTTGCAGCACTAAAATGGGAAGGGGAACCATCATTAAGAAGGCATAGGTTGTGGCCTGCAAGAAACTTGTCAGTGAGGGGCCCCCATCTAGATGACTAAGCACAGCTCCGCACAGGGTGATGGAAATTAAAATCCCCAACGAGGAGGAAGGGAGGGGGGGAGTTGCTGAAGGAGGGAACCCTACCACCAGTGGCACCAAACAAGGGTGGGTGTCCACAGCCTCCACACAGCAGGAAAACATGACCAAAACACAAGCACTGGCAGCATCATGGGTAGCGGGGCATACAGCTTTATGTCACATTGATAGCACAAAATGTTGATCAGTTCTGGGATGGTATCTCCCAAGAAGGCCAGAATAAAGGCGCCAGTGTCAGCACAGTTGTCTTTACTATCCTTCTGCACATGTTGAGCAAAATGAACGGTGCATCGCTCCCGCCCACTTCAGCCCAAAGTTCCTGATCAGTTTGAAGGATGAGATCCCTATGAAAAATCACTTCCTGGGCCATATTCAAAGACTGGTGAGACTCTGGGACATTGCCAAGATGATCTCAAGCACAGAGAGCAGCAGACTGGATGCATCTTACTGAGAGACTTCAGTTCACCAAACTTGTCCTCAATATTCTTCACAAAAAACAATGGCTTTGTGGCAGTGAATGTGTGCCCATCCATCCTAGTACAGACCAGGTACCGGGGAAAATGTTTCATCCCAAATGCAAGCCCAGCCCTCCTCCCACAGGGTAGCCAGAGAAGGGAAGATTGCAGAGTCATAAGAAGCAGAATTCAATGATCCGTTACCAATAGAAGAGATGGCAGTTTGAGAATGGACAGATTTTTGCAGCTTGATATGCTTCATGTGCCAAGCATCTAGCCCGATAACAACCCACTCTGCTCAGAGCCTCTCCTCATGGGCGCCACCCACCACAGCAAAGGCCATCTGGCATGGTGGCCATTGCCAGTAATTATGATGCTCCTGGATGACAAGCAACCACTCCTTGGCACATATGGGAAGGCAACAGCTCGGGCATCAGTAGTGTGAGCCCTGTGTTGTCAGTAGGATCAGCCAGATGATAACATAACAGCCCCACCATACAGACTAGCTGCACGTGCTGGTGACCTAGCAGGGCGAAGGGTAGTTAGGTAGGGAAGGATGGGGGGAAGGGGGGGGGGGGGGAGCGACAAATCCACACTGTAGATGCTACGGAGGAAGTTCTTTCCCAATGACTCACACTAAGGACATAAGATTTAGAAGTGGAGGTCAAACACCTAGGGGGTACCCAAAAACACCAAAAATGATGAAAGAGAAAAGGCAAGAGAAACGAAACCACAAGAAATATGGAAAACCACATGGGTCGCCAGGTCGACATAACTAAGAGCACTGAAGGAGGGGAAGTAGGGGGGCAGCAGGAAAGGAGCGAGGATGGGGAGGGAGGGGTGCAGAGAAGAAGAGGCTGCAACAGCTTGGGGTCCCATGCTCGAACTCACGAAAGAACCGTGGGCTCCCTGGGGAGGGAAGGGTGGGGGTTGAATAGCAACAAAAACCTGGTTTCAGATTGGAATATTTTATCATAAGTTAGTTGTCAATGGTGATAGCACATTTATTGCAGTAAAGAACTCAGTAATATCTAGACAGATCATTATTGATTCCGAATGTGAATTAATCTGGGTGAAGTTAAGCATCATAAGTCAGCCAAAAGTGGCCATTGGATGCTTGCATAGAGTGCTGTAGTTGTAAAGCATTTCAGAGAGAACTTGCAGAATATCATTAATAATTTCCTCGATCATGCTGTAGTAATGGGGGGTGACTTCAACTTGCCAGGTATACAGTGAGAGAGTCATGCTATCAAAACTAGTGTCATTGACTAGGATTTGTGTGACATTATTTGAATATCATGTTCAAAAAGTACTTTGAGCAGATGGGTAGAGAACCATTTTGTGAGTCTTAGGCCTCCTAGCAACAGACAGACTTGAACCTACCAAATCACTTAAGACAGAGTAAGGTATCAGTGTCCATAAGGCTGTGATGGCAACTATGAGCACAGGTTTTACAAGGAATGTTAAGAAAGGTAGGAAGATATTTTTGCTTAGCAAGAGTGACAGGATAAAAACTGCAGAGTATCTGAGTAGGCAGCAACAAATATTCAGTGATGAAGACAAAGATGTGAGGCACAAATGGAAAAAATTCAAAAGCACTGTTTAATATCCCTTAGACAAGTATGTTCTGAGCATGTTTTTAAGGGATTGGGAAGATCCATAATTGTTAATAGCCATGTTAGAAAACTGATACATAAACAAAGAGAGCTTCATCACTCTTTCAAGATAAGTCAAAACCTCATTGACAGACAAAAACTGAATGAAGCTAAAATGAGTATGAGGTCAGCAACGAGAGAAGCGGTCAATGGCTCTGCAAGTAAAATTTTGGCAACCGATCCGAGTAAAAACCGTAAGAGGCTTTGATCTTATGTAAAAATCAATAAGTAATTCAAAATCCTCTATTCATTCACTCCGTGACCATACTGGCACTAAAACGGAAGATAACAGAGAGAAGCCTGAAATGCTGAATTTGGTCTTCTAAAATGCTTTCACCATGGAAGACTGTAACAGGGTCCCTCTTGTCAATCACCAAATGGACATCGATATGGCAGATATTGAGATAACCAACTGTGGATTAGAAAAGCAATTACAGTCACTTAGAAGAGGAAAGGCATCAGGAGCAGATGAAATCAAATGGGCGAGGGCCTCCCATCACCTAGATCTGTCGCCTGGTGCAAGTCTTTTTAGTTGGTGCCACTTCAGTGACTTGCTTGTCGCTGAGGATGACATGATGATGAAGATAACAGAACACCCAGTACCTGAGTGGAGCAAATCTCTGACCCAGCTGGGAATCAAACCCAGGCCCCTCGCATGGCATTCTACCATGCTGACCACTGAGCTATGAAGGCGGACATCAGGAGCAGATGAGATACCTATAAGATTCTGCAAAGATCATGCAAAAGAATTTGCTCCCCTTCTAGCAGCAGTTTATCGTAGATCGCCGGTGTAACGAAGGGTACCTATCGATCAGATAAAGGTACAGGTCAGCTCCATTTTCAAGAAGGGCCTTAGGACAGATGCATGTAATTATAGGCCTATATTGTTGACAATCTGTTTTAGAATTACAAACATGTTTTATGCTCAATAATTATGACACTTCTGGAAAATAAAAATCTCCTCCATAAAAAATCAATATGGATTCTGTAAACAGAGATCTTGCAAAACTCAGTTCACTCTGTTTCTCCATGAGATCCATAGTCTATTGACAATGGCACTCAGGTTGACAATGTGTTCCTTGACTTCAGAAAGGCATTAACACCATCCCACACTGCTGGTTGGTGAAAAAAATATGGGCTTAACAAATGTTGGACCAGATTTACGAATGGATTCAAGAATTCCTTGCAGACAGAACTCAACGTGTTGCCCTAAGGATGTGTAATAGGACCATTACTGTTTACAGTGTATATAAATGACCTAGTGGAACAGGTCAGAAGCTCTTTAAGACTGCTCACAGATGATAGGACTGTCTACAGGAAAGTAGCAATGCCAGATGACATTATCGAATTGCAGAATGACGTGCAAGGTATTGATGAATAGAGCAGGCTCTGGCAGTTGACACTGAATGTGAATAAATGTTATTTATTGCACATACATAGGAGAAGAAATCCTTCCACATACATCTCGTGAAATGACCATAAAGAGAAAACTGGAGAAATTAGAGATAATACAGAGGCTTAACGGCAAGCACTCTTCCCTCACACCATTTGCGAGTGGAACAGGTGAAGGGGGATCAGTTGGTGTGCGACAGAGGGTACTTCTGGGGCTTGCAAAGTATGATGTAGACCTAGATCCTGGTGCCCTTTGAATTACACGTGAACATTGCTAGCTGTGTGACATGTTGCGCTGTCCTGCAGGTACATGCCATTGTGCCACGAAAGAGCAAACTGCAGGTAGGGGTGGACACAGTGCCTGAGGATGGATGCATAACTGTGTTGATCCAATGTCCTTTTCAGAATGATGAAATCACACAATGAATGCCCTCCGTCTTCCCGGATCCTTCCAAAGATTGTTGCAGCGTGTTTGCTTTCAGACTTTTCATGCCATAAACGCCAACAGCCATCTGTCCAATGGTGCATAAAACATGGTTCATATGAAGTGGCCACCTGTCGCCACTCAGTGGACATCCAGTTGTGATACTGGCATGCAAATTCCACCTGCATCGCCAACGAACAGCAGTCAGTATTGGTGCCTGAACCAGGTGCTTGCTGTGGAGGCCCATATGCACCAACACTTGCTGAATGGTCATTGAGGAGACACTATTCCTAGCCCCTTGGTTCATCTGTGCAGTTAGTTGCTCATCAGTTGCACATTTTGCTGTCCACAGTATGCATTAAACATGCCGGTACAAAGGCAGTTCATAAAATTAGACATTTTGGATACTCTTCCACCTTAGGCCCAAAAGCCAATGATCATGTCCCTTTAGCTGTCGGGTCAATCACATTACACATTATGACAAAGAATGCACTGTTTTCCATATCCCCCTGATAACCTTTATATGTACTCCACTGCTAGTGCTGCCATTTGCCATCTATGAGTCGTCATTGTCTGTTGACATCCAACATAGATGGTGATAGTGTTAATGTGACAGGACCATGTATCATGTGTTACTACTGGTGCTTTTGAAGTCCCACAAAGTTTAGTCCTTTGCACAGCATATGCAGTGCTTTGTCATTTACATACTTCTCTGTTGGGCTGACTGTTTCTTGCCTTAGCTTCTTTCGCAGACTGTCTAAATATAACTTCACTTGGGCAGCAGTCTTGTAGTGCCAGGTTTCTGTTTGTACATTCCCTCCAATCCATTCACATGAATTTTACAAGGGATATGGCTAACATTTGGAGATGGAGAAAAAGTATCCATTCTTTCTCCCCAATCCTTTCTTTGGTTAGTGCCAGCCTGGCACATTTTATCCTGTTGGCTGTTAGAGTGTTGACATAATGCTACATTTTTACGTACACTGGTATACCTGTTTGTCCCAAAACCTCATGAAAGAAGATCAGTGCACACAGTAGTCCATTCTTCTTCTGGTGTAGCTTATCAAAACTGAGTGTTCTATGAAACATATCACTCCCATACCATTTGGTTCAAGTAAAAAGAGCAAGCATCACAATCTGTATTTAACATCTGAGATAATGTAAGTTATCAAAATACAGTATACGTAAACTGATAGTTTGGCTGCAAAACCAAACACTTGTAAAACACTCAAAGAAGATTTGTGATTGGACAAAAAGGCAATTGCAACCAACTGAGTGGGGACAATATTTATGACTACTAATTGTAAAATAGGAATCTTACCTTTCCATTTCCAAATGTCTTTGTAGGTGTGTTCACTGAAATAAATATTAGGTCTGCTTCTTTGATAGCAGTTTCAATGTCAGTGGAGAAAAACAGATTGCGTCCTCTGCATTCCTTTACAACATCATCTAGACCAGGCTGTAAAATAATAAAAGAAATGGAATACCTTTAACATCCATATGTACAACTCACAAACAAGATTGAGAACATTTTTTTGTTACATAACAGTTCCTCCTCCATTTAATTCTTCAAACTAATTTTTTCTGCTAGATTCGAAACAGAAAAAGTTATTTTGAAGAATGCACTCCAGTAATATGCTACATCTGCTGCAAAGATTTTAATGTGACACAATTAGTCTATGCATTACGTTGCATTAGTATAATGTTAAGTAATGCCCTGGACCATCGAGAAACAGACAGAGACAGGAGGGGGAGGCACTAATGATACTAAGTAGAATAAAAAGGGAAAAAATATGGCAGTTTTCGTCATTTATTTCTGAAAGCATTTGAACAGGAAGTAATATAAACTTTGCAAACAACATTAACATTCTTACACTTACCACTAGACTTATAGCTAACTCTCTTATGTAGATAAATGTCTAAACCAATTTGACATTCCAAGTTAGCTAAGCGTGATGCTGGTACAAGAATCATTGTCCACAGTGATTTTGCTTGGAACTGGATGTTTGAGCAGAAGGTCAAGTTTTGGGAAGTTGCAATTGTACAATGGTCTATATATGAGAACATACTATTCCATCTCTCAACCTAAGCTGTTGACCAAGCATTACCAATGACAATACAATGTTATGAGAAGCAAGGTACTTCTCATTTGTAAGTAACAAACATTTTGAAATGTTGCATCTCTATAGTGGTGTTACTAGGCTGATAATTTGAGATGACTCCAAGATATAAAAAAGCCAGTAAAACTTAACAGCTGTGCTTCATCCATAATCTTAGTGTGAGTAACAAATCCGAGGATGTTATGTCTTTGACCCAACTCATCTCTTGGCCACTCAAAGCCTGGCAATTTTTAGAGTTCTGCAGTTTAGCATAGTCTATTAATTAGAAATACAGACATAGCCAAAACAGGATGAAAACACCGAAGATGTATCAACTGGGAACTTCACATTACTCTGTTGCCAATTCAATGGTCCCTTTTCAACTGATAAGATTATTTTGATCCTGGAAAATCCTGTGTGGCATGTGAATAATGGGATAAAGACAACAGATAATTAACTGAAGCTTGTGATACCACTTCACCAATTCAACCTCTACTATACCCCTCAAGCTCAGGACAAATCATTCTGTCCCACAACCAACATACCAAAAAGTAATATAAAGACTAAAAAGTCAGTATTTTGTGCTCTTCCTATTTGCAAATACATATTGTCATAGGAACAATGCTCTGAAATTGAGAGTTATGAAACAAGACATGATAGTTTCAACTTACACAAAAAAGTTAAAGATTTAGCTGGACTTAATAAAAAGAAAAGTACAAGTTTATTGTTAGATAAAAATGACAAAATAATTCCTGATGTTAAAGGTAAACTGGACAGGTGGACAGAATATGTCAAAGAACTATTTGAAGATACAAGAAAAGATCAAAAATTTTATGATAACATGATCGGAGAACGAGGACCAAGCATATCGAAAGAAGAAATATTACATGTTATCAACAAATCAAAGACAGGAAAAGCCCCTGGACCGGATAAGATACCAAATGACATCCTGAAACTCATAGGAATAGACCATATAGATATATTTGTACAATTGTTTAATGATATTTATAATTCGGGAATTATTCCTAGGGATTGGTTGACATCTACCTTTGTTACATTACCCAAAAAGGCTAATGCCAAAACTTGTAATGATCACCGTACAATAAGCTTAATGAGTCACACCTTAAAGATATTTCTAAAAGTTATACACCAACAAATATACAAAAAAGTAGAAGAAGGTATAAGTGAAACACAATTCGGTTTTAGAAGTTCCCTCGGTACAAGAGAAGCATTGTTTGCTTTTAACATATTAGCGCAACGATGTATGGAGGTTAATCAGCCACTATATGTGTGCTTCCTGGATTATAATAAAGCATTTGACAAAGTTCGTCATGATCATCTCATAGAATTGTTAGAAAAGAAAACACTTGATAAGAAAGACATCCGCATTATATATAACCTCTACTACAATCAAACCGCAACCGTGAAGGTAGAAAATGAGTTATCGAATGATATGAGCTAGTGATGAATGCTTGCGTTAGATACGTATGCAATATACGGTTGTATGATCATATCAGTCCTTCATACTCCCAGCTAGGTTGGATACGCCCACATAAGGCACGCGATCTCCACACGATGTGCTTACTTCAACGATTTCTTAGCCACTGGTGCCCCCAATACTTATCTTCTCATATTAAACACCTATCATCATTCCACAACCGCAATACCAGATCGGATACATCTAGCATCTTGGCTGTACCTTTACATAACACAAAATCTTTCTCTGTGTCATTCTCCATCTCAGCCATACGACTATGGAACGCGCTCCCCTGTGATCTGCGTCTTATCCAGAACCACTTAACATTCAAGAGGGAACTCAAGACTTACATATTAGGGACGGTATAGCCACCATTGTCGTGCCCCTCTCATCTTTTTCTTTCTCCTCTCCATCATAGCTTCGAATTTTACCACTCTATTTCTCCTCCTCTAACTTATCTACCTTTTCTATATCTCTTTCACCCCATTCTATCGTCTTATGTCTCTGCTTGATGAGAATAACTCACAAGCTGCAAGAATATAACGAGAAAATTCCCAACTAGCAATAGGACTGACATTCATAAAAGAAAAAATATGTTCACTTTCCTATACATAGTCATTACTATTATTATTATTCTTGATTATTATAATTACTTTTTGATTGTTATAATTATCATTGTAGTACTTTTATAGTCTCTAATTTTTTTCTGTAACATTAATACTGTATAACATGTTATATGTCCTTAATGTTCTGTAGAAACTGAAATTTGTTGAACCTGAGTATGCCTGGTTAGGTGTAAGAGAGGGCCTGAAGGCCCTAATCTTGCCAGGTAAAATAAATGCATAAATAAAAAATAAAATAAATATAGAAATAAAGAGGGGTGTGAGACAAGGTTGCGTTCTCTCACCCTTATTGTTTAATATGTATTCAGAAGACATATTCCAGGCAGCTCTATCAGATGAAATAGCTGGCATTAAAGTGAATGGGCTAAACATTAACAATGTTAGGTTTGCTGATGACACTGCACTACTAGCTGGAAACCTCAAAGATCTACAATTACTTCTTGACAAAGTCGCAGAAAAAAGTGAAGAATTTGGCTTGACTCTTAACGTAAGCAAGACTAAGTTCATGGTGATATCTAAAACACACCAACAAGAAAATCTTACAATCAATAGGGAAAGAGTCGATCAAGTACGTAAATTTAAATATCTCGGAACAATTGTAAATGAGGAGATTGAAAGCTCAGAAGAAATTAAATCGAGAATAGGACAGGCCAGAAGTATCTTTAATAAGATGAAAAATGCATTCTGTTCGAGAGACATTTGTTTAAACACAAAAATGAGGTTGCTAAGATGCTATGTATTCTCAAAATTACTATACGGAATGGAAGCGTGGACATTGAAAAAGAAGGACATGAACAGTTTAGAAGCTTTTGAAATGTGGGCATATAGAAGAATACTTAGAATTAGTTGGGTGTCGAGGATTACTAATCAAGATGTCCTAAGAAGAATGGGAAAGGAAAAAGAATTAATTAAAACTATTAAAGTAAGGAAGCTACAATATTTAGGCCATGTTATTAGGGGAGTAAATTACAAAATATTGCAAATAATACTAGAAGGGAAAATTTGTGGGAAGAGAACGAGGGGTAGAAGACGGACATCCTGGATTGACAATTTAAAAAATTGGTACAACTGCTCAACGTCAGAACTCCTTAGATCAGCCAAATCAAGATCAGAAATTGCCATGATGACAGCCAACCTTCTTAGAGGAGACGGCACATGAAGAAGAATTGTCATTAAATGGCACATCATCATCATGTCATGGTTCAAATGGCTCTGAGCACTATGGGACTTAACTTCTGAGGTCATCAGTCCCCTAGACTTAGAACTACTTAAACCTAACTAACCTAAGGACATCACACACATCCATGCCCAAGGCAGGATTCGAACCTGTGACCGTAGCGGTCGCGCGGTTCCAGACTGGAGCGCCTAGAACCGCTCGGCCACTCCGGCATCATGTCATGGGACTAAGCCAGCATCTGGTATTGGTAGCTTCATTTGATGAAAATACGGAAGCGTCCGATCCCACCCGTCTGCTTTGACCCATGACGTCACAAATATGGCGGAAACAAAAACAAACACACACACTTTCCACAAGAAGCCTAATGACACTAATGGGACAAGCGCGGGAAATGGGGTGTTTTGGGAGGGGGGCAAACTAAATATAAACAAATTTAGACGCCTTGCGTAGCTACAACGTGTAAGTGAAGACAGCCATGCATGAATACCCACCCACCTCCCCAGGGGTCGTAACCCCTGCAACCCATAGAAGATAAAGATGCTTCAGTAGCTGATTAGTGTTTTTCGTCTTTAAAAAAAAAAAAAATCTCGCGGGATAGAACGAACAGATCAGAAAGATAAATATAATAAACTAAAACAGAAATTCGAGGAAACAGATAATTAAAATAAGTAATAAGTGTTTTTAAATTTTAAAAAATCTCACGAGATAGAACGAACAGATCAGAAAAGTAAATAAAATAAGATAAAACAGAACTGGAGACAGCCACACTCAAACCAAACTTTGCACCATCATGACGTCACACACAACACCCTTACGTCACGGGTCAAAGCCGACGCGTGGGATCGGACGCTTCTGTCGACCCCATTTGATCAAAGATAATGACATACCAAAAAGAAATACAATTTAGTGTGGTTTCTCACTATGAAAGTACACATGGGTAGATATACATGCATGCCCCATTCATGGCATGATATCACGCTCTCAACTTTCACGATAAAGTTGAATTGCAGAAAACCAGTGAAGATTTGAATTGTTTCAATGCACAAACAGCAGTACTTGCACAGGAAACAGCTATCATTCTACATATGAATACATCTTCAGAAGCCTCTAGGCTATATTTAATTGAAGTTTCTCATACTAAGAAAATGTATGGAGTGATTTAAATTTAGCCTGAAAAAACATTTTACAGCCAAGATCGCATTAATCTACATTTATTATTGACAACCAGTTTCAACATTTTAAATAGTCATCATCTAATCTTCAAAAATATTTTAGGGATGAAATGCATTTCATTATGTTTATTTACACTTATGTAAAATGTGACAGTTGTTAACTTGCTACACATATGCAATGTCATTCACATCAATGCCTCCACACCTTATTAGACTGGTTCACAGTAGATGCCTACAGTTCAGTTTGTATTTTTTTACAAGCACATGAAATAAATCATGAAACTTACTCACCAGGAAAATTATGACCATCCTAAGCATAACTCTCATCTCATTTACATAGCAATTTGCTGTTCTAACCATTGTAATAACTTTGATCTTCTTCAACCCTTCTGTTCGTACCTTTGTGACTGCTCCACATTAACTGCTGTGTTCAAGTTGGTTGTTGGTTGGTTTGGGGAAGGAGACCAGATAGCGTGGTCATCGGTCTCATCGGATTGGGAAGGAAGTCGGCCGTGCCCTTTCAGAGGAACCATCCCGGCATTTGCCTGGAGTGATTTAGGGAAATCACAGAAAACCTAAATCAGGATGGCCGGATGCGGGATTGAACCGTCGTCCTTCCGAATGCGAGTCCAGTGTCTAACCACTGCGCCACCCCGCTCGGTGCTGTGTTCAATATATCACTTTGCCTGCTCACAAACAAACTGTCACATTCCAACCTAGCCTAGACCTCCGGTGGCACGACATATCAGTATCTCACCAAATCAAAAATTTCGTATTCACCTTTGCTAGCTTTGCCAACCAAATTGTCACTTTCCAACCTAATCTAGACTTTGAGCTACATTACAGATTAGTGTTATCACAACCTATATTTAAAAAGTTAATACATACACACAAAACTAAGATCTCAGTGATCTGTTCTCCTTCCACTTGCATACATATGGAATCACCTGCCACATCATCATCATTATGTTCCCCAACACCCAGTATGACTCCCATTCTGAAACTTGTTTTTTAGCACTCGCCTGCTATTAAGAATTTCAATCTAATCACAGTTACAATAATATGAAACTCAGAGTTGGTCCGTCCTTTCAACAACAGAGAATTATTTCTTGTTGCAGATCAGCTACAATAAAGCACATTGGCACATTGTACATATTTATCTACACTGCTGACAACAGAAAAGTTCACATAAAAATAGTCAATTACAATATTATTTTCAACTAAGCACTACCCTACACATTATTAGAAGTTGGCGTGATGTGACCGTGTGATTAGTGTATTTGTGAGGATTGTCAAATTAACATTAGTTTGGTAGGAAAGAAAAGAAAAATAGTAATAGTTGCTCTGAAGATTACCTAAACAGGAGACAAAAATATCTAGCAAGCAACATACAAGTGGGTTAGCTGTTTTTCATAATCTTTCTAATAAAAAAGTTTATAAGAATTACACTATTCCAAAAACCATTGTAGGCACCTACAGCAGTAGTCGTTACTCTAATTCTTCTGATCAACCAGCCCAATGGAAATTGTAGGACAAGCATGTTTTCAGTCATTGAAAAGTTATCAGAATTGTAAGACATTGACTTGGGACTAGCATTTCTTCAAGAGCACAATCTCAAAAATAGAATTAAATATGCATCCTAAAGTACTAGTTCTTTAACAAATATAGTCATGTGAAATGCAACAGAAATTTTAAGGAAACAAAACAGTGGCACTTTATATTGGAACAAAATCTTTCCCCTCATTTCAGTTTCAGAGAATAACAACTCAGTTAACCAAATGAGTTGGAAAGACTGAAAATCCACACAAAGAAATAATGTCAGTGACAACAGCCCAAACATGAATGATCAAAGTTTCCCTTGTGCATCCTACACTTACTTTTGAAAATCAGTTTCTGATTTACATTCCAACTACAAAACACTGCAACTGAATGTTCAGCTGTTAGTGTGTTTGGGTACTGAAACAGATTTTCAATTACAGGGCATCAATTTTATTGTCTGACAATAATACAAATAAGTTTGTAGTTCCTCTTCTGTGGGATTTTAAGGAGTAGCAATGTTGGGGATCTTGGAGGAAGCAGCCAACTGTTATTTACTGCTTCAAACTATAACAACGATAGCATCATAGTACTTTTGCACCTGAAAAATGGCAATCATACTAATCGGGGATCTTTTTCTGTGTAAACTAATGAGTAACACGAAATTTGGAGCACGTTTACATAGAATGAACGTATCATAATAGAAGAATGGCGATTTATTTTTTTTATAGGGAACCGAACATGGCCTGTAAGGATGCATCTAAGAAATTTTATTACATTTAATTATGGATAATAAACAAAATATGTTTGTGAGAAAATTAGGTTATATAAATATCAGCGCACACATCTCAAATGCTACAGCTTAACAAAAAACATTAAAATTTTGAAGTTACCTCATATATTGGTAATTTCTCTGAATTCCATTGCGCTATTCTCTCCGTGCTTTTGTCAACTACAGTAACTCTGATTTTTGGACATTTCAACGCTATAACACTGCAAGTGGGTCCACCAACGTACCCGGCACCAATGCAACAAATTTTGTTGATAACCATGCTGTTAATAGGTGCGGAAATTAGAATAGTTCTCAATTTACACACAGGCAATTAAGAAATGTCTGACAATTAAACAAAATCCTTTTCTTCTGAGTAATGCTGACGGTAAGACTTCTCGCTCACCTGCCTAATATGTGTACCGTCGCACTAAATTAAATAAATTAACTACCGTTTACTATTGCTTTGCGAGATCGGATGCGAAAAAGCACCCAGCGAATCTCACGTCACACACCCACTTCCACGCACACCGTCTCCGCTCCTTGTTACATGCACACTGATTCTACAGGAGCGAAGCCGTGTGTTTTGAAGAGACGCCAGATGACACTCTCTCTCTTCGCCCCCCACTACACCGACCGAAACAGAAGCGCGCGGTATTTAAAATAACAATCTTCGAGTCGCTTCGGTTTAACTCCAAGTTTAGACGCCAGTTTCCAGCAAAAGCGGTATTACGCGTGTTTGTTTGACGGATTTTCGCACTCGCATACTTGATCTTATATCTAGCTGGAAATTCTGTATTCTGTTACGGTACACATTTATTTTTATTTGAAAGCGCACGGGTACGAACATTTATTTAGTCATCCAGGTATCATCTTACAATGATACAGGATCTGCCATTCAAATAAGATAAAAATAATTAGCTGAGAAATATATAAACGCAGAATATATAAGTATGCTTTTATGAAGATGGGGTGGCTGGTCGTCGTGGCCTTGATGAAGGAACCATCCCAGCATTTACTTGAAATTATTTAGGAAAACCTAAATTAGATGTCTGGATAGAGCAAACACTGTCCTCCCGAATATGGAGTCTGTGTCTTTACAACTGTACTGCCTCATTCGTTTGGTCCTTTTGCACACTAGTTTTTGATTTACACAAAACTTGCTCTAGATAACTTATAATATGAAACATAGTTTTGCTCTTCATTGCTGCACATTCAGGACATCTGCTGGTGACTCCTGAACCATGAATATGTCTCTTGCACTCAGGGCCAGCCTTATGCATGTGCAAACGGTGCAATCGCACAGGCCCTTAGTGCTTGTAGGGGGCAGGGGTAGTTGTAGGGACAACAGTCTGGATGATTGACAGATCTGGCCTTGTAACATTAACCAAAACGACCTTGCTGTGCTGGTACTGCGAACGGCTGATAGCAAGGGAAAACTACAGTCGCAATTTTTTCCGAAGGCATGCAGCTTTACTGTATGGTTAAATGATGATGGCATTTCCTTGGGTAAAATATTCCGAGGGTGAAATAGTCCCCCATTTGTGTCTCCAAGCAGGGACTACTCAGGAGGACATCGTTATCAGCAAAAACAAAACTGGCGCTCTACGGATTGGAGCGTGGAATGTCAGATCCCTTAATCGGGTAGGTAGGTTATAAAATTTAAAAAGGGAAATGGATAGGTTGAAGTGAGATATAATGGGAATTAGCGAAGTTTACTGTCAGAACAAGACTTCTGGTCAGGTGAATACAGGTTTATAAATACAAAATCAAATAGGAGTAATGCAGGAGCAGGTTTAGTAATGATTACAAAAATAGGAGCACAAGGTAAGCTTCTACAAACAGCATAGCGAATGCATTATTGTAGGCAAGATAGACATGAAGCCCGCATGTACCACAGTAGAACAAGTTTATATGCCAACTGTCTCCGCAGACGACGAAGAGATTGAAGAAATATATGATGAGATAGAAGAAATTATTCAAATAGTGAAGGGAGACGAAAATTTAATAGTCATGTGGGACTGGAACAGGAAAGGAAAAGCTGTAGGTGGATATGGAATGGTGGTAAGGAATGAAAGACGAAGCCACCTGGTAGAATTTTGCACATAGCATCACTTAATCATAGCTAACACTTGGTTTAAAAATCATGAAAGAAGGCTGTATTCATGGAAGAGGCTTGGAGACACCAGTAGGTTTCAGGTAGATTTTATAATGGTAAGACAGAGATTTAGGAACCAGATTTTAAATTGTAAGACATTTCCAGGGGCAGATGTGGACTCTGACCACAATCTTTTGGTTACGAACTATAGATAAAAACTGAAGAAACTGTGAAAAGCTGGGAATGTCAGGAGATGGGCTCTGGATAAACTGAAAGAACCAAAGGTTTACACAGTTTCAGAGAGAGCGTTAGGGAACGATTGACAAGAACAGGGGAAAGAAATACAGTAGAAGAAGAATGGGTAGCTTTGAGAGATGAAATAGTGAAGGCAGCAAAGGACCAAGTAGGTAAAAAGATTAGGGCTAGTAGAAATCCTTGGGTAACAGAAGAGATATTGAACTTAATTGATGAAAGGAGAAAATATAAAAATGTAGTAACTGAAGTAGGCAAAGAGGAATACAAACGTCTCAAAAATAAGATCGACAGGAAGTGCAAAATGGCTAAGCAGGGATGGCTAGAGGACAAATGTAAGGATTTTTTTTTTTTGTTGGTCATCAGTCTACTGACTGGTTTGATGCGGACCGCCACGAATTCCTTTCCTGTGCTAACCTCTTCATCTCAGAGTAGCACTTGCAACCTACGTCCTCAATTATTTGCTTGACATATTCCAATCTCTGTCTTCCTCTACAGTTTTTGCCCTCTACAGCTCCCTCTAGTACCATGGAAGTCATTCCCTCATGTTTTAGCAGATATCCTATCATCCTGTCCCTTCTCCTTATCAGTTTTCCACATATTCCTTTCCTCTCCTTACCTTATCAGTCCACCTAATTTTCAACATTCGTCTATAGCACCACATCTCAAATGCTTCGATTGTCTTCTGTTCCGGTTTTCCCACAGTCCATGTTTCACTACCATACAATGCTGTACTCCAGACGTACATCCTCAGAAATTTCTTCCTCAAATTAAGGCCGGTATTTGATATTAGTAGACTTCTCTTGGCCAGAAATACCTTTTTTGCCACAGCGAGTCTGCTTTTGATGTCCTCCTTGCTCCGTCCTTCATTGGTTATTTTACCGCCTAGGTAGCAGAATTCCTTAACTTCATTGACTTCGTTACCATCAATCCTGATTAAGTTTCTCCTGTTCTCATTTCTACTACTTCTCATTACCTTCGTCTTTCTCCGATTTACGCTCAAACCATACTGTGTACTCATTAGACTGTTCATTCCGTTCAGCAGATCATTTAATTCTTTTTCACTTTCACTCA
This sequence comes from Schistocerca cancellata, assembly GCF_023864275.1. NCBI lineage: Eukaryota > Metazoa > Arthropoda > Insecta > Orthoptera > Acrididae > Schistocerca > Schistocerca cancellata. Next base: position 408,056,387 of record NC_064630.1, read on the forward strand.
GGATAGCAATGTCATCAGCGAATCGTATCATTGATATCCTTTCACCTTGTATTTTAATTCCACTCCTGAACCTTTCTTTTATTTCCATCATTGCTTCCTCGATGTACAGATTGAAGAGTAGGGGCGAAAGGCTACAGCCTTGTCTTACACCCTTCTTAATACGAGCACTTCGTTCTTGATCGTCCACTCTTATTATTCCCTCTTGGTTGTTGTACATATTGTATATGACCCGTCTCTCCGTATAGCTTACCCCTACTTTTTTCAGAATCTCGAACAGCTTGCACCATTTTATATTGTCGAACGCTTTTGCCAGGTCGACAAATCCTATGAAAGTGGCTTGATTTTTCTTTAGCCTTGCTTCCATTATTAGCCGTAACGTCAGAATTGCCTCTCTCGTCCCTTTACTTTTCCTAAAGCCAAACTGATCGTCACCTAGCGCATTCTCAATTTTCTTTTCCATTCTTCTGTATATTATTCTTGTAAGCAGCTTCGATGCGTGAGCTGTTAAGCTGATTGGGCGATAATTCTCGCACTTGTCAGCTCTGCTGACAAATGTAAGGATATAGAGGCATAAATCAGTAGGTGTAAGCTAGATACTGCCAGCAGGAAAATTAAAGAGATCATTGGAGAAAAGAGAAACACTTATAACAATATCAAGAGCTCAGATGGAAAACAAGTTCTAAGCCAGGAAGGGAATGCAGAAGATGGAAGGAGTATATAGAGGATCTATACAAGAGTGATGTACTACAGCGTGATATTATAGAAATGGAAGAATATGTAGATGGAAGTGAAATAGGAGATATGATACTGCGTGAAGAATTTGAAAGAGTACTGAAATATCTAAGTCGAAAAAATGCCCCAGAAGCAGGCAACATTTCATTAGAACTACTGATAGCCTTGGGAGAACCAGTCCTGACAAAAACATACCATCTGGTGAGCAAGATGTCTGAGACAGGCGAAACACCCTCAGACTTCAAGAAGAGTATAATAATTCCAATCCCAAATAAAACATGTGTTGACAGGTGTGAAAATTATCGAACTATCAGTTTAATAAGTCGCAACTGCAAAATACTAACACGAATTCTTCACAGATGAATGGTAAAACTTGTAGAAGCCAACCTTGGGGAGGATCAGTTTGCATTCCATAGAAATGTTGGAAACATGAGGCAATACTGACCCTACGACTTGTCTTAGAAGATAGATTAAGGAAAGGCAAACCTACGTTTCTAGCATCTGTAGATTTAGAGAAGGCTTTTGACAATGTTGTGTGGAGTACTCTCTTTCAAATGCTGAAGGTGGCAGGGGTCAAATACAGGGAGCGAAAAGCTATTTACAATTTGTACAGAAACCAGATGGCAGTTATAAGAGTCGATGGGCATGAAGGAGAAGCAGTGGTTGGGAAGAGAGTGAGACAGGTTGTAGCCTATCCTCGATGTTATTCATCTGTATACTGAGGAAGCAGTAAAACAAACAAAAGAAAAATTTGGAGCAGGAATTAAAATCCACGGAGAAGAACTAAAAGCTTTGAGCTTTTGCCAATGACATTGTAATTCTGTCAGGGATAGCAAAGGATCTGGAAGAACAGTTGTATTGAATGGACAGTGCCTCGAAATGAGGGTATAAGATGAACATCAACAAAAGCAAAACGAGGGCAATGGAATGTAGTCGAATGAAATCGGGTGACGCTGAGGGAATTAGATTAGGAAATGAGACACTTTAAGTACTAGATGAGTTTTGCTATTTGGGGATCAAAATTACTGATGATGGTCGAAGTAGAGAGGATATAAAATGTAGACTGGCAATGGCAAGGAAAGTGTTTCTGAAGATGAGAAGTTTATTAACATTGAGTATAGATTTAAGTTTCAGAAAGTCTTTTCTGAAAGTAATTGTATGGAGTGTAGCCATGTATGGAAGTGAAACATGAACAATAACTAGTGTAGACAACAAGGGAATAGAAGCTTTCGAAATATGGTGCTGCAGAAAAATGCTGAAAATTAGATGGGTAGATCACATAACTAATGCGGAGGTACTGAATAGAATTGGGGAGAAGAGGAATTTGTGGCACAGCTTGACTACAAGAAGGCATCGGTTGGTAGAACATGTTCTGAGGCATCAAGGGATCATCAATTTAGTATTGGAGGCCACTGTGGAGGGTAAAAATCGTAGAGGGAGACCAAGAGATGAATGCACTATGCAGATTCAGATGGATGTAGGTTGCAGTAGTTATCTGGAGATGAAGAAGCTTGCGCAGGATTGAGTACCATGGAGGTGTGCATCAAACCAGTGTCTGGACTGAAGACCACAACAACAACAAACTGAAACAAATAAAATAAGGTGTTTTATAAAATACTTTTAATGTAATGTAATTCTATTCTACACCCTTTGTGACACAACTATGGCGACTGGAGTACGTCTCAGAAAATCATGCCTGCATTGGAGTCGAGGGAACCAGGGGCTATGATGCTGACTCGCTGTAGTAACATATATAGTCATCACATGAATTTTGCTCTTATGCGTAAGTTAAGAGGTACGCGTTCATTGTTTCTCAGCGACTCTCTACACACTCTCTACTCATTGTTGTGGCTAACAACGAGCATTTTTCCTCACATTGTCGTCAGTTTAAACGTAAGGTACTTTTTCCAGTTCACGCCATTTCACGTGTTGTGTGTGAACTGTGTGTGAAGATAAAAATTCGAAAATGGTTCAAATGGCTCTGAGCACTATGGGACTAAACATCTGTGGTCATCAGTCCCCTAGAACTTAGAACTACGTAAACCTAACTAACCTAAGGACATCACACACATCCATGCCCGAGGCAGGATTCGAACCTGCGACCGTAGCAGTCGCGCGGTTCCGGACTGAGCGCCTAGAACCGCTAGACCACCGCGGCCGGCCACAAATTCGAAACCAGGCACTTTGTCTAATACGTTAACATCCTCCATGATAAATGAAACTGTACTGAAAGGCCCTTCTAAAATTGTAAATTTTGAGTATCCCTTAAATAAGAACAGAAGAAAATTTTCAGCTGGTTTTTACGTAAGACCTTTACCAAATGGAGAAAAAAGGGATCGTAATTGGCTTATGTATTCGAAATCTACCGACAAAGGTTTTCTGTTTTTCTTGTAAACTATTTTTATCTCCTTCAAACAGGCTGTCAAGTGATTAACTCTGTAATTGAGTTCATTCAAGAAATCGGTTTCAAGAGCAGGAGCATCATTTAACCACATAAACTGCACAAAAATGGATAGAATGTAAGATATGTTTGAAAGAAAAATGTGGTGTTGATCAAATTGAACTAGAACTACTAGAAGAGAGAAGGAACATTGGTGTCAGGTTCTAAAAAGAATTATATTCACCGTAAGGCACCTTGCTCAACGTAATATAGCCCACAAGGGAACCAGCGACAAGCTCTTTCCAGAGAATAATAGTAATTTTCTTGGTTTGATCGAAATGATAGCAGAATTTGACACTGTTTTTGCAGGAACATTTAAGGCGGGTAAAAACTCGAGAAAATCATGACTATTATTTTGTAAAAAACATTCAGGTTATAACTAACAGTCGAGATCGAAATAATATTTGTTTATTTACCCGTTTTGGCTATTGTTAAAGCCATCTTCAGAGTTTTTTGGTCTCCTATGGCTGGTGGTGTCGGCTCCTCGGTTTTCTCATGATACTACGATCTCAACTCTTGGTTTTAACCTAAATATAGCACCAGGTTGCTGATCTCCTTGGACAATGCTGCCTACATTTAAGAAAAACGTTCAAACTGAACCCATAAATTTGCTTGCCAATAAAGTAAAAAACAGCATTGTCAATTTCGTAAAAGAAAGTACATATTTTTCTGCCATACTTGATTGTACTCCTGATACAAGTCACAGTTAACAAATGGCATTTGTTGTTATGTTTGCAAATTTAGCAGAAGACGCAGTGACTGTGGAAGAACACTTTTTCGATTTTCAGGACGTCTCTTTGACAACATGAGATAGTTTGACTGAAACCCTTTTGCGGCGACTAGATCAACTACGACACAAAATTCATGATTAGTGAAGGCAAAGCTACGATAATGGCGCAAATATGAAAGGCTGTCGAAGTGGTGTTCACGTCAGACTCCTAAAGTGCAATGCAAGAGCATTTTATACGTCATGTGCCAGCCACAGTCTTAATCATGTATTATCAGATGCAACAAAATCTACTGCAAAAGAACTCACATTTTTTTCTGTAATTGAAAGAATGTACACTGATTTGAGTGCATCCACTCAGAGGTGGGAAATCTGATTGAAAAGTATACCAACTTTAACAGAGAAGAAGCTTTCAGATACTCGTTGGGAAAGTAGGGTGGATAGTGTCAAAGCTACTCATACAAGATACCAGACAGGAGAAGTCAGAGATGCCCTTCTAGAGGTGAGCAACAACACTGTTGAATTGGAAAAAAAAAAAAAAAATAGAGCGAAGCACACTCACTTGCTGTGAAAGAATTAGAAAGCTTCGAGTTTACTGTAGGCGTTGTCATATGTTATGACCCTTCTTTGCCATTAACGCAGCAAATAAAGCGCTTCAAGCAGAAAATATGGACATGAAAGTAGCAACTAAATCCCCCAAAAGTCTAGTGAAGTTTCTTGAGAATTTCCGTGAAGAAGGTTTTGTTAATGCGCAGACAACAGCGAAAGTGATAGCTGAAATTTACAGGTTGAACCAAAATTTGGAGAAAAGAGAGCTGGCAAGAAGGCTACGCAATCTGATTATGAAGGTGAGGACATGGTTTGAAGAGCTCAGTCTTCAGAAGAGAAACACAAAATCGATTTTTCCTGCACTGTCGTTGGCATGGTGTTAAAAAGTTTGAAACTAAGGTTTGGCTGGCTGTCTGAATATTCTGAAATATTCGGCTTTTTGTTTTCTCCAGAAAGTTTAAAATACATACCGGATGAAGAATTGAAAATGCTATGTAAAAACCTTCAGATAGAGCTAGGTGTAAACATAAATGGTGACTGTTCAAAAGACATTGCTCTACCAGATCTTTAGAAAGAAATTAAAGTGTTCAGAGAAATCGTGCCTGAGGATGTGATAACTCCTATGTTAATATTGAACTACAAGAATGACATTGGGAACCCATTTCTCAGTTATACTGCCAACAGAATTATGCAAACTGTGCCAGTGATTTGTTGCCTCCACTGAAAGGAACTTTTCACGTTTAAAGCTTGTCAAGAATTATTTCAAAGCATCATCTCGCAAGAACACCTGTCTTCCCTTGACATACTTCCAATGGGACACAGTGTGGTTTCAAAATTGATTTATGAAGATATTATTGATGAATTTTCTCGTCAGAAAGCAAGGAAAAGATGTTTTGTGTAAAGCACGTAAAGCAGAAAATACTTAGCGTTCATAACCTACAACGCATTTAATTTCTTGTTAATATAGAACACAGTTATGCGACGAAAACATTTAAGTGTATATTCTGAATAATACTTGTGAACCTTATTTGACTTTGGATTTAATTAAATAGGAAGGATTCTCATAGCTACGTTAGTTTCTATTATTAACATTTTAGTAATTACCATACCCATTAAGATTCCTTCTCTGATTAATTATTTTCCTATTACAACAGTAGGTCTGCTGTAGTAACATCTCCAGATATATTTGGTGGTATCTCAATGACAAAACTTAGAATTCTTTTGAACGTGATGAAGGTATATCCAACGTTGGAGGAGGGTGGGGGTGAGGGGAGATGCGGGACAGCCCCGTGCAGGAAATTATGCAGATGGCCCCATGCCAGCTAAGGCTGACCTTGCTTGCACTAACTCCATTTTGCTCAGAAAACTGACTCCACTCCAGTAAATATGCAACTATGTGGCCATACACGTCTTGCTGTCCTCCCCTCTGTCCAACTCAATTGAGTCAGCATTCCCCCATGACAACTGAGATGTTGAACTCAGAAGAAAGTGTCTTGAGACAGTGTAACTCATGGCATGCATTATCAGACACGTTTCAGTATGTATATTGGAGGTTACATCATTTGTGTAGAACATACGAAAACCAATACAGTCAGTCAGTGGTAATGTACTTCAAGAGTTTCACATATCAGAAATCGTTAAAATTATAGTGTTAAGATGTTCAGAATTTTTTTGAAGTCATTGCCTTGTTATTTGAGTTTTGTAAATATAATACTTATTTGTGTCATTGTAAAGTGATTAAAAGTGCATCAATTAACTGTTTGTATTTAATCTCAGTAAAGTAGTTTTCCAGAAAAACAAAAAATTGCTATTATCAGATTTTCTTTCAAGGAGGCTCAGTGAAGAAGTGCCAGAGCATTAATCTGAAGGTCTTAGGTTCGATATTGTGTCATTGTAAAGTGATTAAAAGTGCATCAATTAACTGTTTGTATTTAATCTCAGTAAAGTAGTTTTCCAGAAAAACCGAAAATTGCTATTATCAGATTTTCTTTCAAGGAGGCTCAGTGAAGAAGTGCCAGACCATTAATCTGAAGGTCTTAGGTTCGATATTCTGTTAGTCGTAGGATTTGTATCTGTCACTTTTCACTTCTTTTACCGCTGTCAGTGATTGTTAATGGGAAAAAGGCTGAGTTGGACATGAACTGTAGGTCTCCCTATAAATTCCTGGGTAGGTCTGTTTAAAGATCAGAAGAAGACAGCAGAGTACCTTCTCAGAGTAAGACAACACTCAAACCAGCCTTTCTGGCTGACAAGAACTTTACATATTTATCGATAAATAACTACCTGCTTCACTGGGACGTTTTCTGAGATTTTTGAAAAGGTAATGTACAGTGGTCAAGAATGTTCAAACCTCGTGCACAAACCTATAACCTCATCTATGATTCTTTAAGGAATTGAGCTCCCATGCGTAAAACAGCTTCAAACATATGATGATTTTACAGATGAATTAATGTATTAAATATATGATGTACAACAATATAATATTCTCAGTATCGTCAGTATCTGAAAATTTCTGGTAAAATGAGAAGCGAATATAGTTAGTAGTGAAGAACTAATAAATTCAAATCTCATGTTTGCTACCTGAAGTTTTACCCCATTACAACGAACATTTGTTAAGTGATAAAGTGTTTTCCTTTCATTATTTTTTTAGGACTGTAAACGAAAAAAATTTATAGGAAATTTGAAATTAAGGTTTATTGCAAGTCGCTAAGTGTCCCCATTATCAAACACTGGATGAGTATAGTCTGAGTAAATTGCGCTCAGTTTTAAGAAAAGCTAGCTTTTCACGCATTTCAATATTTATGACTCCATATTTCCTGAATTGGGTGTCATTCAGTGATAGTTACAATTTTGCGGTTAGGCCTACATTCAATGATATAGTTATATGGATGCTGATAAAGCCTGCAAAAGAGTATTGCAAATAGAGTTAGTAATAAATAAGTAATCAATTAAAATGTCGTGCCTGATGCTGAAGTCCTACTGCATGAACAGCAAAAATGTAGTGAGCAGTAAATTTATTTCTTTTCTATTTTTTAAGAGTGTTAGAGAGAAAAAGTTTCAAAAAAGGTTCGAAATTACGTGTAAGGTTTTTGGAAGGCGTTACATGCCTACATTCTCAAATACTGTATGAGATGAATTGAGTATGAGTAATTTACAATTCATGAGTTATGCAGCCTTAAGATATAAAATGTATGTTGTACTCAGTATCGAACATTAATACTTGATTCACTATGTCTCATCTTTAACATAAGATTTTAATATTCATGTGTATACTAGCGTAGCGCCAACTGTTTCACTCGTGTAAACTGTACGGTCTGCAGAGATTTATTTTGTTTTTATTTCGTCGAATTTTTTATGTTGTTCACAAATTGCAACACCTTCTAAGCTTTTCACACTAATTAAGGCCGTATAAGCCTTGTCTTTTCTGAATGTACTTCTGATCAAAAAGTGATTCTGGTAGCTGGAGTTCAAAGTTTTTGCTAATCTTGCATTTTGCGTTATTGTGGAGATATTTCCATGGCAACTTCCATCCCCTAACAAATATTTCTTTATATCTAACTGTGAATTGAAAAAACAATTCTCATAAATTTAGTTTCAAAATTTTTTGATGTAACAAAATATTTTCAAAAGAATTTTCATCTCCTATTGCACTCCTTTAGGGGTTGCATTTCCAGAATCACTGAATCACGTAATTTTTCTTTGTTGTAATAGATGTTGTCTTAATAATCCTTAAGTAGTTCTTTAGTAATTATTTAATTTTACAAAATTTTCACCCACTGTCCTACCCCCTTATTTCTTGAATTTTCAAATATGTTGAAACATGTATTTTTTCTGACTGAGAAGCCAAATACCAGTCTTCATAGTTCTAGCTTCAAAATTAGCTTAATAGCGACATACTTTCAAATAGCCTTTCATTCCCTATTTCGTCCCCTTAGGAGTGGAATTTCAGGCAACCCCTTCCTAAATGATGCCTACAGTACGAGATCCACACCCTCTCCAAACTTCAAGTTTATGTCCTTATGGTGTGGACTGGGCGATTATGAGTCAGTGAATCAGTCAGGTCTTATTCCACCTCCTCAGGGACTTAACTTTCAAAAACAGTGAAACATGTATTTTTCGTCTCTAACTGAGAAGCCAAACCCCCTTAGGGATTGAATTCCCAAAAACACTGAGATGAATATATTTCATTTCTAACAGGGAAGGCAATACAAATTTTTCTAGATTTATCTTCAAAAATGCTTACTCAATGAAATACTTTGATAAAAAGTTTAATCCCCCATTTCACCCCCATAGGGACTGAATTTCCAAGAACAGTTTTTTTTATTTGTAACTGAGAAGCCAAATTTAAATTTTCATAGATATAGCTTTAAAGATGCTTTCATAACAAAATAATTTCGTAAAAAACTCTTATCTTTATTTCACTCCCTCCGGGATTCAATTTCCAAAAACACAGAAACACATATTTTTTTAATTTGTGACTGAGAAGTCAAATATGAATAATCATAGATGTAGCTTTAAAAATACTATAGCAGTTCTTTAATAATGGTATTTAAAAAAAGTCAATCAGGACATTTTCTTTTATATATCATAGATTAAGATTATGACAGCATTTTAAATTTTTAAATTAGATCAGTTCATAATTATATGAAGTATTGAAAGTCAAAGTTTTGTTACATCTGAAAGCCATTAAATTGGTAACCTACAACTGAGATCAGGTGACCATTTTAGTAGTTCAGTCCCACAGATAGAATTCTTAGATAAAGTTTGTGTTCCAGAAGGACCTTTCCTCTGAAAATATAATGAACATTTAAAAGTTAAATGTTAGTTTCATTTTGAGAGGTTGATTAATGTTAATCACAGTTATTAATTGTAAAAAAATTTCTTGAGTTTGGCATTTGTAATTAATAACAAATGAAGTAATTAAGCTTGTCAGCTGCAGGAATGTAAATAGAATATGTTACAATCATTTCATTTCCACAATGTATATCAGTTTTTGGAACAAGGCTAGCTGATATTGATTTCAGTTACCCTTTATAAAACTTATTCTCATAAAATTAATACGTTTCCATACCAAACAATGATTAAAAATAATATGCTGCCATTGCCACTTTTAATGTACTACAGTTATATAGGATTTAATAGCAATAACAATAAAATATATAAAAGAGTTTAGTGTACTAACAGTAAGTTGCTTACATTAATGCTTAGTACTAGCTTCAAAATAACTTACAAGAAAAACGGTTTTCACGATATAAAATGAAAATGTGTACACACCATTGTCAGTGTTTCATTTAGCATTCTTGTTGTGACTAGAAGTATCCTGATTATGGCAAGCGTATCAATAAGAGGAATGCTATTTCTTTCAATCATTTCCATCAAAGGTCTGGAAAGTCAGTGTTTTTGTTCTTCTTTTTCCTTAGAGGATGGCCTTTAGCTTTGTGGCAACCAAGAGATCCATCGATCAAATAGGTGCACTGTTAAATGGTGTGCGAAGTGATATCTTTCTTGCAGTTCGCTTTTGCTTGATGTCTTGTAAAGACATATGTTCTGTGACCTACTCAAAGTGCATAAATCTTAAGTAAATCGTCATTATGTTTTGCCATAAATTATTTCCTCATTTATCGTTAGGATAACAGTAAGGCCAAAACTCTACATTGGTTAAATAGCAATTAGAACAAGCAAAAACATTAAATAACAGAGTCACCATCACCACACTCTCTGACACCATCAACGCCACTGACTATGACACTTAAAATATAAAAAAACCACATTATTCTCTACTCCAACCACCTGAACTCTGGCTAAAAATGTGCTCTCGAGTTTCCATGCTATTCTGGATCTGCAAAATGCTTCATCTCTGCTGAATAATGTGAAACTCCCACCATTTTCTTCAGCAAACAGTGAATGGTGGTTTCTTCAAGTAAAAGTGTCTTTGACAAGTACATGTTAGTATTGATACAATTAGACAATGATTACATAAAAAAACATTGAAAATGTGTTAGTGAACAATCGTACATTCGTGTGAAAGGCACTTTGCTTGAACATTATTCCTTCCTGCAACACAAACGTTTGAAAAATCTGCTTTCACCTCAAACTCGCTTGAAACGGAAACCATCTGAAGTGCTGAGGGAACAGCGTTCATTTGCATGTAAAGACGTCTTGACCTGACCTGCTTTATGTCTGACATGGCTTAACATACTTCCCAGAAAAATACGTTCTGTGCTACCAGCAGGTACTAACTTACCTAGCAAAGAAGGCAGATGTAACAGGTAATTACCTAGAAGATAATGATTTTTGTGGCGAAATTTCATCTTCTGAGAGTGGTCCTGGAATTAGCATGCTGAAAAATGAAAATGCTCCTGGCCCTGGAATGTGCAGGGCAATGTCAATAGATGATACTGGTGGCGAATCGTGTGACTTCACGAGAAAGATACCGTGATCGCCACCAGAAAACACCTCGCACAGAGTAAACCAGCAGCAGTTTACACAAAGGTAAGTATCTACGAACAAAAGTCGTGTGTACAAAGAACAAAACCTTGACAGCAGTGCAAATGTTTTACATAAAAAGACAACATGCTAATGGTTCTACAAAAAGTTTGGACACAGTACAAGAGAATGAACAGTGCCACATGATTATCTGGATGGGAATGATGAGCATTAGTGTGTGCCATACTCATGAAGGAGATAAATACCACCTGTACAACAACAAAAAACCCTAGTAATGTACAGTGCAACAACAACACAATCCAAACAATAATACCAGATGCAGATTCGTAGTCGATTCCAGTCCAAAAACTAAAGTTTTCCCATGGTAACTGTGTTCTGAAGCAACTTCAGCCACCTGTCATAACTTGTCAGTGACAAATAATACCCGCACCAACACGTATGTTGAATGGGAGGTTTCATTAAATTTCTGTCCTGCTTTCGCGCCAACAACGAAGTTTGTCATTGCTTATGTCAATGGAAAAATCACAGGAACTGACTGTGTAAGATTTTTCAGAGTGATGCCAGACATGGTTAAGAGCTGTTTAGAAAGTGCTGTCATTAACAATTTTCTACCAGTCATGTGACTATGCTGCTTAACAAAGAGTGCGCAGAGCCCTCTCCGACCTGCACAAAGATTTCTGTGATGCACTCAATGGATCCGAGAGTCTCAGTCTTTGGCAAATGTTAACTGCACACATTTGTAGTACTTGAGAAGCAATCCCTTTCCTTCTGTTACAGTATCCATGACAGGTGACCTACGTGTCATCTCCAGTGATGCTATCTATGCACAGTTATTGAATGAATTTCCTGCACTGATAGATCTAGTTAAAAGAGAAGAGAAATGCTGCCACACCAGATAGCATCACATCAAGACCATGCCCAGACAGCCTGTAGTTTGCCATACAGGTCGACGTCCAGAGAAATTTGCAGCAGCACAAAAAGACACACACACAAAAGACGTTATCAGAAGGCATTGTGTCTGTGTCACACAGTGATTGGGCATCTACACTCCACATGGGGGGGAGAAGAAAGGTGGTACATGGAGATTATGCAGCGATTACTGAGCGTTAAATGCTCCCATGATACTGGACCCCTGTGAGCCACCGAACATTGCCGCTTTTAATAATGCAATTAGTACTGTATCTGTATTTCTATATTTAGTGTCGTCGATTGTGCTAAGGCAATGTAGACACCAATGACCAAGGAGGACATAAAGGAAACGGCCATCATCACACCGTTTGGACAATATTATCACAATTTTGTGCCATATGGCTTAAGAAACATCATGCAGACATGTCAGAGATCCGTGCACAAAATTTTGTGAGATCTCCCATTTGTATTTTGATCTTTGACGATATTTTGATTTTTTCTAAGTCGTTGCAAGAACATTTACACCAACTCTTTCAACACCTTGAAGAATTTGGCATCCTTATTAATACAAGGATATGTGTGTTTGCATAAGTGGAAATTTCTTTTCTCGGCTACAAGGTCTCCAGCACTCGGTTGGTACACTGCAAGAAAAGGATGTAGCTATTCAAAATGCACTGTGCCCTATTATATACAGGGGCTTCCAGCGATTTATTAGCTTCATGAACTTTTATCGCCACCATTTTCTGCACGCTGCGGTTGTGCAACAACTTCTCGATCACATTCTCTTTGGAAAAAAAACAGTTCTGGCAACAGAAAAATTCTGTGGTCTGTGGAAGCATCTACAGCATTTGAAGACATCAGTGCCAAACTGCATGCAAGAACGATGTGTGGGCTGCAGGCAAACACGATGTGTGGGTTGCATGCAGGCTGAAGCACGACCTGTCTCGGCATTACGCGGACCTTCCCACATGTACTGTGACCTTGGAAGAATCACAAGGGTAGTTTTCTAAACGTTTTGAGGATACTGCCAATCTCACATCTGTTTCTGATATATTTTCGAGACCTACACTGTTGCAGTTGAATACGCTTCTAGACATATGCAGATGGAACTCAGTGGCTCCAATGGAATTCTCATTAAAAGACAAATCTTTTTCGTTAAAACTCTTCAGGAGATCTAGGGAGGTTTCCACATCTCCGTAATAATATTGCAAATGTGATAAAATATTTCGATCACCATATATTCGTGAAAGACTTTTTTCGATTATGAAACAAAGTAAATCATGATTACTTGACAACCTGAACACGAAAATCTGAGAAACTGCATCTGTCCGTATGCCGACGTTTTTTACCAGATAAAAATTATATTTTGTCTTCACTGAGCCAAAAATAATTAAAAAGTACTGAAAATGTGTTTTGTTTGTGGCCTATATTGTTGAGAATCGTGAAACATAGATCCAAGTCATATGCATTGCTGTGTGTTGCCATTTAAATGCGGCGTATTCCCTCTCCTCATACACAGACAGTCTGCCATCTCGGTGATGGAGGAAGTGCGCAGCCAAACTGAACGCGATAGCACTTGTGCTACCGGATGGCTCACGAGCTGAATTCTTGGTTTTCCTGATCTAAGGAAAGACAGCTAATATATGCAGAGCGTGGTGCACCATTATGAATTGTTGTAGATGCCAGCCAGATATCAGTGGACCCTGGCTTACGGCAACAGACTCACTGATCTTGGCAACCACTGGCATTTTTCTGCAGGCATCTTACAGGAGTGCAAACTAAATGGAGACCTACAAATAGAGAATTGCTCGCCATGCACCTGGGCATTAAACACTTCCAACCGATTTTAGAAGGCCAAAAATTTGTAGAGTTTACCAACCATTGCCCACTTGCTTCTATTTTACTGCAGTCAACTGAACTTATTTCGCCAAGTCAATGCCGACATGCAGAATTTGTGGCACATTTTACAATGAACGTTCGAGACAGCAAAGGAAAAGACAATGCCATGGCTGATTGCCTTTTAAGAAAAGTAGCCAGCATAGCAGTGGTGGACTGGGCGAAGATTGCATACAGCCAGTTGATGGACACTGACATACTACCATACATTCTCGATGGAGCACCTGCCTCGATTCACCTGATACATATACCATTGGCGGATCTGCCAATGAAATGTGTGACTGGAACAGCGATCGTTTATGCCTCTAATCCCACAAAAACATCGTCGAGAGATCTTCAGTGCTATTCACAAGATTTCACACCCTGACATCAAAGTAGTGGTCAGACTTGTGACAAGCAAGTGGTCTAACAAGGTGTCAAGAAAGACAGCTACATATGAGCTCGATCCTGTGTTTTGTGCCAGAAAAACTACATTTTAATCGGGACCTTGTTGGCCCATTGCTGTGTATAGATGGTCACAGTTACCTGCTAATGATCGTTGATCATTGCATTAGGCGGCCAAAAGCCTTACATCTAGTAGAAATCACAGTTGAATCCGACACCAAGACACTTGTGAACGTCTTGTTTTCTCATCCAGTATTCCTCTTACCATTACTACAGACTGAAGGTATCCATCTGAGAGATTATTATTCAGTTAGATGCTTAACCTTTGTGGCAGCCACCATATTTGTACCACGAGTTCCCACGCAGCTAGTAATGATAAACTGAACGTACTGCTCATTTAAATCCGTTCCCATGTCCTGAAAAAGAATCTTGGACTGATATGCTCCTGTGGACTCTGTTAGGTCTCCTGGTGGCTATAAAAGAACATTTGTCCAGCACAACTAGTGTTTGGCGAACAGCTGAGAGTACTTTTAGTCTCTACCAGCAGATCAACCATCCAATAATGTTCTCCAATAACTAGAACTGCACATCTGAGAACAACATTCACAGAACCTGCAACAGCACAGAGAACACCATCAATCCATTTTCACAGTCAACACATCAATGCTTGTCTTAATGTGTGATGACGCTGTACATCCTCCTCTCACTTCTCCATACTCTGGTCTAAATGAAGTGATTTCAAGAGGAACAAACACGTTTGTCATGCAAAAGGGCAACATGAATGAGAATGTTCCAAGTAAGCGACATAAACCGATAGTCACTGACAATTTAATGAGTGAATGGGTATGCAATTTGCTAGCACTAGAACCTGCACAATAACCACTGAAGGCTATACCTCCCCTTGGCTCTGTAGCCAGCAGCACCTGTGCCAGGAGCCACAACCACTTCTGACCCATACCGTGCTACAACTGCAATGACATACATGGGCAGACACATCAAACTGAAGTTCACAGATGTCCCTGGCATTCCAGGCTATCATGTGGACAGAAAATGGGACGATGCTGTTGGTCAGTTGATTGATAATCAAACCTCATGTACTGCCCAGGTGCCTACTTACACACAAGTTGTCACTGTATGTCGCACCTTTCTATTGCCCACAATATCTTTGAGAAAATGGTTCAAATGTCTCTAAGCACTATGGGACATAACATCTGAGGTCATCAGTAACCTAGAACTTAGAACTACTTAAACCTAACAAACTTAAGGACATCACACACATCCATTCCCCAGGCAGGATTCGAACCTGTGACCGTAGTGGCAGTGCGGTTCCAGACTGAAGGGCATAGAAACGCTCGGTCACAGTGGCTGGCATTTCTTTGAGAAAGGTGCCCAGACATGTCATGTCACATTGTGTCAATTTGTTTATCCCAATACTGAACAGTGAAAGGGAGGTTATGAGTTACCATCTGTGATACAAAATGTTGGATGATGATACTGGAATTGACGAACTAAAAACTAAAAGTTTTCTAATAGTTAAAAACAAACTTCATAACAAATGTAAATTATGTTCTCGATCAATTTTAATGGTGAAGTGCTGAGAAATGAAACAACATTTCAAAACATCGACATTTATTTGCTAACGAAAAAATGTACAATACATACATAGAAAAATGAGACAATATTTATAAGGGAATAAATAGAGCCTGTTTACCTTATCCATTATGGTTTTCTTCACCTGGATAGCTAATAAAATCATTAACAATAGTATTTTTCTCCTTCATTAGAATGTTATTTACTGAAAACTATTACATCAACTTATGATCTTATTTATACACTCCTGGAAATGGAAAAAAGAACACATTGACACCGGTGTGTCAGACCCACCATACTTGCTCCGGACACTGCGAGAGGGCTGTACAAGCAATGATCACACGCACGGCACAGCGGACACACCAGGAACCGCGGTGTTGGCCGTCGAATGGCGCTAGCTGCGCAGCATTTGCGCACCGCCGCCGTCAGTGTCAGCCAGTTTGCCGTGGCATACGGAGCTCCATCGCAGTCTTTAACACTGGTAGCATTCCGCGACAGCGTGGACGTGAACCGTATGTGCAGTTGACGGACTTTGAGCGAGGGCATATAGTGGGCATGCGGGAGGCCGGGTGGACGTACCGCCGAATTGCTCAACACGTGGGGCGTGAGGTCTCCACAGTACATCGATGTTGTCGCCAGTGGTCGGCGGAAGGTGCACGTGCCCATCGACCTAGGACCGGACCGCAGCGACGCACGGATGCACGCCAAGACCGTAGGATCCTACGCAGTGCCGTAGGGGACCGCACCGCCACTTCCCAGCAAATTAGGGACACTGTTGCTCCTGGGGTATCGGCGAGGACAATTCGCAACCGTCTCCATGAAGCTGGGCTACGGTCCCGCACGCCGTTAGGCCGTCTTCCACTCACGCCCCAACATCGTGCAGCCCGCCTCCAGTGGTGTCGCGACAGGCGTGAATGGAGGGACGAATGGAGACGTGTCGTCTTAAGCGATGAGAGTCGCTTCTGCCTTGGTGCCAATGATGGTCGTATGCGTGTTTGGCGCCGTGCAGGTGAGCGCCACAATCAGGACTGCATACGACCGAGGCACACAGGGCCAACACCCGGCTTCATGGTGTGGGGAGCGATCTCCTACACTGGCCGTACACCACTGGTGATCGTCGAGGGGACACTGAATAGTGCACGGTACATCCAAACCGTCGTCGAACCCATCGTTCTACCATTCCTAGACCGGCAAGGGAACTTGCTGTTCCAGCAGGATAATGCACGTCCGCATGTGTCCCGTGCCACCCAACGTGCTCTAGAAGGTGTAAGTCAACTACCCTGGCCAGCAAGATCTCCGGATCTGTCCCCCATTGAGCATGTTTGGGAATGGATGAAGCGTCGTCTCACGCGGTCTGCACGTCCAGCACGAACGCTGGTCCAACTGAGGCGCCAGGTGGAAATGGCATGGCAAGCCGTTCCACAGGACTACATCCAGCATCTCTACGATCGTCTCCATGGGAGAATAGCAGCCTGCATTGCTGCGAAAGGTGGATATACACTGTACTAGTGCCGACATTGTGCATGCTCTGTTGCCTGTGTCTATGTGCCTGTGGTTCTGTCAGTGTGATCATGTGATGTATCTGACCCCAGGAATGTGTCAATAAAGTTTCCCCTTCCTGGGACAATGAATTCACGGTGTTCTTATTTCAATTTCCAGGAGTGTATATGGTGTGGATGTCAGCTCTATTCTGTTATTGTAAAACCTAAATACTTTTTTACTTTCAGATATCTGACCTCACCTGTGGAAGAACACACAATGGAAAAAAATATAAAAGTTATCATGGAACATTTGCAAGCACAGTAATAAAATAAAGATGAAGAAGAGACAAAAAACGAGATCCACTACTATAACATGAGCGAGTGTAGCGAAAGTAGGTTAGCAGTCGACGACACCATCAAGGCATTTTTCCCTGACGTGACATGATGTGTCGATCCGTTGAAGACCTGTGTAAATGCCGCCATTTGAAATGCACTGTGGACTGATCCCATGTGACATGATACCCAGTATGATTTGGCCTTAACTGTATAGGAGTCCGGATCCAGACTCCTACAGTCATCAGGAGAACCAGACGGGATGCAGTGTTGAGGACCTGGTTACGTTTGAGAGTGTCAGAAAACATTTATTAGGCAGTAATACAGGATTGTCTTCCAAAGCACCGCACTATAACTGGGCCAGTGGAACAACACCTCATCAGCAGTGGGATGCCAGCATATGCTCATCTCGCAGTACTGCCAGCGGAGTAAAGTATCGGGTGGTGACTGCTACATCATGGGGTGTCCATCAACCTGTAGATTCCGGCTCTAGAAATCGATCTCCAGAGCACACTCATTTACGTAAACATTTGCAGTCAGTCAGGCCCCAGATCCACCCTGAAGTACTCGCTGGCACACAGGGGGCGGCACTCACCAACCCATTTAGGAGACAGGAGCCGGTAACATCGGTGTCTGCCACAGGAACGGGATGAGCAGCTGCAATGGCCCTCTGCCTATCGAAGGCGGAAAATGGACAGCATCCAGGTCACACAGGTCAAGCCTTCAGCAGGCCTGCAGGTTTATGGCGGCCTCCGCGCCCCATCAGTGTTGCCTCGGTGGTGGCAGTGCAGCAGGTAGCAGAAGCATCCTTCCAACCAGACTCGTGGTTCCATAGATGATCGAAGATAGCTAGGCATGCGGAAAGTCTATCTTGGAAGCCTCCCCTCTCACAGGATAGCTGCAACTGACACAAGAGATGAGTCTACACACTGGGCTACCTTCAACCGGTACTCAGTAATGAAATTTGTTAAGAAGAGTGGGGTATTTACATTAGTGTTTAAAAGCGGTGGCTCGTTTTTATTTCACAGGTTACTATTCCTTGCTGTAGGGGCTGTGATTTTTGATATTTTTTGTCTAAATCAGCAAGGCAAAGCAGAGGCCACTACTTCCACCACATCAAGTGGATTTAGTGCTCACTTACTCACACTGAGCCATGAACACTTCCCAGTTCACCAATGGGGAATAGTTGAACATGATTACTACTGTTATCGGTGCCATGTGCGCAATGGTCGTGCCAGGCGCGCGATATTGAATCTTTATACTATCGTTAGTGGCGCGAGACCTGCACGACCTTACAGCAACCGTTATAGTTCCGCATTATTCTATTACACTAGGGGTGAGTTCACGTAAGGAAAGAGAGAGAATGTAAGATTAACCGACTGATTTATTAAACAGTTGAGAATCGAACAATAATCCAACCAAATGGGGGTGGGGGGAAGAAAGATTCGAGTTCAGCAGCCTGCCCCAACGTACGTTCATAACACGCCACGATAGCAGGAGGAAAGGAATTTTAGTAACGATCGCCGTATTATCAAATAGAATATCATTTACTAAATGAAGGGGTTGCAAGCATGCAACGACCACCACCAGGAATTAGCCAAAGACTAAGAAAATGCTACTGTGCGTGAATCGCTCGGTAGCCTCCCGTACTAAAGCAATAAAACCCGCAAGACGCGAAACTATTCACAATGACCTATCAGGTTCATTCTGGGCCGCAGGGCGCGAATCTACAGTGCACGTCGGCGCTCATGCTTGCCGAACTTCATCTCCTGGAAGCGGCACCTCCGGTCTCCGGCACGGTCACACTAGAACTGAGCTACTGCTCCTTTGTCCACCATCCGTCCGCGGAGGGTGGTTGGCGCCCGTCCGCGAAAAACGGGCGCGCACCTGAGCTGGCCAATCATAAGGCCGGAATTTCACAGGGAGGCGACCTCGCGACGTTAAAATTGAGCAGAAATAGCGTTTACAAGATTGGTAAGGCAGGTTGGGGAACTGAGAACAGGAGAAACTTTGGCCACTACTAAACATTTAAACGACACCACGTGCTACCCTGGCGATCGGAAAAAGGATAAGAAACGTGGAGCCATCATGGCTGCTAGGAAGACTGCTGCCCTCGCCCATAAATAAAGAAAATTCCTGGCGCCAAGCTCCTTTCACAGATCAGCGTGAGACAAACTGTCAAAATCGTCAAATAAATCAGGCAACCCATAGAAATTATTAATATTACCTGAATTATTATTTTACCGAGTACCAGAATGCTGGGATTATAAATATGAAATACGAGCACTGAACGGTGAATGAAGTGCACGTCTTTCATGTTTTCTGTACGGTCTGCAGCGGTGAGGGTGGCAATGTCATCATGTGTGCCGATTTTTCCTAACTCTAAGCTATCCTAGCGACTTCAGAATTTCGAAAGGTTGCCTTTCAGAGGCTTTTTTCTGCTGGTTCTGCACCCAAATACTTATCGTTGCTTTATACCTAGTCTTCTTTATGACACCCTGTTTTGTCACTAGCATGATGGTATTTCTTGGCTTCCATGATGTCATTACGCCTTGCTTGCAGACCTGGGTGCTCAGTCATTCTCCTGTGTTGCAATAGCTTCTGTGTTTGCCGAAACCTGCTCAACATTTCCTCCCAGCTGGCAGTGTACTGGTCATTGAAACAGACGGTCCGTCTTATGGGAACTGCCAAGGTAGAAATTGGACGAATTTTTAGTGTCCACTGAGGATACTGTCCTGGGGCATAAGAAATGATAATGCAGGAAATTTTTTGTTGTTTGTGTCCGCCACTTAACTTAAATAACTTAATAAAATGTTAGAGGCAGAAAGAACAATCTAAATCAGGAGTGGCTAATCTTTTCGGGAGGCAGGCCAAGAAGATATACCCGTGGGCCACATTACCAAAAGAAGCAAGAAATTTAATTTATGTTTTGAAAAAAATAAAACAGATCAGAGGAACAATGTATTTACTAGGTAATTTTATGAAACACGATGTTAGTGGTATGTCTGACTTTGTTTGACTGAACTAAATGAGTCACTGTTGATGCCTACTGAAGTTGTAGCTAAATGCAAGGAGTTTTGCAGATGAACATCAGTAATTCATGTCCTCATTTGTGATCTGAAGTAATTCATCTGACTAAAAAGCTGTTCACGCTAGTGACTCCTAATAAATCAATAAAGCATGTCTGTCGGTAAAACGTAAGACATATCTTCTAGACCAAACTGATAATGCACAACTCTTTTCCTTTAACTGCGTATAACGTCAGTAGTGGGACAAAGTGGGCATCAGAGTGTTTTTTAGTGCGGGTTGCCAACATGAAGGTTAACTATACATGGAGGTAATCTGTCCTGAGAAACCTTCCCCCACTCATCCCCCTCCCCCTTCTCCTCCCTATCTCTCAGGAAACCTCCAACCCACCTGCACCTACTTACTGATACAGGTCCACTTTCACACCTGAGTTATTCAAGTAGCCCCCTCCCACTATATCAATTTTATTGACTAATTAGTCAAATATATCAATTAATTAAACCATCCCCCGCTGGAAAATCCCCCAACGATCCCCTCCCACCACCCCTACCCGGAAATTGGCGGCTCTGTGCTGGACAGGAAGGATTTCATGACAAATTTAATTCTATAGCTGAGGGTATACTGTTGATTTATAAAAAATTCATTTTGCAATGTTTGGATCTCTCATGCTCAGCTATGTAATTGAATTTCTTGTCGTTAAATATTTCCTGTCCAGCACAGAGCCGCCAATTTCCAGGTAGGGGTGGTGGGAGGGAAGGGTTGAGGAACCTTCCAGAGGGGGAGGGTTTAATTAATTGATCAATTTTAACGAATTAGTCAATCAAATTGATAGAGTGGGAAGATGCAGGTCGAAAAGAAGTAATTAAATCGATCCCTTTTTTTATTCTGATTGCACAAGGAACACCATCACAAAATCATCATCATGTTTAATTACACTGTTAAAAATCTTTCAGTTGCAAAGCACGTACCATCCACTGTCCCCTGTCCACTGGCCTGCACCCAGTGCCAGCTCATGCCACTGCACACACAAGCTTCTCAGGGTCCTGCAAAACGATGCGTTTGTCAGCAGCCACATCACGGCATGGTGTTCAAGAGTATCCGCTTGGGCCCCATGACTGACAGACCAGATGTCATGTTAATCCCTGAACAAAGGTATCAGGTGGTCGCAGCAACCCTTTGATACTTGACATCTGGGAAATTCCTGTTGAAACATCTGCTCTCTCTCTTTCTCTCTCTATCTCCCTTTCTCTCTCTAGTCCTGTAGCATGCTACTGCCTGACCTTAATGCGCCATCAGTTGTGGTTGGCCCATACTGCAAACAAAGCAGCATTTACCTGGTAAACCCCTGCAGAAAACCGATGCATGTGAGAACTTCTTCCAAGGCTAATGCCTGACAGAGAATCGATCCAGAAATATTGCTGAAGTCAATAAATTGATTGAGTAATTTATTTCCTGTCACGTGATCATGATGTAGGGGATATGACAGGAATGATAGCTCTCCAATCGATACTCTTTGTCATTGAACATGAACTGCTTCAAGGGTTATTACATCTAGTGTTTATGCAGAAAAAAAATGGCTCTGAGCACTATGCGACTTAACTTCTGAGGTCATCAGTCTCCTAGAACTTAGAACTAATTAAACCTAACTAACCTAAGGTCATCACACACATCCATGCCCGAGGCAGGATTCGAACCTGCGACCGTAGCGGTCACGCTGTTCCAGACTGAAGCGCCTAGAACCGCACGACCACACCGGCCGGCGTTTATGCAGAATATTGTGACACATGTAACTTGAAGATGTCACTGCAAAAAGAGAGAGGAAGAGCTTTTGCAGATGATGCAAGAATATTTAAGCAATTCTGAGGAATACCACCACCGCACTTGAACATTGACTCTAAAAGGAAAGATCGCGGCACACTTGTGAAACGATCCCTGAGAAAGTTCGCACGCTTTTGTCGGAAATACCCTTCTGCTGCTTCAGTAATTACTGAATCCAATTGAATATGTCTCTAAATAGACTCTCAAAAAGATCGCTGCACAGTTGTTCGGTTCTATTTTGCGATGTATACCACCACAGACTTTTAAAAAAGACTGTGACAAAATTATGAAACCTCTCAGTCTTCCTCCACTATTATGGAATATTTGCGCGCATAAACAAATTAGGTAAATTGTTTAATGCCTCAATACATTTGCAAATGTTGCTTTAAATAATTTGTTTCAAATACACTTGCACAAAAAACACTGCACTGTCTTCCCAGGTGCATATGGAACAGAAATACATTAGAGCAAGCACACCGAAAATAAATCGTACGGAAATATCTATTATAAACTGAAACTAAAATAAATGAATGGAAATACACCACATCGAAACACTGAAGACGATCCTACATCACGTAAATAATACTGTTAAATACACTATTACATCAGTTTGTTGCACAAGGCGCAGTCGTAACTTGGCACCCACAAAGTGATGGCACGTTTACCAGCAGCCGTAACTCGCCACAAGAGTCAAGTGGCGACTGGAAGTGGGGTTTTCCGACTGGATCTATGAGCATGTGAAAACTGTGGCCAGCCAGATCAGCACCAGCTTATCCTGCATTCATGTGCAGGTGGGGTAGAATGCCGCACTCCTATTGGCTCACCAAGTAAAATGGCGGGTGGAGTGGGTAGAAGTTATATAAACCCTCGTCATGGCACAGTCAGTCTCATTCTGCTATCGTCCGTGGTGGGTGCAACTCCACTGTGTTCTTCTCGCTCGTGTGTGTGTGAGTGTGTGTGTGTGTGTGTGTGTGTGTGTGCTACCGGGTTATTTGGAAAAAAATGAAGCAATCAGCAGCAACAAGCGGCAATGGCAATGCCAGTGGCAGCAAATGCCTGAAGCAACGGGAATTGTCAGGTAAGCATATATTTAATTTCATAGCATGAGATTGACATTCGTAGTGTATATTTTTGTAAAACGTTTCACTGTATCAAGTTCAGATTTCGAAGTAATCGTTTCATAGTATCAAATCATTATGTGTTCAGATTTAGAAGTTAAGAAAGTTTCATAGCACATGTGTTCAGATTTAGCTGTTAGTTTTGTTGTTATTGTTTCAGCATATATCCACCAAATAGTGGAAGAGCTGAAGGTAGAGGTCCAACAATGGCAGCAGCAGCAGCAGCGATATCATTGTAAGTAGTATATATATTTTTCATTGAATACATAATACGATGTTCCTGTTGTAGATCATTTCGAGGGGCCAAAATCGATAAATGTTACTTTTTCAGTAAAAATTTCGTATTGCTGCAGTATAAGCCATGTATACATAGTTTCTTTCTAAAAAAATTTATAATTTATATAATATGTTGTTGCTGTTGTAGATGATTTTGAGTATCAAAGTCGATAAACATTACTTGTTCTCATTTCATGAAGAACTTCGCATTGTTTCATTATACATAACTGTTAATTTTTCCATCTCCATAGTACTGTGAATACATAATTAAATTGCATCATATATGCAGTTGGTGTACATTCCTTCTTGTAGATGATTTCCTGGCAGACAAAGAAGGGAACAGAGGGGTGTGTGCTGAAGATATGCAGGAGCCATTGCGGATCCCATCTAAGTGTATTTCTAAAAAGATATATTTGTTTCCCATAGTTTTTATGTCTATATATTTTTATTATTAGATCATTATTGTTGAAGGCAATATAGAGGGCTGGACAGATGGATCTTTCCGATATTCAGGCAATGACGAAATGCCACAGTGAGTGGAAGAGATAGAGGAAGATCTTAATTGTTGTGAGGAGATGAGGGAGATTGCTAAAGAACCAGAGCGAAACAGGTAATACACACTCTCTCTGCTTACAAGTAATCAGTATTCATTCTTTCCTTGCAGCAGCAGGCAATGTCTAGTACGTGTTACCTATTTTTTTTTCGTTATTCTACAGCAGATGCATCACGGGGCAATGCACACAGTACACCATGCCTTGGGTGCTGGGGTGACGAAACATATAACATTGAGACAGGGTCCTGTGTGGCATGCTTCACCAGCAAGAGCATATAGTCGCTGCATGGGAAGCCGCAGCTGCTGCCGCCGCGTCCGCCCCTGCTCCCGCTGCCACCACCCCAGCACCACTCTGGCGTCCATGGACCACCCTCCCTCAGGTCAGCGGGTTGCAGCAAACAGGCTGCTCACACTGACCAAACTCTGCAGCGTCTTCTCCTCCTCCTACTCGTCCTCCTCAATCATGTCCTCGTCATCAATGAGAGGTACATGCACCACTGTGCATACCCCTCAACACATCACGACAAGCATCTTCGTCACCTAATGGCAGTTCCCTCTCCCGTCCTTTTAGTCAAGGACATCACGTCATTGACACCATACTGCAGTTAGAATACTCTGTGGATGCAGATGGCTTTGAGCAGCGAAGCTCGTTCACAAGGATTGAGAATTCGGCAGGATAGGTTTCTAAGAGCATGCCTTTTGGTCGTGGAAATGGAGCTCCTCAATATAGTCAATGATCTGCGGCATCCCTCCACTAAATGCAATGTGGTGCTCTGCATTGAACTGTCGCACTGCCCCCCTCCCCCCCCAACCCCCTCACAAGTTGACTCAGGCATTGAAGAGACAATACTTCATTGCCTTTTGGGGGGGGGGGAAATGGTGTGATAACGTGGAACATGTCAATTGCCAAGTGGCTTTGTGAATCCACCTCGAGTGCTATAATGGACTGGTTTTCTGAGATCGGAAAGAGAGGGTCAGTTGAAGCACTCAGCTGAATACTAGACCTGGACATCCACACACATGTCTATGATCTGATTAAATGAAGGGTCTAGTTATATCAAGCTCCCTAAATATATAGCTGAAAGAGAACATGCATTAATGTCAAAAATGAAAAGGATCAGGATTGTTTTGCATAGTCAATTCTGACTTGTTAAACAAATATTAAAGCAAATCCAAAGTGCACATATCGATAAAGTAGATACTTTGATATTGATAAGTCTTATAAATTTGATTGTATCAAATTCCCCATCAAGATCCAAGACATACCTAAATTTGAGGTGCAGAGTACCTGGAGAAGAAAAGCAAGCCAGGTCAGCAGGACGAGCATATAGTTGTCAGACCCCTCCATTTCTCAAAATTTGACAGTGAGTGTAAGATGTACGTAATCATGCTGTTCGTCTCTGAAGGTGATAATTATCATTTCGTTTGGATCAAAGCCATGTCCCGCTTTCATGCCTTGCAGATGAGTAAGCATAAGGCTAAACAGCATATTTGCATAAGGTGCCTCAATTATTTTTCCTCAGACGAGGTATTAGTGGCACATCTAGTTGACTGTGCTTCCAAGGATCCAGTACATGTTATTATGCTTAATGAGGATAACAAATTCATAAAGTTTAAAAATGCTCACCACCAGGAGCGATGCCCGTTTGTAGTGTATGCAAACTGTGAAAATGACCCCACAGCCTCATATACCACAACGCAAATCATATATTGAGCTCGAAAAACTTGTACGGGAGGTTGATAAGTTTTACAGTGACAATGTTGCCATTACCAAATTGAAGGAGAATGAAGATTTGTACAATAGCGCATTTGACTGCCATATCTGTGGCACATAGATAGAAAAGCAGAAACTCCTCATAGGGACCGCTGTTATAGTATGGGAAGTTCCATGGCACAGTTCACAATAGGTGCAACTTGAAGTAGCTAACAAGGCACATACCAGTTTTCTTGCTTGATTTAAGTGGGTGTGACGCTCACATTCTTGTTGAACACTTGGCTGATTTCAGCATGGAGAAAGATAACATTTTTTTTTCCTACCTGAAAGCGTCAAGAAATACATTTCATTCTCCAAACGAGTGACGCCAAGAATTATGCACTGTTTCCTCGACACGCTATGTTTTATGCAGGTGCCACTCAAGAAAATCATTGAAACTCTACCTCGGGAAGATATGCTTATCACTTGACCTGAATTTCTCAATGAGGAAGAGTTTCAACTTACGACTAGGAAGGGGGTTTTCCCATATGAGTATGTGGATAGTATGGCAAAACGCAATGAAACCAGGTTACGCTACATAACTGCATTCTCCAGCAACCTTACACAGGAGGAGCATGCTTTGAATGTGTGGTGGGAATTCAACATTTCCACTTTAGGTGAATATCCATGGCGTTACATGGATATGGATGTGTGCTTGCTTGTGGATGTTTTTGAGAAATTACAGAATCTATACATGACCACATATTCTCTGGATCCTGCCTCTTACTACATGACACCAGGGTTGTCTTGGGATCCAATACTCAAGAAAACGAAGTGCAGCATCAAATTATTGATCGATGCTGACATGCTTCTTTTCTTTGAGGGAGGGATCCATGGGGGACTTTGCCAATTTGTCCATGGCATGCGAAGGCAAATAACCAATAGATGGGTGACAGGTTCACCGCATCCCTTGATTTGAATTATGTAATGTACTTGGATGCAAATAACTTATACGGGCATGCCATGCAACAATCACTGCCGATTGGGAAGTTTCTAAGGGTGCCCAAAGACGAATGCAAGGGATTAGGTGGAAAAATCGTGGGGGGGGGGGGGGGGGTATGGCAGCCAAATCTGATGTAGGGTATGTAGTGGAGGCAAAACTCACATACCCTATTAGCTTGCATGATGCACACGCTGATTTGCTATTGTGTCCAGGGAAAATAGTTCTGCAAGAAGGCTCCACCCAAAAATTGATGACAACGCTGTGGAATAAATGGAGATATGTTATTCATTATCACAATCTCTAGCAATGTCCCAGCTTGGGGATAGAGGTAGTTAGAATTATCCAGGTCCCCTGGTTGAAGGAGTATATTGATTTGAATACGAGACAGCGAGCTTCTGCAACGTGTGACTTTGGGAAAGATTTTTTATAAATTAGTGAATAATTCAATTTTCAGAAAAACACTGGAGAATTTGAGGGAGCGACGTGAAATTTTGATTAGAATCGAATGGGATGGGCATTATGGCGTAAGAAAATGCATAGCGAGACAGAATTTGAGTAGGTCACCGTATTTAATAAGAACTTTGTTGCTGTGGAGATGGCGAAGACTGCACTAGAGTTTACAAATCCCATTTATGTGGGGATGTGGATATTAGACCAATCCAAACTCCACATCTACCACTTCCATTATGAGTTTGCAAAAACTCATTTTGCAGTTCTAAATTACTTTATATGGATACAGACAGCTGTATCTATCAGGTGAAGAACTGTGATTCACAGAAGTAATAAGCAACCATAGTAATGAATTGGACATGTCCTTATACGCAATCAATAATCCTTATGATACTGTATCACAGAACAAGAAGGTTATCAGCCTTATGAAAGACGAGGCAAATAGATTTATGATCATGGAGTTTGTAGGTTTGCAATAAAAAATGTATGCGTATCGCACATTGGAAGGAGCCAACCAGAGGGGGGGCTAAAAGTATGCATCATTTGGCATCGAGAGCCCTCTCTATCGAAGACTATTTGTGGTGCTTGTACAGCCATGTTCGGGGTGCTGCACTGCAGCAAACTAATATTCGATTGAGAGGACACAAGGTGTGTACACTGTGCTGCAGTCTAAAATCGGCCTGTTGCCTCAAAATGATAAAAGGGTCATTTGTGATGATGGGATTGAAACTCTCCTGTACTCACACTACTCACTTGTAGCGAAAGAATGGACGGGGGACTCTGAGGACTCTGATTGAACGAGAGGGACAGAATGCACGAGAGAGAGAGAGACAGAGAAAGAAAGAGAGAAAGTGTGTCTGCAGAGCAGTATATATATATATATATATATATATATATATATATATATATATATATATATATATATATATATATCCATATACATATATATAGCCACCTAAGTCAGATAAATTTTTACGTGTATACATCCATATAGCTCACAGTAATCAATAGTTCAGAATTATTGTAAAAGCTATGGTACTGGGACTGTGAAACTTAGTTGTAGTAGTAAAAAAAAAGTATCTTCGCATGAGGTTTTAGTGTAGCTTAATATGTCTGGAAAAATGTTAAACATTCCAATCCAGTGATACTGGAAAAAAAACTATCAAAATATTCCCAATCAGTGTTACTGTTGTAATATGTAAGTTAAAAAGTATCTCTACATTGGAAAAGCAGAGTGAAATTGCGCCTGAAGAACTATGCTGTACCTCAAGAACTGAACTGTACCTCAAGAACTGAACTGTAACCTCAAGGATCAAACTGCATCCGTGTGAACTGAATAAATGAAAAAATTCTGTACCATACCTCTTTGTTATTGTTGTTATTTGCAAAGAACCTATCCCCTATTGCATTATGGATGCATATATAAAAGCCGTGCAGGGCACAAATGACATTAGTTTTTCTGAAGATGAATGCTGTTAACAAGGTGATTTTTTAAAATGGAAGATAACAAAATATATAGACTGGTTGCATGGGGCACCTCGTGCAGCACGGATTAGCTTATGGGAGCAGGAGGCACGTGACTATGTCCCCTACCAAATGTCTAAAATTACATCTCCTGTGCTTGAAGAAAACTATAGACATATTGCATGGGTAAAACTGTATACTATCAAAGGAGGAACAGGATGAAACGAAAAGTACACAGAGATTGTGAGGTAAAAATTCATTTATTTCTCATCCAACTTAAAAGTAATTTTACATTTTCATAAGCAGACACAGTAACTCTATTTTCACGCACCTTCTTCTTGAGTCGATGGAGAGCAGGAAACCTGGACAATTCCAGGTATTCGATAGGAGAAACTTGAAGAGTCGACGCATCCTTGAGATCTTCCCCTTCCATTTCACATAGATGATGGTATCTTTGTGATTGAGTAACCGAAGCGACGTCACCATATCGTCATAGGGTATGCCAGGATCATCCTAGTGAATTCCGTGGTAGAAATGTGTTAGCCACTTTGCGCTCTTCCGTGTCTTAGCACACTTCACATACTTGAAAAACCTTGATGATGCAATGTTTGCTCAGAATGTCTCTATTACACCTGAATCTGCTGTGTACACTGCAAATGCAACATCTTTAAAAATGAACTGCCTATGCTCACCATCATAGAAACACTGAGCGTCTGCAACGACGTTAACACCTTCAGATGCCTTTGTGGAATATGGTACAGCACTTGTTCGTTTATACAGTTCGTTGCACAACACCAGCGAGCCTGCAGTAGTGAATCACAGGGTCACGTAGAACTAGAGCATATGCTGCTGTGTTCCTGGAAATTTGTCAAAGATTCGAATTTAGTTCATCGACTATAGGTCCAGATTTAATTATCTCATTCTCTTTTGAGCAGTCTATTACGATGATTGGCGCCAGCACCTTGAATTTGCGTGTACTGAGTAGACATGCCTCCTCTTCATACTATGAAGCACGGAACCTTGAACATATGTCATATGCTACACTGTATACATTTTCACTCCAATGCAGGTATAAAATATCATACAGGTAGAATTCAGCATTCAGGTAGACTCTGCCATTAGTTAACTTGCAGTTGTCTAATACAGTGGAATCATTTGCTATATTCCCTCCTCTATTGGTTTGAAACCCAAGTATGATGAATCTAGGTGTCTCTAGCTGAGACGAGGTTGTAATAGACCTCGTTTGTCTGCTCGCAGTCAGTAGCACTGGGTACCCTCACGAATGGAATGTTAGTGATAGATATGTAGTGGAATTCAGAACTTTTAGAGGCTTCAAACGCTCCTCGTCTGATACACTGATGTGAGGCACTTTCTGTGTTATCTTGCTGATTGTGATCATAC
The DNA here is from genome assembly GCF_023864275.1 of Schistocerca cancellata. Classification (NCBI taxonomy): domain Eukaryota; kingdom Metazoa; phylum Arthropoda; class Insecta; order Orthoptera; family Acrididae; genus Schistocerca; species Schistocerca cancellata. Next base: position 408,086,678 of record NC_064630.1, read on the forward strand.
TCTTCTCTTGAGCTCCTTAGCAGAATGAGTTCCTGTTTGGGATCCATAATAATCTGCCACATGTACTTAGTAGCCCATAAGCATTTTTAGAGGTATGCTCTCAGTAAATCGTTTGTACTTTGCGACTGTTCTGTCTGTCAGATCGTCTATGAAACATCCCTAATTTTCTAAACCATTCAGATCCGAGGAAGGAGCAGAGATACACGTTTTAAAAGTTGATATTATGTCTACATTGGGTGTACGGCTAATCTCGACTGCGTATATCATGAAACAGGAATGCTAAGGTATGGTTTGTAAGGTTCGATGCCACTGTAGCAGTACCACCTCTTCTCGTAAATGATCCATCGCGATATATGAAACTCTTGCATGGGAGGGTTAAAGTGACCTGGTGCTGGATGATAATCCCAATTTCATGGTTCTTGTTTAAGGTGGTTGATGCATAAGGATTAAGTCAGAAGTATTTCTGGTGTATAACACTCTTGTCATATTCCAATGGGGTAGTTACATCAAATGATGTCAATGTGCGGCTTCAGACCCAATGATTTAACGAATGGCGGATTTACATGTAGGCCGACTAGGCACGGGTCTAGGGGTGGCACCTTAAGGTGGGGCGGCATTTTTTGCTCTGCACTCATTTTAACCTTTTATGTTTTAAAATAACTACGCTTATAAATGACAAAAATTCTAATATTGTTAAACAACTTGCTAGTTTAAATAACCCTTAAGATCGAAATTCGATAATACAAGCTTGGAAGTATACGTAGTTTACTTGGTGACTGAATGGAAATTTAACACTGGGTTTCTGTCTGGTATCATCTTCATGATTATTCAAAGTACACTCCTGGAAATGGAAAAAAGAACACATTGACACCGGTGTGTCAGACCCACCATACTTGCTCCGGACACTGCGAGAGGGCTGTACAAGCAATGATCACACGCACGGCACAGCGGACACACCAGGAACCGCGGTGTTGGCCGTCGAATGGCGCGAGCTGCGCAGCATTTGTGCACCGCTGCCGTCAGTGTCAGCCAGTTTGCCGTGGCATACGGAGCTCCATCGCAGTCTTTAACACTGGTAGCATGCCGCGACAGCGTGGACGTGAACCGTATGTGCAGTTGACGGACTTTGAGCGAGGGCGTATAGTGGGCATGCGGGAGGCCGGGTGGACGTACCGCCGAATTGCTCAACACGTGGGGCGTGAGGTGTCCACAGTACATCGATGTTGTCGCCAGTGGTCGGCGGAAGGTGCACGTGCCCGTCGACCTGGGACCGGACCGCAGCGACGCACGGATGCACGCCAAGACCGTAGGATCCTACGCAGTGCCTTAGGGGACCGCACCGCCACTTCCCAGCAAATTAGGGACACTGTTGCTCCTGGGGTATCGGCGGGGACCATTCGCAACCGTCTCCATGAAGCTGGGCTACGGTCCCGCACACCGTTAGACCGTCTTCCGCTCACGCCCCAACATCGTGCAGCCCGCCTCCAGTGGTGTCGCGACAGGCGTGAATGGAGGGACGAATGGAGACGTGTCGTCTTCAGCGATGAGAGTCGCTTCTGCCTTGGTGCCAATGATGGTCGTATGCGTGTTTGGCGCCGTGCAGGTGAGCGCCATAATCAGGACTGCATACGACCGAGGCACACAGGGCCAACACCCGGCATCATGGTGTGGGGAGCGATCTCCTACACTGGCCGTACACCACTGGTGATCGTCGAGGGGACACTGAATAGTGCACGATACATCCAAACCGTCATCGAACCCATCGTTCTACCATTCCTAGACCGGCAAGGGAACTTGCTGTTCCAACAGGACAATGCACGTCCGCATGTATCCCGTGCCACCCAACGTGCTCTAGAAGGTGTAAGTCAACTACCCTGGCCAGCAAGATCTCCGGATCTGTCCCCCATTGAGCATGTTTGGGACTGGATGAAGCGTCGTCTCACGCGGTCTGCACGTCCAGCACGAACGCTGGTCCAACTGAGGCGCCAGGTGGAAATGGCATGGCAAGCCGTTCCACAGGACTACATCCAGCATCTCTACGATCGTCTCCATGGGAGAATAGCAGCCTGCATTGCTGCGAAAGGTGGATATACACTGTACTAGTGCCGACATTGTGCATGCTCTGTTGCCTGTGTCTATTTGCCTGTCGTTCTGTCAGTGTGATCATGTGATGTATCTGACCCCAGGAATGTGTCAATAAAGTTTCCCCTTCCTGGGACAATGAATTCACGGTGTTCTTATTTCAATTTCCAGGAGTGTATTTTGAAGGAAGCTGTCAGGATGGCAATCTACAATAAAATGTTTGAAACGTTATCATTCCAAAAATGTTGTCAGCTTCTACTTAACCCTACCATATTTTCCCCATGAATACTTTGGGACCCCTGTAGATGCTAGGATAAACTAATCAGCAGTTTCTTAAATACTTTAACATGTTTTGGCCTCAGTATGTAAAACCCGACTTTACTTAAATTTCTTATAGAAATTACAGGGAATTATCAAGTCAGCCGTCCATTACTGTAATTAATGTGAAAGCTCTGTGGTCATCAATCTGAGCTTTGATTTAATGACACCCACTTAGCAACAGAGTTGCTACTGGGAATGTTTTACATTTTTAAACACATGTTTATACGAAAAGAACATAAGCAGAGTATCTAATAATGTGTGAAATACACTTCATAACAGTTTCATCATTTTCATCTTCTCTTCAGGTATTAGGCAGGAATTGCCTGTTAGAGTATCCATCTCTATCAGGGTCTTCCTCTGTCTCGTCTCCCATGGCACTTATAATTTCTTGCCTTTAAGGGAAGTCTCCCTCCATGAACCATGGACCTTGCCATTGGTGGGGAGGCTTACGTGCCTCAGCGATACAGATGGCCTTACCGTAGGTGCAACCACAACAGAGGGGTTTCTGTTGAGAGGCCAGACAAACGTGTGGTTCCTGAAGAGGGGTAGCAGCCTTTTCAGTAGTTGCAGGGGCAACAGTCTGGATGATTGACTGATCTGGCCTTGTAACAATAACCAAAACGGCCTTGCTGTGCTGGTACTGTGAACGGCTGAAAGCAAGGGGATACTACAGCTGTAATTTTTTCCCGAGGGCATGCAGCTTTACTGTATGGTTAAATGATGATGGCGTCCTCTTGGGTAAAATATTCCGGAGGTAAAATAGTCCCCCATTCGGAACTCCGGGCGGGGACTACTCAAGAGGACGTTGTTATCAGGAGAAATAAAACTGGCGTTCTACGGATCAGAGCGTGGAATGTCAGATCCCTTAATCGAGCACATAGGTTAGAAAATTTAAAAAGGAAAATGGATAGGTTAACGTTAGATATAGTGGGAATTAGTGAAGTTTGGTGGCAGGAGACACAAGATTTTTGGTCAGGTGAATACAGGGCTATAAATACAAAATCAAATAGAGGTAATGCAGGAGTAGGTTTAATAATGAATAAAAAAAATAGGCATGCGGGTAAGCTACTACAAACAGCATAGTGAACGCATTATTGTGGCCAAGATAGACACGAATCCCATGCCTACTACAGTAGTACAAGTTTATATGCCAACTAGCTCTGCAGATGATGAAGAAATTGATGAAATGTATGATGAGATAAAAGAAATTATTCAGATAGTGAAGGGAGACGAAAATTTAATAGTCATGGGTGACTGGAATTCGAGTGTAGGAAAAGGGAGAGAAGGAAACATAGTAGGTGAATATGGATTGGAACTAAGAAATGAAAGAGGAAGCCGTCTGGTAGAATTTTGGACAGAGCATAACTTAATCATAACTAACACTTGGTTGAAGAATCATAAAAGAAGGTTGCATACATGTAAGAATCCCGGAGATACTAAAAGGTATCAGATAGATTATATAATGGTAAGACAGAGATTTAAGAACCAGCTTTTAAATTGTAAGACATTTCCAGGGGCAGATGTAGACTCTGACCACAATCTATTGGTTATGAACTGCAGATTAAAATTGAAGAAACTGCAAAAAAGGTGGGATTTTAAGGAGATGGGACCTGGATAAACTGACTAAACCAGAGATTGTACAGAGTTTCAGGGAGAGCATAAGGGAACAATTGACAGCAGTGGGGGAAAGAAGTACAGTAGAAGAAGAATGGGTGGCTCTGAGGGATGAAGTAATGAAGGCAGCAGAGGATCAAGTAGGTAAAAAGACGAGGGCTAGTAGAAATCCTTGGGTAACAGAAGAAATATTGAATTTAATTGATGAAAGGAGAAAATATAAAAATGCAGTAAATGAAGCATGCAAAAAGGAATACAAATGTCTAAAAATGAGACCGACAGGAAGTGCAAAATGGCTAAGCAGGGATGTCTAGAGGACAAATGTAAGGATGTAGAGGCTTATCTCACTAGGGGTAAGATAGATACTGCCTACATGAAAATTAAAGAGAGCTTTGGAGAAAAGAGAACCACTTGTATGAATATCAAGAGCTCAGATGGAAACCCAGTTCTAACCAAAGAAGGGAAAGCAGAAAGGTGGAAGGAGTATGTAGAGGGTCTATACAAGGGTGATGTACTTGAGGACAATATTATAGAAATGGAAGAGAATGTAGATGAAGATGAAATGGGAGATACGATACTGCGTGAAGAGTTTGACAGCGGACTGAAAGACCTGAGCCGAAACAAGGCCCGGGGGTAGACAACATTCCATTAGAATTACTGACGGCCTTAGGACAGCTAGTCCTGACAAACCTCTACCATCTGCTGAGGAAGATGTATGAGACAGACGAAGTACCGTCAGACTTCAAGAAGAACATAATAATTCCAATCCCAAAGAAAGCAGGTGTTGACAGATGTGAAAATTACCGAACTATCAGTTAATAAGTCACAGCTGCAAAATACTAACACGAATTCTTTACAAACGAATGGAAAAACTGGTAGAAGCCGACCTTGGGGAAGATCAGCTTGGATTTCGTAGAAATATTGGAACACGTGAGGCAATACTGACCCTACGACTTATCTTAGAAGAAAAATTAAGGAAAGGCAAAGCTACGTCTCTAGCATTTGTAGACTTAGAGAAAGCTTTTGACAATGTTGACTGGAATACTCTCTTCCAAATTCTAAAGGTGGCAGGGGTAAAATACAGGGAGCGAAAGGCTATTTACAATTTGTACAGAAAGCAGATGGCAGTTATAAGAGTCGAGGGACATGAAAGGGAAGCAGTGGTTGGGAAGGGAGTGAGACAGGGTTGTAGCCTCTCCCCAATGTTATTCAATCTGTGTATTGAGCAAGCAGTAAAGGAAACAAAAGAAAAATTCGGAGTAGGTATTAAAATCCATGGAGAAGAAATAAAAACCTCGAGGTTCGCCGATAACATTGTAATTCTGTCAGAGACAGCAAAGGACTTGGAAGAGCAGTTGAACGGAATGGACATAGTCTTGAAAGGAGGATATAAGATGAACATCAACAAAAGCAAAACGAGGTTAATAGAATGTAGTCGAATTAAGTCAGGTGATGCTGAGGGAATTAGATTAGGAAATGAGACACTTAAAGTAGTAAAGGAATTTTGCTATTTGGGGAGCAAAATAACTGATGATGGTCGAAGTAGAGAGGATGTAAAATGTAGACTGGCAATGGCAAGGAAAGGGTTTCTGAAGAAGAGAAATTTGTTAACATCGAGTATAGATTTAAGTGTCAAGAAGTCGTTTCTGAAAGCATTTGTATTGAGTGTAGCCATGTATGGAAGTAAAACATGGACGATAAATAGTTTGGACAAGAAGAGAATAGAAGCTTTCGAAATGTGGTGCTACAGAAGAATGCTGAAGATTAGATGGGTAGATCACATAACTAATGAGAAGGTATTGAATAGAATTGGGGAGAAGAGGAGTTTGTGGCACAACTTGACGAGAAGAAGGGACCGGTTGGTAGGACATGTCCTGAGGCATCACGGGATCACAAATTTAGCATTGGAGGGCAGGGTGGACAGTAAAAATCGTAGAGGGAGACCAAGAGATGAATACACTAAACAGATTCAGAAGGATGTAGGTTGCATTAGGTACTGGGAGATGAAGAAACTTGCACAGGATGGGGTAGCATGGAGAGCTGCATCAAACCAGTCTCAGGACTGAAGATCACAACAACAACAAAGGGAAGTCTCTCACTCTCCATGCTTTCTAGATGTTCATTCCATTTTCTTCTGTAATCTCGAATTCTATCAATGAGGCTAAAGATTTGCAGTTCTTCTCTAATATCTTGATTTCTTAGCCTGTCTTCTCTTGTGCAACCTTTTAACACTTCTAAGGAATTTCATTTCTTGTGCCTGGGTCTGGCTTTCTTGCTTCTTGGTAATCACCCATGTCTCACTTACATAGAGCAATGTGGGAACTGCAACAGGTTTGTAAAATTTAATTTGAGTGTCTTTCCTGGTTTTGTTTTTAGGTTTCTGTTAATTATTCCACATACCCAGCTGAATTTACTAAGATTAATTTCAATAGCTCTGCTGCAGCCATATGTCATTTCACATACGAGATAGTTGAAATGTTTTACGTGCTCTAAAATCTTCTGATCTTTCACTATTTTGGTTCTGATTCGTTCTTTCCCCATGAAGGCCATTGTCTTAGTTTTTCTTTTGAAATTTCCATGTTAAATTTTGCACTTATTTGTTTTAGCATGTACATTCCTTTCTGAAGGTCATCTTCCTTATCTGCTAGGATCACTGCATCAACGGCATAAAGTAAATTATTTAAAAGAATGTTCCTGTCTAGGTAGATGCCTTTCTGAAATTCTGATTTCCATATATGTATTATTTCATTAGTGTAGATTTTGAACGAAGTTTGAGAGATGCAGCAGCCTTAGCATACCCCTTTGTTAGTTGGTATCTCGTTAGATGTTTGAACATTGAGATCTAGAGTGATATTCGTGTCTTGATAAAAACTATTTATTGCATTTAGTAGATGTTTTGGATATCCATGATTTGTCATTATTTTCCAAAGTTTCTATTGACATTTTCAAAAGTATTTTAAAGTCAATAAAAGCAATGTATGTTTCTTTATTATACTCTCTCCGGTTTTCTATTATTTGCTGTAGAATAAAAACTGCATCTATTGTGGAGCGTTCATAACAGTTTAAAATTTTTTATTTATTTATATACTTAGTTACTTTTCAGGCGAAAAAAGAAGAAACCAACTTCCGTTTGTCTCATTTATTGTGCTACAGTCTGCACGTTATCAAAGTTCCCACTCTGTGCAGTTGAATAGTACGTGCCATTACAAATTTTATATTAAACTGCTAAACTAAGCTTATTTTCTTCAAGGAACCATTTTTATTTTATGTTGGAACAAAAGCTGCATTTGAGTGTAGACATAACTGCAGTGTTCACACAAATGACAACACACCACATTAATTGCCAACAAGACTACTTAAACTTTGTAGTCTGTCTTCTCTGCCCACAAAAACCATTATAAGAATAAGTGGGATAAGAGTCGATCTAGCACACCTCACTGCAAGAAATTACAAAAATTATTTGCTTTTTAAATTAGAAAGACATTGTCCAGAATATTCAGAACATTTTTGGGTCCCAGCTAAAATTCCGGCGACACGGGAAACAGAAGCCAAAAAAGGGACTATCACGGTTTCTTTACAAGACGAATTCCAGCCAGCAGGTGTGCTTCTACTGTTCACTGACAACAGAGAAACAGCCGACAATGAAATTAAATTATTCTGCATTGTCGTTCTTTCATAGCACAGTTATGTCGAGTGATCTCTGAGTTGGTCAGTTCATTGCTCCATGCTTAAAGGAAAAATCTTTGTGCTCGTGTTTAAAGTAAAAAGCCTTGTGTTCATGTGCAGTGTAGTACGATTGGAACTGGATACAGTCTTTCTTTCCTTCCTTTCACAAATTTTTTCTTTTGTTTTGACTGTTGGTTGACAATCTTTAAAGTTCCTTAACATGAATAACAGTAAAAAAAAAAGCAATCGTGCAAAATTAAGAGGGGGTTTCATTTCGGTAATTATCGAAGGAAAGGCGAGAACGAGAAGCCAATGCTGTAAAAACGCTTGGCAAAAAATGTTGCTGGTTCGACTTCGAATTCAAGTAGTCCGGATGATATTTCTTGCACTGCAGCTGTTGTAAAAGACGAAACAAAAGTTACAGATGAAGAAAAGCAAATTGTTCCTGATTCCGAGTTTCACAAAAAACTAAGTGTCGAGTCAGACATCGTTAGTAATGAATCTGCAGAATGGTGTGTCAGTGAATCAACAACCTACATTCTCTTACAACGTGGCGTTAATCAAAATTGTAACAGTGATTTTTCTAATTCAAGAAAATCAATAGGCGATAGAACCAGGTATTTGAACAAAAATGTATTTTACTGTAAACTTTTAAATTCTGAATCAACTTTGCGTCATTTTCTTGTATACTATTGTAGCACCAGAGTTGTTTTTTGTGCCCCTTGTAAATTGTTCAGAGGTAAGGCAACGATTGCTACTAATGTTATTGCAGATTGGTAAAATATTTCTAATATTTTATCTCATCTTGAGAATTCACTTGAACACAAAAATTATGAGTTATCACACTTAACAAGAAAAATTCACTTGGAACAGTAGATAACCATTTCGAGTCATATGTTGAGACAGAAAAATGTACTGGCGCAGTGTGTTGAAATGGGTGCTTGCAGTAGTGAAGAAGCTAACAAGTCGTGTACTTCTCCTACCTGGACACGTTGAAAGATTCCATTCATTACATAATGGTCAATTTATGATGTCTCATGAACTTTTCTCGCAGAGCACATTGAACGATATGGAAATCCAGGGCAGGGACATACAGGTTATCTTTCTTCAACAATATGTCTGAACGAATAAAAAGAATTATGATAAGTGAAATAAAACAGGCCAATTATTTCTCTTTAATAGTAGATTCTACTGCAGACATTTCACATATTGATCAATTATCTTTCATATTAAGATATGTGAACAAGAATGGTGAACCCGTTGAACATTTCCGTCTGTTTTTACCAAATCTGGGACACAAGTCCGAAAACTTAGCTGAGGCCATACTAAAAGTCCTATCTGCAATTTCCACTGATATTACTGACTCTAGAGGCCTGTCATATGACAACGCAAGCAATATGTGAGGAACCTACACTGATTTGCAGGCACGCATTAAAGAGCGAAATTCGAAAGCACATTATGTGCCTTGTGGAGCACAGCCTTTGAATTTACTCGGTACTAATGCTGCAAGCTGTTGTTGGGAAGCGTGTTCATTTTTCAATGTAGTGCAAAACCTTTATGATTTTTCTCTGCTTCTACACAGCGCTAGGATAAATTGCTTTCTTTCATGAAACCAGGAAGCAAAACGCTAAAAAGGTTAAAAAACGAGTTGGTCAGCAAGAGAGGAAGCGTGTGTAAGTCTATATGAAAACTGGGAGGGCGTTATCAATGCCCTCACACATATTACCAATAATACGTTTGAAACACCACTTGTGTGAAATGAGGCTTCATCTTTATTGAATCAACTCAGCAGACTAGAAACAGTATTCATCATGACAGTTTGGAAGGACATACTCGAGAGATTTAATAGTGTAAATCTGAACTTGTAAAGTGTAAATATTGATACTAAAATAGTGCATGAATTATGTGAATCACTTGTAGGCTTTATTGCATCTATTCGTGGCACGTTCGACTATTATGAAAATAAATCCATGGAGATTGTGACTGATATAGACTATGAATGCACATATAAAAGATCACGAAAACGCAAACTGCATGATGACGAAGAAGCGGACTGTGAGGAAGTTTTTCTGACTGTAATGGAAAAATTTGTAGTCGAAACGTTTCTCCCAGTACTCTACAACTTGTTCGCCGAATTAGTGAGAAGGAAGGAAAGTCATAGAACACTTTCGGACTCCTTCACAGTTCTCAGTAACCTTAAGAACAGTCCACCTGACGATATTGCTGAACGTGCAGAAAAACTCCAAGCGTCATATGACACAGATTTAGAGCCTTCTTTTCCTAGTGAATGTGTACATTTCGCGGAGCTTTTGAAATCTTCTGAGATTAGTGATATACCAGTCGAAATGAGTAAATTTTTACGAAAAGAGAGTTCCGAGTTTCCGAATGTTGACATTATTCTTCGAATATTTATGTGTATGGCACTTACAAATTGTTCAGCAGAACGCTCGTTTTCGCCTCGTAAAAGACTGAAACCGTACCTACGTTCTAAGTTATCTAAGGAGAGAATGAACGCCTTGTCCATTCTTCACATCGAGGCCGACCTCCTAACTGCTAACCGTCTGAACTATGAAGATATGATTAACGAGTGTTCTGCCGCCAAAGTCAGATGCGAACTTTGTTGACTGGTTTTAAAAATTTAAGATTATAATGTGATTTTTATTATAACCTAGAGCACATTCATTGGATTTACGAACTACGTATTACCTGTTTATTATACACTTGCCGATGGCAGAAAGCGGAACTAAACCTCATTTACGTGCAGACTTTACCGAAGGCACCCGACAATACTAAACAATACCCGAATGACCCAGGCCGCTCGGCGCTGTACGGTCAAGTCATACGGATACTCTAATACATTACAACTGATGCGTACTCCTGGCGTCTGCTGAAATGTATAATTATCGCGGAAATATGCGTTATAGGAGAGTACGCTCAGATGAAAAAGTGTTAATAAATAACGTAGTTCAGTTCTGTCGATACATACGTAAAAGCTTTGCTAATACCGTTAGAAAGAGCTATGGTGAGAGTAGCTGCAGTACAAAACTGTTCAGCCCTTACATGGATTAAAGGTATTGTGTGCGTTTATTATGCAGCATCTAGTTACACACACATGCTTTACACGTTCACTATTAGATTATAAAGCAAATTTGATTTTTCACACTAGTCTGTAAAATTATGTAATAGCAAATTCAGTTCTGTGTTTGTTCGTCTGTATTTAGTCATTAGTTAGTGCACCGAAATCTCTATTTCATTTTCATTTCTTTTGCTTTCCTACTGATTCATTTATTAATACCGAAAGTGTTTTTTTATCTGCTACACATTCAAGTTATTAGATAATAAAATTAAAATTTAATTTAATTTTGAACGCATCTCTGTAAAAGTACGCATTAATTTCTAATGTATGATTCGTTCGCTTCAATTTTTAGATCGTAACACAACTTTTTATTTTTATTTTCAACGGTTTAGTGTAAAAGAACGTATTAAAAGCGAATGTATAACTAAAATCCGTTGCCTCCTACACGCTCTGCTAAATTTTTGTGCCATAAAAGAAAAGTTATTTTCCTTGTGTTCGTTTCTGTTGTCTTTAGACAGAAGAATGTGTTAACACAATGCAGTTTTAAGTTTGTTTTATCCACTGCCGTACTCAAGTACAGTTCAGGAGTCATATTACATTTTGATTGAGCGCGACTAGATCGCTGACGCGTCCTTCATAACAACGAATAGCAGGATACGGAAACAGCTTTCAGCGCTCCCACCGAAAACGGCAATTGTGAAGTAGTCGGGTAATACTTATTACTTAAAACATGTTTTCTTGGGGGGGGGGGAGGGGGCTCTTATAATATGGTGTGCCTAGGTGCGCAAAATTTTTAAATCCACCACTGGATTTAAGAAACTTGTAGTTTGCACTTATTATAACCTTGTTGTTCTGTTGTAAAGTGCACGTTGTGTACTTTGGTTTTATACCTTACGCCCATCGCGTCTTCGTTGACAATGTGATACTGCTGCGATCTCCTGACTCGTTGAAACTCGCCGCCGCCGCTACTGGGTCTTTGCATGTTCAACGTCGTCGCCGGTTCCGCTTTGGATGTAGACGTACAATGATTTTCTCGCCGCGAAAATCGACAAGTGATTATCCTGGTCCACAATACGCAGTTCACATAGTCTAAAGCCCGAGGTGTTACTGACAGGTAGATAGCGTTGATAGGGGTCTCAAAGGTCTTATACCCTGTTCCCACTGATGGAAAAAATCCGTAAATTATATGAATCAATCTGTTATTGAGATAGGAGTTCGTTGCAATGTTACACTCACCGCAGATTGTACTGACAGGAAGTATATCCATTGACTGGTCAGACCTGAAGAATTTATTAGGATCCTTCTTCAAAACCTGTCCTTTAGTGAAAATCTTTTCTAGTTAAAATCAATCGTTGCACTAGTTGTCTTTATTTTATTTTTAAGTGTATTGATGTTTTCACATAGCGCAATCTCTTTTTCAGACCGTTTTAAAACTTGGTTTAAATCGCCAATGTCGTATGAACCGGGTTCCATTTCCACAACTTGTTTTCCACCATTAATTTCCAGATGAAGTTTGTTGTCAGCCTCTATGATATTCGGAAAGCAGTTGTAAGTCTCCAGTCCAGTCAGCGCAAAACTCCACTCCCCATTGCTTAAACCAATCACTGGAAAGTAATTCGCACGTAATACTGACGACTTCTCTTAAAGGCAGAGTATACTATACTGCTTCTAAACCTCGACTGACGGGTGGATGCCTATGCATCTCCTTAGGTATATACTTCTTCGTAAACGTTACGAGGAACATGATGCACAGATGCCCGCATAAATAGGTATTAAAGTATTGGTAGCGATGAAAATTCTAGAACGCGCGTCTTCCGTCGGCGAAGTATCGTTGTAAGCCTTCAGGCGAGTCGAAATAGCAGATGTTATTTGTATTTTCCTTAACATACGCTACTCATTGTGTTCCTGGTCTCCCAGCAACATCTAAATTCACAACTCTACATTCTCCGGATAATGCTGAATTTTTTCCTGACAAACTTGAGCAGATGTGGGTTTGCAAGCATTCTATCCGGTAGACTAGCTAACGGGCTTTTTTGTTATTTATGAAGAGACCTCGTCCTTTCCTATATAGTTTGAGATACAGACCTTTCCCGATGGCTTCTGTTCCATCATGCGGTTATGTCCTCTTTCCTCTTACTTCCTCTACCTGTTCCTGGGAGTTTTGTGTGTTCTTCACTGTTCTGGCAATATTCGCAGCACCGCCAGCCAGTGAATCCACCGCTGAGAGATCTGCGAGTCAGTAATGAGGAAGGGGAGAATTCCACTTGATGTCTTGGGCATCGGGAGAACCCTTGGTGCTTTAACCAGTTCTTAATGCTTTAGGGCACTTTTAGCTGGATACATCGCTGTCGGGATACAGTTTTTTAAACATCCCTTCTTCTTCATCGTTGTCTTCTTCTTCTTCTGTGCGTGATGTGCAGTATTCATAATTTGCTTGAAATTCATCACCCCTAAGCATAACTTAATTTCTTCTTCTGCATATCGCCTTGGCTTTATCAGCTAAAATTCGATCTGTGGCTTGACGTCCTGAGAGATCTTTACGTTTGCGTATGCAATGTCGTGTTGAAAACACGCCTCGTCAAGCAGGATAATCTGCTTATCACCAAGGGCCTAACGTCTTTCAAGCTTTGTACCAGGTCCGCAATAGTTATACACCGGAATGTGCAATTCCACTGGCAGTTTGTCTAGAATACCACCGCCTCCTGTAATGCTTCTCCTGTCATACATGTTATGCTAGTGTGCTGGTTGAGCTCTGTGCACCCCATTATACAGCAGATCATCAGCGTCAATCCAGCTGTTTTGTGTCCCGAGAAAACTAAGGCATTTAACTAGAGCTCTGTTCCCTCGACGTCTTATGACACCCGAAATTTCAATGCAATTGCTATCCTTTAAGATGTAAGTTCTGGGATTTGTTCTCTGCGCTTTGAAAACTGTGAATATCTCACTCAACTAGTTTGGGAGATATGACTTCTCGAATGCCGTCTTGTGTTTTGAGATATGCACCAAATAATCTACATTTAATTTCTGTTTGCGTGGATCCAGCAGTTTACTACGATAGTACACAGTATCCATGTACCCATTATCACGAACATCGACTGGTCTCATTTTTATTGTGCTATATTTGGCTCGATTATATTGTGCAATTATTTCTAGGAGAATATCTACCCATTTGTATGAGCTGCGAAGATTAAATAAAACACATCCACATTCGACCACACCTTCAGGCGGCTGAATGTTGAGTAGTGATGTATTTCATACCACTGCATCACGGTCTTGAAATACCTATTGCAAAACTCTCAACCGTGATCGGTTTGGAGGTTGGCCGGGCCTCAATTCATCCCTGTCTGCAACAAATGCACCAACACAATCGCGACATTTCTCCACATTTTTGTTTTAAGAGGTAATGCCCAGGTAAATTTGGAGTATCTATCAATAACCATTAAAATATATTTGACTCCATTGTTCTCATGCGAATATTATCTCATATCTACAATATCAGCCTGCCATTACTCATCAGAATCTTTAATCATAATATGCCAACTGGTATAAGGGTATGTTTTGGACACTGCTTTGTGCAGTTCTTGAACTACTGTCTCCATACTTATTCTATTAAACCTTTCTCTCTAAGCTCTGAACGTATTGAGACAACCCCATTCAAATGAGCAGTATTGCCCACAGTAGCTGATGCCATGAGCAGTCGCAGTCGATCTGTTACCTCATTGGATCATTGTAGTATATATACTGTGGAGGCTGATTGCTGATTCTTTTATGCTAATTGTCAATACCATCACCACGACTATACCAACCTTTTAATAATAATGGTTTTATAATGTCTTCGTATTTTGCACTGCGTTAGTTTCCTGCTTTTCTGTGTACACCGGTCAATCGTAGTATTTCACCATACATCTTCTGTTTACTGCTTTTGAGGGGTTGAGGAAAACGTGGTTCAGTAGACCTGGTGTTCTTTGAAATTACATGCCCTGTGTCCGTATTATTTTTTCATTTAAAGTTATAGGCATGTATGGTTTTTCGCCACTGACACTGAATGTTTTGTCTATCTAGCATTGCTGTGACGGTTAATGAAGCCAACAATAGCATCATCGTCGTCGTTGTGTAATTTTGCTGAGAATTCATCGAGAGATTCAGTAACTGGATTAAACATTTCTCACAGTTTCTGCTCTCGATCCAAATGTCCTAACCTCAGTATCTGTAACTTCTCTCGAATAACCTTCCATGCAGTGATGACCTTATGCTTAGTTGACATCTTGTGGGGGCGCCTCACAGGCTGCACCTTATATACATTTTGCTCAGTCTTTACAGTTAAGTTGTGTACTTTCTTTTCATTTCAACCAGCTTTTACAGCTGAGTAGTCTATTTGCTTTCTCATAATGATGCGGGTGTATGTTTGTAGTTCCTTAAGCCTAGTATCTAATTAACAGATCAGTCTCAGAAGGGTCTGGCATATGTCTCTGGTTCCTTAACTTAACATTCGAGAGACTGAAATTTTCCATGTATGTACACACACATTCTCCATCTATGCACACCTGCTCTCTCAGGCTGAGTGCTTGACATACGTGCGAATTTGTCCATGGTGTGATGTATACTGACATACTCATGGCAAATTCGCACATATATATATATATATATACTGAGGAATCGCACACAGTATAGGGTTTCTTGTTATTGATAAAAAAGGAAACTGAATGACAGTAGGTGTATATATATATATATATATATATATATATATATATATATATATACTCCTGAAAGTTGCATCTATACCTACCGTCATTCAGTTTTCTTGTTTTATCAATAACAAGAAACCCTATACTGTTTGCGATTCCAGCAATTGGCACATATCATTACAAAATCATTGAATGACATGTACGTTCTTACATGTGCCCAAAAATGTGTTTCAGATTCAAATTGCCTTGTGAGAAAGCTATGATGAGATTTGCATATCCCTCATCAACTGTTTTGGTATTCTGGAATATGACTTACACAAATAAAATGTCAGTACCCATATGAAGAGCAAAACAGAAATATTATAGAATTTGACCTTGGTTTTCCACACTATGAACACTGTATTTGGCTTTTCTTTTTCTGGTGGAGGATTTGACTGCTTTGACTGAATGTCATGTATGTTACAACATCAACACCCTGCAGTATCTATTGCAATAGGTGGTACTTTGGTTGAAACAACGTTTTTGAAAATATACATATGTACATGCTCAGAGCGCATTCCATTCAGTTGCGATAGTAGTGACACGAAAACATTTATCTTGCTGCAGTTGGATGGATCTACAGTGATCGCTCTTATGTTATCGGGGAAGAGTACCCCATTCCCCTTATTCTTCTCCCTGTCTTCAACTGCAGCAACATAAGACCAGCCACTTACAACACTTATCTTGCTGCAATTGGATGGATCTACAATTATCACCTTATGTTATCAGGAAGAGTACCCCATTCTTCTTCTTCTTCTTCTTCTTCTTCCTGTCTTCAACTGCACCAACACAAGACCAGACACTTACAACACAAATCCTGATGTTTCACCCACCCAGCCACTTTACCGACTACATCCGGTTTTGGTGTGCAGTGGGCTTTTATAGAAAAAATAAGGCTTGTAATAATAATAATAATAATAATAATATATGTAGCCACTATCTTACCGAGTGAGCTACAATGGCTACACCTCATATTATACAGGGTGAAGAAAAATTTGCGCACCTGGACCTCGCAATGGATTCCTCACGTACTTGCAATACAAAGATGTCTCATCATCATCATCATCATTTAAGACTGATTATTCCTTTCAGCGTTCAGTCTGGAGCATAGCCCCCCTTATACAGTTCCTCCATGACCCCCTATTCAGTGCTAACATTGGTGCCTCTTCTGATGTTATACCTATTACTTCAAAATCATTCTTAACCGAATCCAGGTACCTTCTCCTCGGTCTGCCCTGACTCCTCCTACCCTCTACTGCTGAATCCTTGAGTCTCTTGGGTAACCTTGCTTCTCCCATGTGTGTAACATGACCCCACCATCTAAGCCTGTTCGCCCTGACTGCTACATCTATAGAGTTCATTCCCAGTTTTTCTTTGATTTCCTCATTGTGGACACCCTCCTGCCATTGTTCCCATCTACTAGTACCTGCAATCATCCTAGCTACTTTCATATCCGTAACCTCAACCTTGTTGATAAGGTAACCTGAATCCACCAAGCTTTCGCTCCCATACAACAAAGTTGGTCGAAAGATTGAACGGTGCACAGATAACTTAGTCTTGGTACTGACTTCCTTCTTGCAGAAGAGAGTAGATCGTAGCTGAGTGCTCACTGCATTAGCTTTGCTACACCTCGCTTCCAGTTCTTTCACTATGTTGCCATCCTGTGAGAATATGCATCCTAAGTACTTGAAACCGTCCACCTGTTCTAACTTTGTTCCTCCTATTTGGCACTCAATCCGTTTATATTTCTTTCCCACTGACATTACTTTCGTTTTGGAGATGCTAATCTTCATACCATAGTCCTTACATTTCTGATCTAGCTCTGAAATATTACTTTGCAAACTTTCAATCGAATCTGCCATCACAACTAAGTCATCCGCATATGCAAGACTGCTTATTTTGTGTTCACATATCTTAATCTCACCCAGCCAGTCTATTGTTTTCAACATATGATCCATAAATAATATGAACAACAGTGGAGACAGGTTGCAGCCTTGTCTTACCCCTGAAACTACTCTGAACCACGAACTCAATTTACCGTCAACTCTAACTGCTGCCTGACTATCCATGTAAAGACCTTTAATTGCTTGCAAAAGTTTGCCTCCTATTCCATAATCTTGTAGAACAGACAATAACTTCCTCCTAGGAACCCGGTCGTATGCCTTTTCTAGATCTATAAAGCATAGATACAATTTCCTGTTCCACTCATAACACTTCTCCATTATTTGCCGTAAGCTAAAGATCTGGTCCTGACAACCTCTAAGAGTCCTAAACCCACACTGATTTTCATCCAACTGGTCCTCAACTAATACTCGCACTTTCCTTTCAACAATACCTGCGAAGATTTTACCCACAACGCTGATTAAAGAGATACCTCTGTAGTTGTTACAATCTTTTCTGTTTCCATGTTTAAAGATTGGTGTGATTACTGCTTTTGTCCAGTCTGATGGAACCTGTCCCGACTCCCAGGCCATTTCAATTATCCTGTGTAGCCATTTAAGACCTGACATTCGACTGTATTTGATAAGTTCCGACTTAATTTCATCCACCCCAGCCGCTTTATTGCCCTGCAATCTATTGACCATTTTTTCCACTTCCTCAAATGTGATCCTATTTCCATCATCATTCCTATCCCATTCTACCTCGAAATCTGAAACATTACTGCTCGCATTTTCACCTACATTGAGCAACTCTTCAAAATATTCCCTCCATCTGCCCAAGGCATCCACAGGATTCACCAGCAGTTTTCCTGACCTGTCCAAAATACTTGTCATTTCCTTCTTACCTCCCTTTCGATGACTGCTAATTACACTCCAGAATGGTTTTCCAGCAGCTTGACCCATAGTCTCCAACATGTTTCCAAAGTCTTCCCACGATTTCTTCTTCGATACTGCAATTATCTGTTTGGCTTTGTTTCTTTCTTCAACATAACTTTCTCTATATACCTGGGTTCTGGTATGTAGCCATTTTTGATACGCCTTCTTTTTCCTTTTACAGGCTGCCTTGACTGTATCATTCCACCAAGCTGTTTGCTTCATCCTACTTTTACACACTACTGTTCCAAGACATTCTTTAGCCACTTCTAGTACTGTGTCCCTGTACCTTGTCCATTCCTTTTCCAATGACTGTAATTGACTACATTCAACTAACTGGTACCTTTCTGAGATCGCTGTTGTGTACTTGTGCCTGATTTCCTTATCCTGAAGTTTCTCCACTCTTATCCTCGTACATATGGACCTGACCTCCTGCACTTTCGGCCTCACAATCCCAATTTCACTGCAGATTAAATAATGATCTGTGTCATCAAAGAATCCCCTGAATACACGTGTGTCCCTCACAGCCTTCCTGAATTCCTGACCTGTTATTATATAGTCAATGGCAGATCTGGTTCCCCTGCCTTCCCAAGTATACCGGTGAATGTTCTTATGTTTATAAAAGGAGTTTGTGATTACTAAGCCCATACTGGCACAGAAATCCAAGAGTTGTTTCCCGTTCCTGTTGGCCTCCATATCCTCTCCAAATTTACCCATAACCTTTTCATACCCTTGTGTTCGATTTCCAATCCTGGCGTTAAAATCACCCATGAGCAGAATACTGTCCTTGTCCTTTACTCTAACAACTACATCACTGAGTGCCTCATAAAAACTATCCATCTTATCTTGATCTGTCCCTTCACAATGCGAATATACTGACACAATTCTAATTTTCTTGCTAGACACTGTCAAATCTATCCACATCAGTCGTTCGTTTACATACCTTATTGCAACTACGCTGGGTTCCATTTCTTTCCTGATGTAAAGCCCTACACCCCATTGTGCTATTCCTGCTTTGACTCCTGACAGGTAGACCTTGTATTCTCCCACTTCCTCTTCTTTCTCACCCCTTACCTGAATGTCACTAACAGCTAAAACGTCCAGCCCCATCTTACTTGCAGCCTCTGCCAGCTCTACCTTCTTCCCAGAGTAGCCCCCAGATATTAATAGCTCCCCATCTCATTACCATTTGTTTGCCAAGTCGTATCTTAGGAGTCCCTGGTTTGTCAGTTAGAGGTAGGACTCCGTCACTTCCAAAGGTCCGAGGCATTTTGCTCTGATTATTGCCAACATCATATTTAAAGTACCAGGGAAGCAGGTTGCTAGCCTTACTTGCCCCGAGTCCCATTGGGTTTTACCCCTAACGGCTGAGGGACTAACCGGTGGATTTGGTAGTCTTTGCCGTATGAGCACAAAGGTGACCACGACTCAGAATATGTCCAAGATGCCCAGCCTTATTCCAAAGTAACTGGTATCCCGACTGTCGGGACCAATTACTTGGCCACTCATACGTTGCCGGTGGTTCATGAACTAGGACATGACTACAGGAACCCACACCATGAACCACTACAAAGATGTCTGTCACACAATTTCGTCCTGTGCATATTTCGGGCAGTAAATTGACGTTAATGATTGGCAATCTGGCAGCACTGTAATCACATGTAGAGTAACTACCTCTGTCGGGATGTAGACCAGTGCTGTGCAATTGGTACATTGGGTAGTGTTTTGCGTTACCATGCAGGAGGTCGAGGGTTCCATTCTGGGTCGAGGCTAATTTGTTTGTACTTGCTAAATGTAGTCTGCATGGTATGCAGTGATTACAGTGGGTCTTCTACAAAACATTTTCAGTAATGTTCTATGAACACAGAAATGGTTGTACAACCGTTTGCATTGGTCAGCTTTTAAAGAAGCCTTTTGCACATCATGGGTGCTTGCTTTAGCGGAATTTATGTCAGTATGAAGGCTATTTTCTTTCGATATCTTTGGCTGACATCTACATCTCCGGCTGACATCTATATCTTTGCCTGAAAACTTTCTTGCATGTGGTTTATTTACGTTTTGACAATACTAGCACATATTAGTAGGTGGAAGATTGAATTCGCAAACCTTTACAATGAAGTCAAGATTTATGCATAATGAGTGGCGAAAAAACTGTGTTTAGGAAACGCAGATGTCATGAAAATCGGTTTACCAACAAAAAAGAGGAAGCAGTTCGAAATGAAGAATATAAGCTCTCAGCTTCAGCATCGAAACTTGGGACAGGAGAATTGTACAAGTGTGTGAGTGATGTTGATATGGATTCCACTGTATTCAGACTTATTGATTTAGAGCTTCTCTGCCAGGCTATAAAGTTTTCATGTTCATGTGTTAGCTGTAAAAATACGGAATGCATCATTGTTGTTGAAGAAAGAAGAGTGGGACATGCTTGTGATTTTGAAATAGTTTGTAATTTGTATAGCTATGAATTTTCATTTTCCTTCTCCAAAAAACTGATACTGGTTTCTATGAAAGCAGTTTAGGTTAATATATGCTCTGAAGTGCCTTGGATATGGCAGGGAAGGAGGCATTTTATTGTGTGGTTTTCTGAACATGCCTCACCCTTGTGCAAGGTTTGAAAAAATAAATAAATAAATGTCTGATACTGTATGCGTTACTGCCCAAGTTTCTATGAAGAAAGCAGTGGAGGAATTGGTGGAAATAAACCAAAAAGAAATAGATCTTGGGGTAGATATTATTGACAGTGAATCTCCTACAAATCTTACTGACGTGTGTGTGCCTGTAGATGGGAACAGATGAAAAGAGGCCACACATCTATGCATAGAGATGCATCCGTTGTTGGTATTGACTCAGGTAAAGTTTTAAATGTAGAAATTATGTCTAAATACTGCCACCAGTTTGCCACAAGGAAAATGTCCAACAATGAAGACAGTGAGAAACTGTGGCAAGAAAAGCATGCAGTAGCATACTCTAAAAATTATAGTGGGTCAAGTGGGGGCATGGAGGCTGCTGCAGCTGTGAGGATGTTCTCCAGATCTGAGTACCAGTACGATGTTAGATATACTAAATACCTTGGTGATAGGGACTCCTGTTCGTTCAAATCTGTAACAGACAAAAAACCATACAATACAACAATAGAAAAGTTTGAATGTGTTGGCCACATCCCACAGAGGCTTGGTGGTAGACTTCGTCACTTGCTGAAAGAGAAGAAAGGTGAAGTACTTGAGGATGGAAAACCACTAGGAGGAAAAGGCAGGCTTACTCTGAAAGAAATTGATTCTCTTCAGTTGTAGAATTTTGGAACACGTATTATGTTCGAGTATAATGACTTTTCTGGAGACTAGAAATCTACTCTGTAGGAATCAGCATGGGTTTCGAAAAAGACGGTCGTGTGAAACCCAGCTCGCGCTATTCGCCCACGAGACTCAGAGGGCCATAGACACGGATTCACAGGTAGATGCCGTGTTTCTTGACTTCCGCAAGGCGTTCGATATAGTTCCCCACATTCGTTTGATGAATAAAGTAAGAGCATATGGACTATCAGACCAATTGTGTGATTGGATTGAAGAGTTCCTAGATAACAGAACGCAGCATGTCATTCTCAATTGAGAGAAGTCTTCCGAAGTAAGAGTGATTTCAGTTATGCCGCAGGGGAGTGTCATAGGACCGTTGCTATCCACAATATACATAAATGACCTTGTGGATGAAATCGGAAGTTCACTAAGGCTTTTTTTCAGATGATGCTGTGGTGTATCGAGAGGTTGTAGCAATGGAAAATTGTACTGAAATGCAGGAAGATATGCAGCGAATTGACGCATGGTGCAGGGAATGGCAATTGAATCTCAATGTAGACAAGTGTGATGTGCTGTGAATACATAGAAACATAGATCCCTTATCATTTAGCTACAAAATAGCAGGTCAGCAAATGGAAGCAGTTAATTCCATAAATTATCTGGGAGTATGCATTAGGAGTGATTTAAAATGGAATGATCATATAAAGTTGATCACCGGTAAAGCAGATGCCAGACTGAGCTTCATTGGAAGAATCCTAAGGAAATGCAATCCGAAAGCAAAGGAAGTAGGTTACAGTACGCTTGTTCGCCCACTGGTTGAATACAGCTCAGCGGTGTGGGATCCGTACCAGATAGGGTTGATAGAAGAGATAGAGAAGATCCAACGGAGAGCAGCGCGCTTCGTTACAGGATCATTTAGTAATCGCGAAAGCGTTACGGAGATGATAGATAAACTCCAGTGGAAGACCCTGCAGGAGAGACGCTCAGTAGCTCGGTACGGGCTTTTGTTAAAGTTTCGAGAACATACCTTCACCGAAGAGTCAAGCAGTATATTGCTCCCTCCTACGTATATCTCGCGAAGAGACCATGAGGATAAAATCAGAGAGATTAGAGCCCACACAGAAGCATACCGACAATCCTTCTTTCCACGAACAATACGAGACTGCAATATAAGAGAGAACCGATAGAGGTACTCAAGGTACCCTCCGCCACACACCGTCAGGTGGCTTGCGGAGTATCGATGTAGATGTAGATGTAGATGTATTTTATGGGAGAGCTATCAGAAAAAATACACATAATTTAGAGACGTGCTGCGTGGGCAATTTTTTTCCACAAAATATCCACTGACCAAACACCAATGCACAATCTGTGTCCGAAAGACTATTGGTGTAAGTTCAAAAACAGAAATGAGACGTATTCACATAAACACACATTCAAATAAACACACAATACCAGAACCTGTTATGAATGCCATTAAGCCCACATTCAGGTTTCTTGCTAACCCTGATTTTTTGAGG
Organism: Schistocerca cancellata; assembly: GCF_023864275.1. NCBI lineage: Eukaryota > Metazoa > Arthropoda > Insecta > Orthoptera > Acrididae > Schistocerca > Schistocerca cancellata. The sequence continues at coordinate 408,109,781 of NC_064630.1, forward strand.
TAGTGTCTCCACAGAAAGACACAAAATGCAAATGAAAGCCTCAATAATTTAATTTGGATTAGATGACATTTTGTGGACTTGAAGTATTCAAAATAGGTGTCTACGATGCAGTTTTATGTTAAGATAACGGAAATAATGGCAGAACTCCAAGTGCTGAAGAGAGTTGGTATAGATACTGGTGTGTTTACAACAAAAGCATTTTACACCATTGACGAGAGCAGGGTCAAGAAACTAACAGATCAGTGTCTCACCTGCAAATACAGGCCAGGCAGATTCGAAGAGGAGAGAAGAGAAACCTGGAGAATGAGTAGTATCAGTATCGAGGATTTTAAAATTGAGGTACATGTAGAAGTATGAGAAGAAAATCTTTGAACTTCATTTTCTCTGTTTTACATGTTTTACGTTATTAGAAGCCTTTTCTCAAAAAGTATATGCGCTAATGTTATGAAATTTTCAGGAAGTGTTCGCAACGTGTTGCTGTCTCCCTGGAACTAAAAAAATACGAGATCCTGCAATTACATTATGATGTTTAGATGATTGTATGTAGAAAAAATATTAATTTTGGATGTGCAAAATTAAAAACTCTGATAATGATGAAATTTGTACAATAAATTAATAACTGTAGTTCAGTGGTCTTATAACATTCTCAGGACACTACAATAAAATTTTCAGATTTATTACATTGTTAGAATTTGAGTTACAGCTTTTTGTAAAAAACAAAACATTAATCCTGCATATTTTATTTTATTTTCCAATTAAAACATAGCTCTTTTGCTTTACACATGCAAAAGTTTAGATTTGTACATTTACAAATATGGCTGTAATGATTTTTTAGATTAATGTTTACATTTTCTGTTCCAGCCCTCCTTGAAAGCTGACCAATGAAAACGATTGCACTACCATTTTTGTGTTTGTACTACGTAACTGCATATGAACTGTAGAACACCCACAGTAATCGCTGTATGATGGTTAAGACGGCAGTTACCATTCTGTGCCAATTAAAAACAAATACGTCTCAACCAAGAATGGAACCGTCGACCTCCTGCATGCTAACCCAAACCGCTATCCACTGCACAGCACTGCCTTGTCACAGTTCCCACGGTTTCCCCCGTTGGAGGTTTGAATCCTCCCTCAGGCATGGGTGTGTGTGTGTGTTGTCCTTAGGTGTGTGTGTGTGTTGTCCTTAGCTTAAGTTTGTTTAAGTAAGCTTAGGGATTGATGACTTCAGCAGTTTGGTTCCGTAAGACCTTACCACAAATTTCCAAATTTTTACAGCACTGATATAGATCCTGACAAAGGTAGTTATCGCACATATGATTAAAGTGTTGCCACACAGCCAATCTTTAACATCCATTTACTGTCCGAAATATGCAGAGGACGCAATCTTGTAACAGACATTTCTGTATTGCTAGTATGTGAGGAAGTCCGAGTGCGCGAATTTTTGTTCACCCTGTATAATGACAGGGTGGTCAAATAAGAAAAACAACAAAAATTTGCGATTACATCTATTTTATTTACATTTCAGCTTTGGTACATACGCTGCATTACATCATCAACAACAAAAACAATTGATTCATTTTTACAGTATTTCCCGGATAATGTTCCTTGTATGCAGTAAATTCAGCAAGTATTTCTCTCAAACTAATGCGATTTGATTTAGCTTCTTCTTTTGACACCATATTGAAGCACTATTCTAAATCATCTGCATGCGCTCTATATGTACCGAGATAGTTCATGATGTCTTATACACAGTTTGCATACACGGCAGCCCACAGTTCAGTCTTTCCAACACAAGGGATAGCACCATCCATAGACTGAACAAGTCTGTAAAAGTGGATTGTTGCATGTAAATGGATCGCCCTCAGGGTCTCACCATGAGTGTCACGCCATTGTACACTGATTTTATAGAAAGGGTCAGACCCGCACAGTAAATGTCCAGAGATTGAGAATACTTGGAGGTCATGCGTTGGTTGATGTAATGTTCAGCACAATTCAGTTCATTTCATTCCAGCTCTGAAAACCGCACCTTAGTACTTCTTGATGCATTTTCAGTCTCTTAACACAACACATCAGTCACTGTCCACTGATGCTTCTATACCAATATTTATGCAACATGAACCACTAGCTGTTAAATTATAAACTGAAGTGAAAAGAAGCAGAGCACTGGGAGGAATCAGCAGCTCCTCATCCACCACATCAACAATCTGTCCTTGCAGTAGCACCGGAGTGTTCTGGGATGGTGCATACATTGGAGACCAGTACTGACCTGCACCATGTGGTGTAGAGGCCCCAGTACAGTTCTTCTGAGAGCTGAGGACTTGCTGAGTATCTAAATCAATGAGCAGGATGGATAATAGCAGCTCATTGACCTGATCTAGCATGCTAGTCAGTTGCACTACAGGATTCCACGATGCTGCTACCACTGCTGATCCTCACAGGCCAGAGTTTGCTGCAAGTCCCGATGAGCTCATGGTGGCTTCTGCTCTTCCAGACACCCCAGAGGCCGCAGAGCAAAGAAGAAGAAACACTAAGAATTCACAAACAATGACATCGATTTGAACAAAGGAAGGGAACTAGACAAACGAGAGGAGGAGGAAGAGGAACTGTTAGATGCAGTAATGGCAGCAATGACATATAATGAGTACTTACTTTTATGCTTCTTCTGCGATGGAGAGGCAAGTGAGGATCTTGACTGCTGACAGCGCTTCATAGTTCTTCATCTTCCAGAGACTAACTGCGCCTGTGAGTGGCGAGCTATTGCACCTGCCTTATATCCCCTACATCATAATCATGTGGCTGGAAATTAATTACTCAATCAGTTCATTGACTTCAGCAGTGTTTATGGATCGATTCTCAGTCAGGAATTTGGCTTATAAGGACCTCTTACATGCATAAATATTCAACAGTGGTTTACCACGTAAATGATGCTTTGTTTGAAGTTTGGTCTAGCCATGACCAATGGCGCGTGCAGTTCCAGCAGTGGCACACTACAGGATGAGAGAGAGAGAGACAGAGAGAGAGTAGGTGTTTCAACCGAAATTTCTAGGATATCAATTATCCATCAGATGATTTTTTTTTTGTAATATTCTGACATCTGGTGTCAGTTGTGGCGCCCAAGTAGACACGGCACGTGGTGCGGCTGCTGACAGACTTTGCAGGACCCTGAGTGGCCCGTGCGTTGCATGGCATGACCTGGCACTGGGTGTGGGCCAGCAGGCAGAGGACAATGTATGGTATGTACTTTGCAATTGAAAGATTTTTAACTATGTAATTTCACATGATGACTGTTTCTTGATGGTGTTCCTTGTGCAGCTGAAATAAAGAAAGAGATCGATTTGATTACTTCTTTTCGATGTATTTTACAAGATCTGCATCTTCCCAAACAGCAGAGAATGATGAGCAAGAGAAATCCAACCCCTGCAAAATGAATTTTTTAAAATAAATAAACAGTACACCCTCTGTTACGTAATTGAATTTCCTGTCATAAGATCCTTCCTCTCCAGCACAGAGCTGTCAATTTCCAGGTGGGGGTGATGAGAAGGAAGGGTTGGGTAATTTATCAGAGGAGGAGGGTTTCATTGTGATAAATTTGATTAATTAGTCAATCAAATTGACAGAGTCGGAGGGGACTGTTTGAATAACTCAGACCTGAAAGTGTACCTGTATTAGCAAGAACCGTGTGGGATTAGCCGAGCGGTATAAGGTGCTGCAGTCACAGACAGTGCGGTTGATCCCGGCGGAGGTTCGAGTCCTCCCTCGGGCATGGGTGTGTGTGTTTGTCCTTAGTATAATTTAGGTTAAGTAGTGTGTAAGCTTAGGGACTGATGACCTTAGCAGTTAAGTCCCGTAAGATCTCACACAAATTTGAACATTTTTTTATTAGCGAGGTGGAGGGTTGGAGGTTTCCTGAGTGATTGGGAGGAGGAGGGGAGGGGTGAGGGAGGTATCTCAGAAGGGCGGTTTGTTCCCAGGGGGTGATGATCAACTTAGCAGAATAAGAGGTTAAGGACCTGTCAATCAAAAGAGAACAAGAGGTTTGCCCCTGAATATATATTTGCCCCTGAATGTATACTTGTCCCTGATGTAGGCAACCCACACTAACAGAATGCTCTGACGCCCACTTTGTCCCATTACTCACGTTGCATTTTGCAGCATTCCATTTGTAAATGAGCCGGTGGTGAATTCATGTCTGCAGAGAATCGCATAGCAAATGAGAAAAAAAGCAGATCTTAAAATCTTGAAATCGGATTTCGATATCAAAGAAGCATACGTAATCGCTGCTGCCTGTGTGACAACTGGTCGCTATGACAGTATAGGAAAAAGAGTGACGTTTTTTGTTCGTAACTGTTGTTCCCAAAGCCCAAGTTTCATTTGAAATGCGGAAATAAGATAGTACGTGACACTGATCGGTTGATCTTTTCCTTGTAGTCGAGTATTGACGTCATTTAGGTGGCTGATTATTTCGATCAAGAACGCAAACACGGAAAGCCACTCATTATCTTCAGATTCCGGGATTTTCGTTGTCTTGTTGTCAAAGAATGATTGTATTTTTTGCTTCAAATTAGACATCTTTTCAACATTTTGGCTCAGATCAGCCGTCACACTTCCACAAGGTTATCATTCCTTGAATCCGAAGACTCGATAAACTCTTGGAACTGAGCATTATTCAGTCGTAAAGTTCTCTGTTTCGACAGCTACCTTCATCACATGGTCCGTTTTGAGAGACTTGGCACATAAACTGTCTTAATGGATGGTGCAATAAAAGTTTAGTATCGACGTATTGCCAACTTTCTGGGCCTCATTTTCAACAAATCGAACTAATCCTTTGTGTTTCCTAGGCATTAACAAAGCACAATACGTTGTTAGTCGTGATAAGTTGTAACGAAAAGCGGCTTAATGTCGATGTCATTGCTTCCACAAAACTTGGTGACATCATGGTGTCCTTAAGTGGGTTCAGCGCGGTTAATTCTTCCGTTCCATAAAAATGGGAATCAACATCTCTGGTATAAATCGCTACTTGGATGGTATCCGCCATATTTCCTCATTCATCCAATGCTAAAGAATAAAATATGAATTCAGGGGCACGATGTTTTAAATTATATTCAGTTTGTTTTCCCACGTTGCCCACAAATCTAGTACTACTTTTGAAGAGACATGTTTATCTATTAGAGATATTTTTTTATAGATCCTTATTTCAACGGTGGTCTCCAAGAATTCCTTAACTATTTCGCCATCTGAATATGGCTTCGATGTTTTGGACAGTATCACAGCTATTGTGTATGTAGCTTTCACATAACATTCTGAATGAATTCACTCTTGTAAAGTATTGTTAAATAGACATCTTTTTAAAGTCGTTTACCTGGTCTTGTCGAAATTGTCATTTGAACTTATCAAGCATAATTGTATGTTCAGCCTCGTAATGCCTTTTGACGTTATACTCTTTTGAAAACGAGACAGATTTATCGTTTATCAAACGTATGGGTTTTGTCTTAAACTCCACAAAAATAGCTTAGTGTCCACTTGTGTTGAAAACTCCTCAATTCTTTTCTACTTTTCTCTTATTAGGTCAAATACCTTTACTAGCTGACGCCATTCAAGTTTTTGCCTTGAACTGAAACAGACTTTTTTCACCATAAGTCAGAAATTGTGCCAGAAAAGGAAATGGAAAATATTTTTGAAAGTGCTAATTAATGCCTTTCATATGAAGCTTCATTTGACCTAGAGCCTTAATTTAAAATTTTGACACTCATTTCGGCTTCTTTTGTTAAGAATGTTGTTTAAAGCTACTTTAAATTTCAAGTCAATGGGATTATCAGTTGCTGAAAATAAGAGACAGACAGATGCACTAGAAGGGTTCCTTTTGTACTTTTTTAAATCGGACTTTTAGTCACCAGTAACACAAATTTGCAATTAAGCATTACTAATCTACACACAAATGCACACATTGCAAAATGAACGACAGTCCACAAGTGCGTTTTCAAAGCCTTCTACATCAAGACATGAGAGTTTATTTGAACTCCCAAACAATCAAGAGGAATATCGTTTAATAGAATGGCTTCTACTTTCATACGTGACTGATAGATCTGAATGCTTAAAGGCAAGTACACACACACCGCAATCAATGTATACCAACCACCATCAAATTGAACTTGTGATGATGCAGTATAATAATTATGTATCCACGCGGGGCAGCCGTGTGGTCTGGGCGCCTTGCCACAGTTCGCGCGGCTACCCCCGTCGGAGGTTCGAGTCCTCCCTCGGGCATGGGTGTCCTTAGCGTAAGTTAGTTTAAGTAGTTTGGTCCCATAAGAAATTACCACAAATTTCTAATTTTCCAATAATTATGTAAGGTAAATGGAGAGAAAATACCTGTTTAGTTATTGTTGCAACCGATCTACGTATCGTCATTTTATCTGTATCCCTTATTTCTTAGGTCCTTCCAAATTTATGGAGGTGTATTCCTTATTTGCAACTAACTGAAAGGCAGTTTGTTTTTTCCCATACGCATTTTGCTTCTTTTATTTGTGAAGCAGCTTCAGTGGCTGTTACACATGTTTATTTTATATAGGTAATACATGTGTTATACAGTAGTGTAATGCTCACCCCTTGGTTCAGGACTGCTAGTGGGCATGGAAGTTGAGCAGGTCATGTGGTGATACTACTGGTGTAGGAGGTGGCGCTCGGGAGCTGGTGTGGATGGCTGTCATAGGTCCGAAGGCGTCAGTGAAACAGTGTTGCCTAGAATATTGTTTATTACCGACGATTTTACTGTACAGATAGTCTTCTCTGGCGTACTGATTCACACATTCGAGTGCGACAAGGAATGTGGCCACAGCAGGCTCATCAGATGCGCCCCTTGTGCAGGTCAGGACCCAACAGCGATGTCATGCAGATGGCCAGGACAGAAGTCTGTAGGCTCAAATCTACGACAGCTCACTGGCTTCTAGTGCAGGCCGACCTGGTGCACTCAAAGAGGAATATAAGTTTAAGCGGAGTCCACCAGTGTATCACAGATGATGGACGTCGTAAAGGAGGAAGCCCGGGAACCAGATCAGCGACACTGTAGAGCCAAGGAGGTGGAAGGCGATACTCAGCTGTCTCGCGCAACAGGTTGTAGGCAATAAATAGTTAGCAATCACTTAGCATGACCCTTCACCAGGGGAAAACCCAGGCTCATGTACATCTTCTTTAAATATGGTGGCAGCCAAACAGCAGCGGCTGCTTGCAGTAAGTTCCACTACAGTCAGTTAACTGTAGTCTCAAAGGCAAAGTCTTTTCTCCGCAGAAGGTTGCATATCACGACTCGCACTGCTTGATTACGTCTCGGGCAATACATGACTAGTGGTACGCTGTATTCTGCAATATAACACCATCTGCGTGACCCAGTTACTGGTTGTGACAAATGAGTATAAGTTGGACCTGATTCTTTGGCATCTGCACCAAGTAATAACACTGAAAAATTTATATGCCCAACCGGGAATTGAATTTGCTATAGAAAAATCCTCCCTTCTTAAAGAAATTCGTCACAATTTTCACTTTGGTAACCTTACTCAGAACAACTGCGATATTCATAGGTTACACTGACGCTAGACTGTGCTGTGCAGTCCTGTTTAATACTTCATGAGAGTGAGTTACATAACTTGTTCCCACTGTAGGATTTGTCCTCTAATACGCTTGATATATTTCTCATTCTACACGTATTAGTAGACTTGGTTTCAATTGCTACTTCTTAGTTATGGCAACAAGCCGTCCTATGAGAAACTGATGAAAACCTAGATCCAGAGGAATTGTAGGTTTATGCGTGAGGTATAGGTAAACGAGCTGCTGTAAGAAACATGGCTATGCTAGCAACAGAAACACTTATAGTGATGATCGACTGACGCTGTTTTTGCCGGAAATATCTCTTCTGTAGTGATACACCCTTTTTGTGATTCAGTTAGGTTATCTACTGAATGTAGGAGTTTGAGATTAAAAGTGTCGTTAAGAATGCTTAGTTTTCGAGTAGGTAGGATATTCAAAAGTTTTTCTTGCCAGTACAAAATCAGAGTTGATAATTTGATCATGGTCATACCAGTAATGCTTGTGGGTATCCAGTAGTTAAACCCAGGCCTATCACAAGTTGTGCTATTGATCAAGAAAACGCTGTTGTGAAGTTCTATTCTATCCATGCTGTTATGCCATCTGGGGGGAAAGGAAATTCCTTTAGTTCCCTCCCTTCTTTAAAAAAGAGTGCCCCCACAAAATGAGTGAATGACATTACGTATAGCATGAAAATCCCTAATTTTTAAAGGTTATTACCTTTTGCGGATGGCAAAGAATCAGATGCAGCTCTTTTTACCTGTGTCACTACCGGTATCTGAGGTATGCAAAGAGTGTTATGTTGCAGAAGACATGGCACCGCTCGTAATGCATTGCCACATCGAGCCAAGCCGTAATCAAGAAATGCAAACGGCACAGTATGACGGCCCCTGATGCGTCATTCCGAGAGTCTTGCACTACGAGACATTACGTGTAACCTCCGAGCTCAGCCATTCCACAGCATCCTAGCACTGACTGGAGGTGTGAAGGCAAGAACAAGCGAAAACAATTAAGACACCACAGTCGGGAAAAGTCCACAGAGACCAGGGGATAATGAGAGCAAATGTCTGTATCGCTGGCCGTGATGATGTATAGCTTAAATTCGACCCTTTCCAAAGCCTCAGTCTCAGTATCTGGTCGTTACATCTGCATCCCTGAAAATGTTCAAATGTGTGTGAATTCCTAAGGGACCAAACTGTTGGGGTTATCGGTCCCTAGACTTACACACTACTTAAATCAACTTAAAGTAACTTATGCTAAGAACAACACACGTACACCCATGTCCGAGGGTGGACTCGAAACTCCGGCGGGAGTGGCCGCGCAATCCGTGGCATGGCGCCTCAAACCACGCGGCCACTCCGCGCCGCTGCTTCCCTGATTTCTACGGAATAACGGTCTCGCTAGTTGTAGAATAATTTAGTTGGTGAATCGTGATGTGCTACCTGCTGCCAAGAGAAGACTTCGCCTCGAAGACGACAGCTAACCAGCTGTAAGGGATTTAGTTACTGCAAGTTGCCACTGCTGTTTGGCCACTGTGGTGCCTGGAGAAGATGCAGGCCATCCCTCAGTGAATGGTCGTCCCAAAGTGACTGCAAACTACTGCCTACAACCTGTTGCACGAGACACATGAGTAACGCTTCCCTAGCTGTAGGCAGTATTGCCTGCTTGGCTGTACATAGTGTTGTTGCTGATTTGGGCCCTGGGATTCAGCCTTCACGACACCTATCATCCTCGATACGCGGTCAGGATCCGCTTAAGGGCACGTCGATCTCCAAGAGCACTCGGGCAGGCCACGCTAGCTCCCAGAAAGCTTTGGTGTGTTTGTCCCAGCAACCGGAATCACATAGCTGCTGGGTCCTGGCCTGCACAAAAGGCGCTGTCGATGAGACTGCTGTGTCCACATCTTTTGTCGCACTTGAGTGTGTGAATCAGCAAGCCTACTGCCAGACTGGGGAAGACAGTCTGTACTGTAAAATCACAGGCTATAAATATGATTCCAAGCAATGGTATTTCATTGACTCCTTAGGACGTATACTAGCCATCCCCAGCAGCTCCCAAGCTCGGCCTCCTACACCAGTAGTGTGAACATCTCACCATTGTTGTGAAGTTCCATTCTTTCCATGACTTTTTGCCATATGGGGGAAAGGAACTTCCATCAGCTCCCTCCCTTCTCCAAACCAGAGTGCCCTGACACTAACACAAATGAATGAATGACATACACATATGGCCTGCTAATCCTTAATATACAGTATATGTGTAACAGTATAAAACAAAAAATTAATACAATAAGGAAAATACATTGCAGCAATACATAATTATAAGAACTAGTTTCGTGTGTACAGTGCCTTCTGCAAGCACAAGTGTAGCGTGGCGCATTCCTCCTAAACTTCCTTGATTTTCTGCTCTGCTGGTAGGGCATCGATAGCACCATCGAATGGTTTTACTTTACTGGTCGGTACAACGGAAGATTTGGTTGGTAACTGGATTTTAACATTGACTAAGGAGATCATTTCTATAACTTGGCACAGACCATTGTACATTATCGGAAATGTTTTGGTTTTCCCTCTCGATGCGTAAGTATTGGTAACCAACACCCACTGGGCGTCTCTGAAATGTGGAAGCTGATCCACATGCTGTCCCTTACATTCTTGTCTTTCCAGACCATTCGTACTTGCTCGTCCAACTCTTTGCCAGACCTCTTGCACTCCCTTCACAAACTCCTTTGCTGACTCAATGTCTAAATCTAACTTAGATAGTAAAATGTTGAAGGGAGATGGCATTTTCCTACCATAGACCACCTTGTATGGTGAGAGACAAGTAATAGCATGGACCTTGGAACTACACTCCTGGAAATGGAAAAACGAACACATTGACACCGGTGTGTCAGACCCACCATACTTGCTCCGGACACTGCGAGAGGGCTGTACAAGCAATGATCACACGCACGGCACAGCGGACACACCAGGAACCGCTGTGTTGGCCGTCGAATGGCGCTAGCTGCGCAGCATTTGTGCACCGCCGCCGTCAGTGTCAGCCAGTTTGCCGTGGCATACGGAGCTCCATCGCAGTCTTCAACACTGGTAACATGCCGCGACAGCGTGGACGTGAACCGTATGTGCAGTTGACGGACTTTGAGCGAGGGCGTATAGTGGGCATGCGGGAGGCCGGGTGGACGTACCGCCGAATTGCTCAACACGTGGGGCGTGAGGTCTCCACAGTACATCGATGTTGTCGCCAGTGGTCGGCAGAAGGTGCACGTGCCCGTCGACCTGGGACCGGACCGCAGCGACGCACGGATGCACGCCAAGACCGTAGGATCCTACGCAGTGCCGTAGGGGACCGCACCGCCACTTCCCAGCAAATTAGGGACACTGTTGCTCCTGGGGTATCGGCGAGGACCATTCGCAACCGTTTCCATGAAGCTGGGCTACGGTCCCGCACACCGTTAGGCCGTCTTCCGCTCACGCCCCAACATCGTGCAGCCCGCCTCCAGTGGTGTCGCGACAGGCGTGAATGGAGGGACGAATGGAGACGTGTCGTCTTCAGCGATGAGAGTCGCTTCTGCCTTGGTGCCAATGATGGTCGTATGCGTGTTTGGCGCCGTGCGGGTGAGCGCCACAATCAGGACTGCATACGACCGAGGCACACAGGGCCAACACCCGGCATCATGGTGTGGGGAGCGATCTCCTACACTGGCCGTACACCACTGGTGATCGTCGAGGGGACACTGAATAGTGCACGGTACATCCAAACCGTCATCGAACCCATCGTTCTACCATTCCTAGACCGGCAAGGGAACTTGCTGTTCCAACAGGACAATGCACGTCCGCATGTATCCCGTGCCACCCAACGTGCTCTAGAAGGTGTAAGTCAACTACCCTGGCCAGCAAGATCTCCGGATCTGTCCCCCATTGAGCATGTTTGGGACTGGATGAAGCGTCGTCTCACGCGGTCTGCACGTCCAGCACAAACGCTGGCCCAACTGAGGCGCCAGGTGGAAATGGCATGGCAAGCCGTTCCACAGGACTACATCCAGCATCTCTACGATCGTCTCCATGGGAGAATAGCAGCCTGCATTGCTGCGAAAGGTGGATATACACTGTACTAGTGCCGACATTGTGCATGCTCTGTTGCCTGTGTCTATGTGCCTGTGGTTCTGTCAGTGTGATCATGTGATGTATCTGACCCCAGGAATGTGTCAATAAAGTTTCCCCTTCCTGGGACAATGAATTCACGGTGTTCTTATTTCAATTTCCAGGAGTGTATATACGCCGACCTCAAATTGAAGATATGTGTCCCAATCTGTATGTTGGTTGTTAACATAATAACTCATCGTCTTCGAGATTGTCATGTGAATGTGTTCCGTTCGCCCATATACTTGAAGATGGAAGCTAATTATCCACAACTAGCGATCACAAATTATACGGCACAGGTGTTTCATCAAAATGGTTCAAATGGCTCTGAGCACTATGGGACTCAACTTCTGAGGTCATTAGTCCCCCAGAACTTAGAACTAGTTAAACCTAACTAACCTAAGGACGTCATACACACCCATGCCCGAGGCAGGTTGCGAACCTGCGACCTTAGCGGTCGCGCGGTTCCAGACTGTAGCGCCTAGAACCGCTCGGCCACCCCGGCCGGCTGTAGGTTAATGCTTGAAACTTTTTTAGGTACTATATCTAAAACGAATGAAAACACCTGCCAGTGGTGAAGGTTGAGAACTTATTTAACTTACCGCAATCGTAGTGGACAGTGCATAGTATCATCCGATGATCTCCAGGAAAAGTGTTTAAAGTGAGTTTCTTCTTGTATGAATAACAGTTCCTCAAGAATGTTTCAGTGAATCTGCTTTTCCTACAGACAGTTTTATGTGTTCATTCCACTACATATCGCTCCAGACGATTACTCTTAGCTGTTTTACCACTCTTACTATTTCCAGAAATTTCTTGATAATAGTTAATCGAACAATAATGAATTTCTTCGCCTGTTTTACGAAACATGTTACATTTATTTATGTTCAGAGCCAACTGCCAGTCCTTGCATTATTGATCGATCCTATGCAGCTCTTCTTGTATCTCTTTGCAGTCTTCTGGCGTTGGAATAACATATAGACAGCCTATGGACACCAGCATCCTCTGTGAACAGATCACAGAACTGCCGATGTTGTCTCCATGCATAAATGTCACCTTGGAGTTCCGCTAAGTGCCTCTGTTACACTTTTGTGTGGGCTGCAGCAACGCATTATGAGCCCATCAGAGGGCCTTTGAATTTAATATCATATGCTGGTCTACTGTTCTGAAAAAAAAATCATTCTAGAGTTTGGTATACTGTTTTCTTAAGTGATATACTCCAATTCCATATAATCCTGTCAACAAATATATCTCTTTCAAGCACCATCATTATATGTACTTAATTTCATATTACTCTGCGCTGTTAATCTTAGGTATTCCTAAGTTGTCTAAGATTCCACAAGTTTACTACTATACCCACGAGCGACTGAATTAGAGACACCTACCTAGCATGTAGCTCTACACTTTTCGCCCTGACGATCCACTGAGGCGTCGTGGCCTGGAATTCACGCTACCTTGGAAGTGTTGTGGAGTCAACCTATTTTACAAGACCTCCCAAACGGTGCACACAACTCACATACATGGGCCACGGGACAGCGGAATTACTTATCTCCGGGAGAGGTTTAGACGATCAGCCGGTGACCTATGAGTAATGTAGGACGTCTCAGAACCGGCACATATATAACATGAGCACCAGGGTCCAACACAACACCAACAGGTGGGCTCACATACTGCTGGAATACTATGTTCTTATAGCATACTAATGTGACTTGTTTCGTGTGTTTCATATCGACACCAGAAAGAACAGCCGAAGACAAAAATAGTAGTGGACGTCTAACGAGTAAGGGAACTGTCCGCAGGGCGAAGCTTTCAGCGAATATCAGGAGGAGTTCTCGTAAAGAAAATCGAGAGTTCCACGGCGCGTAAATCGCGCCCAAAGCCATTATAGAAGTGCATAGTATCATACAGATCAAATGTTCTGGGGGCCGATACGGTTCGCGCAAACTAAGTTGATGCTCGGCGTAGTCGCTGATTAGAGCGTCCGTAATTGGGAAATGCCTTTACGGTCGTTCCCATCAGCCACTGTACAGAGTGTCAACTTAGTCTGCGCTAATAACATCAATTCCTTTGTATCCCTAGACTGTTCCTCAAACCATTCTGATACAGTTCAGGAGTGATGGAGTGATACACGCTCTTGCTAAAGGTACAGATCGCTTGCAGAGTGTTTTGCGAAGAAAGCGATACAGATAGTTAGGTATTAGGTTCCCGTACCATTCGACAATGAGAGATAACAGACGTGTTATGAAAGAGGGAAGGAAGGTTAGAGTTTAACGTGCCATTATTTTAAAAGTAATCACCACAGTGTTAATCCATTTATCCCACTGTGAGACAAGATTGAGCCGTGCACGACTCCTGTTCAGGCCATTTCTTATTTGTCATCTTCAATTACGGTACTACCGCCTTGTTTTCTTATTCTATTTACTGGCGTCACTGACTCCCTGCCTTACTTTCCCGTGAGCGGCAGCAGCAGCGCATACACTTTCGTACCATCTTTGCAGCGACCGACAGTATTTCTGGGTCGTCGTGTGTCTGCGAGTCAGTCGGGGACGGACCACTAGTGCAGTCGGGACGCAGCAGCAGTGAAGTCGGGGAAGGAGCGCGGTGAGGCGCTAACAGCCGGTGCTCGCCGACCGCTGGCGACACACATGAACTGTCCGACCGACGGAGGGAAATTGGAGTGGGACGACCGTTGGTTGGTCGTTCGGTTGGTCGTCTCGTCGACCGACGTGTATTTGGTCCTGGCAGTTGGTCGGTTGAGGAAGTCTCCATGGCGCGTGTCTGGCCGGGGCTGGCGGCGTCCACGTGCGGTCGGAGTGTGGGGGGCTCTTCCCATTGCTACGAGGACGTGGCTCACCGCTGCCGGACACGAAAGTTGAGTATTAACCTAATCTACCAGCTAGCCCCAACTGTTAACATTGTGTTGTTTGAATTTTGTTGTGGGCTGTTTGGAGCGGAAGTTATCCTGTCGCTAGGTCCAAAAATTGACTGTCTGGCGGTTGGGTTGTCGTCGGATCAACAATGGTTGGGTCGACTGCCTGTCTCACCTAAGCGAGCGTTAGTGTTTGAATTGCAGGCCGACCCTTGGAACTTCTGAGCGCCTTTGGGTGTACTGCCTTTTTTTCCATTTGTTCTTGTTGTACTTGTATGGCTTCTAGCAGTTTTTTTTTTTTTAAATTAAGGTTGTTTTGCCCTTGAGGCGTAAGATTCTTTAGGCCTTCAGCCTAACTTGAAGAACTGTTCCACGAAAGACCTTTGGCATTTTAAGGTTTTAATGTTGTTGAATTTTAAGTGTTGGGCCTTCAGCCGATTTTGAGTTTGAGTTGTGCTCTTAAGGCCTTCAGCCTAAATTAAAGTACTGTTTCACGTAAGGGCTTTGGTATTTAAAAAAAATAATGTTATGGAATTTTAAGTGTTAGCCCTTCAGCCGATTTGAATTTAAGTTGTTGGTTCTTGAAGTGTCTGATTGTCTGATTCTTTGGGCGTTCAGCCTAACTAAATAACTGTTTTAAGATAAGGTTTTGCCTTTTAAATTTCTGTTTTGGTTGAGTTTTGCCTAATTAGGAACTGTTTTACTTAAGGCCTTTGTTATTTAAAAATTAATATTGTTTATCCTTAAGTGTTGGGCTTTCAGCCGATTTTGAATTCAAATTGTTTGCTCTGAAAATCTCAGATTCTTTGGGCCTTCAGCCTAAATAAAGAACTGTTGTAAGGTAAGGCTTGCCTTTTAATTTTCTGATTATGCTTGCATTTTAAGTTATTGGCCTTCAGCCGTTTTGAAATTAAAGTGGCTTTCAGCCGGTATCTAAGTCCCAAAGATTAAAGCTGTGTGTTGAAAAAAACTTTTTTGGGCTCTTGTAATGTTTGATCAAGTAATAAAGTTATATGTTCGAGTGTAACTGACAGCCCTTTATTTTGGCCCCTTTCCACAATTTAAACTACCTGTCCTGTCCTGCAGGTTAAGCTGGGCGTCTCAAAGATGGGCAATGCCTTCATGGAAAAATATTTGTGGTTGCCTACGGAACCATGAGTGTATGCCTTTGTTGTCGTGCACCTCTTTGTGCAGAGCAAATCCTTATGCATTGTGGTCGAAACAACCAACCAAGGTTACTTCAATTGATGGTTGGTCGTTGTTGCGTCGAATGCCTGTAGTCCTGGTTGAGGAGGTGGTGGGAACTGATTTGCCAAGGCTGTGCGGTGGTCTAAGTACAGCACAGGCGGATGTATATGGCAGGTCCTACAGCGGAAGGCAGGTAGTGCTGTGTTCGCCGTACTTTCTAGAGGTGAGAGGGGAGCGACTTGTAGGCGTAGAGAGTGGCAGCTGTCGAATTTATCCATGAAAACAACTTGATGATGTTGTCGTCTGGGAATGTCGGCAAGTGACTCCAGAAGACGCATCGCCTGCAGCCTGGCACTTTGGCAGCTCACAGCACTTGCATGTTATGTTCGTGGCCTACATGTTCCGATACAGCAGTGGTTGTTTTAATGTTTTTGCTTTTAATGTCGCTTTTTTCATCGAACCAGTGCTTCAGGACGTTAGTTCCAAAGTAGGTGAGGCCATCTGGTGTGTTCATGTGCTGCAAGTGGGATGTGAGTGTGCGAATTTGGCAACTGATAGACTGGACCGTCTTTTGATAAAAGACCCATGCCATGTGTCAGAACCTCTTCCAGAGAGGTAGCACTTGGCTGATCCTGGGTAGATCTTCAGCCAAGAATCCACATAGTAAATGGGGGGGGGGGGGGGCAGATCTATCTGTTTTGGAAACGCTGGCTGTGTCTCTGTAACGGTGCCCCGAACAATATCTTCATACTCGAGTAAGTGAGGGTAACGTAAAGTGTGACTCGTAGTTGCAGCGGGAATGTTGACTAAAGGTTCTGAAATGAGTAGAGCTCGCACAGTCTTCCTGTCCCTCTCTTGTGTAGGCCATCGATATGTTGATTAGCAAGTACGGCAGTGACTGATATCGAAAACTAGGTATTTAGTAGTGCTTCTCCAAGCCACTTCGTCGCCCACAGAGTAAGGACGTCACAGACTCATTGCAGGTAGTATTGAAAATTGGAGGCACTCATGTTCCTATACTAGAGCACTTTATCGTCGCCATATAGGGCTAACTGGACTTGGAGGCGGGGGGGGGGGGGGGAGATTTTTAACAAATCTGTTGTGTGCAGGGTGTACAACAGTCCAAGGACTGATCCCTGTCTGTTCTGAATGCGAGAATCCTAAATGTAGTACAGGAACGAACGAAAGAAGAAAGTGTACTCACCCCCCTCCCCCCCTCGCCGTGCACGTATGAGCGAATCAAGAGAACGTGGAACAAGGCAGCAAGGTAACGCGACTTCCATGGTGAGCAGTTTATAGAGGAGGACTTTCATTCACTTCTTTATTAGATTGAAACAACAAGTTGACTATTACTAGTCAAAAATTATTGTAATTCCACTACTATTTTCAGAGATTTAACCCTCCTTCATCAAGAGGATTTGTGTGAAGTAATACGATATGTATCAGATGTGTCTACAAATGGTTCAAATGGCTCTGAGCACTATGGGACTTAACAGCTGAGGTCATCAGTCCCCCAGAACTTAGAACTACTTAAACCTAACTAACCTAAGGACGTCACGCACATCCATGCCCGAGGCAGGATTCGAACCTGCGACCGTAGCGGTCGCGCGGTTCCAGACTGAAGCGCCTAGAACCGCTCGGCCACCCCGGCCGGCGATGTGTCTACATTTGCGGTAACATATGATGCTGTCTCTAATGGTCACCAGGAAATAACGAATATGTCAATCAGATAATAATGTGTTTTAAAATGAGTGCGTCGTCTTATCGATAGAATTACTATTAATTAATGATGTCAAGATGTTCTCTATAAGCACTAAAAAGCATGACCACCACCCGTCTTTTTCTGCATTAATGTGGGACCTAGATTCCATCTTACCACATTTAAGCGATACCTACAGCAAATACTTCCATGAATCTGCAAAGTTTTCATGGTTGTGATTCACTCCACCCTGTCATGTGGCTCCCCCACCGAACACATACGACACATGTTGTCGATGTCATGATCACCTCGCCTGCTAAAACTGACAGCTGAACTGCCCACTGTTTAGTATAAGAAGACAGCCTTCCAAATGGGTGAGAAACATCATTTTATAATAAGCGAGTTGATCATTTTTCCCATTTGCTATTCGAGTGCAATTACCTTAATGTGAGTGTGGGAACTTGATTCCCACCTAGCCAATAGTAACGCCATTTGCCAGAAGTATTGGGACGTCTCCAAAGCACTGTGCTGGCTACAAATGCCTTATAGTGGCTACGTAGAAAGTAAGCGTTAAATTAATATTGTCCTTGTTGAAAGTGATAATAAGGTTCACGTATCCCATACCGACTGCTTCGGAATACTGAAATAACACGCATGCTACGCTCGTGTACGAGTCAGCACCATATCTCAACACATCGAGCCTCTTGTGCCTACAAATTAGCTTACAGAAACTGCACAGCACCAGGATGTCATAGAGCTGGTCAGTCTTATACTGACAAGAGGAGGCCACGGCGTTCGAATCACGGATTTACTTCAAATTTTGTACGCTTTTAATAGTCCGTCACGACAAAATAATGTGCAGGTAGTAAGGAGAACTATTTAGGCGATTTGGAGAAAATCACAGTATAAGTTTTATGCGTTAGTGACGTACCGATGTGTTGCGGCTCAGAGCATGAGACGGCTGCAGTCCTATGTTTAGCCTTGAACCTCCA
This sequence comes from Schistocerca cancellata, assembly GCF_023864275.1. Lineage (NCBI taxonomy): Eukaryota > Metazoa > Arthropoda > Insecta > Orthoptera > Acrididae > Schistocerca > Schistocerca cancellata. Next base: position 408,128,237 of record NC_064630.1, read on the forward strand.
TAATCGGCTGACTGATGGATCGAGTCCTGCTCATCTTTTCTTTTCTTTATTTTTTTCAGTACTCAACATTTTTTGTCAACAATTCGACCAGGTGGCCAAATGGAGACTCACAATGAGGCCCTTGGAAGCTCTGAAGGTGTTATCTCACCGACTTTGCGGCATCCCAGTGTCCTTCACAGTGATAACATCTGACGCTGTTGACATCCCTTGTATGCACTACCTGGCCTGGTAAGAACACTAAACATGATCAATACAAATGCACTCTTGTGGCCTATCTACCTCTCACAGAGAAATGTGACTCAAATCGTTCACGTACCAACTGATGGTGTGTTTGTGTACAAAATTAAATTGAAATGCAATCATGTCTAATGAGTGCATCACTTTTTTGTCAGGCGATGTATTTCTCGTAAGTACGATATGATCGTCATGGCAAACGTCGTATTGTGAGAGAAGCCGGCTCGAGCTGACAAAGGTTTCAGTAGTTTTAGTAATCTGATCTGCCTGGAAAAACTGAAAAACTTATTGCTCCCCAAAAACTTAGAAAGGGAATTGATACTGTCGCGTAACGGATCACTTAACAAGAAAAGAAAGGGTCTCGTAAATGAGTTCTGGGTGTCTGTTGTCACGAAATCATTAAAGGATTTATAATTGGGGAATTTTATCTATCCACTAAATGGAGAATCTCAGCCCAGATTAATCCCAAATTTACATACCCATGCTCGGCACACACGTAAAAGGGAACTACACATTAAGATGATTAATTAGATACAAAAATAAAAGGAAATACAAGCAGTGAACATCGGAACAGTTTGACTATGTCTTAGATCTGCTTGACGAGGCCCACAAGAAACGGATGAGGTAAGAGTAATGATGATTTCAGCGAGTTTATCATTCTAATATATAATCACCACTGGACACCGGTTAGACTGTCAGTGAGAGAGCACTTCGATTTCCTGCTTTTAATAAGGCGAGTACACCGTTCGTTTGTTACATATCTTTACGAGCCTCAAACAGGTGCGACTTATTTTCAGTTATCTGTTTAGTTTCTAGTTTAATTTTGTAATTTATTGAGTGCTTACTAGGCACAACCCTTTTCTTTAAATAATATTTATATATTCTTTAAATAATATTTAAAATATAGCGTACAGTACTGTCATTGTTATCGACGCTTGTATAGACCCTTGTGCAGTACAGGCTTTTGTTTGTTTTGTTTAATGTAGCTCAGTGTTGGTTAGACTGTCAGTGGGAGAGCACCTCGAGTTCCTGCTGCTAATAAGGCGAGTACGACGTTCGTTTGTCACATATTTTTACAAGCTTCAAACAGGAGCGACTTCAGTAATGGACAGGAAATGTGACTGCTGTGTACAGATGGGAGCTGAGTTGGTGAGCCTTCACTCACAGTTCCAGGCAGTGTTGGCTTCCATCGACAGCTTGAGGCTGCTACCAGAGGCCATCACTGTGGGGGGTCAGATGCGGGGATAGCAGAGTAATCACGTAAATGTAGATGTAGATGTAGACACGAAATAACAGAGCCAATCTTACCAGAAATGAGGGACATGATATGACATGCAAATACGTAAGTCTGCTCGGCCATGGATGATCTCCCCACTACAAGACGAAATATCAAGTTGCACTGCCTAATCAAGTTTAAAAGAAACGATTCAAAATACCTAATCATTGTCCTCCCACGATAACCCATGTTAATAGTGGGACAAAGGGAGCCTCACCTCACTCTGCATTATTGCCAGATTTATTCAAGATGGCCAATCGCAGATGGCGGCCGTAAATGTGGCGGCATTGCACTGACGTCATGGTGGGAAATTCAAATTTTGGTGAGAAAGTAACTCAACTGGGCTACCTCAACAAACCAAACTCCCTACCCCTTCCCCCTCCCCTTTCCCATCCCCTCCCCACACGTATCTGGAAATTTGTTGGAAAAGGGCTCAGTCTGTGCTGGGCTTCTGGATAGAATGGACATAAGCCTTTTATTTTGTATGCAGTACGCTTTATTGTTTATTTAAACAATTTGAGTTGTCATTGATCAAGCTCTAGACAGTAGCTCCATTCAGTGTGTTCATCTTGATGTCTGGAGACCAACTGATCTAGTTCACAACACCACCACCAGTGGGTACCATTGACCCTCTACTCTCCCCCTCTCATGATATACTCCAAGATGGCTGTTCAGGGAAAAATATGGTGGGAAATTCTCTCAGTCTGTGTCTGAACTGGGATGACCTCATGACAGTAGGCTAATATACAGTGCACAAGGCATTGTTTAAGCAATTTGTTTAAGTGTATTGTTTATTTATTTCCGAAATCGTAATACACCTCGAAACTGACGCTGCGTTTAAACAATTTAGATGATGTTAAACAATTGTGATACTTCTGTTTTTTATTCCAATAACAAAAGGAATCACATAGTTACACTATGACAGATCGTGGTAAACATATCTGAAAAACTTTCTCGTGCATACTCTGTGTGCTGGGCCACTCCACACCGGCCACCAGCAACTGCAGGGTAGCTGTGCTAAGCACATCCTGTTGGATGGAAGTACCCACAGCCTTCCTCCCCGTCCCTGGCGCAGTTTCATTCTTTGTGGAACACGGATAATCCTTGTTGTTGCCACAGACATAGTTAAATCTGGTGCTAAAGCAATGTGCAGAATAATGGCATATACATATCTTGAAGATGTCACAGGAACTAAATGTACCACTGCATGAAGAGGGAGAGAGAGCTTTGCAGATGACACAGGAATATTTAAATAATTTGCGATGTAATTACACGTGAACACGGACTCTGACAGAATCGTGGTACACTTTTGAAACCTCACGGTCATCATCCAGCCTTCCTCACTGAGACGCTTTTGAGGGAAATAGATCCCGAAACTGATATCAGCTACAATATCCAATCTTACACGCCGAAACGACGATATCCAGAAATCGAAATAAATATGTCTGTAACTCTAATCAGGACGCCCGAAACCTTTCGAATTTTAGCTGCTAGTTTGAATGCATCGGCAGAGAGATAAAAAATTTCTGAGTACTATAGCTGCTGCAGTGTTCATCACTGCAATACCCAACTACAGAATGGATCACTTGTTTGACGCTCTGCAGAACTGTTAATGTGTTTTAAACCCTAACATACAGTATTTGCAGTGTGCTTCACCCTTCTCTCCACCAATCGCAACCTTGTGGCGTCAGCTAACAAATACCCTACAAACAGTTGCTGTATGGTTTTTTAGCAAAGTATGTCTATTGAGGAACTAGTGATACATGCAGATTGACTACAATCTTTGATGCTTTCCTGGAAAAGAGAACCATCTGCATCTAAACTGACTTGCATCCGCGTTAAAGGATAACAGAAAGTGGATGGAATGATTGGTTGAGATGGGGTTGTAGCTAGGTATGAATAAACGGTAAATTGATGATGCATTCTAGAGAGAGGGAGACGTTGCTGCAGGCATTTATCGCTCATTTAACCATTTTTTCCATTGTTCTCTCGGGGCATATCAGTTGTGTGGTAAAACCTGCGTTCGACTCCCATGCAGCTTCGTGTCCTGTATGTAATTTAGAGCACTATTTACCTGCGATCGTTAAGAGCAAACCTCTCCATGCCACAATCATCGGAGGACTTCCAACTAATTCATGATGAAACATGTCCATCGATGGAAAACCTGTTTCGGCATCGTCCTCTAGACGAACAAAGACTTATGCAATGTACTCCATTCCCCTGCTGCATCTTGGGCATAAAGCGAACCTTTAGTTTTATAACTACAGTGATTCTAAGTTATAAATTAGTGGCAGGTGTTTGCGAGGTACTGCTATACCTGTATATACAACTGCTTGACAGATGTCTTGTTTTCAGAGTTAGTGGGCGTATGGCGTGTAATTTCACATGTCAAACACCGCTGCTAAGCATTTGTCTCCTTGTAAGAGGCATTCCCCGTTCATGAAGATCATTTTATAGGGCTGATGTCATCGTCGTATGATTTCTGAACCGTAATCAGATGTGAACAGTGGGCGCTATACACCTACGGAAAGCTATATTGTGTGTGTATCAAAAGGACCCTATGTATCTTTTTTTGGTGTAGTAATTTTATCACCTTAAAGTATGTCACCATAGTGAGTGGGAAAGAAAACTTGCATAGTGGATGTACATAAGATGTCGAACATATATGTCCTGCATTAGGATATTAAGGAAGAGTTGCAGAGGATCGACTATGTGCAGGGACTGGTAGTTGATCCTCAGCGTAAATTGCACATAAATAGGCCGAAAGACCCTTTATTGTTTGTTTACGCTGTTGCCAATGAATCAAAGAATCATTAACAAGCATGAAGTACTTAGGAGCGCTCATGCACTCTGCATGACTAATACACTCCTGGAAATTGAAATAAGAACACCGTGAATTCATTGTCCCAGGAAGGGGAAACTTTATTGACACATTCCTGGGGTCAGATACATCACATGATCACACTGACAGAACCACAGGCACATAGACACAGGCAACAGAGCATGCACAATGTCGGCACTAGTACAGTGTATATCCACCTTTCGCAGCAATTCAGGCTGCTATTCTCCCATGGAGACGATCGTAGAGATGCTGGATGTAGTCCTGTGGAACGGCTTGCCATGCCATTTCCACCTGGCGCCTCAGTTGGACCAGCGTTCGTGCTGGACGTGCAGACTGCGTGAGACGACGCTTCATCCAGTCCCAAACATGCTCATGGGGGACAGATGCGGAGATCTTGCTGGCCAGGGTAGTTGACTTACACCTTCTAGAGCACGTTGGGTGGCACGGGATACATGCGGACGTGCATTGTCCTGTTGGAACAGCAAGTTCCCTTGCCGGTCTAGGAATGGTAGAACGATGGGTTCGATGACGGTTTGGATGTACCGTGCACTATTCAGTGTCCCCTCGACGATCACCAGTGGTGTACGGCCAGTGTAGGAGATCGCTCCCCACACCATGATGCCGTGTGTTGGCCCTGTGTGCCTCGGTCGTATGCAGTCCTGATTGTGGCGCTCACCTGCACGGCGCCAAACACGCATACGACCATCATTGGCACCAAGGCAGAAGCGACTCTCATCGCTGAAGACGACACGTCTCCATTCGTCCCTCCATTCACGCCTGTCGCGACACCACTGGAGGCGGGCTGCACGATGTTGGGGCGTGAGCGGAAGACGGCCTAACGGTGTGCGGGACCGTAGCCCAGCTTCATGGAGACGGTTGCGAATGGTCCTCGCCGATACCCCAGGAGCAACAGTGTCCCTAATTTGCTGGGAAGTGGCGGTGCGGTCCCCTACAGCACTGCGTAGGATCCTACGGTCTTGGCGTGCATCCGTGCGTCGCTGCGGTCCGGTCCCAGGTCGACGGGCTCGTGCACCTTCCGCCGACCACTGGCGACAACATCGATGTACTGTGGAGACCTCACGCCCCACGTGTTGAGCAATTCGGCGGTACGTCCACCCGGCCTCCCGCATGCCCACTATACGCCCTCGCTCAAAGTCCGTCAACTGCACATACGGTTCACGTCCACGCTGTCGCGGCATGCTACCAGTGTTAAAGACTGCGATGGAGCTCCGTATGCCACGGCAAACTGGCTGACACTGAACGGCGGCGGTGCACAAATGCTGCGCAGCTAGCGCCATTCGACGGCCAACACCGCCGTTCCTGGTGTGTCCGCTGTGCCGTGCGTGTGATCATTGCTTGTACAGCCCTCTCGCAGTGTCCGGAGCAAGTATGGTGGGTCTGACACACCGGTGTCAATGTGTTTTTTTTTCCATTTCCAGGAGTGTATTTCAGAAACCACATGGCTTTAACATTATAAAGTGTTTATGGGCAGAACCTTGTAGCTACAGGAGTGCAAGTGTTTATTTCAATGATCAGTTCTCTCTTACCAATACCTTCTTGGTACTAACAATAGACACTATAACAATACTTTAGAATTGATAGTGCAGTTGTTTTGTGTAAAATGGTTCAAGCTCCATCTGTCTGGAGCTCCATCATCCGTAAAACCACACGTTTCTCTTTAACAGTCTGGTATATCATCACAACACTCTCAAATCTATTATACACCGATAAGGAGTGCAAACCTCTTCGACATGCGCGTATCTGGAGAGATCTTGTGTACTTGGATGGGTGCCATGAGTAAGATTGGTCGAAACAGCCTTTGCTGAACAGCAGATTGGACTCGGATAGCTCTGTTCCTTCACGAGACGTGTCGAATGTATCTCATGGAATGTAGCCTCCCATGTCTGGTTAGTTTAAAATTAAATCGCTGACAGTGTTGCAGGGAGGGTTGGTCAAAGACAATGCGGGGAGATCTTTCAATCTCTAACTTTATCCTGAGAATATGGGAATGCTCTCTGAGTCTCATCCACATGGGGAAAGATGGGAAATCGTAACCATAAATTAACTATAATCAAAGTGCTAGAAACATGTAGATAACCTAACTGCATCGGTATGGGACTCTGTCTGGTATACTTTGGTACATATACGTTCGAGAATTAACAATGAATGGATGTACTGCTCAGTCATGTATCTACATTCGCAAATATAGTATATGGTACTCGCAAAGTAGTGGAGGGATGGTTTAGCAATGATGCAGAAACTGGGAAGTATGCTGCCATATCAGTGATCGGCGCTGAAACTACGGAAAAATTGATAAAACTGCTAAAATTGATCACACTATTAACTGTGATGCTTATTACAGCATATTGTCCCACGCCGACGGTGTATTTTCCATTCTACACGTCCTCTATTGGTTACCACATAATGATGGGATCAACACCTTTTGGGGCTATGGCCAGCACTGAAACAGTGATTGTGTAGATGAAAGATGAGATTAAATGTAGAGGACAGCTGTTTAGAAACACTCCACAATGGCGCACAACTTTTCCAGTTTCCACATGTTGTGAAGTGTTTCGCATTTTTTGTTGGATGACGTTAGCGGAATTTTTGTAGTTCTTAGTTTTTTCTCTGTTGATGGTACAAAATAATGATGACAGAGAGAATGTTTACGTGACAGTCATAAATGTATCCTGAGGGACGCAGATCTCCTTCGGATTGCGGTATCTGTATGAACTCGTAGTTTGGAGACGCACTTCAATGCAGTAGCAAAATCCTCGTCCTTCTTGCAGTTCCTGTAACTGCTCGGACTCTCTTTTTTGCTACCTCGTGTTGCGAGAGAAAGCTTCGTTTAGCACTGGCCTTACAGTTTGTATACGGTTGGCGGAGCTAAAACAACGTGTTCCCATTTCCACCGAGCGGTTAAAACACAATCCTGTCGCATTAACTCAGCTCACACTGTTTCTCCACGGATTGCAGACGGTGGTAGATACAATGCTCTTCAACTTCTGCTCAGTTCCGGCTTAAATTCGGACGATCACATGGACAAAGCTGCAGGGAGGTCTGGGCAGAGAATGAGGAAAAGTTAAAAGATGCACAGGGAGTGTCTAAAAAGCCAAGCTGGACTTTCGCTGTATAGGATCCTTAGCAGATAAGTTCGATTAAGGTTACTCGTTTCGAGATACGAGAGTGGTGTGAATATGATTCGCCAATGGCTGTAATCATTAAAAGACGTCTGCATAGTGTCCAACGCAAGTATGTGGTTGAATAGAGAGACTTGATTCCAAATCACAGACGACAAACCTATCAGACACCGTAATACCATGGATCTGAAAGATCACATGATTTTGTAAATTTCTTAAACCTCAGTCTAGCATTGCATTTTTTTGAAGTGATTCTTCACATAGCACACAATCTACAGTATGTGACCATTCTCAATCAACCATCATCCCCCCTTGCTTATAACTCAGTGGGTATATCGCAGAACCTCTGACATGGCTTCGAGATAGATACTGTTTGTTAGCGTGAGAAATATCTAGCAGTGACATGACGGCGTTGCAAATATCGGCTTAATACCACGTTCCTTAACCGAATCCCTTTCTAAAGTCGGTGAGAAGGGTGATTTTATTACGAGCTTACGCTTCCTGTAACGTGCACCTGTGCTTTCGGTCTGTTAATATACACTCCAGCGATCACCGTCCATGTTCAATGTCACAGTGTTTGTGTGGAAGACCAATTCATTCGGAGACAGTGCCATATCTCAATTAATAAAGCTTGTATAGTTTTTCACATGGATATCGTTAGCGATACTTGTGTGCTCATGAAGAAACAAGACCTCTTTTTATGCAGGGTGACAGTAACATAGACGCTGCGATGGCGTTTTTAACGGCTGGTCGCTTATAAGACGATTACGTCTCTCCTGCTAAGACACACTAGTACCACTCGCAAAAAAAAAAGAAAAAGAGACATGTTCACCCATCGCAGATTTTCTCTCAATATTGTTAGGTGTCACCACCATTCAATTGTTAAGGGAGTATTATACTTAGTAGAGCATGTGTGGTAGATTCGCTGTGGTCAGCAGGCTTATGTGTTGCGGTGTAAAAGTTCCTGTGGTCATTGTTTCGACATTTGCAAAGAAAATGACTATGTCCTGTTATCAGGGGAGGTATTGATTTGACGTGGAGAACTGAGATTACAATTCATCGATAACTGTAAGGAAGATGAAAGATTTTACGTGGAAAACTATGTCCAGTCATAAGGAGGATATAGATATTTATATTTTCAGAGCCAGAGTCATCAGGAGGGGGTATTTCCAGTACTTCGATCATTGTCGATTGTCGCCATTATGGCTCTACGATCATAATATTTAACTGTAATTACACTGTTAAGTATGTGACTGGTTTACTAGGACGATATTTCCTGGTGTGCGGAGTGTGTGGCGGAGATATGTGGTGGCCGGAACGACTTGATGTTTCCGGCTAAGATATGGACCATCGCTGAGCCGCCCGAATGGGACAGGCTGGGTAAAACGTGCAGGTGACGTAACCACGCCACCCTCTGAGCGGGTGAATAGCGAACCAATACTCAGTATGTATTGGGTAGCCTTTGTGATCGCGTATGTTGCGGGTATTCTCCGCAGAAATGTAAGAAGATACAATATGGGCGAGTGTCTGCTCACTCCAGGCAAATGCCGGGATAGTTCTTCTGAAAGGGCACGGCCGACTTCCTTCCCCATCCTTCCCTACTCCAATGAGACCGATGACCACGCTGTCTGGTCTCCTTTCCCAAACCAACCAACCAACCGAGTGTCTGCTTAGACCACCCTTCGGTTGCCGGTTGCCGGTGTGGAGCGGCCCGTCGCACGGAGCATGCGTGAGAAAGTTTTTCAGATAAGTATAGCGTGATCTGTGACAGTATAACTATGTGATTCCTTTTGTTATTGGAATAAAAAACATAGTCTCAGTTGTTTAACATAGTCTCAGTTGTTTAAATCCAGCGTCAATTTCGATTGTATTGCGATTTCAAAAATAAACAAACAAATTGTTTAAACAATGCCTTTTGCACGTTGTATTAGCCTACCGTTGTGAGGTCCTGTCAGTCTAGCACACAGACACAGACTGAGCGAATTTCCCTCCTTTTTTTTCCTGGGCCGCCATCTTGGATTATGTCAATTGAGGGAGAGGGGAAGGGTCAACAGGCCCCTCTGGTGGTGGTGTTGTGAACTACATCCGTTGGTCCCAAGACCTTAGCTCAGGGTGAATACCCTAGATCAGGTGTCTCCAAACTTTTTAGTCTGCGGGCCACATTGACTCCTCCATGAAGTCATAAGGGCCAAGTTCTACATAGTGGGATTAAAGCACCCTAGCACTCCATGATCACCGTAATGTAAGGCTAAAGGAAAGATGAAATCCCAAGAAACTAAGGTTGTGGGAATAGCTAGCACTGAAACGAACTACGATTTTTATTTAATTACATTGGTGGACGTACCTGACCGAAATTCTGGCGTATTTTATTCTGGCGAATTTCACCGACAAAAAAGTATATCACTGCAAATTATATATGTATTTTACAACGTAATCAAAAGAAAGTGAAACCTCGCTTAAGAAGCATCTTCCATAATGATTGACTACTAAGGCTAGTCGCCGAAGTGGCGTCCATTTGAAAGACTTGCACCAGACTCGTGAGTAGAATAAAACGCAAAGAATTTTTTTACTTACTTTTGCCAAACTAGCCTGTTAACCGTTCTATCTTTTTTTCCACTATCGCGCGGAAAATCGCCTTCTGTTTATTGTGGATAGCCACAAGTTTAACCATGACCTTTCGCTTTGTAGAGATGGAGCTCCGACAATGTCGCGGTGTATTGGTCGCGATAGGCCTCGAAACTCAATTGTTGGCAGTATAGGTACCACCTGAAATATTTGGCGGGCCGGATACCGGGGATGTACGGCCAGCTACCTTGGGCCGGTTTGCCGGCCCTCGCGGGCCGGTTTCGGCCCGCGGGCCGTAGTTTGGAGACCCCTGCCCTAGATGGAGCCACTATCTAATGCTCAATCAACGGCAATTCAAATTGTTTAAATAATCAATATACCGCACTGCATACAAAATAAAGACTAGCGTCCATCCAGTCCAGCACTCCAGCACAGATTGAGTCATTTTCCCGCCAATTTACAGATGGAGGAGGGGGAGGGGAAGGGGGTGGTGTTAGGTTAGTGGAGGTAGCCCAGTTGACTTATTTTCCCACCAAAATCTGAACTCCCCGCCATGACATCAGTGCGACATTCCGACATCTATAGCCGCCACTTTGGATTCGACATCTTGAATAACTAATGCAGAGTAGAGTGACACTTTGTTTGTCCCACTATTCACACTGTGAGGTATTCTGACTATAATCGACGGCTCAAAGTGACAGGACCCATATCTGCTGCGACATGCCAGCAGCAACAACGCATCAGTCGCAGAGTGAGGAGCTGATTCTCAAAATGCAATTCTGAAGCTCTCTTCCGCGTTCCTCTAAGAAGCGTCTTTGCCTCTGTCATGTGATCAAGTCTTCTGAAACTTTTATATTTTCTCTCTGTCTCCAATGTTTCTTGCTACGGTCAGCACAATAGCACAATTATTACTCCACCAATAGAAAAAGCATGGCCGCGCACACACAGTGTCGTTTTACACTCTCTGCTACGCAGCTCACTCATTACTCTGAGGAGCTGTGCAACTCGATAAACGTGGCAGCTAAATAGATAGAAGGAAAAAGAGAAATGAAATGGGCGCTAGCGATGTTAGCGATTCAATGCTCGTAAGTATTGGCGCTATCCATAGCATCAACATACAGACAGCTATGAATCGGTACAGTCATCATATTGATTTCAATAAATCAATGCAGTTGCAATGAAATATGAAACATATCAGTTCAACACACGTTTAAAGTTATTGATCTGCGAAATGATGATCTCCATGAACAGAAGACTTTGAATACACTATTAAATGTTAAAAAATACAAAACAGAAAGGAATGTGAACGTGACTGAGAATCAGAGAGGATATTAGGCCCTGAAGATGATGGACAGAAGAGTGAATGGACCCGAAAGGAGTCGCCCGTGTCCCATCTCCGCTAACCGCCGTCCGAGGCCTTCCTCCTGCAGATGTGGCAGCCAGAGAAAACAGTTGGATACTGGGTCAGGTATGGACTTCTCTAGTAACACGTGAGGAACTATCTTGGCGATCGCTTTCCAATCGATCATGCTTCCTGTAGTTTCTTGAAAGCCGAGAATTACGTATAAGTGCTTGTACTCCTTCCAAGCTTGTGTTTCCGACGTTTTCTGTTTCTTAGGAAAACTAGTAAAAGTCGCGTGCAGTAACTACGAGGGACGTTCAATAAATATTGCAACACTTTATTCTGAAAGCAGTTCAGTTTTACTCAGGATTCCAATTCACCATATTATTCCCCACTCTTTTCGTTTCAAAACGCAGTTTCTCAATGTAATCTCCCTTCAATGCGACAGCCTTTCGCTACCTTACTGGCAGGACTTATGCCCGCACGGTAGCACTCTACTGGTCGACATCTAGCTGCACCAATAAGCTCCCCCTATCCGTATGTTGCTTCCCATGGAGTGCATCCTTCATCGGGCCAAACAGACAGTAATCGGAAGGTGCGAGATCCAGGCTGTAGGGTGGATGAGCAAGAATAGTCCAATGAAGTTTAGTAAGCTCCTCTCGGGAGCGCAGACTTGAGTGAGTCCGTGCGTTGTTATTGAGAAGAATAAGTTCGTTTGCATTTTTGCCGCTGGAAAAAGGCTGAAGTCGTTTCTTCAATTTCCTGAGGTAGCACGATAAAGTTCAGAGTTGATCGTTTTACCATGAGGGAGGACATCAAACAGAACAGCCCCTTCAGAGTGCCAGCAGACCGTCGCAGTGACTATACTGGCTGAAGGTGCGGCTTTGAACTTTTTCTTTGGAGGAGAGCCGGTGTGGCCCCACTCCATAGACAGCCGTTATGTTTCCGGTTCGAAGTGATGAACCCATGTTTCATCGCCTCTGACGATGTTCGACAGCCTCGTAACATGCAGTTCTGCACAGATGGTCCTTCGTTGCTTTTAGGTGGCTAGGAACCCAGTGGGCACACACCTTTAAGTACCCCAACTGGGTGACGAGTGTCTCAGCACTAACAACAGAAACGTTCAGTTGTGCAGCGACGTGTCTGATCACCTCGAATGAGAGTGTCCGCACGTTGCAACCTTGCTGTGTGTGACTTGCCTGCAAGCGGGAGATCGGGTAGGTTTGTGCGACCTTGTTGCGATAATGATAGAGGCCTCGGCTAATGCTAAGTCGAAATTGTACTTTGCGTGGTATCGGTCGCTCGTATTTTTGAATCTGTGATTTGCGGTTAGGACGCTAATTAGACTGGGCTAAATTTCATGAATACAGTATGACGAACCCATTCCCTATACAGATAGTAATAATTTCATGTATCAAATTTCATCGAAATTATTGCGCTTTTTTGCTGGTCGCCTCTGATTCATATGTCTGTCCCTAATTATCCTCTCTATTTGCATAGTGCTAAATTTATTGAGGAAAACGTATCCCCGTATGTACGGTAATGTTTCCACGAATGGATATTTACCAGAATAATTGGGCTTTAGTCGGGTATAATGGATTTGGTTTCCATCCTTAGTGACTCCCTCAGATCAAAGGACTCTTCTTATAGTTGCACACCAGGCAGTAATATACGTTGTCCCCTCCCGTGTGATTGATTATTTGTTGCAGTTCAGAATCATTCACTCCTTATCAATTCCCAAAAGTAATACTATAAATTCTGCCGAGAGGCTGTTCATTAGGTTAGCGAAGTGTGTCAATGTTTCTCCGTGCGTGTGTAAGAGATCATGCTGGATCGATATTTGTCCACGATGTATCCACTATGTTTTGTATAGTAGTGGAGTTTCATTGTAACAAATTTCCATTTTGATTACACATGATCTTGTCGTCGTCGGCTGCATTTCGATTCCAGGTAAGCATAGTTTCATTCAATAAAGAGTGAGCATTTGATCTCAGCTTATGGATGTGTTTCCGATGACTCCGAAAACCAATTCTGGCATAAAACATGCGCACACACAAATCGCACTGAATTATTAAGAGGGCAGGGTTGCATCTGACGGAATTTTCTTGCTTGGCGCCTGGCCTCTTCATATCTGCGGTGTTCTTCAAATAAGGCGACAGCGGTGGACGCAGTGCTCCTCCACAGTAAAAGGCTCACAGCACATCCTTCCCATGTTTGTATATTTCTACCAGTAATCTTCGTGACATGTATCAGTCCTTAAAAACGTGTAAGAAGGGCTCCATGTAGTCTACTGCCAGAGCAGAGTTCGCCATAAAGGATTTGGCGAGGAATCGTTGTATTACTCATGAGACGAACATGGTCCAACCGTGTCAGTAGACGGCGATGATGGTTGCCTCAGTGCTGTTTAGATGCACTTTCTCGAGAACCGGTGTGTTGATAATATAATCCTCCCACTTAATGCAGAGTTACAACAATCAGACAACTGATTTAAAACTATCATCAATATAGACATACAATTGGTATAACACCCCCTCGAATTTTGTTTTCCTCTGTAAGTACTGCAAGTTCAGCAATCAGAGGCACCCACTTCTTCAACGATGTTATTGTCACAAATAATTTCGAAGGGTGTTATTAGCTCCGGTATGAATCATAAATCCTCATGGAATCGATAGCCAGTGTGTAGTAGTGCCGAGACAATAGCGTTTTTTCCGTTGCGCGTCTTAATGTTTGACTATGAGCTTCGCCAGATCTTAATCAGTAACTTTATGTACGACATTGCAGTGAGCTACGATAAGACAAATGGAAAGAAAGAAAGAAAGTAGATGACTAAGTTTCCTTTCCCATCTATTGATAAATCCGAGTGTTCAAATTCATGCCATATGGTGAAATGGTGGAAGAGATAGTGCCAAGAAGAGTGGCAATCTATGTAAGGAGCGAATAGAATCCCAGGCTCATCTTAGCAGGCCATTGTTTACGAATAATCATTATAATAAAGGTACGGACCGCTTTTATTTGATCAGTGCTAAGTTCAGCGTCTCAATATGACAGAGATCGTTTATGATCTTAGTATACAAAATTTAAAGGGTGAAAGGACAATGGAACAGCTGTTTAAGGAATCAAATAAATGAATGTGCACATTGCACATGAACTGCTATGACATTTCTCCTCGCTTTGCACTGCCTCCATTGGTTAGTTTCAAGTACAAGGGGAAGTGGCTGCCGCTACGATCTTCCGTCGGTGCCTTTGAAGACAGGAGTGTAAGCTGAGAGTTGGGTCAATATGCAGTACAGCTAACATTGCATTTCTTACAACTGTTGACTGACATAGTACCAGCCTTACATGTGCTCAGGGTTGAGAGAGGTCGGTTAATAGCCGACTATGTTGCAGCCTTTCCATTAAGGTCTGGTGCATTAAGGGTATAATTATTTTTAGTAAATGGATGTTCCAGGTTCTTGGGTAAATTTAGCTCAACGACAAGTGATATCTGAAAGATGGTGGATAAGGCTCAGGTCGGCGATTTTAGCAGAACCGTCAGCAATTTTACCTAATTTATCATATACCACGGAGTAGTGGTTCTTGATTTGTGGGTATGTACATTGTCATGTTGATACGAAAAGGTATGATTTCATACTGTTGAAACACAAGAGAAACGTACTAGTATCTATAATCGTTTCATAAATACCTACACTGACTTTTTAATCGTTGAAACTGAATGGTCCAAGTCCAACCCACGAGAAACAGCACCAGGCCATCACACTACCTGGAACCTACCACGATCACTTACCCCCATCTGAGTGACACGGCACACAAACCATATTCTCATCTAACAGTATTGCCATGGTAGAAAACAAAACATAACAGCATGGTTAAGTGTGTACATAGTTTGTATATTACGTTGGCAAATAATTATAATGTTGGAAACAGAAGAACGGTTTAACCAACAAAAAAGTAAACACACTTTATTGCTACATCAGCACACACTTCCACTGAAAGATACTTCAAGTAAATGGAGGAGAAACATGAATTATAATAAATTATCCATGACGGACTCAGTGTGGGCAATTGCATTCATATCCCACTAGAAATATCTCATTCTGTCATGAAACATATCTGCGATGAAGACATAGTTGTTATGTTGTGTCACACAGAGTGCGTCCAGTGGTAAAAATGTGATAGTATCCTACGATGTCGATATGGATTCAGACGTCGAGATCTTAGTGGAACTCGAGTTGGCGCCTTCGCACGTCCACGCTTGGCGCCAGTGGTGGGTAAAGTGGTCACGCCCTCTAGAAAGTGGGCGCGAGTCAAGAACGGTCTCTGGCAAGCTGCTTTAAAGTCCCGCACAGCTCTCCTGGCCGTCACTTTCTGTCTGAACATAAAGCCTTCGCTCGCGCCACCTTACAGTTTCGGTCCAGGGTCTCGACATTATTCTCTTGCACTACTGTCCCGGTACTCTGGTCTTAGCTCGAGACAATTTTTGTTTGTTTCTGGTTTTCGGTTATTCTACCAATGAGTCGGAAGTCTTCACACAAATGGTAAAAGAGTGACTAATGCTGATTTATTCGTACAAATTGTACCATACACTAACAGAAAAAATGTCGCGACACCAAACAATAATTAATGTAGATTAATGGAATCTTGGGAATACATTGGTGTAGGTAATATATTTAAGTGATCAGTATTGCAAGATCACAGGGTAACGTAATCACGAGAAAATCCATTGCAAAAATGAAATGCTGGTACATTAATAAGCGGTGCAACCGCTAGAACGTTGAATGCAAGCACGTAAAAGTGCATGCATTCTGTTGTACAAGTGCCGGTTGTCAGTTTGTGGGATGGAGTTCAACGCCTTTTGGTCGGGCAATACAGGGACGGATAATGCCGTTTACGGATGACGCTGGAGCTGCGGTCCAGTGATGTCGTCCCGTATGTCCTCGATTGAAGACAAATCTCATGATCGAGCAGGCCAAGGTAACATGTCGACACTCTGTAGAGCATGTTGGGTTACAACAGCGGTAAGTGGGGAACATTGTCCTATTGGAAAGCACCCCCTGGAAGCTGTGTATGTGTAAGTGTGTGTGTGAAATCTTATGGGACTTAACTGCTAAGGTCATTAGTCCCTAAGCTTACACACTAATTAACCTAAATTATCCTAAGGACAGACACACACACCCATGCCCGAGGGAGGACTCGAACCTCCGCCGGGACCAGCCGCGCAGTCCATCACTGCAGCGCCCTAGACCGCTCGGCTAATCAAGGGCGGCCTGGAAGCTGTTCATCAGTGGTAGCACAACAGGTCGAATCACTACTCTGACGTACAAATTTGCGTTAGGGTGCGTGGATCAACCACGAAAAGGCTGCTGCTGTCACACAAATCGCACACCAGAAGATATTCCAGGTGTAGGTCAACTACGTCTAGCACGGAGTCAGGTTGGTTGCAGGCCCACAACTGGCTTCCATCTAACTAACATACGGCCATCACTGGCACGGAGGCAGAATCAGCTTTCACCAGAAAATACAACAGACCTCTACCCCGCCTTTCAAGGAGCACTCACTTGACACCACTGAAATCGCAAATGGAGTCGTTTGGGGTCAGTGGATGCACGCAACCGGGCGTCTGGTTCGGAGTAACCGATTTGTAACAGTTCGTTGCGTCACTGTGGTGCCAACTGCTGCTCAAACTGCTGCAGCAAATGCAGTTGATGCGCCAGAGCTATACGCCGAACGCTAGAGACTTCCCTCACGGTTGTGCCACGTGGCTGTCCAGAGCCCGGTTTTCTTGCGACCGTACATTCCCGTGAGCATCGCTGTCAGCAGTCACGTACAGTGGCTACATTTCTGTCAAGCCGTTCTGCAATATCGTTGAAGGAACATCCATCTTCTAGCCCTATTAGACGACCTCCTTCAGACTAAGTGAGGTATTGATAATGGCGTCTTTGAAGTCTAATTGGCATTCTTGAATAACATCCATTCACGCGTCCATTTTAAGGTAACTAACTCTCACGACCCTTAGAGCATGTATTGAAAGGAAATCTGATTTGCATCATCATAGTGCCACTCTTCCGCAACAGGCGCGAAATTTGAACAGACCTCATCTCTCAGATCTAGAAACACGCGTAATATGATTCTTCCTTTAAGACGGTGCACATAGTGAATTTTATGCCAGTACTTAATCGTTTTTAAGTGCCCCTACAGATCAAAAGTTCATTGGAATGAAATCTGGTGAACTGGATGGACACTCTACATCTACATCTACATCTACATCTATACTCCGCGAGCCACCTTACGGTGTGTGGCGGAGGGTACTTATTGTACCACTATCTGATCCCCCCTTCCCTGTTCCATTCACGAATTGTGCGTGGGAAGAACGACTGCTTGTAAGTCTCCGTATTTGCTCTAATTTCTCGGATCTTTTCGTTGTGATCATTACGCGAGATATATGTGGGCGGTAGTAATATGTTGCCCATCTCTTCCCGGAATGTGCTCTCTCGTAATTTCGATAATAAACCTCTCCGTATTGCGTAACGCCTTTCTTGAAGTGTCCGCCACTGGAGCTTGTTCAGCATCTCCGTAACGCTCTCGCGCTGACTAAATGTCCCCATGACGAATCGCGCTGCTTTTCGCTGGATCATGTCTATCTCTTCTATTAATCCAACCTGGTAAGGGTCCCATACTGATGAGCAATACTCAAGAATCGGACGAACAAGCGTTTTGTAAGCTACTTCTTTCGTCGATGAGTCACATTTTCTTAGAATTCTTCCTATGAATCTCAACCTGGCGCCTGCTTTTCCCACTATTTGTTTTATGTGATCATTCCACTTCAGATCGCTCCGGATAGTAACTCCTAAGTATTTTACGGTCGTTACCGCTTCCAATGATTTACCACCTATGGCATAATCGTACTGGAATGGATTTCTGCCCCTATGTATGCGCATTGTATTACATTTATCTACGTTTAGGGAAAGCTGCCAGCTGTCGCACCATGCATTAATCCTCTGCAGGTCTTCCTGGAGTACGTACGAGTCTTCTGATGTTGCTACTTTCTTGTAGACAACCGTGTCATCTGCAAATAGCCTCACGGAGCTACCGATGTTGTCAACTAAGTCATTTATGTATATTGTAAACAATAAAGGTCCTATCACGCTTCCTTGCGGTACTCCCGAAATTACCTCTACATCTGCAGATTTTGAACCGTTAAGAATGACATGTTGAGTTCTTTCTTCTAGGAAATCCTGAATCCAATCACAAACCTGGTCCGATATTCCGTAAGCTCGTATTTTTTTCACTAAACGTAAGTGCGGAACCGTATCAAATGCCTTCCTGAAGTCCAGGAATACGGCATCAATCTGCTCGCCAGTGTCTACGGCACTGTGAATTTCTTGGGCAAATAGGGCGAGCTGAGTTTCACATGATCTCTGTTTGCGGAATCCATGTTGGTTATGATGAAGGAGATTTGTATTATCTAAGAACGTCATAATACGAGAACACAAAACATGTTCCATTATTCTACAACAGATTGACGTAAGCGAAATAGGCCTATAATTATTCGCATCTGATTTATGACCCTTCTTGAAAATGGGAACGACCTGCGCTTTCTTCCAGTCGCTAGGTACTTTACGTTCTTCCAGCGATCTACGATAAATTGCTGATAGAAAGGGGGCAAGTTCTTTAGCATAATCACTGTAGAATCTTAAGGGTATCTCGTCTGGTCCGGATGCTTTTCCGCTACTAAGTGATAGCAGTTGTTTTTCAATTCCGATATCGTTTATTTCAATATTTTCCATTTTGGCGTCCGTGCGACGGCTGAAGTCAGGGACCGTGTTACGATTTTCCGCAGTGAAACAGTTTCGGAACACTGAATTCAGTATTTCTGCCTTTCTTCGGTCGTCCTCTGTTTCGGTGCCATCGTGGTCAACGAGTGACTGAATAGGGGATTTAGATCCGCTTACCGATTTTACATATGACCAAAACGTTTTAGGGTTCTTGTTTAGATTGTTTGCCAATGTTTTACGTTCGAATTCGTTGAATGCTTCTCTCATTGCTCTCTTTACGCTCTTTTTCGCTTCGTTCAGCTTTTCCTTATCAGCTATGATTCGACTACTCTTAAACCTATGATGAAGCTTTCTTTGTTTCCGTAGTACCTTTCGTACATGATTGTTATACCACGGTGGATCTTTCCCCTCGCTTTGGACCTTAGTCGGTACGAACTTATCTAAGGCGTACTGGACGATGTTTCTGAATTTTTTCCATTTTTGTTCCACATCCTCTTCCTCAGAAATGAACGTTTGATGGTGGTCACTCAGATATTCTGCGATTTGTGCCCTATCACTCTTGTTAAGCAAATATATTTTCCTTCCTTTCTTGGCATTTCTTATTACACTTGTAGTCATTGATGCAACCACTGACTTATGATCACTGATACCCTCTTCTACATTCACGGAGTCGAAAAGTTCCGGTCTATTTGTTGCTATGAGGTCTAAAACGTTAGCTTCACGAGTTGGTTCTCTAACTATCTGCTCGAAGTAATTCTCGGACAAGGCAGTCAGGATAATGTCACAAGAGTCTCTGTCCCTGGCTCCAGTTCTGATTGTGTGACTATCCCATTCTATACCTGGTAGATTGAAGTCTCCCCCTATTACAATAGTATGATCACGAAACTTCTTCACGACGTTCTGCAGGTTCTCTCTGAGGCGCTCAACTACTACGGTTGCTGATGCAGGTGGTCTATAGAAGCATCCGACTATCATATCTGACCCACCTTTGATACTTAGCTTAACCCAGATTATTTCACATTCGCATTCGCTAATAACTTCACTGGATATTATTGAATTCTTTACTGCTATAAATACTCCTCCACCATTGGCGTTTATCCTATCCTTGCGGTATATATTCCATTCTGTGTCTAGGATTTCGTTACTGTTCACTTCCGGTTTTAACCAACTTTCCGTTCCTAATACTATATGCGCACTATTTCCTTCAATAAGAGATACTAATTCAGGAACCTTGCCCTGGATACTCCTGCAGTTTACCAATATCACGTTAACTTTTCCTGTTTTTGGTCTCTGAGGACGGACGTTCTTTATCAACGATGATAATGTCCTCTCTGGTAAGCCGTCAGGTATTTTATCGTTTCGCCCAGGGGGGGTCCCTCTAACCTAAAAAACCCCCGTGTGCACGCCACACGTACTCTGCTACCCTAGTAGCTGCTTCCGGTGTGTAGTGCACGCCTGACCTGTCTAGGGGGGCCCTACAGTTCTCCACCCAATAACGGAGGTCGATGAATTTGCAACCATTATAGTCGCAGAGTCGTCTGAGCCTCTGGTTTAGACCCTCCACACGGCTCCAAACCAGAGGACCGCGATCGACTCTGGGCACTATGCTGCAGATATTAAGCTCAGCTTGCACTCCGCGTGCGATGCTGGTTGTCTTCACCAAATCAGCCAGCCGCCGGAAGGAACCAAGGATGGCCTCAGAACCCAAGCGGCAGGCGTCATTCGTTCCGACATGTGCTACTATCTGCAGCCGGTCACACCCAGTGCGTTCAATAGCTGCCGGAAGGGCCTCCTCCACATTACGGACGAGACCCCCCGGCAAGCACACCGAGTGCACACTGGCATTCTTCCCCGACCTACCCGCTATTTTCCTGAGGGGCTCCATAACCCGCCTAACGTTGGAGCTCCCTATAACTAATAGGCCCGCCCTCTGTGACTGTCGGGACCTTGCCGGAGAATCGGCCACTGGCCCAACAGGCGAGGCATCCTGTGGTGGCTCGGAAACGATGTCATCACCACTAGGAAGCACCCCGTACCTGTTGGAAAGGGGTAAGGCAGCTGCCACGCGGCCAGATCCCACCTTCGCCTTTCGGCCAGGCACGCGCGAGCCCACCACTGTCCGCCATTCACCCTGGAGTGATGGCTGACCGGTAAGATGCTCACTGCCGGAAGACGCAGCGACATCAGGGGTTCCATGTGATTCCAAGGCCACCGAAGTAGGCATAGGTCTCACCACAGTTGCCCCAACGCCACTACGAGCCGACGCCTGCGCCTCGAGCTCGATGAGCCTAACAGACAAAGCCTCCACCTGCCCCCGAAGAGTGGCCAATTCTCCTTGCGTCCGCTCACAACAACCACAGTCCCTACACATGACTATGTTTACCCTACCCTATACGGTGACAAATTCCCAAGATAATCTTCTGATGAGCTACTCTGATAATCAAGAAACACTCACTGAAATACGAGACGCGAAAACTACGCTAGGTTTTCCCAGAAAAACTATTTAAAAGCTAAGCGCAGCAAATAAGTACAAAAACGCTTTATACAAACAGTACTCGCTGCTGCTGGTGCTCTCGCTCTGGCTGTCACAAGACAACTGCTGATTCAAGTGACTAGTGGCTAACGGCCGCGAAACAAACAAAGACGGTTTTAGGGCGCTTTTTTGTTCTAAACGATCAAGAAAACACTAAGAAATCTAACACGAAAACTACGTAAAGTTTTATCAAGAACTGTTAGTTACTATGCAGAGCAGATAAACACAAATAGAATCCCTTCCTTAGTGGAAGGTCGTAAACAAAATGCAAAATAAACGCTTTATACAAACAGTACTCGCTGCTGCTGGTGCTCTCGCTCTGGCTGTCACAAGACAACTGCTGATTCAAGTGACTAGTGGCTAACGGCCGCGAAACAAACAAAAGACGGTTTTAGGGCGCTTTCTGTTCTAAACGATCAAGAAAACACTAAGAAATCTAACACGAAAACTACGTAAAGTTTTATCAAGAACTGTTAGTTACTATGCAGAGCAGATAAACACAAATAGAATCCCTTCCTTAGTGGAAGGTCGTAAACAAAATGCAAAATAAACGCTTTATACAAACAGTACTCTACCAGGCCATGCTGATCGATCCAATCATCTCTATGTTGTAACGCAACGGTGTCCCACCTTGCCGGAAGAACACAGGGCAGTCGTTACTTTCGTCCATGATTGACAAGAAAGAGTCATTTTTCAACACGCTGGATTAGATTATCGCATAGAAAAAAAAGACCAACAATACTGTCCCCCCAAATTCTGCATCATGAGTTGCTCCGCTGCTTCAATTTTACAGTCCGAACCAGGTGTGGATTGCTGTTCATTCAATATCGGGTATTTTGCTCACTTCGCCATTGACATAAAAGTTTATCTTATCCGAAGAAAGAACGGAAGTACCAAACCCAGAAACTTTCTCGTGCATTTTCAGTGTCCTCTCACAGAACACGACTCTACGGTAAGACTCATCCTTTGTCAGATGTTGAAACATCTGCAGCTCGTATGGCTGCCACATGTTACAGTCTGCAAAATGTGCACGACACTGCCTTGGCTGATTCCTGTTGGCGCAGACACACGCCAGAGCCGCTTTGTCGGATTCCTGGCCTTTCTCCCATCACCTGTGCTGACGTACTTCCATCATTTGCCGTCTTTGGTCCTCCACATCTGCTCGCATCGGCAACAGAATCGTTTGCTTTTGAATTTCTTAATGAGTTTTACCACAGTGTCACGGATTGTCTGCATTATGTACACTGCATCAAAAATGCATGCTACACGAGGGGTGGTACCGCTGCCAACTAAAAAAGTAATGCCAATCCATTCTTCTGCCGTTAGTGGCATTTCTTTTCAGTTGGTTCACCTTGCTGAAAACGAAAAGCAGTCACCGCCTTCACCATGTGTACGGTGACTCATGACTCATCCCGTACACCTGCACTCTATTTGATGGCTGTACTGCCTCCAGTTGCGGCATCTCGTAATACCACATTTTCACCGCCTCAGTTCGTATCTTCCGCAGCTTCCTGCTCTCCACAAGTCACGCAAGCGTTTCTATCGTGACTGGTAGAATAAAGGTAACGCTGTTCTCAATATGAAAGTTTGTTTGATCACCAATTTACTTTGCTAAGCATGCTCCTATTGAAGGCGGTATGCTATCACCTTCCTCCGAGCTTCCATCTGACTTACAGCCAGTTACACATTTTAAGATGGACTATGAACCACAGTAAACTCGTGATTTTTCGGAGTGACATAAGCGGTGCAGACTGTCGAGCGAAACGTTATGAAGACCTGCTTAACAGCTTATTTCCGTCTCGGGAAAGAAATATATCACTGATTCTGCGAATCAGGGATCCGACAGTTCTTTGATTGGTTTGTGCAGGTCAAATACTTCGCGCAAATAGCGGGCCACTGATTTGCGCACGCGGTGATGGCATCCGATAGCGACCCAGATGGGTTCCATAGGGTTTACATTAGATGAATTTGGCCGCCGACACATCAACGTTAGTTCACGACAATGCTCCTCAAACCGGCTGCTGAAAGATGACATCGCATCGGGGAAGACACCAAGCATGAAGGGACGCAGGTGGTTCGCTGCTGCTAGTATGTCTTCGATTACTGTCACAGGTCACATGCAAGCTCAGGAGAATGTCTCCCCGTAGCATAATGCTGCCCCCACCAGCTTGCGTCCGTGCCGCGCTGCACGTTTCGAGCCGTCGTTCAGATCGATGACGGCGTTTGTGCAGACGACCATTAACCTAGTGTAGCAAAAATGTGATCTACCCGAACAGCCGACAGGTTTCCATTGATCAACGGCCGAATCCCGACCGAGCGAGGTAGCGCAGTGGTTAGCACACTGGACTCGCTTTCGGGAGGAAGACGGTTCAAACCCGCGCCCGGCTATTCTGATTTAGATTTCTGTGATTTCCTTAAATCGCTTCAGGCAAATGCCGCGATGGTTCCTTAGAAAGGGCACGGCCGATTGCCTTCCCCATCCTTCCCTAATCCATGAAACCGATGACCTCGCTGTTTGATCCCCTACCACAAACCAACCAACCAATCGAATTTTGATGGTCCCGTGCCCACTGCAATTGTAATTGACTATGTCGTTCGGGCAACATGTGAACACGTAGGGGTAGTCTGATGCGCAGCTCCGTGTTCAGCAATGTACGATGAACGGTATGCTCCGAAAACATATCCGTGCACCAAAACTGTGCTCTTTCGGCAGATATACCCCAGACCACCATCTACCCTACTTTGCAAAGCAGTCAATCCTCCGAAACCCACGTTCTGTGAAGAGACGTGGACGTCCAACGATTTGGCGCCTAGTGGTAGTTTCATTGTTCTTCTGTCTCCCACCGTAGATGCTCACGACAGTAGCACGTGAACATTCAACCAGCTGTGCCGTTTTCGCGTAATTCGTTCACAGGCTCTGCGTAATAATAACCTGTCCTTTGTCAAAGTCGCTTTTCTCAATGGATTTCCCCATTTGCACTCCATACCTTTGCTAAGGTGATCCCGCGTCTGTCTCTGGTCCGCTTACATACTTCTGTTACCGCGTCACTTGTCCGCATCGTCACCAGGCGGCATCCAGCGTCGCGGTGGGCAGTGGTCATAATGCTTTGGCTTACCAGTGTAAGTGATAAAACTAGTCGCTTACCGACTGGGTATTCTAGCACATGCCTTTGTAGTTGTAGTGCCGTGCTTAGCCGCTGAGCCACCGTGTAACCAGTTACAAAAAGTTCATAAAAGTTTCTAAGGTAAACAGTTGGTTCTTATGGAGGCGAACGTCACTGCTCTGTCGTGCTCCAAGCCTCTCTTCATACGAATAACAGTGTGAGTGGCGCGTAAACATAGATGAACCTGTGGGGACTGTAAACCGTCACGTTAAGCTTCTTTCAACAGCGAACGCCTGTATGCGCACTCCGCGTAAGGTCTGTAACTGCGCAGTCCGTGAGAGCTTCGCCACGAGACGCAACGGCCGTAACGAGGTTTTTCCGGTGCACAGTCGTCTCGCAGATGCATTGCTTCCTCGCTACCTGACAGCTTCTGCTCCGTACTGACGAGCCGTTATCGTCCAAGGAAGAAACAATGTCTAAGATATCACTGACAGATCAGGAGGAAGTGTTATCCGAACCTCAAACTAACTTTGCTTGAACTCTCGGGGATGTACCGCGTCTCTGACATGAATGCACTTAGAATCAGATTTTCACTCTGCAGCGGACTGTGCACTGGTATGAAACTTCCTGGCAGAATAAAACTGTGTGCCAGGTCGAGACTCGAATTTTGTACCTTTGCCTGCCGCGGACAAGTCAGGACGTAGGAGATGAGGTACTGGCGGAAGTA
Organism: Schistocerca cancellata; assembly: GCF_023864275.1. Taxonomy (NCBI): domain Eukaryota; kingdom Metazoa; phylum Arthropoda; class Insecta; order Orthoptera; family Acrididae; genus Schistocerca; species Schistocerca cancellata. The sequence goes on from NC_064630.1 coordinate 408,153,772, forward strand.
AAGCAGTGAGGATCTCTTGATCCTAAAAGATCCCTTCCTTCCTTGTATCCGGGACGGCGGGAACGTGACACTGTGGTAAAAAAGAAAACGTCGGCAGGCACTTCCCTACGAAATGTACACCACTGGCCATTAAAATTGCCACACCAAGAAGAAATGCAGATGATAAACGGATATTAATTGGACAAATATATTATACTAGAACTGACATGTGATTACATTTTCACGCAATTTGGCTGCATAGATCCTGAGATATCAGTACCGAGAACAACCACCTCTGGCCGTAATAACGCCCTTGATACGCCTGGGCATTGAGTCAAACAGAGCTTGGATGGCGTGTACAGGTACAGCTGCCCATGCAGCTTCAACACGATTCCACAGTTCATCAAGAGTAGTGACTGGTGTATTGTGACGAGCCAGTTGCTCAGCCACCATTGACCAGACGTTTTCAATTGGTGAGAGATCTGGAGAATGTGCTGACCAGGGCAGCAATCGAACATTTTCTGTATCCAGAAAGGCCCGTACAGGACCTGCAACATGCGGTCGTGCATTATCCTGCTGAAATGTAGGGTTTTGCAGGGATCGAATGAAGAGTAGAGCGACGGGACGTAACACATCTGAAACGTAACGTCCACTGTTCAAAGTGCCGTCAATGCGAACAACAGGTGACCGAGACGTGTAACCAATGGCACCCCATACCATCACGCCGGGTGATACGCCAGTTTGGCGATGACGAGTACACGCTTCCAATGTGCTTTCACAGCGATGTCGCCAAACACGGATGCGACCATCATGAAACTGTAAACAGAACCTGGATTCATCCGAAAAAATGACGTTTTGCCATTCGTGCACCCAGGTTCGTCGTTGAGTACACCATCGCAGGCGCTCCTGTCTGTGATGCAGCGTCAAGGGTAACCGCAGCCATGGTCTCCGAGCTGATAGTCCATGCTGCTGCAAACGTCGTTGAACTGTTCGTGCAGATGGTTGTTGTCTTGCAAACGTGCCCATCTGTTGACTCAGATATCGAGACGTGGTTGCACGATCCGTTACAGCCATGCGGATAAGATGCCTGTCATCTCGACTGCTAGTGATACGAGGCCGTTGGGATCCATCACGGCGTTCCGTATTACCCTTCTGAACCCACCGATTCCGTATTCTGCTAACGGTCATTGGATCTCGACCAACGCGAGCAGCAATGTCGCGATACGATAAACCGCAATCGCGGTAGGCTACAATCCGACCTTTATCAAAGTCGGAAACGTGATGGCATGCATTTCTCCTCCTTACACGAGGCATCACAACAACGTTTCACCAGGCAACGCCGGTCAACTGCTGTTTGTGTATGAAAAACAGGTTGGAAACTCTTCATGTCAGCACGTTGTAGGTGCGCCACCGGCGCCAACCTTGCGTGAATGCTCTGAAAAGCTAATCATTTGCATATCACAGCATCTTCTTCCTGTCGGTTAAATTCTTCGTGGTGTAACAATTTTAATGGCCACTAGTGTTAAAGTCCCGAGTTTAAGTCTCGATCCGGCAGGCACTTTTAATCTGTTAGGAAGTTTCATAACACCACATACTCCGCTGCAGGATGAAAATTTCTTTCTGCAAACATCTCCCTGGCTGTGGCTAACAAGAGGACCATATGAACTTCTTCTCTCCGATTTGCTTCATAGTGGCGGGGCTTGTAAGGCACAATTGGGACTTCGGCAAAAATAAACAGGAAAACGCATTCTAGAACGTTTTCGAGAAAATCGAGTTTGAAAATTTTACTCGTGCTTATATATTTCTTAGGATCACCAGGATTCCGCAACCGAGCGAATGAACGCTTAGTTTCAGAAGCGCGAGGTCTCTGGGTCGAATCACGCCCCTGGTACTTTGTTTTTTATTCCCACATAATTCTAACAACATATTTATTGTGACTGTGCGAATTATCAATAATTAATGATCCGTTTATTGTTTTCCTAATCTTTGTCCTGATTTTTTGTTAAGGAGGTAGAAAATAAGAAAAGGATTAACTAGAACTTTCGGACCAATATAGTCATTTTATTCACATTGCTGTATCTACATTTGTGACAAGCTTAATATATAACGTATGAAGCACTGCACAAATCACAATGATAGTGATCGTAGAAACACGGAAAACAAATATTACTGCAACATACGGCACATGAACGTCGAAGTTTTCCATTTTCATGGTTTTTTCAGAGTGTCTATTTCAAAATAAACTTGGTTCGCATCAGAAACGGTTCTCGAATGGCACATAATTTGGCGGCGTACCACGCATGTCAAAGCGTATCATAGAATATTGATGCAGGTAGCTAAAAAAGTGTAGGACCAGTAGCGAGATTTGATCCAGCGAACTCGCGCTTATAAAACTGAGTGCTTACTCCCTCAGCTGTTGACTTCTTGGGTAAGAGCGATCCTACCAAATATGTCAGCACCATATATGTTGAAGTCCTAGTCGTGCTCCACACAACCTGTCAATTTGCGTCAAATCGGTGAGGAGAAGTTCACATGTTCCTCTCATAAGCCATGTCTCCGCAATATCTTTTCTTCCAGGAGTGCTATTCCTGTAAGTTTCGCAGGAGAACGTCTGTGAAGTTTAGAAGGTAGGCGATGAGGAACTGGCGGAAGTTAGGCTGTGTGTGCGGGTCCTGAGTCGTGGTTAGTGAGCTCAGATAGTAGAGCACTTGCCCGCGAAATGAAAAGACCCAGAGTTCAAGTTTCGACGTGGCTCATTATTTTAATCTGCCAGAAACTTTCCTGATGGTTCGAACGGCCCTTCAAATTGCATTCGAGTGATACCTAACCCAAGAGCATGAAAGCAATTTCTGTAGTTTCTAGTGTTAGAGACAGATGTAAGATGAATTACACGGTCTCCCCTTTTTATGGTGCCCTTTGCGGGAGGTCGTCGATGTTGTCAATTAACGATTGAATTTTCTTAACTACATTGAAGCGCCAAACAAACTGGTATCGGCATCCGTATTTAAATACAGAAATTGTAAACAACAGAATAAGGCGCTGCGGTCAGCAACGCCTATATAAGACAACAAGTGTCTGGCGCAGTTGCTAGAGCGGTTATTGCTGCTACAATGGCAGGTTATCGAGATTTAAGTGAGTTTGAACGTGGTGTTGTAGTCGGCGCACGAGCGATGGGACACAGCATCTCCGAGGTAGCGATGAAGAGGAGATTTTCCCGTACGATCATTTCACGTATGTACCATGAATATCAGGAATCTGGTAAAACATCAAATCTCCGACATCGCTGCGGCCGGGAAAAGATCCTGAAAGAACGACGACTGAAGAGAATTGTTCAACGTCACAGAAGTGTAGCCATTCCGCAAATTGCTGGAGATTTCAATGCATGCACAAGTGTCAGCGTGCGAACCATTCAACGAAACTTCGTCGATATGGGCTTCTGGAGCCGAAGGCCCACTTGTGTACCCTTGATGACTGCACGGCACAAAGCTTTACGACTTGCCTGGGCCCGTCAACACCGACATTGGTCTGTTGATGATTGGAAACATATTGCCTGGTCGGACGAATACCGTTTCAAATTGTATCGAGAGGATGGACGTATACGGGTATGGAGACAACCTCATGAATCCATGGACCCTGCAGGTCAGCAGGGGATTGCCCAAGCTGGTGGAGGCTCTGTAATGGTGTGGGGAGTGTGAAGCTGGAGTGATATGGGAGCCCTGAATCGTCTAGATATGAGTCTGACAGGGCTATAGAGTGGCTGCAGGAAAACTCCTCTGAGTTTAAATACTTCCACTGGCCCCCTGGGATGCCTTGCAAAGTGCCCTTCGGAAAAGATCTTGACCCCCTTGTACTCTCACGGATTATTGACATTCTTGCAGAATTCATGGTGCCAGTTCCCTCCAGCACTACTTGATACATTATTCGACTCCATGCACATCGTGTTGCGGCACTTCTACGTGCTGAGTGGGTCCGTACAAGATATTAGGCAGGTTTACCAGTTTCTTTGGCTCTTCATTGTATATCGATTACTTTGGGATATTGGAGTATAAGAATAATTGCACTAGTTATAGACAAATAAGATCAACGGACAAAGTATTAGTCTCCACCTTAAAAGAGCACTCTGGTCACTTTGGACGACTGTATATAGTCTAGATCAGCTATCAGGCTGTCATGTATCCCTTTACCGCTGACGTGATCCATGACAGTGAAGAGAAGTGTATGAGCAAGTAGATTGGATGGAATAAGTGTATTAAGGTGAATCGACGTGGAATCGTGACAGAATATTGGAAAGGAGCTATCGTGTCTCGACTCACCCATGGCCACGCAACGAATGAAGCTGCCCAATTCATTAGTGCATCCGAAGTGGACTGTCCAGCGCATGTGGAGGATGTGTAAGAGCTTCCCAACGAAACTTCTGCAGCGTACTCGAAACAACCTTGGTAACGCGTGGGCGGTCCCATGCAGCTCCGATCTCTCCTCATGCGGTTTCCATATGTTTGGAGCCCTGAAGAAAGTAATTCATGACCGTCGATTTGGTTCGGAAGAAGAGATGCACGCTTGGGTAGAGTCATGGTCCTTAGGCAATCGCAAAATGTTTTCTTTGACGGCACTGTCGGCCTTGTCGCACAGTGTGATATATGTATTAACAGCCATGGCGATTGCTTTTGAAATACATAATAGACGATAATTTAACTTTTTAGGGTCCTGTACTTCAACAGGTAAAAAGGGAACTCTTACAGGATCACTTTTTTGTCCATCAGTCTATCCGACTGTTCAAAACCTGTTGTCTCAGGAAACGGTAGAAGTATAAAGTTGAAATTTGTCACATACTGAGGTCTGTAGTCCTTTGATGGTGTAAATATGGTAAGCTTCTAACGTCACTGTAGTCAGAAGATACGGCCATTTATGTCACATATTTTGATGCTAGCAAACTCACTGATTAAAACCTGCAGGATGTTTCTACTTGAAGCAGAATTATTAAATTTGGCAAGAAGAAGGTTTCACGGTACAAGCAAAGGGGAAAAAATCCGAGAAATTGTTAATTTGTAATTATATCATACGAAAAAATGTTTCTCTTGTCGTTTCTTATCCGACTTCAAACTTGAACTTAAAACATTCTCGGAAGTCTTGGAATTCCTGGACCGATATCCGGCCAGTATCTATGTCAATTACAGGCAAAAGTCGTCGAGATCCTCGATTCCCGGAGTGGATGAACTGGCTATACACACTGAAGAGCCGAAGAAACTGGCACAACTGCCTAATATCGTGTAGGGCCCCCGCGAGCACGCAGAAGTGCCGCAACACGAGGTTGCATGGACTCGACTAATGTAGGAAGTAGTGCTGGAGGGAACTGACACTATAAATCCTGCAGGACTGCCCATAAGTCCGTAAGAGAACGAGGGGGTGGAGATCTCTTCTGAACAGCACGTTACAAGGCATTCCAGAATACTCAATCATGTTCATTTCTGGGGAGCTTGGTGACCAGCGGAAGTGTTTAAACTCAAAAGAGTGTTCCTGGGGCCACTCTGCAGCTATTCCGGACGTAAGAGGTGTCGCATTGTCCAGCTGGAATTGCCCGAGTTCGTCGGAATGCACATTGGACATGAATGGATCCACGTGATCACGTGATGAGACAGGATACTTACGTACGTGTCAACTGTCAGAGTCAGCCGTATCAGGGGTCCCATATCACTCCAACTGCACACGCCCCACACCATTACAGTGCCTCCACCAGCTTGAATAGTCCCATGCTGACATGCGGGGTCCATGGATTCATGAGGTTGTCTCCATGTCCGTACACGTCCATCCGCTCGATACAATTTGAAACGAGACTCGTCCGACCAGGCAATATGTTTCCAGTCATCAACAGTCCAATGTCGGTGTTGGCGGGCCCAAGTGAGGCGTAAAGCTTTGTGTCATGCAATCATCAAGGGTACACGAGTGGGCATTCGGCTCTAAAAGCCCATATCGATGATGTTTCGTTGAATGATTCGCACGCTGACCCTTCTTGATATCCCAGCATTAAAATCTGCAGCAGTTTGCGGAAGAGTTGCACTTCTGTCACGTGTCGAACGATTCTTTTCAGTCGTCGCTGGTCCCGTTCTTGCAGAATCTTTTTCCGGCCGCAGAGACTTCGGAGATTTGACGTTTTACCGGATTTCTGATATTCACGATACACCCGAGAAATGGTTGTACGGGAAAATCCCCACTTCATTGCTACCTCGGAGATGGTGTGTTCCATCGCTGGGCGCCGACTATAACATCAGTATCAAACCCACTTAAATCTTGATAACCTGACATCGTTGGAGAAGTAACCGATCATCTAACAACTCCGCCAGACACTTGTTGTCTTATATAGGCGCTGTCGACCACAGCGCCGTATTCTCCCGTTTACATATCTCTGTATTTGAATACGCATGCCTATCCCAGTTTCTTTGGAGCCTCAGTGTATATATTAAGTTTGTATAGAACCCTCAGTGTGCGAGTCTTACTCGCACCTAGCTAATTTTTTTTCCATCTGTCCCGTTTTTATTTGACTTTCCGTCACACATTACAAATCTTGAAGCCAATGTTAATTACAGTTGTACAGATCTTTCTGTAGCTGTGGGAAAACAGGACTCGCCAGATGATGGGTGTCAAAACTACAAGCAATATCAAATTTAAAAAATGCCATGCAGAATCTCTGTTGTATTGCGTTCCGAATGTGGACCAACAAGCATTAAGGCAGGAAGTATGGGAGTCAGGGGGATATAAATTGCAGAGGGAAATCGAGGATTCACACCGTAAGGATCTTCAAACAGATGTACACTGCGGAAGTTATTCTGAGAAAAAAAGCCTTGCACAGGACAGACAAGTGTGGATAGCTGTATCTAACCAATATCCGGACTAAAGACCACAACTACGTGACCGAGTGTTTGTTGGTTGCTTACACCACACATCCTCATCTGACAAGGAAATATCACAGTTTCTAGACCACCAACTAATTTTCAAGACTAAGATTCTTCGTTCCTTTTTGGACTCCGGCATCTCTTCATTTTGCATGAGAATAATTGCAACACTCTCCGAGCTTTATTTCGCGCCTACATATCTGTAGGCGTTTCTCTAGAAACGTCAACAATGTGAAGTTGATTTGATGGACTAGTTATCACCTGAACGAATAATTAGAAACATTAAGGAGTAATCACTTCGCGCGTTTGTGACTAGAAAAACTGAAATTTATCTCAAATAGAAGGCTTTCAGAATTCTGTTCTATAAGTAACTGCACGGGGTCTAATACAGTGGTATAGCCGAAGATAATGAAAGGACTGTTTTATGCACAGTAATTCTGCTAGACAAAAATCGGAAAGGAAATCATCCGGAAATTATAAACTTGTTCGAAACTGATCTTCTACTGACTAGGTAAGCTTAGTGTTATCATTGTGTCACCTTCTTTTGTGTATAACTACAATGACTAAATAAGCATTTACCGAGACTGTTTTGGCAACATACACTGAGGTAAAAAAGAAATGGGATACGTCCCAAAATCACTTCGGATCTCCTTTTGCCCGGCGCAGGGCAGCAACTCGACGTGGAATGAACTCAACAAGTAGTTGGAAGTCCGGTGTAGAAATACTGCGTCATGCTCCCTCTGCGAAAGTGTTGCCCGTGCAGGATTTTGTGCACGAACTGACCTCTCGATTATGTCCCATAAAAGTTCGATGAAATTCATGTCGCACGATCTTGGTGTCCAAATCACTCGCTGGAGCTGTCCAGAATGTTCTTCAAACCAATCGCGAACAATTGTGGCCCGTTGACATTAGTGGTGTCAATCATAACTGAAATCCATGACTGGGCTCTAAGTAGCCAAAAATAATCATTTCCAGTCAATGACCGGTTCAACTGGACCAGAGGACGCAGTCCATTCCACGTAAACCAGTCCACACCATTATGGAGCCACCGCCAGCTTGCACAGTGCCTTGTTGACAATTTGGCCCCATGGCTACGTGGAGTCTCTCCCACACTCGGACCCTACCAGCAGCTCTTACCAGCTGATATCGGGTCTCATCTGACCAGGCTATGGTTTAGAGAAGATCCAAAGAAGAGCGGCACGTTTCGTCACAGGGTTATTTGGTAAGCGTGATAGCGTCACGGAGATGTTTAGCAAACTCAAGTGGCAGACTCTGCAAGAGAGGCGCTCTGCATCGCGGTGTAGCTTGCTGTCCAGGTTTCGAGAGGGTGCGTTTCTGGATGAGGTGTCGAATATATTGTTTCCCCCTACTTATACCTCCCGAGGAGATCACGAATGTAAAATTAGAGAGATTCGAGCGCGCACGGAGGCTTTCCGGCAGTCGTTCTCCCCGCGAACCATACGCGACTGGAACAGGGAAGGGAGGTAATGACAGTGGCACGCAAAGTGCCCTCCGCCACACTCCGCTGGGTGGCTTGCGGAGTATAAATGTAGATATAGATGTTACAGTCGTCTCGGGTCAACTGAAAAGGTTACGAACAGAGAAGAGGCGTTGCAAGCGATGTCGTGCTATCTGCAAAGGCACTCGCTTCGATCGTCTGTTGCCATAGCCAATCAACGCCAAATTTCGCCACACTTTCCCAACGGATACGTTCGTTGTACGATCCACATTGATTTCTGTGGCTATTACACGCAGTGTTGATTGTCTGTCAGCACTGACAACTTCACACCAACGTCGCTGCTCTCGATCGTTAAGTGAAGACCGTCGGCCACTGCGTTGTCCCTAGTGAGATGTAATGCCTGAAATTTGGTATTCATGGCACACTCTTTACACTGTGGTTCTCGGAATATTGAGTTCCTTAACGATTTCCGAAATTGAATGTTCCACCCATGTATCTACCTCCAACTACCATACCGCGTTCAAGATCTGTTAATTTCCACCGTGTAATCACGTCGGAAACCTTTCCACGTGAATCATCTGAGTGCAAATGACAGCTCCGCTAATGCACTCCGCTTGTGTATGCGATACTGCCGTCATCTATATATATGCTGTCCCATGACTTTTGTCACCTCATTGTACTATAAAATAAAAAAAATTAACTGCTGAATAGAGCGAGAATTCACCAGACTGATTGAGCAGTTGTTGTTGCTGCGTCGATGTGTGATTTACCCATACTCCTCAAGCTTCCGTATTAACGAAGTGGAAAGACAAAAGAGGTATCATCCATAGTTTACATAATTTATTAACCATAACATTTACAACTGTGCGTTAGGAAAATTTGTTGAACAACTTGTATCTATATTTCCAAACATTTTAAAAACAATCAGAAGTGAGAATAAATCCGTTGCCGGAGGTAGCGGAGCTGCTACTTCAGCTTGCAGTACCTTCCTCGGCCCGCGCACAGCTTCCGCAGCGCGTCCTCTGCCTGCTTCATACCCTTGCTTGCTGCCAATTCCAGCAGCTTCTTCGATTCTCTGAAATGACAGAAATTCATAGATTCAAGTCGTAGTAAAAAAAAAGTATACGCAGACACCATGTGAGAAGGTGCTCGTACTTCGTTACAACATCGGAACGGTTGACAGGAAGTCTGTTGTGTGTTTCGGCGTATGGTGCTTAATCAGGGCTTGGGATACTGCCAGCACTGTTAGAAACCTGTAATTAGCTCTGCGTGCGTGTTATAACTCTTAGGTGAATAGAAAAAGCAGGAAATTAATTTTTTGCGTTATTTGCCAATTTGTTGTTCAAATGTTCAAATGTGTGTGAAATCTTATGGGACTTAACTGCTAAGGTCATCAGTCCCTAAGCTTACACACTACTTAACCTAAATTATCCTAAGGACAAACACACACACCCATGCCCGAGGGAGGACTTGAACCTCCAATTTGTTGTCACTCGAAGAAAACTGGGAGGGAGTTTATAGTTCAGACAGACTCAACAGCGGTCTTCAGTTCCCACATTTTCGTATCAGAAGAGACTGATGTTGTTCCATGACCAACGAGTTGGGTACGTAATACTATGATGGTCTACAGAGGATAGTTGTTCTGTAAACTTTTAGTGAAAAAGTTATATTTACGAAGCATAGTGTTGTGGGTATCTGATCCCTATAGAAGGGCCTCCGAAAGTAAAAAAAAAAAAATGAATTTATGCTCTAGCACACGATCATTTCCAAAAGAAAAAAGGGTTAGAGTTCTACGTCCAGTCGACAACGAGGTTATAGACGGAGCACGAGCTCGGATTAGGGAAAGGATGGGAAGGAAATCGTCCGTGCCTTTTCGAAAGGAACCGTCCCTTCATTTGGCTTCGTCGATTTAGGCAAATCAGGGAAAACCTAAATCTGGATGGCTGTACGCGGTCTGAACCATCGTTCTCCCGTATGCGAGCCAAGTGTGCAAAGCCACTGCGCCAGCTCGCTCTGTCCGACCATTTCAGTCATATAGCCGGAATAATATTCATCATATGGACTATGGTCGCTATGATAATGATATTCTATTCCTTAGCTCTAGTGCAGATAAACTTGAACATCTAAGGCAAGAACTTGGTAGAGTAAGTTTGAAAGCTAGCTTGAAAATATTGGTTTGGTGCATAACTTCGTAGCGTTTTTGCGTGACTTCAATAAACACAACACAAACATATAAAAGAGACTTTAGCCATCAATCATGTATTCTCCTTCGCTATTTACAACGGTCTGCCAACGTCGAGGTAACTTTTCGATTCCGCGACAATAGAAATCACGGGGTTTTGAGATGAAGAACTCGTCGAGCCACGTTCGGAGCGCATTTTCATCGGGAAGGGAAGTTCCTTGAAGGTTATTCGATAGAGAGTGGAAATGGTGAAAATCTGGAGACGCAAGATCTGGTGAATAAGGTGGATGCGGAATGACTTCCCAAAACAACTCCTGTATAGTGTTTTTTTGTCACTCTAGCAGAATCAAGGGCGGCCGTTATCGTGGAGTTATATGACTTCACGCATTCTTCCTGGTCGTTGTTCTTGGACCGCGTCTACAAGACGTCTCAGTTGTTGACCTTGAATGTCAGCAGTGACGCTTACAGTTCGGGGAAGCAATTTGTACTACACCGCACCGTTGTTGTTCCACCAGATGTATATCATCATCTTTTGTGCATGCACACAGGTCTTTGTACGGGGAGTTGCTACTTCTTTGGGCTCAGCCATTCCTTTATTTTCCTTTTGTTGGAATAAAGACACCGTTTCTCGTTAACAGTAACGGCACACGATAAGAATGGTCGGTATTGTTCACGCGCCAATTGATGACGAGCAATTAGAGATGCACACGTGGCTACGAGCTCATTTTTGTGACTTTGGTTTAGAGCATGCAAACGTCGCACGATGGTGGAATGATCAAAGTTCACCACATTTGCAACTCTTCGAGAACACTAACGTGAATAATAGTGGATCAATTCGTTCAAACGATCTTTATCAAACTCCGAAGGTCTTTCTGAACGTGGAGAGTCATTAATGCCAAAACAATCCTCCTTAAAACGAAAAAAAAAAAAATTCCAGCTGTGCTCTGTCCAATGGCGTTATCCCTATACACGGTACAAATGTTTCTGGCTGTGTTCGCTGCTGCCGCTCCTCTACTGAATTCAAACAGAAGAATATGTCGGAAACGTTCCGATTTCTCCACTTGGCATTCCATTTTCTAGCGTCCACAGCTACACTTACGACCTCCAAATGACAAAATGACAATATGTAAACTCAAGTAACAACAGTGAATCACAAATAAAAAGTGGCGATTGATAAATAAACCCATAGCATCCGAAATACCAACAGGAGGAAGAGGAGATTAGCGTTAACGTCCCGTTGACAACGAGATTATTAGAGACGGAGCACGAGTTCGGATTAGGGGAGGAAATCTGCCGTGCCGTTTCAAAGGAACCATCCCGGCATTTCCCTGAAGCGATTTAGGGAAATCAAGGAAAACCTAAATCCGGATGGCCGGAGGCGGGTTTGAACCGTAGTCCTCCCGAATGCGAGTCCAGTGTGCTAGCCACTGCGCCACCTCGCTCGGTACGCTCGGAATACGAACACTGGAAACAACAATTCTACGAACTTATGCACAAACCTAATAGATGCTGCATCACCCTGCAACTTGGTCGTCATCATACTGTCAAAATGGATTCAAATTGCTATAGATGCTTGTATGTTGCTTTCACAGTTATTAAGTATTACCTTAAACGATGCACTGCTGCACGTAACAGGCTACCTGCACTTTTAGCAGCTCAAAAGCTCATACATAAACAAAAATCTGCTGCTTTGAAGGTAGTGGCTCAGACCGACTGACAATATACAACATACAGACCCTAACAGACAGAGGCCAAATGATTTCTATAGCATCACGTGACTTGCATTGTTCGTGACGTAAAGAAATACTTAGAGACCCAATATTGAGGACGTTCTACATTGGTGACCGAGAAAAAGTAGGTCTGTAAATGATATAACGATGACTGTAGCTGAATCTGAATTTGGGAACATTAGCCAGTAGTTCTGAACCAATTCTAATCCTCAAAACACGCGATGCTGCGATAACAGATAATAAACTCACAAATTCACTAAAGCTCTGTTGACACCAAAGCATAATAGAAGTAATTTCAAATTACTAAATTATGCAGTCATATTATTATTATTATTGTTGTTGTTGTTATTTAATGTCCGTAATTATTATTCACTTAATACAATTTACGTTATTTGACAATGTTGCTGCAGCCTTACACAATATAAACAAAAACGAAATAAAGTAAATTGCAGAGAAGACCACTAAGACTGCAACTCATTGTTCTTGCCTTCAGTTGTGCGCACATAAAAAAATTAATTTCAAATATTACTTAAGTATTGCAGTTTTCTCATATTATGTATTCATGAGTCATAACTTACTCGAAATTTTCTACCTTAACGGTAAGAAGAATCAAAGAAAATACTAGTTAATCATTCCACTGTTCACTGTCCTGGATGATTCTAGCCGGCACAAATGAGTCACTTCAAGCAAACATGAAATGTGTTCGGCAGTCTGTGACGTTAATTTCATCTTGTTTTTGATTCACAGCTCACATGCACTCCGCATCTTTTACCTGATTAGTGTACGAACTCCCCAACTGACCAAAAGCTGTCCTCACGGCTAACACACGAATTCTGCAGCCAGCAACAGACCTATGGTATTCTCTTGGCCACTCGCAACAACACGTCAGCAAGCCATATTGTTGGAGTGTAGGTAAATTATTATCTTAAATGCCTTAACTGACAGAAGTAAGACGAAAAACTGTTTAAAGGAAAGGAAGTATATAATAACTAGCTTCAACTGCGGGTAATTTTCTTCTGAATATTTGTAAGCCAACTGTAACATGTAAGCTTGGTATGAAACACAGTTCAACAAGTGCAATACGTTCATTTCACCATTTTGCCACTGCACAATTTTGTACTCGGTGGATCCTTGTCTTTCTTTAGACTTCTTGTCAGTTCTTTGTACGAAACCAGAGCCCACATAATTCAGACAAATGCAACAGTCTGTACTCTTCTCAGGTTACTCGCAAAAATGTGTTAGAGTGAGTCGATTTAGACAACGAATTAAAATGAGAATGAATACTTTCACACCATTTGTCATTCTCCAAAGCGCAGAGGACTCGTCTGTCTAGTTATGCACGACCACTACACCACTAGACAGTCATTTAACAACATGTGTGAATCACTTAGTCAATCTAAACATTATTAAAAGCTGTTGATTTGTATGATGAACTAAATTCACTGTCTTCTTGAAACATATACGATGAATTACTGCTGTCAAGTTTTTGATATTAAAAATTAAGTTCAAAATATTTCGGCAGGATTTTCCAGTAAGTCTTAAAAAGTCAGTTGTCAGACAGCATAAAATTCTACATATCCATCTACACCTACATGGATACTCTGCAAATCACATTTAAGTGTCTGGCAGAGGATTCATCGAACAACTTCACAATTCTCTATTATTTCAATCTCGTATAGCGCGCGGAAAGAACGAACACCTATATCTTTCCGTACGAGCTCTGACTTCCCTTATTTTATAGTGGTGATCGTTCCTCCCTATGTAGGTCGGTGTCAACAAAATATTTTCGCATTCGGAGGAGAAAGTTGGTGATTGGAATTTCGTGATAAGATTCCGTCGCAACGAAAAAGGCCTTTCTTTTAACGATTTCCAGCCCAAATCCTGTATCACTTCAGTGACACTCTCTCCCGTGTTTCGCGGTAATACAAAACGTACTCCCCTTCTTTGAACTTTTTTGATGTACTCCATCAGTCCTATCTGGTAAGGATCCCACACCTCGTAGCAGAATTCTAAAAGAGGACGGTCAAGCGTAGTGTTGGCAGTCTGCTTAGTAGATCTGTTACATTTTCTAAGTGTCCTGCCAATAAGACGCAGTCTTTGGTTAGCCTTCCCCACAACATTTTCCATGTGTTCCTTCCAATTTAAGTTGTTCGTAATTGTAATTCCTAGGTATTAAGTTGAATTTACGGCCTTTATATTAGACTGATTTATCGTGTAACCGAAGTTTAACGGATTCCTTTTAGCACTCATGTGGATGTCCTCACACTTTTCGTTATTTATGGCCAATTACCACTTTTCGCACCATTATGGTATCTTTTCTAAATCTTTTGCAATTTGTTTTGATCTTCTGATGACTTTATTAGTCGATAAACGACAGCGTCATCTGCAATCAACCTAAGACGGCTGCTCAGATTGCCTCCCAAATCGTCTATATAGATAAAGAACAGCAAAGGGCCTATAATACTACCTTGGGGAACGCCAGAAATCACTTCTGTTTTACTCAAAGACTTTCCTTCAGTTACTACACACTGCGACGTTCTGACAGGAAGTCACAAATCCAGTCACATAACTGAGACGATATTCCATAGGAATGCAATTTCACTACAAGCCGCTTGTATGGTACAACGTGAAAAGCATTCCAGAAACCCAAAAATACGGAATCAATCTGAAATCCCTTGTCGATGGCACTCAACACTTCGTGCGAGTAAAGAGCTAGTTGTGTTTGACAAGAACGACGTTTTCTAATTCCGTGTTGACTGTGTGTCAATAGACTGTTTTTTTTTTCGAGGTAATTAATAATGTTTGTAGACAATATGTTCCAAAATCCTGCTGCATATCGACGTTAATGATAAGGGCCTGTAATTTAGTGGATTACTCCTACTACCTTTCTTGAATATTGCTGTGACCTGTGCAACTTTTCAGTGTTTGGATACGAATCTTTCGTCGAGCGAACGGTTGTATATGATTGTTAAGTATGGAGCTATTGCACCAGCATACTCTGAAAGGAACCTAACTAGTATACCGTCTGGAGCAGAAGACCTGCTTTTATTAAGTGATTTAAGTTGCTTCACTATTTCGAGGATAGCTGCTTCTACGTTACTCTTGTTAGCAGCTGTTCTTGATTCTAATTCTGGAATATTTACTTCGTCTTCTTTTGTGAAGGAATTTCGGAAGGCGGTGTTTACTAACACTGCTTTGGCAGCACTGTCTTCGATAGTATCTCCATTGCTATCGCGCATACATTGTGTCTTGCCGCTAGCATATTTCACATGCGACCAGAATCTCTTCGGATTTTCTGCCAGGTTTCGAGACAAAGTTTCGTTGTGGAAACTGTTATAAGCATCTAGCATTGAAGTCCGCGCTAAATTTCGAGCTTCTGTAAAAGATCACCAATTTTGGGGATTTTGCGTCTGTTTAAATTTGGCATGTTTGTTTCGTTGTTTCTGCAGCAGTGCTCTGGTCCGTTTTGTGTACCAAGGAGGATCAGCTCCGTCGTTTGTTATTTGGTATAAATCTCTCAATTTCTGCCGATACTATTTCTTTCAATTCAAGCCACATCTGGTCTACACTTACATTGATAATTTGAATGGAGTGGAGATTATCTCTCAGGAAGGTGTTCAGTCAGTTTTTGTCTGCTTTTTTGAATAGGTATATTTTTCGTTTATTTTTGGAGGATTTGGGGATTACAATGTTCAATCTCGCTACGACAACCCTGTGTTCAATAATCCCTGTATCCGTTTTGATGCTCGTTATTAATTCAGAATTATTTTTTTCTAAGAGGTCAAGTGTGTTTCTCGAAATAATTTTCTGAGAATGTGTTTAGCACAATTTCGGATGCTGTTCTATGCGTACCTCCTAAACATGTATTTTCGCCAACATATCGAGGATGAATTAATGTCACCACCAACTATAATTGTATGAGTCGGGTACGTGTTTGAAATCAAATTCAAGTTCTCTTTGAACCTTTCAGCTATTGTATCATCTGAATTGGTAGGTCGGTGAAAGGATTCAATTATTATTTTATTCCGGTTGCCAAAAATGATCTCTGCCCATACTAACTTACAGGAACTATCTACTTCAGTTTCGCGACAAGATAAACTACATCTAACAGCAACAAACACGCCGCCGCCAACTGTGTTAAGGTTCTTCGCAAAAATTTCGGCTGAACTTATCTCCGGCTTTAGCTAGCTTTCAGTGCCTATAACGATTTGAGCATCAGTGCTTTCTATTAGCGCTTGGAGCTCTGGTACATTCCCAACACGGCTACGACAATTTACAACTGTTGTACCGATGGTTCCTGTATCTACGTCTTTCCTGTGTTTGGCCTGCACCGTTTGTAACTGCAACCTTCTTGTGTTTCCCCGAGACCTTCTAACCTAAAAAGCTTCCCAGACCGCTCCACACAGCCCTTGCTACCCGTGTAGCCGCCTCCTGCGTGTAGTGGACTCCTGACCTATTCAGCGGAACCCGAAACCCAACCACCCTATGGCAAATTATAAAATAAATGTCACAGATACTTTAGGGCAATATTTTATTTGTTACTGTTTATTAATATAAACATTTACGAAAGAAAGGATGTTCATGTTTAACAAAATCCGCACTTAATGGTATATCATATGGTAATCCTTTGAATTCAGTGTTCATTAAGTGAAACCAGTTTGAGCAATGATCACATCCATTGTTTTCCAGATTATCACCCTCGACATCACTGAAAACTTCATCACACTCTTTACACTTTATTAGTGCAAGTTTTTCTACATTGCGGCCTGTATTTGTCTTTTAGGCCTACTTCTCCTCCCCCCCCCCCCCCCCTACTCTGTCTGCTTGCTTTTCTTTTCCTTTCCTCTCTTCTTCTGAGAATGATTTTTTCTTTTACTTATTTTGCCTTTTCTTCATGTGAATACCACTCTCACCATGTGGTAGACGAGATTGCTTTAGGAAGTGATTTTTTTAAAGATTTTCTTCGTCTGATTTCTTACTTTTAGCTTTAGATATAGGAGCTGCATAATACATATGATTACCAAAAAGCAAAAAGAAGTTTCTTTCTGTTTGTAGAAGCTATAGTGTCATCTACAGATTCGCCAGGCGACGGTTCTGTTGGATCTGGCGGGAATCGGGAAGAATATGATAGTGTATGGTACGGTAATGATGAGGTACTACTGTTTCAAGAGATAGTTTTGTTGCCTCGGAGGTATACTTGGAGTAAAATGAACCTGAGTCTAGATGCTTAGCTGCGCAGCTGTGGGTCTGGACTCAGACATGAAAGGTGAGATTTCATTAGATTCGTATATTCAAAGAAAATGTTGCTTTTCATCCACCCATTTTCAGATCTTCCCAAATATTAAGCCTCAGGTATACTGCTCACCACTTCCTTAGGTGGTCGAATGTATGGAAATACAACCATAGGTGGAACAATCTCCCCACCACCTGCGAACACCAAAAGCACTGTGAACGTTTCTTTTTCATTACCGCACTGAGTAACCTTGACATTTCGTCAAGCTTTAGGAGCAATCGCTTTTCCTGTCTTTGGACGTATACTAAAGCTAGTTTCATTCCCACGCAGAATCCTTCCAGGATCCTCTAATATATCTGATACTTTAATTCTTTTAGATACAGTGTTAGTTTTTTAAACCACTTCCTAATAGATTCCTCAGTAACGACTGCAAGTTTCTTCGAGATTCCTTCTGTAGTGCGGTAACTCAAGATACGGTGTCTTCCTAAGAAAGACAAGTACAACTTATTCCTCAGTCAGCTGTCTCTGAACGGAGTATTCCTTCCACCATCCAAACTTATGCTTCGAACTGTATTCAAGAGGTGGTCTTTCTTTTGTCCAAAACCACACTTAGACATATTTATTAACCACTTAACAGCCTTAAGCTCTTCACCTTACGTTAGAACTGCGGAGGTCCCATTTTTCTTGGTACACGGTTTTTTAGTCTACCTTGGAGTGTTCCCCATGGCACAATAAACTTAAGATTGGCTTGGAGAGCTTTTGCGACAGCATTCTCAGGATACCAATGAATAGGCCTTCTACCACCTGGCATCTTCAGTTCCAATCCATAGATTACCTGATAAATAAACAGGCCATTCCAATCATTCGCGCTCTATACTCTACATAGAACCAGTGACATGTTAATCAGATAGTTGGTTACTGAACACTGGCACATATTATCCATAAGATAAGCCATATCTTTTTTGTATGGCTCGCTACTGGGTATAGCAGCAGTTACAGAAATATACTGGGTATACTGATATGACTTTTTGTAAAAGTAGGCTTAATGCCGAGTGTGGTATTCAAACCGAGCAATCAGCCTTCACGGCTCAATACTGGTTTTTGTTCCTAAACTTATTCCACTTGTTATCCATCCTAAGAAAACTTAAGAATGTAGTATGGATAGCAGTCTTTAATCTTTGTACAATGCGTAAAACGATGGTGGCTGGTATGAGTGTAATCTAAAGTCAGAGTATAGCTGTCTCTTAAAACCAACTTGAAGTTAGTGCAAAATCAGTCATGCACTTAGTTCAACAGGTGACTCTGACTAGCAAGCACTCCAGAGTGCAGCACTGACTTACTTTCCTAGAGGTAGGACGGCTGAGTACTGGAACAACGCTGATAGCGGGAAGAACTAAGAAATTTGTTTGTTATATCAGTATTTGTGAGAAAATGGCTGACTATTAGTAATGGCTCAATTTAGGTGCACCTCCCCTACGCGGTCACCTTCCTGAGGGCCAAATTGCGGAATTTGTTTAGGTGGATTAATGGACCCTTTCTCGACATTTTCCGACTTTCGGAGTTCCTTTACGCTCTCTATTTCATCTGCTCCGTTTAATTACTTTGCTGTGAGTAAAACTGAATGACAAATTTTTCATATGCAGTTTATTCAAGAAATATTATCAGACTTTGAGAATTAACATAATAATATCCTTTTCCTATGAGAATCAAGCTGTGACTGAAGGAAACTGTTCAGAAATTCCAACTGGTAACATTTTCGTTTTAGTTGGCCTGTCTTTCAACATATTTGGCCGTATCCTGATCTTGGTTTTCTATTAATCATCTGTTCTCTACATGCCAATCACAACAAATATGTTAGAAAACCCGTTTATTTATTATTATCCGTCTCCGCACCTATAATATTTCCTCTCTTCCGGGATAGCTTAGCTTGATATCGTACTAACTTCCCCTCATTTTGTTAATAATTTACCAGATATTTCTACCCGTGAGTACTGCTTCTAGTGCTTATTCATATCGTACTTTATCTGTCCTCTTAACTCTTGATATTATGTAGGCCCAAATTTCAAGTGAATTCACTTTCTTCTTCGCTGATTTTGAACTTTTCAATCCTTACAAGCAGATGCACACTTACAAGAACTTCTGCAGTTCCCTTTTAGTTTTTTACACTAATGGACTTCTTTGGTCGAAGAGAAGCTTTTTAAACTGCGTGGATTTATTACCGATGTACACGTCCAGATAGCCGACAGTGCTAAAGCCTCACCCGCGGGGCACGGGGAAGCGAGGCGTATTAACGACGAGGCCTGGTGGGCCGACCAGCCTGGATGTGGTTTCTAGGCGGTTTCCCACATCCAACTAGGTGAATACCGGGCTGGTACCCACGTCCCGGCTCAGATACACACTCCCGGATCAGATACACACTATGCAAACATTTCGTAAACGTTCTCTCACTTGAACTCAGATTTACTCTAGACACAGACAGACGGGATACACAGATTCCAACCTGGGGGAGGGGTGGCATCAGGAAATCCATTCGTTCATCAAGTAACTCTAACATTGCTTCAACCTATGTAGCAACGCCGACCCCGCAGAGAAAAGGGAGAAGGCAAAAAAGAAGAAGAGAAAGAAGAAGAAGAATCTATTCTTGATACCTTTCTTGCTGTAGCTGGTTCTCCATACGGGGAAGTGGGATTTCCACACTGCCTCCCTAGCAGCGTTGCTTGGAGAAGTGGTGTATGAATCATTGGGGTCCTTTGAACCCCAGTGGTGTATTGAAAAATCTCAATTTGCGAAGTGTGAACGACTATGAGAACCAAATACGAAACGAACGTCTTGCATTAGCCACGTTGTAAATGACCACGGTGTTATACCAGAGGAGTGGAACCTGGTGCCGACACGAAGTTCTTTTCCAGAGACGTCAAAAGCTACCTCCGACGTTAAAGCACCGGTCCACAGGCCAACCTTCCGTGTTTCGCGGATTCACTTCACATGGCGCTGCAGTGAGAAGTGCAGTTTAATCCAGGACAATGGCCAATAACCTAGCGATAAGCAAATGTACGTCGTTCCGTACGCGCCTTTGCCGCAAATTCTGTTGATGAGATTTTCTTTTAGTACCGGCATTCTATGTAGCTACCTTATGGTCGTGCAACACTAAATCAGCATACTTAGAAAATTCCGCCACGACGTACATTGACTCATTCCTGACACAACTTCAAGGCTAAGGTACACTTTTAAGTAGCTCCACGACTCACAGTAGATCCGTCAGAGAGTTTTAGTATTTTACTGTAGAGAGATGTCACTGCCGTTACCTTAAGACAGCTAGACATCGTCTTGTGGTTACCTTTTGAATATGAAACGTTGGTAAAGATTTATACTTCAGAATTTTCCGACTGTATGCTGTCTCGTCACTACCACAACATCGTCTGATAATTGATATAGTTTCACCATACATCGTTAATTTTGTGAATATCTGCAGGTTCGCCTCATTTGAAGAAGAATATGATAAAGAAAGGAAAATTCTTTTCTACAGTCAAAAATAACTTAACAAGATCACGCAAATAAACAGTAAATACATAAATAACGTGATCATAACAAAAAGACAGCCAACATTTACACTCAAAGATGCCAATGAACCACGTCACACCAGCTAAGGCGTGCCATATGCAGACATATAGCTAGACTAACATAGATGTAAGGAACAATATTACATGTATTATACCATTATCACAGATACACTTGATAACGACAAAACGCCGAAACTACCCCTCGTGTAACTTCTATCACTACGTGTAAGTAAATAAACAGCGCAGCAAAAAACTAGTACGTAAAAGAAAATTGGCTTTTTCTACAGTTACTTTCAGAAATCGTCGTAAAATTCAGTTACTAATTTTCTCTGTCAATCAGACAAACAAAGATGCTTTTCAAACAGACACTCAATCAAATAGTTAAACTGTTGTTTCTACGCTAGCAATTATACTACAAATAAACATTTTCCAGTATTAATTTAGGAAAGGGTACTGTGTACATTTCGTCAACGCATAGTGTTCTCTTCCGTAATAAAAACTCTAATAAGAGAATTTTGCATTGCTTCGATATACTAACCTCCTCGTACAAGAAAAAGCACATATTTTTGGAATAATCTCTTCAGGCAGTTGCTACTTCCATTTTTACTACGTGGAGACTTCAACGCATATCATCATTCAATGGGGTGTAATATTTTCTCGAATGTCGATGACTGGAAAGTGAATCTGATACGCTGGGCTCAAGACACTTTCTAACTGAAATTAAATTAAGTATTTACACGGAAAAATTAGTAGTACAGCAACACAGAAACGAAACCAAAAATGGTCTGAATATACGTCAGCTGGGAAAAAAATTATTCCACCGATTAGACGAAAGTCATACTGTTTCAGAAAAACGTTATTCGTACTAGAGGTAGTAAATAATGCTGCAACATATTCAATTCCACATAATATGGAAAACATAAAAATTAAGCATCTCTCGACGATGTGGGCGGATCACGTATGTTCTAGGGCTGTAGCTCGATGACGTATAGCATTGACTGAGTACAGGAAGCATTAGACATCAGGTAATTACCGGAAACACAAACGCATTAGTTACGAAGTTAAGAGAGTTTTTAAAAAAGTGAAGAAGACCTACTGGATAAGTTACTGTTTTTTGCTTACTAACGGACCAATAAACTCAGACTCCTTAAAGAATCGAACACTCATGTATAAGACAGCTTCAAACTTATTCCTTTACAAAGAAATTAATAAGGTAAATATTTGATTTTTGCAAGTGAGCGACAAAAAATACTGAAAATATTTGAAATTGCGCCTAAAATTTGTTAGAACGCTAAGTGGTCTCACTATCGAACGCTGGAACAGTATAGTCTGGATAATTTGCGATCTGTTTTATCCGAGGCCAGTTTTTAATGCGTCTCAACGTTTATGATATCGTACAACGATATAATTTTGCAAGTACATTCAGTGGTTTATGTGGATACCGTCTGCAACATGTGTTGCGAACAGAGTCAGCAGAAAAGAAGTAATAATATTTTAAAAAACATGCGTGATACGGAAATTTTTACTGCATAAACAGCGAAAATGTAGTAAGCGATACACTATTATCCTTTCGCCATTTTGTATGTGTGGGGGGGGGGGGGGGGGGGGAGGTTGGAGGAGGGTGTCTGCGAGAAATATTTCCATAAAGATTTGAAGCTATGGGTAAAGGGGTAAAGTTTGTTGGAACTCCCTAAGTTCTCTCATTCTCAAATAATGTATGAATAAAGTCTGGGTAATAGCGCGCTATAAGTTACGTTGCCTCAAGATATAAACACAAGTTCTGTATTAGTATAATAAACCTTTAACGTGAGATTATATTTCTTATTGATCAGATTATGACAGCATTTTATGTATTTAAATTCGGTCAATAATTATAATAAATATTGAAAATAAATTTTTTCTGGCCCTGGAATCCGTTTGGCAGGTAACATGCATTTGCATTCGGGTGACATGAATTGGGTTAGCAGTTTAATACAGGGTTGTAAGAAAAGCTTGTAAGGGTGTAGCACGGTAGGTTGTGCTGAGATACAATTTTTAGGAAAAGTATTCCGTACGTTGCGCCGTTTTCGAGTTAATTAGCGTGGACAGTGGCGGATTTACATATAGGCCCACTAGGCACGGGCCTAGGGGCGGCACCTTAAGGGAGGCGTCATTTTTTGCTCTGTATTCATTTTAACCTTTTACATTTTAAAATAACTGCGCTTACAAACGACAAAAATTTTTAATATTGTTAAACAACTCGCTAGTTTAAATAAACCTAAGAACGAAATTCGACAATACAAACTTGGAAATATACATGTTTACTTGGTGACTCAATGGAAATTTAACAGTGGGTTTCTGTCTGGTGTCATCTTCATGATTGTTCAAGATATTTTGAAGTAAGCTGTCAGGTCGGCAATATACAATAAAATGTTTGAAACATTATTATTCCGAGAATGTTATCGGCTTCTACTTAACCCTACCATATTTTCTGGACTCCTGAAAAGCTGTGATGAACTAATCAGTAGTTTCTTAAATACTTTAACATGTGTGGGCCTCAGTATGTAAAAACTGGCTCTACTTAAATATCTTGTAGAAATTATGGGGAAGTATCAAGTCTACCGTCCATTACTGTAATTAATGTGAAAGCTCCGCGGTCTTCAGTATCTGAGCTTTGATTTAATGACACCCATTTAACAAAAACTGTTGCTACTGGGAATGTTTTTCATTTTTAAACACATGTTCATAAGAAGAGAATATAAGCAGAATATATAAAAATGTGTGAAATACACTTCACAACAGTTTAAAAATTTTATTTATTGTTTTACTTCGTTACTTTTTTTGGCGAAAAAAGAAGACGACACCAACTTTCGTTTGTCTCATTTATTGTGCTACAGCCTGCACGATATCAAAGTTTCCACTCCGTGCAATCGAACAGTATGTGGTTTGCAAATTTTATATTAAACTTCTTAACTAAGCTTATTTTCTTCGAGGAAAGGTTATTTTTATTTTATGTTGGAACAAAAGGTGAATTTGCGGGTTGACGTAACAGCAGTGTTCATACAAATGACAACACACCACTTCAACTGCCAGAAAGACTACTTAAACTTTGTAGTCTGTCTTCTCTGCCCACAGAAACCGCTAAAATGTTATAAGAATAAATGGTAAAAGAGTCGATCCAGCACACTTCACTGCAAGAAACTGCAAAAATTACTTGCTTTTTAAATTAGAAAGACAGTGTCAAGAATATTCAGAACATATTTGCGTCCCAGCTAAAATTCCGGCGACGCGGGAAACAGAAGCCAAAAAAGAGACTGTCACGGTTTACAAGGCGAATTCCAGCCGGCAGGTGTGCTTCTACTGTTCACTGACAACAGAGAAACAGCCGACAATGAAATTAAATTATGCTGCATTGTCGTTCTTTCATAGCACAGTTATGTCGAGTGATCTCTAAGTTGGTCAGTTCATTGCTCCGTGTTTAAAGGAAAAATCTTTGTGCTCGTGTGCCGTGTTTAAAGTAAAAAGCTTTGTGCTCATGTACAGTGTAGTACGATTGGAACTGGATACAGTCTTTCTTTCTTTCCTTTCGCAAATTATTTCTTTTGTTTTGACTGTTGGTTGACAATTTTGAAAGTGCCTTAACATGAATAACAGTGAACAAAGCAATCGTGCAAAATTAAGTGTGGTTGCATTTCGGAAATTATCGAAGGAAAGGCGAAAACGACAAGCCAGTGTTGTAAAAACGCTCGGCAAAAAATGTTGCTGGTTCGACTTCGGGTTCAAGTAGTTCGGATGATATTTCCAGCACTGCAGCTGTTGTAAAAGACGAAACGAAAGTTACAAATGAAGAAAAGCAATTTGTTCCTGATCTCGAGTTTCACAAAAAACTAAGCGTTGAGTCAGACATCGTTAGTAATGAACCTGCAGAATGGTGTGTCAATGAATCAACAAGTGACCTTCTCTTACAACGTGGCGTTAATCAAAATTGTAACAGTGATTTTTCTAATTCAAGAAGACCAATAGGCGATAAAACCAGGTATTTGAAAAAATGTATTTTACTGTAAACTTTCAAATGGTGAATCAACTTTGCGTGATTTTCTAGTATGCTATTGTAGCACCGGAGTTGGTTTTTGTGCCCCTTGTAAATTGTTCAGAGGTAAGGCTGCGATTGCTACTAATGTTATTCCAGATTGGTAAAATATTTCTTTTATCTCATCATGAGAATTCACTTGAACACAAAAATTCTGAGTTATCACACTTGACAAGAAAAAATTCACTTGGAACAGTGTCTCTTGAACTTTTCTCGCAGAGCACATTGAACGATATGGAAATCCAGGGCAGGGACATACAAGTTATCTTTCTTCAACAATATGTGGTGAAATAATAGAGCTTCTTTCTGAACGAATAAAATGAACTATCATAAGTGAAATAAAACAGGCTAAATATTTCTCTATAATAGTAGATTCTGCTGCGGACATTCCACATATTGATCAATTATCTTTCATATTAAGATATGTGAACAAGAATGGTGAACCCGTTGAACATTTCCGTCTGTTTTTACCAAACCTGAGACACAAGTCCGAAAACTTAGCTGAGGCCGTACTAGAAGTCCTATCTACAAATTCGACTGATATTACTGACTGTAGAGGCCTGTCATATGACAACGCAAGCAATATATCTGGAACCTAAACTGGTTTGCAGGCACGCATTAAAGAACGAAATTCGAAAGCACATTATGTGCCTCGTGCAGCACAGTATTTGAATTTATTCGGCACTAGTGCTGCAAGCTGTTGTTGGGAAGCGTGTCAATTTTTCAGTGTATTGCAAAACCTTTCTAATTTTTCTCTGCTTCTACACAGCGCTAGGATAAAGTTCTTTTTTTCATGAAACCAGGAAGCAAAACGGTAAAAAGTTTATCAAAAACGAGTTGGGCAGCAAGAGAGGAAGCGTGTGTAAGTCTATAAGAAAACTGGCCTCACACATACTGCCAATAATACGTTTGAAAAACCACTTATGTGAAATGAGGCTTCAGCTTTATTGAATCAACTCAGCAGACTAGAAACAGTACTCATGATGACAATTTGAAAGGACACAATGCAGAGGTTTAATAGTGTAAATCCGAAACTGCAAAGTGTAAATATTGATACTAAAATAGTGCATGAATTACATGAATCACTTGTAGGATTTATTGCATCTATTTGTGGCATGTTCGACTATTATGAAAATAAATCGATGGAGATTGTGACTGATATAGACTATGAATGCACCTATAAAAGATCACGAAAACGCAAACTACATGATTACGAAGAAGCGGACTCTGAAGAAGTTTTTCTGAATGGGAGGGAAAAATTTAGAGTCGAAACATTTCTCCCAGTAGTCTACAACTTGTACAGCGAATTAGTGAGGAGGAAGGAAAGCTACAGAATACTGTTGGACTCCTTCACAGTTTTCATTAACCTTAAGAACAGTTCACCTGTAGATATTGCTAAACGTTCAGAAAAACTCCAAGTGTCATATGACACAGATTTAGAGCCTTCCTTCCCTAGTGAATGTGTACATTTCGCGGAACTTTTGAAATCTTCCGGGATTAGTGATATGCCATTCGAAATGAGTAAATTTTTACTAAAAGAGAGGCTACAGTGCGTGTTTCCGAATGTCGACATTACTCATAGAATATTTCTATGTATGGCACTTAACAAATTGTTCATCAGAACGCTTGTTTTCGGCTCTTAAAAGACTGAAAGACGTTCTACTTTGTCTGAGGAGCGATTGAACGCCTTGTCCATTCTTCACTTCGAAGCCGACCTCCTAACTGATAACCGTCTGAACTATGAAGATACGATCAACGAGTTTTCTGCCGCCAAAGTCAGACGCAAACTTTGCTGACTGGTGAGTTTGTTTATTTATTCATATTAGATTTAAAAAGTTAAGATTATAATGCGATTTTTATTACAGTCTGGAGCACATTCACTGGATTTACAAACTACGTATTACCTGTTTATTGTACACTTGCCGATGGCAGAACGCGGAACTAAACCTTGTTTACGTGCAGACGTGACCGAAGGCGCCCGACAATATTAAACAATACCCGAATGACCCAGGCCGATCGTCGCTGTGCAGTCAAGTTCAAATGGTTCAAATGGCTCTGAGCACTATGGGACTTAACTACTGAGGTCATCAGTCCCCTAGAACTTAGAACTACTTAAACCTAACTAACCTAAGGACATCACACACATCCATGCCCGAGGCAGGATTCGAACCTGCGACCGTAGCGGTCCCGCGGTTCCAAACTGACGCGCTTAGAACCGCACGGCGACATCGGCCGGCTGCAGTCAAGTCATACTGATACTGTAGTATATTACAATTGATGCGTACTCTTGTCGTCTGCTGAAATGTATAGTTATAGCGGAAATATACGTTATCGGAGAGTACCCTCAGATGGAAAGAAGAATGTGTGAACACAATGCAGTTTTAGGTTTGTTTTATCCGCTGCCGTACACCAAGTGCAGTTCAGGAACCATATTACATTACGCGACTAGTCCACTGACGCGTCATTCAGAACAAGGAATAGCAGAGTGCGGAAACAGCTCACAGCGCTCCCACCCAAAACGGCAATTGTGAAGTGATCGGGTAATAGTTATTATGTAAAACATGTTTTTTTTGGGGGGGGGGAGTTGCACATAATATGGTGTGCCTAGGGGCGAAAAAATTTTTAAATCCGCCACTGAGCGTGGAAGTTAGACAGTCAGGCCGTTGCGCCCGCAAATTCAATCGGCCCACCAGAGACGCAGTCCCCAAACCTGTGCTTCATATAGTTTCCTAAAACGGAACAAGAGAGCAACAAAAAAATTGGACATAGGACGGTAGCAAGAATCCAAGCCGAGCCAAAGGCTGAGCAGTCCCTTGCGCTATCACCTACTCTACGAAAACAACTGACAATAATTCTGTCTGGCGGTCCGCTTGAATTTAGGCGTGCAACGGCCTGACTGGCTAACTTCAACGCTAATTATCTCGGAAACGGCGCAACGTATCGAATTTTATTTAACAATTATTTCTCAGCACAACCTACCCTGCTGCACCCTCACAAGCTTTTCAGGCTGTTTCTGACCACCCTGTGTAGATCCAGTATAGCCGCCGTATGGAATTAAGTCATATATGAGATAATAGTAGCTACATCGATCATTTTCTCCTCTTCCCTTCCACAGAACAGAAAATGCCGAAAGTATGTCCTGGTGTTGACAACACACTCTGTTCAATGATCACTCATTAACCTCAGGAAGCCTTAATTGCTTTATTGTAAATATTAAATCAACTAAGGTACCGGGAAAAGCTAACTAGAGACTGGAATACACATATTGTTATTGCAATACTCAGACCCAATAAAGATCCTTCCACTGCCGAATCTCATAGACAATAGACTATCATCTTGTGTGGGAAAACCCTGGATACATTAATAATGGAAAGGTTTGTATGGTGGTTGAAGTCAAAGAATACTCTGCCACTCAATTTGATTTCACTCAGAAAAGATAAAGTGACAATAGGTAATTTAACTATGTTGTCTATTGATATACTCAAAGTTTTTGAGCGAAAAGAAACATTAATTGCTGCATTTTTTGGGTATTCACAAAGCATATGACAAAGTGGAAATAAACGTGTTAGTTCAAAAATTGGAAAGGCATGAGATACGAAGTATATTCAAACATTAATCTGTATTTTATAAGAGAAAGAAGAATATTAGTCAAATTCAGAGAAAAATTTTTGGCCCAAGATTAATAAATATTGTACTGCTACAAGGAGCAAGTCTTAGTCCTTCATTCTATGTAATTTACAGAGTCCGCGAGAAAAATGTATGTACTCTTTGTCAGGCTCTACCGAGATATCGATATTGTCGTTCGCTTTGAGTTACGAGTGAGTTGTAGTATAGCCTTTGGCTCAAAAGATATTAGTATTTCATTTCGGTATTGAGAAAACAAGATGGCTGGAGCGCGCTTGACATTCGAGCAACGAAAATGTATTGTGAAGTGCTGTACCAAGTTTGATAATGCCGTTGAAGTGCAACGTCAGTGGAGGCGGGAGTTTGAAACAAATCCGCCAATGGACTAACAATTAACGTATCACTGACAAGTTTGAACTGCATGCAACGATTTGTGATATTCTCAAAGGAAGATCAGGAATACAACATACAGCTGCAAGTCCTGCTTCCTCGGTTCTCGTGTTGGAAACGTTTGTTAATTCTCCACAGAAGTCTGCTACGCAATGTGCACATGAGGTGGGGTTAGCAGCACAAGTGTACGAAGAATTCTGAAAGCTGCAAAGTGAAAAGTTTGCATTCCACGATTACTGCACGCGATTAGAGATGACAATCCTGATCGTCGAATGCAATTTTGCGAATGGTGTCAGCAAATGGTAACTGATGACGAACAATGTGTGACGGGGGTAGTGTGGAGTGACGAGGCACAATTTAAACATAATGGAACCGTGAATGGGCATAACAGAGTGTACTGGGCACCAGAAAATCCGCGTGTTTACGTGGATAAAGCAGTCAGTCTACCAGGGGTTCATGTGTGGTGTGGACTACCATCTAGGGGCTCAGTAGGACCCTTTTTTCTTGATGAGAGAAGTGTACCTGGAAATGTTACGCACACTAGGTATACGTGCGCTTCGTGGAGCTGATTAAGAGGTCTTCTACCAACAGGATGGGGCGCCACCATAATACCACCTAGCCGTACGAGATTTCCTGAATGACATTTTTCTGGGGCATTGTATTGGACGAAAAGGGCCCATTGAGATCCATCCCCGGTCGCCAGATCTAACACCTGTGGACGTTTACTTGTGGGGAAGTGTGCAAGATAAAATCTATCGACGTAAGCCACGCACGCTGGAGGAACTTCGCCACTGTAACATTGACTGACGTAGTTGCGCCGCGAACGATTAACATTTTGAACATTTAAAGTAACCATGTGCTAAACTGAAAGTCGTACAACATGTGTGATCAATTATTAAATGTATAATAAACACATAAATAATGCTTTTCGTTCCTTAAAGTGTGTATACATTTTTCTGGCGGACTCTGTAGATTCTATATCTCGAAACTGTTATTGTTCCACGCACGAAAATACTGCAGTACTGCCGCGAGATGTTTGCATGTTCTGGAATATTCGATGTTTGCATAAAAATCAGCACTCTCCAGTCAGAAGTTCAGTTCTATTCTACTTGTAAGTTGGTGTCAATGCAAAAGTTCTTTCAGTTTGAAATGTGTACTTCACTAACGCTCCTGCTTTCCGATTGAAATGTGTACTTCACTAACGCTCCTGCTTTCCGATTTGGACTTGACTGTGGCTACGATGTGACAATATGCAGATGATATTTGTGTATAATTCCTGCAGGAGGTACGTGCACTGCGCAGTAGAGGCTCTTGACAAGGCAATTTAATCCACTAATTGTTGGCTCTCTCACAGTGGATTAGAAACATCAACTGAAAAATCAACAGTAGGAATTTTCACGTGGGAGCACATCAGTTATGGAGCAGTAAACATGATCTTAGATTCCCAACTCTTCCCAATAAAATCACATACTAAATTTCTTGGACTGCTATTTGATTCGCGCTTAACATGAGGTCCTCGCATAAACAATTTAATACAGTCCGGCTAGAAAGCTGAAAATATAGTTAGATCTCTATGTTGTGTGTGGTGGGAACCCTCCCTCGGACATTACTTAATGCATATGGAGCCCACATAAGAATCAAAATCGATTATGGTTGCTTTTTATATCACGACGTAACGAACGCATGTTTTAACAAACTGCGAACCTTGTGATACATATGCATCAAGGTATGCTTAGGAGCCGGCCGGTGTGGCCGAGCGGTTCTAGGCGCTTCAGTCTGGAACTGCGCGACCACTACGGTCGCAGGTTCGAAGCCTGCCTCGGGCATGGATGTGTGTGATGTCCTTAGGTTAGTTAGGTTTAAGTAGTTCTAAGTTCTAGGGGACAGATGACCTCAGATGTTAAGTCCCATAGTGCTCAGAGCCATTTTTTATGCTTAGGAGATGATATTATCTCCAGCGAACACTCTCTTAGCAGAATTCTACGAAACTATAGTTCGTCTGCAAATACAACTATTCTAACAGAAGTATTCTAACAGAACATTGATAGGTGGGCATCCAGTAATCGCAAGCATAGACTCATTTTCTATTGTATCTAAAAATGGCTGTAGAACAGTGGTTCTCAATTTGGGCGGTAAAATGAAATTTTCCGATAGGTAAAAACTAAACGATTTGAAAGTGTTGCAGTCACGAAACGAAATTATTTTCAAAAGATCATTACTGTTATCGCAATTTCGTAAGACTCTAATATTGATAATATAAGTTATCAATAATTACTTTAGTTAGTGCGTTAATGTGATGGAGGTTACACACATAGTCCACCCACACTACACTCATACGTTGTGCTTTGTCCCGTACAACGCTGATGGTAAAAGTAAGACACTTACATAACAAATGCTGAATATCTCAAGAAAATGTCTTCTCTACGTAACAAATGCTAAATATCTTAAGAAAATGTCTTCTCCAAGATGTACTATAGTATTATAGTAGTGTAGTATCTGCAGCTGTCAAGAAATTGATTCATTACTTGGAACACAACAGATAAATGAATTAGTTGACAGTACGACACAGAATTAACCACGTAACGGCTACCGTAGTGCTGTATTATTATTATTATTATTATTACTAGAGTGGTTGGACACAAAGAAAGCATTAACAGCTGAAGTCGTCCAACTTCTGCCACTTCAGAAATAAAGAGGTCAGCAATCAAGAGATTTACAAACAATAAGGTCAAGCAAATGCCGCATTGTACAGCAGTGATATAGAGGGAGTATGTGTTGTAACAAGTGTCTACCTTCTATGCGGATTGTGAGCTTTCTTATCCGAGAAGGAGTTGGGTAGCACTTGCGACGCATCACAAATTGCTTCATCACTCTTTCTAACACAAACACACACATTTATCATTCACCTTTCATCATTTTAAAAATAAAAGTATTCCAAGAAAATTCTTTAATTCTACAGAATAGCCAGGGGCAAAATTTGGTGTGGAAGAGAGAATCATCTCATTTTTTGGGTCTAAGGAACGAAAACTGAATCCAGTCTAATCTAATCTAACTAGCTAATGTCTGATTGCACTCATGAGTAATGATCTAAGAAAGATTGGAAACCACTGCTGTAGAAGTATCTCGACATTATACCATTGTCGCAAGTTATACAATTATTTGAAAATGAAAATTGTTATCACAAAAAAGTCTCCAATCTAAGAACGTTTATTATTCTGCTATGATGTAGCTCTTACCCATAAGTCTAACTGTTAGCCCAGCTAAGTGTTCTGTTAATATTTACTCAAAAATGTATGGGGAGATGCTAAATAAATGTCCAGAGTATTTCTTCATAGACCCTGGTGGATCCAAGCTAACTAAAACGAGCTCCCGCAATCAGGAGGGTACAGAAAATATCAGTTACCAGACGACACCTAAAGCACGCTGCACACATAGCTCCAAACAAAATTTTTTGTAACCGAAAATTTTAGTCTGTATAAAAGTCAATAAGAACAAAAAACTGGGGAAGATCTTTGAATGATGATACCATCGACAGAATGGAACACTGCATACAATGTAACAGAAGAGGGAAACGCACAGAGCTGGCATGGGTGAAAGCACACTGCGGAGTCAGACACGGAGGAGATGTGGATGTACTTGCGAAAGAAGCAGCAACAACAGGGATACAATTAAATATAAAACTGACTCGTACAGAATTTTATAACATTAGCAAATCCAACTTAAATTCCCTTTAGCAAGAAGACTGGAATTCATCATGTGCAACTAAAGGGCAGTCACTATGCAACACTTCAAGAGAAGATCCGATTGAAACCTTGTTTCCACAAAATCAACCACTGCAGAAGAAGCCTCTCCAGTTTAATAAGGATGAAGCTAATCCATGGGAATTTTCCAAGCCATTTGTCCCTCCTCAGTCTTCGTGAGACACAGTGTTGTGACAGCAAAAATTAAGCTGTTGCTGATGTGAGCGACCTCTTATTTGCTTGGCCCCCATTAAGGATTCAACAAGAAGAACTAGTGAAGAATCCGATACAGAAAAATGTACCTCTCCCTGCGTCCAGTGGAACACTCTTGAGATCAGGATTAGTTCCATTCTATAAATAAGTGATAAAATACCTAAATTAAATTAATTTGTGCATCTAGTGCGTGTTCTCAATAAGAAAGGTCACTACCTACAAACGTAGCAAATAATGTAACATTAATGAATTAAAAATGATCGTTTTAGTGATGATATGGTATTTGTTAGCAATATAATTATTCTGTTATTACAGTAATACTTGAATCTACACATTCATTGTTATTATATGACCGGTTCAGTACCTTAATTAATCTTGATATTTTAGCGTGTATTTTCTGTAAATGTGTACATGGAAAATAGTTGTATGGCAAAAAGGTCGAAAACCAATCAAGAACAAATAATAATAATAAATTGGTGAATTATTCGTCTCTGTGCTATCAATTATTTTTCTTGAAATTAATATTTTAGAAAATTAATATACCATAAAATTATTTCCTAGGTTACCGAAATGTGTACTTCTCATTAAAATATAATTTAAAGCTCTTCCCGGTCCTTAAAACATCAAAATATTCTTTTTTAAATACTTTCGCCGATGTAGTTTAAAATCAAGACATACTTCTGACGTTTAATACTTTAAAAAATAATTAAATAATTAAAAAGAAAATAAAACTTTTTCATTTACTGTACATCTAAGCAGTTTATTAAAATTAAATGATAGGCACACCTCAAATAATATTTTTCACAGATGTATAAAGTAATATGCATCGTAAAATGAACAACTATTATTGTTCAAAAACATTTTAGCTGGGTTCATTATCACCAACGATATAAAGTTTTGGCCCAGTAGTAAAAAGTCTTAACTCATACCAAACAAATGGTCTTGATTCTAGAATGGTCAACAAGAGACAAAGGATACTCGTTTTCGAACGGACGCGGCACAGTGCAGCGCTCGATGCAATATGGAGCCTGCTCGAACGATCACGTGACATTTCACTCGCGCAGCGCGAGTGCGAGGGATACGCACGGAACTACGAACAAGGCGCGAGAACGAGCTATGGCTCTGCTTGAAGTTTTTTGACTTTTTCATGAAACACAGGACGAAATAGCGTTAAACCTTCCCACTCTACAAACTCCTGTTGTACGCACGCAAAGGCGTAAATGTGGCCCTCCAAAAATATTTTATTTTTTTGTTTTTTGGTATACTGTAATGATTGATACAGTGGGTTGCAAATGAGCATTTCAGTCACTGTTAACGTATTAAAACAGCAGGTAAACACGTTACCAGATTTTAATATCTGAAAAAAAGATTTGGATGAAACAAGGAAGAAAATTACTCAAGAATTACACGCCTAACAAACGAAATACATAGTAATAAACTGACTGTAACTGCTGTAGCGAGAATAAGTTACAGCGACGAAGCCCGTCTTGGAGACAGTAGCATCAGATGTGAGATCACGGGCTGCTGAGCTGGAAGATATTTCAGTCCCTGCTTTAGTTATTTTTATTATTAAAATCCATAGTGCAGTAAAATGGTGAGGCAGGTCATGGTACCAACAAATGCCACTAGTTCGAGGGGCGATCGAAAGATCGGAGAATTCGGGATTTCTCGAGTGGTGACGTAAGCTGCTCGAGCAGTTCGAGACGTGCTTAACCACAGCACTAGCAAAGAAATACTTTACATTTGCCATTCAATAGATTATTTCGTTATAGGGCCATGATCGGAGAAATGGTATAGATTCAGGCTTCTTGTTGTGGTGGAAGACCGTCGACCAGCTGGCTGTTGTGTCCGGCGACGTGATAAACTCGTGTTACGTGAAGTGCAGCCATCAGCACGTACCAGATCTCCGTGCTGTACATGTAAACACTTTGATGTTTACAATAAGCGAACACATTGTTAAAATTTTCTCATTCGGTTAATTGTACACAGCACCATGCATGGTGTAGCCGGCAAAGTCCTCTGTGATAACGCATAAAATCTATATTACTACATTGTGGATGGAAATGAAGTCAACAGCGAAAACAGAAGTGCATAGAACGTTATAAAAGTGTACTGAACGCAATTTATAAACATTGCTACTGCCATTGGACATACAGAGAAATACCTTGATGCTTTTTGGTGTACTACATACAACAAAAAAAGTTTTACATCACTTCGGTTCCGGGAGTTCCGCAACCTGTACAGAAAATTGGAATAGAGATCAACATAAACATCATTTCCGCTCTTTTTATTGCTCATGAATACCACACATTGCATGTTGTACCACCATACAGCGAGAAAATCAGAGGTGGTGGTCTAGATTGCTGTACACACCGGTACCTCTAATACCCAGTAGCACGTACTCTTCTATTCATGCATGTCTGCATTCGTCGTGGCATACAATCCACAAGTTCATCAAGGTACTGTTGGTCCAGATTGTCCCACTCTTCAACGGCGATTCGTCGTAGACCTCTCAGAGTGGTTGGTGGGTCACGTCGTCCATAAACAGCCATTTTTAATCTATCCCAGCCATGTTCGATAGAGTTCATGTCTGGAGAACATGCTGGCCACTCTAGTCGAGCGATTTCGTTTTCCTGAAGGAAGTCATTCACAAGATGGGGGCGCGAATTGTCGTCCATGAAGACAAATACCTCGCCAACATGCTGCCAATATGGTTGTACTATCGGTCAGAGGATGGCATTCAGCTGCGTGGTATGAGGCGCCACGTCACGGATAGGGCGACCTCTCGTCCCGGAGGTTCGAGTCCTCCCTCGGCATGAGTGTGTGTGTTGTCCTTAGCATAAGTTAGGTTAAGTTAGTTTAAGTAGTGTGTAAGTCTAGAGACTGATGACCTCAGCAGTTTGGCCCCTTAGGAATTCCCACACATTTCAACATTTCATGGCATTCACGTATCGTACAACCGTTACGATGCCTTCCATGACCACCAGCGGCGTACGTCGGCCCCACATAATGTCACCCCAAAACAGCAGGGAACCTCCACGTTGCTGCACTCGCTTGA
Source organism: Schistocerca cancellata (assembly GCF_023864275.1). NCBI lineage: Eukaryota > Metazoa > Arthropoda > Insecta > Orthoptera > Acrididae > Schistocerca > Schistocerca cancellata. The sequence continues at coordinate 408,189,896 of NC_064630.1, forward strand.
CAGTGTGCCTAAGGCATTCAGCCTACCGGTTCAAAATCGCTCTGAGCACTATGGGACAACTTCTAAGTTGATCACTCCCCTAGAACTACTTAAACCTAACTAACCTAAGGACATCACACACATCCATGCCCGAGGCAGGATTCCAATCTGCGACCGTAGCGGTCGCGCGGTTCCAGACTGTAGCGCCTAGAACCGCTCGGACACTCCGTCAGCCTACCGGGTTGTCTCCAAACACGTCTCCGACGATTGTCTGGTTGAAGGCATATGTAACACTCATCGGCGAAGAGAACGTGATGTCAATCCTGAGCGGTCCATTCGGCACGTTGTTGGGCCCATCTGTACCGCGCTGCATGGTGTCATGGTTGCAAACATGGACCTCCCCGTGGACATCGGGAGTGAAGTTGTGCATCATGCAGCCTACTGTGCACAGTTGGAGCCGTATCACGACATCCTGTGGCTGTACGAAAAGCATTATTCAACATGGTGGCGTTGCAGTCAGGGTTCCTCCGAACCATAATCCGTAGGTAGCGGTCATCCACTGCAGTAGCAGCCCTTGGGCGACTTGAGCGAGGCATTTCATCGACAGTCCCTGTCTCTCTGTATCTCCCCCTTGTCCCAACAACATCGCTTTGGTCCACTCCGAGACGCCTGGACACTTCCCTTGTTGAGAGCCCTTCCTGGCACAAAGTAAGAATGCGGACGCGATCGAACCGCGGTATCGAGCGTCTAGGCAAGGTTGAACTACAGACAACACGAGCCGTGTACCTCCTTCCTGGTGGAATGACTAGAACTGATCGGCTGTCGGACCGCCTCCGTCTAATAGGCGATGCTCATGCATGGTTGTTTACATCTTTGGGTGGGTATGGTGACATCACTGAACAGTCAGAGGGACTGTGTCTGTGGTAAAATATCCACAGTCAACGTCTATCTTCAGAAGTTCTAGGAACCGAGGTGACGCAAAACTTTTTTTATGTGTGTATATTATGATTAGAGCAGTCTTACATGAGTTTTCGACCTCCGCTAGTACTGTCCACAGTCCAGAAGAATGCGTGCGACACCTGGAAGTCGTGTGTGATCTAGACAAATAGTTCTCAAAAAGTTTTCATTGCTGCACCTTGACAAACTTTGAAGCGATTTAATTGACGTAAAGACTGCCTGACAAAAAGGGCAAAGCATCCAAAAGACATGGTGGGACATCAATGTAACTCCGTGCTTGTACACGCCATCGGCAGGCATGTAAATATGAACCGGCAATTCCCTGTGACAAGTACAAAGTCCAGCAGAGTGTATTGGTGTACTTCGTATTTGTTACCATGCGTCGTACGGTATGTAAGGAGAGTAAACAGCGTAAGATACTGAGTGATCGCTGTGAGACGGAGAAGTCGTGTTCTCTCTGAGACAGCCTTATCAGCACGTAGCAGAGTTTGAAATAGGCCTCGTGGATTTTCGTCGGCCGTTGTGGACGAGCGGTTCTAGGCCCTACAGTCTGGAACCGCGCGACCGCTACGGTCGCAGGTTCGAATCCTGCCTCGGGCATGGATGTGTGTGATGTTCTTAGGTTAGTTAGGTTTAAGTAGTTCTGAGTTCTAGGGGACTGATTATCTCAGACGATAAGTCCCATAAAGCTCAGAGCCATTTTTGTGGATTTTCTTTCGGCCGGATGGTCGAATCGCGGAATATCGTGATTTGTGGGGCCTTTGGCTGTGGCAGTGGCCCAATATTGTACTGCATGGGAGCGTGAGGACAAGCATATTCGCCGTCAAGATTCCGGTCGACCACTTCTGAGCATCAGAAGGGAGGATGGCCGTTTGTGACCCAGGCACATCGTGCCCCCTTCCCATCTGCGCCTGTCATCTGAGAACATATTATGGACTCCTTGCAAAGTTCTGTGTGATCCCGCGCCGTTGGTCGGAGTCTAGCAGCAGCCTGTCTAGGCAATTACCGCCCCATGCGTAGGCTGCAGTTAACACCACAATACAGACGGCTGACTCCGGAGTGGTGCCGTGACGGGAGGCATGGACTGCTGATGAATAGCGTCGCATTTTGTTCAACAGTGAAACGTTGTTCCGCAATACACGAGATGACCACCGCCGATGAGTATGATGGCGACCTGAGGGGTCCCATTCTGCGAATTTTTTGGCGAGGCACAGCAGACTTATTTCTGACGTTGTCCTTTGGGGCGCGATAATGGTTGGTTGTGATGGAGGGAACTCTGTCGGCACAACGATAAATCACGGACATCCTGCATCTTCGTGTGATATCCCCAACGCGACAGTATTGTGGTGCCATTTTTCAACAGGACAACGCACCTCCACATATCACTTGACTTTCTATGAATTGTCTGCATGATGTTGAGGAACTCCCTTTGCTAGAAGTTTCCCAAACCCGTCCTCTATAGGCCATATATCGGATTAGCTCGAAAAGATATTAAGGAAGTGTTACAACAGTTGTAGGCAGTTTGCCTCAGAAGACGGTACACTGACTTTATGGCACCCTTCCTTATCGAATCAGTGAACGCAGAGGGGGTGCAACGTCGTACTGATTAAGTGGGCTCATCACTACATTCTTTATAAATTTTACCCGATATTGTAATCACTGAAACAAGGTTGCACACTCTCCCAACCCGTGAAGTTTCGTTTCAATTCCTATTTTCCTTCTGTGTACTTCACTGTTTTGTTGTCAGGAAGTGTGTATTGTACATAAAATTACAGCCGGCCGCTGTGGCCTTGCGTTTCTAGGCGCTTCAGTCTGGAACCGCGTGACCGCTACGGTCGCAGGTTCGAATCCTGCTTCGGGCATGGATGTGTGTGATGTCCTTAGGTTAGTTAGGTTTAAGTAGTTCTAAGTTCTAGGGGACTGATGACCACAGATGTTAAGTCCCATGGTGCTCAGAGCCATTTGAGCCATAAAATTACATTAGCTACTACTTACGCACAAATCACACCCATGCACAGAAATCTGTTTACATTTTATTGCAGTTGAAAAGCAGCAGGTTTAGTATCTTGCAGGCATAAAGACATACTGTTCACATTCAAATATTGGTACTTAATTTTCACAGTTACGCTTGTCATTAGTCACCGCTGTACACTGTCTGTCGCCATGTTCATTCCTCTCTGTACCGGTGGGAGCAACAATTTGAGTAGCCTTATTCGAGGTGCATTCTGTTCTAAGCGGAGTCCTCACATCGTTTAGGGATTGTCAAATGGCTCAAATGGCTCTGAGCACCATGGGACTTAACATCTGAGGTCCTCAGTCCCCTAGACTTAGAACTACCTAAACCTAACTAACCTAAGGATACCACACACACCCATGCCCGAGGCAGGATTCGAACCTGCAACCGTAGCAGCAGCGCGGTTCCGGACTGAAGCGCCTAGAAGCGCTCGGCCAAGCGGCCGGCGATTGTCAAATCATTGTCGTTGACTGCACTCTGTTATCTAGTGTCATTCCTATTATTGTCACTCCGATATTTGCTTTTTTCTCGAATACCTATAAGTAGCTTTCAGAAAAAATATTTTCCTGCGTCAGCTGTTATTCATTACACTTTTTTTCGAAATAGGTCGTCCAGGCTGTGTAGCTATTTTCAATGCCTTAAATACACACGTTTTGGGTTACAATCCTTCTCATTGACAGCCCGTGGATAGCCGGGTTTGAAAGCTGTAGTTTCGATATTTAGTACTATAAAGGCAAGGCATCCGGTCCAGATTGTATACCAGTCAGGTTCCTCTCAGGGTATGCTGATAAAATAGATCCATATTTAGCAATTATATACAACCACTCGCTCACAGAAAGATCCGTACCTAAAGACTGGAAAATTGCTCAAGTCACACCAATACCGAAAAAGGGAAGTAGGAGTAATCCGCTGAATTACAGGCCTATATTACTAACGTCGATTTGCAGTAGAGTTTTGGAACATGTATTGTATTCGAACATTATGAAATACGATTTATTGACATATAGCACGGTATCGGACTTGTGAAACACAACTAGCTCTTTATACTCATGAAGTATTAAGTGCTATCGACAGGCGATGTCAAATTGATTCCATATTTTTAGATTTCCAGAAGGCTTTCGACACCGTTCCTCACAAGCGTCTTCTAACCAAACTGCGAGCCTACGGAGTATCGCCTCAGTTGTGCGACTGGATTCGTGATTTCCTGTCAGAAAGGTCACAGTTCCTAGTAATAGACGGAAAGTCATCGAGTAAAACAGAAGTAATATCTGACGGTCCCCATCCTGATCTGTATTAACGACATAGGAGACAATCTGAGTAGACGTATTAGATTGTTTGCAGATGATGCTGTCATTTACCGTCTTGGAAAGTTATCGGATGATCAAAACGACTTGCAAAATGATTTAGATAAGATATCTGTATGGCGCGAAAAGTGGCAATTGACCCTGAATAAGGAAAAGAGTGAAGTTATTCACATGAGTACTAAAAGAAATCAACTAAATTTCGATTACGCGATAAGTCACACAAATCTGAAGGCTGTAAATTCAACTAAATACTTATGGATTACAATTACAAATAATCTAAATTGGATCGATCACATAGATAATGTTGTGGGTAGAGCAAACCAAAGACTGCGATTCATTGGCAGAACACTGAGAAGGTGCCACAGGTTTCCTAAAGAGACTGTTTACACCGCGCTTATCCGCCCTGTTCTGGAGTATTGCTGTGCGATGTGGGATCCGCATCAGGTGGGACTGACGGATGACATCGAAAAAGTACAAAGAATGGCGGCTTGTTTTGTGTTATCGCGAAATAGGGGGGACAGTGTCACAGACATGATACGTGAGTTGGAGTGGCAATCATTAAAACAAGTGCGTTTTCCGTTGCGACGTGATCTTCTCATGAAATTTCAATCACCAGTTTTCTCCTCCGATTGCGAAGACATTCTGTTGGCACCCACCTACATAGGGAGAAATGATCATCACGATAAAATAAGAGAAATCAGGGCTCGCACAGAAAAATTTAAGTGCTCGGTTTTCCCGCGTGCCGTTCGAGAGTGGAACGGTAGAGAGACAGCTTGAAAGTGGTTCATTGAACCCTCTGCCAGGCACTTTATTGTGAGAGTAATCACGTAGATGCAGATACAAACAGTACCACACTAATACGTCATTTAGTACTGTCAGGTAGCAATAACCGTTTTACAAATGTAGCTGGCGTAGCTACGTGCTTTCTTTATATTGAACTGATTATCATAGCTACAGCTCTCAAATCCAGCCATTCACGGACTGCCCATGAAAATGATTGTAGCTCAAAACATATGTAGTTAACATGTTAAAAGTTTTACCTGAAAATAGCTACACAGCCGATCAGACGTAACACAAAATAAAAATAAAGTAGAAATAAATAACAGCTAATGCTAGAAACTTATGTCTTTCATGAAGTTTTCACAGTTACATAATCTGTTGGAATAAAAATCGTTTGAAGTAACTTTTAGTTGAGTTTTCCGTTCGTATGCATAGTTACGCTTAAAAAGCACCTGATTAAGTCGTGAAACAATTGCAATTATTGTATCTCTTATGGCTTCTGTTCACGTCACCTCACCATTTGCCGAAAGAGAATTATCTGTGATGGGTGCAAATAGCGGGAAGAGACAGGCAGAGCTTCAACAAATGTAAATAAAAAAGTAATTGTTCATTTACACGGTCCAGTCACGTTAACGTGGCCACCGCTGTTCGGCGTCAGCGCGCAGTAACCAGTCATAGATGTTTGGTGGCAGCACTAGCAGTGGAGTGCATATAAAGCGTGTCGAGGTAAGCGGAAAACAGTGCGGTCGTTGTCGTAATGCGGAAACGGAGAAATTTATCTGATCTCAGAAAGGGCGTGAACAGTAGCTTTCGGGCCAAGCGTGGAAGCATTTCCGTAACGACTACGTTTAGAACTGTTCCTGTGCCGCCATGGTTAAAGTATACGGTGCAAGGCAAAATGGAGCTATCCTAAACCAGCGCCGAGGTAACTGTGGTGCACCTTGGGCCATAGATGGCAGTGTTGAACGACTGTTGCGGAGATGTGTGCCGGCGAACAGACATGCAACGGCTGGCCAACTGACCGCCCAGATGAACTAAAGGGCTACCAACAGTGTCTCCCCAACGAACGTTGCTGTGTATGGGCCTCTGCAGCAGGCGCCTGGTTTATGCACCCATTGTCGATGAGGCAGGAATTTGTACCCCAGTATCGAAAATGGACATGTATTGAGTGGCGACAGGTGACCTTTCAGATGAATCACATTTTATGCTCCATTGGGCCGGCGTTCCCTGGGTGACCTCGTCATTCTGGGAGGCAAGGTGGATCAAGACAAATGTACATCTATCCACAGGGACTATGTCGACTCCTAAATGCAGCTTGTTTTTCCGCGGTACGATGGCATCTACCAGCAGGATAATGTGACGTGTCACACAGCTCGCGATGTACGTGACGTGCGTGGTTCGAAGAGCACCAGGATGAGATTACTGTACTCCCCAGACGGCCAAACTCACTGTGGGATCACTTCGGTCGAGCTGTTTGCGCCATGGATGCTCAACCGAGTAACCTAATGCAGCTGGCCACGGCACTGGAGTCGATATGGCTTCACATTACTGTCGGTACCTTTCAAAATCTCACTGATTCTCTTCCTGCATGTCTCGCAGCGGTCAGGCTTTTGACAGGTGGTCACGTTAGAACAGGCGGGACGAAAACACAGTCAATTGGGCAACAGGTTGATGAGACCAGTACGTTGTCCCATCATTACCTATTACAAAGGTAATATTTTTCCGGCGACTAATTACACAGAGCATATATAGCTAGGGCGTTAGATGACTGTGATAAATAGCACATGATGAAAATCATAAAAACGTAAAGCCGGACTAACAATAATATTTCTAAAACAAAATATCTCTCTATATGAAGCAAACAACGCGACATCGTCATACGTGGAAATACAGTATTATTGAGCCATGTTACAAGTATAAATACCGGGAGTTATAATATCGAATAAGGGTTCCAGTAAACAAGAATAAGGCAAAAGTCAAAAAGTAGCCAAAAAAGCAATCAATATGCTGAAGTTTATTCTTTGGGAAGATGAAAATAACAAAAGTTATAAGAATGAGTAACGTAAAGCACTTGTTTATGTGGGACAGAAACCTGGAAACTGAGAAAACAAGAACGAAGAATACTTGAAACTGTGCAAATAGATTTTTTTTTTTTAAAAGGAAGTTGCCGAGTTTCAAGGCGAGAGAAGATCTCAAATAGGGAAATCATGAAGCGAAAGGAAACGTCCATGTGTAGGAGGTGACGTAAAAGTCTCCGTTCTAGGGTCTTGCTGTAGTGCATGTGCAACATAGCACAATCCTAACGCGAGTGTATAAGCACCGACATGTAGGTAAGGGATTAGTGCGGCACGCGTGTCTTTTCGATGTGTGCGTGGTAAACGTAGAAAGGTGAACTATGGCGACGTTGTTACCAAATGCGCCCAAGCAGGACCATCGTGCAGTTAGTCCTTTCTTGGCTGCCGAATTCCTAACACCGGTACACATACATTGGAGAATAAAGTACTTGTATGGGGCGACATGTCTGTCGAAAACCACCTTCCTGGAAGGTGGGCCAAGGGGCCCTGCTACCAAACGGTAACGCACGTCCCCTTATCGCAAATGTCGTAACGCAGAAGTTACGCCAAATCAAGTGGGAGACTGTCGAGGACCCGCCACAGAGTCCTGATCTCTTCCCAAGCAACGGTCTCTTAAAAAAGACCTTGAAGAGTCGACAATTCTTCGCGCAGAAGGACACCGTCTTTTACGAAGCTGATTTCTTCAACTGGTGCGTCAGTGGTACGATTGCCTCAGTGCCCACGGCGATTATGCCTAATTGACATACAGAACTTGGGCTGTACGGCCTTCGAAGGAATCCTTTTTTATGGCCCCTTATATATATCACTGAAGAGTGAAGAACGGCGTTTAACATACACTACTGGCCATTAAAATTGCTACACCACGAAGATGACGTGGTACAGACGCGAAATTTAACCGACAGGAAGAAGATGCTGTGATATGCAAATGATTAGCTTTTCAGAGCATTCACACAAGGTTGGCGCCGGTGGTGACACCTACAACGTGCTGACATGAGGAAAGTTTCCAATCGATTTCTCATACACAAACAGCGGTTGACTGGCGTTGCATGGTGAAACGTTGTTGTGATGCCTCGTGTAAGGAGGAGAAATGCGTACCATCACGTTTCCGACTTTGATAAAGGTCGAATTGTAGCCTATCGCGATTGCGGTTTACCGTATCGCGACATTGCTACTCACGTTGGTCGAGATCCAATGACTGTTAGCAGAATATGGAATCGGTGGGTTCAGGAGGGTAATACGTAACACCGTGCTGGATCCCGACGACCTCGTATCACTAGCAGTCGAGATGATAGGCATCTTATCCGCATGGCTGTAGCCGATCGTGCAGCCACGTCTCGATCCCTGACTCAACAGATGGGGACGTTTGCAAGACACCAACCATCTGCACGAACAGTTCGATGACGTTTGCAGCAGCATGGACTATCAGCTCGAAAACCATGGCTGCGGTTACCCTTGACGCTGCATCGCAGGGACAAAGAATCAAGTGAAATTTTTTTAAGTGCTTTATCTGAAAACTACCTTGAGCAGTTAAACAGAGAACCGACTCGTGGCGATAACATATTAGACCTTCTGGTGACAAACAGACCCGAACTATTTGAAAAAGTTAACGCAGAACAGGGAATCAGCGATCATAAAGCGGTTACTGCATCGATGATTTCAGCCGTAAATAGGAATATTAAAAAGGGTAGGAAGATTTTTCTGTTTAGAAAAAGTGACAAAAAGCAGATTTCAGAGTACCTGTTGGCTCAACACAAATGTTTTGTCTCAAGTACAGATAGTGTTGAGGATCAGTGGACAAAGTTCAAAACCGTCGTACATAATGCGTTAGATGAGTATGTGCCAAGCAAGATCGTAAGAGATGGAAAAGAGCCACCTGGTACAACAACCGAGTTAGAAAACTGCTGCGGAAGCAAAGGGAACTTCACAGCAAACATAAACATTGCCAAAGCCTTGCAGACAAACAAAAATTACGCGAAGCGAAATGTAGTGTGAGGAGGGCTATGCGAGAGGCGTTCAATGAATTCGAAAGTAAAGTTCTATGTACTGACTTGGCAGAAAATCCAAAGAAATTTTGGTATTATGTCAAAGAGGTAGGTGGATCAAAACAAAATGTCCAGACACTCTGTGACCAAAATGGTACTGAAACAGAGGATGACAGACTAAAGGCCGAAATACTAAATGTCTTTTTCCAAAGTTGTTTCACAAAGGAAGATTGCACTGTAGTTCCTTCTCTAGATTGTCGCACAGATGACAAAATGGTAGATATCGAAATAGACGACAGAGGGATAGAGAAACAATTAAAATCGCTCAAAAGAGGAAAGGCCTCTGGACCTGATGGGATACCAGTTCAATTTTACACAGAGTACGCGAAGGAACATGCCAACTTCCCCCCCCCCCCCCTTCTTGCAGCGGTGTACCGTAGGTCTGTAGAAGAGCTTAGCGTTCCAAAGGATTGGAAAAGGGCACAGGTCATCCCCGTTTTCAAGAAGGGACGTCGAACAGATGTGCAAAACTATAGACCTATATCTCTAACGTCGATCAGTTGTAGAATTTTGGAACACGTATTATGTTCGAGTATAATGACTTTTCTGGAGACTAGAAATCTACTCTGTAGGAATCGGCATGGGTTTCGAAAAAGACGGTCGTGTGAAACCCAGCTCGCGCTGTTCGTCCACGAGACTCAGAGGGCCATAGACACGGGTTCACAGGTAGATGCCGTGTTTCTTGACTTCCGCAAGGCGTTCGATACAGTTTCCCACAGTCGTTTAATGAACAAAGTAAGAGCATATGGACTATCAGACCAATTGTGTGATTGGATTGAGGAGTTCCTAGATAACAGGACGCAGCATGTCATTCTCAATGGAGAGAAGTCTTCCGAAGTAAGAGTGATTTCAGGTGTGCCGCAGGGGAGTGTAATAGGACCGTTGCTATTCACAATATACATAAATGACCTTGTGGATGACATCGGAAGTTCACTGAGGCTTTTTGCAGATGATGCTGTGGTGTATCGAGAGGTTGTAACAATGGAAAATTGTACTGAAATGCAGGAGGATCTGCAGCGAATTGACGCATGGTGCAGGGAATGGCAATTGAATCTCAATGTAGACAAGTGTAATGTGCTGCGAATACACAGAAAGATGGATCCTTTATCATTTAGCTACAAAATAGCAGGTCAGCAACTGGAAGCAGGTAATACCATAAATTATCTGGGAGTACGCATTAGGAGTGATTTAAAATGGAATGATCATATAATGTTGATCGTCGGTAAAGCAGATGCCAGACTACAATTCATTGGAAGAATCCTAAGGAAATGCAATCCGAAAACAAAGGAAGTAGGTTACAGTACGCTTGTTCGCCCACTGCTTGAATACTGCTCAGCAGTGTGGGATCCGTACCAGATAGGGTTGATAGAAGATATAGAGAAGATCCAACGGAGAGCAGCGCGCTTCGTTACAGGATCATTTAGCAATCGCGATAACATTACGGAGATGATAGATAAACTCCAGTGGAAGACTCTGCAGGAGAGACGCTCAGTAGCTCGGTACGGGCTTTTGTCAAAGTTTCGAGAACATACCTTCACCGAAGAGTCAAGCAGTATATTGCTCCCTCCTACGTATATCTCGCGAAGAGACCATGAGGATAAAATCAGAGAGATTAGAGCCCACACAGAGGCATACCGACAATCCTTCTTTCCACGAACAATACGAGACTGGAATAGAAGGGAGAACCGATAGAGGTACTCAAGGTACCCTCCGCCACACACCGTCAGGTGGCTTGCGTAGTATGGATGTAGATGTAGATGTAGATGTAGATCGCAGCCAGGAGCGCCTGCGATGGTGTACTCAACGACGAACCTGGGTGCACGAATGGCAAAATGCCATTTTTTCGGATGAATCCAGGTTCTGTTTACAGCATCATGATGGGCGCATCCGTGTTTGGCGACATCGCGGTGAACGCACATTGGAAGCGTGTATTCGTCATCGCCACACTGGCGTATCACCCGGCGTGATGGTACGGGGTTCCATTGGTTACACTTCTCAGTCACTTCTTGTTCGCATTGACGGTACTTTCAACAGCGGACGTTACATTTCAGATGTGTTACGACCCTTGGCTCTACCCTTCATTCGATCCCTGCGAAACCCTACATTTCAGCAGGGTAATGCACGACCGCATGTTGCAGGTCCTGTACGGGCCTCTCTGGATACAGAAAATGTTCGATTGCTGCCCTGGCCAGCACATTCTCCAGATCTCTCACCAATTGAAAACGTCTGGTCAATGGTGGCCGAGGAACTGGCTCTTCACAATACGCCAGTCACTATTCTTGATGAACTGTGGTAACGTGTTGAAGCTGTATGGGCAGCTATACTTGTAGACGCCATCCAAGCTCTGAAATAGGAAATCATCTGACCAGATCACGGTTTCCAGTCCTCTACGGTCCAATCAATATGGTCACGAGCCCAGGAGACGCGCTGCAGGCGATGTCGTGCTTTTAGCAAAGAAATTCGCGTCAGTCGTCTGCTGGCATAGGTCATTAAAGCCAAATTTCGTCTCGCTGTCCTAACGGATACGTTCGTCGTACGCCGCACACTGATTCCTGCTTGTCTGTTAGTACCGACAACTCTCTACAAGCGTGCTGCTCTCGGTCATTAAGTGAAGACCGTCGACCACTGCGTTCTCCATGGTGGGAAGTTATGCCTGAAATGTGGTATTCTCGGCACAGTCTCGGCACTGTGGATCTCGGAATATTGAATTCCTAACGACTTCCGAAATGGAATATCCTTTGCGTCCAGCTTCAACTACCACACCGCGTTCAAAGCTTGTTAATTCCTGTCGTGCGGCCATAATCACGTAGGAAACCTCTGCACATGAATTACCTGAGTAAAAATGACAGCTCCGCAAATGCACTGCCCTTTTTATACCTTGTGTTCGCGATACTACGATACGCGAACTTCGTATCTGTCGTTAGAATATCTCGGAATTCTAATTCTGCCATCCCTGCATATGCAGGGTTAAATAGAACTCCATCGATAACATTTCGGAGATTTTCTGAGTATTCTGGTACAAAGCGCCCTAGGTCTCTTGGGACTCGTCTCAGAGTAACTGCATTTCGTTTCATTTATTACCTCCATCTATCTCTGTACATGTATTACACTGAAGACATCTGCTCAACAGTACAAATGTCGAAGGCAAGCGATGCGTGTTTTGTTCGGAAGTTTGCATTCAGTATAGATGGGTTCCCTCTCAGATCTGTTTTTCTAGCAGTACTGGGAGAAAGTCAACAGCGATACGCAACAGTACGCACACGTATGATGAAAACATGGTTGATGCGCAATTCGGGCTGAGTTCATTGAATGCGATGGAAGAGCGCAGCGATAGCATGCAACTGTCAGTACTTTTTACTAATATTTGCATAGCCCCACGAAATTTTGTGATGCATGGTGATGTGTGAAATGCGTTCTTTACCGAGCAGTTTCGGACAGATGTTACGAAACACGAAAAGGAAACTTCTGCAGCATACAGTGGTTGACGTTGAAGGATACAGCCCATTTTTTTCGCCGGTCACGATCTGCTTTTGTAGAAAACTTCCCAATCATGTGGTCATTATTAAATAGTGATTCAGCTACCCCGTCCACTTAACAGATTTGATGTTGTGTGCCTTTTTTTCTGTAGAGATATCTACAATTCTGCGTTGACGCTGCAAACACAGAGGAAGTGAAGGAAAGCAACAGACAGGAAGTCATAGGTATTTGCCATGCCGTAACGAAGCTAACCAGAGACAGACTGCGTAAAACAGCTTCAACAGTATATCAGCATTCGTGGCCGCTAGTTAACCGATTTAACCTTCCAATGTTATTGGAAAATTGTTTCATTTGCACATTTTATACGAAAAAATGTGCGTTACTTGTATCCTTTGATTTTTATTGCCATATTGTGAAGACTGGAATTATTTCTAGTGGAAAATTCCTTTATGGATATTTTTTGCAAGAATCTGCATAATACAGTGGGTCCCAATCTGGGGTAATTACCCCATAAGAGATCAAATGAAATTTTCTGAGAGCTGAAAAAAATGTTTCGATTGTGTTTTGATCACACAACTAAATGTTTTTCTTAAAGATCGTTAACATTATCAGTGTTTCATAAGAATGTAATACTGATTACGTAAGTTATCAATAACTAAATTTTTTTTTTCAAATAACGCATGGCACAATGTTATGAAAGCTACCGCTTGTGAAAAGAATGTATGAACAACATCTTCCTCAAACAGTCCACCTACTACACACATACTTTGGACTTTTTACCATGAATCTTTGATAGTGAAATTGAGACACATACATTACATATCCTTACATATATGATGAAAATGCCTTCTTCTAGTTGTAGGTAGTTCCCGCTATGGGCCGCGCGGGGTAGCCGTGAGGTCCGAGTCGCCTTACCTCGGCTCGTGCGGCTCCCCCCGTCGGAGGTTCGAGTCCTCCCTCGAGCATGGGTGTGTGTGTGTGTGTTGTCCTTAGCGTAACTTAGTTTAAGTTAGATTAACTAGTGTGTAAGGTTAGGGACCGATAACCTCTGCCGTTTGGTCCCACAGAACTTACAAAAATTTCCAATTTTCCCGCTATGGACAGGTATATTCACTTCATAACAGATAAAAGAAAGTAATTGACAGCAGAACACAACAGTAACTACATAATCGCTGCTGCACTGCTGTACAGCCTACAATTATTGTCATTATTATTATTACTATTTGTGACAGTAGAAAGGCAAGTATTGGTAGCCTGAAGTCTTCCAGTTTCTACTAGTTTAGAAGGAGTCCAGAAATCGAGTGACTTACGTAAAGTAAGTACATCGCAAGCTTTTTAACTTGGTTGATTTTGAATGGGTTGCTTGACGTGGGAGAAGCAAGCGTTGCTAGGTTCAAATGGCTCTGAGCGCTATGGGACTTAACATCTGAGGTCATCAGTCCCCTAGAACTTAGAACTACTTAAACCTAACTAACCTAAGGGCATCACACACATTCATGTCCGAGGCAGGATTCGAACCTGCGACCGTAGCGGTCGTGCGGTTCCAGACTGAAGCGCCTAGAACCGCTTGGCCACACCGGCCGGCGCGTTGCTAGGAAGAGAAGTGGTGCAGAGGAAGCATATTTTGTAACAAATCTCTACCCTCATAGTAGGTAGTCTTTTTTTTCCCGAGAAGCAATTGTAGGTAGCACTTGAAATGCACTGAAAATTGTTTGATAATTTTATTTTAAAAATTGTTATATGTAAGCAGCACCAATTGTCTTATTGACTGATTAACTCGTAGTTTAATAAAACACCTACGAAAACTAAATATAATTTATTACTAAAAATAAAATAATTAAAAGAAAATTCTGTTTAATTATAAAGCGATAAGCCAAAACATTGTGACCACTGCCCACCGCGACGTTGGATGCCTCCTGGTGGCTTTGCGGGCACGTGACGCGGTAACAAAAGTATGTAAGCGGAGCAGACACGGACCGAGGATCACCCTAGCGAAGATATAAAGTGTAAATGAGGAAATCCATTGAGATAAGCGACTTCGACAATGAGCAGATTATTATTACGCAGAGCCTATGAACGAGTATCTCGAAACCGGCGAATCTGGTCAAACGTTCACGTGCTATAGTCGTGAGCACCAATGGAGGGAGACGGAAAGACAGTGAAACTACCACTAGGCGCTAATTAATTGGACATCCACGACTCTTCACAAAACGTGGGATTCGGAGACTTGTCTGCTCTGTAACGTAGGAGAGATGGTGATCTGTGGCATCTCTGCCGAGAGAGTACAATGTTGGTGAACGGACAAGTTTTTCGGAGCACACCGTTCATCGTATATTGTTGAACGTGGAGCTCCGCAGCAGACTACCCCTACGTTTTCATACATTGACCCAATGACATCGTCAAGTGCGATTACAGTGGGCGCGAGACCATCGGAATTCGACCGTCGATCAATGAAAACGTGTCAGCTCTTCGGGTGAATCACATTTTTGCTCCACTAGGACTCTAGTCCCCTCCATAAACGCCGAAACGCCGTCATCGACATGAACGGCCCGCCACGGACGCAGGCTGATTGGACCAGTATTATGCTATGGAAGACATTCTCCTCGCTTGCATGGGGCTCGTGGCAGTAATCGAAGACACGCTGATAGTCGGGAACCACTTACATCCTTTCATGCTTGATGTCTTCCCCGACAGGAAGAAGGAAGAATGGGTTTAGCGTTTCGTCGACATCGGGGTCATTAGAGACGGAGCACAAGCTCGGATTGCGTCGAGGCTCCGGAAAGAAATCGGCCGTGCCCTTTCAAAGGCATCATCCCAGCATTTGATTGGTGCGATTTAGGGACATTACGGAAAACCTAATTCTGGATGGCCGAATGCGTATTTGAACCGTCGTCCTCCCGAACGTGAGTCTTCCCCTACAGCGATGTCATCTTTCAGCAGTGTAACTGTCTGTGTTTCGAAGCCAGAACCGTGCTCCTGTGGTTTGAGGAGCATTATAGCGAACACACGTTGATGTCTCGGCGACCAAATTCGTCTGGTGTAAATCCTATGGAACCCATCTGGTTCGCTATCGGGCGCCATCACCGGGTACGCAAATCAGTGACCCATTATTTTCACGAATTACATGACCTGTGCATAGACATCTAACGCCACCTGCCTCCACAGGTCTATCAAAAAACTGTTGGCTGACTGATACGCAGAATCAGTGATGTATTTCCCTCCAAAGATGGACAAACAAGCTATTAAGCAAGTGGTCATAATGTTTTGACTGATCACAGTATGTCTGGGATCCCTAACTGAAATGAGACTGTTTGAACTGTTTAGAAACTGAATCATGTAAGTCAGAGGGTCGATAAAAGGAACCAATTATTAATTTATTCCGGTTGTCTAGTGTATACTAAGCCACAAGAACTATCTACTTCAATTTCACTACAGAGTAAACTACTTGTGACAGCAATAAACACTGCACCACCAACTGATTTAATCTGTTCTTTCTGAACACAGTTAGGCTCTTTGTAAAAATTTGGTTGAACATATCCGCGGCGTTAGCTAGATTTCTGCAGTTGTAACAATTCCAGCTCCAGTGCTTTCTATTAGTGCTTGGAGTTCTGGTTCTTTCCCAACACAGCAAAGACAATTTACAACTACAATACCGATTGTTGCTAGGTCTTCCCCCGTTCTGTGTTTCCCCTGCACCCTTTTAGACTCACGCCCTTTCTGTAGTTTTCCGAGATCTCTTAGCCTAAAAAACCGTCCATTGCCCTCCGCACAGCCCATGCTAACCGTGATGCCGCTTCCTGTATGTAGTGGACTTCTAACCTATTATCAAAACCTGAAACACAATCTATGGCTCAAGTCGACGAATCTGCAGCCTACATGGTTGCAGAACCGTCTGAGCCTATGATTTAGACCCTTCACTCGCCTCTTTACCAAAGGTCCACAGACAGTCTATCGACAAAGCGACAAATGGTCAGCTCCGCCTTCATCAGTGTGTAGTTAGGGCTAATACTGGAGAGGAGAAGGGAATAGCTATTATCTGATAGCGCTCAGGTGTTAATGGTCTCAGAAAGTCGGGAACGGCTGACATAACATCTCCCGCGTTATGAAGTGCGTCTAGTTTACCTCTGGCGTGAAGAAACGTAGGACTAGTATTTGGGTGGTGTGTATTGCATATCCCCATCCGGCCGTTTTCATTTACGTCTCATACGTGAGGACGATGGTTCAAAGTCCTGTCCGGCCATCCTGGTGTAGTTTTTCCGTGATGTCCCTGAATCATAAAAGGCAAATGCCGGGATGATTCCTTTCAGAAGGGTATGGCCGATTTCTTTCCCCGTCGTTCCCTAAGCGACTAGACGGGACGTTAAAATCTATTCTTCCCTCATTCCTTCCTTCCTCATTTAGGTTTACCGATGCCTTCGTAAATGGGTTAAGGCACGTCTCACTACTATCAGAGCAAAAAGACCTTGGCCTATCGCATGCTATTCCTTGTACAGCCTGAGCTTGCGCTCATTGTCTATTGGCCTCTCTGTCGTCTATAACCTGCCTTCCTTTCTCATCCGTGGGACAAGAATTGCTGATCATGAATCACTTAAAAAGAAAATTTCACTATATAGTCGAATGTCTTTGTATTCTTGATGACTATTTTAAGCTTTTCCGGACAGGACTTGGACACCGACCTCTGTTGTAGATGTAGATGGCAGCGTTCTGCCTACTCATCTTCTTCACAGAACTCTGTAGTGTAGTGTGCGCTGTAATGGTACGTTATGACTCAGTTCATTCGCCAAAAAGAATCTTAGCTTTTAATGCCTCGCCCCTCATCTGTTTAGTTTCGGTAGTTTGGATACTGGACGCTTCAAAAGACGTCTACTGGGGCAGGACATCATATCTTGTTGATAAGCAAAAGCGGTATTAAGTGCTTCCGCGAAAGAAAACTAAATGAGTCCGATAACTGGTTACATCGCTTTATCGGTGAAGTACTTTTGCGATCTGAACCACTTGAGACATCAGTTTTTTCCTCTAATGGAGCAAAACAGATTCGATTACAGAGACTGTGTGCAAGTATTGACAGAGACTGTGATTTTTCTTTTCATGCAGATTAGTAAACTCCTACGTTCAAATGATCATTTTAAATCGCAAATTACTACCTGTTTCGTGATTCAGAGGTGTACGTGTAGAAATTGCTTAATTCTGGTGGGAGGCTACGTTTTCCTCTGTTAATGTTTTCTGCAGACGGAATAGCAGAAACGCCACGAATCGTTACTTTAATCAGAAAGTAGTTCAAATTTCATACAAATAGTTTAATAGTAACAGGATCCACAACTGTGATCAACCTCTTGAAAGAAATATGTTTCCTGCATTGCCCTGTTGTCCATTCCAATTTCATTTTTATGTTGTGTACTACGACGTTTCGGCTGTGTAGCCATTCTGAAGCAAAATGTTTAACCCGTTAACCACCTGCATATGTTGCGGGTTACAGTCGTAGAATTCCATGGACAGTCCGTGGTTGGCCAGGTTTCAGAGCTGTAGCCGTGATATTCGCTTAGGTACAAACAGGAACAGACAGACAAGTCATTTCTCGTACTGTTGTAAGGGAGCACTGAACTGTGTGCAGCGACACCTCGTGGCAGACGCGGTTCACTGCTCTCTCCAACAGTAAATAGATCGTCTGTGTGCTGTTGTTTATTCTGAAACCCGCCCAACCCACGGACTGCCATTTAATAATGTCACTATAAACAAGAATATATGTAGTCAAATGGTTGAACTTCGCTTGAGTATGGTTACATAGCCGAATTGTCGTAGTACACAAAATAAAAATAAAAATGGAAACGTTAAACAGCCGATGCAGCAAACTAATTTCTTTCAAATTTCATACAGAGGTAAAAGTGAACATAATTACCTATATAAACTGTAAGAGAGATGGTTGTCGCACTAGACCTGTATCTGGTGGACATGAGTAGATTGTGAATTCGAGCAGTAAATAAATAATTCACTACCTTCGTTAGTGTGGCATGTTTTAGAAAAGTTAGTACTTAAATATGAAAAGAGCTTCGAATGGATACGTCGTGTGTGGACTTTTAAAGACAATGTTTTTCTTTTATCACAAGTTAAGTATAATGACTATGTGTGTTGGGGATTTATAAAGACAGACATTTTGTGTTCTTTCTTTCTTTCTTTCTTTTGCTTGCGCCTTTTGCCCACAACGACGCAGCGTCGGCAAGGTTAATCGGATTTGGCAAGGTTAGGTGAAGGGGTGGCCGGATGCCCTTCCTGCCACCACCCCGTATCCCCCAGGACGGAATTAGTGTACCCCAACTGTCTGTGTCCAGTGTAATCCATGGAATAGTGCGAATGTGTTCAGGTGTCTGCGAGCTGTGTAACTGAGGTGGGACGTGGGGACCAGCCCGGTATTCACCTAGTGGGATGTGGAAAACCACCTAAAAACCATATCCAGGTTGGCCGGCACACCGGCCTCCGTCGTTAAGCCGCCGGGCGGCGATCCGGGGCCGGCGTGCCTACCCGAGTCCTTCGATCCGGGGCCGGCGTGCCTACCCGAGTCCAGGAAGCAGCGAATTAGCGCTCTCGGCTAACCTGGCGGGTAAAGACAGACATTTTGTGTATAAAGAAGAAATGAAATTGTGACCACCTCGATCCAAGAACCCGAAGGAGTCTTCGACATAACAGACGATGTCCAGTGAGGTCACATGCTACCCTTATCAGACACTCATTACAATCCTTCTGTGTTCTGCTGTGTCACCTTAAAAATATTTAAAATCCGAATACACTAAAGTCGACTAGTGGTACTTTAGAGTCAACAAAATTCTATGAAATATGACGTCGTTGTCTTATGACAACTTTAGAAATCCACCCTCACAGTACACCCACAAGAATTTTAACGAGACAGAGACCGGCCGCGGAAATCTACGTATTTACGACTCTGTTGAATCGTTTTTAAGGCCGAATAACGTTAAGCACTTGTGCTTATCTGTTTTCCCTCACCTGTTTCTAGCTTTTTAACCCCGTCCTCACTACGTTCGAAGCATTACGTCGCCGCTTATCGTACAACAAACTATGAAGCGCGTCATTCATACTTGCAGATCCGCCGGGAACGAGCTCAGCGGCACGCAGCGGGCTGAGGCAGTTTGCGACTGCGGCCTGCGTATCAACATAGGGATCCCCCCGCGTTTGCAGATATGCGGAACGCGCGAGGCCGCGGGATTAGATTAGATCGCTCAAACATTTGCCCGCGCCGGGCTGCGCGCGCAGTCCGGAACCTCGCAGACGTGGCCCGCTGCCGGAGCAACGTTGGCGTTATCTGACGATAGCGCGCTGCCGGCTGCCGCGTCCGCTACGTGGCTGACGCCTACAGCCTGCCCGTAAAGCCGTCCCCCACACCAGACGCGAAAGCGTTCGTGGACGAGGAGGTGGTCGAGTGTCATAACGTCAACGCGTTGAATTTCGCGTTCCACAGCGTTTCATTCTTTGAAAGATTGAACAAGACAATTCAGTTTTTGCTTCGTGTAGGGAAACGTGGACAGTGAGTTGTAACATTGCGTTCTAAGCCACAAGCAGAACATCGAAGAAGCCATGTTGCATTTCGTAGTTTTCGGTTGACACTCATATTTCGAAGGTTTAATAGTATAACTTGCTTCCTACGAACACACAGGTTGACCCAAACGTCCGCTAACATTTGAAACGGCACTAATTCACGGCATAATGTAACAGGAGAGATAAAATTGACACAAATACTTGAATCGACATGTGGTTTTTCTGAAACTAAAGTCTAGTGACCTAGCGAGGTGGTGCAGTCGTTAGCACCCTGGACTCGCATTCGGGAGGATGACGGTTCAAACCGGCGTCCGGCCATCCGGATTTAGGTTTCCCGCGATTTCCCTAAATCGCTTCAGGCAAACGCCGGGATGCTTCCTTTGCAAGGGCACGTCCGAATTCCTTCGCCGTCCTTCCCTAATCCGATGGGACTGATGACCTCCCTATTTGGTATCAACCAACCAACTAATCAACCAAAAACGAGTGAAAAACTGGCAAACAGATGGGCTTGGACAGCAATACGTCAGTGATGCTGCCTGAGAATTATGCAACAAGAGAGATCATGGGAGCTAGCAAGACGATAATCATTGCAATATAAACAAAACAGACGTAGTGGCTCGGCCGCCTACAAAGAATAGGTGAGTGTACGTGCTCTCCTAAGGCTTGTTTTAGACGATCGACTTTCTGGTCAAAATCGGTTACTCGTTGTCGAAGTGCGTCACGTGCTTGCGTGTAAATCAGCCCCCAGCCACGTCGGAAGTGGGACAGTGACATCAATAATTAACCTTGCCGAGTGTGAAGCTCTAAGATCTCGCTTAGGCTGCAAAAGAGGGGGACTTCAGCGTCGTATACTGACATCGGAAGTTAACTTATTCTCTCTGAGCTCACTCCTATTATGGATTTTGTGCTTTTCTATCTTCTTAATCTTCATTTTGTTCAATGCTTTGTTTTCGTGACTCGCTGCGAAGATTGTACGAGGGCCTGGTATTTTTCCTGCGAGCCTTCTCAGTCAAGAGAGACGAAATATCCAAAAACAAAAAGATATTTACGTTTTACAATACTTGGACAAAGAACACGCCTACACTACACATAAATAAAAAAGTAAACAGTTAACTTTTTTAGTGAAAATTGTTTCAACAACCAAACTTTGTATCTGTTTATTTGGCACTTAGAAATAAAACAAGATACGAAGGATAAAGTAGAAAGGCGCTATTTACTGTCTTGTAAATATTGTTTGATGTCTTTGAAAGTAACATTGTCCAACATGTAAATGGAGAGGTTTTGAAATGTTTATTTGACACGTTTACTTTTCTTTCAGTACTCGGGAGTTTGGAGAGTTCACCAAACGACGGTGTCCAAGCACACCCACTATGAATTTTGATTTCATCTTTAATAAGTATTATCATTGCTTGTTCCTACATTCTGTTATTATATTTAGATTTCTTCGCATAAAAGATGGTCCCTCATAACCTCACTTTCACCTCTCAGATGTCAAACTGCACAGCACATAGCTCTGATAACGCACGCACTTTTGGCCTTGATGTATAAACGAAAACGACAGATCGTAACAGGGGAGACTCAGTACAGAATTAAGCGTCAGGCGTGCTGCAGCAGACTCGCCACAAGTAGGCCACTAAGACAAGAAAATCGCTCGTTTAAAGTAGCGCTTCATATGTAAGAACCATCAAGTAAATCCTTCACAGTAAAAAAACTTGGAATTTTGATTTGTAAAAAGGCCTTTTTCAGTTAACCAGAAGTTGGAAAGCGGGAGCTATTTCCGTTCTGCCAGCAAATCCTTTCATTGTAGAAACAGTATGGCGTGTAGTGCGGAGCAGCCTTATGTCGACCTCACGCGGGACGTGTTTATCATCGTTAAGCACGCCAGGCTTGGTTAGTATCGTGGTTGGTGCGCGCTTAGAAATGAGGTGGTGCTTCCCACGCAACGTGCTCATCATGATTTGCGACTTCAGCGCAATTGTCGACTGCATCTGGTTGGAAATTCATATAACTTTTATACGGAAATCGATGGGAGTAAAATTCGCATGTTAAATCTACTAAAATGCACATTTTCTCCATTGTCCATATGCTAGTCACTTTGTTCTGTCTGTCGTACACATGAATAAAAACTCAATATCCATGAACATAAGATATGGCAAAAAGTCAGTAAGGACATCAGCTTATGAAATACAAATAGCGTGATAGAAATTTACAATAGTCTTCCACATACGATAAAAATTATTTCATCATTCTCACTTTCATGTAAAATCCTAAGGTGATTTTTACTAGATGACTGCTTCTAATCAGTAGCAGAATTTCTAGAACATGTACTATACAAGCGACTTGAATCAAGAAAGTGCAAAAAATTCTACTGCAAGTAGTTCAAGCTCTCTTGTAGATAAAGCCGAAAAGACTATTTATTTAGTGCACTATTAATATTGTGTGTGTGTTTGTGTGTATGTATGATTGTGCACACAATCTAAACAATATTTGTAAAGCAATTATGGATCCCATAGCCTAGAACATTTTGCATGAATAAATAAATACTGAATTGTGATCGTATCTGGCAGTGATATAGAGAGTAATTTTGCAGTTTGTTAGTCCATGTTCTCTGGCATGTTTAAAAGATTGAAGAAACTGATTGCTTAAAGATAGTAAAAACTCGAATATTACAGAAAATTGTTGTTGTTGTTGTCTTCAGTCCTGAGACTGGTTTGATGCAGCTCTCCATGCTACTCTATCCTGTGCGAGCTTCTTCATCTCCCAGTACTTACTGCAACCTACATCCTTCTGAATCTGCTTAGGGTATTCATCTCTTGGTCTCCCTCTACGATTTTTACTCTCCACGCTGCCCTCCAATGCTAAATTTGTGATCCCTTGACGCCTCAGAACATATCCTACCAACCGGTCCCTTCTTCTTGTCAAGTTGTAAGAAAGTTCCAGAACCTTTTATAAAACGCGAAGGTGAAAAAAGAGCAGGACCCGAACACTTGACCGTTTAACTCCGCGCCTCTGTCCACGACGCTACATTGAACTTGTGTAACATGTGATCATGTCTTTTATGTTACGATGACCGGAAGGCTTCAGTCGCTGATATATACTTTCATAACGTGCAAGTTATAATACGAAAACAATCTGTACAAATTTCGTTAACCGCTGATATTTATTTATTTACCCTGACCAGATTAGGGCCATCAGGCCCTCTCTTACATCGGACCAGTGTTTCACACATGCAGCATTTCATACATCAGAGTTACATCATGACAATAGTTTAAATAAGAAAATTAGATTACTTTAGTGACAATATGAATAAAGAGTAATGACTAAGACCTAATAAAGTAAGTGATGGCAGTATTTTTACAACAGGTGCGATACATACAGATTATGATAAAAGCAATAATAATAACAGTAAAAAAAATCAAATAATAAAGATAAACATGAGAAAAATTGGCAATAGCAATGAAGATTTGTGCAGCTGTACATTAATATCTTGGTGTGTAAAGTAGATGTTTACTAGTATAGCGAGTTTTGGGGAAGGGGGATTTAAGGAGGTGGAAAAAGGGAAGTAATGAGGCGAAGTGCATTCATGTACATAGGAAGGCATTACTGTTGCTTAAGTAGATACGTCATTAACTGTTTTTTGAAGCCCAACATGTTTTTAAGTTCTCTAACATAACGAGGGAGTTTTTCCAGAGCCGGGTTCCCGCTACTGTAAAGGACTTGGAGAAGGTGACTGTGCGATGCAGTGGAACAGAGAGGATTTTATTATGATGGGAACGTGTGTTTCTGTCATGTCGTTCCGACATAAGCGTTAAGGACGAGGAGAGATATGAGGAACAGTGTACATTTATAAGGCAGTAGATGAGACAGAGTGTATGGAAATCTCTGCGTTTGTCTGCACGCAGCCGGGACAATTTTGCGTATGCTGGTGAAATGTGATCAAAAAGTCGAACGTCACAGATATATCGGACGCAGGCATTCATGAACAGTTCTAGACATCGCGAATTTTCCTGAGAGAGGCCTTGTAGGTTAATATCGCTGTAGTCAATGATTGGGCGATCATTTTGTTACAACAAATCGTATCAGTGACGACGCTCTTTCGAGGTGTCCTCAATGTGCTGTTGCTTTGAAACATTGTACGGGTGACCCAAAAGTCCGTTAACATTTGAAAGTTTAATACTTCATGGAATAATGTAGATAGAGAGATAAAAATTAACCTACATGATTAAGATGACATGGGGTTTGATGAAACAAAAAAGAGCACAAAACGACCAACAGAAGGCTCCTCATGTGATACAAAAGCAGTACTTGGCGTAACAATTGAGTTTTAGGAAAGACGGTGCTGTTTATAACAAATGCTCAATATGTCGGAATCCATTCATCAGCAATACCTACCTGTAGTCGAGGGACAATGTTGTGAACAGCACTGTACAGAATTTCAGTAGGTATGGTGACAAAATTGCCGTCGGAAGCTATCTTTCAGCATCCCTAATGAGGTCGGACGATCGCGGTAGACTTGCGAGTTCAGGTAACGCCACATCCAGTAACGACGTGGATCGTGGTCTGGGGACTTGGGGGGCCAAGCATGATGGAAGCGTCGGTTCAGCACAGTATCCTCACCAAACGATAACGATGTGCGCAAGAGATCTTTCACACGTGTAGCAATATGGGGTGGAGCACCATCCTGTATAAAAGTCGTACCTTCGAGCAGGTGTTTTGTCAGCCACGCGTTTCTGTAACACATCCGCGTACCTCGCGTACTCGTGTAGTAGTACTCCCAACAATGAGCTTGTAGATGATCTGCGTCGTTCATTTCACTGTTTCATAGACCGTAGTTGAGGTGTCTTCTTGTTCTTTTCACCTGGCCTATTTTGTTATTTGTGTCTGTTATTGCAGGAGAGCGATACTACCAAATATCTGAAAGCGTCACATACCTTGATTTTTTTTAGGTTCAGTGTCTCCGTGTTCTGAATTTCTTTTTCCTACTGCTAAATATTCATTTTTCTGGGTCTTAATCACCCGTCTCCATTCTTTGTATTTTGCCTTCAGCTTTCGCAGCACCGTCTTTATCTCTAGCAACAATAACCTGACTGTCAGTGAAATGAAGGGTGTACAAAGTTTTACCTTTTTGGATATGCACCTTCTGCAGCAGTTGTTTCTTCATCTAACAATGGGTACATACACCCAACGCTTCTGCGATAGTGTTTATCTTTCGAACGCTTGTAATACATACTTAGATGTAACAAATGCAGCTGTAGTCTAATATATTTCTGAAATGTTCTCGAGAAATCGATGTTCGAAGTTCAACGAGCCTGCTGAACGGCATACGAGAAAACTACACGTCGACCAACGGCGTTTGCGCAACCAAGGCGAAAGATTAGATCGAACCACTTTTACAGGAAAGGACCAACAGTAACAAAGTTAACCATAGTAGTACATTTATGGCAAGGCGTAACCGAGGCACAATAAGGAATCTTGATGAAGTGAACATTTATTTGTCGATACATTCTGCTACGTGTTATAAATAAAACGTCCACTTTTTAAAGCAGGTACAACCCGGCATTACTGCACTGCAAGTCATGCATGAAGATATCGATAAATAAATATTTAGTCCCTTACAATTCCTCGAGTATACCCCAGCACGAAAATAGTACAGTGACTGTATTTGTTATTATTGCATTCTGTCTTTCTGACGGGCCATGAGTCACTGTAGCGATACAAGTGTTTGAGGCGCACGGTTCCAAAATCCGCCTTATTCACTTTTGCAAATTTTTGAGGAAACGAAAAAAGCGTTTCTCGCTCGCCTTCCTTAAAATAAATGTATTTATTCATGTTTATTACATCGAAGTACACACATTTATTGATGTATGTGAGAGATGCATATAATTCGCGACATGTAAGGAAGATATTTACAAATTAGATTGGATAAGGCGTGTTTTGGAACTCAACATTGGATAAGAAGAGTTTTGGAACTGTCATCATATATAAGGGCGGGTTTTGCAAACGTAGCTAAAACTTAATAATGATAATTTTCGTAATTAATTGGAATTATTATCGACGTTCTTTTATTATTTATGTTATTTGAAATCACAAAATATTTCAGTCATAGTATATAAAAATATGAAATGCCAATAATTAAATTCAATATCAATCATAATGTAACAAAATTTTCCAAAAACGACAAGTAAGTGTTGCACCATACACATTACTTTCCTACATATTTTTGAAACTGTAATAATGTGTATCCAGTAAAGAATCTAAGTGCTGATTTAACAGCAAATTATTCATATTCTGAAGTCAGTGTCTTCTCCATCACCACATTCATTTTTCACTTCGTCTAACTGTTCAGCGAAATCTTCATTCTCTGCATGTAGCTTTTTCATCAGGCTGGAGTACAAGATGAGGTCCTCATTACTTTGCCACGCTTTGCCAAACAGTCTCGATATCCTTTAATTTTTCCGGTTTTAGTGGTACACCTTTCGGTAGAGTACTGAAGGTAATATTGTCAATTTTCTGATGTTTCCTAAATAGAGAACGGAAAACATCAATGTCACATCTATAATTGGGTTCATCTCTAACCAAAACTGCAGACTTGCCTTTCTTGAAGATAATTCTTTTACACTGGTGAAGTCTGAAATGCCATCCACTTGGAGGTTTGTTTATTTGAGATACACCATGTGATTAACGAAGAATTGGAGATTTCCGACATTAAATCGAGAGGTATTCTCTATACATGGAAGGAATTACATAATTACTATATTTGGGCAGATGGTTCTAAAAATGATCAAAGAGCATATACCTTTTCTTCAGTCATATGTGTAGTAGCAGAATAATGAAGATAATTATAGCAATCATGACAGTAACCACAGAATTATCTGGTAACCTCACACGCTGCAGTTGTATTTCTCGAACTAAAACATTAGTTGTCATAGAAAAAATTTCATATTGGCATCAAATCGAATCTATGAAGTATAGAATGGTCCTTATATCACACAGTCATGAGATTAGAATAATACCTGCATTAGGAACTAGCAGTTAATCGAGAAAACCGGATTTTTTCACAGCTTCTAGGCGCATCGTCGGACAAAACAACACAATCAGGACGTTGCCAATTGTCAGTTGCAGTGGTCTGCTGGGTTGACCGTAGTTTGAAAATTGCGGGGTATAGGTTCGATTCTCACTCATGGCGTCCATTTTTAACATTCACGAAAAGATCTAATTCACCTATGTAACGCCAAGCCCAGAATGTTAGGTCGCACAGTGGTTCAGAATCCGCATTAAACACAGTATCACTTCACTACCAATAACGTCAGAGCCTGTTTAAATGGCGCCATAACAAGGGCG
The DNA here is from genome assembly GCF_023864275.1 of Schistocerca cancellata. Classification (NCBI taxonomy): domain Eukaryota; kingdom Metazoa; phylum Arthropoda; class Insecta; order Orthoptera; family Acrididae; genus Schistocerca; species Schistocerca cancellata. The sequence goes on from NC_064630.1 coordinate 408,217,410, forward strand.
CCAGCAAACTAGCACTAAAAAGTTGATTTAGGGATGGTTATTTCGTTCACAGTGTTCATATTTAATTTGAACTTGAGACGTTGCAATTTTTGGTCCTCGACTGGAATTCGAATTCGGATCTCTAGGAACGGAACGTATCTGGGTTGCAATCGTGGTCCAGCACAAAAATATTCATAATTTCATTTTACACCCTAGCATGTGCACACTGACCTACCACCAAAAAATAATTTGCATATTTAATGTCTTTTCATGAATAGTCAACAATACCGATAGGTACAGTTATTTCTAGTGAAACATGCGAGCATCTCACTATTGGTGAGCAAGTATATTTATGGATGGGAAACAGCGACACTACACGACGGGTTCGATTCCCGGGCAAGCAAAACAAATTGCACCCTCATCTCATGCTGATACAGCTCGCTGATGGTAAATAAATTCGATTTATGACATCTGATTTTACTTTGTTAACAATCCGATAACGTGCTGGGTAGAAAATCACGTCACAACATTTTAAATCATAGCATTCCAATTTTCAGCACATGCATACTTGGTTACTCGTGAAGGAGAGTATATTAAACGTCTTTCGTGGTCAGTTAACAGGGCGATAATTGTTTTGATGTAGTAGAAACAATTCCGTCATTTAGTTTCAAGTTCAGATGTGTTAACTAATACTGGTGAAAATCTTATATTTCACGTCTCTTTACGGCTAGTCAAAATTGATGATTGTTGCCTTGATAAAGTCCCGGGCAGGTGCGAAAGTGTATTTTAGTTAGTAGTGGCTACGTCTGCTGAGTTTCTGGTCAGATCCAGAAAAAAAATTCGTCATGTCATTTATAGTTCAAACATGTGGGCAAATAATTCTTCATGAATAATTAGTACAGTGACGTTACTGATTATACTCCATTAATATTGCGGTTTCTATAGAGGGCTTACTGGTGTTTATCGCGTTTTCTTTAACTAGCTCCTTTAACGACCAGTTTATGCAAAAACCAATCGTCACTGGGTCATTTAGCAGGTACGGAAAAACCTTATACAGAGGAAAAATTCTTCGAACAGTCATAGGCCTTTATTAGTCCAGACATTGTCTCAGAATATCTTGTTCATGCAAAAATTTTCTTTGTTTAAGGATTGCTATATAGTTTATGTGCCACAGATAATTGTTTCAGATTGTAATGAGATGGTAACGCTTTTGAAAATCATTGCAGCATATACGAGCGTTAGGGACGAACTCATCTCTAGTTACGTGTTTTTCTAGTTTTTGCAGTATCATGTACATCACACTGATTGCCTTAAAGAACAGTGTTGTCTAGTGGTCTCTCGTGGTATCCATTTTGTATAGTCGAACGACTGTACCGCAAAGCGATTAGGGGACACTCTAGACAGCTGCGTTGTTAGTTGCATGCAAATCAGGCGGATCACAATTCAGGTCGTTCGTATACTTTTGCGCATGATAGTACATATATTTAAACGAATTATAGTCAGAATAACATCTACTGGTATTCATGTTTTGCCGTGATCAGTGATCATTTTTATCTTATTGCTGAAAGGAATTTAACCGCAATAGTAAGATTTTATAGCGTTTCAGTTCGACTAAACTGTATGCAATTACATATTGATATAATCTAACACACTGAAGAACCAAAGAAACTGGTACAGTTGCCTAATATCGTGTAGGGCCCCCGCGAGCACGCAGAAGTGCCACAACACGACGTGGCATGGACTCGACTAATGTCTGAAGTAGTGCTTGAGGGAATTGACACCATGAATCCTGCAGGGTTGTTCATAAATCCAGAAGAGTACGAGGGGGTGGAGATCTCTTATGAACAGCACGTTGCAAGGCATCACAGATATGCTTAATAATGTTCATGTCTGGGGAGTTTGGTGGCCAGCGGAAGTGTTTAAACTCAGAAGAGCGCTCCTGGAGCCTCTCTGTAGCAATTCTGAATATGTGGGGTGTCGCATTGTCCTGCTGGAAATACCCAAGTCTGTCGGAATGCACAATGGACATGAATGGATACAGGCGATCAGACAGGATGCTTACGTACGTGTCACTTGTCAGAGTCGTATCTAGACGTATCAGGGGTCCCATATCACTTCAACTGCACACTCCCCAAACCATTACAAAGCCTCCACCGGTTTGAACAGTCCTCTGCTGGCGTGCAGGTTCCATTGAGTGTCTCCATACCCGTACACGTCCATTCGCTCGATATAATCTGAAACGAGACTCGTCCGACCAGGCAACATGTTTCCAGTCATCAACAGTCCAATGTCGGTGTTGACGGGCCCAGGCGAGGCGCAAAGCGTCGTGTCGTGCAGGCATCTAGAGTACACGAGCGGGCCTTCTGCTCCGAAAGCCCATATCAATGATGTTTCGTTGAATGGCTCTCACGCTGACACTTTTTGATGGCCTAGCACTGAAGTCTGCAGCAATTTTCGGAAGGATTGCACATCTGTGACGTCGAACGATTCTCTTCAGTCGTCGTTGGTCTCGTTTTTGTAGGATCTTTTTTGGCTGCAGCTATGTCGGAGATTTGATGTTTGACCCGATTCCTGATATTCACGGTACACTAGTGAATGGTCGTACGGGAAAATCCCTACTCCATCGGAGATGCTGTGTCCCATCGCACGTTCAAACTCACTTAAATCTTGATAACCTGTAATTGTAGCAACAGTAACCGGTCTAATAACTGCGCCATACACTCGTTTTCTTCTACATCTACATCCATACTCCGCAAGCCACCTGACGGTGTGTGGCGGAGGGTACCTTGAGTACCTCAATCGGTTCTCCCTTCTATTCCAGTCTCGTATTGTTCGTGGAAAGAAGGATTGTCGGTATGCCTCTGTGTGGGCTCTAATCTCTCTGATTTTATCCTCATGGTCTCTTCGCGAGATGTACGTAGGAGGGAGCGATATACTGCTTGACTCTTCGGTGAAGGTATGTTCTCGAAACTTTGACAAAAGCCCGTACCGAGCTACTGAGCGTCTCTCCTGCAGAGTTTTCCACTGGAGTTCATCTATCATCTCCGTAACGCTTTCGCGATTACTAAATGATCATGTAACGAAGCGCGCTGCTCTCCGTTGGATCTTCTCTATATCTTCTATCAACACTATCTGGTACGATCCCACACTGTTGAGCAGTATTCAAGCAGTGGGCGAACAAGCGTACTGTAACCTATTTCCTTTGTTTTCGGATTGCATTTCCTTAGGATTCTTCCAATGAATCTCAGTCTGGCATCTGCCCTACCGACGATCAACATTATATGATCATTCCATTTTAAATCACTCCTAATGCGTACTCCCAGATAATTTATGGTATTAACTGCTTGCAGTTGCTGACCTGCTATTTTGTAGCTAAATGATAAAGGATCTATCTTTCTGTGTATTCGCAGCACATTACACTTGTCTACATTGAGATTCATTTGCCATTCCCTGCACCATGCGTCAATTCGCTGCAGATCCTCCTGCATTTCAGTACAATTTTCCATTGTTACAACCTCTCGATACACCACAGCATCATCTGCAAAAAGCCTCAGTGAACTTCCGATGTCATCCACAAGGTCATTTATGTATATTGTGAATAGCAACGGTCCTATGACACTCCCCTGCGGCACACCTGAAATCACTCTTACTTCGGAAGACTTCTCTCCATTGAGAATGACATGCTGCGTCCTGTTATCTAGGAACTCCTCAATCCAATCACACAATTGGTCTGATAGTCCATATGCTCTTACTTTGTTCATTAAACGACTGTGGGGAACTGTATCGAACGCCTTGCGGAAGTCAAGAAATACGGCATCTACCTGGGAACCCGTGTCTATGGCCCTGTGAGTCTCGTGGACGAATAGCGCGAGCTGGGTTTCACATGACCGTCTTTTTCGAAACCCATGCTGATTCCTACAGAGTAGATTTCTAGTCTCCAGAAAAGTCATTATACTCGAACACAATACGTGTTCCAAAATTCTACAACTGAACGACGTTACAGATATAGGTCTATAGTTCTGCACATCTGTTCGACGTCCCTTCTTGAAAACGGGGATGACCTGTGCCCTTTTCCAATCCTTTGGAACGCTACGCTCTTCTAGAGACCTACGGTACATCGCTGCAAGAAGGGGGGCAAGTTGGCAAGTTCCTTCGCGTACTCTGTGTAAAATTGAACTGGTATCCCACCAGGTCCAGAGGCCTTTCCTCTTTTGAGCGATTTTATTTGTTTCTCTATCCCTCTGTCGTCTATTTCGATATCTACCATTTTGTCATCTGTGCGAAAATCTAGAGAAGGAACTATAGTGCAATTTTCCTCTGTGAAACAACTTTGGAAAAAGACATTTAGTATTTCGGCCTTTAGTCTGTCATCCTCTGTTTCAGTACCATTTTGGTCACAGAGTGTCTGGACATTTTGTTTTGATCCACCTACCGCTTTGACATAAGACCAAAATTTCTTAGGATTTTCTGCCAAGTCAGTACATAGAACTTTACTTTCGAATTCATTGAACGCCTCTCGCATAGCCCTCCTCACACTACATTTCGCTTCGCGTAATTTTTGTTTGTCTGCAAGGCTTTGGCTATGTTTATGTTTGCTGTGAAGTTCCCTTTGCTTCCGCAGCAGTTTTCTAACTTTTCCATCTCTTACGATTTTGCTTGGCACATACTCATCTAATGCATTATGTACGACGGTTTTGAACTTTGTCCACTGATCCTCAACACTATCTGTACTTGAGACAAAACTTTTGTGTTGAGCCAACAGGTACTCTGAAATCTGCTTTTTGTCACTTTTTCTAAACAGAAAAATCTTCCTACCTTTTTTAATATTTCTATTTACCGCTGAAATCATCGATGCCGTAATCGCTTTATGATCGCTGATTCCCTGTTCTGCGTTAACTTTTTCAAATAGTTCGGGTCTGTTTGTCACCAGAAGGTCTAATATGTTATCGCCACGAGTCGGTTCTCTGTTTAACTGCTCAAGGTAGTTCTCAGATAAAGCACTTAAAAAATTTCACTGGATTCTTTGTCCCTGCCACCCGTTATGACCGTCTGAGTCTCCCAGTCTATATCCGGCAAATTAAAATCTCCACCCAGAACTATAACATGGTGGGGAAATCTACTCGAAATATTTTCCAAATTATCCTTCAGGTGCTCAGCCACAACAGCTGCTGAGCCAGGGGGCCTATAGAGACATCCAATTACCATGTCTGAGCCTGCTTTAACCGTGACCTTCACCCAAATCATTTCACATTTCGGATCTCCGTCAATTTCCTTCGATACTATTGCACTTCTTATCGCTATAAACACGCCTCCCCCTTCACTGTCCAGCCTGTCTCTGCTGGGCTTTGCCGACCGTATCGCCGTATTCTGCCTATTTAGAAATCTCTGTATTTGAATACGCATGCCTATGCCAGTTTCTTTGTTGCTCATTGTACTTATTTACATTAAAATGCTGTCCATAGTGAATCGACTGTAGATTTATTTGCCATTAAAAATGTTCAATAAAATATCTAATACACGCTTGACAACCCATTCTTTGTATTATAAACATTTTGTTCTACAGTTGTCATGCTATACCACTAGATGTATGGTTAATAAATGTACTTTCTGTAGAAAGTGATTTTGAATAAATACATGTTACCTGTGATTTACAGTCTATGAAAAATTTAGACCTAGAAAACATGTGTACAATCTGCGACTGATATTCCTTCAGTATCATTGGAGTAGACATGTGGCCTTCTTTCGTAGCTTCTGTCGGAATAAGGCCCCATTGCAATTTAAACATTTTCATTCATGTAACATTCTAATAACGTCGTGAATGCGCTGTACAATAATTGTAATTACATGTGATATTTCACATGTGATTTTTGGCAAGCTTTGTACATGTTTTCATGCGTGTACGTATCAGTGCACCTGTATTAAAGTTTTGCGATCTAATTTCCTTTGTAAAACAGATAGCATGAAGAAGGCTGTCGAATCAATATACAGGTATATAAAAATTAATATGTTAGTACATGAAGATGAATGTACCTCCAAAACCACAGACTGCCAATCACTGGTTTTTGTGTCTGTTGCTACCCTTAATTCCCCAGTTGTACAGGATAGCGGCTGTGCGATGACAGCTGTTGTGAGTGTGGGTACATGAGTGCTTCACAAGGTAGTCATCGTATCGCGGTAGTCACCAGTACATCTTCTGCCTCTTTCGTATCAATCTGTTTTTCAAGGAAAAAATTCGAGTTTTTGCTGTACTCTTTTCGAGCTTATACAATGTTCTCAATTTTTTTCGAATATTATAGAACGTTCTGGAGTGTTCCAAAAGATAATTTGCAAAAGACACTTCGCGTTGATTCGTACTGCGGCAAAAACGTCAGGACAGATGAGTTGTGCATTGTAGCAAAGACAGCGTAAGAAGCCATCGAAAAGGTGTAACTACATAGGAGTACGTTATAGAGAGAAAAAAAGTAAAAAAAGGTTCTGCGAGCGAACAGTTTTAGCAACAAAAAATGACGTGGCTTAACAAACAAGTCAGCAAAGACAGAATATCATACCAAGGAAATAAACAATATTTAAATGCTTTGATTTATCGACGATCCAAGCCGAACGCGTAAACCTCTTAGAATTCCTAATTTCGCGCAATTTCCCCCGTCTGTACTCGCAAAAAAGTTTCTAAACAGCATGGAAGAAGCGGAACATAAAGCGAACAATAAAAAGGAAAGTCACTAGGTGTATCACAAATTCCATTCATTTTAACCACCGTAATTTATATTTCAGCTTTGTAAGGCCCCAATTTCCGGTAAGATTAACGTACAGTCTGACAATTAATAAATGAAGAGGGCAAACATTCTAAAGCTGCAAAGTGATTTTGAAAGAATCATGTTTCTAGCCTGGTCAACAATACGTATCTTTCGTGTGTTAAGCATATATTTTGAACAAATTAGATGCTATAAATAACGAGATGATTAATTGCTCATTTTTTCCAATTCAGGAAACAAACGGAGAAACGACCAAGCGAAGCGGGTTCTTTTCAGCTGGTAATAAGCAGTTGTTTCAAGTACAATCAAATTTCTCAAATGTTTTACAACTTTCATCATGATACATGTTACACTTCATGTGTAATTGGTACAATAGTGGAGACTGAGATTCACCTCACGTTATATATAAGTTCATTTCCTGCTTCGTAACGTCCTAAAATAATTTTCTGCTTTTTATTGGTAATCACAAGATATTTTTTCCTCCCTTTACGAGAGCTTACGATGCATTCCACTCAGTCCTGAGAGTTTCTGTCGAAAGAGAAACTTTCACAACAGGCACCAAGATGTATCTTACGTATTTTCATATGCCTTGGCAGTAGTATCTGCGAGCACCAAAAACGTTCACTGCCGTACTAGCCCACTTTATGTTTTATCAAAGAAACTGAGATTTTATTTCACGAAGGTTGCTACTGATGTAAAATGATACCTCAAAACTGCATACAGCAACCTGTTAGTCAAGGATCGCAGGCCTTCACTGCAAGGACTAAGCGTCTGATGGTATGATAGACATATTGAGTGATATGACTGTCCGATGCGTGAATGTTTTATCAAACAATCGAGACAATTTTCGAGAGAAGCATATTGGCTCGTCCTGCAGATACAGCACGTTAACTGATAAAAACGGAACGCTCTGCTCGAGATATATCATGTCACGTTTTAATCGGAATTCGTCATGATATCTGGATTCCGTGCAGATTGTATCAGTCAAATGATATTTGGTTCTGCGCTTTCAAACCACTGACAGATGTGTTTTCGTGTCCCTTTAATGAGAAATTCTATATATATATCATGCTCTACTTTGATGAAATCCTTGAAAGACTGCTAATTGATGCTAATTTGCCTATATAACATTTTATGTAGCTATGAATCTATTTAGAAAAGGATGATTAAATCTATTCCTAATAAATCAACTAATTTATTTACCTCAATTTGTTACATAGTTCTGTGCGCGTCTAATCAGTGTATGTTTCCAATATAGTAAATTTCTACCTCATGGTGTAGTTAATTCTAAATGAATTTAGCGTAGTTTTAGGTTGCAAATAATTTCCGAAGTGTTAATTAATTACTAGTACTTCTATTTCATTAAGTATGGACTTGTTCCATGGACCATTTAAATGATTTTTTTGTCGAAATAACGTGGAACGAGTCAGTATACAAGATACGTGTGTGTGATTAGTGTTAACATTAATGAACACATTATTTTTTTAATCCTACTCATGTAAATACACTTAAAAACAAGGATGTGCGTTTTTTTCTCCATTTTTTTACAGGCTACCAGAGTTTAATACAAATACGCGTATGGAATAGAAGGCGTTGCTCAGAGAAATGATTCTGGGTTAGATTTAAAACTTACTTTGCCGCCTGTCATATATTTTATGTTATTGAGCAAATGATCAAAAATTTTTGTTGCTGTATATTGAATTCATTTCTGAGCCTCTGACAAACTTAATAATGGCTAATTTGGTAATTTTTTGCTCTAGTATTGTACGTATGAATATCACTGGAACAAAACTGAAATATGCAAATAACTAATACCGTGAAGTGGGCTGTTAAAGACTAAATTTAGTTTTTTTTCATATTACAGGAATCTGATAACCAATAGCACCACGAATTACGATGCCTTCCCGTTCCATTCTAGAAAGGAGCGCGGCGGGAATGATTGCTTGATTGCCTCTGTGAGCGCTGTTATTAGTCTAATCTTGTCTTCGTGATCCCTATGGGGGATATAGGTAGGAGGATGTATCATTTCCCTAGATTCCTTACTTAAAGCTGGTTCTTGAAACTTTGTAAGTAGGTTTTGTATAATAGACCGAGGTGATAAAAGTCATGGGATACCTCCTAATATTGTGTCGAACATCGTTTCGCCAGGCGTAGTGCCGAAACTTTAACATGGCGTGGACTCGAACAAACCGTTAGAAGTGCCCTGCAGAAATTTTGAGCCGTGGTGCCTCCATAGCCGTCCATTATAGCGAAAGTGTTACCGGCGCTGGACTGTGTGCACAAACTGATCTCTCGATTATGTCCCATAAATGTTTAATGGAATTCGTGTGGGGTTATGCGAATGGCGATATCGTTCGCTCGTATTGTCCAGAATGAACTTCAAACCAACCGCGAACGATTGTAGTCCGGTGACACGGCGCACTGACACCATAAAAATTCTATCGTTGTATGGAAACACGAAGTCCATGAATGGCGGCAAGTGGTCTCCAAGTAGCCGAACATAACCATTTATAGTCAATGACCGGATCGGCTGGACCTGTGGACCCAGTCCATTCCGTGTAAACACAGCCCACACCATTATGGAGCCAGCACCAGCTTTCGCCGTGTCTTATTGACAACTTGGGTCCATAACTTCGTCTGCTCTATATTCGAACCCCCCCCCCCCCCAAATCAGTTCTTACCAACTAAAATCGGGACTCATCTGATGAGGCCACGGTTTTCCAGTCGTCTAGGATCCAACCAGTATAGTCACGAGCCCAGGAGAGGCGCTGCAGGCGATGTGCTGTTAGCAAAGACACTCGCGTCGATCGTCTGCTGTTATAGCCCATTAACGCCAAAGTTCGCCGCGCTGTCCTAATGGATGCGTTCGTGGTACGGTTATTTCACGCACAAATGGTTCTCTGTTAGCACTGACAACTGTACCCAATCGGCGCTGCTCTCGGTCGTTAAGTGAATGCCTGAAATTTGATATTATCGACACGCTACTGACACAGTGGGTCTTGGAATACCGAATTCCATAACGATTTCCGAAGTGGAATGTCCCATGCATCTAGCTCCAACTTCCATTCCGAGTTCAAAGTCTGTTAATTCCCGTCGTGCGGTCATAATCACGTCAGAAACATTTTCATATGTATCATCTGGCTACAAATAGATCCGCCAATGCAGTGCCGTTTAATACCTTGTGGACGCGATACTATCGCCAACTGAATATTTGCATATTTCTGTGCAATAACTTTGATCACTTCAATGTAGTTAACGTATATATTAAAGTGTCTGCACGTTTAAGTTTACCTGCATTTCCGTGACGGCCCCTCGTGGATCGAACATACCAGTGATTATTCGCGGTGCCCTGCTTTGTATATGTGTAGTATTTATTGGTACTCCTATCCAGTATGAATTCGATTCTCTTGAGCAATATTCTAGGATGGGTCAAACGAGAGTATTGCAAACAATGTCCTTTGTAGACTGAACGATTTTGCCAATATCCTACCAGTGAACCGTAGTCTGCTTTACATGTAAGTGAGACTATGTGGTTATTCCGCTTCATATCCTTTCAAATTGGTATTTGTATGAGCTGAATGATTCCAGTTGTAACTTATTGATACGTTAGTCTTTTGATACTGCCTTTATGTGAGTTACGAAGTGCGTAGTTTATTTTTATTGTTTTTTCACTTTTAAATCAAGTTTTCAATCTTATATATGCATTTTATACATATACAGGCATACATCTGACCTGCTTATTGTGACATATACCGCTATACAACAATGTTGTCACAAGGTGCCTTAATTTTAATATATAAAATGATTACCGCACTCCAATGTACAACACAATATTGACCTGTGAGTGGGCGATGAACGAGGAAGCTCTTTACGTGAGGAAAATATAGTAGATAAAAGTAGCATTTCGTGTACTAATTATCTGATTATGAGATTAAGATAACAGTGTATATGCAACTAATTATTGTCACAGCTTTCAAGATATCGCAATATAAATAAGACACGCAGGTCACTTGCACGATTCACTGTTTGTGTACAATATTCCGTCCTTTACTGCAGCAGAAATGGGAAAACTCAATCAAGCATACAGTGTTTCGCGACAAATGCAGCATTTTCCTGCTTTTTGCTTCGCAGGGAAGCAGATGGAGCTTTGCGAATTCTCTAGACCAGAGAAAAATGGAACGGTACTATTTAATAGTCCCTGTTATTCTCCTATGGCTGCAATACGTGACTTCTAAGAAGGAGGAGAGGGCGGAAGGGCCCTAGAGGGGAGCCGTTAAGTACATCTCAATGAGAATTTGTGGAACCAATCAGAATAGATTTCAGTCGAGACACTCACCCCATACAGCTGCTCACTGATTCACATTCTGTATTCAGACCACCTCAAATCTTTTCTATACATAACGATTTTCATCGACAGTGACCCGTGTACCTCCTGCACGTTTTCTAATGTCACCCAGTCATATTCTATTAGGTCGCCGGATCAATCTTTTCTTCTCTCTTAAATATCTATTAAAGGTCCGTCTCCATAGCTGAGAGGTCAGCGCTGCAGAATACCACACGAGAGGCCTGGGTTCGTTTCCCGAGTGGACTGGAGATTTTCTCCGCTCAGGGACTAGGTGTTGTGAAGTCTTCAGCATCATATCGTTCTCATCGGCACGCAAGTCACCGAAGTGGCGTCCACTAAAAAGACTTGCACCAGGCGACAGGTCTACCCGACTGGAGGCATTAGCCACACGACATTTATTTATCATCCATTAAAGAATTTTCTTGGTATATCTGCCACCAATTTGCATGACTACGTGTCTTGCACAAGTCTATTACACTTTCGTTACTGTCGCGTCTACTACTCCAGTTCTCTGCTCGATTTTTTTTGTTTTCCTGTCCCTGACCATAATTCCCAACAGGTACCTTTCAGTTTCTTCAACCTCGGTCTCCGAATTATTTTCTCTTTAAAAATTCGCACCTCACTGCCAGACGTTGAAATTCACTGAAAAACTTCTGGATAAGACTTATTTGAATTAATTGGAATCATTGTTTTCAAAACATTTCTTAGTTTATCAAACTCACAACAGGCTATTTTTATTTTCCTGTCGCACCCCCAACTACCATAAACGCAAAAATCATGATCTGGTTCCAGCACTTCATTGTTAACATATACTATTTTCTTTTTGATGTGTTCATTACAGACGCAAGTATAGGATGCGGTTGTGATCGCAGGGATCTCATAGTTTATTACTGCCCTCCCCCCCCCCCCCCTTTAAAATACAGCTTGCTGTCACGAGCACTTTTAACGAGTCGTAGATGCTTAAGATACTCGTATTTTTAAAATGATGAGATATTGTTAATACTGTATCAAAGAATTTTACACAACTTGTTTACGTCAGAGCTTAGCACATCTATTCAGTATAACTTACAAGAAATGAGATCTCTCGTAAATATATCATTTGGAAAGCATTCGTCCAAAAATTTGAAAAGTGTTAATGCCTGTGTCCTGCGGTTGTTCTAAGATCAGTAACAGCAAAAGCTTTGTCAATTTCATAATTTGTATGCTATGAAATCGAAGTGCGCAGCGAGTATTAGTGGCGTTGCACTTAGCTCTAAGATTGCTCCATAGAGGAGGAGGAGGAGGTTAGTGTTTAACGTCCCGTCGACAACGAGGTCATTAGAGACGGAGCACAAGATCGGGTTAGGGAAGGATGGGTAAGGAAATCGTCCGTGCTCTTTCAAAGGAACCATCCCAGCGTTTGCCTGTAGTGACCTAGGGAAATCACGGGAAACCTAAATCACGATGGCCGGGCACGGGATTGTTCCATAGAGGATCTGTGCTTAGTGCAGGGATTGGCAATCGACCGCCAACATAAGCAAATGTAACGTCTTGCGCATAAATAAGCAGAAAGACCCATTATTGTACGATTACACGATGCATTATCTGGAATTATGCGTACGGTGCGTTTGAAAGTGGAGTCATCACACAAAATTGATCACAGTTAAGGCAGATAGCTGACTGAGATTCACTGGAAGAGTCCTCAGTGCAGTCAATGCCCAATGAAGGCAGCTTACAACATCCTCCTTCGACCAATACCTAAATGAAATGATAATTAAATCAAGACCATAATCTGTCGACAGGCGTTGATATACATCAACGGGGACAGTTGAAAATGTGTGCCCTGACCGGGACCCGAGCTTGGGATCTCCTGCTTACATGGCAGACGCTCTATCCATCTGAGCCATCGAGGGCACAGAGGACAGTGCGACTGCAGGGATTTATCCCTTGCACGCTCCCCGTGAGACCCACATTCCCAACTTAATGTCCACACACTACATTCGTAGTGCCCCTGCCCATTACACTCATTATTCGCGGCAGACAATCTTATCGAGTACCGTAAGAGTTCGGGTAATGCGTGTGCATCCAGCACAGAAGAAGAAGGTCAATAGCCGGTTACCCTTAACTATATGAAGATGGTATCTGTTCTTTCGGATATGTCCGCTTTCCCGCTTACTAAATGAACCAGTAATGAAACGCGTTACTCTTCTTTCGATCTTCTATGTCTCATTTATCAATCCTATCTGATGCAGATGCCAGACTGACGAGCAGCATTTGGGTATTGCATGACGATGGTATCTGTTCTTTCGGACAGATACCATCTTCATACAATACCCAAATGCTGCTCGTCAGTCTGGCATCTGCATCAGATAGTACTGATAGATGAGACATAGAAGATCGAAAGAAGAGTAACGCGTTTCATTACTGGTTCATTTAGTAAGCGGGAAAGCGTCATGGAGGTGTTCAGCCAACTTCACTGGCAGATGCCGCAAGAGGGGCATTCTGTGTCACGGAATGTTTTTCGTTCAAATTCCGAAATCGCACTTTCCTAGAAGCGCCAACAATTACACTGCTCCCTCCTGCGTGTATCTCGCGAAAAGTCCACGAAGATAAAATCAGAAAGATTCGAGCTCAGATAGAGGCTTACCAACTATCGTTCTACCCGCGAATCTTGTCTGGTACAGGGAAAAAGGGACGTGACAGTGGTACACGAGGTACCCCGCGCCACACACGTGGCTTGCGGTCTGTTAACATGCTAACACGTGTCTGCAGACTACCGCTATGTGAGGATGCAGTTGGGGCGAGTGTTGTATCTTCCAGTCTCTTCTCCTACGTTTGGGAAAATCCGTCTTTCTCTTATTTTTTCTTATGGGAGCATCTTTCCCTTTCTGTATATTCTTTCCTCAACTTCCTGTGATTTGCCGGTTGCACCTGCTGGGCTCATAAAACTTGTCAGTTTCGTTGCTGGTCAGCTCGTAAATCAGTGCCTTTTTCTGGCTGGAATATTTTCTACAGCCAGTGAAGGCCACAAATCGGTTGACGTGGAATAACCCACAGGAACGCAGCTGAAAACGATCCTGTGTTCAGTGTACCCCTCATGTACTCTCCTCCCCCGCTTCCCACCCCCTCCCTTCCCCTGCATCCACACACCAAAGGAGATGGAGCAGTGGTTATCACACGGGACTCCCATTCGGGAGGACGACGATTCATATCCGTGCTGGCCACCCACATTTAAGTTTTTCAGTCAAATTCTGAGATGGTTCCTTTCAAAGGGCACGGATGATTTCCTTCCCCAGCCTAGCAACAAATGGAACTTGTGCTCCGCCTCTAATGTCCTCGATGTCGACGAGGCGTTAAAACCTAATTATTCTTCCTTCCTTTTTGGATGCGCGCCCGGTTAATTGTACATTGTTTTAATCTTATTACAACTGACTGCAACTCTACTTTCGTACTTGATCTGTTAGTATTTTCCTTTTTTGTTCAAGTTTATCTGCACTAGAAGAAAACAACAAAATATAATCAGCGAAAAAGAGTTGGTTCAGATAATAACCATTAACATTTATTTCATCGTTCTTCTAGTTTAAAGGGTGTGAAAACTTCATCTAGGGAGCTGAAAGAAGTTTCAGTAATACCGAACATTCTTGTATTGTATTGTATTGTATGTAACCGGGGACCTAGAAACGACGGAGGGGCTTCGTCCCCGCCGTAGCGCTCAGTGGCTCACAACCCCACAACAGGCTACAGCAGTCCACTCACCCCACCGCCGCCCCACACCGAACCCAGGGTTATTGTGCGGTTCGGCCCCCAGTGGACCCTCCCCGGGAACGTCTCATACCAGACGACTGTAACCCCAATGTTTGCGTGGTAGAGTAATTATGGTGTACGCGTACGTGGAGAAAGTGTTTGCGCAGCAATCGCCGACATAGTGTAACTGAGGCGGAACCAGCCCACATTCTCCGAGACAGATGGAAAACCGCCTTAAAAACCATCCACAGACTGGCCGGCACACCGGACCTCGACACTAATCCGCCGTGCGGATTCGTGCCGGGGACCGGCACGCCTTCCAGTGCGTTACACCGCACGTCCTACTGAGCGAGCTACCGAACATCCTTACCTGACTCCCCTTTTATTCTGAGTTTCCTACTGTCTTGATTAAATTCAATGAAAGCAAGTATCGGTTAAGTTTCTGTTTTCATTTACTGGAAACTATCGCTGTATCTTCAGTAGCTGCCTTGTTCTATTGCAGATATTTTTTCTTTGCTTTCTTCGTACCCGCAAAACTGATACTGTTTACGTAATTACATTTGTTACATAACTAGTCTTTCGTTTATGTCCACATTATTCGTTTCTTCGCTTTTACTCAGAATCTTACAAAATGTTTGATTAATAGAAAATCTAAAATTGTTTACCTCAGTCACATGCTTACACCTTGTGTACTCTTTAATAAAACATAGTGAATTATATTTTTAGTTCAGAGTGTACCTATTGAAACACATTTTCTTCTTGTTATCTTCTGGAATAATGTGTCAAAATTCTATTAATGCCTGAGATTTCTGAGTTAGTAGGTACTACAGAACTCGTTATTTTTATCTTACAAACCTTTCTCGAAAACACGGCAGATAGCAACTGATTGGGGCTGACCACACTCCTACATTGTCAATGCTGCCAACTATTGTCTCGTAACAAATATAATTAACACGAAGCTTGCTTTGACAAAACGGTGTCGTGTACGAATTAACAGAACTAAAGGTCTACAAAAATAGTGGCAGACCCTCAGTCAGTAGCAACCAGGAAAATATAAAAAATGTTTCATTGTCTCTTTAGAGACCGCAAAAAATCTAATATTAGAACGATTTGATGCGACCTATTATCATTGCCAATACGAAGAAAAATGAGACGGATGTTTTGTACTCCTGACTTTGATAGGCAACAAAGAAAGAAAATAGAATAAATCTCATCAACTGATGAGTACTTATTTTCTGTTTACTGTTGCAAGAAACGAATTACATGATTAAAGCTTTTATGGTTGAAGGAAACTCATCGAGTTCAGAACAGTTCCATTTTTTTTTTTTTTTTTTTGTTCGAAGAGAAAAACTTGTTACCCACAGAAATGTTTGTAAGGCAGAAACGGTAACTCATGACATTTAGAACGATAGTACAAACCGGTTGATACATTGAATCTGGTTAGATCAAAATGGTGTCAGTTGAAATATGGTGACTGTGACCTGCTGAGCAACAACTTAGGTAATCACTAGGAGAGGGCAGTTATCAGACACTAGCTTATGTTTCAGATTTAGCTCACTGGAAGTAGTGTGAAGCAGGGAAGAGACAGATTTGATAATCCACTTCTGAATTAAAGCAGGTAGTGACTGATGAATCAGGCCTCGTACCACGCGAATATTACAAGACCGTCTAAAAGCTGAATAGCGATGTCCTTACCTGCATATGGTGGCAGAAGGCAGGTACTTATTCTTGTTCAGGTGTTTATAGCCATTATTCTAAAACATTTTGGAGATACTTTTAGTGTTGATAAAAGCGTTAAAAGTGTTTCAGAACCATGTTCCAGATGCATAAGTGTTCCGGTGTAACATCAAGCGCCGGCACGTTGGCCTGGAACGGTACATCAGAGAGGGCTGTGAGGCGACGTCAGCCAATAGTACGCTGACTAGGACGACACCGAGACGGGAGCGGCATCTACACGAAGAGAATATCATCGCCGGAGTGGAAGATGAGCCGTCATACAAATGCTACAGCAGTGACTTGTGAACCGCTTTGTTTCGCTTGCATTGAAATTCTATAAATCAAAGGACAATGATTATTTGCAGGTCACCATTTGTTTGCGACTCACCTTTGTCAATACGCAAAGTTAAGTATTGTCAGTTTAACTTACTGTAATAAACTCCATTAATACGATTTGCTTGAATTTTTGTCTAGGGATCCGAAAAAAACAGCTTCCTTGGCACTCAATATTAGACGAGTGGGCAGCATACTACAGTAAGAAACTGTGGTGTTACACGAGAAATGAATTTGTTCTGTCATGTACAACGAAATAATACCGTCTCTTCAGACAGTAAATTTATGATCAATATTTTTCATGTGCACGCACTTTTAAACACACGTAAATTCGAGGTGGTTGGAGAACAGCTTTTCGCTGAAGGAAAATTTGATATCACTATGAGAATGTAAAGGAAAACATCAACCAGATGCACTACCACTACGAAATAGAACTCCTGGAATTCTTTCCAAGTGCTTTGTTTACGATTAAAAACGTATCTGTTACATGCAGGCTCTTTTAGATAAAAATATTACAAATGAAACATGATTTCATTGATTTGCCGTCAACTGTTCAAGAAAAGATTCATGTCTCTCCCGTATTGTGACGCACATTATCGATAGACAAAGATGAACACTGACAGTCCACTTGTTTAGTTGATCTGTAGGTGTGATTACAGACGATAAGCTTCAGACCACGAATAGAAACGGACATTAACTACGTGCAGTTCCGCGGCGGTGGGTGATCAAGGCCGTCGAGAATGACTCACAAGGCTGCTCGTGCAACAGGTTTTCCAGCGTCATCACAACAAAATGAGTACTGCTTATACAGGCATCACATTTCTTAGAAGTAACGGACAATATGGAAGGAGTGAGAGGGAGAAAAGGACGAACAAGGCGTTCGGAATCTCCGCAAATACTTCTCCGGATACGTTGCTGATTCCATCGGCTCAACAAGTCTTGCCTGAAGTGAATATGAAGGAATCATATCTGCAAACCCGCATTCCTGTAATTTCAGAGGACACCCCGCGAGAATTGTTTTACCGTTGCTAGAATTTTACGAAGTAAATAGTGTCAGCACAGTAGCATCCTCGTCTACTCGCTCGCTTTAGCAATGGGGTGATAGGAATCGTAAAGAGAATCTGTTGAGACCATACATGCAGACTGTAAAATGTTTTTCTAGGGCTGTAGTGTTTATTGACCTGCGCTTTCGAAAACAACAGGATTTTGGAAGTACGACGTGTAACTTATTAACCTGCATGGACAATTAAAACTTATGAAACTAAATTTAACTCCGGAGGAAATTTACTAACAAGTTTAACCATATTAGCTTGGAAGAACTTTGTTTCATGACTAACCTTAGAATAGGTTTCTATTCACTTGTCAAGGATCCACCCTCCGGTCCTTAAGCTGGAGTTTACTGGTATTTCTTCTGTTTGTAATCATCTTTACTTTGGTTGAATCTCTTCAGTATATTGTGAAATTACCTACGCTAAGGATGAAAATGTCTGAGCCCCATTCAGCAATATATAGCATGTCACAAATCCAATTCCTGGATTTCATCAATGCAATGTGATTAATTTCATTACTCCAGTCGACTCCGGGTCTCTGGTTCCGACGTTAACTCATTCTGTTACGTTTTGTAATTATGAGGGGAGCAAATGGAAACGGGACAGACGGAAGAAAGGTAAGTAACTTGTTTGTTATTTCAAAAGTAATCACCGTAGCTGTTAACACATTTATCCCACTGTGATACAAGACGGTCAATGTCGTCATGCAAAAATGTTTACGGTTGTCTACGGAACCGTAATCGTACGTAGGCGTCCATCTCTTCGTCCGAAGCAAATCGACAGCCACAAATGTCTTTCTTCAAGACACTAAAAATATTGAAATCACATGCGGAGAGATCGGGACTGTATGAAGGATGTGTAAGCTGTTCCCAGCGAAACTTCTGCAAAGAACTTGAAACAAATGAGTGCGGGTCCATACTTTGCCAAGGTTGTTTCAACTACTCTGAAGATGTTTCGCTGGGCGCCTCTTACGCATCCTCCATACAGTTTCGACCTCTCCCAATGCGATTTCCATATTTTTGCTGCCCTGAAGAAAGACATTGGCATCTTGGTGACTATTGAAAATGTGTTTTAAGATATTGCTCTCCCCACCACTTTAAGGGATACAATGTCAGGAGACGAAGTATAAAAATGTATATAATAATCGGAAGAAGTTATCTGAAAGCTATCTCTATTTTCATTTATATTAGTATTGACTTAAAAGATTTTTACTGCATACTAAATTTGTTCGAATGTATATTAATCTGGCAGCAAAAAGAAAAAATTTATGTATAAAATGTCTCATCGCGAAAAATGGAATTGACTCGATACAAATTTTTGGTTAGATTCAACGAGTCTGTTGTTAAGTATAATGATAGACTTTGTTTTGATAATCGATAGTGAAATTATGTCACAAAATACAGTAGAAGGTGACTGTCTACCTTACTAATAACACACTTCGGAAAATACCTAGGATTGTCATAAGTGATCCAAGGCCAGTCCTGAAGGCGACAGGAAGCTGCATGAGCACGGTATTTTGCTCGCATCGCGAAGTTGCCATGAAACGCTGATGGCAGACGCCCGCACATAAATTGCGCGACTGGTAAAAGACGCGCATGTGGTGTTATTGAGCCGCCACTGCAACGGCATTTTGTAATCATCAGCAAAGCTTTCCATAGAAAGGATGTAGGTCAACCGCAGAATTCCTCAATTGTAACTGGTGGCTTGGAATTGCCAAACACGATCCCTCGAGACGAGGTATTCACCAGAAGATAATGTCACCCACAAACTTATTGCTGAATAAATGATCGCATGAATTTTCAGAAAAATGTAATTCTTTTTTTAGGCAAAATGTTGATGGAGTCATTGATTTTATTCGAATCATTGATTATTACGTGTAAGATAAACAGCAATCAGACCATGCAGCGAAGATTCCAATAGATGTTGCTCTGTAGTAGTTTTTTGTAGTTACGTAAGCGGCCTTATTAACGAATGACTCAATCGCCACGCAAATACCGGTACGACAGGAGGAGAGAGTATGTGTAATTGTACGAAAAGTCAGAAATTATGCCATGCAGCCATTTTTAGCTCTTGCAGATGTCAGCGACGCATTTATCGAATCCTGGATACTGCAGATCGGCGCAGGCTTTTATCCGCAAGGTCAATATTACTGCGGATATCCACATTCGTGCTCACCTCTGCCCGTTAGCGTCTCGTCACCACAGACCTTACGGCTTCCTTGTGGTCACCAAACGTCATAGGGCGCAGAGATCAGCACAGACGCACTAAAGACTTCCGTCTGATGTTGGAAGCATGGACTGTGATTCAGAGAGAAAAGAACAAAGCAAGCGGTGGAAACATGTGGTTTCATCATCACTGAAAAAGGCGAAGACGCAACCATCATCGTATAAGGTGATGCTGAGTACTTTTTTGGACTGCCATGGTATGGTGCTAACAGATTATGCTGGTAACGGGCAAACCGTCACAGGAGCACACTACCGAAATCTAGTGAGTTGGTTACGGAGGCTGTCAAGATGGTGTCACAGCCCCAGCTCACTCTGCACAGGACACAGTCACCGCACATGTTGTTTCTTTGTGCAATCGGTTTTGACTTATACCCTCTTTTTGTTTTTGTTGTTGTGGTCTTCAGTCCAAATACTGGTTTGAAGCTACTCTATCCCGTACAAACCTCGTCATCTCAGAATAATCATTGCAATCTCTATCGTTCTGAATCTGCTTATTCTATTCATCTCTTGGTCTTCGTCTACGGTTTTTACTCTGCACACTTCCCTCCATTACTAAACGGGTGATCCCTTGATGTCACAGAATGTGTCCTATCAACCGATCTCTTCTTTTAGTGAAGTTGTGCCACAAATTCCTTTTCTCCACAATTCTATTCAGTAGCTGCTCATTAGTTCCGTGATCTACCCATCTAATCTTCAGCATTCTTCTGTAGCACCAAATTCTAAAGCCATCTATTCGGTTCTTGTCCAAACTGTTTATCGTCCATGTTTCACATCCGTAGGGGGCTAAACTCCATACAAATACGATAATCATAGAAGCATAAGAAATGAATTAAAATTTGTGCTGTGGTAAGGACTGAAACACAGGTCTCCTTGCTTACTAGGCAGAAATGCTAGCCATTACAGCAACGCAGCACCATAGCCAAGATTGTTGCACGAACTACCCAAGTCCAATGCCCTCCACAACATACACTTTAATTCATATCTTCAGGTTGTTATCCCATTCTTAGGTCGTCACTATTGCTGAGGTTCTCCTGCATTGGAATAGCACCGCAGCGTTGGACGTAATGGAAAAATCCTGTACCTCAGGTGTTGCTCATCTATAGAGCTTATAATTAATTACTTAAGTAGGGTGGCCAGGATTCCAGTCCCGGCAAATTTTAATTCATTTCTTCAGCTTCCATCATCATCATAAATAAATATGAGACTGAAACGACTGACAAAATTTAATTATAAGATCCATACAAGTACTTTAAGCAAATACGCTTACATCTGTAATCGATGCAGCAAATTTCTTTTCTTCAGAAACGCTTTTCATGCTATTGACTGTCTACATTTTATACTCTCTCTACTTCAGGCATCATCAGTTATTTTGCTGCCCAATAAATAAAACTCGTCTACTACATTAAGTGTCTCGTTTCCTAATCTAATTCCGTCAGCATCGCTTGATATGATTCGACTACATTCTATTATCCTCGTTTTGTTTTTGTTGACGTTCATCTTATATCCTCCTTTCAAGGCATTGCGCATTCCTTTGAGCTCCTGTTCCTAGTCCTTTGCTATCTCTGACAGAGTTACAGTCTCATCGCCAAACCTCCAGAAAATTTTATTTCTTTTCCTAGAACTTGAATTTATACTCGTAATTTTTCTTTTGTTTCCTTTACAGCTTTCTCAATATACAGATTAAAGGACAATGGCGACAGGCTATAAACCTGTCGCACCCCTTCTCAACGACAGCTTCCCTTTCATGTCCCTCGACTCCATAACAGCCGACTGCTTGCTGCACAACCTATAAATAGCTTCGCTCCCTGTATTTTACCCCTGCTATCTTCAGAATTTCAAGGAGAGCATTCCAGTCAACAGTATCAAAAGCTTTATCAAGCTACAAATGCTATAAACGTAGATTTCCCTTTCTTTAACCTACCTCCTAAGATAAGTTCTAGGGTCAGTCCTGCCTCGCAATGTTCCTAGTTTTCTCCGAAATCCAAACAGATCTTTCCCGAGGTCGGCTTCTAACAGTTTTTCCATTCTTCTGTAAAGAAGTGTTTTGCAGACATGACTCATTAAACTAATATTTCGGTAATTTTCACACCTGTCAGCAACTGCTTTCTTTGGAATTGACATTATTACATTCTTCTTTAACTCTGAGGGTATTTCGCATGTCTCACACATCTGGTGTCCCCTGTTTTCTCCTGAAATGGCACCCAGAGACTTCTTACCCTTCCCTCGGTTAAAGCAACCGTTGCGTTGCAGGCATTTCTGCGCTGACGACGAGGTGATTTTGGAGGACAGCCAGAATGCAAACTTCTACGAACAAGAACTTCGCCAAATCACCCATCGTTGGGAACAATGTGTCGCATTGAAGGATGAGTGTATAGGAGGAATAACACCAACACCAAATTTCATAGTCGCAGCCCCTCGTACACCGCCTGGTAACAGATGTATAAGAAAGGTAACCGTCAAAAGCCTGTAATCTTTACTTCTCCAGATTCCAGATTATAAGAACACATGAATCAGTAGACATCTCTATTTTGATGTAACAGTATGTTGAATGCTCTGCAGGATATTACGCGCTTGGTAACCAGAGGAACAAACTTGGATTGAAGTTACAGTGCAGAAATTGTTGCCCTGACGACGTATGAACTACGCGTGTATGTCTTGATTCGCTATAGCTTGTTTTGAAAGACCGTTGGATAGTTATTTTCTTTGTTATGTCACTGCTCGGTGCAGCTAAACAAACAGTAACATCGTGGGAAACAAACGGACGAATTCGTAGCAAGGCCTGGCTGCCGGTTGCCTCGGTGGTAAAAGCGTTTCATGCAACGCTGCTTTGCAAGACTTCGATTCCACTAAATTGTCTTTTTGAAGAAGTGATTGAGCGAGAAGAAAAGCTATTCACTATATTATTCTTGTGTACATCTTTTTTTCAATGTCAATCTTTGTGCTACAACAGCTCCCCTTTCCACAGCGCAAATCGTTAGTGTTTTCATATTACTTAGTTCTTAGCACATCCGGGGAAAACCTGTTTCACTGCGTTCCAGGAAAAATTTTTGCAGTGATTTATTTCTGTCTTTCTATTTTTTGCCTAATATCACTTTTTATGTCATTAATTTCAGTTGTTTCGCTATAATCTAACTATTACGATTCTCACGAGTGCAATTTTCTTGAACGTCCGTGGTAAAATAAGAACTCATCTGAGTAAGAAAGGCCACTAATACCTGCTCTCTATTGACGAAATTTACATGCCTGCTTATCTGCAGTTGTCATGTACTTAAACGGCCCTTCTTCTATTTTTGTTTCTGTCGATTTATTTCCCTTCATTAAAAGGGTTAGTCACAAAAAATCTAAGTAAAATAATACTGTTTAACGTATCTAAAAATAACAGTTATATCAACTGAAATAATATTTGTCATAACGCATAAACAAAATTAGTTAGAATGCTCTATGCTTTAAAATGCTGCCTACATTTCAGATTAGGTTTAAGCACTTTCATTTGAGACAAAGTAACAAAAACTAAGAACTAAGTCGCTCACGGCACAACTATGGATGCAAATAAGCGCTAATGGCCTCAATTTGTCAAGACCATGAGAGCAAGCGATTAGTCAAAAGAAAATTCTTTAACTATATAAAATAGTTATTGTGAGCAGAATGTCAAGTTTCTCCTTGTCAGTAAAATCCAGATAACGCAGTAAGTATTAGTTATGAGGCCACAGATGTACTATGTACAAGAATATTCAACCGTGAGAAGAATTCTGAAAATTCTTGCATTTCAAGGATGGTACACCTTCTAGCACCCATATTTTGAAAGTGGGAATCGTTGTTCGGTCTGTATAAATAACGATGTGTACTTGATATAAAGTAAATATTAGATCATGTTACAGTCAGCTGATTACGTCAGGCATATATGTCAACAAGGTGCCGCAGCAGTGAAAGATGCCATTCTACGTTGCTTGAAAGTGGAAGTTATGTCCTCTTACACGTAAAATAGGCCTCTGACCTTGAGAAGGACAAAAAAATGTCCCTGTTTTTTGTCCTTTAGTATGCTTTGTCGATATCAATCACTGGAATGGATATGCCACTTTCGTGCTAATTTAACGCGACCCGAATCGATATTGACAGCAAGAAATTTGAAGACGGTAATTAATACGGTTGTGCTATAAAGACGATGTAAATGTCAGGTTACAGTGTCATTAGTGAGAATAAGCGTTAAATGTCAAGCTGGCGCTGAGCATCAAGAGCCAAGTACCAGACATTTCGTAATAGAAAGTCAGACAGATTGTTCAGCATTTCTCTTCAGACTGTCATGTTTCGCTGTGAAAGTCACATCGCCAATAGGTCATTATAAAACTGAAACAACAACGGCCAGCATATAACTGATTACGTGTAGCTTTGTTTTGTTATCATAGACGTAAGAGGCGGGACTTTCGGGGCAAGTAAATGAAGTGAGATTTTCCCTGTCCCCCTTTGCAACCCTTCCATCATACTTAGTTTGCCAAATGTTGAAGACATCGTCTCTCTTTCACAGAGAGGGGTTTTTGTATTTTTTATACGCCACCGGAAAAAAATTTGTACACCTCTTTAGAACATTCTAATTCACTCAAGATTTACTGATACAACAGTGCTTACGCAGTACATGAAATGACTGCATTTACAGATCAATAGAACAAGCGGTTCTGAGGTACCAGGTATCGACTCACAGTGAAACATCCATATTAATAAGTCTTGTTGGTCTACATCTACATTTATACTCCGCAAGCCACCCAACGGTGTGTGGTGGAGGGCACTTTACTTGCCACTGTCATTACTTCCCTTTCCTGTTCCAGTCGAGTATGGTTCGCGGGAACAACGACTGCCGGAAAGCCTCCATGCGCGCTCGAATCTCTCTAATTTTACATTCGTGATCTCCTCGGGAGGTATAAGTAGGGGGAAGCAATATATTCGATACCTCATCCAGAAACGCACCCTCTCGAAACCTGGACAGCAAGCTACACCGCGACGCAGAGCGCCTCTCTTGCAGAGTCTGCCACTTGAGTTTGCTAAACATCTCCGTAACGCTATCACGCTTACCAAATAACCCTGTGACGAAACGCGCCGCTCTTCTTTGGATCTTCTCTATCTCCTCTGTCAACCCGACCTGCTACGGATCCCACACTGATGAGCAATACTCAAGTATAGGTCGAACGAGTGTTTTGTAAGCCACCTCTTTTGTTGACGGAATACATTTTCTAAGGACTCTCCCAATGAATCTCAACCTGGCACCCGCCTTACCAACAATTAATTTTATATGACCATTCCACTTCAAATCGCTCCGCACGCATGCTCCCAGATATTTTACAGAAGTAACTGCTACCAGTGTTTGTCCCGCTATCATATAATCATACAATAAAGGATCCTTCTTTCTATGTATTCGCAATACATTACATCTGTCTATGTTAAGTGTCAGTTGCCACTCCCTGCACCAAGTGCCTATCCGCTGCAGATCTTCCTGCATTTCGCTGCAATTTTCTAAAGCTGCAACTTCTCTGTATACTACAGCGTCATCCGCGAAAAGCCGCATGGAACTTCCGACACTATCTACTACGTCATTTATATATATTGTGAAAAGCAATGGTCCCATAACACTCCCCTGTGGCACGCCAGAGGTTACTTTAACGTCTGTATACGTCTCTCCATTGAGAACAACATGCTGTGTTCTGTTTACTAAAAACTCTTCAATCCAGCCACACAGCTGGTCTGATATTCTGTAGGCTCTTACTTTGTTTATCAGGCGACAGTGGGGAACGCCTTCCGGAGGTCAAGGAAAATGGCATCTACCTGGGAGCCTGTATCTAACATTTTCTGGGACTCATGAACAAATAAAGCGAGTTGGGTCTCACACGATCGCTGTTTCCGGAATCCATGTTGATTCCTACATAGTAGATTCTGAGTTTCCAAAAACGACATAATACTCGAGCAAAAAACATGTTCTAAAATTCTTCAACAGGTCGATGTCAGAGATATAGGTCTATAGTTAGGGAGAGGACATCGGCTGGATAAGTAATTGTCAGTGTCAATGAAATTCACAAACAGCCGTGTAACTTAAGATGTTATTTTATTTTATTTTGAAGGCTACCAGTTTTAGCGTTTCACTAAGCCATCATCAGGCCCCATGCGCTACGCTCCAAATAAACGAAAATATCATATAGTGCCATAAATCCTTATGTGTCGTGAATTCAGTCGTCACACTAGTGCCTCATTCGAAGACTTGATAGCAGCTCTTAAGTTACATGGCTGTTGGTGAATTTCATTGACATTGAAAATATTAATAACTGGTGTAGCCTCCACGGGCGGCAATACTGGCACAGATTCTGGCATCCAAACGATCGCACAGATGGCAAATACTCTCCTGCGTACTTTATTCCATTCCTGCTGGACCTGTTCGCATAGTTCTGTAAGAGCTGTTGGTTGACGGGTAACACGAGTCACTTCTCGATCCATCTACACTCCTGGAAATTGAAATAAGAACACCGTGAATTCATTGTCCCAGGAAGGGGAAACTTTATTGACACATTCCTGGGGTCAGATACATCACATGATCACACTGACAGAACCACAGGCACATAGACACAGGCAACAGAGCATGCACAATGTCGGCACTAGTACAGTGTATATCCACCTTTCGCAGCAATGCAGGCTGCTATTCTCCCATGGAGACGATCGTAGAGATGCTGGATGTAGTCCTGTGGAACGGCTTGCCATGCCATTTCCACCTGGCGCCTCAGTTGGACCAGCGTTCGTGCTGGACGTGCAAACCGCGTGAGACGACGCTTCATCCAGTCCCAAACATGCTCAATGGGGGACAGATCCGGAGATCTTGCTGGCCAGGGTAGTTGACTTACACCTTCTAGAGCACGTTGGGTGTCACGGGATACATGCGGACGTGCATTGTCCTGTTGGAACAGCAAGTTCCCTTGCCGGTCTAGGAATGGTAGAACGATGGGTTCGATGACGGTTTGGATGTACCGTGCACTATTCAGTGTCCCCTCGACGATCACCAGTGGTGTACGGCCAGTGTAGGAGATCGCTCCCCACACCATGATGCCGGGTGTTGGCCCTGTGTGCCTCGGTCGTATGCAGTCCTGATTGTGGCGCTCACCTGCACGGCGCCAAACACGCATACGACCATCATTGGCACCAAGGCAGAAGCGAATCTCATCGCTGAAGACGACACGTCTCCATTCGTCCCTCCATTCACGCCTGTCGCGACACCACTGGAGGCGGGCTGCACGATGTTGGGGCGTGAGCGGAAGACGGCCTAACGGTGTGCGGGACCGTAGCCCAGCTTCATGGAGACGGTTGCGAATGGTCCTCGCCGATACCCCAGGAGCAACAGTGTCCCTAATTTGCTGGGAAGTGGCGGTGCGGTCCCCTACGGCACTGCGTAGGATCCTACGGTCTTGGCGTGCATCCGTGCGTCGCTGCGGTCCGGTCCCAGGTCGACGGGCACGTGCACCTTCCGCCGACCACTGGCGACAACATCGATGTACTGTGGAGACCTCACGCCCCACGTGTTGAGCAATTCGGCGGTACGTCCACCCGGCCTCCCGCATGCCCACTATACGCCCTCGCTCAAAGTCCGTCAACTGCACATACGGTTCACGTCCACGCTGTCGCGGCATGCTACCAGTGTTAAAGACTGCGATGGAGCTCCGTATGCCACGGCAAACTGGCTGACACTGACGGCGGCGGTGCACAAATGCTGCGCAGCTAGCGCCATTCGACGGCCAACACCGCGGTTCCTGGTGTGTCCGCTGTGCCGTGCGTGTGATCATTGCTTGTACAGCCCTCTCGCAGTGTCCGGAGCAAGTATAGTGGGTCTGACACACCGGTGTCAATGTGTTCTTTTTTCCATTTCCAGGAGTGTATCTCACACGTGCTCGATTGCAGTCAAGTCCAAAAATTGCGCTGGCCACAGAAGTTGCTGGACATCCTGCAGAGCACGTTGAGTTTCAGGGGTAGTGTATGGGAGGGTGTTACTCTAGTGAAACAACATATCACCTTCCTATTGCAAGAGCGGCAAAAGAGTGGGTATAATTCCATTCTGCACGTACCGAGCGCTGGCTAGCGTCCCCTCGAGAAACACCAAAGTACCAGGAGTTGTAGCTTACCGCACCAGAGCCAGTGTGTCTCGAACGAATGCATTCTACGAGACGACGATCACCAGGTCTACGTTGTATGCACAAACGGCCATCACTTGCTTGCAAGCAGAATCAGCTTTCATCAGTGAAGACCATGGCGCTCCATTCCATCTTCCAAGTGGTCTTCTGACAGCA
Organism: Schistocerca cancellata; assembly: GCF_023864275.1. Classification (NCBI taxonomy): domain Eukaryota; kingdom Metazoa; phylum Arthropoda; class Insecta; order Orthoptera; family Acrididae; genus Schistocerca; species Schistocerca cancellata. Next base: position 408,245,841 of record NC_064630.1, read on the forward strand.
CCAGTCGAGCCTTGCACGTGCATGCTCCGACGTGAGTGGAAGGCAGACTAGATGTGTGCGTGTCTATAGTCCCAATGCTAATAACCGATTCGCAACAGATCTTGTTGACATGTCTGGCCTCACAAGCTCTCATATCTGTGCTGTGGTAACTATACGATCTGACACTTCTGTCCTTACGGTACAATGATCCTCGCGGACGTCTGCGCTGTGTGGAGGTCACGTGACCACTGATACCAGCATCGATGCTCAACTGAAGCAGCACATCCAACTTGTGTGGAAATTATCCGAAAGATCCATCCCCTTTCAAACTCGCTCAGTTTGGTGTCGGAAGCACGAGTGCATCTCTGTGGCATGGTTGCCTGCTTGCTTCTGACGTTTACTGTAGCTACATTGCTCGCTTGGGGAGAAGTCCGCATGGACCCTTTATTATTTAATAGCGACATTATTTCTCTATTAAATCTTCATTCTGGGCGATCTAGGGATACAGTAAACTGGCTGTGGTGCATCGGTAAACGATACTTGACTCCCACGAGAGGATCCATAGGTTTACTGTAGCTACATTGCTCGCTTGGGGAGAAGTCCGCATGGACTGACTGTGACCATTCCCTTTTAAATGGCTGACACAGATGGCGCTCTGGCAGCTATGCCAAAAGCGCTAACTGTCGTCGGATGGCATTGAAACCATTATCAGTACATCTACTATGCCATCATCGGACAAAAATCGACGTCGTCTTTCCAGGTGTTCTAACTTTTTTCCGGCTGTGTATTTCTGTTAGGTATGGTATTTATTCAGAACTCAGACATCTATCTTTCAAAGCACTTCAATGCATCTCTGAAAAATTCTCGTAAAACAGACTTTGAAGTCTTCTGACTACTCTTTAATAAGTTAAAGTCATTTATCCGAGGCTCTGTAGTAGAGAGCTGGCCTGTCACGTTGTGAGCCTGGGTATGTTTTTCGGCGGATTTAAACATTTAAACCAAGGTGCATGTTCTATAGTGTTTCCGCGAAGCGGACACTACATAAAGATGGTAAAAAACTTAGTTTTTAATGTCTTTTAATTCATGCAATCCTGATTAACAATCATTTACCGTAGTTAATTAAGAGTTTATATTTGCAATTAAACCTGGATTTTTATTTGGAGTATGTAATTAGAATAAGAACTGCATTTTTCATAAAAATGACAATTATATATGTGTTAATTACCGTACATATGATGAAACTGATATTTAAATTACATAGGTTCTCGAATTCAATGTTTCAAAAACGAGAAAATAATAACCGAAACGAAACTCGCTCCAGTGGTAATCAGTCTTGGTTTTTTTGGCAACTTTATGTATTTTGCGCTTCACGGAAATGCTCGTAGAGCAAGCAACTTTGTTTAAAACTATCAGTCTGCTACGAATTGAACGCAGACATCCGACACGGCAAGCTACCGCTCTACCACAGACCCACATCACGTGTCGAAAAATCGACCTCATCTTAGCATATTAAACATGGTCGGGAAACTTCGAAGTCGATTTTCTGGAGAACTTTCCAGAGTTGCACGGATCTGCTTGGGAACCGTGATATTTGAGTTCTGCACCTCATGTCACATAGATACAAAAATATTACAAAAATCCGATTATAATATGATCTTCTCAGCTAGCCATCTACCAACGTCATTACCGTTGCCGCTCCCGCCTCTCTCTGGTAACGAAGGAAACAAGTACAATAAGTTCAAAAATAACTATTGAATTTTTAGTTCTTTGAGAAAAAAGTAAAATTTTAGTAATTTTCTGTTTTGTACGAGGGTAGATTGGAAAGCAACGGACAATAATTTTACTACCAAAAAGTTTAATAGGCAACAAAACAAAAAGAAAGTCACAAATGTGCTTATATCTTTTACTTATTTTTCTACATAGTCCACAAACGTTCTCAGCACATTTCAGTTTCAATATGTCCTGTTCGTAGAAGTCTATTTGGTTGGAGTATAGCCATCTGCAGACTGATAATTTCACTTTTGCATCCATCGCTTAGCGTTGTTCAAGTGGCTCTAAGCACCATGGGACTTGACATCTGAGGTCATCAGTCCCCTAGACTTAGAACTACTTAAACCTAACTAACCTAAGGACATCACAAACATCCATGCCCGAGGCAGGATTCGAACCTGCGACCGTAGCAGCAGCGCGGTTCCGGACTGAAGCGCCTAGATTCGCTCGGCCACAAAGGCCGGCGCTTAGCGTTGGAGCGACAGGAATTTTTCATGGGACCAGACAGATGAAAGTTCGACGACGTAAAGTCCGGACTGTATGGTGGATGCGGGAGCACCTCCCACCCAAATCTGGCGATATCCTCACGAACGTGAGCAGCGAGGTGGGGGCGAACATTGTCATGAAGAAGTCTGACACCATCAGTATCAATGTTGTGGCTTTTGTCACGAAGGGCATGACGTAACTTAACCGAAGTTTTAATGTAGGCTGTAGTATTCACAGTGGCTCAATGTTTAGCAAAGTCCATCAAAAACACACCGCGTGTACCCGAGAACGCTGACACAAGTACTTTCTTAGCAGACTGAGTCACTTCGAATTTTTTTCGTTCTAGCGAACCAGGATGTTTCCATTCCATAAAGGCCTTTCGGTGCTAGTTGCCTACAACTCATCACCAGTGATGTTCCCTTTTAGAATTTCGTGCCCTTCTATGGATTGGTTGTGGTTGTCTGGCAGGTTCTTACGTACACAGCGAGCACTAACTTTACGAAATTTCAGTGTGTCATGAACAATGTCGCACACCGCACCACTGAAAATGTTACACTGCTGCGATAAGGTTAGTCGTTGCGAACGCCGGTCGTTGACGACTGCTGCCTCAATGGCTGCGAAATTCCGCAGGGCTGCGGCTGTTACCGGCCGCCCGGAGTGTGGCGAATCACTAAGGTTCACACGGCCCTCTAGGAAGACATTGCTACTGTCCATACTGTCGTCCCGATACACTACGCACATACCCTTGTGAATTTCATTCACTTTATGCCCTTTGGCTCACAAATACCGAACTACACTCCACTGGTGTTCACAAGCTGACGACAGTAACATGCGCGCCATGTTTGTTTCATAGTTTAGGCTTCTCTCTCTAGAGCTGCACGTGAAAACGAAATACCCTCCGGCAAACTTCGAACTATATCGACATGAAATATAAACATTCCAGTCGCAATATCACGGGGAAAAAATTATTGTGCGATACTTTCCGCTCTTCCCTCATATTATTCATCACACATCTGCTCAAAGAGCGCAACGCACTAGCTTGCTAGACGGGAAGGTGACGCAGACCTGGTTACAATCAGTGCAGCGGATTAAGGAACGTGGCCGGCCGCGGTGGCCGTGCGGTTCTGGCGCTGCAGTCCGGAACCGCGGGACTGCTACGGTCGCAGGTTCGAATCCTGCCTCGGGCATGGGTGTGTGTGATGTCCTTAGGTTAGTTAGGTTTAAGTAGTTCTAAGTTCTAGGGGACTTATGACCTAAGATGTTGAGTCCCATAGTGCTCAGAGCCATTTGAACCATTTGATTTTTAAGGAACGTGTCTGGCGCAAGGGCTACCCACATTTATGTTTCCCGTCATTCCCCTAAATCGCTTGCGGCAAATGCCAGGATGGTTCCTTTGAAAGGGCACAGCCAATTTCCTTCTTCATCATTACCTAATCCTAGCTTGTGCTGCGACTCTAACGATATCGTCGTCGACGGAACGCTACACTTCATTCTTTCTTCCTTCTTCCAAACATGCTGCCAATTCCAAATGTACCACTTTCTTCCTTGCGCAAATTCTGAGGCTTCGCTAGTAATAGCGGGTGCCCAAGTTGGTTATAGGTCTGAGAGTAGGGGCAGATTATGACGTCGTTTTTACTTAATAACAAAGACACTGGATATCCAGATCTTTCGGGACAAAGCTACATATGTAGAGGATTTTAAACTGAGTTTTCTGAGCTAAGAAAAAAGTGGTCGGCAACAAATACTTCACGTACTTGGGGTAGGTTGCAGTAGAAACAACACACAACCGTCTGTGACGAATTGGTGCAAATGGCTCTGAGCACTATGGGACTTAACATCTGAGGTCATCAGTACCCTAGAACTACTTAAACCTAACTAACCTAAGGACATCACACACATCCATGCCCGAGGCAGGATTCGAACCTGCGACCGTAGCGGTCACGCGGTTCCAGACTGTAGCGCCTAGAACCGCTCGGCCACACCGGCCAGCTGTGACGAATTCTAGATTGTTTGTTTTCCTATAGCGTTACATGTCGTAATAGGTGTACGAAACACCGTTACACTGCCTCGTCTGACTGTGATATGTCCTCAATACAAATCTCACAGTAGTGGCGTCTGGCGCCTCTCCCAGCTTGGCGCCCGAAGCGGTGGCTTGTGTCCCTTTGGCCTCAATCGGACCGTGTTGATAGGATCTAGCAGTACGCGTCACCGTACAACAGAAAACAAGTATGTTAGAGAGATGGTGTGGTAAAATTTTGTGGGCTGTTCTAACGCTTACTTTCAGCCAGAACTTGTTGTTAGGTGTAGGTTGTTTACGTCAAAAATGTCATTTCTGACCGTTAACTACTTTCCTCAACGTTCTGTTTAGGATCTTCTACCACCTTTATAATTTTGATACTAAAGGTTTGGGGCACATAGACATTGGGACTGTGACCAGTTACCATCCAAATTTTCATACAAAACAATAAAATTGTACTGTCAAAATACCGCCCTAGCTATTTATATTTCCACTTTACAAAGGAAGTAGCCATGCGATCACATCGATTTGTTGTTGGCGGCAACCCTACTCCGGGTTCAGACTCCGCCTTCGACAACTACAGGCGATCATTACCTCTATGTCGTAACCTCACAACATGTCCAGGTATGTCTGCTATAAAAACTACAACAGAGTTCGAAAGTTAACCACAATTACCAAAAGAGGAAACTGGAATGAGGAAAGCTGAACAGTTACTGTGAACGACCGTTTTTTTTTTGTTTACATTATAGTGTTATACCTAAATATTTCTATTATCTATGCCATTCCCTTAAATGGCATAAAATGCATATATTATATCTCCAGATTTATTTACTCATATTCAAGAATTCGTCTATGGTATAGAAGGAGTTGTCAAAGAGATATGATTTCAATTTGTTTATGAAACTATTACTGCTGTCTGTCAGACATTTTATTTCATTTGGCAATTTATCAAAAAGTTTTGTAGCAGCATATTTCACCCCTTTCTGTGCCAAAGATAGGTTAAGTAAAGGATAGTGTAGGTCTTTCTTTTTTCTGGTATTGTAATCATGAATGTCGCTGTTGATTTTAAACTGGTCCATGTTGTTGAGAAAAAATTTCATTACTGTGAAGCAGTTGTAAGAATTCCTAACCTGGGATCACTTACGGACAGTAGTTTATTTTTACTGTATTCCAGAATTACATTGGGTTCCATAAAAACTTAATTATGTATATATATGGTTCATCCATTCCTGGAATCGAGAATGTTCACGATTTCTGCCTGTTATCGATACCGATACCAGCAAGGTATCGGTACAGAAAATTCCAATATCTTATTAAAATCTCTCCAATAGTTTCAGAGAGTAACCAGGATGTATAAAACAAAACTAGCGGCAGTCTTCAGCTTGTATATACAGACACAGAATATTTAATAAATTATTTTTTATTTACTAACTAAAACATGATTACAACTTACATTTTATGTTTTCTTGAATTAGTATTTTCCTATTATGCTTTTGACGGATGATGACTGCAATGTAAGCTATATTTATAATGGAAAAATATATTTTAAAGTGACATAATTACAGTTTAACAATTTTCGACATGAACGGTCGTAATTACGTTGACTTAGAAGCTTAAATCTCTTACATCGTCAAATAACTATAGAGTTTGTGACATAAATCTGCACTTGATTCGCCAACCTGTTTGCGAGAAAAAGGGATCTCAAAAGACGGACAGACAAACAACCAGATAAAAATGACAAAAACAAATATTTTGTTGTACGATGTGATTGCAAATTAACAACTTTTGGATTTTTTCCTTTACTTGTACCTGAAATCTAACTTCTTACCAAATCCCGTGATTCTAGATCAACCGGAAGTACTCTACAGGTTATGATGAATCAGTTTACGAGTATCCAAATATGTGACATAAATGGTCGTATATTTCGCTTGGTTTCACTTGGAAGCTTCTTCTTTTTTACGTCGCCAAGGTACCGCAGACCTTAGTATGTGAGATAAAAGTCAACTTGATACGCCTACCCTTTCCTCAGAAAAACGGATTTGAACAGTCCGACACACAGACAGACAGATGGCCAACAAAGTGACCCTACAAGGGTGTGTGTGTGTGTGTGTGTGTGTGTGTGTGTGTGTGTGTGTGTGTGTTTGTCTACTATGCAGTCAGTCAGTGTAAACACTGTTTGTTATACATGCACAAACGCACACGGATACAGACAGGCAGAAAAACAACTATAAACAAAAAATCGGGAAAGCTGTCATCATTTATAGATCAAATCATACACTAGACAGTGAAAACGGCAGTTTTATTAATTTTGTAGAAAACTACAGCGACTCTGCACGAAAAACGCGACTTTTTAACTGGTTTTGCACATGGGACAACTGCACGATCTTAGAGAACTGTTTTACATCTGAATACCAATACGCCACAACGAAAAATCATTTTATATTCGAGGACAACCACTGACGATACCCACTTAAAAAAGACGAAAGGCGTCTGGTCACATAAATAAAAACTCCTGTGTAGAACGCAAAAAGGCGTTTTCTAGTTAACTGCTACAGTTTTAGTGTAGCTGCTGCGAAAAATGGCCACCACAAGAAACTTGGTGAGTAATTCTTAATATATTATAATGTTTTATACATCCAGTCTTTGCGGAACATTGTCTTAACAACAACCACAAATACATAATAGGTGAACAAGTATTACACAAAGAGAAAATGGGGGCCAAAATCAGTTAGAAATTTTAGAAATTAAAATACAAACGTGTACGTCCCCACACCTATTAGTAAACGAGCAAACCCAATTCAGTTAGTCACCTCTTTTTGACGACATCACAACTCCGGGATGGAAGTAAAACTTCGGACCTGACTCTATAAGTAGATAAAAAGTTCTTGGCTGGTGCATAACTTCATTCCTACGTATGTTTAGTAATGTTAGTGTAATTGCTGAGTTGTGTAATTCCACGTGTAATTTGTCGTAAACGGCCATTGAAGTAATTTTACACTACTGGCCATTAAAATTGCTACACCACGAAGATGACGTGCTACAGACGCGAAATTTAACCAACAGGAAGAAGATGCTGTGATATGCAAATGATTAGCTTTTCAGAGCATTCACACAAGGTTGGCGCCGGTGGCGACACCTACAACGTGCTGACATGAGGCAAGTTTCCAACCGATTTCTCATACACTGTCCGGCGTAGCCCGGTGAAACGTTGTTGTGATGCCTCGTGTAAGGAGGAGAAATACGTACCATCACGTTTCTGACTTTGATAAATGTCGGATTGTAGCCTATCGCGATTGCGGTTTATCGTATCGCGACATTACTGCTCGCGTTGGTCGGGATCCAATGACTGTTAGCAGAAAATGGAATCGATGGGTTCAGGAGGGTAGTACGGAACGCCGTGCTGGATCCCAACCGCCTCGTATCACTTCTAGTCGAGATGAAAGGCATCTTATCCGCAAGGCTGTAACGGATCGTGCAGCCACGTCTCGATCCCTGAGTCAACAGATGGGGACGTTTCCGAGACAACAACCATCTGCACGAACAGTTCGACGACGTTTGCAGCAGCATGGACTATCAGCTCGGAGACCATGGCTGCAGTTACCCTTGACGCTGCATCGCAGACAGGAGCGCCTGCGACGGTGTACTCAACGACGAACCTGGGTTCACGAATGGCAAAACGTCATTTTTCGGATGAATCTAGGTTCTGTTTACAGCATCATGATGGTCGCATCCGTGTTTGGTAACATCGCGGTGAACGCACATTGGAAGCGTGTATTCGTCATCGCCATACTGGCGTATCACCCGGTGTGATGGTATGGGATGCCATTGGTTACAGCCGGTCGGAGTGGCCGAGCGGTTCTAGGCACTTCAGTCTGGAACCGCGCGACCGCTGAGGTCGCAGGTTCGAATCCTGCCTAGGGCATGGATGTGTGTGATGTCCTTAGGTTAGTTAGGTTTAAGTAGTTCTAAGTTCTAGGGGACTGATGACCTCAGATGTTAAGTCCCATAGTGCTCAGAGCCATTTGAACCATTGGTTACACGTCTCGGTCGCCTCTTGTTCGCATTGACTGCACTTTGAACAGTGGACGTTACATTTCAGTTGTGTTACGACCCGTGGCTCTACCCTTCATTCGATCCCTGCGAAACCGTACATTTCAGCAGGATAATGCATGACCGCATGTTGCAGGTCCTGTACGGGCCTTTCTGGATACAGACTGCTGCCCTGGCCAGCACATTCTCCAGATCTCTCACCAACTGAAAACGTTTGGTCAATGGTGGCCGAGCGACTGGCTCGTCACAATACGCCAGTCACTACTCTTGATGAACTCTGGTATCGTGTTGAAGCTGCATGGGCAGCTGTACGTGTACACGCCATCCAAGCTCTGTTTAACTCAATGCCCAGGCGTATCATGTACGTTGTTACGGCCAGAGGTGGTTGTTCTGGGTACTGATTTCTCAGGATCTATGCACCCAAATTGCGTGAAAATGTAATCACATGTCAGTTCTAGTATAATATATTTGTCCAATGAATACCTGTTTATCATCTGCATTTCTTCTTGGTGTAGCAATTTTAATGGCCAGTAGTGTACATTAAGCCAAGAACCGATACATTAAGAAGTTCAGATGATTATCTATGCCTTATCATCATATTTATCTTTGCATTATCATCTTTGGAATCAGTAATGTACTTGGGCCTATAACCAGAAACCTATGTTGCGCAGTAACCATAATAAAACTTGCGAAACAAAGCAAAAAACGGTGTTTGTTTAGTTAATTTACAATTGTTTCACCAAGAACACACAGGTGGGTCAGTTAAACTGATTTTATATATTCTATTGTTATTAAAATCACATGCGATTTTGCCACGTTAAAAATAAAGCTATATTTGAAAAAGAAAGGGGGGGGGGAGAAGCCTAGACCCGTGTCTCAGGGTATTGTGGAACCTATTAAAAGATTGATACCCTCTGAGAAAAGTTTGTATATAAGGTGTCCACGCTATCGAGGTGCGTCAGACGGGAAGACCCGGCGTAGAGTTGGTGGCGTGATGTTGCAGCTCGCCGCCGCGAAGGCCACGGTTTCGCCACGGCGAGGCCGCCGCGCCTGGAATGTCGCCCGTCCACCTGCGGCGCCGACTCTGTAGGTCGCGGCTTCGCCCTCGCAGGTCGTCGACCGGCACCTTAGGCCAGGTCCTCGCTAGTACGTTATGTGGTCCACAGCCCACGCTCTATCAGCTAGCTCACGAGAGTACAGTTACATCTATACCATGGCGGTTACTGATAGGTACTTCGTGTGTCGCCAATCACTTCCCTTCTTTCCTGTTCCGTCGCAAATGGTCAGCGGGGAAAAGGATTGTTGAAAAGCCACTGTATGAGCTCCAATGTCTCCAATTTTACCTTCACGGTCTTTTCACGAGATGTTGGGAGGAGGAAGCAATACATTGGTTGACATCTGTAAAAACGTACAATCTCAGAATCTTAACAGTAAACAAATCGCCATGCAGAACGCGTCTCATGCAGAGCCTGCACTGGAGTTGGCTGAGCATCTTCGAGACGTGCTGCTCTTCTTTGGATGTTTTCTATTTCCGCTGTCAATTCTACCTGGCAGTGTATATCACTTTAAGTACAACATGTCACTTAAACATACCGGTATGCTATATTTATTTGTGTTGTGTTGTACTGCTAACAGTAAACTGCTCCAGCATACTTTGCTCATCGCCAGAAGTGTCTGTATCGAGAATTTCAAGTTAAAATAAAATTCCAGTTACATAAATAATTTAAAAATTGCTATGATGAATAAATCTTGTCGATCATTCTGTTGATGGAAGGTGGCTAGTGGCCGTTGGTCCTAAGGAGGGTAGAAGGTTGGGGGGATGTGGGATGTTGGGGGAGAGGAGTATATGGCTAGGAAAGGGCATTCACAAGAATCAGTTGTTCTTGTTCGCCTTGTTTTTTTTCGATTTTTAGAAAGATTTCCAGGTTTTCTTCAATTGCTAAAGAGTGTCCCATGTCTTTGCTACTGGTGTAGTACGGGATTCCACAGCAAGAAATACGACACAAATGACGCCTCAGGGCCGGCCGGAGTGGTCGTGCGGTTCTAGGCGCTACAGTCTGGAGCCGAGCGACCGCTACGGTCGCAAATTCGAATCCTGCCTCGGGCATGGATGTGTGTGATATCCTTCGGTTAGTTAGGTTCAATTAGTTCTAAGTTCTAGGCGACTGAGGACCTTAGAATTTAAGTCGCATAGTGCTCAGAGCCATTTGAACCATTTGCTTACAAGGCAGTCGGGAATGGAGCCCGGGCCCGTAAGACGGCAATCCGTCACGCTGACAACTTTTTTTTTTTCGTTCGGTATAGTTCGTTGCGTTTGGTCTGGGCGGACGTCTCAAGACATCCGTTAAGGCTGATCGTTGATTCCTTGACTCAGTTTTTTTTTATTACAGAGAGCACGCAGCCTTCTGACCGAACACGCTGAGCTACCGTGCCAGTATCACCTATCTATGGGGGCGGACGTTTAGCTTAATAGAATGGTATAAGATAATTTACTGAAAGTAATGTTCTTCGGCAGCTAACCTTTTACCACTTTTTGGTTAACAAATCGATACTCCGTTAAAAATATATTTAGATTCATTTTAGGTGATCCACAAATGGAGTCAGATTTCGAGACAGTTAAAAGATGTGAAGTGTTGTTCAGAAAGGGCATGCTGCATGGACCGAAATAAATGGTAATCGGATGGATGATGTTGGCTGAATACGGCGGATGGTGTAAGATATCCCACCGTAGTCCCTTCAAGGTTTCCTTTACTTGGTTTTCAGCATGTTCTTTGGCGTTTTCATGAAGCAGAATGACTTTATCGTTTCTCTGAGCATACAGCGGGCTGTAGCATATAGTCGCTATTCTAACTGAGTAATTGTGCTTCGTAGCTTTCAGTATTCACCGTCTGACCCGTTGCAGCAGCTTGCGGTACACCACATTGGCCAGGAAGCGTTTTGTCACTCACTTTGTCACTCACTTCAATATCGTCTTTTTTTTCTTCTTTTTTTTCTAATCGTCGACACCAGTTTCTGCGCCTTGTTTCCAAAAGAGTTTGTTTCCCATACTCTTCTACTAACAAGCGAGGACTTTCAGAAGCAGATTTCTTTAGATGAATCCAGAGGAGTAACAGTTCCCGTAAATGTGTAGGTACAAAGCCCGGCAAGGTACTAAATAGGTGTGTTCTTTCCGCTCTACTCGAAAGACACACATAGATCTGAAAGCCTGATATTGACTCTCTGAAGAAGATTTCTTCAGAGGAAAGCGGAAGAGTAACACTTCTCGCAAACACTGTATTGTAGGTACAAAACGCGACGCGCTCAGGGTACTAAATAGGTATGTTCTTTCCACTCTACTAGAAGGATAAACACATACCTGAAAGCCTAATGTTTCTGTTGCTAAACAGCTTCCGTGTCGCTGACCGCTATGCTGCTCCAATAAACTGATGCCCGCTCTTCGTCAGCAGCGAGAATTAATTTGAGTTCCCAAAACACGAATCTTGCAGTACAGCAACAAAATAACTTTCCCGTACCACTTAGTGTTGCGAAGATTTGCAAGCTATCAGGTCGAGCGTTGCACCACAACAACAGTTGAAACACGTAGACTTTGCTGCTTCGCTCGTCCCTGTCGTCACTCTCACGCCCTCCCCCTCCCCCCTTCCCGCCCCCATCCAACCACTATCCATTAACGGATCTATTGACATAATTTGTACTACATAGTTTCACAGCTAGTTTTAGATTTTCATTCCACTTCACAGTAGGCATTAGTCCATTCCGAACTGTACCTAGAAGGCAAGTAGCACATCGTCAAAGAGTCTTTGTCTGTAGTTTGTCAACCAGAAACTCATTGGCCAAGTCTAGGTGTAGGAACTAAATGAGCACTACCAACTCGATACGCCACTTAGAAAACTTGTCCGGAAGAATTATCACCTTAAGAAGACGGACCGTCCGAAGATGAGCACATTGAGTCATTCATTGGTCAATAATAAACAAAACCGCTGAACAATGTGTATGGGAAATCATTCAGATGCGATTCCACTGAAGGATCGGCACAGTGAGTGCGAGTTAGCCAGAGCTTCTTACTGTGTAGATTACATTACCTCAGTTTTTCAGCCACGTCTCAGGCTGCCCATTGTAATCGCACATCAGTACTCTGTGCTAGCGATATTCTCCCAGGGTCATCTTTAGGGGTAAACATCGGGAAGTTTGCTTGCGGGTTTAGTTGCACGTTATTATAATTGCATATTTCGTGTAGCACACAGATACAGTGTCGTACATATGAATAATATGCGCACTTGATGCTATTGCAGACCATATATTTGTAAAGGTATAACAAAATCTTGTTAAAATCTTCTTTAAATTATGTTCCACAGTTTGTCAAAAGAAATACTTACACTACCAATATGAACGCTATTAAATGATACAAGATGAGAAGCATTTATGACCACAAACTTAATAAAAATAGTAAAAACAAAAGTCGAAATTGTTAAGTAGGTAAAGCAAATAAAAATCTACCAAAAGATTTGCACGATTCCCATATTTCATTTTAAAAGAGAATAAAGATTCTTTTTCAACATTTCTTTTAATTTTAGATTATCTACGTAATATATTTTTCTGTAATTTTTTTGATGCAAGTGCATTTCAAGATGAACAAGACATGTTCACAATGCGTCGCCATCTGTTGGTTTAAAATGTAACACAAATATGAGATGACTGGTAGCAGTGTAATAGAAATAAATAGCCGGCCGGAGTGGCCGAGCGGTTCTAGGCGCTACAGTCTGGAACCGCGCGACCGCTACGGTCGCAGGTTCGAATCCTGCCTCGTGCATGGATGTGTGTGATGTCTTTAGGTTAGTTAGGTTTACGTAGTTCTAAGTTCTAGGGGACTGATGACCTCAGAAGTTAAGTCCCATAGTGCTCAGAGCCATTTGAACCATTTTAAAGTAAATAATATATGACAACCATTATATCCACAGTACGACCTGCTATTTTTTTATGGTACCCAAGGTGGAATCATTTAAAACTCACGGTATCTAATATGTTTTCCACGTGAATTGCGCAGACATGTAACGATGAAATTTTGATTCCTATTGTAAATTTGTCTCAACTAGGAAGTTTGTAGCAGCTTACTAGCATAGTTTGCATTCAATACTTTGATACCACGAGGAACTGCAGATACAGAGTACGCCGACATCGTGAATGTCTACGCTCATTGTAACGCAAATGTGAGTGCTAAACGAAGAATACCCCCACAACAGGGTAATGTGAACGAAGAATACTACCAGAACAGAGATTCAAAGGATTAGCGTGAATGTACTTCTCTACTTGGTTTCCGCATGGTATCAAAATGACTGGGTCAATGAGATGCAAAAGAAGCGGAGAATACTTCTAAAGCGATTGAATGCAGCCCAAGCAGCAGCTGTTAAGGAGATTTTGTGCAACTGTTTCCTACACAACGCGCACACACACACACACACACACACACACACACACACACACACACTTAAATAAGGCATAGTATGGATAACAGGACTTGTACTTTTATGACAACCAGCATCTTGCGGAAGGAAATCATGCTAGGCGGTACGAATGCTGGAAGATAAGTAATTAGTAAATACGATTTAATCCAGATCAGTATGTTTGCTGATGAAGTGGTATTTACGCACGGAGGAAAAATCATACGCAACTAAAGTAGTGTCCTAATTATAAACAAGAGTGATGAAAACTCCTAACTTAAACACAGCATAATTTTTCTGAGCGAGCTTTATGTGATGCAAAATCATACTGCAGGGATTTCACCGCATTGTTGAATATTGAAACCACTTAAGTTGCTGTTGCACTTTAGACGTAAAAAAAGACGAGCAGAGAAACAACATAGTCTCCAATGGAATTTAATATTTAAAGAGAATCAAACAATATTCGGCAAAACTGCGGCATCACCTCACGCTTCTTAGGCGACCAGCCGGAAAGTACAAAATGGGCGTCAGTCATCTGGTAATCTCTTAGCTACTTCCCTATCCGAATCCGAGAATTTAATTTCAGTTCTGGAACTGTCATCTCTATGTTGATAACGAATCGATCAACGACAGAACCCATGAAGCCACACATTTGTCGCATTTTTTCCTCTTCTTTTATGACGTGCCGTTTATATCCCGCTAGCGTTCGTCAGTGACGTGAAAAAGCTGCGTGCGTTAGTTCCAATGTGTCTAGCAGCTTAACATCTTGGTATTTCTTGCGACAAATCCCTTAACCTGGCTCCAGGTCAGTTCTTTTGGGTTCACGTTGTAATGGTACAGTGGCAAACGCAAAAATGCAGTTTTTGTATGGTGTGCGCTATGAAAATCATTGTTTTTTGTTTCTACGACACTTACCCCTCTGGTTCGTGAGTCTACATCTGTGGTATAAAACAATGGGAACAGTTCAAACAAAGAGTATTTGGTTTTTTACTTTTGTCAAAAAAAAATGGCTCTGAGCACTATGCGACTTAACTTCTGAGGTCATCAGTCGCCTAGAACTTAGAACTAATTAAACCTAACTAACCTAAGGACATCACACACACCCATGCCCGAGGCAGGATTCGAACCTGCGACCGTATCGGTCACGCGGTTCCAGACTGAAGCGCCTTTGACCGCACGGCCACACCGGCCGGCTTGACTTTTGTCCTAAAAATTAAATTGTTATGTTTTCTTAATTTATGTAACCTTTATTAATAATCTTTCATAAAATTTCGATAACCAAGAATTTATATTTTAAATGAAAACAAATTTCGAGTGCAATATGTAATCAGAAACAAGAAGACGTGCATTATTCATAAAAAATGAAGATGATTTACAATTACGAGACATGGGGATTTGAAATTGAACGAAAAAAGGATGAACCCGGCCGGCGAGACTTGAACTAGTGATCCATGAAAGGCAGTAGGTTATCAAACTACTACGTTACCGAGTCCGCTATACATTGCATAATAGAATATCAACTGCATCAAAAATTTATGAAAAACATTGAGAATAATCAACCTATTTCTCGGCACTTTTTAACCGTGTTCCACACGCGTGTTTCACTACGGAGCAGAAAGCAGCCTCAACTATATCCATACTGCGTATTAACAGCGCGACAATCAGAGCTCAACAGTACAGCGACTGTGACTGTACACGATTTTTGAAATAAAAGCTACAAAGCTAAAGCATTATTAAGGAAAACGTTGACGGCTGTTAATACATTAGAATATCTTAAAGTTTCATTTTACGTAACTTAGTAATAAGTTATCCTATCCATAAATAGGACCTACTTCCAAGAACGTAACAGCACCCAGCGTAGGTGAGCAACGGCTCCTGACAAACCATCGCCTTTGTGTTTGTTTACATCGGGTTTATCCTCATGATGAACAGAGTATATCTATATTTACTGCACTGCACACAGTACCGTCCCCCATATCTCTAACCTAGCACGGAGTGTAAACAAACAGCGCCCCTCCGTACTCGTAAATTACGAGCTCAGGTACTCAAGCAGAGCAAAATTCCCGTATACATCGAGAAATAACACAATGTCACTACTACTCCAATCAAATCATTGCTCTGCCTAACATTCGACGTCATCACAGCGTTTAGACCTTATTTTCACTCAGTGACACGTAATTAAGAAAGATGCAACTGGACGTTTACTGCTCGAATGTTCCTCTATTGTTTTTCCGCTTTTGCGCCTTAAGTTTGATGATAATGCTATTAAACTCTCTGAATGATTTACAGTCACGCGATAAGCATAGTGTCGTATGAAAGGCAGAAGGTCTCTCGATGTTTCAATGCTTTCTCGATGACGTTTCTCGGCACAAGATATCGCTAGTTTCCTATCTTCTCTATTTCCCGTGCTACCAAGTTACCTTATTTACTCAGCCTATAACACTGGGGTAACCCTTCACTGTACATGGCCTCAGTGATGTGTTTCAGAAATCAAAATAATTCTAATAGCGCTAAAAATTAGGAACTTGGTCAGAGTGGGCGTACGTGTGTGTCTATGTGACGGGTGAGGTAATTCGGAGGAGGGAAGAGAGTGTGAGTTTCCATCATAAATAAGGATAAAATGTGTTTTCATTATGGAACTTTCTGACATTAAACCTGTCTGCTGGGCAAGAACACGAACCCAAAGCTCAGAAGTTTGCGAACAGCGTTCGTTCTGGCTGAATCACCCGTGCAAACGTCGTGACACTTTTCACGGTTTTAATATGCCAGTACTTGATTCCTACAGTTCCGTACTATTTAGACGCTCTCCTGCATCAGTGTGTTTTAAGGCTTCCTCTTTTGTTATCTTATACCTGAATACATGAGACTTACGTAAGTGCTGATCCACAGTCGCAAGTAGGTAATGATTCTACGCTTCATCAGTGGGACTATGTAAGTCTGTCTAAAGGTTGGAGAAAGGAAAGGGAATACCATCTCCAATAGGACCATGCCGCGTGATGAGAGTCTCGCTTACGACTTCTTTGATTATTTATTTGTTCACATATTTGCTACTGAACTGTAAATTAGCTTAATTCAGCTGAAGATGTGAAACTGTATGACAGAGTAAAAATTTTTTTTTGCAAATTTAATGTAGTTATATTTTGTACTGGGATATGTCTTCAGTGGAAGCCATGGTTTTCGAATTATTCAAGAAAAACGCGTCTGAAGGTCACTTTTGTACGATTTATTTAATAATTCTAAAACTATGGCCTCTAGCGAAAACGTATGCCAGTACAAACTTAACTGCATTACATTAAAAAAAAAAGGTGTTTTTCTTTTTTTCTGTAGAACTAATAGTTTGTGCATAGCATGCGAGAAAACATGAAAATATCGCGCGTGGGTTTTGAAGGCGCTAGTGGCTGCACAAAACCATTAGGTAGAATCTGTTGAATCACACTGTATAGTTACATAAGATCGGTTTCTTATCAAAGATCCTACTATTTTTCTTGTGAGGTTAAAAATAAACAGGATGCAGGAATTTTATGTAAATACTCGTAACTATGTATGTAATGTTTAATCATTTACATATACACACACTCCTAAATGTTCTGAAAGGGGATGGAGAAGATTCTGAAAGGAGGTGGAGCCGTCACATTTCGTGCACTTACCATGTACAGGAGTGACGGACACCTTTCATCGGTGTCGAGAGTTATTTTGGGACTGTTCAGTATCAGGACTGGATCATCCAAGCTATTGTGCAGTCCTGCTTTCAACATTCCACCGATGGATTCTTCTTTCCAGACGATAATGTAAGTCTACACCATTCCCACCTCGTGACTACCTTCCTCCAGGAGGCGGAATCAATCGAAAGGAATGACCTGCGATACCAGCTAACATGAACCAGATTGGCCCCAGTTGATACATAACAGTACGTAGTCACAAGCCTGCTTGCTCACTAGATGTCCTCAAGAGAGCGTCTGTTGAAGAGTGGGACATGCTTTAGCACCAACTTCTGGACCAACTTGTGAACAGCATGTTAACAAGGTTCCAAGTCGTTACAGTGCGCGATGTGGATAAAGATTGTACTGAATGTTATCCAACAGCCGGTTTTGAATTTTTAGAATTTCGTAATGCTTGTTCTTCCATTCCACGCTCCCCTTGAATTTAAGCCCACAAATGTTGGCAGACACACAGGTGGCATGAATACTCTTTTGAGCAGCGTATGTTCCTCCTCTCGTTCTGCACATGGAATAATGGTCTATGTTCACGATGTTTGTCCCGCGAGACTCGTTTATGTTATTATGTTTATGTAGGATGGTATATAAGGAAGATGGTCAGAGACAGAAAGATTTTTGAAGCAGACGAAAGCAACTCTGTTTCTAGAAACCAAGGAATCGTCCTTCAACGAGAAAATAATTTAGCATGGAAGATGCTTGGCTAACGTGAAAACTCAGTGCAAATTATTATCAAGATGAAAAAGGAATTTTGTAACGATTGCGTCAATAGAGTACTCAGGAGTGATAATTATCTCGTTGAATACTAACATGCATCAGCGCTGCTTTATTGCGGTAATGGATGGATTCATCTGTCACTCATCTAACATCTGATTCGTCATCTCGCCGCAGCTGCTGTATCTGTAGAGCCACTTATGACTATAAGTGCCATATGAGAGAACAGGCGATGGAAATGCTAGTAAAAGATTTACCGAAGGAGTAGAGTACTTTGGTGCCCGAAAAGAAATGCAGAGCACGCACTTCACTTCGCCGAACAGTTTGAGGAGTTATTCCCAACTCTTTATTAATCAACGGGGTTGCGTGTGCTTATTTGAGTTACACGATTCCTGCATAGAAGCGCGTACATTTAAAACAAAATCTTGCTTATGTCGAGTACATCGTGAAAGGAAGTCTGTTTGATCTTGGGCTTGAGATTCAAGCTAGTACCCAATACTAACGATTTGACGAAGTTTGTGTGCGTGTTGTATTATTATTTCTGACTCTTCCTCCTTTGTTTCTTAGTAATACACTATAAGCTGCTTCAAGTTTCTGTTTGCACGACTCATACCTTATTTACACTGTGAGCAGAGATATAGAATTTACCAAGTATTTCACAATATAAACTGAAGCGCCAAAGAAACTGGTATAGGCATGCGTATTCAAATACAGAGATATGTAACCAGGCAGAATAAGGCGCTGCGGCCGGCAACGCCTTCATGACATGAAGTGTCCGGCGCAGCTGTTACATCGGTTACTGCTGCTACAATGGCAGATTATGAAGGTTTAAGTGAGTTTGAACGTGGTGTTAAATTCGGCGCACGAGTGATGGGATACAGCACTTCCGAGGCACCGGTGGCGTAGGGATTTTCCTGTACGACTGTTTGGCTCTGAGCACTACGGGACTCAACTGCTGTGGTCATAAGTCCCCTAGAACTTAGAACTACTTAAACCTAACTAACCTAAGGACAACACACAACACCCAGCCATCACGAGGCAGAGAAAATCCCTGACCCCGCCGGGAATCGAACCCGGGAACCCGGGCGTGGGAAGCGAGAACGCTACCGCACGACCACGAGATGCGGGCTACTGTTTCACAAGTGCACTGTGAATATCAGAAATCCGGTAAAACATCAAATCTCCGACATCGCTGCGGTCGGAAAAAGATCCTGCAACAACAGGACTAACGACGACTGCTGAAGTGAGTCGTTCAACGTGACTGAAGTGCAACCCTTCCGCAAATGGCATCGATATGGGCTTTCGGAGCTGAACACCTACTCCTGTACCCTTGATAACTGCACAACACAAAGCTTTATGCCTCACCTGGGCCCGTAAACACCGCTGATGACTGGAAACCTGTTGCCTGGTCGGACGAGTCTCGTTTCAAATCGTATCGAACGGATGGACGTGTACTGGTATGGGGACAACCTCATGAATCCATGGACCCTGCATGTCAGCAGGGGACTGTTCAAGGTGGTGTATAATCGTGTGGGGTGTGTGCAGTTAGAGTGATCTGGGACTCCTGATACATCTAGATACGACTCTGACAGGTGACACGTACGTAAGCATCCTGTCTGATCACGTGTATCCATTCACCTCCATTGTGCATTTCGATGGACTTGGGCAGTTCCGGTAGGACAATCTACACCCCTCACGTCCAGAATTGCTACTGAATTACTCCAGGAACACTTTTGCGTTTAAAAAGTTCCGCTGCCCACCAAACTCCCCAGACATGAACATTATTGATCATATCTGGGATGCCTTGCAAGAGAGATCTCCACCTCTCGAACTCTTACAGCCCTGCAGGATTCATGGTGTCAATTCCCTCCAGCAGTACTTCAGACATTAGTCGAGTCCATGCCACATCGTGCTGTGGTCTTCTGCGTGCTCGCAGGGACCTACACTACATTAGGCAGGTGTACCAGTTTCTTTGGCTCTCAGTGTATTTAACTCCGTGTGAGGATTATAACATTTGTGTTTCACATAAATGGTCTGCTTATAGTATTAATAGTGTGCTTCCGTGTATCCCATAGGGTTGTTTTTTCCATTTTATCCACAACTCGCAGTACTTGAAGGAGATGACTGGATTAATCATCGAAAGAGTGTGCATAAACTGGAAGCAAAAGTTCGGCTTGACATCCGGAAGTACGCCATTAATCAGCCACGTCGAGAAAACCAGGGAGATCACAGGCAACTTATCGCTGTTCGGAATTCACATACAGAGAAAACACATGCAGCTAGTATTTCACCATACTGGATGTTACTGAGGATTTGTTTTCTCCTAAACATGTAAAGTCTGTGGGAACTGACTTGTTGCTGGCATTTTTAACAGCAATCTGTAGTTGTAACATTTGTCACTCGCATTATTTATTCTATTATAATGGTGGTTGGGCACGACATCGTTCTTTTTGGAAGGATAGCTTTAGCATTTAAAACTTAGTCGACGTACTGCCGAAAAATATGTAATTTGAAGGCCACTGAGGACAGGTGGGAGCTCGAAACATGTTAAAAAGCGACTGTTTGCTGTATTGCGTTGTTTATCGAATTAAAAAAACATCCCAAGTTGTATGCTATTCTCTGAAACACGGGGAGATATTGGTCTTAAAACGAGGGATGCTCAAACCAATGTCTCTCTAATTTTTAATTCTCGCTTAAACCAACAATACGAAGAGTGAAGCAATAGATATGTTTCTTCATATTGTGCCGATGATTACATAATTAAATACTGACTTTTCGCCTAAAAAGCACAACTGCCTCCTAGTTTAAAGTAATCTGCCTCTTTTATGGACTAGTTTGCATGGAAAAATCTAGAAGAATCTTTTATCCAAAAGTAGATGTCAAACGACTGACGGTGAGGATACATTTTTTCTACCCAAGAGGATTGGAAATTGCTGTATGTAAGTAGTGCGCTACCACAGTAGTGTTCAGAGGCGAGTACGACTGAATATGTACCGCTGGGTTGAGAGTATCTCTTTTACGTCTTCTTTAATATCAATATCGTGGCCGCGTGGTGTAGCCGCGTGGTCTGGGGGCCTTGTCACGGTTCGCGCGGCTTCCCCCGTCGGAGGTTCGAGTCCTCCCTCGGGCATGGGTGTGTTTGTTGTCCTTAGCGTAAGTTAGTTCAAGTTAGGTTAAGTAGTGTATACTTTGTAATTTGGTCCCATAGGATCTTACCACAAATTTCCAAAAAAATCTTTATCGTATTTCAGCCAACACACATGATTGTCTAAATCTATACTCATACCGTGCGAGTCACTTCACGATGTGTGGTAAAGGGTACTTCTAGTACCAATATCTCTCTCCCCCTCTTCTTTTTTTTGTTTCGTTCGTGTATGGTGCACAGGAGAACGACTGTAGGTAAACTATAGAGTAAGGTCTAATTTTTCGGGTTTTCCAGTCATGGGAATTTCGCGTAAATGTATGTCGATGGAAGTAATCCTGTTGCATGACTCTTCTTGCAACATATATTTCCAGTAAACTTCTCCGTGATGCAAAATGTCGCTCTCGTTTCGTCAGTCACTGGAGTTGCATCAGTCTTGCCCTCGCGTTTACTAAAAGAAACCAAAACGAAACGGCCAATTTTCTTTGGATTTTTCTACCGTATTAATCCTACGTAACAGACGTTCCAGACTGACGATCAATACTCAGTAACGATCGAACTAGGGTTTTGTAAGCTACTACTTTCGTCGATGAACTGCGACGTTTTCTTATCATTCTTTCAAGAAACCTCTGTGTGGCACCCGGTATATTACAGTTAATTTTATATGGCATTTCCAGTTCAGGTCATTACTGACGCATACCCCCAGACGTTTTGTGGTTGTCACAGCTTCCAATGATTGACCGTCCAGTCTTGTATGCTAACAATAACTGTTTTCGGCTTGGTTGTTCACAATACGCTACATTTTACTACCTTGGAGCCAACTGGCACTCCCAGCATAAACTGTCGATTCTCTGAAGATCTGTCTACATTTCGCTTCAGTTTTCTAACGTTGCCGCTTTTCTCTTTATTACGGCTTCATCCACGAGCAGTCTCACAGATCTTCCGACGATATTCACCAAATTATCAAGGTGAACCAAATGTCCATCGATAAAATTTCGGAGACTGTTCACGGATAATTCCTGAGTATTTCGGTGCAATGGAACTGTGGTTTAGTACATATTAATAATATAGTTATGATTTATTCTGTTTGTGCCCCCAGTTACCTTTTTTCTGTAAAAATTTCTTCACGACAGGGGAAAAATCTATAATATGCAATCACCAAAACATAGAACGCAAAACTCAGAATAATACAATAGCACTTATATTGAAAAAAAGCGGCTTTTCGTTTAACCCTAGGACACTAAAGGGAGGGAAATATTACACTTCTACTAAGCCATCATGAATTTTACTACTCCATATTCGATTCAAAGGAAGTCATAATTTACAGTTATGCACCAGTTAATTACAATGATTATGAGGGCTCCAGTGGTATGTCACACAAAAAAATAAGTACAAAATATTCTGTTTTACACATTATGCTAACAATACGACATTAGTGGGACCCGTGCATTGGTACCAGCTGCAATCAAATATTTTATGAGGGTTTAGTAATTTGTGGTTGTGGAGACTTTTTATAATTTTTACTTATTTATTGACACAATCACATTATTATGATACAATGATAACTGGTTTCAGCCACGTCATCTTCAGATGCTACAAAAATTATAAAAAATTTATATTAAAACTGGAAGCAAGTA
The DNA here is from genome assembly GCF_023864275.1 of Schistocerca cancellata. Taxonomy (NCBI): domain Eukaryota; kingdom Metazoa; phylum Arthropoda; class Insecta; order Orthoptera; family Acrididae; genus Schistocerca; species Schistocerca cancellata. Next base: position 408,268,784 of record NC_064630.1, read on the forward strand.
AAAAGATTTAGACTAGGTCTACTTGTGAGCTAACCGAAGTGTCATTAAAACAGGTTTACTTGGAAGCTAAGCAAAGTGCTACCAAAGTACATCTGTATCATAACTGAGAGCGGTATTTGGTGAACAAGTGTTCATATGTTCTCAAACTAAACATATCGTGAAAAATCAGAGAATTATATAGATACAACAAGTGCACCTTTTTTTCCTACTCTTTGAACTAGATGTGTGCATTATCTCCAGTACAATATTTATTTTTGAAAATCGTAGAATATGACAATAATTGAAAGAATAATGCATACAGGTATACGTAAAATATAAAAATTATTATAGGCCGTTAACTCAGTAAAATCATATTTGAGACGGAGTAAGGTCTTCAGAAAAGAAACAAAGGAGCAGACCGTATGATGCAAATTTATGACGGCTGATGCCGCTGTACCTCTGGCTGCCAGATGTTTACATGACTGCCCATAAGCTTAGAAGCGACGACACGGACAAAGGCGGCTTTCTACTGCAGCTCGCTGGCACTCCTCTACCGGCTACGAGGTGTTTACATCTACTGGGCAGATGTTAGGAAGTGAAAGGCGGTCCGCACGGCATAGTGCAGCAATCGGTCGCAGGGTGACCCCATCAACGGTTGGAGCATGTAAACTGGTGAGCCAATACATTGTGACCAGCTCTTTAATAACTTGTTTGTCAGTCTTTGGAACGTAATACATCACTGAGTCTGCGTATCAGGGATCCGACAGTTTTTTGGTAGGTTTGTGGTGGCATTAGAGGCCGCTGATTTCCGTGCGCGGTGATGGCCCCAGAAAGTGACCCAGATGTGTTCTATATTATTTACATCAGGCGAATCTGGTCGCCGAGACATGAACGTGAGTTCACTATAATGCTCCTCAAACCTCTGCAGTACGGTTCCGGCTCTGAGACACGGACAATTATACTGCTGAAAGGTGACATCGCCGTCGGGAAAGACATCAAACGTGAAGAGATGCAGATGGTTCGCAGCTCAGTGTGTCTTCAGTTACTACCACGTGTCCCATGCAAGCGCAGGAGAATGTCTCCCACAGCATAATACTGCTCTCCCCAGCCTACGTCCGTGGCGCGTTGCACGTTTCGAACCGCCCTTTACCTCGATAACGGCGTTTTTGGAGACGACCATAGACCTAGTGTAGCAAAAATGTGATTCACTCGAAGAGCCGACACGTTCCCATTGAACGACGGTCGAATCCCGATGGTCCCGTGTCTACTGCAGTCGTAACTGACGATGTCGTTGGGTCAACATTCAAACATGTGGAGGTGGTCTGCTGCGGAGCTCCATGTTCAACAGTGTTCAACGAACGGTGTGCTCTGAAACACTTGTGCGTGCACCAGCATTGTGCTCTTTCAGCATAGATGCCAGAGGTCACCATATAACACCCTCTACAGAGCAGACAGGCCTCCGAACCTCGTATTCTGTGAAGAGTCGTGAACGTCCAACCATTTAGTGCCTAGTGGTAGTTTCACTACCCTTATATCTCTTTCCGTAGAAATGGTTCAAATGGTTCTGAGCACTATGGGACTTAACATCGGAGGTCATCAGTCCCCTAGAACTTAGAACTACTTAAACCTAACTAACCTAAGGACATCACACACATCCATGCCCGAGGCAGGATTCGAACCTGCGACCGTAGCAGTCGCGCGGTTCCGGACTAGAGCGCCTAGAACCGCTTGGCCACCGCGGCCGGCCCTTTCCGTAGATGCTCACGGCAGTAGCATATGAATATTCGATCAATTTCGCCGTTTTCGAGATACTCGTATCCACAACGCCACTAGGTGGCATCCAACGTCGCGGTGGGCAGTCAGAGTATGTTGGACACAGTGACTATCTCAGCTGAATCGCTCGTCATAAATATTAAAATATGCATCTGTTGCTGACGCATTATGTTCATTAAGGAGTTTGTCTGGTTCCTTTCGTTTCCTGATACAAATCTCTGGTTCTTCTAAAATGCCTAACAGTCTTACTTACCTCTCGGCTCTACAGCCCTTGAAGAACCTTGGCCTGCATCACAATATCCTGCCATTCTATCCGGTCCACGGCTTTCCGTCTCCATCCTCTTACACCCAGCTTTTTCATGTCTTCTTCAGTTTCGTCCACCCATCTCTTTCCGCGACGTCCCTTCTGTCGTCTGCCTCCAGCCTTGCCATCAAAAACTTCTGACATGTTCTATCTTCCTCCATTCTGACCACGTGTCCTGCCCATCGCAGTCTTCTTATTTTAATGGTAGTGACAATGTCAGGTTCTTCAAAAAGTTGTTCTAATTCTGGATTCGTACAGATGCGCCAACCTTCTTGATCGTATATTGGGCCGGATATTTTACGCAGAACCTTTCTCTGCCAAATGCTAAGGATCCTTTCATCATTTGCAGTCACGGTCCATGTCTCGGCACCATACATAGCAACTGGTCTTATAATTGTTTTGTAATTGAGGATTTTAGATTTTCGTGATAGAAGTAACCTGCTAAGCATGGTTAGTGTGGCAAAGTAGCATCTATTGTCTGCTGTTACTCTGGCTTTCACATCGCTGCTGATGTAAATTGTCCCTGTGATAGTCGATCCGACGTACTTGAAGTCTCTCACCCTTTCAAACTCCTTGTCGGCTATCCTGAGATTTGGCAGGTTTTGCTGCCACATATTTGGTCTTTTCGACATTGAATACCAGGCCAAGTTCTCTTGTACCTCTCTCCAGTTGTTGATAGGCATTAGCCAGCACAGCAGTGTTTCGTGCTCGAAATGCGACATCAGCTGTGCAGGCGAGATCCTGCAGTGAACGATTAAAAATGTTTCCTCCTCTATTTAACTCTATCTGACTTATGACTTTTTCTAGCCATAGGTTGAATAGCAGTGAGGAGGTATTGTCAACCTGCCTCAGTTCCTTCTTCTCTTCCACTTCTCTGGAGATTTCGTCCCGTATCTTTACTTACAGTTCGTTTTACTGAGGGTCACCATAGTGAGTTTAACGAGCTTCTTAGGTATCCCAGCCTCTCCCATCACATTCCGCACCGCCACTCTTGAGATGCTATCATAGGTTTGTTTAAAAACGATATAAAGCTTGTGTATGTTTATTTGATGTTCATAGGCGGCCGGGGTGGCCGAGCGGTTCTAGGCGCTACAGTCTGGAACCGCGCGACCGCTACGGTCGCAGTTTCGAATCCTGCCTCGGGCATGGATATGTGTGCTGTCCTTAGGTTAGTTAGGTTTAAGTAGTTCTAAGTTCTAGGGGACTGATGACTTTAGGAGTTAAGTCCCATAGTTCTCAGAGCCATTTGAACCATTTGATGTTCATAATATTTTTCAAGTAGTATGCGTAATGTGAAAATTTGGTCAGTTGTTGGGCTATTTCTTCTAAAGCCACTCTGCTAGTCTCGAATTCTCTCTTCCACACAGGGAGTAAGGCTCCTAGGTAGAATTTCATAGAACATTTTATATGTAGTATTTAGCAGGGATATTCCTCGGTAATTCTGGCAGTTTAATTTAGCTCCTTTTTTGTGTATGGGGCACATAATAGCCGTTTTCCACTCCATTGACGTGCCCTCCTCCTGCCAGATGCTCAGTGTTACTTTCTGTATTGCTTTCCACAATGTTTCCCCACCGTATTTGAGAAGTTCCGCCTGGATCTGATTTTTTCCAGGTGCCTTATTATTTTTTAAGGTCTTAATGGCTTGTATCACTTCCTCCAGTGTGGGTTCTGGTGTTACGATCTCTGGTCCATGATAAGTTATTTCCAACAGTTCTTCTTGCTTTAATCCTTCTACTTCAGGGTGCAGTAACTCTTGGAAGTATCCTGCCCATCTGTCAAGTATTTTATTACTCTCCCCTATCAAATCCCCTTCTTTATTTCCACATATATTTGTTCTGGCCTGAAACCCAGGCTTTCCTTTTCTTAATCTTTTGGTACAGTTCACGCATTTGCTTCTCATTTCCTAGCTGTTCAATTTCCTCCAATTCTTTCTTTTCTAGTGCTCTTTTCTTCTTTCTGCAAACCATCTTAGCTACACGGCGCTTCTCATTATTTTATTTCAGATATGCTCTAGTTCTTCTCTGAAATAATTTCATTCGTGCTATGTTACGTTCCTCAGTTCTTCTGATACACTCTTCATCAAACCGGTCTGCCTTCCTTTGAGCCCGTACGTGTCCCAAAACCTTTCCCAGCTGCCTAGAAGATTGCAGTCTTACATTGTTTCCACATTATTTCTATATGTTTATTTGATGTGCCGGTATCGTTCTTAATTCCCTCTTCTATGTTCGTCTGATATGCTCTCTGTATTTCTTCTAATTTCAGTTTCTTAATGTCAAAACTCTTGTGTTTGTGCTCTTCTTGCTTACTCAATAGTGAGATCCTTTGCCTGTACTTAATTCTCACTAGATGATGGTCTGAATTGCAGTCAGCTGCATGTTGGCTCCTAACATCCATTATGTCTGATCTGTGCCTCCGATCAATCAATATATAGTCTATCTAATTTCTAGTTTGTCCATCTGCTGACATCTATGTATCTTTGTATATCTTTTTGTGTGGAAAACATGTACTTCTGACAGTCATGTTTTTACTTATAGCCGCCCGTGGTAGCCGCGCGGTCTGGGGCGCCTTGTCACGATGTGTGCGGCTGCCCCCGTTGGAGGTTCGAGTCCTCCTTCGGGCATGGGTGTGTGTGTTATCCTTCGCGCAAATTAGTTTAAGTTAGATTAAGTAGTGTGTAGGCTTAGGGACCGATGACCTCAGCAGTTTGATCACATAACACCTTACCACGAATTTCCAAATTTTACTTATAGCAAAATCTACAACCCTAACTTCATTGCCATTTGATATTTCATGGAGGCTATGTCTTCCTATAGCCTAACCGTACAACTGCTCTACCTTGTTATAAAACTCATCCTTCTGTTGTTCGTCTGCCTCCTCTGTGGGTGCATGTACATTTATAATAGTTATGATGAAACATTTTCCCATTAATCTTAATATGGACATCAGTTCATTGATTGGTTCGAAGTGTATTACAGCATGTTTCAGTCCTTTAACGACCACAAAAACTGTACCAAATGTATTCGTCCTCCCGCTACTGTAGAAGATAGTAAAATTTTCTGAGTCCATTATGTCACTTCCCTTCTACTTAATTTCCTGGAGAGCCAATCGTTTTATATCGTAGTTGTTTATTGCGTTAGCAGCTGCCGTACGGCTCCAGCTTGGTATAGGCTCCGCACATTCCATGTTCCTCTTATCCTTTTTTTGTTTGCTGGGGTCGTCAGCAAAATATCTGTCCGGCTTATTCCTTTGTTAGCATTCGCAACTAGTGATTTTTACAGGGGAAGACTGTTAATCTTCCGCCCAACTATTTGAGGGGTTGCCCCTTACAGCATGCCAGGTAGCTGGTTCCATTTTCAGGGGAACATCCTTAGCCTTTGTAGATCCCTCTACTGACTGCAAGGCAGCAGTTGATTGTTGGGGGCTTCTCTGCCTTTCATCCAAGCCATTGACCGTCGCACGTGGTGGTTTTGGTCCACCCTAGGTATTTTATTTCCCTGGTACCCTCCATATCTGGAGAACGTTCCCCTATCCGCCACTTTGTGAGGCGCCCGATGGAGGACCAGCAACCCCACACGGGGCCTAACAGTCTACTTTTCCCTTTTTATGTAATATTTTAAATTGTCAGTCAATGATACCAGTATTAAGTCCTTCCTTTCGCTTATGTAAGCCTAATGCTGCCATGTTGCTGGCACAAGTGTGCTCCTTAAACCTCGCAACAAAGGACGTGCATGTCTCGCTGATATAGTTTTCTTCACAGTCACGGCAATATATTTTACAGGTCCCAGATTCCACATTTTTTTGTTCTGGTGCGGCAAGGTATGACGCCCTCATCACAGGCTCACGAACAGACCCAGCTTAAATCTTATTATCTTTTATTTATTACCTTTTCATTATTTTTTACACCATATGAAGGTGACCAATGTGGCCGGAAACCGTTATGATTGTTACAAAAAAGTAATTGCACTGTGATATGGTTGCCGGAACAGCTCAGGATAGCGCCGTTGTGCCCCTTTCGTACTGCATTCGGTGAAGCCATCTACGAGGTGCTTATCGACCAACTCCTCATCGGTCAACCTACCCGTACTTTTCTGTACCACTGTAACGAAACAATTAACACTGCCGGAAAGAAACCAGACCCTAGGCGGAACCGAACAGTACTGAGTGAAAGCGTGTGGGTGAAAGTGAAGTGGGCGTTTCTGTTGTCTACAGCAAGTATCCTCAGTGAGTGGAATAAATTTATATCCGGAAAATGTACGCGGTGCGTAAAGTCAAAATTTCCACTGCTGTGCCGATATTATTACTGCAGTACAGGTAAAAAGATAAAGGGGACAAGATAACAATAGAAATACAATTATTCTGTAATGAGACAACAGCAACTAAGAGTCCTAAATATCAAATTACTCAGAAAATATCTCCGAATAACCTTCGAAGTTTTGTCGATGGAGCTAGAGTTCACCTTGTATATCGTAAACATGATGACGTATAACACCTCAGTAGGACAGGCTCGAAGTTACTTTTATGACTAACGATTTCGCCTTGTTATGAACGACATGTAAAAAATGGTTCAAATGGCTCTGAGCACTATGGGTCTTAACATCTATGGTCATCAGTCGCCTAGAACTTAGAACTACTTAAACCTAATTAACCTAAGGACATCACACAACACCCAGTCATCACGAGGCAGAGAAAAGACATTTAAAACTTCTAAGTCTCCATGACTACTCTGCAATTCACATTAAGTGTTTGCATAGGATTCGTAAAACCACTTTCAGACTATTTCTCGACCGTTCCAGTGTCGAATAGCAAGTGGGAGAAATGAACACCTAAATCTTTCCGCACGATCTCTGTTTTACCGTATTTTATCACGATGCTCTTATCTCCCTGTGCAGGCGAGCGTCAACAAAATACTCCAGTATTCCCAGGAGAAAATCTGTGTCTGTAATTTCGTCGAAAGATCTCGCTGCAACGAAAAATGCCTTGGTTTCAGTGATTGCCACCCCAATTCTCTCAACATGTCCGTAACACTCTCTTTCACGTTTTACGATAATATAAAACGAACAGCCCTTATCTGAACTTTTCCGATATCCTCCGTCAATCAAATCTGATAAGATTCCCATACTGCGCAGCAGTACTCCAGAAAAGGAACGACACGCATTGTGTAGGCACTTATTTAGACCATTTTTTACACATTGTAACTTTTCTAGCAATAAAACGCAATTCGCCTTTCCCACAACATTTTCTATGCTATGATTCAAATTTATGTTGTTCTTAGCTATTTATGCCTTAAGGAAGGTCGGACGTCAAACGGGCTGACTTGGAGCAGGAGAAGCACCAAAGGACATTTTAATTTCCACAGTCTATACTTTTACAAATAAATTTATAAAGCTTTGTCAGCATGACTAGGAAGGATTCAAGATTCTCACTTATAGCAATGGAAGTTCAAAAACGAAACAAAATAATTTTTTTTTATTTCTGAAATTTCATTAGTTTTTCACCTATTATTGACTACATTTGTTCCTATAGGTACACTTTTCTTCATAACTAGGAGATATCCTTCGATGAGTTTTGCACAGCATACAAACCATAGTTACAGGTGTACGAAACTTTAGAATTTTCCAAATCTATTGAAAACTGTCGTAAAAATTGAGATAATTAACTATAAAATTTGAGTTTTTCTGAACATGAAGTTTAAAATGTAACGGCTTATTCATTTTTTCATAAATTAAAAAAAAATTATAGAGTTCTATATACCTGTAAGTATGGATTGTATGCTGTGCAAAATTCATCGAAGAGTCTCTCCTACTTACGTAGAAAAGTGTACCTGTTGTTGCTGTTGTTGTTGTTGTTGTGGCCTTCAGTTTAGAGACTGGTTTGGTGCAACTGTCCATGCTACTCTATCCTGTGTAATCTTCTTCATCTCCCAGTACCTACTGAAACCTACATCCTTCTGAATCTGCTTAGATTATTCATCTCTTGGTCTCCCTCTACGATTTTTACCCTCCACGCTGCCGTCCAGTACTAAATTGGTGATCCCTTGATGCCTCAGAACATGTCCTACCAACCGATCCCTTCTTCTAGTCAAGTTGTGCCACAAATTTCTCTTCTCCCCAGTTCTATTCAACACCTCATCAGTTATGTGATCTACCCATCTGATCTTCAGCACTCTTCTGTAGCACCACATTTCGAAAGCTTCTATTCTCTTTTAGTCCAAACTATTTACCGTCCATGTTTCACTTCCATACATGGCTACACTCCATACAAATACTTTCAGAAACGACTTCCTGACACTTAAATCTATACTCGATGTTAACAAATTTCTCTTCTTCAGAAACGCTTTCCTTGCCATTGCCAGTCTACATTTTATATCCTCTCTACTTTGACCATCATCAGTTATTTTGCTCCCCAAATAGCAAAACTCTACTTTGTCTCATTTCCTAATCTAATTCCCTCAGCATCACCCGATTTAATTCAACTATTTTCCATTACCCTCGTTTTGCTTTTGTTGATGTTCATCTTATATCCTCCTTTCAAGACACTGTCCATTCCGTTCAACTGCTCTTCCAAGTCCTTTGCTGTCTCTGACAGAATTACAATGTCATCGGCGAACCTCAAAGTTTTTATTTATTCTCCATGGATTTTAATACCTACTCCGAACTTTTCTTTTGTTTCCTTTACTGCTTGCTCAATATACAGATTGAATAATATCGGGGAGAGGCTACAATCCTGTCTCACTCCCTTCCCAACTACTGCTTCCCTTTCTTGTCCCCCGACTTTTATAACTGCCATCTGGTTTCTGTACAATTTGTAAATAGCCTTTCGCTCCCTGTATTTTACCCCTGCCACCTTTAGAATTTGGAAGAGAGTATTCCAGTCAACATTGTCAAAACTTTCTCTAAGTCTACAAATACTAGAAACGTAAGTTTGCGTTTCCTTAATTTTTCTTCTAAGATAAGTCGTAGGGTCAGTACTTCCTCACGTTTCCCAAAATTTCTGCGGAATCCAAACTGATCTTCCCCGAGGTCGGCTTCTACCAGTTTTTCCATTCGTCTGTAAAGAATTCGCGTTAGCATTTTGCAGCCGTGGCTTATTAAACTGATAGTTCGGTAATTTTCACATCTGTCAACATCTGCTGGCAGACGTGAAAATTACCGAACTATCAGTTTAACAAGTCAAGGTTGCAAATTACTAACACGAATACTTTACAGAAGAATGGAAAAACTGGTAGAACCCGACCTCGGGGAAGATGAATTTGGATTCAGGTGAAATGTAGGAACACGTGAGGCAGTACTGACCCTATGGCTTCTCATAGAAGATAGGTTCAGAAAAGACGAACCTACATTTATAGCATTTTTGGGCTTAGAGAAAGCTTTTGGCAATGTTGACTTGAATACTCTCTTTCAACTTCTAAAGATGGCAGGGATAAAATACAGATAGCGAAAGGCTATTTACAATTTGTACAGAAACCAGACAGCAGTTATAACAGTCAATGTAACTAAAATTTAACGGATTTTTCTAGTACTCATGAGATTAACATCAATTTTTTTATTGTTGTGAGTAAACTCCCACTTTTCGCACAATGAATGATATTTGGCTATATGAGTCTGTAATTCTTTTCGATTTTATGATGAATTAGTTAGACGGCAAATGAGAGTTTCATCTGCAAACAGTCTAAGAGGGTTGTTAAGATTGTCTCGTAAATCAGTTATATATATTAAGAACTACACAAAGCCTATAACACTTCCTTAGGGGACCCCATGTACAATCTGGGTTTCACTAAGCTTCATATCAGTTACTACGAACTGTGATCTTTCTGACAAGAAATCACGAATCTAATCGGAACCTGTGTCAATATTCCACAGGCTCGCGATTTGATGAGAACCCGCTCCTGAGGAATAGTAACGAAAATCTTCTGAAAATCTATACATACGGAATGCCTGGTAGATAGCACACATTAATTCGTGTGAACTGAGAGCCACTTGTGTTTTCACAAGAACGACATGTCAAAAGTTCGCTTCTTTAGGAGTATTTCATAGTGTTGGAGCACAGTGTACGTTCCAGATTCTGCTGGGATGTCTCGCATTCACTCACAATACTGTTTGTGACTTTAAATCTGAGGCGGGGGCTATGTTAAAGCACGAAAGGGAATGCTCCCTTCTCCCCAGACAGAAGCCGTCTGTGGCGCAGCTGTCTGCGTGCGGCCTTGAGGCACGGCAGCAGCAACCGGAGGTCGCATCTGCAGCACCAGGCAGACCCTGGGGCTCTTTTTGCCGCGCCACGACAGCTGATGTCAGCGGCCGGCCTTTGTTACAGGAAGTGTGACGTCCGAGGCCTTTCCTTCGCCAGACAGGCCACCAGCTGATATGAAATCGCTCCGCCTAACCACCTACATACCAACGAATTTCTGTTCCCCCTGAAAATAGCCTTCTGGAAGCAATTGTGCCAGGTATTTATGTCATCAAGGAGAGGCTGTTGTTTGTAGCGTTTGTCACACTTAGTACATCTACACCTACACGATTACTCTGCAGTTCACAATTAACTTCCTCGCTAAGGTTCATCGAATCACCTTCAGGCTACGCCTCTACCATTCCACTCTCGAGCAGCGCGTGGGAAAAACTAACTCTTAAATCTTTATGTGTGATCTCTGATTTCTCTTATTTTATTATGATGACCATTCCTCCCTATGTAGAGTGGCGCCAATAAAGTGTTTTCGCTCTGAGGAGAAAGTTGGCGATTCAAATTTCATAGTAAAATTCTACCACAACTAAAGGGGCCTTTGTTTCAATAACTGCCACCCCCAATTCACGTATCATATCTGGGGCGCTCTCTCCTCTATTTCGCGATAGTTCAAAAAAAGAGCCCTACTTTGAATTTTTTCGATGTCTTCCGTCGATCGTATCTGAGGCGAACCCCACACCGCACTCCAATACTCCAGAAGAGGACGTAACAAGTGTCGTGTAAGCAATCTCTGTAGAAGATCTGTTGTATTTTCTCAGTGTTCTGCCAGTAAATCGTATTCTTTGGTCTGCTTTACCTTACAACATTATCTATGTGATTGCTCCAATTTAGGTTACTCGTAATTGTAACACCTAAGTACTTAATTGATTTTAGAGCCTTTATATTTGTGTGATATATCGTGTATCCGAAATTTAGTGGATTCTTTTTGGTACTCATGTGGATGACTTCATACTTTTCATTATTTAGAATCAATTGAACTTTTCGCCCCATATAGAAATATTGCCTGATTCATTTTGCAATCTTTTTAGTGTTTCGCACGTCAATCAGTAAAAACAGAACCCTTATAGGATCAATTCATTGGCCATCTGCCTGTGTGTCTGTCTGTCCGGCTGCCAGCAACCCCTTTCCTCAGGAACTGATAGAGGCATCAAGTTGAAATTCATGTTAGGTGCTTAAGTCTACGGTATAAAAAAATTTAAGCTTCTAATTCAGTGCAAGCAAAGGTACGACTACGTGGGACAAATATATTCTGATGCTTGCAACCTTTCTCCTCAAAACATGCAGATAAACTATGTGTATACAGGTGGAGCCTTGGGAGCTAGTAATACAGCGCCTGTCGGGAACCCCAGTGACCGCGGCATCGAATCTCGATCGAACTATAGGGTTTTCAGTCTTAGTTTTAACCTAGCCTTCACTTCTCAACCATGTAAGGAGTCGCCAAAACAACATGTTATTCGTATTTCACACTAAATCTAAGGTCTCGTTTCCCTAGTTGGATAACTAGGTTAGGTTATGAACATGCAAGTCGCCGTAGTGACGTTCAGTAGAAAGACTAGCGCCAGGCACTGAGCCACGCGAAACTATTATTATTACTACCTGTATAAATAATTAAGTTGGTACGGAATCCTCAGTCCGCGAGTCCGACTCACGCTTGTCCTGTTTTATTTTCTGCTTGCACCAGATGTCTTCTCCCTGTCTCCAGGCAGATTTGAACAAAAGCCATAGGAGAAATTTCCCAAAATCCTTCTTCTCGAATATTGCAAACTACAGGTCAAAAAATTATCGTTAGGATGGCGACACTGTTTTAACTACACCTAAGAAATGGAAAGTGTTACACCATCAACACCTTGACCGAAAGCTGCCGAACTGATACTCCAGAACTGTCGTGCCTTTGAGATACATTGATTAAAATTTCATCCGTAAGCCAACATACTTTCAGTATCTTCATTACAGAAAAACGGCCGTTCCCACAGATGAAGACTGGCTCAGAATATGATGGCCATTGTATGTGCGCAGCATTACTGGAACTTTTCGGGTGGAGCTCGTAATATACCATGCTCAGAGGACGTGCATGTGGAGCTTATCGTCATGTTTCGGACTGTGAGAAATGCCGAATCGTTCACGTGACGGATAAGGGAAGATCATACAGACAGATAGCACAGACAGTTGGCAAGTAAAATGACTGCAGAAAGTGTGGTGGCGATGGAAATAACACAACAGTGTAGCAAGAATAATAGTCACAGGTGCTTCCAGAAGGACTACACCACGAAGCTGGTTCTGACGATTACGCGCTTGACAACAACTGAAATGCGGACAGGCCAACTTCATATCCTGGAATCACGACATGGTGAGCTATAGTATATGAGCACACGACTGATTTGGCAAGTGCTGAGAGCAGGATGAAAGCTCATCAGTTTGGCAAGAGTGTAAAGCTTGTTGACCAGGGTGCTAAATTGCACATTCCAGTAGGATAATGCAAAACCCCAAACATGACAAACACCTTGAGCAATGTACCGATCTTCAACTGGCTTCCTTGGTATCCTGCTTTGTCATCTAAAGAGCACATCTGTGATGCAATAGCAACATGTGTACTTTCTTACAAACCTGCAGTCAGCAGTCTTCGTGAACTGATGTAACATGTAGTTTTGGAATCCCAAGAAATTCTTCAAGATGGCATTTGGAGGCTGTTTCTTTCCTCAAAGAAGAACGTTTGGTCTTACAGGACAGAAATACAAAATGTTAATGTCTTATTACTTAACTGCACAAGCATCCACTTAAGGGAGACAGAAATAGTCTCACTTATTAAACATACTAAAGTCATTATTGCACTAGTAACAGGACGTTAGCTGGAATCCGAAGTTGACAGCAACAAAATACTAAATTGAGATTGGAAAACACATGGTGAGTAGATACAGCCTAATAGTTCTGGCACAGTACAACATTTTTCCTATTTTGACCATGTAGACCAAGAAAGTAAAAGCTACTTTAAAATTCTGAGATAATTTGAGATTTCTACTACAGATTTTATATGGTTATAATTAGATTTTTTGTAAATAAGTTTTTTTAATCCACTTTGTTAAAATTTAATATTTAACAAAATAAATTTATCAGTTAAAATTCTATTATTCATTTAATTTCTTTTCCAATCCTATCTTAAAATAATCAGTTAGAAATTATGATTTAAGAAAATAAATTTATCCAGTTAAAACTTTAAAAACAATAAAATTCTACGAATTTATTCAAATTAAATGACATTAACCAAATGATCTTTAATTTGTTTTTTGCCCCAGTGTATAAGATTAAAACTCATAAATTTCTCCAATTTATCTTTGTCTTTGGAAAAGATTTTAGTATAATGATCCAGAAAAGTAATTTTAAATTTGTCATCCAGAATTCACATAACCTTTTGACCAAATTTTCTTCTCAAAATTCAGTATTTTAAATATTATAAGATATATGTTTAATTCCTGACATATTTTTATTTTTAAATTTTCAGTTAGCTAAATTATTTATTCCTGAATTTATAATTTTTAATTTTATTTCCCTACATTACTTAATTTTTTAAATTCCTTAATTTTTTATTTACTAATTATTAATTTTGTATTCTTACAGTTTTAAAATTATCATCATCATCATCATCATCATCATTTTAGACTGATTATGTCTTTCAGCTTTCAGTCTGGAGCATAGTCCCCCTTATAAAATTCCTCCATGATCCCCTATTCAATGCTAACATTGGTAACTCTTCTGATGTTAAGCCTATTACTTCAAAATCATTCTTAACCGAATCCAGGTACCTTCTACTTGGTCTACCCCGACTCCTCCTACCCTCTACTGCTGAACCCATGAGTCTCTTGGGTAACCTTGCTTCTCCCATGCATGTAACATGACCCCACCATCTAAGCCTGTTCGCTCTGACTGCTACATCTGTAGAGTTCATTCCCAGTTTTTCTTTGATTTCCTCATTGTGCACACCCCCCTGCCATTGTTCCCATCTACTAGTACCTGCAATCATCCTAGCTACTTTCATATCCATAACCTCAACCTTATTGATAAGGTAACCTTTATCCACCCACCTTTCGCTCCCATACAACAAAGTTGGTCGAAAGATTGAACGGTGCACAGATAAGTTAGTCTTGGTACTGACTTCCTTCTTGCAGAAAAGAGTAGACCGTAGCTCACTGCATTAGCTTTGCTACATCTCGCTTCCAGTTCTTTCACTATGTTGCCATCCTGTGAGAATATGCATCCTAAGTACTTGAAATCGCCCACCTGTTCTAACTTTGTTCCTCCTATTTGGCACTCAATCCGTTTATATCTCTTTCCTACTGACATTACATTTGTTTTTGAGATGCTAATCTTCATACCATAGTCCTTACATTTCTGATCTAGCTCTGAAATATTACTTTGCAAACTTTCAATCGAATCTTCCATCACAACTAAGTCATCCGCATATGCAAGACTGCTTATTTTGTGTTCACATATCTTAATCTCACCCAGCCAGTCTATTGTTTTCAACATATGATCCATAAATAATATGAACAACAGTGGAGACAGGTTGCAGCCTTGTCTTACCCCTGAAACTACTCTGAACCATGAACTCAATTTACCGTCAACTCTAACTGCTGCCTGACTATCCATGTAAAGACCTTTAATTGCTTGCAAAAGTTTGCCTCCTATTCCATAATCACGTAGAACAGACAATAACTTCCTCCTAGGAACCCAGTCATATGCCTTTTCTAGATCTGTAAACATAGATACAATTCCCTGTTCCACTCGTAACACTTCTCCATTATTTGCCGTAAGCTAAAGATCTGGTCCTTACAACCTCTAAGAGGCCTAAACCCACACTGATTTTCATCCAATTTGTCCTCAACTAATACTCGCACTTTCCTTTCAACAGTACCTGAAAAGATTTTACCCACAACACTGATCAAAGAGATACCTCTGTAGTTGTTACAATCTTTTCTGTTTCCATGTTTAAAGATTGGTGTGATTACTGCTTTTGTCCAGTCTGATGGAACCTGTCCCGACTGCCACGCCATTTCAATTATCCTGTGTAGCCATTTAAAACCTGACATTCCACTGTATTTGATGAGTTCCGACTTAATTTAATCCGCCCCAGCCGCTTTATTGCACTGCAATCTATTGACCATTTTCTCCACTTCCTCAAATGTGATCCTATTTCCATCATCATTCCTGTCCCATTGTACATCGAAATCTGAAACATTACTGATAGCATTTTCACCTACATTGAGCAACTCTTCAAAATATTCCCTCCATCTGCCCAAGGCATCAACAGGATTCACCAGCAGTTTTCCTGACCTGTCCAAAATACTTGTCATTTCCTTCTTACCTCCCTTTTGAAGACTGCTAATTACACTCCAGAATGGTTTTCCAGCAGCTTGACCCAAGGTCTTCAACCTGTTTCCAAAGCCTTCCCAAGATTTCATCTTGGATGCTGTAATTATCTGTTTATCTTTCTCTGTCTGCCTGAGTTCTAGTATGTAGCCATTTTTGATATGCCTTCTTTTTACTTTTACAGGCTGCCTTGACTGTGTCATTCCACCAAGCTGTTTGCTTCATCCTACCTTTAGACACTACTGTTCCAAGACATTCTTTGGCCACTTCTAGTACTGTGTCCCTGTACCTCGTCCATTCCTTTTCCAGTGACTGCAATTGACTACATTCAACTAACTGGTACCTTTCTGAGATCACTGTTATGTACTTGTGTCTGATTTCCTTATCCTGAAGTTTCTGCACTCTTATCCTCCTACACATGGACCTGACCTCCTGCACTTTCGGCCTCACAATACCAATTTCACTGCAGATTAAATAGTGATCAGTGTCATCAAAGAATCCCAGTTTTAAAAGATTTTAAATTTTTATTTCTTAAAATCTATCTTTTTTATATCTAAATAAAACAATAAATGCTCATAATATAGCAGATTTTAATTTACAAGACTTATGTCATTTTTGTAAAACAAATAAACTGAAAGCTTTGTCAAAATTAAATTTAGATGAACTGAGATAATTTATTAATAATTGTAATGAGAAACATTTAAGACACAAAACTACAAAAGAATTATCAAACATCTGTAAAACAAAACATTAAAAATTATTCTAAACATTATAAACAGGTTTAAACAAACTTCTTGAAAATCATAAGCCCAATCTTAACAATAATAGTAACATTAATGATAACAATAATGGAATGCAAAATAAAGCTTTAAAACGATTTCATGAAATTTGTAAAATGAAAAATTTAAAGTAATATCCTAAACTTAGCAAAAATGAATTAATCGAACCTACTAGAAAAATTTGGGGACAATAATAACGATAATGAATTGTTACATAAAACATTAAAACAATTTCAAGAAATCTTTAAACCGAAAATTAAATAAATTATTCTATACTTAATAAAAAAGAATTAATCGATCTTAATGAAAAAATAATGCTAACAGATTGGAGAATAAATGTCTAAAAGAGCTTCTCATATAGATATATCAAGAATTTAAACAAAATACCATATAAAAATTTAACATATTATAGCTCTCTATACCTTGATGGAATGATTTTAAAACAGCTAAACGAATTAACAGAAAAGCGACAGACTTTAAATCTAGAATAATAACTTATGAAATTAATGTTGTAGGACAACAATTTTTAATTAAATTTAAGAATAAGTAATTAATAAATTTAAAAATATTTTGAAATAAAGGGGAGTAATTAGAGTTAATATGAGATTTTATTGTAGTTACAAAGACTTGATGAAATAGCAGAATTAATTTTTGAAACAAAAAACGAATATTTATAGGAGAACAGATTTTGAAGACTATTATCAAAGATCAACAAAGCAGTTATTAACTGAAATATAAGATATGCAATGAAAACATTCCAAATGGGCTTTATATTCAATAAATAATTGAGAATTATGTGTTAATAGACACAATCTGATTTTTGCTTCTTCATATATCGATTTCCGAAAAGTTCTTAAAGACAAAAAAATCCATAATTTACGTTAAAAATACCGATCAAAAAGTGTTTTACAGTCAATAAAATCAGCTCTATTTCCAACAACTCGCAATACAGAAATATAAAAATACTGGGCTAGAAATAGATGAAACTTTTTAAAAAGAAAAAATTATTTTTCCTGTACATTTAACAGACATTGCAAGATTTGACTTCCATTAATGTTTTTACTTATGATTAATAATTTATTATATAGCATCTGCAACATAAAAAATAAACAAGAAATGAATGTTAATCTTCTTTTAATTCAAAACAATAATTCAAACAATAATTCATGCTGCTGTTGGCTATAAGATTAGTCTTGATTAATTAAATCGCAAAAAACTAAAAGTGAATCAAAAATTTATCAATGTGATAGACATTTAAGAATTTGTATATTTTCAATACAAATTGTCCACTGCCCGTGGTCTCATGGTAGCATTCTCACTTCCTGAGCACAGGGTGCTGGGTTTGATTCCTGGTGGGGTCAGGGATTTTCAACTGTCCCGAGATAACAGGGTGTTGTTGTGATGTCTTCATCATCATCATTCATCCCCATTACAGTCAGAGGCCAGCAATGGCAAACCACCTCCATTAGGATCTTTCCTAGTATGGCAGTGTGGGTCTCCCACATTGTTCCCCCCTATGGTACATTGTAGAATTATTCTTTAGTATTGATTAAAAATTTAATAAAAATTGTATAAACCCTATTCAATTTTAGCCAAGCGCTTTCTTATCTTTTGTTTTCTTGCATTGTTCTTCTAACTGCCACTGCTTCTAATTTTTCACTGACTAAACATCTTCAGTACACATTCTTTCTTTTGCCATGTTTTTCATCTGCTGCAAGCCTTTTTTCTAATCTATATTATCTCTTTACAAAATATCATCTTTTTTACAAGCTTTGTCTAATTTATGTATTCCTGCATCACCTCAAGCTAATCTTCATTCTAATTTTGTACTGCAATAATTAATCCTGAGAAGATGCATTTCCAAAGGAAATTTATTAATTAAAGTATTAGCTAATCCTTTTCCATATTTTTCCAGTTTCCACAATGAGTGAGGTACATTATTCAAAAACCTAATCAAATATGGAATTTCTTTCAGATTATTAGAATTGTTGAATTTATTTGTTAACATTTTTTACTTCAACTATTTTATTATTATAATTTTTATTTCCAGCTAATTCTTTTCCATGCATTAATGCTAATCTATCGATTAATTGATGTATATCATCCATCCAAACATATTCTACTGCTTTTTCTGTATACTTTTTTGTGAAACCTTCACCTACCTTCGTATTTTTTTATTTCTTCCCATATTGATTTAATTATCATATCATATTTCTCATCTTTTCTTGATTTGGGTTTGTTAGTATTAGGATCATTTTCTTGAAATACTGCATTTGTTAATTTTAAAATATCTACAACTTTTGTAGATTTTCATCATATCCATTGGAATCATAAATTTATGTAAAAAGTACCATTAATTCATCAGCTGCTATGTTATGTTTTTCTTCATTTAAAACATCAACATTTAAATTTAACTTCTGATTCTCCTATAAATGTTTACCATTTTTTAAACAAAAACCAAAAACTTTATCATTTTGGGCACCAATATATTTTGATATTATTGGACCAATATAGATTATTATAGATAAAATTTGTTTTTGATTCATTTTTTGTTTTTGCTTCCGCAACTTCATGATAAATTTGATTTAAATTTGTATGATCTCCTCTAAAAAAAATTTAAAAATGTGTAACAGTATCTCATCACAATTTGTCCTGGGGGATGGAAGGGTCGAGGAGGTCAGGTAGTATGGCCTCCCTGTTCAGCAGAGCTGCATCTGTTAGATTTCTGGCTCTGGGGGCTTTTCAAGGCATTGGTGTATGCTCAAACCATCGACAATGTGCAGTCAGTGCAGGAACATGTGTCCACTGCATGACACACAATCTGTTGAAGTCAGGTGTATCTGAAAGAGTGCATGGAAGAAGGGCTGAGGGAAGTGTGAAGATGTGTGGTAACCACATTGCACTGCATATTGTGTTTTCTTCTACATAAAAGACAAATGTGTATGAAAGGGTAGGTTGGCCCATATTTCTGCAGGTATTGGTTTCTGAACATTTGACTATAGGAATTTAACTTTTCTTCTAGTTTTGATCACTACTAATTTGTCAGACATTTTTAAACTGCCTGTATATTGCAAGCTTAGGGTAGGCGCCAATGGTAGTGGCGTATTTAATGTCGCAAAGAACTCTGCTATGTAGAGAGATTATAACAAATTCCGAATGCGAAATAGTCTGCGTAAAGGAAAGCGTCAAAGGCAGATCAAACATGGTAACACAATGCATTTACAGACCACCTACATTAGGAGCTGTAGTGACAGATCGTTTCAGAAACATCTTGGGGAGCACCGCTAAATATCTAACAGATAATCCTATTATAATAGGGAGAAACCTCAACTTGTCAGCTGTGCAATGGAAGAGTCATCCAGTTAAAACTGGTTTCAAAGAAACACATTCGCGTGAAATTGTTCTGAACGTCTTGTCTGAAAACTACTTCGAGCAAAAAGATTCGAACAGAAGAACCGACACCTGAGCTCAACGTCTTTGACTTTCTGGAGAACGAAAATTTCCTCTATAAAAGTGGGTGTTGAGAAACTCAGCTCTGTTCGTCCATGATATCCAGATCGCTGTAAAAAGGCGACCGAATTAATACCAAGTTTCTTGACTTCCGGAAGCAATTCGACGCAGGTCGTTTAATAAACAAAATACGAGCTTACCGACTATCCGACCAGATTTGTGACTGCGTGTAGGACTTACTCGCACATAAAACCCAACACATCGCTCTTGATGGAAGAAACTCTACATATGCAAATGATTTCAGGAGTACCCATAGGGAGCCGGCCGCGGTGGCCGTGCGGTTCTAGGCGCTCCAGTCCGGGGCCGCGCTGCTGCTACGGTCGGAGGTTCGAATCCTGCCTCGGGCATGGGTGTGTGTGATGTCCTTAGGTTAGTTAGGTTTAAGTAGTTCTAAGTTCTAGGGGACTGATGACCACAGCAGTTGAGTCCCATAGTGCTGAGAGCCAGTACCCATAGGGAGTGTTATAGGGCCGTTACTATTTAATGTTTATATTAATGATGTTGAGGAGAGCGTTGGAGGCTCCTTGAGGCCATTTACGGACTACGCTGTTTTGTATAGGACGGTTACAACGCCACAGGACTTTAGAGAAACGTAGGATGACGTGCAGAGTATAGGTGATTCTTGGAGGGCCTGGCAGTTCACCCTGAATGTAAATAAATGTAACATACTGTGCATAAATAGCCGAAGAGGTCCTCTGATGTCCGATTACAATATTGGCAACTAATCACTGGAAACAGCAACTACTGTAAAATTCCTAGCAGTAATATATGGAGCTATCTGAAGTGAAATGTCCACGTAGAACAACTAGCAGGATAATCAGACGCCGAGCTTAGACTCGTTGGGAAAATCTCAAGAAAACATAATTCATCCCCGAAATAAGTTGCGTACAAAACACTTATTCAACCGATCCCTGTCGATTATCGGTTCAGGTGGACCAGAGGATCCAGTCTATTCCATGTAAACACAGCCCACACTACCAGCTTGCACAGGGCCAATCTGACAACTTGGGTCCATTACTTCGTGGAATCTTCATCACATTCGATCCCCTACCATAAGCTCTTATCAACTGCATTCGGGACTCATCTGACCAGGTCACGATTTTCCAGCCGTCTAGGGTCCGAAAGATATGGTTACGAGAGGCACTGCAGGCGATGTCATGATGTTAGCAAAGGCACCTGCGTCCGCCATTTGATGCAATAGCCACATTAACGATCAATTTCGCCGCACTGTCCTAACGGATACGTTCTTCGTACGTCTCACAATGATTTCTGAAGTTATTTCACGCAATGTTGCTTGTTTGTTAACACTGACAACTCTACACACACGTCGCTGCTCTCGGTCTTAAGTGAAGGCCGTCGGCCACAGCGTTGTCCGTGTTGAGAGGTAATGCCTGAAATTTGGTATTCTCGGCACGCTCTCGACACTGTGGATCTCGGAATACTGAATTCCCTAATTATTTCCAAAATGGAATGTCCACGTGCGTCTAGCTGCAATTACCATTCCGCGTTCGAAGTCCTTTAATTCCCGTCGTGATGACGTACTCACCTCAGAAATAATTTCGCATGAATCACCTGAGTACAAATAAGAGCTCCATCAACGCACTGCCCTTTAATACCTTCTGTATGCAATAATACAGCCATATGTACATATGAATTTCGCTATCTTGTGACTTTTGTCACTGCAGTGTAGATCAGGAAATATGACGTCATGAAAATTGAGCTTTATGAAACCGAAACTGCATGGTGAAATTCGCTGGAGATACGGGTCAAATATGTGTACAAATATAAGTGAAATATGTCAAATATATGAGGAATACATGTGACATGCGTGCGTGTGCACAAAGTCACTGGTCAAAAGCTGCTCCTAAACCGATGGATGAAGTTCAACCAGATTTGGTTCCTATATTACTTACTTTCTGGAAAGAAATACTGTGGGCATAAGAACCAGCAACCTCCTATCGTAGTGGGGTTGATACAGTGGATTGAGAAGGAGGGAGAGAGTGATGTCCAGACAGAAATAGGCAGGAGGAGATGGACACAGATATGGGGAAGTAGGAGATGGACAGGATGGGGAGGCGAAATTGACAGGGAAAAGAGAGATGAGGAGATGGACTGAGAGAAGTGACTGGAGGAGATAAACAGCGAAGGGGGAAGAAGAGATGGACAGAGAGAGGTGAGAGGAGGAGATAGACTGGTAGAACTGGAATAAATACATATCGAGGCAGCGTCAGATACTCAGGTGGTAAGACAATGTCCTTACTGACTGTCTCATCATCGCCCATCCCAAACCGCTAAGAACAGAGTCTTCAAATTTGTTGACGGTATTGTTCTTATACTATAGGCGTCGTTTAAGAAGGGATTTTTAGAGATTCCAGTTGGTGGAATGGGGGATATGTTGCTATTGAGGCAGTTTTGAAGCTAGACCTATGAAAACTGGTATTTGATTTCTCAATCAGAAGTAAAGAATGACGTGTATCACCATTTTTTGAAATTTAACCTCTATAGAGGTGAAATAGTGGGCGATAGCTTTTTTTAAATCATTTTTCAAGAAATACTTAAGTATTTTTATAGGTGCATTTTGAAAACTGTTATTTGCCTTCTCAGTTACAAATAAAAAAATAAATGCGTCTGTGACTTTGAAAACTCAACCTCTAAGGTGTTGAAATAGGGGATGAAAGTTTTTATGAAAATATTTCTCTGTTAGAAATGAAAGAAATACATGTTTCACTGTTTTTGGAATCTGAAGCCCTAATGGATGAAATAGGAGATGAAAATTTTTAAGCAAATATTTCGTTATATTAAAAAAATTTGGAGATATATCTACGAAAACTGATATTTCTCTTCTCGCTTAAATACAAAGAAATATATTTTAGGGATAAAAGTTTCTATGGAAATATCGCCACAAGAACATAAAAAGCATGATGAACAAAAATGTTGGACTCCAATTACTGGAACGTGTTTTTGATCGGAAGTAAATGTGGAAAAATACCATGCTTCTGTGGCCTTTGTTAGCACGAAAAGTTTGAAAGGTTTTGCAATTTGTGAACAACATAAAAATTCGATTACAGAAGAACAAAACAAAATAATTTTACAGACCGTGTAGTCTACACAAGCAAAGCAGTGGACGCTAAGCTAGTTTAAGAATAAAAGGCTGGGGTGCGCTGTTGTCACAAAGTTACCCACTTTTATAGTAATCTACAAGTTTAAGGTGGTTGAGCTAAACCAATATGAACTTTATCCGGATACTAACGGACCAAGACATGCAGTAAAATGAGGTCATGGATCTCCTCACAAAGGCTGCAATGCACAAACTGGCGCTTGCTACTACATCACTGCGTTAAAACAATGAACACTGGGAAATAATACAGCAGAAAAGAGGCCGCTGGTACCGAAAGGATTTGCTTTCATCATAACAAAGGAAGAATGTCAGACTCCCCAATTTGACTGGCGACTCTACTTCAGAAAGAGATTTAAATCATCTATTCTTTTCATATGAATAGTAGTGTGACCTGCAAATCACATGTTGAAAAAGGCTAAGAGATACCAATTTCCCACTAACATCGCCACATTACTCACATCAGCAAAGAGAAAAGCACACAGACAACTTTATAAAATATTTTTCCCTACGAACACAATTGTGTCTCGTGCTCTTGGAGAGCTTCTGTACCATTCCATGGTCTGATGCCTAGAGATAACACCATAAGTACGTATGTATTGCTTAATGTTAACCTTTTGGAAAACATTATGCAACCAAAAGTTTAGGCAGCAATTTCATTCCATATCAAATTAGTATATCTGTTCAAGTGTTTATTCTTTTCGATATTAGGTGTACTGTTGCTTCCCATAATTTAACTTACAATGAACACAAGTAATTCTTTTTTCAGATGGCACAAGTAATATAATGGAACTCATATACCAACAGAGAAAGTTGTAAATAATGTGTTTAAAAAATTACTGACTGACTTTTTCCCTAAATGTTCTCTCCCTGCCCGCATCTCGTGGTCGTGTGGTAGCGTTCTCGCTTCCCACGCCCGGGTTCCCGGGTTCGATTCCCGGCGGGGTCAGGGATTTTCTCTGCCTCGTGATGGCTGGGTGTTGTGTGCTGTCCTTAGGTTAGTTAGGTTTAAGTAGTTCTAAGTTCTAGGGGACTTATGACCACAGCAGTTGAGTCCCATAGTGCTCAGAGCCATTTGAACCATTTTGTTCTCTCCCTTAATTAAAAAACAGCAAGCACAATTCTGAAAAATCATGTAGTACTACACCAATGATCAATTGATCAAATTATGGCCTGGACAAAAATAAATAAATAAGACAAAACTGTCAAACATTTTAGGTAGATGTATTGATAATTATTTAAATTTAAAAAATGTTTTTTGAACTTCTTAAACAACTTATTTTAGCCACTTTTGCACTTTTATCATTGCAAGTCTTGGAGAGGAACAAATGCTTCAGTCGAAATATTTCGTTTTCTTTCATCCAGTAACATCATTTGGGACTATATTCAAGGTGACTCATATTCAATAACGAAAGTCTCCATTACAAGAAAGCCTGCTAGAAGGACAATATGTGGCCCTCTTTGATGGCAATCTACTAGACAACCACATCAAGGTATATATTTTTTTGTGAAATTTGTAGCACTCATTTCACTAGAATTCAGAACGAATAATAACATCTGTGATTACAATATTAGAAGATAGTAATTATTATTTCATTAAAATGAACTTTAGCTCAGAAAGGGGTGAATAACGCTTATCCAATGACGTTAAATGCCTGACAGATAGTAAGATTAAATTTGAAAGTAACATATAATAGTTCCTTCTTGGACACTTCTTCTGTTCTGTAGAAGTAGTTTTGTTTAGGAACTTGTAGCTTATTTAGCGCAACAACATTGCACACTTAGTTATGCAAATACGTAGCCACATTTAAATACAAATTAAATTAACAATCTATAAATTGGCCCATTCCATATCATTACTATAAGACTTGCAAGTGATCCATGGTGCATGTAACTAGCTAACTAACTAGCCCTTGACACTGGATGCTATTTCTGTTCGTTTGCATGTACACTGTGGTACGCTATGGTAAGTACTTTTCATTGCTATATAATTTTGTTGCATCAGGTAGATATGTAAGAGATAACATTTTACGGAGATGTTACTGTCAGACTCTTGTTGTATTCAAGCTGCTAGGGGCTTCATATTTACTGATAATGGTGTACAAAAAACATTGCGTGTCTTTATCCATACTGTCAAGTCTCGCATACAAAATAACAAAGGAGAATGCTTCACAAATAGGCTTCTGTGCAGAGATAGCTTTATCTTACAAAGAATGACATCATTCGATTATGAGGTTTTTTCGCTTATTGACTGCCTAAGGGCGTACCCAGCGAGAGGTAAGGGGGGGGGGGCATTTCACACACCCCCTCGCCCCCTCAGAAAAAAATGAGATATTCGCAAATCGAATTTTCATCTTATACTGCCATGCAGATCAGTATCAGTTTGAAGGAAATCAATACATGTAATAGATACTGGCAAGTAGCAAGTGTAGCCACTGAGTCTTGTCGTGAAGTCTCGCAACTATTTAAGCTTTCGCTGCTATTCTACGTGCACCAGGAAATGGTATATGGCTCTGTTTTCTAAAAGCTTCCAGTAGTGATACGAGTAGACCTTCATTTCACAATGCTTTTTTCTCTTGTTACTAGGTAATGTCAAAGAAACTTTGAGTATGAAGTATTCGCGTGTAAATGGACGATGCTTGCTTTATAACAAAAATGGTTCAAATGGCTCAGAGCACTATGGGACTTAACATCTGTTGTCATCAGTCCCCTAGAACTTAGAACTACTTAAACCTAACTAACCTAAGGACATCACACACATCCATGCCCGAGGCAGGATTCGAACCTGTGACCGTAGCGGTCGTGCGGTTCCGGACTGAGCGCCTTGAGCCGCGATACCACCGCGGCTGGCACTTTATAACAAAATTATATATGCAAATCTCATTCCTCTGGATGCTGGATATCTTTTCAACATCAATAATGCTGCATTTCAGTAAATAATGCTATTATTATGGACAACACATACTTGATTAGAAGATTCCCGATCAGATAGACGTTTTATAGCGATACACACCATGTACAAATGGTGTTCGGAAACACAGTAACTTAGATGCGTTATTCTGCCTTTAATGACTTATTACAATGGGGACTGTATTATTCTTTATATTTTATTTTTTGTCTTCTTATATTCTACATCTTTCGTAATTTTCTTTTTTACATATCTTTTACATTTGACCTATTTTAAGAAATAAAAAAACGTATGTAAACGGGGGGGGGGGGGAGTATTCTTATCATTTCTGACCGAAATTTGTGTCTATTTAAAGCAGATCATTGAGCTGTACTTTCAGTATATAACACTCCTACTTCAGTAAGCAGCCTTGACAACTTTGCGCCAAGGATAAAAGGCTTCGTATATTTTAAGGGACCACTTTGTATCATACGTTAGGTATTCTTAAAGCATTTCTAACTGTGTACTGTAATTTGTTGACCGTAGGATAGGCTGATGATGGTACTTGGTAGCGAAACCTGTAGTCATTAGAGAAAATCAAAGCGCGACTGTAAATTAAAGAAATAATTTTTTTTTCGAAGTTTCATAAATTCAGTTGCAGTTAGTAAGTGCCTGATATTAAGTATCCGGTAATTACTAAACACAGATTTTTAATAGTTTCAGATTTTAATTTGTAGTAAATCTTGCTTCATTTCCTCCAACCTTTCCTCCCCCCCCCCACACCCCCGCAAAATTAATTGTTGCTTTCCCCTTCCTCCCCGTCCCACGTTTCTCCCTCCCTCCCCCTCCCCCCACCTACCCACTCTCCCTAGGTCAAATCCTGGGTGCTTTCTTGTGTCTGCCACTGATGTTTTCCTGAGACTCAAAACGTGACGTAATTTTCAGAGTAACTACCAAACATTTCCATCAGTTCCGGAAGGAACACAGTCGTCCAGATGAAAGATAAACATCAAACTGTCTCATAAAAATCTCCTTATGTAAATCGACGTTGTTTTAAAACATGTAATTGGCGTCTGCAGTCCCGTAGCGTACATCACGAACTCCAACAGTCTACCTTTTTTTTCATAGAGCCAGACGGTGCAACCTTGGGACGCGCTTTCGAGAGTACCGGAGTTGAAACCACCATCAGCCATTCAGATTTAAGTTTTCCGTGGTTTCCGTACATCGTTTCAGATGAGTGTCGAAATGGTTATACGGCCGATTTTCCTTATAGTCTGTGTCCAACTGAACTATTACTCTGTCTCCACTGACCTCGAAAATGGTTCAAATGGCTCTAAGCACTATGTGACTTACCATCTGAGGTCATCAGTCCCCTAGACTTAGAACTACTTAGACCTAACTAACCTAAGGACAGTCATGCCCAAGGCAGGATTCTAACCTGCGTAGCAGCAGCGCGGTTACGGACTGAAGCGCCTAGAACTGCTCGCCCACAGGGGCCGGCCACTGACCTCGACACTGACAGGAAATTTAAATTTAAGCTACCTTCCGTGTACCCTATTCTGTACCTTATCATATGCTCTCATAAAAGTAACGTAGGCAATGGCTGTTGTCTTTCCTCTCCTCTATTCAAATCTACTACTCGTCTTCATCTGCCTCATCTGCTACCCGGTGGTAGACGTATGAAGTAACAGGAGTAAAAGTTTATCTGCTACGAGGGTCACTGATAAAGTTCTCCATGTCCACCCACCCACGTTCCAACATACTGTCGACCTGAAGTAGCATGTAGAACAGTACTTAAAAGGTTAATATCTAGATGTCAATGGTTTTATAATATACAAGCGGAATGTTTCTATCTTTCTCACAGTTCGTCAAACAGTTTGCAGAAAGTATAGAATCAGCTCAGTGACTGGGTGTGGTGTTGTCCTTATCATCGCCATTTCATCCCCATCGACACGACAGTCGCCGAAGTGGCGTCAAATCGAAAGACTTGCACCCGGCGAACGGTCTACCCGACGGGAGGCCCTAGTCACACGACATTTACGTTTACTGAACCGTCAAAAGTTTTATTTTGCGTACATCTACAACTACATTTTCTTAAGTCGCCTTAAGGTGTTAGCGGAAAGTACGAGGGGCTTTCAACACTTTATTTTTTCCCCATCATCCATCTGATGCGCCATTTGACTCGTCATTAGAGTTGCAAGTATGTAGTACTTTTGTCTTACCGTAGGTGGTAGGACAATCACTAGAAGTATAATTCCTGCACAGTACAGCCCAATTTCCCAACTGCTGTCATTACCTGAGGGGACTACCTGGATCATGATCATCAAAAATAGCCGCGGATTGGATGTAAAACTCTGCGAATATTAACATTCGGTTTGTGGCAGTGCATAGAGAGTAAGCGCCGTTACGAAAAGCGCTCTTGCAACACTACAGCGTTCGTCCCCATACGAGTCGGAAAACCCCGGCTGCCACTGCTGAAATGGGGTTCCAGGTACTACCACGCCCACTGTATTTTCCTGACCCCTTAACTCACGTAGGCTCTCCTCGAACCATTTTTCTGGCGTCTGTCGCACCCACCGCAGGACAGCTAATCGCAGTTCCTGGAAATCAGCGAAATGATGCCTACGGAGAGGTTACTTCATAGCTGCGAATAGGTTGTAATTGCAACTGTAGTGATGAATCACGCAGCACACTATGAATGATGGGAAAAAAGTGTAAAGTGTAAAACAATATGGAATGCCTCTCTTACTTCCGACTAACAATATTATTTCCCTCCTTCTGTGTCACACTTGTGAGTAGTAGCCAGAAAGAACGACTATCGGTAAGTCCCCGTATAAGCTCGAAATCCTCTGATTTCTCTGCCGTGAGCATTTCGCGAGATGTATATAGAATGTGTAGTATGTGACTTCACATTTTCTGCAATTTGCATCCTCGTAATTTTAATGATTAACCCCTCTGGGACGCACAAAGCCTCTCTCGTATTGTCTTCCTCTGGAACTGAATAATGATCTCCGTGATGCTCTCACTCACTAAACGAATGCGTGAAGAGCCGCGTTGCTCTTCTTTGATTCTTCTCTATCTCTATTTATTGCCACTTTGTAAGCTGCCAGACTAACGAACAATACTCAGGAATTGGTCGAACGAGTTTCATTTTTTGTGGAAGGACAATTCAGTATAAGTCGGTGCTACATAACAAATTCTCAGTGTACACTAACGGCTTTTTTTGAACACGGAACTTCGGAATGATCTTGCATCGAGACGTGGGACATCATCAACAATGACAGCTGGAGTGTGTACAAGATCTGATTCTCTTTGATCTATGTATGTGTCCACAAACACCAGTTGAGATACTGTAGATAACTCCGCAAAGCGATGCGTTTATAGAATCACGAATCTAAATGTGACTGGTTTCCATCGCACCATGAATATCATCGAGCATTTCTGTGGAATTATTCTCAGTCGGACGCCGGGAACGAACAAAATATGCAGTGCTCGCGCGAACACGTCTAAATTCATTTTCTAAGCAGTGAACCGTCTTGAATTCTGGTACAGGATTCTCACGAACTTCCTCAAATCTGTATTTGGTCCACGTCCATATTTAAAATAAAAATGTTTGTGACTACGTTATTTTTGTTGTTCTCCATTTCCACGGAACTGCTGACGCTGATCACTTAAGACAGTTGTAACCAGACAACTCCACGCTGAATCTGTTTCTAATTCTACCAAAACTATTGACAGTTCAAGCTTATCAACAGGCATACCACTAATTTGTACAAATTTCCCAGACTTGTCAATTCATTTTCGAGTAACACACGCCCATTTAACTACATGAAACCTAATGGTAGCGGTTTTTCGTAAGTTTGAATATCGGTGAGTTCGAGCAACATATCGTAGCTTCCTTATACACTTGGAGCAATAATACGACTTGTCGAAGTTAAGTCACTTGATAATCACAATCCTCGATTGAGGAAACAGTAGACATCATAGTGGCCTCGCCACGGTAAGCTCGAAGAGATCAACTGTAAAATATGTTAATATAACTATCTGCGTAGAAGTGTGCTTCTCTGGTTCTCAGGAATCTTAGCAAAAAGATACAACGCTGACACGTGTATACATATATTATTTTTCTCTCCATTTTCCTGTTTCTTATCCTGTCAGGTGTGAGTTCAACATACTACAGTGAACCCTTAATTTGACACTGCCAGTATGATGGCGATATGAGAATTGCTGCAGATCGACGGAACGAGGTGGTGCAGTGGCTGGCACACTGATTCGCAGTCGGGAGGACAGCAGTACATACCTCAGTCCAGCTCCAGTTTTATGTTTTCCGTTAGTTTCCTTACATGCTCCATGATTCCTTTGAATAGGCATGTTCTTCCCCAATTCGAGCTTGTGCTCCATTTCTATTGACCTCATCGTCGACAGGATGTTAAACATTAATTTTCTTCGAATGAAATTTTCACTCTACAGCGGAGTGTGCGCTTATATTTTCTTCTTTATTTTTTCTCTTTGCTCCAGCTGCTTGGTATCGAGCTCGCCTCGATTTGTAGGTTTCTTAAAAATCAGTGTAGTGTGCCCTCATAATTAGCATCAAAATTGTACTGTTTGGTGAAATAAATGAAGCATCCAGAAATGGAGGAGGAAACTACACTACTGGCCTTTAAAACTGCTACACCACGAAGATGACGTGCTACAGACGCGAAATTTAACCGACAGGAAGAAGATGCTGTGATATGCAAATGATTAGCTTTTCAGAGCATTCACTCAAGGTTGGAGCCGGTGGTGACACCTACAACGTGCTGACATGAGGACAGTTTCCAACCGATTTCTCATACACAAACAGCAGTTGACCGGCGTTGCCTGGTGACACGTTGGTCTGATGCCTCGTGTTAGGAGGAGAAATGCGTACCATCACGTTTCCGACTTTGATAAAGGTCGGATTGTAGCGTATCGCGATTGCGGTTTATCGTATCGCGACATTGCTGCTCGCGTTAGTCAAGATCCAATGACTGTTAGCAGAATATGGAGGGTAATACGGCACGCCGTGCTGGATCCCAACGGCCTCGTATCACTAGAAGTCGAGATGACAGACATCTTATATGCATGGCTGTAACGGATCGTGCAGCCACGTATCAATGAATGAGTCAACAGATGGGGACGTTTGCAAGACAACAACCATCTGCAAGAACAGTTCGACGACGTCTGCAGCAGCATGGACTATCAGCTCGGAGACCATGTCTGCGGTTACCCTTGACGCTGCATCACAGACAGGAGCGCCTGCGATGGTGTACTCAAAGACGAACCTGGGTGCACAAATGGCAAAACGTCATTTTTTTAGGGTGAATCCAGGTTCTATTTACAGCATCATGATGGTCGCATCCGTGTTTGGCGACATCGCGGTGAACATACATTTGAAGCGTGTATTCGTCATCGCCATACTGGCGTATCACCCGGCGTGGTGGTATGGGGTGCCATTGGTTACACGTCTCGGTCACCTCTTGTTCGCATTGACGTCACTTTGAACAGTGGACGTTACATTTCAGATGTGTTACGACCCGTGGCTCTACCCTTTATTCGATCACTGCGAAACCCCACATTTCAGCAGGATTATCCACGACCGCATGTTGCAGGTCCTGTATGGGCCTTTCTGGATACAGGAAATGTTCGACTGCTGCCCTGGCCAGCACATTCTCCAGATCTCGCACCAACTGAAAACGTCTGGTTAATGTTGGCCGAGCAATGGCTCGTCACAATACACCAGTCACTACTCTTGATGAACTGTGGTATCGTGTTGAAGCTGCATGGACAGCTGTACCTGTAGACGCCATCCAAGCTCTGTTTGACTCAATGCCCAGGTGTATGAAGGTCGGTATTACGGTCAGAGGTGGTTGTTGTGGGTACTGATTTCTCAGGATCTATGCACCCAAACTGCGTAAAAATGTAATGACATGTCAGTTCTAGTATACTATATTTGTTCAATGGTTCAAATGGCTCTGAGCACTATGGGACTCAACTGCTGAGGTCATTAGTCCCCTAGAACTTAGAACTAGTTAAACCTAACTAACCTAAGGACATCACAAACATCCATGCCCGAGGCAGGATTCGAACCTGCGACCGTAGCGGTCTTGCGGTTCCAGACTGCAGCGCCTTTAACCGCACGGCCACTTCGGCCGGCATTTGTCCAATGAATACCCGTTTATCATCTGCATTTCTTCTTTTTGTGGCAATTTTAATGGCCAGTAATGTACATTGAAACGTCACGTGCTGAGAGGATATGTGATGTTGTCACAGTGATTATACAATCGAGTCAAATTTACAAATAACTTGGCAGTATGAGCCCAGTTCTCTGTATGATATGCGGAACCTCTGGCCTGGTTGCATGCAAGGTTTCGGTTGGAAAGTGGTCATATAGCCGTTGTATCCTTTCCTGAGGGGAGTTGGCCCACAGTGTTGTAACTGCTCCTTCATATCCAGGATACTGGCACTGGGACGCCGCCATACACGGCTATAACAGTCATCTGGGATACTGCAGAACCGCGATTCATCGATAGACACAATACGATGCCACCTATCGACAGTCTGTCCTTCCTGATCACGGCAACGCTCCAAACGCAGCCATTTGTGTTGCTGTGTTAACGGCAACCTACGCTTGGGACAGTAGTTCCTTAGTCCAGCTGCGGCTAGTCTCTGACCAATGGGGTAGCATGGCACAGAATGTTGCGGGGAGTCAGTTACATGTTCTAGGGTGGTAGGTCCAGATGTGCAGGGGTTACGACATGCTTGATTCACAGTTCGGCAATCCCCCCTTGTGATGGTCAGGAACGTGGTTGACTGGAAGCTTGACGCCTGCCCTCATGTTCCCATGTAGCTACTGCCACATACAAATGCCCCAGAAATCTGGATATTGCGCGACTTGACCAGCCGGCCAAATGGAGACGTGCAATGAGGTGACTGTCCAGCTCTGTCAGGAGATGGTAACACTGTCTGACACGAGTACGCGGTACCTTCGTGTCATTCACAATGAGCATCTGACGCTGTTCGTGATCATTATATGAGCTACCAGGCCTGGCAACAATAGTCAACACGAGCAGTACCAATGCTCTCTGGTGGTCGTTCTACCTGTCACAGAGAACTGCAGTTCTAATCATTTGCATACCCGCTGATGGCGGGTCACAAAGTCATTTTGCCATCCGATCAGTCTTCTGGGGGCTTCATTTTTGTTTTCGTCAGGCGGTGTACGTACTAAACTATGTAGACATGAAAGAAACATTAATATGTATGCAGAGATGAAAAGATGTGGTTTCGGATTCCTTCATCATGTCACTGTCAAGGCGTTCTACGTATAATGTGTTCCTACGGTTATATCTTCATCTACACGATTTCTCTGCAGTTCACAATAAAACGCCTGATAGAGGGTACGTCGACCAACCGTCAACCTACGTCTCTACCGTTCCACTCTCGAAAAGCGCGCGGGAAAAACGTAAATCTTTCTTTGCGAGCTCTGATTTCTCTTAGTTTACGATGATCATTTCTCCCTATATAGGTTGGTGCTAACAAAATATTTTCAACCTCTAAAGAAGAAGTTGGTGGTTGACATTTGGTGAGAAGATCCTGACGCAACGAAAAACGCCTTTGTTTTAATGATTGCCACCCAGATTCACGTATCGTATCCGTGGCGCTCTCTCTCCTTTTTCCCCTTCTTTGAACGTTTTTGATGTGCTCCTTCGATCCTACATGATGCTGGTCGCACACAGCACAGCAGTATTGCATAAGAGGGCGGACAAGCGTAGTATAAGCAGTCTCTTTAGCAGATCTGTCTCATTTTCTGTCAATAAGTCACAGTCTTTGGTTTGCTTTCCCGACAACATTATCTATGCGATCGTTCCAGTTTAAGTTATTTGTAACTTTAATTCCTAAGTATTTAGTTCAGTTTACAACGTTTAAACTTGTTTGATTTATCGTGTAACCGAAATTTAGCGGATTCCTTTTAGTACTCGTGTGGATGATTTCACGCTTTTCATTATCTAGGATCAACTGCCACATTTCACACCACGCAGATACCTTGTCTAAATAGTTTCTTTTGATCATCTGAGGGCATTATAAGGCGGCAAATGACAGCATCATCTACAAACAATCCAAGAGGGCTCCTCAGATTGTCTTCTAAATCTTGTATGTAGATCAAGGATAACAGAGAGCCTATGACAGTTCCTTGAGGTACAACGGATATCACTTTTGTTTTACTCGATGATTTACCGTCGATTGCTATAAAGTGTGACCTTTCTGACAGGAAATGACAAACTCAATTGCACAATTGAGACAATACCCCATAGGTAGAGTTCTGCGCGGATGCGGATATCCGCGGATATATCCGCGGATATCCGCGGTATTTGTTACTTGGCGGATAAAATCGCGACCGGCGCGGATATCTGCGGGTCATCTGCGGATAATGAACAAGACATCTGCCCAGTATGTATGTTGCAATGTTGGTTGGAAATTTCAAGTCTGTTGACATTCTTGGAATCTTGCAGGGCCCGGGTAGAGCGGATGGCTGCTGTCCTCAGCCCCTGGCTACGACCGACGTAGCTGTACCCAAGAGACCTGCGCCTAATCCGTTTCCGCGACCGTGTCTTCTGTGTGGCCTGTGAACTGCTCTCTGGGTGGCAAACCTGCCCACTGTCTACCAGACAGGTGCCCGTTGCAATATTCCGCTGCCTTCAGTTAGCGCTTTGTAGTGACCGAGTGACAACGTGCATCGTAGCAAATATCAGTGAGAGTTCTTTCTTCAAATGAACACCATACCGATGGATACAATTTAGTGGAAGGTGAAAAAAGGTGATTTTACATTAGTGAAGGAAAACAAATTGAAATCCCCAATTTGGAAATAATTCGGATACGTATTTGATGGCAACGAAAAGATAAAAGATATAGTGGCTTGTTTTGCATGTAAAAAAGTATATTCCTACACTGGACACAAAAGTGGAACTTCAAATTTGCTAAAACATTCGTGTGAGGCTGGACAAAGTAGCATAATTACTTATTTAAATACCAAGAGAGACGTGAAAGTTCCTGAAGTTCCTCCAAATTTGAAGACAGCCGCGACAGAAAAACTTGTCAATCTTGTCAGCAAAGACATTTTACCATTCGAAGTTGCGTGTGGATCTGGGTTTCTCGAAACGGCACAGTTTCTTATTGATGTGGGGGCCAAGTACGGTGAGTGAGTGCTAAGGAACTGCTACCTCATCCAACCACCATATCCAGAAATTCGAAGGAAGCGGCCGATCGTCTGCGTAAAACTGTCTCCTCAGAAGTGAAGAATATATTTAGAGATATAGGTGGAGCACTAACTGTCGATTTATGGACTGATTCGTACCGTAAAATAAACTATATGGGAGTGACTGCACATTATGTTAATTATGAAGAAGTGAAACTTGAGGATCGAGTGTTGTGCACCAGAAATTTTGAGAGTGAGATCAAAAAAACAGGAGAAAACATTAGACATGAATTAAGATACTACGGTCGTTCGATTTATTCAGTGCTCTGAATAACATCGTGTTCATTACGGATAAAGGTCCACAATTCGCCAATACAAGAGGCTCTCGTGCTCAGCACACATTCTTAATAGTGTGCTGGAGCACACGACTCGAGGACACGCGAATGATGAGAAGAGTGACGTGCAGCGACTAAAAAATTCCTATCGAGCTATCACAATTTTCTTTAAAAGATCTGGTCTTCGGAATCGCCTTCAGAAGTCATTGAAAGGAGATATAGACACACAATGGAACAGTAAATTGTATATGTTCGAGTCTATTAATTCACAATGGTTTGAAGTTCTGTCAATTTTGTCAGAGAAAAATCAAGATAATTTGATTGATTCTATAGACAAGAGGATGTTGCAAGATATAATAACCTTTGACACCATTTAAAATAGCTTCTTGTGATCTCAAAGCCTCCAAAACCCCTATGCTTTATTTATGTGTGTTGTGGAAGTTAAAACTTCTCTCCTGCCTTGAAAAAAATGATGGCGACAGCCCATTTCTGATAGATTTTAGAGTACAGCCAAATCTATTTTAATCAGCGAATGGGACATAACAGTAACCCATAAACTTGCAACGTTTTTGAATCCAAAATATAAAAACCTAAAATTTCTTATCAGTGCCAAAAAAGATGAAGTTGTAAAGGAAGCGAAAAATTATGTTGCGAAAAATCGTCCACAGTTAAAAGATAAGGAGGAAACAACATCTGGAATTCCTGCAAAAAAACAGCAGTCTGACGTACTTTTTAATGAATTTGAAGATTCGTCAGAAGATGAAACGACGAGAGATCTTGACTTTGCGTCAGATGAAATTCTCAGATATACGAATGATAAAGTCCAATTTTCGGAAGGCATCGACCTGATAGCTTGGTGGCATGGACGTGAAAACGTCTACCCGCGTCTTTCCAAACTCGCATACTTCGTGCACTGCATTCCAGCGTCCAGCGCGCCATCTGAGAGAAGTTTCTCTACTGCGGGACAAATAATGCAGGACCGACGCACGTCTTTGAAGCCACAGACGATTGATGACATGTTCCTGCATAGAAATCTTCCAAAATAAAAAGGTACTTGCACAGCTTCTCTTACTTCACTGTATTTTTTGGGCTCATCTGAATTAGTTACATTTTTTTTTCATCTGATTCTTGCTTTTATAGAATTTGAATCAGAAGCAAGCAGAAGATGAAAATATTTAATCTGAAGCCTGTGAGTTTTTATTGTAATATTTATAGTAAAGAATTTCCTCGACATATTGTTAGTACTTCTACTATTCCCAACAAGAACATTTAAGTAACATTAGGTAAAAGAAGGAAATATTTAACAAGCAATTTGTTTTGTTGTAATTTTCATATTAAAGACCTCAATTTTAAGTTTTTACTCTTCGCAACAAGAACATTCAACAGCTAACACGTCAATATTATTAAACTAGGCAATGATGATCTCATAAGTGCCTACCTAAATTTTAGCGTGCACTACAGTAACATTTACAGCCGCCGAGCATTGTCGCTCTTTGTGAACAGTGAAACAGCCCGGCCGGAGCGGTGGCACGGCGGGCCTTGCAATTAATTACAAGTGGGACTTCGGACTACAGCTCACAATCACCAACAAGCTGTGACTGCGATAGCCCGTGAAAGATTATTCTGATCACATTGAAAACTTACAAAACATTCATATAATCCAAAATAACAATGTGTCTTTTAATTTACCAGCCAATTAGTTAAGATAAGGGCTAAAATTCGTAACGAAATTGAACATTTTAACTGTAACTCAGTATTGATTAACAGGGAACAGTGCCTAACATTTGAAGTTATGGGCCAGTGGTTTTTATATAGACATCTTGAAATCGTTTGCAGTTCCATTAAACTCTGAAAAAAATTATTTTTTAACATTGAAAGTATTAACTGCGGAATGTACTGCAAATTTTGTCTTAGTGATTTAGACCAATGTTGAGGATGTTTTAAAGTTTGAAAAACTTTGTTTGGATGAGAATGAAACAGACATTTCATTTATCGCTAGGTCTTAATTCGATAAATCAGCCAAAAGGTGAGATCGAGATATCAATCGTATTTTTAGCTGGAGCTAAATCGACTCCTAACTTCTATAACCACTGATTTTGTTGTCACTCTTCGGAAGACGAGTTATTTCTTCCAGATAACGTCAATTATTGCTGGCAGTTTAACTTTTTCACAGGTGCGCCAGCGTATTGGAGTATAGCCCTAATACTGTAAACATTTTCACCTGGAAATGACGAGGACTGAACGCGTAAGCTATAATATAATCATCAGCTGACATGAATGGCTTCAAAATTTGACACATTCAAGAAGTGAGTACAAAAAAACTGTCGGTAAATGATGCAATGTGCTAGTAACAGTTTAAAACCATCGTCATTTTCAGCTACCTTGGCACAAGAGCAGCGAAATATAATTGTTTCTATACACGTATTTTCATCATTTAATACTATTACACTGAATTTCATTTTTTTAAATAGCGTTTCCAATCTCACGAGATCCGAGCCGCTACTGTGTGTGCTCCGGAGCGCCAATGCTTTCCTGTTTGGAATAACCTGCTTTAGAGTAGGTATAGAGCATTTCCTGTGATTTAAGAAGTCAAGTGTAGTTAAGTTGTCGCAGAAATGGCACCCAACAATAACTATGTCATTACATATCGTAATTCTAAGTACTACTGTCTATTACTATTAATTACTCATTCAAAACTTAAATATATGCGGATGCGGATAAGGAACTTGCGGATGCGGATTAATTGCTGCGGATGCGGTTGCGGATTAGGACCTTGCGGATGCGGATTGCACTTTTCTTATACGCGCAGACCTCTACCCATAGGCACGCAATTTGATTAGATGTAGATTGTGAGGAACGGAGTCAAAAGTCTTTTGGAAATCTAAAAATATGGAATAAATAGCACTTATTACGTCGTGAGAATAAGAAGGTGTTGTGTTTGTCAAGAACGATATTTTCTGAATCGGTGTTGGCTGTTGGTCAATAAATCGTTTTCTTCGAGGTAACTGGTAATATTCGAACACACTGTATGTTCCAGAAGCCTACTCTAAACCGACGTTAGTGATATAGGTCTGTAATTCATCGGATTACTTCTGTTTTCTTTTTGGTTCCTGGTGTAACTTGTGCAACTTTCCAGTCTTTGCATAAGGACCTTTCGATGAAATTGGTGTTATGCGAGGGTCCTCTAGTAATGTAGGATCACAAATCTGCAGCTCCCGTGAATATACTTACAATGGAAACATTTGTTGTCCAGTGCTACAGGTCCACGGTTCCATTTTCTCACTGAAGCGGTTTTGGCTTTATAAATAACAAACAAGACCCGGGACTGTTTGCTTATTACTGTTCAGTACAAAAAGTAGCTCGAGTGTGATGCACATTGCACTGAAATATCTTGCTGCAGAAGTGTTGCCACCATCACACAACGCAAAAGATATCGACGCCATTTTAAAAAGTACACATACCTGTAGCTTTAAAAGCATCTCCTTGATATACCCATCGATATCGTTTCACACTCTTCCCTCAACTGCATACCCACAACCGTGCAACGGTTCCTCACAAGACACGGGTCTGTTCGAATGAAAATCGTGTTTATAATACGTTGATTGAACTGGGTTGCAAGGTGGTGGACGGGATAAAAACTTGTAAAAACAAACATAACGAGAAAAGCGCCAAAATAAAAATCAAACGGAATGTTATTGTGATGCATTTCAAACAGTTCCCATTGATCAGAGGATTACGAAACTAAAATTGGAGTTTCTCTAGACAAAGTATTACGAGAGATTTCGATGTACCTTTATCGGTCTTTCAGTTAATTAACAGTAATTAAAACAACGTTTCAAGTGAAACTGCTTATCAGAATCGAGGGACTTTGACTTCATACTTCGACTGAAATATCAGTTGCACCAAAAGGGGTCTGTAAAAAAATGTCAAAATAAGGATGAGCAATGTCCTCATAACAGGCGTTGCAGAATTCGTAGATGGAAATTATCATCACAAAACCCGTTATATCAATGTCTATAAGATGTAGTTCTGACTTATAATACGAGTTAGTAAATCTGGAGATAATTTCTGAGCCCAATACGAAAACTTGGACAACACAAAGGAAGTTGAAACAGTAAATACAAGTAAAATGCGAAATACGCAAAGGAACAGACAAATTCTAGCAATTCTGTGTAAGGGTCGGAAGTGCCTAATATACGAGGGCAGTTCAATAAGTAATGCAACACATTTTTTTTCTCGGCCAATTTTGGTTGAAAAAACCGGAAATTTCTTGTAGAATATTTTCTAACATTCCCGCTTCGTCTCGTATAGTTTCATTGACTTCCGACAGGTGGCAGCGTTGTACGGAGCTGTTAAAATGGCGTCTGTAACGGATGTGCGTTGCAAACAACGGGCAGTGATCGAGT
Source organism: Schistocerca cancellata (assembly GCF_023864275.1). Classification (NCBI taxonomy): domain Eukaryota; kingdom Metazoa; phylum Arthropoda; class Insecta; order Orthoptera; family Acrididae; genus Schistocerca; species Schistocerca cancellata. The sequence goes on from NC_064630.1 coordinate 408,308,679, forward strand.
TTCTTTTGACGGAAAACCAGGGCATCTCAGATATTCATAGGCGCTTGCAGAATGTCTACGGTGATCTGGCAGTGGACAAAAGCACGGTGAGTCGTTGGGCAAAGCGTGTGTCATCATCGCCGCAAGGTCAAGCAAGACTGTTTGATCTCCCGCGTGCGGGCCGGCCGTGCACAGCTGTGACTCCTGCAATGGCGGAGCGTGCGAACACACTCGTTCGAGATGATCGACGGATCACCATCAAACAACTCAGTGCTCAACTTGACATCTCTGTTGGTAGTGCTGTCACAATTGTTCACCAGTTGGGATATTCAAAGGTTTGTTCCCGCTGGGTCCCTCGTTGTCTAACCGAACACCATAAAGAGCAAAGGAGAACCATCTGTGCGGAATTGCTTGCTCGTCATGTGGCTGAGGGTGACAATTTCTTGTCAAAGATTGTTACAGGCGATGAAACATGGGTTCATCACTTCGAACCTGAAACAAAACGGCAATCAATGGAGTGGCGCCACACCCACTCCCCTACCAAGAAAAAGTTTAAAGCCATACCCTCAGCCGGTAAAGTCATGGTTACAGTCTTCTGGGACACTGAAGGGGTTATTCTATTCGATGTCCTTCCCCATGTTCAAACGATCAACTCTGAAGTGTATTGTGCTACTCTTCAGAAATTGAAGAAACGACTTCAGCATGTTCGTAGGCACAAAAATCTGAACGAACTTCTCCTTCTTCATGACTACGCAAGACCTCACACAAGTCTTCGCACCCGAGAGGAGCTCACAAAACTTCAGTGGACTGTTCTTCCTCACGCACCCTACAGCCCCGATCTCGCACCGTCGGATTTCCATATGTTTGGCCCAATGAAGGACGCAATCCGTGGGAGGCACTACGCGGATGATGAAGAAGTTATTGATGCAGTACGACGTTGGCTCCGACATCGACCAGTGGAATGGTACCGTGCAGGCATACGGGCCCTCATTTCAAGGTGGCGTAAGGCCGTAGCATTGAATGGAGATTACGTTGAAAAATAGTGTTGTGTAGCTAAAAGATTGGGGAATAACCTGGTGTATTTCAATGCTGAATAAAACAAACCCTGTTTCAGAAAAAAAATGTGTTGCATTACTTATTGAACTGCCCTCGTATAACGTAACAACTTTTATTACGTAGAATTTAATGCTATTGTCTGCAAAGCTGTCTTCATGCGAAATAATCAGTTTGGAATAGATTGTGTGGTCGCAATCAATCTCAGACGTATGAAAATACTGACGAGGTGAATAGAAATTATATCACACTGTGATAAACCACATATCAAGTGATTATAAGCCACTTACATTGAATGCGAGGATAAAATTGAAATGCTGTAGATACTGATAAATGATTTTACCTTACGTACGACATACAACTGCACCCTGGCAGGTTACAAAAGGACTATCAGCATTCACTGAAGCAAGAGACCACCAAAGCCAATACAATCATAGTAGGTCCGTATAACTATCAACCCGCCTCTGTAGACCATTTCGCGAAAGCACACTTGTGTAGTGGTAGCACACTGGCTCTGTGGTTGCACACTGGACTCGCATTTGAAAGGACGACAGTTCAAATTTCCGTCCACTCGTTCAGATTTTGGTTTCGCGTGATTTCCCTAAATCGCTCCAGGAAAATGCCTGGATGGTTCCTTCGATTTGCTTACCCATCCTTGATACGGTCCAAGTTTGTGTTCCGTCTCTAATGACGTCGATGTCGACTGGACTTTAAATCTTAATCTTCCTTCCGTCCTTCCTTAGAGGTAGCTCGTCAGAATCACAGTGGTGAAAGATAGTTTCGTCTTCGGTACCTGACCGGCAGAGGAAGGAAACGAGGTGGTGAACAGTTGCCAATGACCAGACTTTGAATCACTCCGCAATTGCCCATATGACCGTTGACTGTAATAAGTCCGTCGTATTGGGACGTTAATCACTGCTGCCACCCTGTTGGTGTTCGAGAGGAGTTGGTATGTGGCACAGCCGGGTTTCTCCTTCCCCCTTCTCTCTCTTACCCCCATGAACAAGACGTCAAGCTAACCTCTAAACGCGCTCACCATAGTCACTTACAACGGACAGATACATTTGTGAGACAACATTCATTCACGGAGAAGGAAAGGTGTTATTATGCGTGAGAAAGGAAAGCATTCCCAATGAGGGAGCTGAATAGAGCAAACCAGTAACGCCATGAGACATAACTAGTGATTTTAAAGAAAAAGTATCTCGTTCACTGATATTCTGTTTCAAAATACCACTCCCTGAGTCAGTATACCGACGCTGTTTACAGAACCTCAACATTCTACCGCCCTGATATCGTTACAAACGTACACATAGAAGGAGGATATGGTGCAAAACGATAATCACCTTCTTCTTCTTCTGTCTTGAAGGAAATTCGAATCAGTATTAAAACCTTGTGCTGTTAGATCAGGGGACACGTTTTGATGGCAGCCTTAACAGCGACTAATACTGTCTGCAGGGTTAATGTGCCTCTCTACTCCGTCCTTCGTCTGCTGAATGCGTGTGGTCCATGACACCTCGAGGAGGGGTCCTCCCCAGACTGAATTCTGTCCCATTCGCTTCCCCACTCCATTTCCTGTTTACTCTTTCGACCTTCCTGCAGATGCTAGTGTGCGTTCGCACACATTTCAGAATGTCTATGTGTGTGTGGGTGTGGGGGGAAGGGGGGGGGAATATTTCCATACTTACAGTACTTTTAATTCTAGACGACACTGTACAGGAGACGGCTAACTGATTTCCACGCCCTTCTACTTTCCCATCCAGTGTGACTCTGCCTTCCGCTGTCTCAATGTTACGACGTCATTTAAAGCTTCAAACTCTTTCGCTATTCATATTACCTTGTCTAACGGATCTTTGTTGGAATACAGATTACTTCTTTCTGAATTTTTCCTTACACTTTTCCCCTCCTTCGCTATCCGAAAGAAGATATGACAATATTGTGGAACATTATTTTTGTTCCAGTTCCCTCGTACCACACGGAGAGTACTTTTGGACTTTCTGTCGTTGACACGCAAGTATAAATAGATTGTAACGTTGTAACACTCAATGTCCAGTAAATTCAAAAACCGAAAATGCGAAGGAATCTACAGTGGCTCACCTCAATTGATTCCACTAAACCATGTAACGTAAATTAATATATGGATCCGGGCTTCCAAGGGATCTCTCCCAAATCACGCCAGCGTTTTACCGTTATCTCGAATCTCACGTTAATCATATAAAATTAAACTGGATGATTGAAAAAAACGTGTGCCATAGTCCTAAAGGAGGAAGTACTGGCCAAAACTAGAAGAAAAGTTCCGATAATCGTAAGTCCCGAAACCAGTGCCTGTTGAGATGGGATAGTGTATCCTCTCGTTCCCGTCAGTCTGTTACGTAGAAATACACTATAATCAGAGCTGCATGTGGTTACCACGCTTGCTGACATATTTCAGTCCTTCTTCGCTGTGAATCAAGCGCTCTTAAAATACACCTGGCTCCATTCGGATTGAGTCATATACATTGGTCACATACTTCTGTAACGTCTGAATATTTTATATAGGTTTTTCTTAACTAATGCCTTTAAATGTTCCCAAAGCCATAACTATGTCACGCACTGACATAGTTATGTTATGCACCACCATATTACACGCTAAAATTCGGAGCCCTCTAGCGGAGAAGGGCTGCAAATACGTAGACAAATGGCTCTGAGCACTATGGGACTTAACATCTATGGTCATCAGTCCCATAGAACTTAGAACTACTTAAACCTAACTAACCTAAGGACAGCACACAACACCCAGTCATCACGAGGCAGAGAAAGTCCCTGACCCCGCCGGGAATCGAACCCGGAAACCCGGGCGTGGGAAGCGAGAACGCTACCGCACGACCACGAGCTGTGGACAATATGTAGACATCAAGAATAAAACTTTAGAATGTTAATAACGTTTGTTTTATTCATAAACCTTTCAGAATTTTCACATAAAAATTCGGAGGCATTACTTTTCAGCACGGCCCAGTACGTCACCAACTTACTCTACTAAATTATTTTTGCGCGCATGTTCCATCGCTTTCTCTGGTGGCGCTATCGCCCCTTTCTCTTTCCCATCGGCAATAAATTTAATGACGTTAATATCACACCATGGCGGCTGCCCATAAAGGCATTATCTGTGATCAAATCGGTGCTTGCACTGCAAAATAATGACGTGCACTAGTTTGCACTGGAATGTAGCTGTACCTAGTCACGCAACCAGTTAATTCCCGCTATAGCCAAGTATACAGTTCGCTTTACCGAGTAATACATACATAGAAAGTAACTTGTAATTTATGTTTCTGAACACCTTTGATAGTGGCACTTGCCGGTACGGTATGTTCGAGAAAACAACCGCCCCAGGCTGCGAATTGTTGCCTATGTATGATGAAACAATTATTGAGCTTTAGTCATGTTGTAGATAACATGAAACAGACATTAATAAATGGTTTAAAGCTAATTCGCCGTCATTAAATTTTGAAAAGACCCACTACATGAAGTTCAGAACCTGTAAGAGATTTCCTTCCAGCATGCTATAACATATGAAAAAATGCAGATCGGAGAGGTTGACAGTATTAAATTTCGGGGATTACAACTCGATAATACATTCAGTTGGGAAGGGCATACCACAGAATTGCTGAAACGCCTAAACAAGTCTGTATTTGCAGTGAGAAAGATGTCAGATGTAGGAGCTATAAATATAAAAAAAGTTTCATGCTTTGCTTACTTTCATTCTATTATGTCATACAGGATCTTATTCGGGGGTGACTCGTCAAACTGAGCAAAAGCTTTTAGCGTGTAAAAGCGTGTAATAAGACTCATTTGCAGTGTAAATTCAAGAACATAATTTAGAAACCCGTTCAAGGAACTTTGTATTCTAACCACTACAAATGAATATCTTAACAGGGACTGTTAGACTAGCTTAAGTAAAAATGTCTGTTAGATTTCAGTTTTTGACAGTACTTGGTCACAACAGTCAAGGTTAGGTATTTTGTATATGATAAATGTATTAAAAGTGCATAACTATGATTACATGTGAGAGTATATATTAGCAGTTAGAGTTTACTATAATGTATTCACCTAATATGTCAATCTCCTTACAAATTATCAGGGTTATTCAATGTTTTATGTTTTTTATTTTATACTTTCTGACTTGTTCCACACCCACGAGAATCATCTCATCTTTGGGTCTATGCATTGAAAACTGAATCAATCTAATCTGAATTATGTTACGATGGTTTCATGAAAAGGCAGGGCTTGGGTTTATGCCGTATTTCTTCTATTAGTCCAAGCGACCTGAATCCCCCCCCCCCCCCCCCTTCCACCCTTAGTACAGAGACGGGACAAAATCGTCTACGGGTTTTTTTACTCATTTCCATGTCACATCGTTTTGTCTAAGGGCAGACGTAAGTCTCTTTAATGATAACGGCGTTGTCCTAATACGTCACACTTTTTCGTACTTATATTGTCGGTCATGTGTAACATTTTGGCGAAAGTGTTTGACAAAACAGTCTATGCAACATAAAAATGGAGAATGTAGCTCTACAGATCAGCAATGAATTAGTTTCATGTCTATTTACGTGGTTTTCTAAAAACAATCGATTTTAACTTATTGTTGACTCTGATATCAATAGGGAAAGGAATACAGGCACAAAGTTAATCGGCAACGTTCTTGCTAATAATACCGTCCAAGCATTCATCTTAACTTATTATAGAGAAACGACGCAAAATATAAAGCAGGAGATCGAACGTCCAGTTAAACCGCGAATGTCTCGTACACGTTTCCAGTGCCTTAACCCCTGCACCACCTTCCTAGGATGCACCGATTTCCGATTTGATCAGGGCATTTGATTCGCAGTAGCTTTGTGCAGTTAAGCTAATCATTGAGTTCCAAATTCTGTACTTCCTTGAAATACTCAGCCGACATAACGTTAAGATTTACATGTCGGTTATTTAAGTTACGAAAAGTTACACAGTAGGTGACACTATTCGAAAAATGATAGATTAGAATTGTATGTCGGGCGAGAATTCCAACCTATATCTTTGCCTTTCTCGGAAAATGCTGCCTCTCTAAGGTGTCCAGTCACGTCTTATTCCTCTCCTCCTCCCCCCCCCCCTCGCCCTATTCCTCAGAGCATCAGTCTCTGCTACTGCTAGTATCTTCTAAACGCCTTCGTCGCTCTCCTATGTCCCCAAAGTACTAACTGCCAAGGCGTGTACACCGGAAGATTCCAAAAGTGAAGCAGCCATCATGAGAAACGTGTATTGTAACACTACAACTTTTTGCCAGACATGCCGTAACAGTCATAGTACGACCTTGTCTCCCGGCAAACTCACTCAACAAAATAGGAGGAGCAGTTGTCACGTATCTAATTGAAATTTTTTCAGAAGTGAAATTCATGCTATGCACCAGGAAAAAAACTGTACCCTGGACCCACGTTCTTTGAAAAACGAGACACATTTCCTTTCCTATCCTTGTTCAGCCCCAGTTCTTGCTGCATCTCTAAAGACCTCGTCGCCGACATTATTTTAAAGCTTAATGCCTTAACCTTACGTTTTTTGTGTGTTTACACATCTAGCTCCTACCTGGACAATTTACGAAATTGACTGATTACCTTGCTGAATTCTTCTTCTTCACTCTCATCAACAGACTGATACCTATTCGGTGTTAATTCAGTTTTTTGCATTAAAGAAAGAGAATATCTCTCCAGTCTGCCAACCGGAAGTGCATGAGAGAAACAGATTGGTGTGACACAATCATAAATCGGTGAACGTGCCTTATTTTGTAATTTTCACGTAATATCATTTCTCATTTCCCAAGACTCTCATCACAGCAGTTTTTATTCATGCCTCCTCCAATAGGAGGCACTTTCTCCGTCGTTCATGGCCTCCGAGCTTTGAGTATTTATTAGCCGCAATATTTAATTGTATGTTCTGGATTCCGGAAATACTCTATTATAATGTTCATGTAAGTCCTTCTTGAAGAAAATATTCAGAAATTCACAAGAATAAATATAGAGAAATAGACAAAATGTTTTGTTATGATTTGTAAAGGACGACGTTATGTCTCCCACGAATCGCTTCTTTCCTTAGAAACGTTTCACTTGTCACAGAAATCATTCCATATCGTATTACTACCTTGGCAGTACATTAACAAAGAACCGCATTTTCACCAGGTCCGATGTCAAAATTAAGCAATAACATAGTGAAACACTTGTGATTTTAAGGTTGATTAAAAATTTCAAAAAAAAAAAAAATTATGTGGATAACTGAGCACGAATTTGAAACTCCCTCCGCTACAGTACGATACGGAGTCTTACTCTGGCTCCATATTTCGATAAGTAATGAGACATATCGTCGAGGACATAGGTAAGAAGCGTTCCAAGTTCTAAAGCAATCAGTTACTTAAGAAAGTCCATGGAACTAAGCAGAGACCGTCACAGTTACGGTTTACGAAGTCACATCGCTCATCCAGATGCAACCATACATGGGAGAGAGCCAAGAGATTTGAAAATCTAGTAGCTATTGCGCAGGTGCTGTTATCTTCAAAAGTATCCGAACGACGTGAAGTTGCGTTTCGCCTGATTTTCATGTAGCCCATATGGTTAACTGTCTTGCTGATCGTCTGTTCTCTTTTCGGTGCAGACGTTTGACTATACAAAATGTTTACTACAAGAGGCCACAAGAGATAATTGCTCTATATGTCTATCAGTCCAGATGCAAACTAATATCATGGTAATGCAAATATCAGAAATCACGTTGTTAGAGATGACACAACCAATTCGCTTGTAAATTCAGATTTATTATTGTAACTGGCATTTATAAAAGCAAATTTCAACTAGAAGTTACATTATGAACATTTTTGTACTGGACTGGGACCCGGGACTCCAATCCAGCAATAATTGTCCCATGCTCTCAGTCACAAGTAAATGGCGCAGTGTAAACGCTAAGTCCAGATATTGAGCACATTCTCATCTGTGCTTTTTAATTTGCATTTCGTTTCCTACAGTTACATAGGTAAGAGCGTAGTGACATTTCCTCATGAAGTCTGCTTAAAAAATGATCGGGGAAGCGCGAGTAAGACTCGCGCTCTGAGAGATCCGTACAAACTTAATTATATGTGTCGATGATAATAATAATAACAATAACAATAATAATTGTAATTTCGTGTGTCTAAGTGACATGGGGAAAGTCTTTCTATTCGACGCCATTTCATGCGACTTGCGTGTGCCTAACTTATTCGTCATTCATCCGGAGAAAATTGATTGTTTTTCGTGGAATACGAACCACGTGTAGTTTCTTGCGACTCCTCACGTCACTAAGAAATGAAAGCCAGTTTAAAACAAAGACTGTAAAATCGATCTCACGTCACTATGAAATGAAAGCTAGTTTAAAACGAAGACCGAAAATCGATTATGCCCTCGAGAATCGATTCCGCATCTCCCCCGGTTTCCAGGCATGGGTTTTTCCGGTAGTCCACTAAGACCTCACCGTCCATCTATAAAACGAAATAGCATATAGATTATACATACACGTAAAAAAAGTCAAGTGTAACCATGACAGAGACAAAATAAACTTATAACTCCTGCCACTGTTCATAGTTAATCTTCACTTTCACATACGAATATGTATGATCTTGACCTGATGTATATGCTATTTCCTAAAAAGATACTGTTTTGTCTCTATGGATAACCTGAAAATGGGTTCAGTTAGCCAGAAACTAGTCATCAATTTAATAAAAAATTAATCTTGCAACTTTGACTGTTTCTGTATCGAACTGGTTAACACAGGTTGCTGTACTGCAATTAATCCAACATGCTGGAACTCCGAGATAAATAATTACTTCACTCTCATCTGTCTATCAATGCTCAGAATTTTACTGTAAGTTAGCACAACCTGCATGAAAGTTCCCAAGAGTATAATACAGTTCTGTAGGCTCTTTCTCGTCTATATCTCACCTTCTATGCACTACCTCGACTTCACAAGTTATCGTATCTTTACAAACGCTGAAAATAGTTGCGAAAGCTGAGACACTGGCTGTTCCTCAATGTTTTATCATACTAGGTAAATGCCTAATGTATTCTAACTACTGGAATGGCTCATTCATAAACTTACACACAGGAATCGCCAACTTCGATAATTTTTGTGACACATTTTCATTTGAAAACCGGAAAAGAAGAGAGTTGATTCGTTTGAGGTTTGGTTTACAGAAGAATGATGAAAATCGTCTGATAAGACATGAAAAAAGGAGCTACGGTGCAGAAACGAAGACGAAAGAAATTCCTGGAAAACATTAATAAAAACATGGTGACAGAACACGTGTTAAGACAGTTCGAGAAGACATCCATGGTACTAGAGAAAGCCGCATAGAGCAAAAGCTTAGAGCAACATAGATACTGAAATACGTGCATCCTATAACCGAAAACGTTTCGTGCAAATGGAGAGATTGGCGGAAGAGAAGAAGTCGTGACAAGCTGCATCAAATTATTCGAAAGGTCGGACAACAAAACAAAAAACAAAAAAAACAAAAAATGAGAGAATTATGTATATGTTGCTGCTGTTGTTGCAGTAGTGGGTTTCAGACCGAAGACTGGTTTGATGCAGTAGTCTACGCTAATCCAGCAAGTGCATTATCTCTGCATAACTACTGCAACTTGCTGCTATGTGGACCTTCTTACCATATTCAAATCTTGGTCTTTCTCAGCTGCTCTTACCCCTACCGTTTAAACACATGCAACTTCTCGATAGCACAAGAGAAAGTTAAGACCTGCAATTACATATTGATTTCCTGTGGACTCTGCACGGAGCTGAGCTTTCGGGGTGGGTGGCGGAGAAGCCGATTGGTGTGACGTCATTAATTCGTTGCCAAGGGAGGGGGAGGGGGCGGGTAGCGTATTTCTCTTGGACTTACTCATTAACGCTATACGTTTTAATCTCACCTCAACAGCTCACGGCCACCAGCAGCCGAGACGTAAGCACGGCACTTCCGCTCGCCACGGCCGCCGAGCGTCGACCGCCGCTAGAGCACCACGACCGACATGCGTGTAGATTGTTCATCTGTTGGATCTTATGAGTGAGTTTGCGTGTATGAATATACACTGAAGTGACAAGAGTCATGGGATACCGTCTAATATCGCGTTGAACCACCAGGGCAGCAGTTCTATCCCGTTTATTGGATAAAATTTTAGGGGATTTAAAGTTTAATTTTGTCTTCAGATATTTGGACGATGTGGTCATATTTAGTGCATCCTTTGAAGAGCATTCAGAGCACATCTGGAAGATACTATCCAGTCTCAGGGATGAAGGTCTGACTCTGAAAACCTCAGAGATGACCTTGGCAAAGCGCCAAGTGTCATTTTTGGGTCACTTTCTGTCCAGGGAATTAGTATTGATCAGGAACGCACTAAGGCGTTGAAGAATTTTCCACAGCCATGAAATAAGAGGGAGGTTGCCCAATTTTAGGGATGACTAATTACACTACTGGCCATTAAAATTGCTACACCAAGAAGAAATGCAGATGATAAACGGGTATTCATTGGACAAATATAGTATACTAGAACTGACATGTGATTACATTTTCACGCAGTTTGGGTGCATAGATCCTGAGAAATCAGTACCCAGAACAACCACCTCTGGCCGTAATAACGGCCTTGATACGTCTGGGCATTCAGTCAAACAGAGCTTGGATGGCATGTACAGGTACAGCTGCTCATGCAGCTTCAACACGATTCCACAGTTCATCAAGAGTAGTGACTGGCGTGTTTGTGACGAGCCAGTTGCTCGGCCACCATTGACCAGACGTTTTCAATAGGTGAGAGATCTGGAGAATGTGCTGGCCAGGGTAGCAGTCGAACATTTTCTGTATCTAGAAAGGCCCGTACAGGACCTGCAACATGCGGTCGTGCATTATCCTGCTGAAATATAGGGTTTCGCAGGGATCGAATGAAGGTTTAGAGCCACGGGTCGTAACTGAAATGTAACGTCCACTGTTCCAAGTGACGTCAATGCGAATAAGAGGTGACCGAGACTTGTAACCAATGGCACCCCATACCACCACGCCGGGTGATACGCCAGTATGGCGATGACGAATACAGGCTTCCAATGTGCGTTCACCACGATGTCGCCAAACACGGATGCGACCATCATGATGCTGTAAACAGAACCTGGATTCATCCTAAAAAAATGACGTTTTGCCATTTGTGCACCCAGGTTCGTCGTTGAGTACACCATCACAGGCGCTCCTGTCTGTGATGCAGGATCAAGGGTAACCGCAGACATGGTCTCCGAGCTGATAGTCCATGCTGCTGTAAACGTCGTCGAACTGTTCGTGCAGATGGTTGTTGTCTTGCAAACGTCCCCATCTGTTGACTCATTGATCGATACGTGGCTGCACGATCCGTTACAGCCATGCATATAAGATGCCTGTCATCTCGACTGCTAGTGATACGAGGCCGTTGGGATCCAGCACGGCGTTCCGTATTACCCTCCTGAACCCACCGATTCATTGGATCTCGACCAACGCGAGCAGTAATGTCGCGATACGATAAACCGCAATCGCGATAGTCTACAATCCGACCTTTATCAAAGTCGGAAACGCGATGGTACGCATTTCTCCTCCTTACACCAGGTATCACAACAACGTTTCACCAGGCAACGCTGGTCAACTGCTGTTTGTGTATGAGAAATCGGTTGGAAACTTTCCTCATGTCAGCACGTTGTAGGTGTCGCCAGAGACGCTAACCTTGTGTGAATGCTCTGAAAAGCTAATCATTTGCATATCACAGCATCTTCTTCGTGTCAGTTAAATTCCGCGTCTGTAGCACGTCATCTTCGTGGTGTAGCAATTTTAATGGCCAGTAGTGTATTTCCGCAGATTTGCCCCTAACTTTGGGCAACCTGTAGCTCCGTTAAATTTGTTATGCAGATGTAATGAGAAATTCCTTTGGGTTCAAAGTCAGCTGGCAGCCTTTGAAGGAATTAAAACTGCGACTTCCAACCACTGGTTTTAGCCGTAACTGACGTTAAGAAAAGATTTGTGGTCCAGACTGATGGTTGCAAAAAAGGTGTTGCGGCAGTTCTTTTACAGGAAGATCAAGATATCAGGCGTCCATTAGCATTTGCTTTTCGACGTCTGGAGGGGTCTGAGCTCAATTACTAGGTATATGAGTGCGAAGTGTTAGCTGTGTTATTTGCCCCGGAAAAATTTCGGTTTTATCTCGAACACCGTGAATTTAACCTAGAGACGGATAATCAGGCCCTTAGTTGAGTCCTAGCTCGTCCTAGGAAGACAAGGCGTATCGGGAGATGGGCGGTCCGCATTTCGAGTATCCATTTTAAGGTTTGGCACGTTAAGGGATCTGATAATCAGGTTGCTGAGGCCCTCAGCAGGATGTTCCAACAGCATGAGCTTGATGAGGGAACACCGGACAGTCAGCTAGTATGTACGATCCCTACTGAGGTACCCCTACTGTTTAATAATTTGAAAACTGAACGAGTACAAGACCCATTGGTGGGTGGGGGGGGGGGGGGGGGAGGGGGGTCAGGAAGCAAGTACTTGATGGACAAGAATCCGGTGACTATTTTCTGAAGGTCAGCATTCTGTGTAACCGCAGGGGTAGGTCTGGGGAAGCTAGAATTTGTCTCCCACAAACCTTATTCCGGTCTTCCGGTACTTCCATGACTCTCCAATAGGAGCGCATTCAGGTCTTTATAAGACTTTAGAGAGGATCAAGGAGCAGCTGACCTAGCCGACACTTTATAAAGACATTAGAGGGTTAGTCAAAGAATGCTGAGGATGTAAGAAGGGAAAATAAGCAACTCCCCGGCGAGGGGATTGCTGCAGTCAGAACGGGAAGAGCATCCGTTGGACAAATTGTTTGTTGATCTTGTGGGCCCGCTTTCCCAGACGAAAAAAGGCAATTCTTATATTCTCGTGATGGTGGACGAGTTCTCCGGGTTCGTTTGGTTGATACCTAGCTGAGGAGTGACCGATCTTATCACCATCTCTCGTCTTACTAATATTCTTAGGTGGTTCGGGCCACCATGGAAGTTGGTTACCGATAACCCTCCTGACTTTCTGGCAAGGTCGTTTAGATGATTATGTTTTCGCAGTGGGATAAAACGTGTTACCACCACACCTTATTATACAATTTTGAACATGGCCGGTAATGCAGCAACCGTAGACGAAATTTATAATATTACTTGAAAATACAGCTCTTCGGTTGCACAGGTAAAAAATTTTCAACTTTACCTAGGTTTCAACTGCTCTAAGGTAGCCTTCATCAGAAGTAAAAAATTTTTACATTACATATGTAATGTAATGTAAAAATTTTTTACTTCTGATGAAGGCTGCAGTTGAAACCTAGGTAAAGTTGAAAATTTTTTACCTGTGCAACCGAAGAGCTGTATTTTCAAGTAATATTATAAACACCTTATTATCCTCAGACATTTGCCGAAAGAATTAACCACAACATGAAGTCAGCGTTGATTACATACCACCATAAATCGCCCAAGAAGTGGGATACCACCTTCTCCTGGTTAAACTCAGCATTTAACGCCGCTCGGCATGAAGCATCCCAGGCCACCCCAGCTAGCCTAATGCTTGCATATCCCATGAATTCCCTGCTCTCCAATTTATGGGAAATAAACGATCTTTTACCTCCCTCTATCACTCTGGGGGTTGTTAGGGACAAATGGGGGCGAGCTCGGGCAAATATTAGGAAGGCTCACGATCGTCAGGTCTGTCGCTGTAATAGAAACAGGCACCCCTTTCAAGAATAGATAGCAGCGAGAGAGGACGAGTGACTCACTCACTATTTTTCGTATTCAAGGCTACTCGTTAATGTTGATTTTACATCAAGACATCATTTTTGTGAGATAACGGGAAGTTATCAACATGAGCAATCACTGATGGAAGCATGTAAAGTCTACTGGTAACCCATAGGGTCCGGGGGATTTATTCCTACGTCTTTCTTTCAACGCTTTATGCAGTTCATGTGGAGTGAGTTAAGCTTCCAGTTCTGCATTTTCCGCTTGCATCACAGTCGGTTCAGTGCAATTTAAACACACCTCACGTGTGTCTCCTGAAATAAACATTGCAAACTTTATGATGTCCTGGTGGTGGACAAGTTGTCTTCCGACACCATTTCCCGCGGCGTCCTCTTTCAATTCGACCAGACGGTGGAAAAGCTCGGTTTTTTCATGCTTCATTTCAAAGATGTTATTTTGGTTTTGATCCGTTTAATTTTCATGACTGTATTTCTTATCCACCGTTTGTCTTCAAAAGCGTAGCTTTTTAGTAAAGATCGTATTTCAGGTTTTGCATGTGTTACCTACCATTCCAGATTAGTTCTGTAGCGCCGTATGTTCCTTAAGCACGTTTTCCAAACTCTCTTTAACCCGTGCTCAAGTTCTGTGCCCATCAAGTGTGACAAATTGAATTTCGGGGCCCTCTACCCTCAAATGTCCTTTGCTGTGGCGTCTTAATATTAGCCACAACTGCCAAATGGTCAGGAAAACTGAATGGACAAGTTTCGGCGCTGAGAACATATTTTTCAGGCTATTAGAGCCGTAAATTCAGTCTATCCTACTCATGGAATGGCTAGAAACATAGGAGAACCCTGGAATTCCCTCTTGACTGTCTGATCCAGGCGCAGTCCTTTCACTTAGTCCTCCAGTTCCAGGTATGTGTTAAGATTGTGCGTTTGGTCGGCGGCGGAAAGAACACAGTTGAAATCCCCAATAAGGATGGTGTTCTGTTCGCAGGATTGAGTAACTCAACTGCGCTTTCTTGAAAGAGGGTAGTTCTGTCCAGTCTGGCTTGTGAACAGAGCGTAGATATTAACGAGCTGAGCTGTGTCTGTTTCAACCGGGATTCCTCGTCCACTCGCAAGTTCTTTAATACTTCTATGTATAATTTCATCCTTGAATAACGAGTCAGTATCGCTTGCAGGTCCTCTGTTGAGGATAGAATTGTCCCCAGGAAGCCGGCCGCGGTGGTCTCGCGGTTCTAGGCGCGCAGTCCGGAACCGCGCGACTGCTACGGTCGCAGGTTCGAATCCTGCCTCGGGCATGGATGTGTGTGATGTCCTTAGGTTAGTTAGGTTTAAGTAGTTCTAAGTTCTAGGGGACTGATGACCACAGCTGTTAAGTCCCATAGTGCTCAGAACCATTTGAACCATTTGTCCCCAGGATGTGTTTACCCCCGTCTGTGTACACATCTTGCAACCTGACTACGTCTACACTGAGTTGACAAAAGTCATGTGATACCTCCTAATATGGTGTCGGACCTCCTTTTTCACGACGTAGTGCAGCAGCATAATGTAGCATGAACTCAACAAGTCGCTGCAAGTCCCCTGCAAAAATATTGTGCCATCTTACCTCTACAGGCATTCATAATTCCGAAGGTGTCTCCGGTGCAGGATTTTGTCCACCAGCTGACCTCTCGATTATGTTGCATAAACATTCCATGTGATTCATTTAGTGGGATCTGGGTGGCTAAATCATTCGCTGGAATTGTCTACAATGTTCTTCAAATCAATAACGAACAATTGTGGCCCGGTGACATGGCTCATTGTCATCCAGAAACATTTCATTACTCTCTGGGAACATGAAGTCAATGAATGGCAGACAGTGGTCTACTTCAGACAATAATCGGTGCAACTGGATCCGAGGACTCACTCCATTCCATGGAAACACATCCCACACCATTATGGAGCCACCATCCGCTTGCAGAATGCCTTGTTAGCAACCTGGTCCATGGCATCGTGGGGTCTGTGCCACCCTCGAATCCTCCCATAAGCTCTTATAAACTGAAATTGGGACTTATCTGACCAGGCCATGGTTTTCCAACCGGCTAGCCTCCAATCGACATTGTTATGAGCCGTGGAGAGGTGCTGCAAGCAATGTCGTGCTGTTAACAAAGGCACTCAAGTCGGTCGTCTGCTGTCGCAGTGCATTAACGCCAAATTTCGGCGCAATGTCCTAATGGATACGTTCGTCGTACGTCCCACATCGATTTCTGAAGTTACTCGAAACAGTGTTGGTTGTCTTTTAACATTGACAACTCTACACAAACGCCGCTACTTTCGGTCATTGAGTGAAAGCCATCGGCCACTGCGTTGTCCGTGATGAGAGGTAATGCCTAAAATTTGATATTCTGGGCACGCTCTTGACACAGTGGGTCGCGGAATATTGAATTCCCTACTGATTTCCGAAATGGAATGTCCCAAGCGTCTAGCTGCAACCACTATTCCGCCTTCATAATCTGTTAATTCCTGTCGTGTGAAAAATTAAGTCGGAAACCTCTTCACATGAATAACCTTGGTACAAATGACAGCTCCGCCAATGCACTGCCCTTTTATACCTTGCGTACGCGAGACTGCCGACAGCTATCCCACAGCTTTTGTCATCTCAGTATACATCGAACGCATATATAAAATCTCGTAAGCATTCTACAGGGTGTCCGAAAAGTCATTCCCTGATTACATAAATTGATAACTCAAGCTAGAAGTAAGATACAAATATGAAACTCGTGTCGAATTGTTTACAACTATCAAAGTTTTTTCTGTTTTAGGTTCGCAGTACGTAAGTAGTGGATGAGGTGCAGTGCCCAAGAAGCCATGTTAACCAATCAGTAGAAGGCACAGTGTGTCCTGTGGTACCATAAGACACGATCACAAACCACAGTGCAGAGACACTTCCAGACAACATTTGGAAGGAATCCACCTGATGTCAAGAGCATTAAAGCCTGGTATGAGACGTTCAAGAACACAGAATCGGTTGCAGACCTTCCGAGGTCTGGTCGACCAAGAAACTCAGCGCACAGTGTGGAAGCTGTAAGGCAGTCTTTTCTGCGAAGTCCGAAGAAATCGGTGCGCAGGGCCTCACGTGAATTACAGATGTCAAAAAGCTCTCTCTGTGACATTTTACACAAACGTTTATTGTTTCGTGCATACAAAGTGCAAATCGTTCAGGCCTTGTGGCCCAATGACAGTACACGTCGACTGACTTTGCGGTCGAAATGCTATCACGTATTGAGGACGATGATGGTTATCTCAGACGAATTGCCTTTTCCGACGAAGCGACCTTTTTCGTCAGTGGAGTAGTAAATCGCCATAATGTGCGCATTTGGGGTTCACAATCCCCTGGCGAAATCATGGAGTGCACCAGAGGCAGTCCAAAGGTGAATGTTTGGTGCGCGCTATTGCAGGATCGAATTATCGGGCCATTCTTCTTCGCTGAGGCTCCATCACATCTGCAGTGTATCTGGACATGTTGCAACTGTATGCTGTTCCTCAGCTGCTTCAGTATCACCCCGATGTCTTGTTTCAGCAAGACGGTGCACCGCTTCATTGGGGTTTGGACGTCCGTGCCTGTTTTGATATGACCTTTCCTGGGCGATAGATTGGTCGTGATGGGCTAACGGTTTGGCCTCCACGCTCTCCTGACATAACACCATTAGACTACTTTTTATGGGGTTATGTCAAGGACGAGGTCTACCGAACACGTGTACCAGATCTTGAAACCCTGCGGCAACGGATAACCACTGTCGTTGAATCGATCCCTCCAGTGATGTTGGCTAATGTGGACGGAAATTGAATATCGCCTAGATGTGCTAAGTGCTACCAAGGGTGCTCATGTGGAAGTTTACTGATATGTGAAAAAAACTTTGATAGTTTGTAAACAATTAGATACCAGTTTCATATTTGTAGCTTACTTCTTGCCTGAGTTATTAATTTATGTAATCAGGGCAAGACTTTTCGGACACCCTGTATATCAGTCACACTAGTGATTCGGTTTATGTTCACGGTAGCTATCCTAAAATTATAATTAAGTGCTAGTATTCTTTTCGGTCAGTCATCGATTCACAACTGTGTGTTAATGGAAGTTGTCTTCAATATCTTCATCATTCCAGTTGAGCTCCCCTGTATCACGTCCGCTACTGAGTGTTGCCGGCAGGTTACACTCTTCATTTCTTCATACCGAGTTATGTTATCGGTTAGTGTTTCAGACACGTCCATGCTAGGAGTAAGACTGTCAACATCGCTATCGTTCTATCCTAAGGCAACAATCGGTGATTCATTACTATGGTGATTGGCAGGAATCCTTTCTCCAGACACAGTTGATTAGTGTTTGCTTCTTGCGATGAGGGTCCCGTGTTTGATTGTGTCCTCTCTTCCGATACTTCATGTGTTTTCTTGTGGGTTTGCCGCAACTTCTTGGTCTTGAACTCCTTCTTCGTTATCATCCGCCAATACCTGCGGATGGTTGACTTTACGTGTTCCTTTTTTTCCTTCCATGGTTCCGTAGGTTGATTGTCCGTATGTGTTGCACCTTTTTGAATAATTATGGTATTTGTGGATTCCTCTAATTTTCCTGTTTCATGGTGTGGTAGTTCTGCCGTTCTTGAGCTCTTCGACGTTTGTTGTTTTTCTTCCTGGCTTTCTGATGGTGTGGCATAAAGTTTGTATCGTACTTGCTTCACCTTTTGTTTCAGGATGGGCGCACCTTTCTCCGCTCCATGGTGGGCAGTCCTGCGTTTTTCGTTTTACTTGGCGGAGCTCTCTGTTTTTTCGTCGGTTATATTCTGTGATTCAATGTCATATAGGTACTTTTGTTAATTATTTGGAGATACGGTCATGTCATCGTTCTTTGCACTGTTGTACGCAATATCTATACCACTGCCTCGTTATTTTTCATAGAGATGATCGGATATTACGTCTTGTAGAGTTTCTTCTGGATTGGTCTTTTCCTTTCGTGCGTCCTCCGTGACGTGGCCCGCAGTTTCATGAATAACTGCCTCTGATGCCGTAGCTAGAGTTCCGCGAACTGCTGCGACGTACGTTATCGGTATCTGTGACATAGTGGGTGGCACAGCTGCCTCATCCGTCGGTATTTGTGTCACACGGCGCTGCAAGCACTGAGCGCGTGCATGTCCCTGGAATCGCATCGCGAATATGTTCTAGGTCATCCTTTCATAAATAACAATACGCTTTACCATGTAAGTTTTAACTGGCCTCACTCCGTTTAATATTGGGAATTTGTATGCAGTCGGGCACTTCTCAGCAAATGTTGCTTACAAGGTTTCAACACTACATTAATTTGCTCTGCTGTCATTTCAAAGGGCAATTCGAAAATGCGGATTGTTCTGATGCCAAGTCCTGCATGAGTAACTTTACCCAATATTGCCATCAGAACGTCCGAACTTTAAGTTGTTTCCATATAATTTGTTGTTCCCATACAATTTGTTCACATTTTTGAGGATCCTTTAAGAAACATGGTGCTTCTAGTGATCTGTAGATGAATTCCAATCACACTGAGGAGCCAAAGAAACTGGTACACCTGCCTAATATCGTGTAGAGCCCCCGCGAGCACGCAGAAGTGCCGCAACACGACGTGACATGGACTGGACTAAAGTCTGAAGTAGTGCTGGAGGGAAATGACACCATGAACCTGCAGGCTGTTCATAAATCCATAAGAGTACGAGGGGGTGGAGACGTCTTCTGAACAGTACGTTGCAAGGCATCCCAGATATGCTCAATAATGTTCATATCTGGGAAGTCTGGAGGCCAGTGAAAGTGTTTAACTCAGAAGAGTGTTCCTGGAGCCACTCTGTAGCAACTCTGGACGTGCGGGCTGTCGCACTGTCCTGTTGGAATTACCCAAGTCCGTTCGAATGCACAATGGACATGAATGGATGCGGGTGATCAGACAGGATGCTTATGTATGTGTCACCTGTCAGAGTTGTGTCTAGACGTATCAGGAGTCCCATATCACTCCATCTGCACACGCCCCAGAGCATCCACCTGCTTGAACAGTCCCCTGCTGACATGCAGGTTCCATGGATTCATGGAGTTGTCTCCATACACGTACACATCCATCCGCTCGATGTTATTTGAAACGAGGCTCGTCCGACCAGGCAACAGTCCAATGTCAGTCCTGACGGACCCAGGCGAGGCGTAAAGCTTTATGTCGTGCAGTCATCAGGGGTGCACGAGTAGGCCTTCGGCTCCGAAAGCCCACATCGATGATGTTTCTTTGAATGGTTCGCACACTGATACTTGTTCATGGCCCAGCATCAATATCTGCAGCAATTTGCGGAAGGGTTGCAGTTCTGTCACGTTGAACGTTTCTCTTCAGTCGTCGTAGGTCCCGTTCTTGCAGGATCTTTTTCCGACCGCAGCGATGTCGGAGATTTGATGTTTTACTGGATTTCTGATATTCACAGTGCACTTGTGACATAGTCGTACAGGAAAACCCCTACTCCATCGATGCCTCGGAGTTGCTGTATCCCATCGCTCGTGCGCCGACTACAACACCACGTTCAAACTCCCTTAAATCTTGATAACCTGCCATTGTAGTAGCAGTAACCGATCTAACAACTACGCCGGACAGTTGTTGTCTTGTATAAGCGTTGCCAACCTCAGCGCCGTCTTCTGGCTGTTTACATATCTCTGTATGTGAATACCCATACCTATACCAGTTTCTTTGGCGCTTCAGTGTAGTAAGGAAGCGAGTAACTATTTCAGACGAGTTTAGTGATTTTTGACTGCGCGTTTAAATACATGCAACTTCTCGATAGCACAGGAGAAAGTTAAGACCTGCAGTGGGTACATTTTCAACTATATATTGATTTCCCGTGGACCCTGCACGGAGCCGAGCGTTCGCGTTGGGTGGCGGAGAAGCTGATTGGTGTGGCGTCATCAGTTCGTTGAGGGGGAGGGGGTGGGGGATGGGAAGGGAGAGTCGCGTATTTCTTTTGGACCCATGTATGAACGCTCTACATTTTAATCTCACCTCAACAGCTTACGGCCACCAGTGGCCGAGAAGTAAACACGGCACTTCCTCTAGCCACAGCCACCAAGGGCCGACTGCCGCTAGAGCACCACGACCGACATGCGTGTAGATTGTCCATCTGTTGGATTTTATGAATGAATTTGCGTGTATCAAAATACACTGAGGTGACAAAAGTCATGGGATACCTCCTAATATCACGTTGGACTTCCTTCTGCCCACTATAGTGCAGCAACACGATGTGGCAAGGACTCAACAAATCGTTAGAATTGCCCTCAGGAACACTGAGCCATGCTGCCTCTGTAGTTGTTCATAATTGCGAAAGTATTGCCAGTGTAGGATTTTGTGCACGAAGTGACCTCTCGATTGTATCTCAAATTTTCGGTGGGATTCATGATCAGGATGGCCAAATCATTCACTCTAATTATCCAGAATGTACTTCAAACCAGTCGGGAACAATTGTGACACGATGACATGGTGCATTGTCATCTATAAAAAATCCATCATTGTTTGGAAACATGATGTCTATGAATGGCTGCAAACGGTCTCCAATTAGCCAAACAACCAGAGGACCCAGTTAAATTCATTTCAACACAGCTGCCACCATTATTGTGCCATCAGCAGCTCGTACAGTGCCTTGTTGACGACTTAAAGCTATAGATTCGTGGCGATTTGCACCAAACTCGAACCCTATCATTAACTCTTACCAACTTAAATCGGGATTCATCTGCCAGGTTACGGTTTCCTAGGCGTACAGGGTCCGACCAACATGGTCACGAGCCGTCGAGAGTCGCTGCAGGCGATGTCGTGCTGTTAGCAAAAGCACTCATGTCGGTCGTCTGCTGTCATGGCCCATTAACACCAAATTTCACCGCACTATCCTAATGGATACGTTCGTCGTACGTCCCGCATTCATTTCTGCGGTTTACGCAGTGTTGGTTGTCTGTTAGAACTGAAAAAACTGCTCAAACGGCGCAGCTTTCGGTCGTTCAGTGAAGGACGTCAACCACTGCATTGTCGACTATGAGAGCCGATGACTGAAATGTGGTATTCTAGGCACACGCTGGGCGCTATTTATCTCAAAACATTGAATTCACTGACGATTTCCGAAATGGAATGTCCCAGGCGTTAAGCTACAACTACCATTCCGCGTTCAAAGTCTGTTAATTCCTGTCGTGAAACAAGTAAAGGATCTGTCTTTTTAATTAATTTTTTTTAGGATCACAGTCAGCTACAGGCTAGAGAACACAAGGCGGGCAGGGGCCGCATCTCGAGGCCTGGTCACGATGCCTGCCCCCCCTTCCATCGCTGAGCTGCGCCCTCACACAGCTCATTTTTTTACACGTGCATATGTTTTAAAAACAAATTGAAGTAGTCTACCCATACGGACCACGGAAAATCGCGCAAGGCGATTCAGGATGGCAGGTGGATCAGTTCAAAGGGTTAGGCATATCTTGTTTCGTTCCGAATCGGGCGGGCGCTTGCCATTCTGGTAACATGCCAACGTAGTGGTTACACGGTAAAAACGCTGTCAAGATAATTGGCAAAATACTCGCGATAACGATAACAGTGCAACCTCCGCATGTGCAGTCTGCAAGTACTATCAGAAATCGAGAGACGAGTGATGTGCATCTCCGTATAGACATACGAAGGTCAAGCCCTTCATTCAGAGAATCACACGAGACTTCGTGGTAGGAACTGTCGAGCTAGCAAGCCAGTGCTGCTAAATGGCTGGTATTGTTTATCAACAGAGAAAAAGCAGTAACGTTAAATATGAGATTAGTTATAGATTCTGTGGGGAACGACCTTCCTGGAATCAAACAATAAATTTGACACACTAGTGTTACATGTGTAAGAATCACTCATATTATTTACTAGAAATGGTAACGAAATATGAAGTGAATTTATCAGGACGATTCTGAATCTCTCCAGGAACTAAGTCGACGGTCACATAGTTGCAAAACGTATTCTACAATGTTGCCATTCTTATATTAAACCAGCGACAGAAAAATACGTTCATTCAGCTGATGTGGCGAGCAGGCTAGTAATTGGCAAGATCGCCTTGGAAGACGGTTCGGAGCCTACTGCTGCCGCGCTAACACCCAAAATATGTAAAGCGTAGCCCACTGAGTTATATCTGAATTTCTATAACGATGATTTTGACGTAAAGTACAGTTACAAATAGTGTCCAGACTCACCGGCTGTGACTCTCACATCTTAAAGAGAGCGGGAATTATTTGGACGGATCTACTCTACAGCAGCTGTCTTAACGAGTACTGCGAAATGAAGCTCGTTCACTGGAACTGATTCGATTTTATAGCATCACCTGAAGCTATTAACATTATGAGCAATAGCTTTTTTTTAAAAAAAATATTAACCACTTAAAGCAGTTTTCCTTAAGAATGCTTTCATTGGCACCAGCTCTAACGTATAATAACACAAAGGAGAAGATAACGTAAAGCTGATTACAAAACACGAACATCCACGAAGGTATTTCATATGCCGCGAATAACACACAGTTCCAAATAAAAAAAGCAAACAGTGCAAGGAAATCTTTCGCAATGACCAAAAAACAGGACTCAAGAAGCAAGTGAAGAAAATGAAACAAGTAAATGAGTTACAGTGCAGGTTTGGTAATGTTAGATTATATGGGAGACTATATTGCTGATGATTAACTTGATTCGTATATTTATCTGCTATGTTCAATAAACTAACGAAAATGAGCTATAAAGTACACTCTGTACTAAAACAAATGAACTGCAACTTACCATGAGAGCTTTGCAACACAAGTCTTCTATAATAAAACAAAGTACCCATAACGCAAATGTCCCCAAACCGTCACGAATTAACAAAATATTATCATCTATTGCCATAAAATCTATGTGTTCATACTGAAGCAGCGTTACAGGATTACCACAAAAGTATGCAAATGTAGCAGTGCAGAGAGACACTTAACGAAATCTAGGTAACAAATTATTCACTGCCCCAATTAATTCATTACAATTGTTTCTTCACGAAATAAAATAGAGTCCTCAAATAACAGATGAAATATTGAATTGAATTGACAGAGCACTGAATAACGTATGTCGAAACAAGGCATGTGGATTAGATGACATTCCTTCAAAATTATTGAGATCCGTAGGAGGAAATGCCATGAAGGTACTATTTCATCGGGTATGCGAGATATGTAATATAGAAAAATTATCCTCAGGCCTCAAGAAGAACGTAATAATTCCAATTTCAAAGGTGAGAGATGCTGAAAGATGATACTGTTATCGAACTATGGGTCTAATAACTCATGGTTGCAAAATACCGACACAGATTATTTACAGAAGTATGGAAGAAAAAAACTTGTTGAAGTTGGGCTCAGGCGAGAACAGTTAGGATTCCAGAGAAATGTAGGAACACGGGAGGCAATATGGACTATATCTTATCACGTAGGTTGAAGGATGGCAAACTTACGTTTCTAGCATTAATCGACTTTGAGAAAACACTTGACAATGTTGACTGGAAGATACACTGAAATTCTGAAGGTAGCAGGGATAAAATACGGGGCACGAAAGGTTACTTACAACTACTATTAAATCAAGACTGTGGTTGAAGGTCATGAAGCAATGCATTCAGGATCTTTATGGTGACTCTCTTTCAAATAGGATTTTCTGGAGTTAAGAACAAGCTGGCAGTCTGGTCATTTAACAGTAAATCTTCCAGTGGATGTTTGGGGCTTGGAAGCCACTTGCAGCTATTAGGACAAGGGACACGTCGAAGCACTTACCAGGGACAGAATGCTGGTTTCAAGAATTTCTCACACTAGTGTTCAGACAATGCTTTCAACCGAAGAGACGAAAAACCGACCTATCTGGATCTACCTCTTAGGCTCTTCTAGCCATGGCAAGGGCAGGGATGCAAGAGAAATTTAGGCTACCCTACCAAGGCGTTTTGACAGAGCCGTAAATGCCCTTTGTGAACAGGGATTACAGCCATAAAAATTCCAGAGTTTCCATTTTCTCTGTGGACTGGATGCTGTCGTGGGAACCATCAGGTGATGTCGTCCCTCTGCCTACCATGTTTTTTTTAGGAAATCTCAGGCCTTCGAAAGAATTATAGAATGGAATTTATGATGGCTCTGAAATGGTCTATGTTGGAATGCATAAGGTCATCTCTTAATTTAGCCGAGGCCACTGCTCGCACACGCTGTAACGTTCAGCCCATCCGAATAATGATCTTTGTGATTACTGTGTTGTTCACTGCAGGGCCAAATAGAGACTCAAAACATACTGTCTAAAGTGGCCGTGGTAGAAAACGAGTCGGAGCACAACGTCTCCTCCTCTCTGCACGGGAATTTGCGAATCAGGGATTGGCTGCTTCTCCAGAACTAGAAGAATATTGTTAACTTTGATTAGGATTGTCCGGTGTGTAGAGCAAACACTTTAGAGGAGAGACATGAAGCTTGTGGAGTCTGGTGATGGGCACAAAGCCCTTGTGGTGGATGTTGCGTGAGGGCTGTTTTGGAGTTTACCGAGGTTTGATGAAAATCAAGGAGTGGAGAAACTAGGGGCTTCCGATTCAGACTCCGATCTGGAGAGGATTCTAGGGGACACTCTTCATAGCGTGACTTTGCATTGGCATTGGTCCTAACGGGGGAGTGGGGTGTGGTGAGGACATAGCTGTACCAGCAATTTAGATCTCAGTCATATCACACATACAACTCGCTGTGCCGAAGGCAGTCTTATTCTTATTGGGACTACCACCTTGACGTTTGATCTCCCTGTGAGCACTGCCGTACAAGTGAGTCAAATTGGTCCATGTTATTACAGGCGAACAGGAGTGTCAGACGCTGGAATCCGCTGAGATTTCAGGGTTTCATTAGAAAGTAATTGCGATCCGTGTAACAGATCTACAGCCACGAGTCTGCATATTTCCTGCCCGTAATAACGAATTACAGGCGCCGCACATCGCTACTCTGCAGACGCTTGCACTACGGCCATCGCCTGGAACAGCGCTACACATCGAGAAAGGGGTATAGTATTGCTGCTCTGGCTTCTTAGAGTAAACAGAATCACAGTCTCGCCGCCTGTTCTCAGCTACACCAACTTAGTTTAATTTCTGTGTAGAAAGAATTCATCGAAGTCTATTCAGTGTTGGATAATTTCAGATTGAGTTGTCCATATTTTGAGCCAGAGTAAATAGTGTAATCAGACAAATCTTAGTTTTTGCCAATCTGTCGTCGCCCAGTGGAGTGTTAACTATTTGTTGCGTCTGTTTGTGTTGCCAATAGTTCATGATTTATTTATCATCACGCTTGACTTGTATTGTTTGTCCTATTTTATGATCAATAAACTTTAGCCATAATTTTTGTAAAAGATCAATCCCCTGTTGCTATATTAATCATCCATCAGTAATTGACTACAATAATGACAGGGAAACCATTTCTTTAAATTATTTCAGCATTGAAGTTCGTTTAGATTATGATAAAACCTCTAATGCAGACTAACAACAACCACCACTCTCAAAGGGTAAAATCAATTAAGCAGACGCATGGGCCTGACTGCTGTAAGGGCGTAAACTCATAGGCGCCTATAGCCTTTCAGGTCATACCACAAGACCAGTGTAGTCCTGGAACACCATCTTTCAGATGTAGAAACAAGCCTACCAACCTTCGTTTATGGCGCGCAGCTCCTCTTTGATGCTCCGATTTTTTTCCCATCAGTGTAAATTTATATCACGACTTGACTAAAAGAATGGATTGAGGACACATTCTGAGGCATCAAGAAATCGCCAATTTGGTGATGGGAGGAAATTTTGGGGTGGGAGGAAGTGAGAGATCTTTGAGGAAGGCCAAAAATCAGAAATTAGGTTCTGGTGAATATTGGTTGCAATAGTTATGTAGAGATTAAGAGGATTCATTGGGTGGATTAACGTAGAGGGATATCTCAAACCAGTCTTCGTACTGAATACCATGACAACAGCAACGATATATGCACGTTTCTATGATGAAACTTTTTTTTTTTCACACACACCAGTATTCTGAATGATTTGCTGCGGTCCTCCACGACTCCCTCTTCTGCGGCAAGCTCTTCATCTGAGGGTAACACCTATACTCAATGTTCTCGGTCATCTGATGCATATATTCTAACCTCTGACATCCTCAACAATTTATGCCCTGTTCGGTTCTCTGACATCTTAACACGAGTCCTATTAGTCTGTCATTTCATCTAATTAATTTTATCCGCGTATTACTTTCTTTGCCGAGTACGCAGAGAAACTCCTCATTTCTTATCTAATCAGTCAATTAATTTAATTTTTATCTTCCTTCTATAAAACCACACCTCAGACGCCTAGATACATTCTTTCCCGGTTTTCCGGTGAAGATATAATTGTATCATAAAAACGTCAAAGGTGTGAGCTCCATTGTAAAAGTTTTGGAATGAGCCATTCCGATAGTAAGTATAACTTACGCTGTTTAGTATTTTAAAACATTGAGGAGGCTTTTGGCAACTGCTTTAAGGTTTTGGTAAGAGGCGCTAACTTGTGGTAGTTTTTCCAAATCGCGCTGAAGACGGGAAGGATTTTGCAGAAGTGTATCACACTCTTAGGAACGTTCGTGCAGAACATACTAACGCTCAGTAAAACTGAGAACACTGAAAGGTGGGTGACAGTGAACTGATTATTTATCTAATTATAGAACATATACACACGCGTAGTGACCATCATTTTAGTTAAAACAATAACTGTAGTAAGCAACTATTAATTGTAATCAGCAACAAGTAGCTAAGGAGAGACAATGCCGTACGCAAATACAGTGGAATGTGCACGTCTGCACTCATTTCTGGTTGTCAGCTGAGACAACACCGTCTTGGTGACTTACAGAAGGCAGATAAAGCATAAATTCAGATCAAAACTCATTATGCATCTATCAACAGATGGAATTAAATTAAAATTAGAGTCATCAACTAAATCACATTCAACCGCAATAAAGTTCTATTTAACGTAGCAGTACGTTCCGACAGTTACATCTTGATAATGCTCATTTCTGCTTTCTGATAGCGTAGAGGGTGAGCTGGTATGAAACAGTCAGGAATTAGATTAAGAGTAAACATCACCAGGTGCAAGTCACTGAGTAGAAATTTAACCCCACGCTCAGCCTAATGGATCTCTTGTAGATAGTTTGATTTCTCTCCGTCTGAAGCGTACTGCATGTTGACGAACGCAGTCATCGGACCCATGTCGCTTTTACTGACAAAGCAATAGCGGCAGTGATATTGTGACCATTATGAGAAGATGTTTCTTTTTCTTTCTTTCATTGTAGATTGAATGGCATTTCGCTTAATGAAGACAATTCTAGACAACACTGTCACCGTTTTGCGTTCTTTTTTACGTTCTCTTGACAACTGCTTCTTCTTTCATGTTAAGAGAGCCTAGAATACAATTTACATTAGACTCATTTGCATAGTTATTTTCTTCGTAAGTTTTGAGTCCATTTCACTTTCTTAATTTTAAACGTAACGTTAGTGATACCTTTAGCTGCAGAGCCAATTATATTCAGGTAACAGAATAACATATAGCGGAAATAATTTATCCAACAATCAAGAGGGGTAGTTGTTGCGTAGTGTATATAGTTATAGTGCTCCAGTGTCGATTTGGCGTACAGCTGAACTATTGTCAAATATAAAGTATATTTTTTGAGGATGCAACCAACGGTCTTTACTGAATATCATTGGTGAATGAGGTTTTCAGTTTGCAACACGCTTCAGACCGAAAACGAAAATAATTACGACAGCTACTGGAGACGAGGTCCTCCCAAATTACCCCTTTCCTAAATTTATGGTCTACATCTACATCTACATTTACATCTACATGATTACTCTGCTATTCACAATAAAATGCCTGCAGAGGGTTCAATGAACCACCCTCAAGCTGTCTCTCTACCGTTCCACTCTCGAACGGCGCACGGGAAAACGGGAACTTAAATTTTTGTGTGCGAGCCCTGATTTCTCTTATTTTATCGTGATGATCATTTCTCCCTAAGTGAGTGGGTGCCAACAGAATGTTTTCGCAATCGAATGAGAAAACTGGGGATTGAAATTTCATGAGAAGATCCCGTCGCAACGAAATTTTAATGATTGCCACTCCAATTCACGTATCATGTCTGTAGCACTATCTCCCATATTTAGGGATAATACAAAACGAGCCGCCCTTCTTTGAACTTTTTTGATGTCATCCGTCAGTCTCACCTGATGCGAATCCCGCACCGCACAGCAGTACTCCAGAATAGGGCGGACAAGCGTGGTGTGAGCAGTCTCTTTAGTAGACTTGTTGCACTTTCTAAGTGTTCTACCAATGAATCGCAGTCTTTGGTTTGCTCTACCCACAACATCATCTATGTGATCGTTCCAATTTAGGTTATTTGTAATTGTAACCCGTAAATATTTAGTTGAATTTACGGCCTTCAGATTTGTGTGACTTATCGCGTAATCGAAATTTAGTGGATTTCATTAGTACTCATATTGAATAACCTCACACTTTTCTTTGTTCAGGGTCAATTCCCACTTTTCGCGCCATAAAGTTATCGTATCTAAATCATTTTTCAGTTCATTTTGGTTATCTGATGAATTTACAAGACGGTAATGGATAGCGTCATCTGCAGTCAATCGGCTACTCAGATTGTCTCCTACGTCGTTAATGTAGATCAGGAACAATAGAGCACTTCCTTGGGGAACGCCGGATATTACCTCTGTTTTACTCGATCACTTTCCATCTATTACTACGAACTGTGACCTTTCTGACAGGAAATCACGAACCCATTCGCACAATTGAGGTGATATTCCATAGGCATGCAGTTTGATTAGAAGACGCTTGTGAGGAACGGTGTCGAAAGCCTTCTGGAAATCTAAAAATATGGAATCAATTTGACATCCCCTGTCGATAGCACTCATTACTTCATGAGTATAAAGAGTTTGTTGCGTTTCGCAAGAACGATATTTTCTGAATCCGTGCTGACTATGTGTCAATAAATCGTTTTCGTCGAAGTACTCCATAATGTTCGAATACAGTATATGTTCCAAAACCCTACTGCAAATCGACGTTAGTGATATGGGCCTGTAATTCAACGGATTACTCCTAATTGCCTTTTTGAGTACTGATGTGACTTGAGCAATTTTCCAGTCTTTAGGTACGGATCTTTCTGTGAGCGAGCGATTGTATATAATTGCTAAATATGAAGCTATTGTATCAGCATACTCCGAGAGGAATCTGACTGGTATACAATCTGGACGAGAAGCCTTGCTTCTATTGAGTGATTTAAGCTGCTTTGCGACACCGAGGATATCTACTTCTATGTTTCTAATCTTGGCAGTTGTTTAGGTCGCAGTCGTTGAATCTATATAATATTCGCAACAATGCTTTCGTTGCATCCCTATCTGCAGGAACGCAAATAACATTCAATGGTCGATTCGTTTGGTCGACTTGGAGACTGCTCGCTCCATGTCTGTAGAATACATGTATGAATCATTTAAAAACAGCTCAGTGGTCAAACATTTTTGCTGCTGCTTGTTTGAGACATGGAAACATCCCAGAATATATTTGGCAACAGTGTGATCGTCATCTTACTTCCTGGAGTGACTGAGAATTATCCTGCTACATTCGCTTGAAATCCCCTTGCAATTTTTATTTTATCAAGTACTCTGAATAATTTGCATTTAAGGTTGACATCGAGCTAGTAAATTTACGTTCTGCGTTCAGAACGCTCGTTCAAAGCAGAAACTACAACTGATCTTGTCTTTCACGTTGCAAATTACTTGCCTCGGCTGTCACAGTGGCAATGAGGGAGCCCTGAATGCCACAGTTCTTCACTAGGATAGTGGCAATGTCGTCGGACATCAGTTTGAGGGCTACATTAGGTCGTGGTTCTAATATCGCTAGGGCTGAAAGTTTTACATTTGTTACACTGCTGTCGATCTAGAGGAGGAAGACTTGCAGAATTACACAGCTCTTAATGTCCGCATTTTCCTTCTTCTGTCAAGATAGTTATTTTTTTGTGAATACACAACTTTGTTGGTTAAATTTGCCAGTGAATAATTTGGTATATGGGCCTACTTCCCCTCTTACATTTCCGTACTTTCGCGGTAGTCATGTAACGTTTCTTCACTATGACTGTGGACTGCAGGTACACACTGACCATTTTGAGGCCAAAAGCGTGTAACGTATTGCTAATTCGTCACTGTTTGGATATTCTCTTCTTATGGATACTTTGTTTAATAAAGATAGACTTTCTTCATAAGGTAATCATGATAAATTTTAATTCATTGGTAATAGTACTTTATAAAGGCTTTTCGTTAGTTCACTGCACACAACAGGAAAAAATGAGACATTGTAATCACCCGCGCGGTTTGGCCGCGCTGTTAGAGGCGCCATGTCACTAATCGTGCGGCCCCTCCCGCCGGAGATCCAAGTCCTCTCTCGGGCATGGGTGTGGCTGTTGTCCTTAGTGTTAAGTTAGTTTAAGTAGTGTGTAAGTCTAGGGACCGATGACCTCAGCAGTTTGGTCCCTTAGGAATTCACACAGATTTGAACATTTTTTTGAAAGTTATCAGGTACGATATATTCTCACACATTATCTGAAACAGTCTGACACAACCCTTATAGTTTTCGCTTTCACAGCTGTAGAAACGTATTAGTTTGGAGTTAAAGATGGGTGCTTTCCTGGTGGTTGTTCTATAAATAGCATGAAAGGCAAACATTTGCGGGTACACAAGCAGAATCATATTTTGTGAAATCAGCAGAGTGCAGTAGCAGCACTTGACGTAGTCTTCTTGGTCGTTTCTCTTATATTCCGACCACAAAGCAACTCAGTCGTTAATAATAAGGGCCAACTGCGATGGGCGTACCTTTGGAAGCGATTTACAGTAGACAGCAGCTTCTTTGTGCCACTATGCATAACGTGGACTCATACATGCCATTACCTAAGATTTTTTCGTTACACCTCAAACCATAATTTATTTCAATGCAGTTAACATAAAGGTACGATACGTCGTCACCAGCCAAGATGTGCGATCGGTGTGCTCAATGAGGCAGTGACAACGTTCAAGGATATGCAAAAATGCCATTTGACTTTTATAGCTTTCAGTTAGAACACGCAGCTCTGAAACCCTGTTCAGGAGAACGGTGATGCAATCCGTCTGACCACAGTGATTTAGACTTTAGAGTTGCAATCACCTCGGCTGGCGTCAGCTAGTGTGAGGCAGCCAGTGGCCGCTGGACATCGCCAACTCCCTCAGGAGGAAATTCTCACGCAAAAAGTTGTCGTCATTAGGACAGACATCCAGGAGGTCTTTCGCGGAAATGTTTCCGGAAGATTTTGCTGTTACTGGTGGGTAAGAAAGGTTGGGCCTCCACTAGACATACTTTTCTCTGTTTCTCCACGTTGTTCCGTGAGTTGAGTGGTAGCTTTAATTACTGCAGCAGCGCATCAAAGTAAACCCTTAAGTACGCCACTTCGTTTGTGAACTGACAGAGCTTTCAGACACTATCTGTGTCTGATAAACATCCTGAGCCAGATGCTATAACTTGCCCTGTTACAGGGGTAGACCTCGGTCTGCAAGATATGGGCAGTCACAGACGACGAGATTACTAGTAGCTGGAAGCTCCAGCATTAGACGTGTAATGAGGTCACAGCCATACGGCTGCCAAGGAGGGTAAGGGTTCAGTGTACTCGCTATGTGCACACCGGGAGGAGTCATTCAAGATGTTTAACAGGCGCTTCTGCTTGCCATGATTCAAATGGCTCTGATCACTATGGGACTTAACATCTGAGGTCATCATCCCCTAGAACTTAGAACTACTTAAACCTAACTAACCTAAGGACATCACACACATCCATGCCCTAGGCAGGATTCCAACCTGCAACCGTAGCGGTCGCGCGGTTCCAGACTGAAGCGCCTAGAACCGCACGGCCACACCCGCCGGCACCGGTATTAGAGCCCGGGCCTCTTGCTTATTAAGCAGATACGCTGACCGCTAAGCCATCTGGACACATTGGTCACCACAACCGCAAGGACTACCCTAGCATACCTCCCGTCAGATCCAAATTGTCAACTGATACCACACACTATTGACGTGCCTCCCACTCGTTAACCTCATTATTTGCTGCACGTCACTGATTACTGTGAGAGTTCGAGCTTCGTGTGCATCTGCAATGAATGACTCACTATCCTTCACCCCTTTAATTATATACATGGTGTCTGTTGTTTTAGACATGCCCGAAAGAAAAGACACAATGTTGACCCTGCTGCCTCTATGAATCACGACACAAACGAATTAAAGACATTAGCTACCAGTGGACATTGATTTATATCAATGAGGCAAGTTTAAATTTGTACCGGACCGGATTCGAAGCTGAGTCTCCTGCTTACTGGGCAGATGCGCTGTACTACCCTACCCTAGCACACCCCCCATTAAACCCGAATTCAACACACGTCCGAAAGAACAGACACCACACATACACTCCTGGAAATTGAAATAAGAACACCGTGAATTCATTGTCCCAGGAAGGGGAAACTTTATTGACACATTCCTGGGGTCAGATACATCACATGATCACACTGACAGAACCACAGGCACATAGACACAGGCAACAGAGCATGCACAATGTCGGCACTAGTACAGTGTATATCCACCTTTCGCAGCAATGCAGGCTGCTATTCTCCCATGGAGACGATCGTAGAGATGCTGGATGTAGTCCTGTGGAACGGCTTGCCATGCCATTTCCACCTGGCGCCTCAGTTGGACCAGCGTTCGTGCTGGACGTGCAGACCGCGTGAGACGACGCTTCATCCAGTCCCAAACATGCTCAATGGGGGACAGATCCGGAGATCTTGCTGGCCAGGGTAGTTGACTTACACCGTCTAGAGCACATTGGGTGGCACGGGACACATGCGGACGTGCATTGTCCTGTTGGAACAGCAAGTTCCCTTGCCGGTCTAGGAATGGTAGAACGATGGGTTCGATGACGGTTCGGATGTACCGTGCACTATTCAGTGTCCCCTCGACGATCACCAGTGGTGTACGGCCAGTGTAGGAGATCGCTCCCCACACCATGAAGCCGGGTGTTGGCCCTGTGTGCCTCGGTCGTATGCAGTCCTGATTGTGGCGCTCACCTGCACGGCGCCAAACACGCATATGACTATCATTGGCACCAAGGCAGAAGCGACTCTCATCGCTGAAGACGACACGTCTCCATTCGTCCCTCCATTCACGCCTGTCGCGACACCACTGGAGGCGGGCTGCACGATGTTGGGGCGTGAGCGGAAGACGGCCTAACGGTGTGCGGGACCGTAGCCCAGCTTCATGGAGACGGTTGCGAATGGTCCTCGCCAATACCCCAGGAGCAACAGTGTCCCTAATTTGCTGGGAAGTGGCGGTGCAGTCCCCTACGGCACTGCGTAGGATCCTACGGTCTTGGCGTGCATCCGTGCGTCGCTGCGGTCCGGTCCCAGGTCGACGGGCACGTGCACCTTCCGCCGACCACTGGCAACAACATCGATGTACTGTGGAGACCTCACGCCCCACGTGGTGAGCAATTCGGCGGTACGTCCACCCGGCCTCCCGCATGCCCACTAGAGATGGGCAAAACTGTTCTTTTCAGAGATTGGATCAGAACTGTTCACTCCCTGAAATGAATTAGCTCTTTTTCATGACTCGCCACTCATTTACAATAGAAAATAAATGGAAGGCACATTGCCCTTTAAACTTGGTTTATTCCAGTACTATACCTGTATTTTGATCTTATTTGATCCTATTTTGAAGTAACACAGATAATGAGTAAGAATTTTGTATTGTTTATTGAAATTTCCACAATATGACAAAGTTTTTGAGTATTGATTTATTTTGCACTATCGTGGTTTTCTGGGTGATCGGAAAATGTTGTAACTTGAGATTTACATTAACAATATATTTGGCTATAATGTATTAAAATTTCATTAACCTCATACAAATACATCGCAAGCCATATATTTTTAAAGTGAACATTTCCTTCCGAAGACGCCTAAAATCGCAAAATCCGTACCAGAATAAGAAAAAAAATATATAAATTTGACTGTAAAACGAAAGTGCTGCATATAGCCTTACGCAGAATAAAACAAGGAAAATATTGGCGTATCACATTTTGCGATACGTTTATCGGTTCGCTCGTAATTAAAGCGTAAATTCGAGTGTCCATAATAAAAATCCTATAGTAAGAGGAGTCATCAGGAACCTAATCTAATCAGTTTAAACAAATAAAAATAAAATAAAAACAATTGATGTATACATAACATAATAATGTAATATACATAGCGGTATTACTACGAAGAACAATATCCAGTAGGGACGAACTCCGATGCAGAGGCGCTGAGTCGAGCAGGTCGAGCCGCGAGCTGTATTACTGCGTGAGCTGAGACCGCAGAGACCAGAGTGACACCTGAGTTGCTTTGCTCAACTCTCTGGCTAGAGTCGAGACAGTGGGGTGAGCGTTGAGCGGGCGAGTTCCGAGGGTGGGGAGAGCGGTAAACTCACCCGCTCCGAGACGAATCGTCCGTTCCCTTGCGAGCAGGTTGTTGCAAGTAGTTCCTATGTTATCTGCTAGGTGGCTCTCTGTCCTGTTGCTCGCATCAACTGCCCAGAGGGCAGGACGTGCGACTGAAACGATCGCCGACAGAGTGCGATGCGAAGTTAAGCTGCGCCAGACACTGCGCGGCAGACGACGCACAGAGACGGCACGGCATATGTGAAACACAAAATCCAATGGGGCACTGCACAATGCAGGCAGCGAAGGTAGAAGCAGGGCAGAGACCGGCGCTGGCTGTGTTGTGTGGCGTGCACTGTGCTCTGACCAGCAGAGGCGCTGTTGATATGCTCCATCTCTCTCTCTCTCTCTCTCTCTCTCTCTCTCTCTCTCTCTCTGCCGTGGGAAACGTTTGGAGCTACCGTTCTTTTTTTCTGAATCACTGATTGTTCACTCCTTTGAAAGATTCAACTCTATGAATTAGTTCAAGAGCAGATCCCCCATCTCTAATGCCCACTATACGCCCTCACTCAAAGTCCGTCAACTGCACATACGGTTCACGTCCACACTGTCGCGGCATGCTACCAGTGTTAAAGACTGCGATGGAGCTCCGTATGCCACAGCAAACTGGCTGACACTGACGGCGGCGGTGCACAAATGCTGCGCAGCTAGCGCCATTCGACGGCCAACACCGCGGTTCCTGGTGTGTCTGCTGTGTCGTGCGTGTGATCATTGCTTGTACAGCCCTCTCGCAGTGTCCGGAGCAATTATGGTGGGTCTGACACACCGGTGTCAATGTGTTCTTTTTTCCATTTCCAGGAGTGTATAATTAAGGCGATGACGGCCATTGATACCCTCAGTGAAGATACACAACGAAATCGATCTCTTACGGGGGCTGACGAGATGCCCCTTGAGTAATGAGGATCATGAGCAGGGGCACTCCATCGCTAGTGGGAGGTATAAGTCGAGAATCTGGGTCTGACAGGAGGCTGCTGGAGTAGTCCGTGCAGCTGAGGTGACCAATGTGCTCAAATGGCTTCGTGGTCAGCGCGTCTGCCTAATAAACAGTAGACCTGGGTTTGAATCCCAGTCTGGCAATAATTTTCGACTTGCCATATTGTATTGATATAAATCAATGCCCATTGACAGCTTATGTCTCTATTTGCTTTGTGTCTTGATTCATAGTGGCTGCAGGATCAAAACTGTATCTGACCTTTTGGACAAGTTGAATAGGACAGACACCACGTATATGAGATTAAATACAGTTGGTGGTGGAGTGTTTATTGGTACCTGAGGTGGTTTACCTTGTGGTGAAATTGAAGTAGATAGATCCTGTGAGTTAGAGTGGGTAGATGTTACACTTGATACCCGGAATAAATTAATAATTGGTTCTTTGTACCGACCCCTTCACTCAGATGACACAGTT
Source organism: Schistocerca cancellata (assembly GCF_023864275.1). Taxonomy (NCBI): domain Eukaryota; kingdom Metazoa; phylum Arthropoda; class Insecta; order Orthoptera; family Acrididae; genus Schistocerca; species Schistocerca cancellata. The sequence goes on from NC_064630.1 coordinate 408,345,473, forward strand.
GCTGAACAGTTCAAAGAAAACTTGAGCCTCATTTCAAATAGATACCTCAGTATACAATTATAGTTGGTGGTTGTTTCAATCTACCCTCGGTATATTAGCAAAAATACATGTGTAAAGTCGTTGGTAGGCATAAATCGTCCGAAATCGTACTGAATGTCTTCTCAGAAAATTATTTTGAGCAATTAGTTCAGGGCCCATTCGAAGTGTAAATGGGTGCAAAAATATTCTTGACCTCTTAGCAACAAATAACCCCAAGCAAACAGAGTGCATCAAGATGGATACAGGGAATAGTGAGCACAAGATCGTTGTAGCGAGACTGAACACTTTAACATCCAAATCCTCCAAAAACAAAGCAAAATATATCTGTTCAGTAAGCAGATAAAATTCACTTAACGCCTTCCTATGAGACAGTCTCCACTCCTTCCAGTCTGACTACGTAAGCGTATACCAGATGTGGTTCAAATTCAAAGAAATAGTATCGACAGCAATTCCTTCGCCAAAGAAGATGAAGTAAATACACCAAATAAATTAGTACAAGATGGTAATCATCCTTCATGGTACACAAAACAGGTCAGGACACTGTTGCAAAATCGGAATACTAAATTTAAAATTGCACAAGATCCCCAGGATTGGCAAAATTTTGTATAGAAGCTCGAAATTTGGCGCCATCTTCAATGTGAAATGCCTGTAATACTTTTCACAACGGAACACTGTCTCGAAATCTGATAGAAAACCGAGAGAGATTTTGGTCATACATAAAGCATTCTGGCGGCAAGACATACTCAATACTTTCACTGCACGATAATAATGGTAATGTTACTGAAGACAGTGCCACTAAAGCAGAATTATTAAAAAAAGTTTTTCCATAATTCCTTTGCCAGAGAAGTTGAAGTAAGCATTGCAGAAATGGAATCGAGAACAACTGCCAACATGAGCAACTTAGAAGTCAATCTCCTCGGTGTAGAGAAACACATTAAATCAGTTAATAAATGCAAGGCCTGTGGCTGAGATTGTATACTAGTTAGGTTTCCTTCAGAGTATGCCCATCCAACAGGCAGGTCCATATTGAGCAATCATCAGGTGATGTCAAATTGATTACATATTTCTAGGTTTCCAGAAGGCTTTTGATACCGTTCCTCACAAGCGACTTCCAACGAAATTGCGCGCATATAGAGTATCTTCTCAGATGTGCAACTATATTTGTGATTTCTTGTGAAATAGGTCACAGTTCATAGTGTTACATGACAAATTGGTAAGGAAACATGAGAGTAAAATTTTCTAAAATCGAACAGGAACCATTAGTCAGTCGCACGGAAATAACAACAGCTACCATCTGGAAAATGTAAACATTTCAACACAGTTGCTCGTTCAGGTCAGGAAGACAGCAACCTCAACACTCTTGAGCGCAACTGCGACCAAGTTCAGCAGAAAATCGTTAGAGGAGTGCAGACCGAACTGCCTTCGTTACTCTCATAACGTTATGTAAGAGGCGCTAGGCAGGACACAGTAACGCCTATCAGGGCTTTGACTAAACAGTAAAAACCCTGCAACAAATTCGTTAAGCAAATGTAGCGGAACTGAAGACCACTGGCGACTCGATAAGAGCATAACCGATTCGGTCATTACGAACGACGTTGTAGAGTGGAGCCGATCCTCAACGACATAAATACTCCACCCCACTAACCTAAAGCACTCGATCAATAGGATCCATGGCGTTCATGTCTTTCACTCTCGATTTTCTGTTTATGGTGTGGTAACATCTTGTGTGTGAGATTGTTCTAGTGTGCTGGTCTTACAATTGCTATCTAACGAGAAGATCAGCGATCCGTAGCCACGGATGATGAAGCCGAGCACCGAGAAGTGAAGTCATCACAACAGCTAGCGCTGGTGGGCAGTCCATGAGTCTACCACCACGGCTCAGGTCCACGGCAGAAGCTGCCCTAAAACGCCACCATCGCACGAGTGCGACGGGCTACTATGCCGGAGAGCCAGATAAAGCGTTCAGCGCGACATCACGGTCCAACTGACGGGGAGAGATCTGGAAGGGACTCAGTACTCCCCCTAACGGCTAGTGAATCAAACACACACGTCGCAATCACCGCCATGTCCAAGCTGGGTGGCAAACCGCCGCACCAGGGTGTCACAGACATTCGCTCCGAGCTGATGTAGCGTCCGCGGTACCCTTGAGGCCACTGCTGGATTCAGCGAATTCCTCTCCAGGTTACGTAGCCACCATCCGATGCACAAAACATGGCAACGACTTGTATTCTGAATAATAAATGGAATAATCTTGGACACTGTTTTATTGTGTTTGACGCCGCCACACAAGTCCTCGGTCTGTATTCTGACAAAATAGTAGGAGTTTCCAGCTCAGCAGTGGGCGACCTTACAGTAGTAACTCACAGAAAGTTATCAAGTGAACTTCCCCAAGGACGTGTTATACACTACTGGCCATTAAAATTGCTACACCGCGAGGATGTCGTGCTACAGACGTGAAATTTAACCGACAGGAAGAAGATGCTGTGTTATGCAAATGATTAGCTTTTGAGAGCATTCACACAAGATTGGCGCCGGTGGCGTCACCTACAACCTGCTGACATGAGGAAAGTTTCCAACCTATGTATTTCTCATACACAAACAGCAGTTGACCGGCGTTGCCTGGTGAAACGTTGTTGTGATGCTTCGTGTAGGGAGGAGAAATGCGTACCATCACGTTTCCGACTTTCATTAAGGTCGAATTGTAGCCTATTGCGATTGCGGTTTATCGTATCGCGACATTGCTGCTCGCGGTGCTCGAAATCCAATGACTGTTAGCAGAATATGGAATCGGTGGGTTCAGGAGGGTAATACGGGACGCCGTGCTGGATCCCGACGGCCTCGTATCACTAGCAGTCGAGATGACAGGCATCTTATTCGCATGATTGTAACGGATCGTGCAACCAAGTCTCGATCCCTGAGTCAACAGATGGGGACGTTTGCAGGACAACAACCATCTGCACGAACAGTTCGACGACGTTTGCAGCAGCATGGACTATCAGTTCGGAGACCATGGCTGCGGTTACCCTTGACGCTGCATCACAGACAGGAGCGCCTGCGATGGTGTACTCAACGACGAATGGCAAAACTTCATTTTTTCTTATAACTCCAGGTTCTGTTTACAGCATCATGATGGTCGCATCCGTGTTTGGCGACATCGCGGTGAACGCACATTTGAAGCGTGTATTCGTCATCGCCATACTGGCATCGCCATCACTCGACGTGATGGTATGGGGTGCCGTTGGTTACACATCTCGGTCACCTCTTGTTCGCATTGACGGCACTTTGAACAGTGGACGTTACATTTCAGATGTGTTACGACCCGTGGCTCTACCCGTCATTCGATCCCTGCGAAACCTTACATTTCAGCAGGATAATGCACGACCGCTTGTTGCAGGTCCTGTACGGGCCTTTCTGGATACAGAAAATGTTCGACTGCTGCCCTGGCCAGCACATTCTCCAGATCTCTCACCATTTGAAAATGTCTGGTCAATGCTGGCCGAGCAACTGGCTCGTCACAATACGCCAGTCACTACTCTTGATGAACTGTGGTATCGTGTTGAAGCTGCATGAGCAGTTGTACCTGTACACACCATCCAAGCTCTGTTTAATTCAATGCCCAGGCGTATCAAGGCCGTTATTACGGCCAGAGGTGGTTGTTCTGGGTACTGATTTCTCAGGATCTATGCACCCAAATTACGTGAAAATATAATCACATGTCACATCTAATATAATATATTTGTCCAATGAATACCCGTTTATCATCTGCATTTCATCTTGGTGTAGCAATTTTAATGGCTAGTAGTGTAGGTCCTCTCCCGTTCCTGATCTATATAAACGATTTAGGAGACAATCTGAGACAATCTTGCAGACAGTGCTGTGATTTACCGCCTTGTAAGATCATCAGATCATCAAAACCCCCAAAAATGATTTAGGCAAGATATCTGTACTGAGTAAAAAGTGGCAGTTTACTCTAAAAAATTAAATGTTTCAAGTCATCAACATCAGTATTAAAAGAATCCGCTAAATTACGGATGCACGATAAATCACGCAAATATAGAGACTGTGAATTCAGGTACGTACTTAGGGATTACAGTTACGAATAATTCAAACTGAAATATTACATGGATAATGTTGTGGGAAAAGCGAGGCAAATACTGCGATTTATTGGCAGAGCAGTTAGAAAATGCAACACATCTATTAAAGACTCTGCAGACACTACCTTTGTCCGTCCTCTTCTGGAGTACTGCTGTGCGGAATGGAATCCACGTCAGACATGATTGACGGAGGACATTGACATGTGCAAAAACAGACATAATGTCTTACGGGATAACCGCAATCAGTGATTTTATAATGTTACTTAAAATCCGTCTTGATTGCAAATTTTTTTTTTATTTAATAAAAAAAATTTGCAATCAAGACGGATTTTAAGTAACATTATGGACATTGACATAGTTCAAAGAAGGGCAGCTCGTTTTGTATTATCACAAAACAGCGGAGAGAGCGCCACCCATAAATATTCGAATTGAGGTGGCAATCATTAAAACAAAGACTTTCTTTCATAGCGCAGAATCTTTTCATGCAAATTTTAATAGCGAACTTTATCCTCCTAACGTGAAAATATTTTACTGGTGCCCTGCTACAAAGAAAGAATTGATCATCATGTTAAAATAAGAGAAAGCACAAGTCTCACGGAAAGATTTAAGTTTCATTTTCCCCGCGCTCTATTTGAGAGTGGAACGGTAGATAAATACCTTGAATGTGGTTCGGTGAACTCTCCGCGAGGCACTGAATTGCGAACTGCAGAGTAGGTATGTAGTTTTAGATGTAAATGTAGAGTATAGGTGATCTGGTGGATTGGTACTTACAGAACATTCCGGAAGTTCCATTTTTGATCTCATCTGAATCCCAGATCACGTTTCTTACGTGATATGGGCCTGATTCACAAATTTTAACTCGCAACAAAGGCTCCCTTCACCCCTGGGAAAGCCAAAAGAAGAACGTCAGGTCCCGCCATTTTCCGGAATCCCATTTTAACTTGATGACTTCCGCTACCAACTGGGGAGAGGTCGGTTTAGATCAGATCACGGGGTGACAGATATCGCAACAAACGAAAACTCTGAATATTAATTATAGACAAAAATTAGATTTTGTTTCATTATCGAGAAATAAGAAATAAAAATGCTCGTAAACAGATGGATTTGAGATATTCGTTTAATGCTACACAGTTCTCTGTTTCTTTACTTGCTATGCAGATTTTTCTGAGCGTTGCGAAACAAGACCATGAATAACCAGAATAATTTCTTCGTAGTATCTGCGATCATTCACCATTATTAAAATTATATATGCGTTTTTCTTTTTGACGACAAAACCATGGTGATTAGTATATAGGAATTCAGTATAAATGTGATACACTGAAGTTAGTGTTTGTTGAACAATGTTATGTCAGTTGATAAAAGTTGGCAAGTAAGCTTATCGTCTTAGCAAAACACGGTGCTTTGAGATGTCATTTCAAATAATAGTGTATGTTGGTACCAGAGGTCGCATGGAAAGATCATGCTGTCTTATGATTATCATTAATTATCTTAATAAAATGCCGATTTTGGATCAGTTATCTGCAGCAGTAAAGTTTCACAATCGACTGTTAACATTTTTGTTGTGACTATTAACGTCATACAAAAATACGCGCATTACGGAGGATGAGTTTATTGTTGGCGGTGATGTTCATGGGTGATTATTTTGTTTCCTTTTTTATGGCAGAGGAAAATGGACCTTTGTGTTAAACCGAATTTGCTTGGCATTGATCTTTTGTAGTTCCTAACTTCGGTTGAGTTGGTATTGCACTTTTTATTTCCTGCAAAGTATGTTGGGAATTGATGTGAGCTGATACACTATGCGATCAAAAGTATCCGGACATCTGGCTGAAAATGACTTAAAAGTTCGTGGCGCCCTCCGTCGGTAATGCTGGAATTCTACACTCCTGGAAATTGAAATAAGAACACCGTGAATTCATTGTCCCAGGAAGGGGAAACTTTATTGACACATTCCTGGGGTCAGATACATCACATGATCACACTGACAGAACCACAGGCACATAGACACAGGCAACAGAGCATGCACAATGTCGGCACTAGTACAGTGTATATCCACCTTTCACAGCAATGCAGGCTGCTATTCTCCCATGGAGACGATCGTAGAGATGCTGGATGTAGTCCTGTGGAACGGCTTGCCATGCCATTTCCACCTGGCGCCTCAGTTGGACCAGCGTTCGTGCTGGACGTGCAGACCGCGTGAGACGACGCTTCATCCAGTCCCAAACATGCTCAATGGGGGACAGATCCGGAGATCTTGCTGGCCAGGGTAGTTGACTTACACCTTCTAGAGCACGTTGGGTGGCACGGGATACATGCGGACGTGCATTGTCCTGTTGGAACAGCAAGTTCCCTTGCCGGTCTAGGAATGGTAGAACGATGGGTTCGATGACGGTTTGGATGTACCGTGCACTATTCAGTGTCCCCTCGACGATCACCAGTGGTGTACGGCCAGTGTAGGAGATCGCTCCCCACACCATGATGCCGGGTGTTGGCCCTGTGTGCCTCGGTCGTATGCAGTCCTGATTGTGGCGCTCACCTGCACGGCGCCAAACACGCATACGACCATCATTGGCACCAAGGCAGAAGCGACTCTCATCGCTGAAGACGACACGTCTCCATTCGTCCCTCCATTCACGCCTGTCGCGACACCACTGGAGGCGGGCTGCACGATGTTGGGGCGTGAGCGGAAGACGGCCTAACGGTGTGCGGGACCGTAGCCCAGCTTCATGGAGACGGTTGCGAATGGTCCTCGCCGATACCCCAGGAGCAACAGTGTCCCTAATTTGCTGGGAAGTGGCGGTGCGGTCCCCTACGGCACTGCGTAGGATCCTACGGTCTTGGCGTGCATCCGTGCGTCGCTCCGGTCCGGTCCCAGGTCGACGGGCACGTGCACCTTCCGCCGACCACTGGCGACAACATCGATATACTGTGGAGACCTCACGCCCCACGTGTTGAGCAATTCGGCGGTACGTCCACCCGGCCTCCCGCATGCCCACTATACGCCCTCGCTCAAAGTCCGTCAACTGCACATACGGTTCACGTCCACGTTGTCGCGGCATGCTACCAGTGTTAAAGACTGCGATGGAGCTCCGTATGCCACGGCAAACTGGCTGACACTGACGGCGGCGGTGCACAAATGCTGCGCAGCTAGCGCCATTCGACGGCCAACACCGCGGTTCCTGGTGTGTCCGCTGTGCCGTGCGGGTGATCATTGCTTGTACAGCCCTCTCGCAGTGTCCGGAGCAAGTATGGTGGGTCTGACACACCGGTGTCAATGTGTTCTTTTTTCCATTTCCAGGAGTGTATATAGTGTTGGCCCACCCTTAGACTTGATGACAGCTTCCACTCTCGCAGGCATACTTTCGATCAGGTGGTGGAAGCTTCCTTGGAAATGGCAGGTCATTTTTCACGGAGTGCTGCACTGAGGAGAGGTATCGATGTCGGTCGATGAGGCCTGGCACGAAGTCGGCGTTCCAAAACATCCCAAAGGTTTTCTGTAGGATTCAGGTCAGGACTCTGTGCGGGCCAGTCCATTACAGGGATATTATTGTCGTGTAACCATTCTGCTATAGGCCGTGCATTATGAAAAAGGTGCTCGATCATGTTGAAAGATGCAATCGCCATCCCCGAATTACTCTTCAACAGTGTTAAGCAAGAATGTGCTGTGATAGTGCCATGCAAAACAACAAAACACGACCACACCGGCTCCGAATTTTACTGTTGGCCCCACACACGCTGGCAGATGACATTTACCGGGCATTCGCCATACCCACACCCTACCATCGAATCGCCACATTGTGCACCGTGATTCGTCACTCCACACAACGTTTTTCCACTGTTCAGTCGTCCGATGTTTACGTTCCTTACACCAAGCGAGGCGTCGTTTGGCATTTACCGGCCTAATGTGTGGCTTATGAGCAGCCGCTCGACCATGAAATCCAAGTTTTTCTCACCACCCACCTAACTGTCATAGTACTAGCAGTGGAACCTGATACAGTTTGGAATTCCTGTATTCCTGTATGATGATCTGGATAGATGTGTGCCTATTACACATTACGACCCTCTTCAACTGTTGGCGGTCTCAGTCAGTCAACAGACGAGGTCGGCCGGTACGCTTTTGTGCTGTACGTGTCTCTTCACCGTTGCAGTTTACTATCACATCGGAAGCAGTGGACTTAGGGATGTTTAGGAGTGTGGAAATCTCGCGTACAGACGTATGACATAAATGACACCCAGTCACCTGACCACGTTCGAAGTCCTTGAGTTCCGCGGAGCCCGCCATTCTGCTCTCTCACGATGTCTAATGGAGTATGGAGTACAATACACCTAAAACACGTATGTTTTCGGGGGTGTCCTGATACTTTTGATCACATAGTATGTTGGTAGCAGTAGCAGTGTCTCCTTGCCTGCTATGCTGTGTAACAGGCAGAAAACATTTGCAGTGCAGCATAACGAAAAGGTGTACGTCATCGTGAATCATGTCACCGAGTGTATCTCTTCAAAGAGAACTTCTTATCATTATGCCACTTGGTATCCGACATCTGCAACGGTTTGGTGGAAGTGCTCAAGGAATTCCTTCTTCTTCTTTTACTTAGCGTTAATTCCGTCTATTATGCGGTCCGCTGTACACATGAATTTGGCAAGTTTATTATATTTAACTTTGCTGCCGGATGCCTTTCCTATCAACGCAGTCGTCAATTACATAAAGTATAGAAATCGTGTGCGCCACCTGTCTGTGAATTCTGTAACCTTTTTTCTGTGTGTAATCATATTTTAACTATTCCATGAGGTTTCGGGAGTGCTTCGGGAGCGCATGCGGATGACGTCGACTTGTTGCCGCGATATTTCGACTGACAACCGTTCAGCCATCTTCAGGTGAGTGTTTATCACAGGAGATTGCTAGTTCACATCGCTAACTTTATACCAAAAAACTGACGAGGAGACGCGTGCGCAAAGGCAGACTCTACATGAGCGACCTCTTCGAATAATTTCCTGTTTATGGTGGGCAGGCGCATGCGCAATGGTGATACTACATGCAGGTTATCCATCGGAATATGGGTTTGCGATGTTAAAAATTCAGATGTCAAACTAATGAAATTAGTTGTCGCTAGATGTGTCACTTGTCTACTTTCTGTAGATATTAAGGAAATCACCCGGGTCTCACGCCTTATTGAGCTGAAAGACACCATCCAGATTTATAGGACATTCCGCCAAACGTATTTCCACCGATTTCTTAATAACAAACCCCAAAAGGATCACGTCGAGGCCAAGATTTCCGTGTCTGAGTAATCTGTGGAATGTCCTGTGGAGATACAATGTTCGGCTACGATTGACTTACTGGGCTGCGAAAGACGAGTGTGGCGATAATGTTCATCGCATCTTTCACGCATTCAGGCCGTTTTCTTACCAAGGTAGGCTTCGCCACACTGACAAGGTATTCCTTAGATTCCAGCCTTCCGCAATCCCAAATCGTCCTTTGCCGAACCGAAAAGAGCTCACTTTTTGTAGGTGGGCGGAAGATTACTTTGGCTTGATGTATTCTTAAGATCCTGTCTAATTTCAACGAAATATTGCTGACGTACAGGAGGAACACTCTGGTCTTGAACCGCTTTTTCTCTTCCTAATCGTGTGGGTGGTCATTTTTCTTTTTCTTCAAAGCTGTGCTGATCTGATATGAAGAATATCCATTACGTTTGAACACTGATAGTAGGCGTTCCATCTCCTTTGCCAGGACGCCCATAGTTTGTGATGGATGGCCTGAAAACAAAGATCTGTGTGTGGGGGTTATCGTACGGAATGCTCCAGTGATCCACCCACTTTACAACTGACGAAGACATCCGGAAACGGCAGAGAACCGCCCTTCTCCAGCTCCATCGTAAATTTGATATTCTTGTGGATTGAATTCAGGTGCTTCGGATAGTGTGACAGTTCTTCTTCACCGTGGGGCCACACTATAAAAGTATCATCTACATATCGGCATACTCGCCTTTTGCAGCCGAGTAAGTTAGCTGAGCATTGCATCTCCACAGGACAGTCCATGGATTATTGTGCCACGGAAATCTTGATCCCAACGAGATCCTTCTGGGATATGATTTTTAAGGAATCGATGGAAATATAGCTGAATGGTTTTCAGCCGAAATATCGTGGCAAGAAGTCGACGTCATCCGGCTGCAATCCCGAATATTCTTTAAGTTGGGAAAATTTCAAGACACACTTATTTTAACTGTTTTTGTTTCGTGTGTTATGAGGCGGAAAATTAAGAGTAGCCCATTATTTGCATAAACGAGTGTGGGAAACCACCTAAAAACCACCCTCAGGCTGGCCGGTGCACCAACCACTATTATTAATCCACCGTGTGGATTTAGTCCTGGTCTGGTTTATCTTCCGGTCTCCAGGCTGGCGCACTTTGTGTTACTTAATGCGGGTAAGTCACTCTCAGTCAAACGTTTATGTTAATACTAGTTATGGACATCCATCAACACAACGAGAGAACTATAATTTTCATAAAGGTGATACATTTTACGACCAAAGTTATGGGAAGCGAAAAATAATGTCTACAAAGACAGTACCAAAAAGAAAAAGGTATTGGCAACGTGCTGCTCATGAACACGGACACCCGCGTAATGAACCTTAACCTATATAAAATACAATTATGATTCACTGCTGTAAATCTTCTACTACGACAGATCAGGAGGAATGTCTCTTTTAAGGCTACAGTCTGTATACATTACTTTGGATATTCCATAGCTTTGTCCGGAGATGGTCGTATCACATTTATGAGGTCCGTAGTTTTCTCGTTTGGCCACTTCTATATTATTGTACACAACAGGTGATTCTACGTACACGCCAACTTTCGAACTGAAGCGAAGCAATATTGTTTCACTGCTTAGATTACGTAATTTGGAACTGCAGCTCTGTCGACGTGAAAAAGAGGAAGCAAGGCTGACAGTGAGAGGTATGCATTCAGAGACAAGGACAGAGACAGACAAGTCCCGGCCATGTGTAATATTCTCCACACAGTGTAGACAATACCGGCAATATCTCGGCCATACCTCATCAACTATCTAGAACAGCCTGCTCCATCAGCAATATTACCAGGCCACATCGCAATTACGTCGTGTATTCGTGGCACATTACTGCAATCTTGGCGGCAACATTACTGCGGCTTCACACTGACATAAAATATGAGCCGGAGTTAGGTATAGGTGCTGTGTTGTTTAGAGAGCGCTAATGTCCGGTCGATGAAGCAAACGGTTCATTTTGTCACGTTGCTGGTATGTCGTCACACCTTGTGCTGGCCGTCGGTGAAACGGTAATCAAAGTGTTTTATGGTGGCCAAATCTTGGGTGTCTGCCGCATGGGACACTAACTTGTGCAGGTGCTAGGATTTCATGTGTCACCTTCTCAGGTACCACGAGCACCTCTGTTCTAGGTAAATCGCCGCAGCCAGAGTCAACCACTGTGTGTAATAAAATGTTGATGACAGGGGTCACCGATTGTCGCAGATGGTGCAGGGGATAAACGGGCCACAGTCCAGCAAAGCACTCATCACTTCAGTATTGGACAGTGAGCAACCATAACATCTAGAGCCACTTCCTCGCTATGGGGTATGGAAGATGAAACTCTGTCCCCATACGTCACAGAGCACAGATCAGGTGTCAAGGTGCAAATACATCAAAAGCGAAGCGAAGCATTCCGCTTGACAACAGGTGGTGCAAATATTCTCGGGTAGAAGTTGGTTACAATTGATCAAATAGGGCCCTTGATATGTTTGAGATCTTCTTCCGCCAAAGACCTACAACGAAAACTATTGTCCGACCACGAATATCCGTTTGCTAGCCTGCTGCAACTTGCACGTGACCTGTAGCTTCAGAAAGACGACGAACCATCGCATCACTCCTGCGCTATGTTCGAACAGTTTGAGAACAACATCGCGGACTTGACGATGCCTGATCTCAGTCCTATAGAGAACATCTGGGACATCATCGAGCGAGATATAGTAGTGGTAACTGTAGTAGTAGTAGTAGTAGTAGTAGTAAATTGTATTCATCCATGGATGGCTTTTACAGGAATATTGGACATGTCATGGTATTACACTTTTTGAACAGCAAAATATCATAACTAAAATATACAGGAATTTACATAGTTACAGGCCTAGTTTGAGAAGACTGGGACATTAGTCGGCCATTCCCCTATAGTAGGAAATATCCTGGCGTTTGCCTGAAATAATTTAGGGAAACCATAGAAAACCCAGATCAAGGAGGCCAGATGAAGATTGGAGCCTCCATCCTTCCGAATACAAGGCCAGCCTATTTAAAACAGTGCTGCCACATTCAGTTTGTCCCTAGAGTACAATACTACTCTGCAATTAAGTTATTTAATAACGTAAAAAGATATAAATACGCACGCACTTTACACACATTATCGCCTAACATCAGGACCACAGCAACGATTTTTGGTTTCCATTTCGTGTACCGCAACTTCCCATTTGCTAGCCTGTAGAATTAAGTCAGCATTTCTCTACAATGAGCGAGATGTTGAGCTCAGAAAGAGAATAAGTTGTTAGTGTTACACACGCAAAGCTCTGGAAATGAGGTCTTCAGAAAAGGTGAAAAACCGATTTCTGTGAGATGTGTGCGTGAAATACAAATCGAATTTGAATAATATGTACAGATCGAAACAGGAAATTTACACAGGTGACGAATGTTCGCAAACCACACAAAACTTTCTTCCGTTCGTCTCACATCCTCATTTGATACATGTGGTCAACTCGTGATTCGTCCTTAGTGGAAACATCCAGTTTGCTGAAATTACTTACAGAAAGGGCCGCACTTTTCCTAGATGGTCATTCACTCACGAGTTGAAGACGGAAGATCCTCTGCAGTAAAACTGACAACTCACTATTTTATGTGAAATTCACCAAAACAAGTCTGGTGCCTAACATGAAGGGTAGCAGGAAGTGAAACCTCTGCTACGGAAAATATTTACTGTAAAAGATAACTTCCTTAACTTCCTTGAACGCTAACGACAGGTTTTACCACAGTGTAGTCGTAACTATAACACAGGTAAGATGAGAAACGCAATGATAAAAAAGTAAATAACATTTATTAAAACAATTTACAGTGCAATAGGGTAATGTGTAATGCGTGGCTTTGTAGTTGAAGTCCTACACACTAAAATAACCCGACTTAGTGACTGGGCACTATCTAACTACAGAAGTTCTGTCTGGACTGCTGTAACTAATAGTTTGTTATTCAGGCTCTGAATACTGAATGACATTTCGATATTCGGCGTTTACCATCTGATGATGATTCGTTGATAGCAGCTGGACTTAAACTCAGCAACTAGAACTGATCAGTGATTGATGAATAACTACAGATGAAACTGGCGATGAACTGGCTGGGTGTGGCCATGCGTCCGCATGCGGAGGGCGGAAGGTTGCCCATCTGCGATCTATTCTGCGGAGGCAGAAAATAGTTCCTAGTGTCAGCGTCCTCTGTGGCGGCTGACCCAACTATTGAAGGATAGAGCACACTCTACGTAAAGTAGAGTCCCATGGTATGAACGGCTGGGAGACCGCAAAAGGCAGCCGCCTAATTGAAAATGTTTTCTCTATCCTTCACACCCACAGGCGCCTATCCTTCGCGAAGTAAGAGAGTTGTATGGTTAAGTATACCTGTTAAGTGTAGGTGACGGTAATGTGCGTGTGTTAAGTTGTAGTGTCTTGTTTGAGATGACGAGGGAAGGGAGAGGATGAAAACTGGTGCCGGCATATAGTCTACTCCTTCGAAGAGCACTACGGGGGACCCTGAACTTAACAGGTCGGCGACAGGAGCGGCATCCAGCCACTCATTAAATTAACCATGCCAAACGTGTTCATAACCATGCCAAACTTGCACCGATACGGGACAGACGCACAAGAAAAAAGTGATACTATAGAATGCGAGTCCTGTGTGCTAACCACGGCCCCACCTCGCTAGTTCCTAATGGAGTATTGTAGGACCTTTCTTCTTTTCCCTTTGCCTTTGTCCCACATCTACGCTGGGTCGACATTGTTACTATCGGAATTGGCATCGTAACTCCTCGGGAGGGAACATTTGTGCCCCCAACTGTATGCGTATAGCGTGATCATGTGGAAGTGTACGAACTTTTTCTGCATATTTGCCAATTGTGTAAATGAGGCTTGCTGTGAAACCAGCTCGGTATTCATTTAGCCGGATGTGGGAAACGTGGGTGTTGTAGGGTCATTACTGTTTACAATTTATACACTGAAGCGCCAAAGAAACTGATATAGGTAAGCGTATTCAAATACAGAGATGTGTAAATAGAATACGGCGCTGCACTCGGCAACGCCTATATAAGACCACAAGTGTCTGGCGCAGTTGTTAAATCGGTTACTGCTGCTACAATGGCAGGTTACCAAGATTTAAGTGACTTTGAACGTGGTGTTACAGTCGGCGCACGAGCATGGGACACACCATCTCCGAGGTAGCGATGAAGTGGGGATTTCCCCGTACGACCATTCCACGAGTACACCATGAATATCAGGAATCCGGTAAAACATCAAATCTCTGACATTGCTGCAGCCGGAAAAAGATCCTGCAAGAACGGGGCCAACGACGACTTAAGAGAATCGTTCAACGTGACAGAAGTGCAACTCTTCTGCAAATTGTTGCAAATTTCAACGCTGGGCCGTCGACAAGCGTCAGCGTGCGAACTATACAAAGAAACATCATCAATATGGGCTTTCGGAGCCGAAGGCCCACTCGTATACCCTTGATAGCTGCACGACAAAGCTTTACGCCACGCCTGTGCCCATCAACACCGACATTCAACTGTTCATGACTGGAAACATGTTGCCTGGTCGGACGAGTCTCGTTTCAAATTGTATCGAGTGGGTGAACGTGTACCGGTATGGAGACAAGCTCATGAAACCATGGACTATGCGTGTCAGCAAGGGGACTCTTCAAGCTGGAGGAGGCTCTGTAATGTTGTTGGGCGTCTGCAGCTGGAGTGATATGGATAGGCTCTGACAGGTGACACGTACGTGAGCATCCTGTCTGATCACTTGCATCCATTCATGTCCATTGTGCATTCCGACGGACTTGGGCAATTCTAGCAGGACAATGAGACACCCCACATATTCAGAATTGCTACAGAGAGGCTCCAGGAGCGCTCTTCTGAGTTTAAACACTTCCGCTGGCCAGCAAACTCCTCAGACATGAACATTATTGAGCATATCTGGGATACCTTGCAAGGTGCTGTTCAGAAGACATCTCCACCTCCTTGTAGTCTTACGAATTTATGGACAGCCCTGCAGGATTCATGGAGTCAACTCCCTTCAGCACTACTTCGGATATTAGTCGAGTCGTGTTGAGGCGCTTTTGCGTGATCGCGGAGGTCCTACACGATATTAGGCAGGTGTACCACTTTCTTTGGCTCTTGATTCTATTAATGATCTTGTGGATAACGTAGTAATCTCTATGAGGCATTTTAGAGATGATGACGTTGTCTACAGGAAGACTGAAGACTGTGGGCAGACCTGCGGATGATCGAAGTTTAGTGCAGAGACTTGCAGTTGACCCTGAATGTACATAAAGGTAAAGTATTGCGCATATATAGGCGACCAAATTCACCACTCTTCCATTAACTCTTTGACACAGATCACTGAAAGCAATAACTGCTGTAAAATACTTGGAAGTTACCATGAGAAACGACCTAAAGTGAAGTAATCACAAAAAGTCAACTGTAGTGAAAACAGATGCCACGCTGAGATTTACTGAAGAAACTTAAGGAACTGTAACAGATCTAGGAAAGAAACGGATTCCAAAGCACTTATACGACCGATTCTTGAGGACTGTTCATCAGTTCGGGACCCTTACCAAGTAGGATTAATAGAAGAAGTAGGGAAGATCCATCTAAGAGTGGCAAATTTAGTCATGGGATCGTTTAGTCAGCATGGCAACGTTATGGAGATGTTCAACAAACTCCAATGGAAGTCGTTACAATAAAGGCGTTGTGCATCACACAGAGGTTTACTATTGAAATTTCGAGCTAGTACTTTTCGGGAAGAGTCGGACAACTTATTTCTTCCTTCCACATACACTTGCAAAAGTCATGTGATACCTATTATTATCGCGTCGGTACTTATTTTGTCAGGCGTAGAGCAGCAGCTCGACGTGGCATGGACTCAACAAGTTATTGGAAGTCCCCTGCAGAAATAGTGAGTCATGCTGCCTTTATAGTCGTCCGTAATTGCGAAAGTGTTGCCGGCGCAGGGTTTTGTGCACGAACTGACCTCTCCATTATGTCTCATAAATGTTTGATGGCAGGTGAAATCATTCGCCCGAATCGTCCCGAATGTTCTTCAAACCACTTGTGAACAATTGTGGCCCGGTGGCATGGCACTTTGTCATCCATAAAAATTCCATCTTTGTTTGGGAACATTAACTCCATGAATGGGTGCACATGCTCTGAGTAGTCGAACATAACCATTTAGAGACAGTTATCGGTTCAGTTGGACCAGAGGACTCAATCATTTCCATTTAAGCACAGACCACACCATTGTTGAGCCACCACCAGCTTGCACAGTGCCCTGTTGACGGGTCTATGGCTTCTTGGGGTATGCGCCACACTCGAACCCTACCATCAGCTCTTACCAATTCAAACTGGGACTCATCTACTACGGCCACGGTTTTCCAGTCGTCTAGGGTCCAGCCGATATGGTCACGAGCCCAGGAGAGGCGTTGCAGTCGATGTCGCGATGCTAGCAAAGGCACTCACGTCAGTGGTCTGCTGCTATAGCCCATTAACGCCAGATTTCGCAGCACTCTCATAACTAGTACGTTCGTCGTACACCCCACATTGATTTCTGAAGTTATTTCACGGAGCGTTGCTGGTATGTTAACACTGACGAGTGTACGCAAACGCCGCTGCTGTCGGTCGGTAAGTGAAGGCCGTCGGCCATTGCATTGTCTGCGGTGAGAGGTAAACCCTGAAATTTAGTTATATCGACACTGTGGGTCTCGGAATATTAAATTCCTGAACGATTTTCGAAATGGAAGGTCCTATGCGTCTAGCCCAACTACCATTCCGCATTCAAAGTCTGTTAATTTCCGTCGTGCGGCCGTGAGTACAAATGACAGTTCCGCCAATGCACTGTTCTTTTATACCTTTTGTACGCGATACTATTACTGTCTGTATATTTGCATATCGGTATCCATCACTTCTGCTACTTCAGTATATATCTCGCGAAATCACCACGACTAGAAAATCAGAAAAATTACAGTTCATACGGAAATTTATAGACAGTTGTTCTTCCCACACAGTTATTTTATTTACTTATTTATTTATTTTCATTTATTGATTTATTTAACCTGGCAAGATTAGGACCATCAGGCCCTCTCTTACATCTAACGAGGCATTCTACTTATTTTACTTTCACATGTTTTAGTAGGCATGTTAAACTACATCTGGTACAAAAGATGAAATAAACAATTGCAAAGGCACACTGGGCAAAATACATACATATTCAGTTTATATTCGTAGATGATATGTACTGTTATAAATATACATTATGATAGAGACAGATTTTAGATAGGGGTATGAGGGAGACTGGTGGTGAAGTGAGGAGAAGAATAGGGACATGATGAAACATAATTAATGAAATATAAAGGAAAAGAAATTGCGTGGCTAATAGAGATAGATGAAGAGGAAGAAGATAAAGAAGCAAATAGGAGACACTAGCTTTGCTATTTGACAGAGGGTAGGATTGGCCTTGTACATTAATTTTGTGGAAAACGTTATGAAAATGATAGTAGAAAATGCTTCAACTTCTTCTTAAAAGCAGGAGGAGATTAAATTTTGCGCAAGGTGAGGGGCAGTTTGTTCCAGAGGCGGACAGCGGCAACTGAGAAGGAGTTTGCAAAAGTTTTTGTTTTGTGAGTGTGCACAGTTAGGATACCAAATAACAGTGACCTCGTGTTTCAATTATGATGGCATGAAAGATGTTTAATCTCTGAAGCAAGGTACTGGGGTGCTTGCACGACGAGGAGCCGGTGAAATAGACATAGAGTGTGGTAGTCACGCAATATGTCCGGCCGCAGCCACCCTAGCTGGGAAAATGAAGCACTAACATGATCATATCGGCGAATGTTGCAGGAGTAACGCACACAGGCATTGATGGTTAGTTCTAGCCGTTTTTTGTTTTCACTGCTCATGCCTTGTTGAATTACATCACAATAGTGGAGGTTCGGTAGACGAGTGCTTGCACGAGCTGGCGTTTCACGTCCTGTGGAAATACGTTCCGAAACTTTTTGAAACCACACAGACAAGTGGACGTCTTCCGGCTCTGTATTCTCTGCCCAGTTGAGATGCTCATCCAAAGTTACACCCAAGCTCTTAACTGTTTTCTGATATGGTACTGGTATACCATCGAGCAGAATAGGAGGCAGCCGTTCGCGGAAATCTGAACTTATTAATTTCTGATGAGCTATTAAGATTACTTGTGTCATTTTGTATTTAGTATAAGCCCCAGGTTTTTCGACCATGTCACCACTGAAGACAGATCATCGTTCATCTGAGCGACTGCAGTGTTTATATCTTCAGGTCTAATGGTTCAAATAGCTCTAAGCACTATGGGACTTAACATCTGAGGTCATCACTCCCCTAGACTTAGAACTACTTACATCTAACTAACCTAAGGACATCACACACATTCATGCCCGAGGCAGGATTCGAACTTGCGACTGTAGCAGCAGCGCGGTTCCGGACTGAAGCGCCTAGAATCGCTTGGCCACAGCGGCCGACGTCTTCAGGTCTGACGCCTAGGTAGAGCTGGTGGTCGTTGGCATGATGATGATGATGAATCCCATACTTCTTTACAGAGCGTAGGGGAGCGACGAGGGAGACCCGCGCCGCCTTACTAGGCAAGGTCCTAGTGGAGGTGGTTTGCCATTGCCTTCCTCCGACCGTAAGGGGGATGAATGATGATGATGAAGACGACACAACAATACCCAGTCATCTCGAGGCAGGAAAAATCCCTGACCCCGCCGGAAATTGAACCCGGGACCCCATGCTCGTGAAGCGAGAACGCTACCGCGAGACCACGAGCTGCGAGTCGTTGGCATAGAAATGATATTTACAGGAGGACAGAACCGACGAAATGTCATTGACATATAAGGAAAACAAAAGTGGTCCTAAGACTGATCCTTGTGGCACTCCTGAGGAGACATGTTTCCAGGAAGATTTTTCATTTACGCAGACAACGCATTGCTGTCTGTATTTTAAGTAGCTTCAAACCATTTCATTGCACTACCTGAGAGATTAAGCTGTTGCATTTTTCCGAGCAATATGTCAAAGTTAAGAGTGTCAAAAGCTTTGCTGAAGTCTAATAGCGTCAATATTGTCACCTTTCGGCTGTCTATAGCGTATTTCAGGTCATCAGTTACTTTAATTAGAGATGTGTTTGTGCTGTGGTGTTTACGGAAACCGGACTGAAATTTGTCATGCAGGTGTTCAGTGATTTGAGCATGAACAATATATTCAAGTGCTTCGGAAACAGCAGGCAGTATGCTAATTGATCGGTAATCACTAGGCAGTTGCGGGTTTTGCATCTTAGGAATGGGTCGAATTCAAATGGTTCAAATGGCTCTGCGCACTATGGGACTTAACTCCTCAGGTCATCAGTTCCCTAGAACTTGTCGCGCAGTTCCAGACTGTAGCGCCTAGAACCGCTCGGTCACGCCGGCCGGCTGGGTCGAATTATGCTTCTTTTCCATGCGGTTGGGTAATCACCTGCGAATGGAAGAATAGTGGTGCCAGGGTCATCTTCCACCACACTTACTTGCTTGCAGACTATAAAAGTGAATCGTTTACACAGCTGTTAGCGCTATAGCGCTGGTAATCGAAACTTCACTTCTTCTTCTTACCAATGGTGAGTCGATTACTCAATACCATTTCTATTGCACGGACTAAAAATACTTTACGCCTATAGTTCTGAATAACCCTGTATATACGACAGCAATCGGAAGATGGTCTGAAATTTGGAAAGTTCCTTAACGCAAGAAGATGACGACCACATTTTTTGTAACTTTCTGGACTATTGTGAACTGGGGCTGCACTTCTGAGAATCTCGAATTTCATGGGATGATAAACGTCTGAGGAATTTCGAATCTCATGAGATGATAAGGGAAGGTCAACAACTTATACTGGAACAACTGCGCACAGCAGTCACAGACCTTCGGATATGTGGAAAGAAGTCGTCGAGCATAAACTATTATCTGTCTCATGACACGTTTAACTTTTTTATTGACGTGTCATTGAAAGACTGCTTGCGAAACAATCTGCTTTTTGTATCCTTGCAATCCAGTTATAGTTGCCCTTCGTCAAGCAAGCGTCATCAGCGCCTTTAGTGTTCTCTTAGAGACCACGAACAGTTCCGACATGCGACTTCACGGTAAAAGGATTAAAAGTTCTCGTGCCGATGCTGGCACCACGCAAGCCCCGCGGCAGCTGCAAGCTGAATCGACAAGAGGCCCGCGTCCCACAAAGCCGTTACGCCAGTGTGCCAGCGAAAGCGAGCGCGGAGGTCAGCGAGAATCTTCGTGTCCCAACCGTAGACGCGCTGTAAAAAAACGCCGTAGCTTTTATAGCTCCTACGCAGCAAAAGTGACGCAATCGCACAGAGAAGTGCGCCCGAAGAATCCGTTTTATAGCGTAATGGTTTATGCTGCACCGTTCGTTTAATTCTAATGAATAGTTTCTCTATTTCCAACTGAAAACTTTTCATGTTCATCTGAACAAGCGATCATTGACTACTGCAGTACCAAAAAAGCGTTTCACTAAATATTTGATTTAAACGTTTCTTAGGACATAAACTGAAACCAAGGTTACAATGAAGCTGCTTACATCTACTAAGTTATGGCACTATTTAAAATTCGAACAATATATGACACAAGTTAATAAATAACGTGAGACGTACAAAATATGTCACATAACTGTCGAAACGTGCATGGATAACCAAGAAAGAGAGAAACGTTTTACGTTTTGCAGTAGGTCTATTTAAAAAAATTGCTTCAATAAGATGGATGAAAACAGGAACTTCAAAACCAATTAAAATGATTAGAGCAGTTTACATGACATTACACTCATGCTCATAAATTAAGGATAATTGCAGAATGTGGTGCCACACAACGTGGCACTACACAAAACTGGCGCTAAAAGCATAGACACATAGTGAACACACACGACACAGATCTGTAAGTCCACGGTATTGGTGATAAGCTGAGAAAACCGTCACGAAACACGTGCTACAAAACGCCACTGCTTCCTGCTCATGTACCCCGACATCAATATGGGATATGATTCACCATGCATACGTAAACAGACCGCACAACTGGCATACTCTGGATCAGGTGGTCGAGCAGCTGCTGGGGTATAGCCTCCCATTCTTGCACCAGTGCCTGTCGGAGCTCCTGAAGTGTCGTAGGGGTTTGAAGACGTGCAGCGATACGTCGACCGAGAGCATCCCAGACGTGCTCGATGGGGTTTAGGTCTGGAGAACAGGCAGGCCTCTCCATTCGCCTGATATCTTCTGTTTCAAGGTACTCCTCCACGATGGCAGCTCTGTGGGGCCGTGCGTTATCATCCATCAGGAGGAAGATGGGACACACTGCACTCCTGAAAAGTCGGACGTACTGGTGCAAAATGACGTCCCGATACACATGACCTGTTACAGTTCCTCTGTCAAAGACACGCAGGGGTGTATGTGTACCAACATAATCCCACCCCACACCGTCAAACCACGACCTCCATACATGTCCCTTTCAAGGACATTAAGCGGTTGGTATCTGGTTCCTGGTTCACGCCAGATGAAAACCCAGTGAGAATCACTATTCAGACTATACCTGGACTCGTCCGTGAACATAAACTGGGACCACTGTTCCAATGACCATGTACTGCGTTCTTGACGCCAGGCTTTACGGGCTCTCCTGTCACCAGAGGTCAGTGGAATGCACCTTGCAGATCTCCAGGCGAATAAACCATGTCTGTTCAGTCTCCTGTAGACTGTGTGCCTGGAGACAAGTGTTCCAGTGACTGCAGCAAGGTCCCGAGCAAGGCTACCTGCAGTATTCCGTAGCCGTCTGCGGACACTGATGGTGAGATATCGTTCTTCTTCTGGTGTTGTACACTGTGGACGTCCCGTACTGTAGCGCCTGGACACGTTTCCTGTCTGCTGGAATCGTTGCCATAATCTTTACACTTTGTGGCACACGGAGGGCCCGTGTTACGACCTGCTGTGTTTGACCAGCCTCCAGTCGCCCTAGTATTCTACCCCTCATAACGGCATCAATATGTGTTCTTTAAGCCATTTTCAACACAGTCACCATTAGCACGTCTGACAACGTCTGCACACTTACTCGCTGCACCGTGCTCTGACATGCACCAACACACTTCTACATATGTGGACTACTGCCAGCACCACCGTGCGACGACCGCAGTTCAAATGCACCGCATGGTCATACCCCGAGGTGATTTAAACCTTCAAACCGCCCACCAGAGCGTTGTTTCACCATGTATCAGCATTATCCTTAATTTATGAGCATGAGTGTAGATGACTGAAAATAGTGTTCTCAAGGAGAGTTGAAACGCCCAATCCCGACAATGTTAAATTTAGTGACTTGACTTCCCTGTATTTCAGGAACCACTGTAGCCATTGACATGAAACTTTTACAGGACATTAAACTGTATGTTCTGAGACTACTGAACTACAATAACTGCATTCCAGCCTCTGATTTTGGGAATACAATTTTTTAATTACAACGTTAAAATTTTGTGTACTTTTTGTACGTTATCCTAAATAATTTTAATTATACAAAACATTATGTTCTTCTTTTAA
The DNA here is from genome assembly GCF_023864275.1 of Schistocerca cancellata. Lineage (NCBI taxonomy): Eukaryota > Metazoa > Arthropoda > Insecta > Orthoptera > Acrididae > Schistocerca > Schistocerca cancellata. The sequence continues at coordinate 408,368,501 of NC_064630.1, forward strand.
TTCAATATACTCAGTATATGTATGTTATTAATCCCTGAAAATTTGAATACTCTACTCGAAGTGGTTTCTGAGATTTAGGGAAAAATGCAACATAAAATGTAATTTTCAGGAACGGCTTCTAAAGTTTCAAAAGACTGTAACTCACTTAATATATGCTTATTTTTTTTTATTTTTAGTCACTCAGAAGCACCCTGCACCATACTGTACATCATCCTCTTGATCTTTTTGCAAGTTTTTTCTTCTTTTCTTCTTTCTGGACTCCTTAGTGGCCAACTGTGCTGCATACTCTGCTTTATCAATGCGAACCTTGTCCATCCGTTCAAGATCTCTGATGCAGTTTGCTCCAGGATTAATTGCCATATGCTGTAGCACTTTCGCCCTACCAATGTTGCCATCATTAAAAGCAATAACAGCATCACTGACCCCTCACTTTAATATCTTCATTCCAACAAAAACAATTTTTGGTAAGCGAGTCCATATAAGATTATTGAACGACTCATTGGGATTTTGAGTCTGACCGTGTAGACACTTCTTCAGTAATTCAGGATTTTCCAGGTCTCTGTAAACAGGTTTTATGATATCCATGACTGCTGCTGCGATGGAATGTTTATGGCTGTATGAACTGTTTGCGTGCTGGGCATTGCGGTAATTGCACCATTAATCAGGTCCAGGAGGGCAAAGGTGGTGTACTGGTTTTTCATCAGTTGACAGTCTGTGGAAGAAGGTAGTCCATACTGCCTGCTTCATTTTCACAAATATGTTAAGTGGGATCTACAAAAGCTGCATAGATGTCGTTATAATGCATTTTTATGGAATTCTTCAAGAAAGTTGTATCTGGATCTCATTTAGTCTGAAGTCATCCATAGAAAGTACAGAAACTCCACAAGAGACTTTACCTACTAACTGATAACCGAAAATGTGTGGTCGGCGGAAAAAATTGTAGCATGCAAAAACAAAAGTCTTCTGTTCGCCTTAAGGAAAGATTACGAAATTGACTGTGAAAGCTGTTGTGGAACTGCTCTCCTCCATGTGTGATATCAGTTGTTGTGTCGATGTATTCTGGCTTAAACCAAGCTCCTACCTGACGATATTATAGAAGAACATCCATACTGCAATTTTAACTTGAGCTTGTGATTGTTACTAGTTGCTTAGCAAGTTAAACAAATTGTTTACAGTCTCTGTCTTATTCCAAACGATTTGCTTCTCGAAGCATTTTTGGATTTTATTTCCTCACCATCAGATGGCATGTCTTGTAACGTTACTGAAATAGGGGCGATGTTTATTTCAAGGCGTTTCGGCAAAATATTACCCGTTTCTTTCATAACAACACTGCAGATACTACCGTAAAAACTTAATATTAATGCCAAATGAAGTTATAAGTATTTGTTGTTGTTTACTTACAACAAATCACATAAATTGTAATCCAGATTATCGTAGACAGCAAATACGTTTCAGTATCCCACCTCGTACTTTGTTACTTTGCTTGTTCATCTGTGAAGTAGGCTGTTGGATATTGCAATTCATTTGTGTGTCTGTGACAGTCTGCACATTATTCTACATGATGTTTTGCAAGTAAACAACAATTAGTACTAGTTAAACATGAGTTGAGATGACCTATAACTCTGTCATAATACCATTCATAACATAAACTGCTTAGGTGCTAACAAACGTAATTTAGCGCACACAACATTATGAAACACAACGATCTTTCGTAATTTTCAAATTTCCTTCGCTCTTGCTGGTTTTCTGTAGATGTTCCAAACTACCTGCCAAATTACCTGTCTGTTTCTCTAGTCTGTCTCCATTCTCTCAAATATGCCGACCATATTATTTCATCTTACGTGTCGACGGCTCCCACCGGGATTACAAATGTTACTAGCTGCCTAGGTTTGGGTCATTTCTTCCTCCAATCGCCAAGGACAATTATTGAATGTTTTTCTGGCACATCTACGTATTTGAAACAAAACTGATGCTGGTTCAGTACCCATCGATTTTTTTTGTTTTCCTTAGTGTAAAACTACACTAAGGAAAACTTATTTACTGAGGTGAGAGGTCAGACAGATATATGTGTAAGTCTTCATATCCATCACCACCTCCATTATCCTGTGTGAATGACAGATAACAAAGAAGCAGTGTACAACTTTTGCTTTTTGTCACTATCCGAAAGACCAGCTTTAAGTAACTGTGTAAGTTACTAACAGTTACATAGTCCTAATGACCTTACTGCAGCCTTCTCGAGAGGAGTTCGAACCATCTGCAGCCTTCAGAGAAATGCGCGAAGGGCGACTGGATCCAATAACCCACTGGCCGTATGAATCATGAGGCTGTGATGGAAGCTCACACCTTGACCTTAGCGTAGAGAACCCGTGGGTACGGACAAGCCGTCTGTCAGCACACAGAAGCAGCTGACAGCTGAACAAAAAAAGAAATGAACGCTTTTACGTCACGTTGACGTCTAAGTCTTAGCATCGGGGCACAAGATCTTTTACTAAGGTACGAACTTTTTACAAACACACTGAATGAACAGAGAGTGTAACAGTCTCTGCTTCTTCACCATTTTCTGAATTTTATTATTAAATCAAGCTGGATCTTCCCTGTCGTCAATCCACTTACTGGGCACACACTTCTCCTCAGCGCGATTTACAACCCATTTAAACTTTGCCCATAATCCTCTACGTACATCATATTGGAACTAAATAATGTTCTTTCCTTGTCTAAGAGGGATGTTAAAAACTGCTTACCTATCTTCCCAGCAAAAATATTCTCCTAGCCTTATTGATAGATTTATTAACGTTATTAACCATCGCCGCTGTGATGACTAACCCCTTTCTCTACACTGACACGGTCGACGAGATCAGACCTGTTTGTGTCCACAAGGTGTAAAATATTTCGATTGCGTGTCGGCTGTCGAACTAGTTACTGAAGACAGTTTTCGCAAAACGTGTTCAAAAGTACTTCACAAAACTATTTTTCCGTACCATCCGCAATGAATCCATAGACGTCCCTGTTTATACTCGGAAGGTTAAAGTCACTTCAGCTTCTACTGCATGATCTGGTATTTCTGCGTGATTGAATGTAGATGTTCTTTGGATGATTCTGAAACTGTAAAGGCGAAATAGGCTGGCCGATAGACACAATATTTTTGTCCACTGGAATGAACACTCCCTCCCCCCCCCCCCCCCTTTATAACATCCAACCTGTCTTTTCGATACACATTCCATGCCTTGCTAAATATTTCAGAGCTTTACTCTTCGAGTTTCAGCGACCTTTCGATTCCGAGAATAATTTTAGCGTGACAAGTTTCCTGGAGGGCAGTAAGTTCAGGAACTTTGTTACGAATAATTCGATATTTTACTATTAAAGTTGTGACAGTTGAATTGTTTTTACTGTGCACTGCCTAGCCTAACGGGCACTCAACGCACGTTCTACAAATACTCTGCTACCCTAATAGTTGCTTCCTTTGAGTAGTGCACCCCTGGCCCAACAAGGGGAACCCTCAAATCTCCACCCCACTACTCAGATCCGGAAATCTGCAGCCAAGACCGTCACAGAATCGACGCTCTAGTTGTAAGAAATCCGAGCATGGTTGAATGAATTAACTCATAATTAACCAGTCTAAATACAATTCTTCAGAGCTGGAGGGAAGCGCTGCACCACAGAAAACAGCATCGTTATGGATACGGCATGCAACAAACGTCAGATTGTCATGAAGTGCCCGACGTGTTTAGATACGCACAAATTAGGCGGCATTACCGCCATCTGCGTTTTGAACATAGGAAAGATTACCTGGGACAATCGTAGTGTCTGATTGTTCCAGTTTAAATAAAGGCTTAAAAGATAAAAAATTCCAGTACCTCTCCGGAAACCATAGCCTTCATATCAAGGATCCAAATACAGGAGCACATACAGACAGCATTGAAGGAACGTAGTCTGCTATTAAAAGATCCTTACAAGGACCAAGGCAGTGCAAAGAGTTATTTGACTTACTTGAACATTCAGGGCTACTGTTAATGACTCATTTGTTTCCAGAGCTTTATATTTTCCAGAATATTACATGTAAATACATGATTGGTGTAGAAATAGATCTCTGAACTCACCAGTTTTGCGTTCTACAAATGTTCTACGAGTACCTCCGTGGTCACATGACACGGGCCCAGATGGTAGTCAAATGAGTTCCATACCATATGTAGCAACATCCCGTCAATGTTTATCACTGCTGCGTTGATGCGTTCTCTGAACTATTCCAGTGTTATTGTTAGTGAAACTACGTAAACATAGCCGTTAATGTACCTACAAAGAAAAAGTGACAAGGCGTTAGGTTAGACAACCTGGGGGCCAAGGGAACAGAGCTACATCATCTTCACCAGTGCGCCAAATCCATCGATGCGGAGATTTCGTCGTTCAGGTGCGACGAACGTCAGTGTTCCAACGAAGCGTGCCGTGTCTAGTCGGAAGATGAAATTTTCGGTATCAGCAGTCAGCTGTGGAAACAACTATGCCAGTAAAATATTAAGGTGAGAGGTACCCGTAACTTCCTTCTCACAGAAGAAAAACGGCCCATACCGCTTCGTCTGTGACATTACACAGAAAACATTAAGCTTGGGCAAATCTCTTTCATGTGCCACAATTTCATGAGCATTTTCAGTGCCCCACACTCTCATATTATGACGATTAACATAATGGAAGGTTGGTCCGTCGCTGAATATCAATTTGGAGGCGACATGTTTATCCTCAAGTACTTCCTGCACGGTGATCAAAAACTGAAAGCTCCGGTCATAATGACCTGATTTTAATTGTTGCACGAGCTGCAGACGGAACGGTTTGAAAAGTAACCGCCGTGGCAAGTACTAGCACAAAGTTTGCTGCGGTATTCCGAGTTCGTGGCTTGCGTGGACTGTTAAATTTTTTGGACTGCTTACGAAACTACCCCTCATCCTCTCTACAGTTGCATCTGGCACACATGATCGACTGCTACTTTTCTGTTTACAGAGACAACCATTGTCCCTAAATTGTTGATAACAACGCACAGCCGGCCGGTGTGGCCGTGCGGTTCTAGGCGCTTCAGTCTGGAACCGCGTGACCGCTACGGTCGCAGGTTCGAATCCTGCCTCGGGCATGGATGTGTGTGATGTCCTTAGGTTAGTTAGGTTTAAGTAGTTCTAAGTTCTAGGAGACTGATGACCACAGATGTTAAGTCCCATAGTGCTCAGAGCCATTTGAACCATTTGAACAACGCACAACTCTCTATTCTCATGGCGATTCTTCTCCTTAATTCCTTCCCAATGTACTATCCACTGTTGTAACAGATATACATGTTGCATATTCCAACAAACGAAAACCCTTTTCATGCTTTGTCATCAACATGTCAGGGCTTTACACTCGTAACGCCAACTGGTGGGCGCAATTCAAACTCGGTGAGTTTGCGGCTCTGTTCATGAATGAGTCAATCATGTTTGTACTTGTAATACTGTAGAAAACAAAGAACTCTGAAAATAAATGAATCATTTATAGTACGATATTGCAGTGCCTGTTGCATGTCTAAAGGAAGAGGCACTGCGGTGACTACAGCCATTACGAAGTACATAAAACGTATTCCATTTGTGAAGACGAACAACCATCACCTGTATAAGGGAATGACGACAGTGAAAATTTGTGGCGGATCGATACTCAAATCCGGATTTCCCATTTTACGCGAGCGGCCGCTTTAATGGCTTCAGCTATCCGTGCACGACTCATAGCCAGAGCCAAAACTTCATATGTCGTCTGTCTTGCGTCACAACCTGTTCTCATACATACGTTATTAAATTCTCCGACAGTGAATGACATTTTAATTGAAATTCGCTGCCTGCTATACGAGGATAAATACGATACTGCAGTGTCTGTGTTGTTAAAAATAATGATGCAATGTTCCTTCGGACAGCCATGCATGTCTGAAGGAACAGGCACTGCGGCGACTACAGCCGTTATGAAACACGTGAAATATACTCGCAGCTGTGGCGCAGGAACGACGACATATGGAAGTCTGGTTGTGGCCGCGAGTCATGCAGGGTAGGCAAAGCGCTTAAAGCGACCGCTCGCGTAAAATGGGAAATTCAGGTTCGATTACTGGTCCAGCACAAATTTACAGTATTCATTCCCTTATACAGCTGATGGTTGTTCGTATTCGCAACTATTTATACATTTCATACATTTATAGTACTCCTGCGCCAACGGCCTTGCAGCAGTGGTAACACCGGTACCCATCAGATCTACATCTACATCTACATCTACATCCATACTCCGCAAGCCACCTGACGGTGTGTGGCGGAGGGTACCTTCAGTACCTCTATCGGTTCTCCCTTCTATTCCAGTCTCGTATTGTTCGTGGAAAGAAGGATTGTCGGTATGCCTCTGTGTGGGCTCTAATCTCTCTGATTTTATCCTCATGGTCTCTTCGCGAGATATACGTAGGAGGGAGCAATATACTGCTTGACTCTTCGGTGAAGGTACGTTCTCGAAACTTTGACAAAAGACCGTACCGAGCTACTGAGCGTCTCTCCTGCAGAGTCTTCCACTGGAGTTTATCTATCATCTCCGTAACGCTTTCGCGATTACTAAATGATCCTGTAACGAAGCGCGCTGCTCTCCGTTGGATCTTCTCTATGTCTTGTATCAACCCTATCTGGTACGGATCCCACACTGCTGAGCAGTATTCAAGCAGTGGGCGAACAAGCATACTGTAACCTACTTCTTTTGTTTTCGGATTGCATTTCCTTAGGATTCTTCCAATGAATCTCAGTCTGGCGTCTGCTTTACCGACAATCAACATTATATGATCATTCCATTTTAAATCACTCCTAATGCGTACTCCCAGATAATTTATGGTATTAACTGCTTCCAGTTGCTGACCTGCTATTTTGTAGCTAAATGATAAAGGATCTATCTTTCTGTGTATTCGCAGAACATTACACTTGTCTACATTGAGATTCAATTGCCATTCCCTGCACCATGCGTCAATTCGCTGCAGATCCTCCTGCATTTCAGTACAATTTTCCATTGTTACAACCTCTCGATACACCACAGCATCATCTGCAAAAAGCCTCAGTGAACTTCCGATGTCATCCACCAGGTCATTTATGTATATTGTGAATAGCAACGGTCCTATGACACTCCCCTGCGGCACACCTGAAATTACTCTTACTTCGGAAGACTTCTCTCCATTGAGAATAACATGCTGCGTCCTGTTATCTAGGAACTCCTCAATCCAATCACACAATTGGTCTGATAGTCCATATGCTCTTACTTTGTTCAATAAACGACTGTGGGGAACTGTATCGAACGCCTTGCGGAAGTCAAGAAACACGGCATCTACCTGTGAACCCGTGTCTATGGCCCTCTGAGTAGATTTCTAGTCTCCAGAAAAGTCATTATACTCGAACACAATACGTGTTCCAAAATTCTACAACTGATCGACGTTAGAGATATAGGTCTATAGTTCTGCACATCTGTTCGACGTCCCTTCTTGAAAACGGGGATGACCTGTGCCCTTTTCCAATCCTTTGGAACGCTACGCTCTTCTAGAGACCTACGGTACACCGCTGCAAGAAGGGGGGCAAGTTCCTTCGCGTACTCTGTGTAAAATTGAACTGGTATCCCATCAGGTCCAGAGGCCTTTCCTCTTTTGAGCGATTTTAATTGTTTCTCTATCCCTCTGTCGTCTATTTCGATATCTACCATTTTGTCATATGTGCGACAATCTAGAGAAGGAACTACAGTGCAATCTTCCTCTGTGAAACAACTTTGGAAAAAGACATTTAGTATTTCGGCCTTTAGTCTGTCATCCTCTGTTTCAGTACCATTTTGGTCACAGAGTGTCTGGACATTTTGTTTTGATCCACCTACCGCTTTGACATAAGACCAAAATTTCTTAGGATTTTCTGCCAAGTCAGTACATAGAACTTTACTTTCGAATTCATTGAACGCCTCTCGCATAGCTCTCTTCACACTACATTTCGCTTCGCGTAATTTTTGTTTGTCTGTAAGGCTTTGGCTATGTTTATGTTTGCTGTGAAGTTCCCTTTGCTTCCGCAGCAGTTTCCTAACTCGGTTGTTGAACCACGGTGGCTCTTTTCCATCTCTTACGATCTTGCTTGGCACATACTCATCTAACGCATATTGTACGATGGTTTTGAACTTTGTCCACTGATCCTCAACACTATCAGTACTTGAGACAAAACTTTTGTGTTGAGCCAACAGGTACTCTGAAATCTGCTTTTTGTCACTTTTTCTAAACAGAAAAATCTTCCTACCCTTTTTAATATTCCTATTTACGGCTGAAATCATCGATGCCGTAACCGCTTTATGATCACTGATTCCCTGTTCTGCGTTAACTTTTTCAAATAGTTCGGGTCTGTTTGTCACCAGAAGGTCTAATATGTTATCGCCACGAGTCGGTTCTCTGTTTAACTGCTCAAGGTAGTTTTCAGATAAAGCACTTAAAAAAATTTCACAGGATTCTTTGTCCCTGCCACCCGTTATGAACGTCTGAGTCTCCCAGTCTATATCCGGCAAATTAAAATCTCCACCCAGAACTATAACATGGTGGGGAAATCTACTCGAAATATTTTCCAAATTATCCTTCAGGTGCTCAGCCACAACAGCTGCTGAGCCAGGGGGCCTATAGAGACATCCAATTACCATGTCTGAGCCTGCTTTAACCGCGACCTTCACCCAAATCATTTCACATTTCGGATCTCCGTCAATTTCCTTCGATACTATTGCACTTCTTACCGCTATAAACACGCCTCCCCCTTCACTGTTCAGCCTGTCTCTGCGGTATACATTCCAATCTGAGTTTAGGATTTCGTTACTGTTTACGTCTGGTTTCAGCCAACTTTCTGTCCCTAGTATTATATGGGCGTTGTGATCGTTTATTAATGAGAGCAGTTCTGGGACCTTTCTATAGACGCTCCTGCAGTTTACTATTAGCACATTAATATTGTTATTCCCTGTTGCATTTTGCCTACTCCTATCTTGCCGCGTCTCAGGAGGCGTCTTGTCGGGCCTAGGGAGGGGATTCTCTAACCTAAAAAACCCCCATGTGCACTCCACACGTACTCCGCTACCCTTGTAGCCGCTTCCGGCGTGTAGTGCACGCCTGACCTATTCAGGGGGACCCTACATTTCTCCACCCGATAGCGGAGGTCCAGAAATTTGCACCCCAGATCTCCGCAGAATCGTCTGAGCCTCTGGTTTAAGCCTTCCACTCGGCTCCAAACCAGAGGACCGCGATCGGTTCTGGGAACGATACTACAAATAGTTAGCTCTGATTCCACCCCGCGAGCGAGGCTTTCCACCTTCACCAATTCCGCCAACCGCCTGTACGAACTGAGGATGACCTCTGAACCCAGACGGCAGGAGTCATTGGTGCCGACATGAGCAACAATTTGCAGTCGGGTGCACCCAGTGCTCTCTATCGCCGCCGGTAGGGCCTCCTCCACATCTCGGATGAGACCCCCCGGCAAGCAGACAGAGTGAACACTGGCCTTCTTCCCCGACCTTCTCGCTATTTCCCTAAGGGGCTCCATCACCCGCCTAACGTTGGAGCTCCCAATAACTAATAAACCCCTCCCCCCGTGTGCCTGCTCGGACCTTGCTGAAGGAGCAGCCATATGTCCCCTCACAGGCAGAGCGGGCGATGCCACACGGCCAGCCTCCACATTGACCTTCCGCCTCGTGCGCCGCGAACGCCGCTGAACCCGCCACTCCCCTTGGGGAGAGGGTGGCCCAACCGCGCCCGGTACCCGCGAAGATGTCTCGACAGCAGGGACAGTGGGTGAAGCATGTAACACCTGGGGTGTACCTTGCGACGCACCAGACTCCCCACTGCCGCTACACTCCGAGGCAGCAGCCTGAAGACGGCTGACCGCGGCCATCAACACGCTCAGCTGTTCGCGAACAGTGGCCAGCTCCTCCTGCGTCCGTACACAGCAGTCACACATCCTATCCATCCTAAGGAAACAATTTACTGAAGAGAGTTAATCAACCTTTAACTAGACTGCTAATTCACTAAAGGCGGCTGCTTATTCACTAAACTGGGGTTGCTAGCCACTTCTTGTAGAAAACAATGAAAATAGCACTACCTGTCTCTGGACTGTATTGAAAACAAACTCTAGCACTACTGGCACTATGGTTGACTACAGGGACTCACTCTGACTGTATTCAAAACAAACACGAAATCTATGGAACACTATTAAGAGCACTCGAAAAATAAAGCTTCCTAAAAGCAAATACACACGGAAGAAGAAGTGACAAGTAAGAAAAATACAGTTAATACTTAAATTAAGGTAGCTCGCTGCACAGCAGACGTGAAGCAGACGGCAGTTACGACGACACTGACACTGACTATGGTTGACTAAAGGGACTCTCTCTGACTGTATTCAAAACAAACACGAAATCTATGGAACACTATTATGAGCACTCGAAAAATAAAGCTTCCTAAAAGCAAATACACACGGAAGAAGAAGTGACAAGTAAGAAAAATACAGTTAATACTTAAATTAAGGTAGCTCGCTGCACAGCAGACGTGAAGCAGGCGGCAGTTACGACGACACTGACACTACTGGCACTATGATCACCGAAGTTAAGCGCTGTCGGGCTGGGCTAGCACTTGGATGGGTGACCATCCGGTCTGCCGAGCGCTGTTGGCAAGCGGGGTGCACTCAGCACTTGTGAGGCAAAACTGAGGTTGATTGAGAAGTAGCGGCTCCGGTCTCGGGAGAGCGGTGTGCTGACCACATGCCTCTCCACATTCGCATCCGGTGACGCCTGTGGGCTGAGGATGACACGGCGGCCAGTCGGTTCCGTTGGGTCCGCCAGGGCCTGTGGACTGAGTTTACGTTTACGGGTTTACATAGTTCTCCTGTATGTTGTTGACACACGCCAAGATAGGCAGAAATGGTCAACGTAATAAAATATGAGAAGTCAGAGCTCGCACGGAAAGATTTAAGTGTTCGTTTTCCCCGTACGGTGTTCAGGACTTAAACGATAGAGAAACAGTCTGAAGGGGTTTCGATGAACTTTCTGCCAGCCACTTAAGTGTGAACTGCATAGTAGTCATGCTGATGTAGATGTACCTGGCGTGATAGTATGGGGTATCTCTGGATACACAACACATTCACCTCTGGTTCGCATGGCCGGTAACCTGAACTGCAGGATTCCATTTCCGACGTGTTAGGTCTATTTTCAAGATCTCCTTGACATTACCTTTCAACAAGGTAACGTAAGATCGCATATTGCCAGCGCTGTTCTGATCTATGTCGATACAGAACGTGTCCGACTGTTGCCCTTGTCAGTACGTTCTCCAAATCTTTCATCCACTGAAAACATCTCGACATGAGTAGCCCAGACACAGTACGACGCTACTGGCCAGGCATTACGACTGACGAACTCTGACATAGCGTATCTCTCATCCTAGATCAGTTCCACGCGATGCTCAGCCGTGTTAGAACCACTTTTGCTGCCTGAAGTGCCATCTCTGTGTACTACAGACCGCACCCTGTATATTCCGAAATAATTTACGACTTTAGTCGTGTACTATTCCTACTATACTGTATATGCATAATAAGCAAAATTTAGAAAATTTAGTCTGTGCTATCCTTCTCGATATTTCAATTTTAAGGTCTAGCAGCATTATTTTTGTTGATAAATTTTGCCGACCATGAGATCTATCAAAGGCGCACTCAGCATCATGCCTCAAAAGTAGCAACTCTAATTCTCAGATTTATTTTCATCGTCCGTCATAATCATAATATATCGAACTGTCGGGTGTGTCCGCTGTTGGCCTTTGTGGCGACTTGCACTCTGCTGAGGACACTTCTGATCAGGTCTCTGGAGGAGTGGCAGCCTATTCTTCCTCAAGAGCCGAAACCAGAGAAGGTAGTGATATTAGACGCTGGGATCTGGAGCTAGATCGACGTTCTGACTCATTCCTATGGTGTTCCATTGGGTTCAGAGAAGGACTTCGGACAGGCCAGTTCATTGGAGTAATATTATCCACAGACCAATGCCTCACAGGTGTAGCTTTATGACAGGGTGCATTGTCGTATTATACAATCAATCGTCGTCTCTGAATTGCTCCTCTACTCTATACAGGACTCAGTGCTGTAAAATGTGTTCAGATCCTTCCGCATTTAGCTTTTTCTTAAGCGTAACGAAGGGATCAAACCCTAACCACGAAAAACACTCCCATACTGCAACACAAGCGTCTCTGCACTTCACTATCGGCACTACACAAGATGGCAGGTAACGTTCACCAGGCATTCGTCAAACCCAGACAGTCCCGCCGGACTGGCAGTGTGATTAATAATTCCAAAGCACACGTTTGCAGTCATTCACTATCAAGTGGTGTCTCTCTTGGCGAAATCTTAAGGGTCGCTTACCAGTGTCGGAACTGCTCTACCATTGTAGCCCATTCTTTTTAATTCTCCACTCACAAGCATCGTCGTAGCTGGACTACTGGTAGCACTTTGGAAGTCACAAGTGATTATTTCCACTGATTTCAAATTCAAATGGCTGTAAGCACTATGAGCCTTAACATTTGAAGTCATCAGTCCCCTAGACTTAGAACTACTTAAACCTAACTAACCTAAGGACATCACACACCCATGCCCGAGGCAGGATTCGAACCTTCGACCGTAGCAGCAGCGCGGTTCCGGACTGAAGCGCCTACTCCGCGGATTTAATGTGATTTTTTACACCCACTGTTCGCTACGGTAGACAGGCCCCTCTGCCAGTACAAGAGGTCTTCCTGGTCTTGATTTATCTGTTGTCTTCCCTTTCCTTTTTCAGTTCAGAATCAATTGGGCAGTTTTAGAAAGTTTGAAATGCCCCTGATGGAATTGTTACACACTTGATATCTAATGAATGACCCACATTCGAAGTCCCTTAACTATCTTGACCGACCTATTCTGCTTTTAGTGCTTCTCTACTGACAACACAATACACCCCGCCTCTTTTTGTGGTGACGGGTCCGCCTCTCTTGACATTTAGTGGACACTTCCTCAGTACACAGGGGTCTCCGGATACATTTACTCAGACAGTGTGGTTGTATTAACCAATACGGTTTGGTCTGAAAACAGTCAACACTCCTGTGCACGGGTCCGAATTCCTCTAATTTTACTATCGTCCTTATTTAGTAAGATGTGTGTAAGAGGGAGAAATGTTTATGAAACTACAGTGCATGTTTTGTCAAGAAGTACGATGCATGTCCGAAGGAACGGACACTGTGGTGATTACAGCCGTCTCGAAATGCATTAAATGTATTCGCAGTTGCGAATACTGAGGACCATCAGCTGTATAATGGAATTCGACAATGAACATTTGTGCCGAACCTGGATTCGAACCCGCATCTCCAGCTGTACGCAAGGGATCGCCTTAACTGCTTTGGCGATCTGTGCAGGACTCACAGTCAGACGCAAACTTTCATGTGTCATCGTTCCTGCTCCACAACCTGTTCTCGTACACATATTATTTAATTCTTGTACAGGGGACGACATTTCAATTAAAAGTCGCTGCTGGTATCGGCGTTTAAATACCATCTTGCAGAGGCCGTGTTATTAAGACTTGAGTTCATGTCCGAAGGAACTTTCATCGTAGTTCTTAACGACAAAGGTACAGCATTATCGTATTTATCCGCCGATTCCAGACAGCGACTCTCCGTCTGTATAGGAATTACATAATGTATACTAGTGCAGGTCTGGGTCTTGCCTTCTGTCGTGCACGAATAACCAAAGCGGTTAAGGCGACCGCTCACTTAAACCGGCAATTCCGGTTTAGAGACCCGGCCTGACACAAATTTTTCATTGTCGTCATTGGATTACACAACTAATGGTTGTCCGTATTCGCAACTGCGGATGCATTTCTTAAAGGCGAGCGTTAGACACATGGATCGACTACACTACGCACAGTCCCTTTCTGGTAGTGCCTCCTGCTATACTTCTGAACATTCATGAGACGCTCTCAAGCTGAATAAACAAAACTGTGATGAATCGTGCAGCTCTGTTTTGAATCCTCTCTATGTTTCCGACTTCTTAAGAGTCCCATCGTCGTCGAACAATATTCAGGAATTAGCCTACCAAACGTTTTGTAAGAGACCTGCCTGCACGAATTACATTTCCATATGATCCTTACAATAAACCTGAGCCTGGCGTTTGCCTTTCCCGCGGCTTGCTTTATACGAATACTGCTAGATACTTGACGCTAGTGACTGATTCCAGTGGCTGAATGCCGATGGCATAGTCAGACGCCTTACTTCTATTTCCATTCAAGCTCACATGCCAATTATTGCCAGCCGGTGTAGCCGAGTGGTTCTAGACGCTACGGTCGCAGGTTCGAATCCTGCCTCGGGCATGGATGTGTGTGATGTCCTTAGGTTACTCAGGTTTAAGTAGTTCTAAGTTCTAGGGGACTGATGACCTCAGATGTTAAGTCCCATAGTTCTCAGAGCCATTTTGCCAATTATTACACAAGGCGCTGATCATATGCAATTCTCCCTGTATTTCGTAATGTTGCCGCATCTCTGTATACAACATCGTCAGCTGCAAACACTCTCATGGAGTTACAGATCTTATTTATAAGGTCGTTTATTTACACTGATGAACCGAAAGCACTATGACCACTGCCCACTGTCAGACTAAACGACGCCTGATGGCGTTTCAGGCTAGTGACACGGCAGAAAAGTATGTAAGCAGAGCAGAGACGAATGGGGATCCTTCTAGCGACGATGCGATCTGCAAATGGGACAATTCACTTACATAAGCGAGTCTGATATAGGGCAGGTGGTTAAGGCTCGACGGCTGGGAATGACCATCTCGGAAACGGCCAATCTGATCGGCTGTTATTGTTCTGCTGTTGTGAGCGTCTGCAGAACGGCACTGGATGACGGTGAAACTCTGAGTAGGTGATAATGAGTTAAATGTCAACGCTCCATCACAGTACATGAAGGTCGAAAGCTTACCTCGTCTGACGACGGAGTACAATGCTGGTACATGGACGAGTGTTCCGGAGAAGATCAATAATAGACGCTGAATCAAGCGCGCCTATTAGGAGAGAGGTCAAGGTGAGACTCGCAAGCAACGTACCGCCAACGCCCTCTTCACTGCCAGTATTTAGATGGCCGCCACAGACCACAGGGCACAGTCGGTCATAGACAGTTCCAGCCCAGTCACACTGAGTCCATCAGTCGTCACAGTCAGATCAGTTACTATTCTAGCTGGCGTCTGTCAATTCACATCACCGGCTACGAGAGTGTACTGTTTATAGCGGGGCTTGCACTTCATCAGCAGTGAGGCTAACGTGGACTATTATGGAAGAGCTTTACCACAATAACTTGCTTAAATATAAGCAGTTTCTTGTTCTTATGAATAAACAACCCTGTTAATACATGTGTGCAGTGGTGTTATAGAAAGAGGAAACTGGTCACCAAACGACATCCTCTCCTTGCTTACCATAGTACAAGATTCTACAGTGTCAACGACGACACAGAAGTAATTATAGTGGTCTTGCTGTCTGGAGCGTTGGGTAATGAACTCCCCGTTCGTCGCATATTGTAGAACATTGGGCTCCACAGCAGACGACCCCATCGTCTTGCTGTGTTGAGCCAACGACTTCGTCAATTACGATTGCAGTGGGCATGGTACCATCAATTCTTGACAGTGGATCAATGGAAAAGAGTCACCTGGTTGACTCAATCAGTCCTTGTTATACCAAGTCGATGGTCGTGCTCGGATACGCCGAAAATAGATGCACAGCGCCACGGACGCTAGCCAGTGAGGATGAAATTATGCTGTGAGGGATACACTCATGGGCTACTATGAAACTCGTGGTAGTATTACTGCGGCTTAACAAGGAACCCCATGAGTGCGGGGTCTCAAGTTCCGTCTCTAGTAAGGCTCATATGAAAGTGTTTTGTTAAAAGTAATGACAGGAAAAATATTCGCAGACTCACCATGTGCATCAAGAGGGCGACAGAACATGAGATCCGGGAAGTGCAGAGATCAACCTTCTATGGGATATATGTATCGTACTTCACAAAATGGACATCGTCGACATTCAAAAAATATTGAAAACAAATCGTTAACTTGCACCATGAACACCGAATGAAAAATAGCGCGTCAGAGTGATCACAAAGATTCGCACTATCAAGATCGAATGCGAGCTCTTTGGGTGTTACAAACCATGCAAGACGTTAAGCTAGGTATCCACTATTAAGGAAAGCTTATAGAATATGTTGTGTCTAGACAAGACAGCCTAGACACAATGAGAGGAAGCCGAAAGGCACGCGCTTAAACTCACGCAGGCTGGCGTGAGGTCTGAAACAGGATACGTAATGAATGCTATAAAGAAAAGTACGTAGCTTCTGGAATACTTAACTTTAATCCACATTTGTAGAACATCGCTCTTGATGATACATTAATAGAATCTCAATATCTATACTGGTAATGGCGCCTTGCTAGGTCGTAGCAAATGTAGCTGAAGGCTATGCTACTATCGTCTCGGCAAATGAGAGCGTAATTCTCAGTGAACCATGGCTAGCAACGTCGGCTATACAACTGGGGTGAGTGCTAGTACGTCTCACTAGACCTGCCGTGTGGCGGCGCTCGGTCTGCCATTACTGACAGTGGCGACACGCGGGTCCGTCGTATACCAGCGGACCGCGGCCGATTTAAAAGCTACCACCTAGCAAGTGTGGTGTCTGGCGGTGACACCAAAGAATCATATTGGTGTAACGAAATCATGAGGACTGATGGAATATGATGGCATGAACCGAATGCGAAACTGTCTTTCGTAGAGCTTATCATGCAATTGGCTCTCCTTTAAGGCGTAGCTGCATATAGTGCTATAATATGTTGCATAGTCTCGGAAAAAACAGCATCCAGAAGCTGAATTTGTCCAGTGGTTATAGGTGGTATGAATTGCAATGTCACGCACTTTTCTGGAGGGACAATTTGTTCTAAACGAGTATGCTTTGCCTGAAAATTTATTATATTACGTCTTCCAATCCTGTAGTCTGTTTGAAGTTATACAACTATCCACTTCTATCCTTGAAATCACTGTAATCTATGTCGCGCGCAATTTGATGTACATAACGTAATAGGTCACTATCACGCACATCTTGTAAATTACACAAATAAAAAAAATTGAATCACCTCGGTTCTGAGAGTTCCGGAACCTGTACAGAAAATTGGAATAGAGACCAACATAAACATCATTTCCGCCCTTTTTATTGCTCATGAAAGTCACACATTGCATTTTGTACCACCATACAGCGAGACTTCAGAGGTGGTGGTCCAGATTGCTGTACACACCGGTACCTCTAATACCCAGTAGCTCGTCCTCTTGTATTCATGCATGTCTGTATTCGCCGTGGCATACTATCCACAAGTTCATCAAGGCACTGTTGGTCCAGATTGTTCCACTCCTCAACGGCATTTCGGCGTAGATCTCTCAGAGTGGTTGGTGGGTCACGTCGTCCGTAAATGGCCCTTTTCGATCTATCCCAGGCATGTTCGATACGGTTCATGTCTGGAGAACATGTTGGCCCCTCTAGTCGAGAGATGTCGTTATCCTGAAGGAAGTCATTCACAAGATGAGCACGATGGGGGCGCGAATTGTCGTCCATGAAGACGAATGCCTCGCCAATATGTTGCCTATATGGTTGCACTATCGGTGGGAGGATGGCATCGTACAGCCGTTATGGCGCCTTCCATGATCACCAGCGGCGTACGTGGGCCCCCCATAATGCCTTCCCAAAACAGCAGGGAACCTCCACCTTGCTGCACTCGCTGGACCGTATGTCTAAGGCGTTCAGCCTGACTGAGTTGCCTCCAAACACGTCTCCGACGATTGTCTGGTTGAAGGCATATGCGACACTCATCGGTCAAGAGAACGTGATGCCAATCCTGAGAGGTCCATTCGGCAAGTTGTTGGGCCCATCTGTATCGCGCTGCATAGTGTCGTGGTTGCAAAGATGGACCTCGCCATGGGCGTCGGGAGTGAAGTTGCGCATCATGCAGCCTATTGCGCACAGTTTGAGTCGTAACACGACCTCCTGTAGCTGCACGAAAAGCATTATTCAACATGGTGGCGTTGCTGTCAAGGCTCCTTCGAGCCATAATCCGTAGGTAGCGGTCATTCATCGCAATTGTAGCCCTCGGGCAGCCTGAGCGAGGCATGTCATCGACAGTTCCTGTCTCACTGTATCTCCCCCATGTCTGAACAACATCGCTTTGATTCACTCCGATACGCCTGGACACTTCCCTTGTTGAGAGCCCTTCCTGGCACAAAGTAACAATGCGGACGCGATCGAACCGTGGGATTGACCGTCTAAGGATAGTTGAACTACAGACAACGCGAACCGTGTACCTCTTTCGTGGTGGAATGACTGGAACTGATCGGCTGTCGGACCCCCTCCGTCTAATAGGCGCTGCTATGCATGGTTGTTTACATTTTTGGGCGCGTTCAATGACATCTCTGAACAGCCAAAGGGGCTGTATCTGTGATACAATATCCACAGTCAACGTCTATCTTCAGGAGTTTTGGGAACCAGGGTGATACAAAACTTTTTTTTGTTGTGTATATATCGAGCATCTTTGCAACGTGCAAACACCACTTTTTGTAACAAGTGCACCTTGTCCTCTCTTGAATATCATCAGTTTTTATTTTGCACTCATACTGCTGCGGGCTCATTCGAAATCTGATCGTAATTTTTTTCCTTATTATGTTGGGTATGCTCTTCCATGTAACCAAAATTGCTACACCACGAAGGTGACGTGCTACAGACGCGAAATTTAACTGACAGGAAGAAGATGCTGTGATATGCAAATGATTAGCTTTTCATAGCATTCACACAAGGTTGGCGCCGGTGGCGACACCTACAACCAACTGACATGAGGAAAGTTTCCAACCGATTTCTCATACACAAACAGCAGTTGACCGGCGTTGCCTGGTTCAAAAATGGTTCTGAGCACTATGGGACTCAACTGCTGAGGTCATTAGTCCCCTAGAACTTAGAACTAGTTAAACCTAACTAACCTAAGTACATCACAAACATCCATGCCCGAGGCAGGATTCGAACCTGCGACCGTAGCGGTCTTGCGGTTCCGGACTGCAGCGCCTTTAACCGCACGGCCACTTCGGCCGGCCGTTGCCTGGTGAAACGTTGTTGTGATGCCTCGTGTAAGGAGGAGAAATGCGTACCATCACGTTTCCGACTTTGATAAAGGTCGGATTGTAGCCTATCGCGATTGCGGTTTGTCGTATCGCGACATTGCTGCTCGCGTTGGACGAGATCCAATGGCTGTTAGCTGAATATGGAATCGGTGGGTTCAGGAGTGTAATACGGAACGCCGTGTTGGATCCCAACGGCCTCGTATCACTAGCAGTCGAGATGACAGGCATCTTATCAGCATGGCTGTAACGGATCGTGCAGCCGCGTCTCGATCCCTGAGTCAACAGATGCGGGCGTTTGCAAGACAACAACCATCTTCACGAACAGTTCGACGACGTTTGCAGCAGCATGGACTATCAGCTCGGAGACCATAGCTGCGGTTACCCTTGACGCTGTATCACAGACAGGAGCGCCTGTGATGGTGTACTCAACGACGAACCTGGGTGCACGAATGGCAAAACGTCATTTTTTCGGATGAATCCAGGTTTTGTTTACAGCATCATGATGATCGCATCCGTGTCTGGCGACATCGCGGTGAACGCACATTGGAAGCCTGTATTCGTCATCGCCATACGGGCGTATCACCCGGTGCGATGGTATGGGGTGCCATTGGTTACACGTCTCGGTCACCTTTTATTCGCATTGACCGCACTTTGAACAGTAGACGTTACATTTCAGATGTGTTACGACCCTTCATTCGATCCCTGCGAAACCCTCAATTTCAGCAGGATAATGCACGACCGCATGTTGCAGGTCCTGTACGGGCCTTTCTGGATACAGAAAACGTTCGACTGCTGCCCTGGCCAGCACATTCTCCAGATCTCTCACCAACTGAAAACGTTTGGTCAATGGTGGCCGAGCGACTGGCTCGTCACAATACGCCAGTCACTACTCTTGATGAACCGTGGTATCGTGTTGAAGCTGCATGGGCAGCTGTACCTGTACACGCCATCCAAGCTCTGCTTGACTCAATGCCAAGGCGTATCGAGGTCGTTATTACCACCAGAGGAGGTTGTTCTGGGTACTGATTTCTCAGGATCCATGCACCCAAATTGCGTGAAAATGTAATCACATGTCAGTTCTAGTATAATATATCTGCCCAATGAATACCGGTTTATCATCTGCATTTCTTCTTGGTGTAGCAATTTTAATGGCCAGTAATGTATGATTAGTACCCGCTCCTTGGACAACGATTGTCCTTCACTACGTGTCACTAGAGACTGGATCTGTGGCTCCCTATCTGACAAGGATGATGAACTACATTGCTCGACACCTGTTTCAGTATCACTTTCACTTGTCAAGCACATATGTCATCGTTGTACTCCTCGTGTACATTGTCCACACAGTCGAGCATACACAGCACCACACATTCCACTGACTCATCTTGCAGAAGCGCTAAAATTTAATCTCTGAAATTCGTGGGTTCCTTACTTACGAAATGTCAGTTTCGGCAACTTTTGTTGTAGGTACAATGCAATATTTGCCTTGTTTATTGTTTCCATTGCTCTGCTTTGTATCAACACCACTAGCACTCTAACACTGTTGTGAGTTACTCGTCGACTAAGCAGTTCAACTAAACTCCGTAGCCTCATGCTGTCATGCTGTCACGCTTCCTGTTGTCATTAGCAACCTATATTGTGGTTGCATGGTAAACAATATGTGTGGGGCGCCGAGTGGCTTTTTGCGACCTCGCACTCGAGAGTTTCTTTTTGAGTGAACATTTTTGCGGACCACCTGCGGCCCTTCACGACTGACGTCTTCACCGACGGCGACGGCATTTTCCAGCAGGATTACCGTCCTTGTCACAAGGTCAGAATCGTCTTACAATGGTGTTAGGAGAATGACAGCGAACTTACGTCGATGTCTTGGCCACTAAATTCGCCTTATATATACCTGATGGAACATATCTGGGACACTATCGGGCGCGAACTCAACACCCACAAACAACTTGCCTGTGATTTACGGGAACTACGTTATCAGTGTGTAGATATCTGGCCCCAAATATCTCCAGAAAGTACCAAGAACTTTTCGAACCCATGCCACGCATAATCGTTACTGTGCTGCTTTGGAAAGTTGACAAAGAACACGTTATTAAGCATGTGACCATATTTTTTTGGCTCGTCAGTGTATACCATGAACTGTAGCTACCCTGTTACGATATCTTAACGTGCAATGGAGGCTATTTCCGTTTCTGACAACGCCCTTCCATTAAGAACGACGTCTTAGGTTCTGTTCGTTGCGAAGTCTTCAACGCAACTGCATATCTGTTCGAATATTCCGTGTGCATGAATTTTGCTACTAGGCAGCGGTATCGAAAGTGTCAGATACGATGTTTATTAGTATCTCAGCAATGACAGAGTTCACAGCTCACATTGTAACAAGAAAACGGAAAATTTTCATTACAGTTTTTCAATAGCTACAAATCGGATTAACACGTTCCGCTTGTTATATATGAATGAATCTACATGATGACACGAAAATTTCTGTCACGAGCAAAGTAAAATTTTCGAATGATCGCATTTAAATGGAGAAGAAATGAAAAGTCATACCCACAGAAACGTAGAAACACATATCGTTCCATATTACAGTAGACACTTGATCATGTTGTGATGTAGCTGTTCGTGCCATTAAGTACTTGGATATTCTCGTGTCACGAAGACAACGCTGCAGAGTGCTTACGATCGATACTGTCGAAGCTTTTAGCGTACTAAATAAACCAAATGGCTCTCCATGTTCGAGGCACATTGACGTTGAGCTACGTAAATAAAGTTTCTGCGACGAACAAAAAATAACATCAAACTAACGAAGCACTTTTTTTTTAAAAAAAAAGGATGTCATATTCACCGTTGACTGTACAAATTAATCATTTCACAATTGCAATTTCAACCTTTGGGCCATTTTCAAGTATTACTGTAACATTTTCCTTCAGCACATTCAGAATTTAAAATCCTCCCGACATGTCTACGTGTCATCGCCAAAAAAAGTTTCTGCAGTGAAAAGACTTGTTTTTGACGATAACAGGTATTCACGTTGGACGGTTTTAAATCTTTTGCAGTACTACTTGAAAATAGCAGCTGTGAAATAAATAATTCCTACAGTCAACGGCGAATAAGGTATCCTACTTGACTGTGAACCCCGATCAGGAGGATTTAAGAAAGCATACTGGCGAAAGATATAAGAAAAATAGATTACAACAGTTACGTTTTCTCATAAAAAGGAGAAATTCAATACTATGAAAAAAGCACACGCCTTTACTTAGAATAAGCAATTATCACATTCCAGAACAAGCTGTGGCATATCACCAACGAGATGAATTACATATAGGAAAACCAAGTAAGAAATAAGATGTTAACTGCGGAAAATGTACGGGCTTACTCTGCAGAAGATGATGAGATCAAATACAATAATGAGGTAATTAGAACTTCCTGTTACAATCTTCTAGGCTTTTTAGAAGGCCTTTGATTGACGGTAAGAGTGAATGACCATAAGAAAGCTGTTTCCTTACTGTCCGTAAAACAAATGTTTCGTATCTGTTTTATGATGAACTGCAATATAACTAGCACGGCCTACATTCATCAGAACTAAGCTTCCGTTGACATTGTTAAGATCTCCTAAAGTAGTTCCTTAAGTGATCAGACGGCAAAAATATCGAATGGAATTATATTTGGCGATCAAAGAGGTTAATAATTGCACCATATCAACCTGTCCACAATCCCAGAAACGTTATTTAAAATGAACTTAAGCAGTACTTTGTAGATGTAATGTAGATTGTAATGCTATATCATTAACAAACACATATCTGTGATGGTGCATTGACTCCAGAACACGTGTTGCATTTATACATTTCATTTTATTCTAATTTAATCGTAGCAGTGAAACGGAACGTCTACGTAAATGTGACGTACTGGAAAGATCTACGTAATGCTTGTTACAAACTCTGGAACTTTGGAACAGGAATTTTGAATTACCAAGTTTACCTGAAATAACTGTGGTGGCAAACTTTTGTTTGTCACGAGAGAAATGTGGAAAACTGCGGCAATCAGGCTGTGAAAGCCATGGGCGAGGTGTTGTCTGATGTGTTTCCTGGAAAGGCGCAGCATGTGTTGCCTGCTGGCGGTTCCCGTTGCAGCAGCTGAACAGGAGACCCATCTGGTCGTTCACCTCCGTCGCGCTTCAGTGCTCGTGAAACGAAAGGGAAAAAAAGAGGCGGAGGCTGCTCTCCGTGCGTGCACGGCGCTTATAACCACACCACCCACCGTCTATTCTCACGATCAGGGACGTTAAAAACTAGTAGGTACGGTATAAAGGTTTCGGGGCAGTTTCTTCGCACTGCCCAAATGAATAGTCACGCTGCATTGTGGTACAATTTCAGACAGAAATACTTCGCCGTTGCTAATATCTGTAGATGCCGACTCTTGCAAAATGCTGTTGTTCTGAATCTTGCGGTTGTCGTGATATGGTGCAGCGATATATTCAAAATCAGGTAGTTCGAATAAGAGAGTAAAAAAGATAATTTGAGATCATTCATTTCTGTCTATCTTCGCTCCATACATGCTTCGAAAGAAAGATTATAGAGTTTAACATACCTTCGATAACACGGGTAGTAGAGACGGAGAGCGACTAGGATGGGGGAAAAATTGGTAGTATCCTTTTCCAATTCCCCCCATTCGCATCAATCGATGAATGGACGAGGGATTGAATTGCTGAATGCGAGTCGAGTGATTTTAACAAATATGCATACGTGGTTCAGTACTGCCATGCCGTCAGCAATGAGTTTTTTTTCTTTCTTAGTTCCAATTCTGTTTTCGTATACAGCTGTGTGCCATATCTGTACACGTGTTCTTCTTCTTCATTTTGTAATCTGCAGTGCTTCTTCCGTCATTTTTCTCTTAAAACTTTGTCACATAATTCTTTTGTTTTTCTGGTGGAGCCCCTATGTTAAGTTTAGGATATTGGTTGTCTGAACGTTCTAACATACGGTGGAACACTTCGCTACGAAGATACAATTACATGAAAAATAACTAAACGGGAATACACGCATGATCGATTTCTGATATTGAAGACTTAGACATACAAGCTCCCACGTGAAAGAAAGAAGCGACCACATAAAATTTTAACAACACAGTTACTACATACGAATTGTAAATAACAAATTGTTAACGCAAGGACACAAAGAATGGTCGTAGTACACGTCTGGATCGATGTTGTGACCACTCATAATTGTATTCACTTGTATTTCCAGCCTGTCTCGTATAACTTAGAAAACCCAGTGACGTTAGTTGGAGGCGGATAACGTTACATGGGGCACAGGGTTACAATCATGCTTAAATAGTGAGAGGGACATGATAAATTCCAATTGATACCGTGGTGTCTAGACCCAGCAAACACAACCAAATATATCAGCGATCTCATCGAACACAGCGTCAGAGTTTACTGATGACCGTCTTCGAATCAGTATGGAATCCGCTTGGACAAACTGTGATATCAATCTTTCTACGCGTACTAGGAACTCATGCAATTTATTTGACGGCGAACTGCAGGGTTTTGTGTGTCAAATGTAAAGAAACGCTCTCTTAGGTGGATGGTGATGTTGCTATGGCTGATCAGTATACGTCTACTTTCGTTATTCTTCTTCTGGCTTATTGACACAACCATATATAAACTCTTATAAACCTCAGAAAACACCGTTTTGTGACATGGTCGAAGCTGGGCGCACACAATGCCTGTGTGCGAATTTGTCTAATCATGAATAAGTTTCATGTTTCTATCACAAAGAAAAGAAACAGAATATTTCGAAAGATATCTTGACACATAAAATTCCTCATTTTGTTTTAATTTGAAAAATAATTTAAAAAATGCGTGGGCCGATAACGGGAAATGAAATATCTCTGCTCTAACGTTCTTGACCGTCGTGCAAATGGTTCAAATGGCTCTAAACACTATGGGACTAAACATCTGAGGATATTAGTCCCCTAGACTTAGAACTACTTAAACCTAACTAACCTAAGGACATCACACACATCCATGCCCGAGGCAGGATTCGCACCTGCGACCGTAGCAGCCGCGTGGTTCCGGACTGATGCGACTAGAATCGCTAGGCCACCGCGGCCGGCCTTGACCGTCGTGCTGGCACTTCGCTTTGCGCCGGAAGTATATTCTGGCCTTGTTCAGTATATATTAAATTTACGCAAACATTCATGAGTAACTGTTACAGGTGCTGTATTAGAGATAACGTTCTCTTGTCGCCACAGCTACTGAAATACATTATGTGATCAAAGGTATCTGGGAGGACGACGGTTCAATCCCGCGTCCGGCCATCCTGATTTAGGTTTTCCGTGATTTCCCTAAATCACTCCAGGCAAATGCCGGGATGGTTCCTCTGAAAGGGCACGGCCGACTTCCTTCCCTAATCCGATGAGACCGACGACCACGCTGTCTGGTCTCCTTCCCCAAACAACCAACCAACCAAAGGTATCTGGACACCTTTATGTAATGCAAAATTGACAACTAAATGTCACGAGAGGCGGACCCCGCCCGCGTATAAAAGGAGGCGAGGGGAAGGTCCCGCTGTGTTGTCAGGGGAGATGCATTAACAGACTAATGGGTCAGTGAGAAGAGCCCAGTAACTTCGAACGTGAACTAGTCATCAGTGTCATCTATGTAACGAACTCATCACGGACCTTTCAACTCCTCTAAATCTGTCCAAGTCGACTGTTGATGATATGACTGTGAAAAGGAAATGCGAAATTACAGTCACAGGTAAACTAAGACCAGGCAGTCCTCGTATATTGACGGGCAGGGACCGTCGACCATTACGGAGGTTGGTTACAAAAAATCACGTGAAATCAGCGGAAAGAATCATTCATGAGTTCCAAAGTGCTATCAGCAGACCAACTAACGCAATGACTGTATGTAGGGAGTTAAATGGAATGGGGTACAAAGGTCAAGTACTCCTCATAAGCCACACATTTCTGAAGACAGTGGCAGGCAACGCTTGAGGTGCTGCAAAGAGAGATGCCACTGGATAGTGGGAGCCTGGAAACGAGTGATTTGGAGTGATGAATCACACTATATCCTGTAGCAATCCGATGGAAGTGTCTGAATGTGGCGAACTCCTGAAGAACGTTACTTATCATCATGTGCAGTACCAACAGTGAATACAGAGGAGTTTGTATTGCAATATGCGGGTGTTTTTCATGATTAGGATGTGGTGAATCGCACTGTACCCTGTGGCAATCGGATGAAAGGGTCTGGGTTTGACGAATGCCTGGAGAACGTTATCTGTCATCATGTGTAGTGCCAGCAGTGAAATACACAGGAGGTGGTGTTACGGTAAGGAAGTGGCTTGGATGTGGTCCCCTTACTGTGCTTTAGAAAACGCCACATGCAGAAGGATATCAATACATTTTACAGCATTGTGTACTACGTTCAGGAGAGGAATAGTTCGGGGACGATGGTTGTACCAGCACGACAATGCACTCTTGTCATAAAGTAGAGGCCTGTAGACAGTCACTTTTTCCTTGCTGAGTACGCAAATGTATTAGAACAGAAAATCGATAATATTGTGGCTATATGCTCTCCATCGTGAACTGTACAGTATGTTGTCACAGATTGGATATTTCTAAATTTCCAGAAAGCATTTGACACGGTGCCCCACTGCAGCCTTAACGAAGGTCCGAGCATACGGAATATTTTACTAGACTTACTGGGTAGCTCTAATTAAAGTGCAGCAACTCACAGATGTTCAGCGAGTGCTGTAACGGCAGCGAAACTTGATATTCTAATGCATTAATACGGAATCGACTTATGCTGGAAAAAATTAGCTCCAATTTTGGCCACCAGTTGCAGATCTGGCGCTGTGAACGCAAGAAAGACATATATAAATACTTTCCATACGTAATGGATTAGGAACAGGATGTGGGCAGAAAAGGTCAACCAAATAAGAAAGACAATGTTGATTTTATTATTAACCGCTGATTACACAATTTGTTCAATATGAGCACCGGAGACATCGACAAGATGCTGTACAGCACCAGATTTGCACATGTGGCCGAAATTGGAACTAATTTTTTCCAGCGTTAATTGGTTTCACATGAACATATCTACCAAGTTTCGCTGCCGTACGATAATTACAGCCCACACTGGACCTGAATAGTTGCATTTTAATTATACCCACCCTACAGATCAAGGGTCCCAGGACATGTTACTGGAGCACACTCGAAGTTGCTTCTGCATCGGACGATAACTCTCCATCCAAAACAACATGCTGCATTTTCCCTACCAAAACAAAAAGAACCTTCAATCCAGTCACAAATTTTGTTCGATGGCCTGTATGACCTTACTTTGGTTAACGAGCGTTACTGAATCAAGATGTACTGCACCTATCTGATTACACTGATGTATGGTTTCAAATTCTTTTCAGAAGTCAAAAAAATAATATCCACCTGACTGCTTTGATCCATGTAGTGTGTGAAAAGTGAAAGTTGGGTTTGATCCGATCGATGTATCTATAATCCACATTTGTTGGCATGGAGGAGGACATACTGTTCGAGATGCTTCACTACGTTCGAGCTCAGAACATATTCTAAGACTGTACAACAAATCGATGCCAAGTATATTGAACTGTTTTCTTGCGAATCAACTCTGCTTCCGTTCTTGTAGACGGATGTGATCTATGCCTCCTTCCAACCACTGTGCACAGTTTTTTGTTCGAGTGATTTTCGGGATGTTATAGCTATACGTATGGCTAGCTCAGCCGCAAATTCGATATAGAATCTGATAGTGAATCCATCGGGACCTGCAGATTTGTTCAGGTTTAACGATTTCTTCAATTTCTCGAAGACACTGACACTAAAATCTATTTTGCTCGTGTTTGCAGTGTACGAGAATTAAATTGCGACAGTAGCCCTGGATTTTCTTTTCCCTTCAGCGCGATGCATTTTTCCAAACAGATGTTTGTCATATGAGTCTGCGTTTCGGTTTTTCATGAAACGATCCATCTCGAAAATAACCTCCTCGTCATTCTGGAGAGCCTGTCACTCGATGGAGGAAAGAGGAAGAATTCACTGAATACCGTGTCTAGAGAATAAGGAGGTAAGGCAAAATTTGATTGCCGAAAGACACAGCACGGGTGACGTATCCTTTGGAGCACTTTTTTGTTGTACGCTTCCACCAATTCAGCACGGATTGTTGCGGTGTTGTTCCCCTTCAAGTACAGAAAACTAATTACCGCACGATACTCCACTTTATCAACGGGCTGCACCTGCAGCCGCATCTCTATTGTGGTGCATGAACTGCAATGCCTATCATGACTGCAGACATTTACCTCAAACAAACAAAACATTAATTAGGTAACTTGAGATGTCCCGTCTCGATAGTAGCCCTGATGTCGTCCTTCACCAGTTGCGCACTCTCTCGCATGATATAACGTGGCTAACTGAATGCCTCTTTGTCTTCTATAATCCATAGAGCCAAACTGGATACGAGAAGACTTTGTACTCTTTCTTCAGATGCATTAAGAATTAATTATATTCAAATGGCTTCTTTCGTCAATATAAATGAACGTATTAAGCGACAGGACCGCACCTCGTACGAAAATTTCTTCTTGCATATGTCTTCCTTAATAGAAACTGAATTCCAGTTTCTGCTTATATACAACATGATCGTTTAGTCTGCCTAGTTGAGAACGGAGAGCACTTTTAAATTTCAAATAAGTCGTAGTTGACGAATAAGAATTGTTTTTCCATTTCAATAAAACAGTGACACATCGTGTTGATAAAATTCGATCGGCCACATATACTCTTTAACAGCTATACTGCATATTATAGAAAGACATCACTTTAAACAGTTTTCTTCTTAAATGTTAGTTCATGTCTGCGATGAGAATTTAAGATCTGCTACCCTTTGAAAGTCCTATGTCCACTTTACTGTCAAACACACCTATAATCCGAAATTGTTAACAAGCAAGCTTCACAGATAAAGTATCCGTAGCCTTTTATTTTGTGATTTCTTCCGAATGACCATCAAGATCAAAATTACACTCAGTCAATAAATTGAAACTACTTCGCTGTATTGCTCGAAGTTCGTCACTTTAAAAGAAGTTAGGTTTTTCCTTTTCCTAATTTTCCAAAACTTAAATTCTGACGCTCCTTCATAAACCGATAACATTTTCAATATTGGTTCTGATGAGCATCATATTTCAAAATTTTCTGGCTCATTAATAATTTCAGAGCAGTGTTCAATGCTTAGCAAAAGGTTAAAATAGAAGACCCATCTTTCCACCAATCATCAATCATAGACTTTCAAACGTTTTCTCGAAGTAAGTCCAATTTCAGTAACTTCTGTGCATTTCGTTGGTACTATTACAACGCTACTCAACAAACGTAGTTGACACACATCTAAAAACACTCTTTCTATTCACGAGACATTGACATGACATGCAATGTTCACACCACCTCGAGACCCTTTTGAGAACTTACACATTTTCATAAAGTCCTTTTGAACATCAACTTTAGAATAACACATAGAGAGGATGCTGACAATCATGTCTCAATGTTCTCGCCGTCGTGGACCGTCGGTGCCCTTGTGATTAGTGAGTGACCCGCACTGCCAGTTTGCTGCGTCAGTGGAATACCGATGAGTCACCTGCCAGGATATCCTCCGTGCGATATGAAACACAGAAAAGTAGCAACATTTCAGTACGAACATAGCATAAAAAATTTACATAATTGAATCATATACTTCTGTGGCCTACCTGATGTCGCTCAAGCGGAAAATAACGACGGTTCTGCTCTTTAAAATCTGGAGCACAACTAATTCATTTTTTCGAGATTATAATTAAAGTAGTATGACTACCAGTCGTTCTTGTCGCTATCGTAATGGAATAGCTTGCGAAACACGTCATAAGTAGCAGGTTTGTTAAGGTGACGTCGTCTCCAAGAATCGTGCCGTTAAGCTATGATGGCAATCGCTCGATTCCGTGCTGCTTCCGATTACACGTGGCTTAGGTGGCGGATGCACTCGAGGGAGTTACCGGCGTGTGATAAGTGTGCGCTGTATCTCGGCCGCAGTTCGTGCGGTTATTGGCGGCCTCATGCGTGCGACGCTATTGCCTTGGACGTCCGCATATTCACTATCACGGAGTGACGTGCTCCACACCAGCTCTTAGATGGGAACGCGCTACCTCTGAACTGTCTGCTCTTTATTCACGCTTCTTTTCTTACTTCTGTCCTTCACACAAAAGCAAAGGACCTTATTTTTCATGTTTCTGTCTTCTATTCTGGTGACTGCAAAACTTAGCTCAGAAGGTCCTTGTCACGTCTTCAGTGTCGCAACGACACGCTACAGGACGATTTGCGTCAAGAGAGTTTCTAATAACAAATCTACAATAGTCTGGCTATAGCTGCGCGTTCTTTGATTGCTCGGTGAGGAAGCATGTGGGAACTGGAACACATGAAATATTAGTTCGCTTTTACAGTAATGAATAAAAGATTTACTTAGCTTCGGACACACTTCTTTGCCACGAGAGAACTGAATAATTTACAACTCTCACTGACCAGCAAAGCGTCATTTGACACACTAATTAACAAACTGTTCTCTTGAGGTACAATGTTCGACATTTACAACAGCACAAGTTCATCGACATCTACATCTACATTAATACCCTGCAATTCACAATTAAGTCCGTCGAACCACCTTCGAGCTATTCCCCTACCGTTCCAGTGTAGAACAACGCACTGGAGAAACAAATACTTAAATCTTTCTGTGCGATCTATTATATTTGTTTTTTATTATGACGATCATCCCTCTCTAAGTAGGTGAGCGCCAACAAATTGTTTTTACACTCTGAGGAGAAAGTTGGTGATTGAAATTTCACGGGAAGATCTTGCCACAACGAAAGACGCCATTGTTTTAATGATTGTCATCCAACACCACATATAATATCTGTGGTGCTCTCTCCTCTATTTCGAGATAGGGCAAAACTTGAACATCTCGTTGCTCCTACACTATGATGTTGACTCTTTAAGATGAGGTCATGAACTGGGGAGAGCTCTTTCATGCTCGACTCTACATTGACCTCAGCACGAGGGCACTCCAGAGATGACAGGGAAGGTGTGGTCTTCAAGAGCGCCTCCCATACGTCGTTCCGGGTTGCAGCGATCTTGCTAACGTCTGTGGTATTGACAGGCGTTGCCACCCTTAGTGTGGCACCGAGATCTCTGGACAATACCACAGAAATAGTATATCTTCCAAAAGTTCACAGGTTGTAGCCACATGAAATGATCGAAAACTGCCAGTACTTCGATATATGACCTACCCAACTTTCTGAGGGTGACACTTGCAGGACGACCTGTGCTTGTGCTCAGAAACTCGGCGCAAGAAGATGGCGCTGGAGTTTTTACCTTGTGAATGCTATCTGTCAAAATACCAACAAGCGGGTTGGTGCAGTTATTAAGAAAAAAGGGACTTGCATTAAGAATTATGGAGATTCAGTTCTCTGTCAGTCCATCCACATTATATTTTCAAACATTCCCATTTACACTGAAGAGCCAAAGAAACTGTTATACCTGCCTAATATCGTGGAGGCCCCCGCGAACACGCAGAAGCGCCGCAACGCGACGTGGCATGGACTCGACTAATGTCTTAAGTAGTGCTGCAGGGAACTGACACCATGAATCCTGCAGGTCTGTTAGGTACGACGGGTGGAGATCTCCTCTAAACAGCACGTTGCACGGCATCCCAGATATGCTCAATAATGTTCATTTCAGGGGAGTATGGTGGCTAGCGGAAGTGTTTAAACTCAGAAGAGTGTTCCTGGAGCCGCTCTGTAGAAATTCTAGACGCGTGGGGTGTCGCATTGTCCTCCTGCAACGGTCCAAATCAGTCGGAATGCACAATGGACATGAATGGATGCAGGTGATCAGTCAGGATGCTTACGTACGTGTCAGAGTCGTATCTAGACGTATAAGGGGTCCTATATCACTCCAAGTGCGTACGCCCCACACAATTACAGAGCCTCCACCAGCTTGAACAATCCCCTGGCGACTTGCAGGTTCTATGGATTCATGTGGTTGTCTCCATACCCGTACACGTCCGACCAGGCAACATGTTTCCAGTCATCAACAGCCCAATGTCGGTGTTGAAGGGCCCAGTTGAAGTGTAAAGCTTTGTGTTGTACAGTCATCAAGGGTAAACGATTGAGCCTTTGGCTCTGAAAGCCCATATCGATTACCTTTCGTTGAATGGTTCGCACGCTGACACTTGTTGTCGGCCCAGTATTGAAACCTGTAGCAATTTGCGGAAGGGTTGCACTTCTGTCACGTTGAACGATTCTCTTCAGTCGTCGCTGGTCCCGTTCTTGCAGGACCTTTTTCCGGTCGCAGCGATGTCAGAGATTTGACGTTTTGTCGGACTCCTGATATTCACGGTACACTCGTAAATGGTCGCACGGGAAAATACCCACTTTATAATTACCTCGGAGATGTTGTGTCCCATCGCTCGTGCGCCGACTATAACACCATGTTCCTACTCAAATCTTGATAACCTGTCATTGTAGCAGCAGTAACCGATCTAACAACTGCGCCAGACACTTGTTGTCTTATATAGGCGTTGCCGACGGCAGCAGAGTATTCTGCCTGTTTACATATCTCTGTATTTGAATACACAAGCCTATACCAATTTCTTTAGCGCTTGAGAGTATTTGACCAGTTTACATCGAAAAAGGCTCAAAGTTCACTATTATAACATCTATTTGACGCTCCTGTTTGTGGCCGGGCGCTGAGGCCGAGCGGTTCTAAGTGCTTCAGTCGGGAACCGCGCTGCTGCTACGGTCGCAGGTTCGAATCCTGCCTCGGGCATGGATGTGTGTGCTGTCCTTAGGTTAGTTAGGTTTTAGTAGTTCTAAGTCTAGGGGACTGATGACCTCAGATGTTAAGTCCCATAGTGCTTAGAGCCATTTGAACCATTTTTTGACCTCCGGTTTGTGTTGATTGTCTAGTGGTGGATAATTTCTTCTTAGGAAGGAACATTACAGTTGAAGGACAACTCATCTAATCTTCAGTATTCTTTTTTAGCACCCCATTTCAAAAGCTTCTAGTCTCTTCTTGCCTGATCTGCTTATTTTCCACATTTCATTTCCGTACAAGGCCGTTACTTAGCCTTCAGTCCATTAAAATCAGCCTTCAACGTTAGATTATTCCTGTCGGACGAGGATGTGCAGCAGTTAGTTACAAACTTCTTCGTACAGCAGGACACAGTGTTTTACCAAATCGGTATCTGGTGCACAGATGGCATGACTGCCTCAATAATCACGGCGATTTTGCCTAATTGGCGTACCGCTTCTGGACTGTACGGCCTTCGAACATAAACTTTTTGACGGCCCCTTACATACAGGTGGTTCATTATCTTCGAATTGATACCAATTAAGTTGCCTTTGCTTTGTTTCATCATGCTCTATTAATTCCAATAGTAACATATACGGTAACATAATTAAAAAGTCCTATGAGATGTGATACTAAGCAGGTCAAGTTGGTCTGTTGTTGTTACCTAGTTTTGTTGGCTGGTTGGTTGGTTGGGGGCAGGGTACCAAACAGCGAGGTCATCGGTCCCATCGGATTAGGGAAGGTTGGCGAAGGAAGTCGGCCGTGCCCTTTCAAAGGAACCATCCCGGCATTTTCCTGAAGCGATTTAGGGAAATTGCGGAAAACCTAAATCAGGATAGCCGGACGCGGGTTTGAACAGTCGTCCTCCCGAATGCGAGTCCAGTGTGCTAACCACTAAACCACCTCGCTCGGTTCTAGATTTGTCTTAGCGACTTACCAAGCAACCTAACGTAAGTTTTGTAATTGAAGAACGTAGTTACAGCTCCACACGCATTTGCATTCTATGTTTTTTCAGTTTTATCTATTCTTTTATGGGATGCATTGAATTCTATCTGTATGACTATTCTTTCTTCAACAGTAAAAGGTCAAAAAGGAAGTTTCTGATCTTTGCGTCCTGACTGTGAAACACTTACATGTATTTTCATAGGCACTTTTATTGGTTTCCTCTTTGGTTGGTTCAGTACTAATAAAACAGAAATTCACGAAAGCTACTACGAACAGGTTAGTGAAAACAAGACAGACATGAAGCCAACACCCACCACATTAGTGCAAGTTTATAAGCCAATTAGTTCCGCAGTTGGTGCAGATAATAAAAGAATGTATGATGAGATAAAAGAAATTATTCTGACAGTTAAGGGAGAATAAAATTTAATTGCGATGGATGATCGAAATTCGGTAAGAAAAGGAAGAGAAGGAAAAATAGACAGGATATTGTAGGCTGGAGGAAACGAGTGAAAGAGGAACCCACTTGCTACAGTTTTGGACAAAGCATAATTTAACCACCGCTAACACTTGGTTTAAAATCATGTAAGAAGGTTGTATATGTAGAAGAAACATGGAGACACTGGAAGGTTTCAGACTGATTATATAAAGGTCAGGCAGCTGTTTACAAACCAGATTTAAACTGGAGGTCATTTCCAGGAACAATATGGATTTTGAGAGTAATTTACTGGTTATGAACTGTAAGTAAAAACCTAAGAAATTTCAAGCAGGTATGAAAGTAAAGAGATGGCACCTTCTTAAGTTGAAAAAACCAGAGTTTGTCGAGAGTTTCTGTGGGAGCATTAGGCAATATTTGACTGAAACAGGGGAAGGGGATATAGCAGAAGACGAATGGGTAGCTTTGAGGGATTGAATAGCGAAGGCAGCAGCTGATGAAATAGGTAAAGCGCAAGACCAAATAGAAACTCTTGAGTAACACGGGAAACGTTGAATTTAACTGACTAAAGGAGAAATATAAAAATGCAAAAAATGAAGCTGGCGAATGCAAAAACAAACATCTAAAAAATGAGACTGGCAAAAAGTGCAAAACGGCTAAACAGGAACGGCTAGAGGACAAATGCAAGGCTTCAGAAGCGTATTTAACTAGGGGAAAAGCAGATGTTGCCTACAGGAAAATTAAAGAGACCGTCAGAGAAAAGAGAGCAGAGTTGCCAAGGCGATACCAATCAAAGATGGGGAATCTGAAAAGTGGAAGCAATATATGCTCCACAACGGAAATGAACTTGAAGACAATACTGTAGAAAGGGAAGAGTAAGTAAATGAAGATGAGACGCAAGATATGATACTGCGTGAAGAATTTGACAACGCACTGAAAGATCTAAGTTGGAATAAGCGGCCTAGAGTAGACGACATTCCCTCAGAGTTATTGAGGTTCGTGGAAGATTCAGGGACGACAGAAATACTTCACCTGCTGTGTAAGATGTATGAGATAGACCACACATCCTCACACTTCAGGAAGAATGTAATAAATCCAACTCCGAAGAAAGCAGGTGATCACAGGGATGAATATTACTGAATTCCCAGTTTAATAAGTCATGGTTTCAAAATTCTGAAACAGTTGAAATAACTTACAAGAAAGCAGCCGCATGACGTCGTCGACACCCACCGATGTTTCTGCAGGTGACCAACCTGTCATTTTCTAGGCAAAACTGCAGCAAGTAAGCAATGTGAAAGGGAATTTAAAACACCGGATTGCAGAGCAGTTACGGAAAGGTGCCCGCCCGGTTAGCCATGCGGTCTAACACACGGCTTTCCGGATTGGGAAGGGGCGCCTGGTCCCAGACACGAATCCTCCCGGGGGACTTGTGTCGAGGTCCGGTGAGCCGGCCAGTCTGTCGATGGTTTTTAGGCGGTTTTCCATCTGCCTCGGTGAATGCGGGTGGATTCTCCTTACTCCGCCTCAGCTACACTATGTCGGCGATTGCTGCGCAAACAAGTTCTCCACGTACGCGTACACCACCATTACTCTACCACGCAAACATAGGGGTTAGACTAGTCTTGTGTGAGACGTCCCCTGAGGGGGTCCAACGGGGGCCAAACCGCACAATAACCGTGAAAGTGTGGTTCGGTGTGGGGTGGCAGAGGGGTGAAGTGGACAGAGGTAGTGGTTCAAAAATGGTTCAAATGGCTCTGACCACTATGGGACTTAACTTCTAAGGTCCCCTAGAACTTAGAATTACTTAAACCTAACTAACCTAAGGACATCACACACATCCATGCCCGAGGCAGGATTCGAACCTGCGACCGTAGCGGTCGCGCGGTTCCAGACTGAGGCGCCTAGAACCGCTCGGCCACACTGGCCGGCGACAAAGGTAGTCGTCATAGGATTGTGAACCACTGCGGCTGCAGCGGGGACGCAGCCTCTCCACCGTTTCTAGGCCCCCGGTTAACATAGAATACAATACAATACTATAGAGAATGGTTATACACACACTGTAAACGTTAGGGTCACAACACAATCAAAGACGACCAATACCAGATTTTATCGATAGAGAAAACTACTAAACAATGGCTGAGATAGCATTAACTCTGTCCCTCAGTTTTTGTGACGAAGGAGAGAGCAGGATTCGACGCCGAATTTAAGAAAAACCTCCATCTCTATTTACAAGGTTACTTGCTAATTTAATTTCAACTGCTTCCTTAACGCTGCCCAATAGCTGAAAGAGCATGTCAATATCTCCGTGTTATTATATTCAACAGGATGAGCGGTGCCTAGACAACGTTCTGCAATAGTCTAATTGCTCGACTGTTGTAAGCATGTGTGACTCATATGCTCAGTACACTGATCCTCCACGATCCAGATAGTCTGGCCAATATATGATATGCCACAACTGCAAGGAATACGACAGACTGTCGTCTTACACAAACAAAGACCATCCTTAGAGGAACCTAAAAGGACCCTAGTCTTAGATGGAGATCGGAAACACATTTCACATCATATTTCCAGCGTATATGGTGACATATGCAACCAATCTTGTTCGAAATGCTTCCTGCGTAAGTCAGAGAGGCCGTAGACCCTGGTACCAACTCGGTATTATCAACACATACTCGGTGGACGGTTGGTTGACAACGCAACACGTCTGATCCGTCTGATCTGACGAAGGCTGACCTCAGTACTGGTAACTCAGCTGACAAAGTGGCAGGATGTGGAATGGCATGATCCCTGTGAACCAAAATACGAAGTACCCCTTCAGACTCAGCTGGATGGTGACAACTATCAGCCAGTAGGTAAAAGTCAGTGTGCATGGGCTTCCTATACAGATGTCACAACGTACTATAAACTTCCACTGCTGATCAACACACCAATGAAGGGAGGGCAGCCAACCCTTTTCCACATGTACCAACACATGTCAAAGCAGGTTCGTTAATTCAACAACAAACTTCTATTAACTGTAACGAATTAGACAGGTATACGAGTGAAGAGAAAGACAACGTGAAAACTTACTAGAATATCAGCGTCATTCAATCGCATTCCCTCTAATCGACTTAAGGAATCCGCTGAGTTTTTAATGTGTTGCTCACAATGACCTATTAGTGGGCTCAACAGAGTATCAAGGTGTATTGCAACATTGTACGTCGGAGCACAAATGTTACAATCAGAGAAGAGAGATCTCTTCTTTGTAGTGCATTGGAGGTTCATGCAATCTAGGGATAGCAGCACAATAAGTATTAAGACTCTTGATAGTCTCCTGCGACACAGAACTTTTCTTCAGGAGAGTGTCAGTCTTTCTCTCAACACTTTTTGTGGGATCAGCATAGATCCTGCAGTACGCTGGATCAGATAGTAAATACAGAATTTTTGAACATTATCCTGCTTGTCCCGATCAGCTGTAGCACTGGCCTTGTGAGCAGGTAAAATAATAATATCTGGATCAAGGTGGTGCATAGGAATTGCTAACTCAATCTGTATATCTTGTTTTCATTTTGGGGAATAATAATAGTAATAATATGGTGATATTAAGAGTACAAATAGATGTGCAAATTAATTTGCAATATGAATGTAAAACGTCTCGTTCCACGTCATGACGATTTATCGTGTAAAATGATCCATGGAACATGAAAGTAACTAACTAAGTGAACATAAAGCAGCCCTCTCTGCTGCTGTTATGTTACTCTTGGTAGACGGG
The DNA here is from genome assembly GCF_023864275.1 of Schistocerca cancellata. Taxonomy (NCBI): domain Eukaryota; kingdom Metazoa; phylum Arthropoda; class Insecta; order Orthoptera; family Acrididae; genus Schistocerca; species Schistocerca cancellata. Next base: position 408,406,717 of record NC_064630.1, read on the forward strand.
AGGGATGGCGGAAGCATGTCGTTTGCCGACTGGGCTCTCATTTGCAAAAGAAAGTGGCTCTCGACTCGGAGGTAAGCCAATTCGAATCATGGAGGTGGATGAAATTTTCACTGCCAATATTTGGATGGCGCGAGAAGGATAGTAGTGTTGCAGAGTTTATGATAACCAGTCCTTGCGCCAATACCCTGAATTAAGTCCAAACCTCTCCAAAGTATCTCATGAAGTAAGGGCATTTGACACAGTTGACGATAATCTGTCTATCAAACTGGGACCTTACACGCGGCAGTTTCCTTCATGCTATAAAAGAGGAGTTGGCCATGTACTAGCACCATGTCTCACCCTCTCACTTCATCATCATGTAACACAAACGTAGCAGTACTCTATACAAGCATCCATTACACACACCTGCACAATTTGGATCTAAACTGTTTGGGAATTTGCAGGAAACATTTGGCTTCAGACCTTCTCAAATATTTTAATGATGTTCTGTTCCCAAATTATTTCTAATAAAGTATCTTTTCACACACAGACTTCCACGAAGAATGGTTTAATGTGCAGATTGCCTCGTTGACAGCTTCTGCCCAAAATGAATCTGGAAGGCCAGACTCGAGAAACATTGTGTAAACACTTTCTGTTACTGATTTGATGCGACGTTCAGCTTTGGCACTTTGCTGTGGTGTATATGGTGAACTGTTTTCATGCATGATGCCAGTCTTCTTGAAATGATTATGAAGTTCATCATTAAAACTCTGTCACATTGTCAATTCTGATAACTTTAAACCTATTCCCTTTCTGCCTTTCCACCAACAGTTGAAATTCTGAGAATACATAAGTAATATCACTTTTGTTCTTAATAAAATATACAAGTCTCCTTGAAGTACACTCATCTTCAAATAGAACAAAATAGTTGGCTCCATCTAATGATGGGAGTGGCATGCTTCCACATACATCAGGATGAAAAAATTGTGCAGGAATACAGACACAAGTTGGCAAATTCGATCTACATCCCTTCTTGCACAGCTTACCATACTGACATAAATCACAAAACATTTTGCTTTTAAGTGTTTGATTTTAAATTTAGAATCAAACTATTATCAGCCATTTGCTTCAGATTCTCGAAATTCACGTATCCCAACCTCTTGTGCCATAACTGATCTAAGTCAGACTATGCACAATTTGCTTATTCAGTATTTACCACAGAAACAATATTCCCTAACAGAATTGTCACTGGTCTCTCAATATGTTCCTCAGACTTGTTGTTGTTGTTACTGTTGCATATAATTTTTAAACCTTTGCTGACAGCTGCTCCCACTAAAACAAGATTTTTCTTCAAACCATGTACATATAATGTGTCCTCCAGTGTACAGAATTCCAATACACCATATACTAGTGTGTTTAACTTGACTGTTCCAATACCTTCAGCATAGACAACTGAAATATCTCGTATTTGGACAGAAACCCCATATTTCCAAAGTAGTTTAAATGTTGAAGGCTGTTCCTTGTGTGAAGTCATATTTTGATGCAGCACCAACAGCAAGCCAAACATCAATACAGTTAGTAGCCAAACTGTTTCTAGTTTCTGCACTCAGAGCTTGATATTTACTTTCTTGATGCTTAGATGTTTATCTATAAGACTTGCTACTGTAGTTGTCAATTCAAGTTATGTAGGTAATTGTAGTGTATAGTTAAATAACATATAGTTTTAAGGTAATTACAAATTGATGATTCTCAATACATAATTTACATTCTAGTCTATCCCATTACGTATCTATGCAATCAATATATGAATAAATCACCACCTCTTCCATTATATGTCTGCATTTTAATCACACATGTGTTCATACTTTCTAATTTAACACAATAAATGGAATATCTATATGTTACATGACTGAAATAATATATTGTGATTACAATTGTGATTTGAATAAGAACACAGGTATAATACTCTTATTTACTAATAGTCATTTCATCATTATACAAGTCCTTGAAGTTATCTAGAAGACATTCTCCCACTGAATAATGTGCCAGAGTTTTAAACCATACATCTAATACCATCTTAAATTTACTTACAGTGTGGACTTTTGCTGATTTTGGCAGTTTATTATATATCTTCAAACTCCTTAGATGTTTATAGCTAAAATGAATCAGTGATCATCTTGATTATGATATGTCTAGCATGCAGTTGTTTCTGGTTTTTTTTACGCAGAGATGGGGCCCCTCCACGCCCGCACCAACGTGGTGACCAAACCAAAAGTTCTACTGTCACCTCCGTAAACATGTTAGTTATCTAGTAAGTGGATCACAGGATGCTGGGCTGTGATGTTGTCCGTGCGTCTGGGTAAGGCTACGCATTAACACGGTCCATCAGGTGATAGATAATGGACGAAACGCGAGTGAGGGTAGCGATTTGAAGAGCAGCGGGAAAAAAGTGCCATGGCTCGTGCTGTGGGAAAAAAACCTCTGCGACAGTGGGATGGGTAGTAAGAGCAGTAGTGGCTTCCTAGCTGCGATAGCTCATGCAAGGTTGGATTTGTTAGTATAGGTATCATGCATCATTACCATGACAAGTGATGGCGATGTGTCCCAGTTGCTGCAGCTGCTACATTCCTGGAACAATCAAGATCGTTATACAGTAGTGGGAGATCGGCCATAGATCATCTCACTGTGTGGGGGATGTGTGGAGCTTGTTTGCATGCAGTGTACGGTACGGCTTCCCTGTGTTGTGCCAGTTATTCGGCAGTGTATTTCAGCTGGATATCCAGTAATGGCGTCTGATTAACAGGGGCTCGCCTGTGCCGTTATGTTTGCGTATGCTTGGCCATAGATGTTATGTCCTTACAAGTATGTCTTTTGGTCTTTTATGTTTCCATCTATGGTTGTGGTCGTAGTTCCCCAGATTCAGAATAAACGGGTTCTGCGAATGTCTGGAGTTTCTGTATAGTCTTGTGGTGAGTTTGTCGATTACCTCCGTGAGAGTCTCAAGTCGGTATTCCCGGTGAAGGTCCGCGATGCGTGTGTATCGTGGAGCATTGCTTATGATTTTGAGTACTTTGTTTTGTATGAGCTGCAGACGGCGCAGGCGTGTAGGCGCAGCGTATCCCCAGAGAGGAGCTGCGTACGTCATCAGGGATCGGATAAGTGTCATGTACATGGACCTCGACACCCTTCTGTTCAGTGTGCTACGCCTGTTGAGCATAGGATAGAGCTGTTTGAGCCTCGCGCTAGCTCGGTTGGTCATGTGTTGTATGTGGTCCCCCAGAGTAATTTCCGGTCCAGCCAGACACCGAGGTATTTGACTTTCTCGCGGAAACGTATTGGACGTGTATGTAGAGTTATTGGTCTGCAGTAGCGGTGTTTGCGCAGTTGCTTCAGTTTTCTAGTGAACAGAACGGCTTCGCACTCGTCGACGTTTACTCTAACACGGCATTTCTCCAACCAAGGCTCGGCCACTCTGAGTGCAGTCTGTAGGCGTGACGTAATGTTTGATGGTTTCCAATCTTGTGCAAGGATGGCTGTGTCATCCGCATAGATTGCCATAATTGTGTTGTGTGTGGTTGGGAGATCGTTTATGTAGAGGTTAAACAGTAGGGGCCCTAGGATGCTTCCCTGGGGTACTCCCACGTGTATACCGTGTCGTGTTGATTGTTTTCCCTGCACGTCAGTGTTGAAACTCCTGTCTGTGAGGTATGAGTGTATTAGACGCAGCAGCCCGTCGGGGAATCCCGCGTCGCTGAGTTTGCGGATGAGGCCGTTGTGCCATAGACGGTCGAAAGCCTTTTCGATGTCCAGGAACACCGCCCCTGTAGCTTTGTTTATGTTGAAGCCATACGTTATATGTTCAACGACCCGTAGGAGTTGTTGTGTTGTGGAGTGGTGATTCCTGAAGCCGAATTGCTCCGGTCTCAGGATGTCATTTGTTATGCAGTGCCTCGAGATGCGTTTGAGAATCACCTTCTCAACAATCTTACTGAGCGAGCTCAGAAGGCTGATGGGTCGGTAATTTTGTGGGAGGCTGTGGTCTTTCCCCGACTTCCTGAACATCAGGACCTTGGTCATCTTCCAAAAGGCGGGGAAGTCTTGGTGTTTTAGTATGGCATTCGTTATGTGTGTTAGGTACTCAGTTGCTGTATCCGTGAACTCCTGGAGGGCACGGTTTTGAATGCCATCATGACCAGGGGCTTTCCTAGCAGCGGAATGCATTATAGCCCAGCAGACTGTGGCTGTGCTAGCATGTCGAATGTCGTCGCGCGATGATTGGGCTAGAATGCGTGTAACCTCCTGGTCAGTAGCAAGTGTGAACACTGGATCTGATGGTACCAGATTCGGTGTGAATGACGCTGCGGGTGTTCGGGCCATTAGTTCTGCTTTCTCTTCCGCTGAGTATGCAGGTCCGTCAGGCCCTTGAAGCGTTGGGGTGTATATTTTCTCCCTGGTGAAGTGTCGGGCTAGTTGCCACACGCCAGGTCGTGCGGTGTCCAGCCCTTCGAGTTTTTGGTTCCATTGTTGTGTTCTATGTGTTTGTATTTTATGGTGTATGATGCCCTGTAGCCTGTTAATGTGCCGTTTGAAGTACGGGTGCCTGGTGCGCTGCCATTGTCTCCTGAGGCGAGTCCTCATTGAGATTAGGCCCAGGATTTCCTGGGACAGGGCCGCACTGCGTTGTTGTGAGGTGCGATCAGGTATGGTGCCTGCCATTGCGTCCTGGACGGCGTTAGTGAGGGTTTCTACTGCCTCGTCAATTGTGCTGTTTCATTAATTTCGTGTATAGGTGGGATGTGGCTATCGAGCGTTTGCTTGAACAATGTCCAATTCGCGCGCCCGTAGTCCAACATCTTGCGTTGTTCTATGAGCTTCAGTGTTTCCTCAATGTATAGTATTACAGGTTGGTGGTTTGAGAGCAGATCGTTTTCAACGGCAACGTTGAGTGGCGATGTAATGCCCTTGATGAGGGCCATGTCTATCACGTCTGGCCTGTGTCCCCTCTGATAGGGAATGTGCATCGGTTCAGTCGGTGCTAGTATAATGTAGTTTCTGCCTAGTGAATGTTCGTACAGTTTTTTGCCGTTGGGATTTCGTCTGCGTGAGTTCCATTCTGGGTGTTTTGCGTTCAGATCTCCAGCGACTATTACTCGCCGTGAAATGTTGAGTAATGTGCTAATATCGCGTGTTGAAATGCCTACAGGGCTGTTGTATACCGATATCAGTGTGGTGTAGGCTCCGTTGAACTTGACTCTGACAGCCGTAGCCTCGATTTTTTCCAGTTCAGGGAGCTCTATGTTTGTGTGCTCAATGTCTTTGTGTATGACGATTGCAGTTCCACCTGCCACAGCGTCGCCCGGTCGGTCGGTACGATAGACACAGTAGCCAGGAAAGTTTAATTGTTTGTGCGGTTTAAGCTTAGTCTCGCTCAGTAGCGCGACAAGGATTCCCTTGCGCTCCATGAACGCGGCAAATTCTGCCCTTTTGTTGTGGATCGAGTCTGCATTCCAGGACAGGATCTGTGATAGTGTGTGCGGATCTGCGTTATGGGCCGGGTGTGGTATATTATTCATGTAAGAGTGTGAAAGAGTGTTGTGATGGCAGTGTGTATGACAGCCCAGTATTGCCCGGGTTCGGCGCTCATGAGCTGGGTGATGAGTGTAGTGACGGCCGTCAGTGCCTTGGTAAGGATTTGAACGGTCGTGTGTCGAGGGAATAGTGTTTCCAGTATTCTCCCAGGTGATGTGTTGGTGTTGGGTGTAGCAGCCTGAGGTGCTGTTGTGGAGTTAGCGGCCGCTTGTGCGGGTATTGGTGTGTTGTTAGGAGCGGCATTTGTGTTTTGTGACAGAGATTGTGGCGCCTGTGTTACTTCTGTGGTGAGGGGGATGGTAGTGTGAGTTACAGTCTCGGTGTCTTGTTGACTCTTTTCCTGTGTGTTGCTGTTCTGTTGTTGCTGCATGGCCTGTTGTGGTGATTTCGTGTTCCCCGCCCTGTGTTTACGCGTACGTCTATTCCTCCTCTGGGCTTGGGGTTCGGGGGGTTCTTGTGTTGTTTCTGGTGTTGTACTTATGAACATCCATTCTCAGAATGAATTACTGTATATTCTCTTTGACATATATTAAGTGGTTCTACATATAAAGACTTGGGACTGTCAATCTGTTGGATTGACTGAAATGTTTCTTACAGGATTCTCTAGGACCCAATCCTTGAACACATCTGATTGCTTTTTATGCCATCTGAAGTTTCAGTTTGTATCTAGTGAACTTGCCCATAACAGCACCCCACACAGCAGCCGCAACGGAAATAATGTATAATAACAGTTAACCAGTAATTTTTTGTTGATAGAATATCCTAGTTTATACAGTAGAAAAATCACAAGTGCAAGTTTGCCAAACAGGTATTTTAAACACTCATCCCCGAGGACCAACAGTAACATTTTGATTCACTTCTTTTCGTACCTTTAGATTATAATATGTTTCCTCTGCTTTTGTTTTATGTGCACATAGCTGGTTAGGTTTCCATCACTGGCTACTTTTTCCAAAAAAATCTTATTTTTGTGATTTTTTCTGCTTTCCTGACGGATCTGTTGCAAATACACTTCTTGGGTTTGCCGCCAGATCGTATTGTGTAACTCGCACAATTTTCTTATTTTTGTTTATGTCATCACCTGCTCACTTCCACCATCTGAAATCATAGTACAGAGGGCCATGTAAGGACATCTCTGGATGAAGTCAGGATAGCTGCTGGGGACCTGTGAAGTATCAACAACACTACCAAACCATTATTAGAGTTCGGGCATTTATTCACAATATTTACAGGTCGTCACTTTTTTGCACCAGCCTTGGCTGTTGTTCATTCAGCTGTGTTTTGGATTCTAGCTGACATCCATCGAATCAGCTCAAGGACTGCACACCCAGGAGAAGATATCACCAGTTGCCAGTGAGCAGGCATGGCCATTGCCCAGTGTGAAGTTGCCTCAGGCTGGCTACTGGAGTGTCCTCGGCCCCATTTCAAATTCTACAGTAGCTCTTGATGACCCATCCGCAATGTACCTGGTGTCTGTAGTCAATTGATCTCCTTTCTATCCCTGGTAGGTTTTAGCGCCTGGAGGCGCCTGAGTGTTGAACAGGAACACTGACCCCAACAGAACCTGTCGCTGGCTTCTGCTTCGAAGTTCAGTGGTGACAATATCCTATGATGAGGTACAGTTTGAAGACAGCTACCTCTTCCACCAGTAGATGGAGGTAGTGAGCAGCATGAAGTTCGTCAGGTGAAGCCAATATTTAGAGCACATCTTCAGCTAGTTCATAGACAGTGCTGGAGGGTCTAGGACATAGATTCACTTCAGTATTGTAATCATGGAATCGAGTGCTATATGCCATCAATCCCATTGATCAACTCATGATAGGAGCTGGGGTATTTAAAGGGAGTTGGTGTGAGGCTACGATGCAAGGCTTGGTTCTTAATGACTGCATGTGTCCTCCTTATTCTTCTGTATTCAATTAACACGCAGTTAACTGCTGTGTCAGTTCCTCACTATGTGCTCTTTTTAAAGAGGGATAACATATATACTTGTCTTGCTTCCTTTGGTTTTCTATCGCAATCTCCTTTCTGCTGAATGTGTATCCTCGGTTGACAGGTGGTGTCTTGATGTGTCGATGATCTGAGCCACTTGTGACGTACTGGCTCACTTCCTAGTACTGTCTCTGTCTCTAGCATGACTTGAATTTGGCTGTGGCTATGTGAATGAGCTTTAACAATTCCTTTCGAATTTCTACCCCTTACTAATCTGCACCACAACAGATCTCTCCTCTTTAAAAATTCGTTTCAAATTATCCCATTCTTTCGCTTAATAATTAGTCTGCACTTGCTCTGTATTTAAAAGGGAAGTCACTGTATTACTGTTTTCTGAGTTGCTTCCAAACCTTATTCTTGAATATTAGTTAGCTTAATTAATCTACTTTATCATTCTGTCCTGGTTGCATGCACTATTTTCACTTTCTACCTACATTCACTATTACTAGGTTGTATCCATGCAACAGGTAGCTGTTGGATAGTAGGTTCATTTGAATGACATATCTTACACTTTATACAAATATAAATTTCACAGATGAACACTAGAACCAGGATTATGCTTGTTGTTAACACACCGGAAATGATTGTGTTTTGCCTACCATTCTCATGATACTGTAAAACATGTTGCATTATTTGACTGACTGAAATTTGTCCTTTTTTCTGAAGTTAATAATTCGTCAAGGACTTGTAGTGTAGTAGAATCTAAGGTATCATTATCAAATGTTATGTCTCGTTTAGGTAATACGTGTAGTGGTTCTTCCACTGATACAACATTGGTTGAGACACATTAATCATTGCTGTGCCTGTGGTGGTAGCTGGAAGGTGAAATTGTCTTTCTGCTATTTCACATCAAGTTCTATTAATTAACAGCTCATTGCCCTGCAATTCTAGTTTCTTATTCCATCTGATTTAACTCTACAGATAATTACTGTTTCAGGTGTAAATATCAAGTAAATCCTCTTATCTTTAATTTTCTGGAATGTTGGCTGAGGAGCTAAAACTTTTTTTTTTTTTTTTTTTTTTTTGCACTGCACTGCTTTCATTTTCCCTAAGAACAACTGCATTTCACATGTCTAGTTATTCGTTTGTATCACCATTGTTGGACAAATAATAAAATTTTCTGTAACATAATCTTTTAAATCTAATACAGACACTTTGACATGAGCATCTCTCCATCTACTTTGTATACTGTTTTAATTATTGATATCCTCATCATCTGCTGTTCCAAACACAGTTTTTAACAGGAGGTCTACATCTAACCAACCTCATTTTTACATCTTACCATTCATGGTATGATATCTGTTAACTATTGCAACTGAGTCCTCCATAGCTCATATGAGAGTCTTAATTCCTGACAGAAAAGGAAATAGGTGAATCTACTCCCTCCTGTACACAAATAAATAAAAGACAGAACATGATAAGTAAAGTAAATTAAGACTAACATAAGTAACTAATTCCATTTGTCCTTTTTACATGAATTTTTTTCTATTTCCTGGACCTAAGTGCATAAGGTGCGTTTTTATAATGTTTCTTTTTTTCCTTGGCAGTTCTCCTTTTTCCGTAACGGTTGAAGGAATCTGTGTCATCTCTAAACGGTTTGACTATATTTACGTGGACTACAGAAGCTCTAATTGGCAACATAATATTAGATTGACTAGCGAAATCACTTTGATAACTTGGTGAGGTCCATGATATTTTGTTAAAAAATATTTCGTTTTGCCCCTTGTGGTATATGGATAAACTAGTAATACTCACTTTCCTATTCTGTATTTTGGCATTCTACTCGTCCATTGCCCAGTATGTTCTTGCTTCTCTAAAGCTTTTGTGTAGGCACCTCACCTTTATCAAATTTCTCTCAGTTTCTTCCCAAAATTTTTCGCTAGTTCGCCCTGTGGACCCAATTTAGGTTGAACTAGTCGATGGTACTTTTTGCTCATAAATTACTTAGTACTGTAAGAGGCCAGTTCTGATATGAACTTTTGCTTTATATGCACTGACAACAAAACCCAAATATACACCTCAATCTGAATGGTGGGCATTTACGTAATGGCTTAACATTTTGGATAAAGTTATTAGTTTGGATACAAAGTTCATTCCCTGGTACACAAAAATGGTTGCTGGTATGCCAAATTTCAGTAACCAGTTGTTTACCATTGCCTGTGCTACCATACTCCCCTTCCAATCTGGGATGGCTATCATAACTAAATATCGTGAAGAATAATCTAATATGGTAAGGATATACTTATTACCGGCTTGAATTCTATCAAAAGGTCAAAAGGTCCTAAAACATCCAATACTAGCATAGAAAATAGTTTTCCAAATTCTGGTAGTCTCCATAACCGAATTTCTGATGGCTCCAAACTGCTGTTTGTGCACAGGGGATGCAATATCTTATCGACTGCTCTGCATCACTGTGGTGCATTGTCCATCAAATTCTTTTAGCTGCAGGTCTAGCAGCTGTTCTTTTCCCTTCATGTTCTGATAAGACATCATTTCATGCTTGACATAATATTTCCCTTCTCAACCCTGCAAAAACTAAAATAGGAGGTCCACACTTTGTAGATCTGCATAGCAAGCCTTCTTTCGATTGAAACTGAGGTTGTATTCAAAAAAATTGACACTCAAAGTCAGCTTACTTTACCTTTATCAAATGCCTGGCTTCCACTTACTACCTATAAAACTGCTATCTTTCTGCTTCGGGCACCATCATTCATATGTCTGACTCCTGATTTATGAATTACTTCACAACTAAACTAACTTAATTTTAACACCTATCTACTTTATAGACTTGATGGATGTTTCAGCCCTAATAATAATTTTAAAGATGCATGGTCTTTAATCACTTTGAATTTCCAACCAATTGCAATGAAAATAAGAGGTTCTGTAAATAACTGCTAACATTTCTTTTTCAGTTGTCTACTAATTAGTCTCAGTCTCATTCAACTGTCTGCAGGCACATGCTGTCAGATGTTCTTTCCCATCAAGATTCTGACTTAAAATGCAACCCAAAGCATTGCTGGAGGTATCATAAGAAAGTATGAATTCCTGTTCAGAGTCAGGGATGACACTATGTTATCATCCAAAAACCAACACCTTTTCGTAGCAACTTAGTTAATGCCTGTGTAATTTCAATGAATCCCTTCATGAACTTATGATAATAATTGCATAATCCAATAAACAAATGTAACTGTTTAGTAGCTTGTAACATCAGAAGACCACGTGCAGTAGAAGTAAGTTGAGAATCCTTTCTTGTTCCATCTTGACTGATAATGTGCCCAAGATAACTTACTGGTGTCTTAGCAGTGAAAGAGATAAGAGTTCAGTAAGGTTTCGAGATTACAGCTGGATCATATTGACGTCTTGCCACAACATTTCGGCTGACAACCATCCAGCCATATTCAGGTTAGTGTCCGGCACTGGAGACTGCAAGGTCCCAGCATTGGCTTTATAGAAAAAATTGGCGCAGAAGCGTATGCGCATTGGCGGCCGTGAGAGGAGCGTCCTCTACCGAAATCCGCGCCCACTGCAAATACTGTGCTTCCTGTGGTGTGCAGCCGCATGCATAAAGATGAAACCTACATGTTCGCCCTGTTGGGCATACCGACGTAACTGTTACTAAAAATATGAGTTTTTCAGATTCAATAGTTGCTGCATGGAATACCTCAGATCAGTCAGTACAAATAGCTACATTAATACGAGTATGACGCTCACAGCACTAGCAGAAGTAATGTCCACCATAAGATACATAATATCAAAACATCCTAGTAGCTGTTGAATAAACAGTGTGCCTCTGAGTTTACTGACATATTAAGTTATTTATGTAACATTTCCTGAACAATTGAAATATGCTAAAGTTAATTCTTTGTATAAGAAGGGAGATAAGGAAATAAAGTTAAACTTCTATCCAATTACATTTTTGCCCACATTTTCAAAAATTTTACAAAAGAGAACATACAGTGGTCTTCTTAACCATCTGACCCAAAATAATATATTATCCAAGTCACAATTCGGATTTCTAAAGGGTTCCAATCCTGAGAAGGCTATTTACACATACAGTAAGAATGCACTTAATTCATTAGACAATAAATTTCATGCTACTGGTATATTCTGTGATCTGTCAAAGGCATTTAAATGTGTAGATCACTATATCTTTTGAAGTAATTTAGAATATTGTGTTGTAACAGGAAATGCTGCAGAATGGTTCAAATCCTATATCTCTGACAGAAAACAAAGGGCGTCAATAGGAAAGACATGTGTATTAAGCTATTAGCCATCATTCAACTGGGAACCGATAACATGTGGTGTTCCCCAAGGTTCCATGTTAGGTCCCTTACTTTTTCTTATGTATATCAATGACCTTTCATAAGTAACACTGACAGATACCAAGTTTCTTTTGTTTGCAGATGAGACAAACATTGCCATAAATAAATTCAAGTATAGCCTTAGAAAGTTGGGCTAATGAAATTTTCCTAGCCAATTCTCTGTCACTAAACCTTGAAAAACACATCATATGCAGTTCAGAACTTGTAAAAGGTTTCCTGCCAGTGTATACTTAACATATGATGACAAATAGAAAAAATTGAGAGTGTTATATTCTTAGGATTACAGCTTGATGATAAAATTAACTGAAAGCAGCTGAAGCACCTGAACAAATCTGTACTTGCCAAGTGAAAGTTATTAGTCATTGGTGATATAAAAATAAAAGAACTAGCATACTACACTTACTTTCGTTCCATTATGTTATACAGTATTATTTTGTGGGGTAACTGATCAAGCTAAGATGGAGATTTCTGAGCCCAAAAAAGCGCAATACGAATTATTTGTGGTGTGAATTCAAGAATGTCCTGCAGATGGCTGTTTAATGAACTGGCCATACTAACTACTGCTTCCCAATGTATTTATTCCTTAATGAAATTTGTCATTAAAGTATATCTTCTTCTCAAACCAACAGCTCAGTTCATGGAATCAGTACTAGAAATAAAAACACGTTCCACAAAGATTTGAAATCACTTACATTACTTCAGAAAGGTGTCCACTACTGAGCAATACACTTTTCGATAACAAGCCAGCAGTGATAAAAGCTTAACTAATAAAAAAGTTCAGTTTGAGAAGAGTTTAAAGGATTTAGTGGTAGCCAACTACTTCTACTCCACTGATGAATTTCTTAGCAGATCCGATTGATGAGTGTATGTTATTAATCATACCACTTAATGTGAATATAGAGCATAAGCTATCTTCTGTACAAATGTTGTGCAGTAATTCGATAACTGTAAAGAAATGGTATGAAATATACTTTATTCTATTTGCCTATTTGATGACGTGTGGCTACAGTAGTCTACAAATTATTATATTCACTAAATTGTATTGAACATTTAAAATTTAGTGACAAGTTTTACATCCTTTTAGATGTAAATAAATATCCTTAAGATTTTATTTTATTTTTGACCTATTCCACATCCACAAGGACAATTTCATTTAGATCTGTGGAAGGTACATTAGCAAATCTGTTTTTATTTTGTAAATATTTTTTCTGTATTCTTGTTTTCTAACAAGTACCACATTGCAGACGATCTCTTCACTATGAATCAATTGGAACGAAAAGGACATGTAATCTAATCTAATCAAAGCTACTGTGACAACCATGAGATTGGCCAATCAACTAAGTGCAGTGCTAAGTGTTGTGTTAAATGCTATCTCCCTCAGTTCGCTTTTGTATGTTGTCTTGTAACGGTTTGTTACTATCAACCTACTCAATGTGTATAAATCTTCAATAAATCGTTATTATGATTTACCATATATCATTTCCTCATTTGTACTTAGGGTACCAGTACTACCAGTACTACTTTCAGCATATAGATTTCGGTTAAAGTCACCTAGTAATATGATTGATTTTTTTTTACAATTTTGACAAGACTGCTTTACTCTTTGTCCCTGATTCCTACAGGTGCACTGTAAATTTATAATAAGACAACCGATTTCTATTTATTAGCAATTTTAAATAACACAATTCAAACTGTTGCTCAATACTGCTTAAGTCTAGGGCTGTAAATACCACATTATTTCTAGTTGTTGTTGTTGTTGTTGTGGTCTTCAGTCCTGAGACTGGTTTGATGGAGCTCTCCATGCTACTCTATCCTGTGAGAGCTTTTTCATCTCCCAGTACCTACTGCAACATACATCCTTCTGAATTTGCTTAGCGTATTCACCTCTTGGTCTCCCTCTACGATTTTTACCCTCCACGCTGCCCGCCAATACTAAATAAGTGATCCCTTGATGCCTCAACACATGTCCTACCAACCGATCTCTTCTTCTAGTCAAGTTGTGCCACAAACGTCTCTTGTCCCCAATCCTATTCAATACTTCCTCATTAGTTATGTGATCTACCCATCTAATCTTCAGCATTCTTCTGTAGCACCACATTTCAAAAGCTTCTATTCTCTTCTTGTCCAAACTATTTATCGTCCATGTTTCACTTCCATGTATGGCTACACTCCATACAAATACTTTCAGAAATGACTTCCTGACACTTAAATCTATACTTGATGTTAACAAATTTCTCTTCTTCAGAAACGCTTTCCTTGCCATTGCCAGTCTACATTTTATATCCTCTCTACTTCGACCATCATCAGTTATTTTGCTCCCCAAATAGCAAAATTCCTTTACTGCTTGCTCAATATACAGATTGAATAACATTGGGGAGAGGCTACAACCCTGTCTTACACCCTTCCCAACCACTGCTTCCCTTTCATGTCCCTCGACTCTTATAACTGCCATCTGGTTTCTGTACAAATTGTAAATAGCCTTTCGCTCCTTGTATTTTACCCCTGCCACCTTTGGAATTTGAAAGATAGTATTCCAGTCAACATTGTCAAAAGCTTTCTCTAAGTCTACAAATGCTAGAAACGTAGGTTTGCCTTTCCTTAATCTTTCTTCTAAGATAAGTCGTAAGGTCAGTATTGCCTCACGTGTTCCAGTATTTCTACGGAATCCAAACTGATCTTCCCCGAGGTCGGCTTCTACTAGTTTTTCCATTCGTCTGTAAAGAATTCGTGTTAGTACTTTGCAGATGTGGCTTATTAAACTGATTGTTCGGTAATTTTCATATCTGTCAACACCTGCTTTCTTTGGGATTGGAATTATTATATTCTTCTTGAAGTCTAAGGGTATTTCACCTGTTTCATACATCTTGCTCACCAGATGTTAGAGTTTTGTCAGGACTGGCTCTCCCAAGGCTGTCAGTAGTTCCAATGGAATGTTGTCTACTCCGGGGGCCTTGTTTCGACTCAGGTCTTTCAGTGCTCTGTCAAACTCTTCACGCAGTATCGTATCTCCCATTTCATCCTCATCTACATCCTCTTCCATTTCCATAATATTGTCCTCAAGTGCATCGCCCTTGTATAGACCCTCTATATACTCCTTCCACCTTTCTGCTTTCCCTTCTTTGCTTAGAACTGGGTTTCCATCTGAGCTCTTGATGTTCATACAAGTGGTTCTCTTCTCTCCAAAGGTCTCTTTAATTTTCCTGTAGGCAGTATCTATCTTACCCCTAGTGAGATAAGCCTCTACATCCTTACATTTGACCTCTAGCCATCCCTGCTTAGCCATTTTGCACTTCCTGCCGATCTCATTTTTGAGACGTTTGTATTCCTTTTTGCCTGCTTCATTTACTGCATTTTTATATTTTCTCCTTTCATCAATTAAATTCAATATTTCTTCTGTTACCCAAGGATTTCTACTAGCCCTCGTCTTTTTACCTACTTGATCCTCTGCTACCTTCACTACTTCATCCCTCAAAGCTACCCATTCTTCTTCTACTGTATTTCTTTCCCCCATTCCTGTCAATTGTCCCCTTATGCTCTCCATGAAACTCTGTACAACCTCTGTTTCTTTCAGTTTATCCAGGTCCCATCTCCTTAAATTCCCACCTTTTTGCAGTTTCTTCAGTTTTAGTCTACAGGTCATAACCAATAGATTGTGGTCAGAGTCCACATCTGCCCCTGGAAATGTCTTACAATTTAAAACCTGGTTCCTAAATCTCTGTCTTACCATTATATAATCTATCTGATACCTTTTAGTATCTCCAGGGTTCTTCCATGTATACAACCTTCTATCATGATTCTTAAACCAAGTGTTAGCTATGATTAAGTTGTGCTCTGTGCAAAATTCTACCAGGCGGCTTCCTCTTTCATTTCTTAGCGCCAATCCATATTCACCTACTACGTTTCCTTCTCTCCCTTTTCCTACACTCGAATTCCAGTCACCCATGACTATTAAATTTTCGTCTCCCTTCACTATCTGAAAAATTTCTTTTATTTCATCATACATTTCTTCAATTTCTTCGTCATCTGCAGAGCTAGTGGGCATATAAACTTGTACTACTGTAGTAGGTGTGGGCTTCGTATCTATCTTGGCCACAATAATGCGTTCACTATGCTGTTTGTAGTAGCTTACCCACATCCCTATTTTCCTATTAATTATTTAACCTACTCCTGCATTACCCCTATTTGACTTTGTGTTTATAACCCTGTAGTCACCTGACCAGAAGTCTTGTTCCTCCTGCCACCGAACTTCACTAATTCCCACTATATCTAACTTTAACCTATCCATTTCCCTTTTTAAATTTTCTAACCTACCTGCCCGATTAAGGGATCTGACATTTCACGCTCCGATCCGTAGAACGCCAGTTTTCTTTCTCCTGATAACGACATCCTCTTGAGCAGTCCCCGTCCGGAGATCTGAATGGGGGACTATTTTACCTCCGGAATATTTTACCCAAGAGCACGCCATCGTCATTTAGTCATACAGTAAAGCTGCATGCTCTCGGGAAAAATTACGGCCGTAGTTTCCCCTTGCTTTCAGCCGTTCGCAGTACCAGCACAGCAAGGCCGTTTTGGTTATTGTTACAAGGCCAGATCAATCAATCATCCAGATTGTTGCCCTTGCAACTACTGAAAAGGCTGCTGCCCCTCTTCAGGAACCACACGTTTGTCTGGCCTTTCAACAGATACCCCTCCGTTGTGGTTGTACCTATGGTACGGCTATCTGTATCGATGAGGCACACAAGCCTCCCCACCGACGGCAAGGTCCATGGTTCATGGGGTGGGGGGGGGGGAAACGTATGCAAACAAATAAAAGCTCGTGTGTCAGTCCCAAGCGGCAAAGATATAAAAACATCAGAAGCACAAATAATATAGTGTCCTCCTACACACAGGCATCACACGATAATCAGCACAACAGCCATATTACATAATATTGTACTATCTGACATTCATGGAAGCGAAGTAGCATTAATTAGAAAAATTAGAGAATCGCATTTTAGTGTGTAAGGTGTCACCAAATCCAGCACTCCTCTCAAGGAAGTACTGAAAGAATGTGGCAAGATATTAAAGTATGGTAGTGGCTGTGTGATAATTGAAGGTGCAAACGATGTTTATAGGAATGACAGCAAATGTGTAGGAATGCTCTTAGGGAAGCTTTGCAAGTAACATTTGAAGTGAATTACTTCATTGTTAGTATACCTCACAGACATAATATCATGAAAAATTCATGTCTTAGTCTTGGAATAAAGTCCAAAAACAAAAGCCTTGAAAAGTTCTGCAGTGATTTTTGCATATGCAACAATTCTTTGTGCAGACAGTTCTGTAAGAGACCACTTAACCAGGAATTGTCTCTACAGGAACAATAATAACATAGAAGCAACGACAATTGAAATCTGACGTTCATTAAATCATATATTGATGCGATTATTGAAGCAATTCATCTGTGAAATCCCCAGTCACTGGCACCCAGTACAGCAAAGATCATGCCATATATATCAGAAGTCAGACCAACTGCAGCAGAATCCAGGTCATCTACAAAGACGCCTGTGCACCTAGAGAAGAGGCCATTTCACCTTTAGCAGAAGCCAGGTTATCTCCAACAGAGGCATAACACTGGAAGCAATGGATCCTGCACTGTCAGCAGAAGACCCTACACCAGCAGCAAAAGAGGAGTAGTATAGGAAGCTACACTGTTAGCAGAAGACCCTACGATGGTAGCAGAAGTCCTGACACCAGCAATAGTAGAATAAGACCTTTCGCTGGCAGCAGAAGTTCCATCGTCACAAGTAGCAGTTGCAGTGTGCATTACAGATACGACACAACGGAATCTATTTATAACTGTTACCAGTCTATGTGCTAGAGATTTTCATATTTTAAGCTATAGCTATAGCTTATCAAGAGTTTGAGAAATATAGATTTTGAACTTGGCCGGTCGGTGTGGCCGAGTTGTTCTAGACTGCTACGGTCACAGGTTCGAATCCTGCCTCGGGCATGGATGTGTGTGATGTCCTTAGGTTAGTTAGGTTTAAGTAGTTCTAAGTTGATCTAGGGCTGGTTCAGCCAGGTAGTTCGATAGAAAGGATATCAAAAGTGGAGCAGTTTGCATTTTTATCAAATCCTTTGTTCAAAATAAAAGGAAGTGTGAGAACGAAGCAATGAGAATCTAAAAGTATTTTGAAGCTGCTGTGATTCAGTTGCATGGGGAACTGGGTAAAATAATAATTGCAGTAGCATGTAGATCACCTAGTAGGGATGCAGACACTTTCGTTAATAAGTTAACATTCTTGTGAGACAATATGTTTACTGAAATAGTCATTATAATTGTCTGTGGGGACTTCAGTGTAAACCTTTTGACTGAATATTGATGAAAAGAGGTATTTCTTAATGTACGGTCCAGCTTCAACGAGTGGAACATCTTAAAGAAAACATATTTTCAAATTGTATACTGCAGAGATAGAAATTATTAATACTGATTTAGGGATATCTGATCATAATCCCACCATCCTCACTATTCCAGTTACTCTTGTTAAAGAAAGGGATGTATTTTCTTTATTTCTGGAGTCACCAGTCTTCTGACTGGTCTGATGTGGCATGCTACGAATTCCTCTTCATCTTAGAACAGAACTTCACCCCCCCCCCCAAATCCTTAATTATTTGTTGGATGTGTTCCAACCTCTGTCTTCCCCTACAGTTTTTACCCTCTACAGGTCCCTCTAGTACCATGAAAGCCTGTCCCTGACATCTTAACATGTGTCCCACCATCCTAACCCTTCTTCTTGTCAATGTTTGCCACATGTTCCTTTCTTCACCAAATCTGTGCGAATCTCCTCATTCCTTACCTAATCAGTCCACCTAATTTTCAGCATCCTTCTATAGCACCACACCTCATACACTTTGATGCTCTTCTTTTCTGGTTTTCTCACAGTCCATGACTCATTACCATATAATGCTGCACTCCAGATGTATGTTCTCAGAAATCTCTTCCTCAACATCTTTTTTTATAACAGAAATTTCTCTGCAGAAAATTGTGTAAGTTTAGAAATAGTGTAAGTAATGACTCCTGATTAGAAGTTCTTTCACAATCATGCTCTAACAACGCTTATAATTCTCTCTATTCAGTATTTACGACTCATTTTGAAATGTGTTTTTTGAAGGAATTGACCATAGTCCATTCATGTGTGACCAGTAAGTCAAGCACGTACACTAAGATTTTCTGTAGTACTCTAAGAAGGCTCAGTTCTGAAATGAAAAGATCTACAGAGATCCATTCTGTAGAATATGTATAGACTTATGAGAAAATATATCAATGGGTACCTGCACAGGAAAAACATAATAAGACTGCAGCAATAAGTCAAAATCTGTATGAGGAATTGTGAAAACTGAAACAGGGGACAGTCATGAACTCACACTTATGAATGCTGATGACAACAAGACCTGCTAATTTATGTAAAGACCTGCTAAATTATGTAAATGATTACTTTATAAATTTCACAAACCAGTGTAAGCTTAAGTATTGTACATGTGCATATAGCATGAGTATGCTTCCAATTAGTGAAATCAATGATATAAAGGTAAGCAAAAACCTCAAAAATAAAATATCAGCAGGTGCAGTTGAAGTACCAGTGTCACTTATAATCTGTACAGATTTACAAACTGCAAAGCTCGAACCAATTATTCAAAATAACGGTCACAATCGCATTATTTATTTTGCTGCCAACTGGTTTCAACCCGCAATGGGGTCATCTTCAGTGCAATTTACACCATTTGGTGATCATATTCTTAAGTCCATGCATTCATGGTTCAATTCCAACAGGCTGACTCTTAATGTGAACAAAACAAGTTACATTCAACTAGGAAAAAGTGGTGGTGTACAAAATCTTCAATGTATTTTGATCGAGTCTTAAATAGCAAAAAGCCATGTAACAAAACTCTCCCAGAGACTCAGTTAGGCAGGTTTTGGTCTGAGAATCGTTTCAAAAGTATGCTCCTCAGAATGTGCACAATGGGTTTGTTTGGTTACTTCTAATCCCTTGTAGCTTAAGAAATAGTTTCTTGGGGTAAAACTTATAGTCAATTAAATGAAAACTTTACATTACCAGTACACAAAACGTCTATTCAAATCTTGACATATAACTTTACAAGGGCATACTGCAAACCTCTACTTAAAAAGCTGTGTATGCTTAAACTAACCTCCCTGTACATAGGCAATGTTGATGACTAGAGCTTAATTTCGAGAACTGCAATTTAATAGCAATAACCATAGTAATAACACCCAAACTCCCGCCATGTGGCTCCCTCCATGTAAAGTGAGAAGGAACGACTTGCATACAAAGATATATGAGCCACATTGACAATATAAGTTATAATATACTGCAAAGAAACATAAAGAGAATGGAGAAGGAAACAGCCTTCAGAGCAGAGTTAAAAACATTTTTGTTGAGAAATGTTTCTATGATGTATGTGATTCTGTTCGCTTACAGAAATACTAGGCTATCGTTTATTGTTTAGTACATTCTAATCTGTTCACAGATGTACTATCTATACCTGTGAGTCTCTTCATAAATGATGTTTCTGCTGGTGGTGTCCTGTTTTCTCTGTTTCAGATGTATTTTAATACATCATCTCACTGAAAGAAATCAGTTGCAGAGATACTTATGATGCATATAATGTTAGCAGGTGCTGGGAGTAATATTTTCAGAAGTGTACTGCTATGTGTTCGTTTGCTTATATTTTTCAGAAGTGTAATACAACGAAGTTGCATGTTTCAATAGAATAATAATTTTGTGTGGCTCAATGGCCTGGTGAAAGCCTTTCAATTGGATACTGTTTGGCAACTTGTGTGTCCCTAAGCTATACTACTGGCATAAGGGGACACAGTTTAATATGGAATCCAAATCACTTGTGATTACACTGATTACATGTCTTGTGCATAATTTAAGCTACTTATGGACAAGGTACATGTGGTTTTCTTTCGAAATCATATACCGAGTGAGGTGGCTAAGGCTGTGTTAATGCACTGGACTCGCATTCAGGAGAAGCAGGGTTCAAGCACCCAACCAGCCTTCTTTATTTGGGTTGTCCATTTGTCCATGGTTTCCCCAAGTCGTTGAAGTGGTTCCATTGAAAAGGCCATGCCAACTTCCTGCTCCATCCTCGCCTGATCTGATCCTGGGTTGTATTTGTTTAATATATGTATATATTATTTATATACCTGTGCCAAATGGTCAAGGGAGAAATAAATAAAGAAAAATAATAAATGCAGATGTGCTGCCCAGATGAGTTACACTATGAAAACTGTAACTACAAACTTACCTTTGAAAAATAATGGAAAAAGTTTATTAAAGAAAAATTCCCTCAAATCATAAATTTAGCGCCAGTACTCACCCATGCCGAAGGCCAGTTGGGTACCCATCCATATGCACAATAGCTAAATTGTAAGCTGCATGAGGATGCTCTTGTGCAACAGCTTCTTTCAGCCAATGTATCGCTAACGTAACATTTCTACGAACGCCGCTTCCTGTTTTGGAGGAAGTATTTGTTCATTATAAGCTAAAAGGTTCAATATTTCTCAAATAAGTAATGTGAAATTTGTGTACCAGTCAAATATTTCTGTGCTAAAACGCTCTGTGCTTCTGCATATCCAGTATAAGCGAAAAATCTTGCAACATAGAAATGTGCAGTCTCAGTGTGATAGTACTCGAAATAAACAGCTGCGCCTGTAACAACAATGGCTAAAATCTGGAGAGAAGAAATTTGAATGTTATCAGGCCAATCTTAGATCCTTTCGTTCAGTATTCGTCGAAAAAGATTAGACGTACATGTATGGTAACTATAAGAGGCGAATCAGCTTGCGAGTCATAAGGTTCCTCCTGCTGCATCGTTATTTTACCGAGTTTTCCCTAGTACCTTCATGAATATCTCGGGTTCACAATTAGCCTACAATAGTTAAGAAACATCATTACTATAAACCACCTAAAATTAAACAAGTTAATTAAAGTGCAAAGGAATAGTATAAGCTTTCGGCGCCGAGGCCTAATTCTATTGTTGGTCGAGGCAAGAAAACAGCTGAAAACGGGAGCTCACAAAGTTTGTGCAGTGAGCTGTCAAGTAACTCCTTTGCTCGATTCTCTTGATCACTGGTGTTGTCTCAGCCTAACCAAAGATATTATGTGAATTTGAAAACCAGTGGGAAAGACCGGCGATTTGTAAACAACGAAAGAAAATGCCTGTCTTCTACAGCATTAATAAATGAAATTGAAGTCCTGTGCTAAAGTTGCATTATAGGTAGGAAATCTTCCACGTCTAAAGCGCAAATTTCCAGAAAATGATTGTGTATTGGGATTGATAGTGCAAGTACAAACAGGGTATTAGTAGTAGTTGCGTTGCAGTACAAGTAATTAGTATATATCCGAATTTAGCAACAGTTTTGCACCTGTATGTACACATAGGGAAACAAGATTCGAATATAGCCCTTGGAGATGTTAACACACAGCAGAAAAATTTCAATAAGTAGGCCCTGTGCTAAAATGTGTTTTAAGATTTCATGATTCAAAATATGATACCCAAATTTTTCGCATTACACTCGCCCCACGTGATTAACTGTGGCTCTTTCCAGTCTCCTTGTAATTTGGATGACTGCTTTCGTGCTGATAACTCCATGCAACCCAATGTACAACTGTGATTCAGATGATGGTATCAAATGAAAAATACCACAGATGGGGAAAAAAATTATTATTATACAGGATCAGATGATGTGACATTCCTTCTCCCCACCTCAAACCCCATCTTCACACCTATGTTCACCAAGCCTCCATTTTCTCAAGTTAACATTGGAGAAAATATCATCATAGTATAGATATTCTCGTTTCATTATAGTTCATACTGCAGGTTTGATTTCATAACTTGAAAACCAATACCTTGAGGATATGTGGTATACTTTACTATAGTGGGCATTCAAGCTATTATCAATTTAATCAGTTGGCACAATTCCAATGCAGTTAACAGGTGCATCTGTCACAGTTATTTTAGTCTGCATTACTCATTGATAGTTTAAAATTGTGGAAGCTACCGGTAGTTTGTAATGAAATTTCACTTATGGCGGCTTTTACAGAGCTGTTTTGTAAAACATTGACACAGTTGTAACCATAAATATTTTTTCTACTACTAACAAGGGTCTAAGAATGTCAGGAAGTACTGAGGTCAAAGAAATATGTGAGAAAGGAGATGATGTTGAAGAAAAGGACAAATGTACTATAGTGAGAGGAAATGTTGGCCTAACTGAGGATATTCCAGAAAAGGCTAAAAGTGCTGTCTTAGTAGAAAGTGCCCCACTGCCCGAAGGGACACCGATAGTTCAGGGTAATGTATTTATTCACTAATACAAGTCTTGTCAAAAATAAATTTGTAATTAGCAGTAGACATAATTACCTTATTTAAAAATACCTGATTTTCTGTTAGCTATATAACTTGGTTGTGGTACTTTGATCAAAAACAGTAGTAGTAATTATTATAATAATAATTAGAATAAACACAGGTGCGTAAGATAGTACTTCACTAGGCACTAATCTCGCTTTAAAATCAACCAATGGAGTAAAATATTAATCCAAATTACGGTGTCACACGGCATTTTACACAAACTTGTATCTGCAAAAGGAATCAGTTTAATATTTAGGAAATGTCATATATGCAAAGGATTAGTGCTCAATTCTTCTTATTGCTTACCCCGCATTAGACCATTTGTACCAGATAACATCAAAACAATAGTGAAGCATCACAGGCAAAACAGTAAAACCTAAATGTAAAATAAAGGTAATATTTCATTGCGAGTGACAGTAATGTATTATTTCCAATAAGCAATTTTGAATATAAGTCAAAATTTGCAGACAAAATTGATCCTTGATGACATTCTTGAAGGTAAACAAAATGATCAGGTAGTAAACTGCTATTGTTTTCATCTGAAGTCAGTTGCTCTTTGTAGCTGAAAGCTGGCAACAATGCTGCCAGCTATCAGTGATCTCTTTTTCACTGACTCCACAGCAGTATTATTTCTGTTGATGTAATCTAGCAAGAGAGATGTGCCTGGAAAATTCCAAAACATTGGGTGGTGGGTGGAGATTAACTGAAATGTTCACTATTCTTCACCAACCCTCAACCAGTCACTTTCTGACTTAATCTAGACCTTGGGCTATATTACAGATCTGTCTTTCACTGCAACGTGTATTTCAAAAACTAATATAGATGCAAAATAATTATTGTCATTTTTCTGTTCTCTTTCTGTTTGTGCGCATTTGTTGTTGAACACCACACCATTGTTACATTATGGGACAAAGGTGACATGCAGCATTGGAAGGTTGAAGTTTCATGTTGTCCCCTTTTCATCACTGTTCACTTACTTTAATCTTGTCGTTTTTATGTGGCAGTTTGTATGAATTAATAAGTAGCAAGGATAACATTGAAGACAAATAGGGGTAACTAAGATCATAAAAACGATTAATTCGAATATTCGTTGCTCCAAACAAAAATGTGGATAGTTGACGATTTCTACTGATTGATGAGAAATACTCAGTCTCTTGTGTGACTCGGTATTTTTGTCTTAAATGAGTTAACAAGAATTTTAAGGGACAGAATTTGAACAGAAATTGTGCACAAGATTCAAAATTTTAAAAAGCATGTATGTGGAGACAAATAAGTTTAAACACCAAAACCTGTTTTCTGAGTTATCATTCCTTTTTATACCATACTAAGTGTAATACTTTCAGTTTTTCAATATTTTGATGAAACATCTGTGTGTTCTTTCTTTTATTTAATTTGTGTCTAAATAAATTCTGTGGTTTGTTTCCAATTGATGTTAAGGGATTACATAATTAATCATTTAAACTTAAGGGAACACACAATATAAAAGGAGCATAGTTTTTAAATTTGCAGTTGTCCACTTATAAAAAGCATAATTTTGAACCTATGACATTCTGATATGTTTTTCAGGAAATGCTTGATTTTGTAGATGAATAATTGGAATGTGAGAAAGCTTAGGAGGAGAAGAAACATTACTCAGCAAACTTAACATTCTGTTAAGCACACCACCCCACTCTGGATTCATACCCTGCTCTCTTGGAATGTTGTACTATAATTACAGAAATTCCACTTGAGTTACTATTGAAACTGGAAGGAGAAATCTATATTAATCTTTCTTTTATGTGCAAATTTTGACTTTGTTATTTTTGCATATAAATGAAAATCTGCTAATTTGTTTCAGGATATGATTTTAACAAAGGAGTTAATTATCATGCCCTGCTGGAGACATTCCGATTTAGTGGATTTCAAGCCACTAATTTTGGTTTAGCGGTAGAGGAAATAAAGAGAATGGTAAGATTTTGGAAAACAGTTAATTAAAATAAAGTTGTATGCTATATATTTACACTACCTTACTATTGAAATTTTCATAGATAACTTGTCGGAGGCAGCTACTTTCTGAAGAATTGCAGGACAAATTGGAAGAAGATGAATTCATAAAAAGGAAAACTAATTGCACAATTTTTTTTGGCTACACATCAAACATGATATCTGCTGGTGTTCGGGACACTATTCGCTTTCTGGTCCAGCATAATTTGGTAAGATAACATAATTAACATTGTATACAATTACATGGGTATTTCCTTTAGGTATCTTTGGTACTACTATCAGTTATCTCTCTAGTCTCCATACGTTACGCTTTGTTCTACATATTTCACATGTAAGTTGTCTATATTGAAAAATTATTATTATTTTCTTCATTTATGTGTCATATGAAGATGATGCTAGTTGTGGTGACAATGATGCTGGCAATGGTGGTAATTGTATTTACAAGTGCATAGGACAGGAATTTGGAACAAGTGATATTAATCTGGTCCTGGCAGAGCTATGTGTGGTGCTCATTGACATGGAGGAATTGACCTGGGGGATAGAGGTAGAACAGAGGAATAATGTGGAAAGGGGGATGTACGTGTCAGATGTGTGAGGTGGGGATAGGTGTAACTGTTGCCAGGAGAACTGCAGGGTCAGAGGGTGTGAGGCAAGGCTAATTCCCATATGTGTAATTCATTGAAGCTATTACGGGGTGGGAGGAGGAGGGGCAGCCACGTGGCAGGATTTGTGAAGCAGCCGTTAGAGAGAAGCGTGCTGTACTCAGTACGTGTTCTCCCATTGGGTGACTGACACAGCTCTTGGCCACAGTTTGATAGTAGCAGTTCATTGGATGGACAGGTGACTGATGGTCATATTTTACTCATATTCTATACTGGACAATATATTGTATCTCATTATTATAGTTAATTGTTTTTTCACTGATAAGAATATTTAGGTGTAGCCAAGGCAGGCTTTTTTTATTATTTTTTTTACACACTTTAACAGGGTTCAGAAACCTGATTTCCAGTTCCTGTTTTTTTTCCCCCTCCCCAATCACAAGCTTACCTGCCATATTGTCCAGTTGATATTGACATTAACCATTAATCAGCATGACGGGGTGCAGTGGTATGTTCAACATCGTGGTTGGAATTGGGCCAAAACTATGTACTTGGATTAAACTTAATTAACACATGATTCTCTGTACCAACATGTGGGGAAAAAACAAGGAAAGTCTTGCCTTACCAGAAACATATTGGAATATGTCATTTACTGGATGTGGAGTGATGTTCTCGGTGTCACTGTAGTCAGTGCTACAACACTTCTGCATATCTTCACAGCAGTTTTTCCAGCCTAAATGTTTTTTACTGAAATAGCAAATTGATGTGTGTCACTTTTTGATGGTGCAGTAAGTCATGTGATAGAGAACAATGCCAATCCACATAAATCTATCCACATTGCTGAAACACAAGAGTGTGGACATCATGCAAATTACGTGAACAGCCTGTTTGCCAACCCTGATTCACAAATAGCATGCAAAGAACATATTCAGGTGTGCCCCAAAAGATGATGTAACCAGCACAGAAGCCTCAAAATCTGTTTAAGATTTGGAACTACACAGTTTTTGAACAGTCTCAAGGAAACTATCCCAAACAGCTGTGGACTGTGTGCCCTGTCCATTATAAACAGAAACCTTACTGACTTGTAGAAATTTAATGTGACATTGTATAGTGCCATTCCCAGAATACTCTTCTGTTCCTCACTTCTCTTTATTTTGTGTCTTCTTCAGAGAGTAATTCCTAGTAAATACTTAAAATAAATTGACCACAAATTATAGATACACCATTTGATATTTTAAATTGTCCAAATGGGTGCAATTTAGCATACTGGAGACCAACCTATGCCTACATTGATACTCTGCAAACCCCTGTGAAGTGCAGAAAGTACTTACCATTGTACCATGTAATTAGGGTTTCTATATGCATATGAGAATGACTGCAGACCACTCTTATAGGAACAGCAAAGCTAATATTAGACTAATTACAGTGCACACAGAGGCATTTAAGCAATCATTCCTCCTTCCACACATTGTGAATGGAATGGGAAGAAACTCTAATATGAGATACAATGAGAAGTACCCTCTGTCATGAAATTCAAATTGGTTTGCAGAGTATACATCTATATGTAAAATACTGGTTTCTGAAACTTTGTATGTGGGTCTTTGTGCGATAGGTGGCATCTATTTGCAGGTGACAATCAGTTCAGGTTTTACAGCATGCACCCGCACATTCCCATAGGTCAAGCAGTCCTCTCACCATCTATGCTGCCCTTGTTAATATATGTTTAATGTCCCCTGCTAGTCCTGTTTGGTATGGGTCCAACAAATCTGAGCAAAATTCTGGAATGGTTCACACAAGTGTTTTGTAAGTAATCTCATTTTTAGACTGATGCCATTTTCCCAGTATCCTATCACTGGACAGAAGACTGCTACTTGGTTTACTTATGACTAAACCTTTATGATCATTCCATTTTATATCCTAGCAAATTGCACCACATACTTTTACGTGCTGACATTGGCTAAATGTAACATCCAGTTGTGTGTTCAGCTAGCACATTGTAGCTGCACATGTTTGTGTGTGTGTGTGGGGGGGGGGGGGGGGGTTGCACCAAAGAAGAAAAAAATACAACTGTTGAATCTGATGCACATTTTGCCGTCATTGTACAGAATATGTCGTATATAATTACAGAGAAAATTATTCTTCTGTTCCTCCAACTATTCTGCAGAAAAATTTCTATTATTTTAATGTGCAAAATGTGTAGTGTGGGAATTAATAACACATCTGTCTATTTAATATAATAATAATAAACAAAAACTTACATTACATTGGTGCATAAGATCATAGTGATTTTTCCATAAGTTTAATAAACTCAACAGATACACATAAAACAGACTTTAGTCATCACTAATATATTCTCCTTCACTATTTACAACAGTCTGATAATGCTGGGGTAACTTTTCAATCCTTCGACTGTAGAAATCGGGTGGTTTTGATGTGAAGAATTCACCAAGCCTTGTTCAGAGCGCATTTTCATCTGGAAAGGAAGTGCCTTGAATGTTGTTTGATAGACAGCAGAAAGGTGAAAATCTGAGGGCACAAGATCAGGTGAATAAGTTGGGTGTGGAATGACTTCCCACCCCAACTCTAGTATAATTTTTTTGTCAGTCTAGCAGAATGCAGGCAGGTGATATTGAGGAGTAGCATCCCTACATGGTCTTTTAGGTTGTTGTCCTTGGACTGCATCCTCAAAATATCTCATACGTTGATAGTAAATGTCAGCTTTGACGGTTACAAATCGGGAAACCAATTCATAGCACACCACACCATCAATTCTGCCAGGTACTTAACATTAATTTTTGTGGATGTGCGCAGGTCTTTGTACAGGAAGCTGTCGCTTTGTTTGGGTTCGGCCATTCCTTTCTTCTCCTTACCTTAACATAAAGACACCATTTCTCATCATCAGTAATGATACAAGATGGGAGTGCTCATTATTGTTCACAAGCCAATTGATGAGCCTTTGCAGTACTACTCCCCTTTCTGTGCTGCATGTCTATCCTCCTGTTATTATTTTCCCCTTCCTTGGGGATCGAATTGTATTCCTTCTTCGGGAAACCAAAGTTCTTGTTAAAACTGTGTATGGATTCATCCCATCCACACATCTTTCTTTTCCTACCCTTCCTTTTCTTACCCTTCCTCTGCTTTGGCATTGGAGGTCTCTCTTTTTCCTTTTCTACTTCTTCCTCCCTTTGCATTCGTGGAGGCTGCCCTAAGCGTTCAATGCGTAAAAGGCGATTGGGTAATGTGTAATCCCCAGCCCCAGGTCAGCCAGGAGGGCTCGAACGTAAACACTGGTAAAGGCCAGGACAGGGGGAGGATGATGATTGCCTGAGCTGGTACCTTCCTCTATGCCAATTGGTCCCTCCATCTTGAGTCTGGGAGGTGTGATCTGAGGTGTGGACAATCATCTAAGGCCCCTAGCAGGAAGGAGTGCACCATCAGAGATGTTGGCAATCATGGATGATTTCTCCATGATGTGTTCCTTATCTCAAAAATGTAAATAAGTTGAGATAAAACAATCAACGTCTCTCCCAGACACACCCTGATACCCCATGGTGTCACACACAGAAGATTGTCACAGATCCACAACAGTTAATCCATTTGTTATTCGGAAGGGTGTGATGCTGTTGTCGGCCCTTTGAAATCCTGTTCTCGATCCCATAATGAGATCTTGCTTTTGGAGACAGATAGCGCTTTTCAAGTGCAGAAACTGCTTGATGCACCACATGTCAATGGCTATCCTGTTAAAGTAGAGGCTCACTGCACTCTGAATTCCTCCCACGGTGTCACGTCCACTCTGCTGCCTGATGGCTTGATTGAGGCTGAAGTAACAGCCTATCTCACTACCCATGGAGTGACTGCAATTCACCGCGTCATAGAAAGGGCTGATAAAGAATTAGTGCCAACTCGCGTTCTATTCCTCACATTTGACTGTATGGTACATCCATCAAAAATTAAGGCTGGCAATGAAGTTATTACTCTCAGACCATAAATCCCTAATCCACATATTGCTATAAATGTCAGCACTACAACCACACTCACGAATCTTGTGAAATGCAGCCAAATGTGTAACCTGCGGCAGGGACACTTATGAGGGTGCATGTCCATGTCCTTCCACTCACTGTATCAACTGCAAGGATAATCTTGCTGCTTTGTCCTATGACTGTCCAATCTGTCTCACTGAGAGAGCCATTCAGGAGATCCAGATGAAGGGAAAAGGTTCCTACTCACATTGCTCGGAAAAGTTGACTAGCTGCAAACCTTGTACACCACTCTCTGGCAGTTATAGTACAGCTCTTGCTACACCCCAGCCCATGAAAGACATGGCTATGCAGACTTGCAATTTCCAAGTCAGTGTCACAGGTGTGAAATCATCCAGCTTGAAGGTCACCCCGTCATCTTCACCTGCTGCAGATGCTCACCATACCAAAAAACCTTCGCTTGCGCCAGCGAAATTGCATGTCTCACAAACAGAAACACAGGAATTAGATCCCTGCGATGACTTTCTGCACACATCTAGCCAGTCGACATCTGGGTCTGCGCCTGACAAACACCAAGGTTCTAAGCAGTCAGACAAAGACAAATGATCTCCACTCATTGTTCTTCTTCAGTGTTGTCACTAAGTGATACCCTCAGCCGGCTGACCTCCATTTCACAGGGATGTATCACCAACCACAGGTGACTACTGACACCTCTGTCAAACTAATGGACCAGGATCTTCCAGCCTGTGGACCTGGTCACTGTGCACATTTGAATTCTGGCACTCTGCAACCACTGCAGTGTCCCCTTATTTGACCCATCTCCTCTCTCTCATCAGATATGGTTATTCTCCAAACATTTGCAGCATCAGATCCAATAGGGTTGAACTGCAGCTCCTCATACGATCATACTGTCCATTTGTTTTCTGCCTCCAGGAAGCAAAATTACACCTTCATCTTCACTTTCACCTCCCACACTTCACTTCAGTCTGTTTTTATCTTCCTCCTGAGGCGGGGTCTCCGGCTCATGGGGAGCCATGTTGCTCGTTCGGAATGACATCTGTAGTCACACCATTTCCTTGCACCGCCAGCTTCAATCTATTGCTGTCTGTCTGTCCCTTCCCGCTTTCACCTTCTCTCTTTGCAGCATCTTCTGCTGTCATCAGGGCAGACATTTTGCAACTTATTGCTCAACTTCTTCCTCCCTTTTAGATGCTCGCTGACTTCAGTGCCCACCATCCCCTTTGGGGTTCTCAATGCCCCTGTCAGAGATTCTCTCTCGTAGTAAATATCTTCAGCCATCTCAATCTAATCAATTTGAATATGGGTACACCCACATATCTTTCTGATTCCACAAACTCCTTTTCCCACTTGGGCCTTCCAAACTGTACTGCTCAGGTCCTTGTCGTCTCGAGTGGTCTGTTCTCTCCGACACACACTTGAGTGACTACTTCCTCTGTGTCATTCATTTGCTAACACCTATCCTATCTGTACATCCAACCAACAGGCAACTTTTCAAAGCTTACTGGCAGCTCTACTCCTGTCTGGCCACTTTTGATGAACACCATTTCCCCTGCATTGATGACCAGGTAGAATATCTTACAAAAGCTAGTCTTACTGCTCTGGAATGTTCCATACCTTCCACTTCTTCCTTGTCATGACTTGTCCACGTCCCCTGGTGGACTGAAGCATGCTGCTACACAATCTGTGTGTGAAGACGTACTCTCCACATTTTTCAGTGCCATCCCATGACAACGAACTGTATCTGTTATAAACAACTATGAGCACTGTGTCACATCATTTTCAGAGATACCAAAAAAAGCCAATCAGCTTTCTTTTCAAAGCTCTTTTAACAGTTTTACTCCCTCATGTGTTTTGGGGTAACCTCTATCGGCGTTCAGGAGCCATGGTCCATTCCCTGGTTCCTGGTCTGACCATGGCGTTGTCATTGTAGACCCTCTTGATATTTCCAACACCTTGGGCCAATATTTTGCAGAGACTCAAGTTCCACTCACTATCATCCTGCCTCTCTCCCTTTGAAATGGACTGCAGAGGCAAGGATGTTACCTTTCTCCTCCCAGAATCGTGGATGTTATGATACTGCTTTTACTATGAGGGAGCTCAAATGTGCACTTTCTTTGTACCGGTCCTCCAATCCAGGACTGGGCGGTGCTCACATTCTGATGTTGCAAGACCTTCCTCCTGAGGGCCTACACTTTCTCCTCCAAACATATAACCGCATTTGGACAGATGGTACGTTTCCCAGTCGCTGGCACAAGGTCGTTGTTATTCCCTTACCAGAGCCTGGTCAGGACAAACACCTTCATTCCAGCTACCACCCAGTTTCCATTACCAGTAGCATCTGCAATATGACTAATAGTTCGCTGGTGTGGTGGCTAGAGTCTCAGAATATCCTCATTAATGCCCAATGCGCATTCTGTAAGCACCGCTCTGCAGTTCATCATCTCGTCACCTTGTCAACTCATTCTGAACAATTTGTTGTGGAAGTGCCAAACTTTGGCCATGTTTTTTTGATTTTTAGAGGCCATATGACACCTGCTGGAGGACAGGTATCTTCTGTATTATGTGCGAGTGGGGTTTCCCAGGTCACCTGCCCCTTTTAATCTGGGAATTTTTAAAAGACCATATTTTTAAGGTATGTGTGAGCTCAGCTCTGTCAGCCACTTTACTTCAAGAGATTGGTGTTCCTCAGGGTTCTATGCTCAGCGTCGTCCTATTTGCCATAGCCATTAACCGTATTATGGACTGTCTCTTGGTAGATATCTCAGGCACTCTTTTCATTGATGACTTTGCAATCTATCGCAGCTCTCAATGAACCTGTCTTTAGCGATGTCTTAATAATCTTCACTCGTGAAGCATCAACAGAGGCTTCCGCTTTTTCACTGACAAGACTGTATGTGTGAACTTGTGGCGTGAGTTTCTTCCCCCATCCCTAAGTCTTGGCCCATTCCTTCTTCCATTTGTTGACAAAACAAAATTCTTGGGACTCACATTTGATAGGAAATTCTGTTGGTCTTCCCACATCTCTTACCTGGCAGCTTGTTGTACTAGCTCCCTCAGTGTTCTACCTCTTGGGGAGTGGATCAGACCATCCTCCTCTGTGTTTAACGGTCCCTTGTCTGTTTGAAACTGGATTATGAATGTATCATGTATTCGTCTGCATGTCTGTCTATCTTACATTGTCTTAACAACATCTGTGATTGCTTGATACATTTAACACTGCAGCCTTTTATACAAGTCCAGTTGAGAGTCTTTATGCTGAGGCTGCTGAATTACCATTGTCCTCCGGCAGGATGTTCTCCTCGGTCATTGCATAAGCCGTCATTCTTCTATGGCCGGTCACCCATCCTGTGCTACCATTTTTGATGATTCCCTTCACTGTCAGTATGGGCTGCACCTGTCTTCTCCGTTGCCACCCAGAGTTCACTTTCATTTGCTGCTTCGACAGCTTTGCTTTATGCTCCATGCCATGTTCCCCATGGGTGTGAGCTGTTTACCACCCTTGCTTCGTGCTGAGATATGTGTTCATTTCAGACTCCATTCGCTCCCAAGGACACTACTCTGATCTGGTGTATCGCAGTGAGTTTCTTGCACTTTGCATGCAGCTTGGGGACTGTATCTTCGTCTAGTTCGACGTTTCCAAAACAGGCCACGGTGTTGTGTGTGCCTTTGTACTTAGCAATGATCCTTTTCAGTATCAGCTTCTTGACCAGTGCTCAATTTTTACCGCAGAGCTCGACGCCCTTTATCAAGTCACCCAGTACATTCACCAAAATTGCTTCCAAATTGTGTCACCTGTTCAGATTCTCTGTGTTCTTCAGAGCCTTCATGTGGTGTATTCAGTCCAACCTTTAGTACAATGGATCCAAGAATGCCTCCACTTGCTGACTGTGGGGGGAGCCAATGTGACGTTCCCAGTCACGTCGACATGCCAGGACATGAGGTTGCTGAAGCCACTGCAGAGGCTGCATGTCTCATCCCTCAGCCTGCTAGTTATTCTTTTCCCCTCAGATGGTCTTCATGTCACTGTCTGTTGGCATGTAGTATAACTTTGGAGTATGTAATGGTCTTCTCTCCAAGGGAACAAATTTTTGGGTATTAAGCCTCTCCCAATAGCATGGTTGACTTCCTCTCAGCCCTCACATTGCGAGGAGTCATTTTAGCCCAGCTGCATATAGGACACTGTTGTTTTAGTCACTGCCATTTATTAAGTGGTGACCCTGCCCCACTTTGTGCTACTGTGCTCAACCCTTGACAGTGTGACACTTTCTGATCTGGTGCCCATTTTTTAACTATTTACTTTTACGTCTGTGTTTGCCGTCTGCTTAGTCATATGTTTCAGCTGATGACGTGCATTTTGTTGATTGCGTCTTACTTTTTATTCGACGCAGTGGCATGGTGAAGCAAATTTGAGCCTCCCCATGTGGGGACCTCTGCCGTCTCAATGATGTTTTGAGAAATTTTCCCTAGGGATGTCCTTGTTCTTAGCTGTTCCTCTTTTAAAGTTGCTTGATTGGGTTTTTACCTTTTTCACGTCAGGTTTTTATTAATTGCCTGTTTTTTCTTATGTTATGATACAAGCAGTTTTGCACTCTAAAATGCCAGCCAACCATAAACACGATTTTTGAACCTTCCCCATTACATGCAAATGTCACACATTGGCGGAATGATCACAGTTCATCACATTTGTCAGTTCTCAATACACTAATGTGGATCTGTGTGGAGTAATGAGTTTAAATGATCTTCATTAAACCCTGGAGGTTTCCTGATTGTGGAGTGTCACCAATATCAAAAGGATCCTTCTTAAAAATTATTTTCTTGCTGTGCTCTGTCCAGTGGCATTACCCCCATACCACAGCGCAAATGCTTCTGGCTGCCTCCATTGCTGTCAGTCCTCTGTTGAACAAAGAAAAGCATATGTCAAAAACGTTCTGACTTCTCCACTTGTCACTCCATTTTCCAGCATCCACAACTCAATTCTTTATCTCCAAATGACAGTATGTAAACTCAGATAGTAACAGTGAAAATGACAATCCATAAATAAACCCGTAGCAAACACACATGCAAAACAAAAACACTGTGAACTTATGCACCAACATAATAAATGTTCTGGATGTAGCCATATTTACAAATTAATTTGAGATTTGGATGTAAAATGATTTATTCCACATATTTACAATGTATTACGCAAATGATCCGTGGAATGTATAACTAAATAACAAGCTAAGTAACCACAAAGCACTGCTTTTCATCAGATACTTAATACAGAGATCTTAGACACACATGTGGCTCAATTTTTAATTTTGTTTTATTTTTACTCTCAAATTAAATTCATACACTCTTTACTTTGAAACAATGTTTCTGTTACTCTTCTCTTTGTGTGCAGCATTTTCTTTGGATTATGTAAAGTAGAAGTTTTACTTCCTTTTGTGCAGGTGGACTGTGTGGTCACAACAGCTGGTGGCATTGAGGAAGACTTTATTAAATGCCTAGCACCAACATATATTGGCGATTTTCATCTAGATGGCCGCAGGCTACGTGAAAAGGGCATCAACCGGATAGGAAATCTTCTTGTCCCAAATGAGAACTATTGTCGTTTTGAAGACTGGGTGATGCCTATTTTAGACAAGATGCTGCAAGAACAAAAGGAGAAGGTTTGTAAACTTTATACTGTGACAGCACAAATAATTTTACATATTCTTACATCAGTGATGAAAAACCAATAATTTTCTTATCAATTTTCCTAGTGTTGTAAATGACCACAAGGTATGATTTTATTTTCCCATTATCTTGTAAAGAATATACTCAGATGATCATCAATCTTACTGACATACGTTTCTAATATATTTTTGTAGATTTATTACCATAACATCAGTTTCTTAAAGTAGTGCAGTTTTAGCTTTATTGTCAGCAATTAGTGTAGGTAATGATTTTACATCATAGTCAGGAAAAACATTACAAGAACCTTGGTTCCCTCTAGGGGGAAAAAATATGCTTTCTCTTGTTTAACCTTTCCTTT
The DNA here is from genome assembly GCF_023864275.1 of Schistocerca cancellata. Taxonomy (NCBI): domain Eukaryota; kingdom Metazoa; phylum Arthropoda; class Insecta; order Orthoptera; family Acrididae; genus Schistocerca; species Schistocerca cancellata. Next base: position 408,442,601 of record NC_064630.1, read on the forward strand.
CTTTTGCAGTGGGACCTACACATTTTACAGTTTGCTTTTGTCTCTTAGCCAGGTAGTTTCCATGCTAAAGATTAACTACAGCTGCATTGGCCCAGATTTGACTGTGATCTAAAAATTTTTGAGTGAAAGACAGTCACTGTTCTGGTGTCCAAAACACAGTGTGAACATACACCAACACACCACTGTAGAACCCAGTACTTATCTACATGAACGAGTATCTCATACATCAGCCTAAGAGTGAAACAAGTGTTCAGTTCTTCATGCTGAACTATTAGTAAAATGCGGGGCAAACTGACTCCTACATTTGTCATTTGTGTATATCTTCTGTTATCGACTGTTTCGATATCACACTGCCTGTTTCTTTCATTCTTTTACCATTGCAAACTCACTCTTTTGTGTTACCTGTTTACCCTTTCTATACTTCACAGCTTTATTTGAATTTTCGTTCTTCTTACCTTCGCATTATCCTTCAGAACTGCTATTCTTTTTCCTAAATCTGAGCCTATGTTCTGCCTCTAATGCTTTCATCGTAAGTTGGATGGTAAATCACAGTATTCCTTTTTTCTTTCTTTCCAGTAACCCCCCTCCCCCCCCTTTGTAGTTTGCATATATGCAGAATCATAACATATAATTTTGCTGAAATAATGTATGATGTATATGATGCCTTACTGCGTAATAACTGAGAGTGGCTTAAAAGAATATTCATGATAACAAAGATTCTTGAATTAAAATATTAATGGAAAAAATGTTTGTTGCCAAGGAGTCATGAGCAAAACATTGACAGACTCATAAGGGTAAAGTGTCTCATTTCTGACATACAGCTCCTCTGGAATGCAATATGTGATCATGTTTGTGAAAATCTGTTTGATAATAAGAGCATCTTCAAGACATTTTTTCTATCCATGAACTATATACACAATTGTGAATATGGACATCATCATCAGCAGTATAATGGGATGACTACAATAAACATTTCTGTTGGACCGAGGCTCGGACCTGGATTTCTTGCTTACCATTAGGCTGCCCGAGCATACTCCGCGATCAGACCCAAACTTCCACATGTCATCAACCATGTGTATACAACCTGCAATCGTACTTTTGTTATGTATATTCCCATATAGACATATGAGAATATACGTAACGAATGGGGAACACTCCATCCAGATTCCTCCCAACCGCGTCGTCGGGAGGAGGTAATTTTAACTAGACTCCAGATAGGGCACTGTCTTTTTAGCCATCAACATCTTTTAAGCGGCGATCCTCCCCCACTCTGTCCCCACTGCTCTCAGCTGTGGACGGTAAGACACCTTTTAATTGAGTGCCCCTATTTTAATCCGTTACGCGCCCGTCTACAGCTGTCGCCTGATATATCGTCAATTTTAGCAGGTGACACGCGCTCGGCCGATCACGTTCTAGAGTTCATTAGTGCCAGTGAAATGACGTCAGTCATTTGAAGCTTTTTTTTTTTTTTTGGGACAACCAACCCCTTTCTGTAGTGGATTTTTAAGCTTTCCTTCTGCTTTTAGTTTCTCCAATTTTATGACTTTCGTTCCCATTGCTGCTGGTTTCCGTTTTCGGTTTTTTATTGTTTTTCAAGTCACAGACCGGGCACTAATGACCATAGCAGTTTTGCGCCGTAAAAAGGTGTCATTGATGTACTGGATAAAACAGGTTGGCTTCCATCGGAATGATTCCAATAGTGGTTGGACAAAAAGATGGAACACCATGAGAAATGTATGCTTAAACATAAATGCAGATGCTAGCCTAGACTGCAGGTGGCACCATTCTATTTGATCACGAACGACGCATGTACAATGCCTTTGATACATTGCAAGTATGCCAGAGCTAAGTGAATGTGAATGGGAGAAAATAGTCATGTGGTGGGTCCTTCTGTAACCAAGGTAGCCGAAGTATTTGGCGTTTGAATAGGTACCGTATTAAAGATGTATATCGCATGCAAAGAAAGTGGAAAACATCATCTGCTAACAAACTGCCTGTTTGCTTCTGTCTCGGGTTCTTTGGCCAATGTTTGTCTGACAATTTTACTGACGTTTCACCTGCATGAGTGGCTGGCATTGTCAAAGCTTCACCCTCCATTGCCAGTGGTGAACTGGAGCTGAGCTCGCGGCCGCAGATTATATGTACCTGGCGCGCCAACATCTGAGGGCTTCTCCGCGGTCCTTTCTGGTGCGGTTCTCCTCTTGCTACCTGTGATGGTCATTTGCTGCAGTACGGGAAGCCAGTATCCGTTTGCCGTAAGACATTCTTCTTTCTTGTTGAAGCTAATTCCGTGTTTGTGTATTTCTACAGCTTCTCTGAACAAGCAGGTGTGATAGTGCTTGTCTGCAGTCAGAACTTCCATGTCGGTGAATTTTATTACATGGTCGGTCTCATTTAGTGCATGCACTGCCACGGTCGGTTTCTCCACCGGCCTGAACCTGCAGTGTTGCTTATGTTCTTTGATCCTGGTGTTGATTGATCGTCCAGTCATTCTGACATAAACCATCAGTAAAAATATATGTATATAAATTTCTATCTCTAAATTTGTGTGTGTAATGACAAGTTGAATATTAGTGATGGAAAATAGGTGTTTTGAGATAATGTGTTTCAGAGGTCCACATTATTACCATTGTTTAATGTAACATATTTAAAAAAGTATTCTTCATGTATGTTACCCTTAAAATGTCCTTTGTTAAATGGTGCAGACTTTTTTAAGTTAACATTGCACATTACCTGATTAATCCCTTCAGACCCACAGCACATTATAGCGTACAAAAATTTTAAACCAAATAAATTTGCGACAAATTTGGAAAAATTAGTGTACTCTGCACAATCTTTTTATTTACTTTGAAGCCATTAATGGGCCCAAAACCAACTAAAATTTTGAATTACCAAAACCCCCAAAATAGAGTATTGAGATCCCATATTTTGTAGTGACCAAAGGATTTGAGTTTGTACTTCTAAAATACTTGTGTCTGACGGGGTTCAAGACCACACTCAGTGTTTTTGCTTGTTCTTTGGTTCAGACATGTCTGGCTGGTCGGGTTCTTCCTCAGGATCTTTATTGGGCTAAGCATACTCTTCAGGGTAGGGAGTGAGTACATTGTTCCTGTGTGTGGTGCATTATCTTGAAAGTTAGAATGGATCCTCCGGAAACACCAAGTGAAGACAGTATTCCAACTACCAGCTAAAAGGAGGACACTGCTTGATAGTGTCCAGGACAACCCTTAGACTTTGGAAATCATGGGTCTGTCGGATACCCTGGCAAAGTGGCATTACAGATACCGGGTGATCAAAAAGTCTGTATAAATTTGAAAACTTAATAAACCACGGAATAATGTAGATAGAGAGGTAAAAATTGACACACATGCTTGGAATGACATGGGGTTTTATTAGAACAAAAAAAAAAAAAAAAAAAAAAAAACACAAAGTTCACAAAATGTCCGACAGATGGCACTGGACAGCAAAATGTCAGTGACTGCCCATGACAATCGTGTATAAAAGGGGCTGTACTGAGAGAGAGAGAATCAGATGCGCCAGTAGTCGCAGCATGTTGACGTTACCTGAAAAAGCGCTTTTAGTGAAGCTGTATTATCGGAATGGGGAATGTGCTAGTTCAGAGTTACGATCCTATCACCATAGGAAGGGGATCCGAACGGGTAAAGGTCCGTTGACAAATGCAGCTATGCCGAGAATGATTTCAAAGTTTGAAGCCACGGGTTGTTTAGACCAGGGCTTCCCAACCTTTTCAGCTGGCGGACCCCTTCTTCAGTCAAAATCCATGGCAGACCGATAGTCAGTCAAGAGCACTGTAACTTTAAATTTCAGAGCGAAACCCATGGAAACTGAAAGCTCCTTAAAGCAAGTGCCATGTTCGCAATGACCCCCGCACTCCCTGAAGTATCAATAGTCTTTGGTTTAGATAAGAATGAAAACAACTTGAAATTAACGATCCAATTTGAATTCTCACTGTATCCAGACACTTACTAGTGGATTTACTCTCTTTGTTCAACACACTATAGCCTGATTAAAATTACTTGGTAATTTACATTTCACACGCTGGAGCTGCCTTCCTCCACCAGCAATCAGCGTCACGTCCAAACTGTTCGCTGTTGACAAGCTGCCGCTTATGATCTGTTCAGTTCCACTGTTTGGCTATTGTTGTGTAAGGAACATGCATATTTCGTAACAATCGTGTGTGTGTGTGTGTGTGTGTGTGTGTGTGTGTGGTTTTTCATGAAATCCGAAGAAAAATGTTCAAATGTATGTAAAGTCTATGGGACTTAACTGCTGAGATCATCAGTCCCTAGTCTCACGCACTATTAACCTAAGTTGAACTTCCACCATGGACAACGCGCGCGCGCGCACACACACACACACACACACACACACACACGCCCAAGGAAGGACTCGAACCTCCAGTGGGAGCGGCCGCGCAATCCACGACGACATGGTGCCTTAAACTGCGCGGCCATTCCTCGCAGCTGTGAAGAAAAGAGGCAGACCCATGATTCGGAATACAAACACATCACAAAAGAAAAGAGGCCAAGGAATTGCCTTTAAAGGACTATTGTGACATCTGTTGTGCAATGTGTGGGAATACATTCACCCAGTTTACACGTGTTTCCAAAACCGGATTTCATAAGCCGATGTCCCAGTTCCGCTTTTGGTTGGTCAGGTAAACACTTCAAAATCGACTCTGGAAATCTGCTTTTATAAAGCTGTTTTCCAGTTCCACAATCGATTTTTGTGCCCATGTAAAACAGCTTGGGAAGTCTAGTTATTTTTACGTCTTTGCGTATCTACTAAACAGCAGCTGTCAGTCCATAGCCGGCAGCTAGCAGGCGGCGTTGCAGCAGTGTACTGTCAGTTGGTAGCTGGCAACTGGCAGGCGGTGTGGCAACAGTTCAGCCACTGCTGACAATTTCAACTACTACTTGGACATTATATCGTGGCAGGCAGCCTCGACTGTAAACAAATTAGGAAAACAAAGAGACACTCTTATTTATGTATAAGAAGACAAAGTATTTCACAGAACGTAAGACTTTTTTTTTTCAAAGGAAACAATTCTGGCAGAGGTGGTTCACCTTTTACAAGGTTTCACCTTTCACCTTTTACGTGAAAAGTCCTCCTTTGTTTACACTTACAGCCAGTTGCCACAATATAGTGTCAGAGTAGTAGCAAGTAATGTAATTGAAGTATAGGCAGGCCATATTTTTAACTGAGAGGACAGAATATATTATAAAGAAAAGAAATTAGCTTTAGAGATCATTTTAATTTTCGTAACAAAAATATCAATGCCAACAGAATTCAGTTAATAATTATTTTGTAAATGATAGAAGACAGAAACAAAATTCCTACAGAGTTATAGTTCAGGTACGTTCACTGAGCATCTACGAAGAAAAATGCTTTCTTCTTTACTGTAGATGAGTTTGTAGGAATAATAATAGAATCCTAAGGTGATGGTTGAGGATGCTTCTGCTGACACAATTTTGAAAAGTTGGGTTCAGTTCTTGACAACTAGAGACGGATGTCTGGTTCCGCATCTAGACAGCTTTGGTACTTATTTTTGTGGGCAGCATAGATCGAGAATCCAGATTCACACATGTATGTTGGGGCAAATGGAAGAAGTACACATTTTGCCTTTTCAACAAGGGATTAGTATTTCTTGTTATCCAAACGGATCCAAATGTGAGAGTAACTGTCAATGTCAAAACTTGATTTCAAGGTAGGGTCTGCGGCAATTTCTATCAACAACTCATATTCATTTGATCATAGAATGTTTGGCTTTTTGGATACAGTGAATGGGTTGACCACCCATTCGTATTTCTACAGCTTCTCATCTTCAGCTGTTGGGAAATAATGCTCCAACAATGGCATCAAGTGTTGGACATGTTCCAGGATTTGATAAAACAAATTCTTCCCAAGTGTCAATGTTTTGTTTTGCAAAAACTCCTGGAGAAGAGGAAAACACTTGACCTCCCCCTCCTTGACACTCTCTGCCCAAAAATTGATTTTCCTCTTGAATGCTCGAACTTTGCGATAGCAGTGACCTTTGTTTCACTTTGCCCTTGGTGTGAAATATTCATTTCGTTCATTTTGGAGAAAATGTCTGACAAATAGGCAAGTATACACTAACAATTTTCGTCATTAATAAGGTCTCCTAATTTGGTGTTGTGCTCCAAAAGGAAAGCTAAGACTTCCAAACTTAATTCGTACAACCAAGAGAGTGCATTCCCACGTGAGAGCCACCTCACTTCTGTGTGTAGAAGCACAGAACGATGAAGGCTTCCCTATCTTCACACAGTATTGTGAAAAGTCTTGACTTCAATGGCCTTGATTTTATGTAGTTAATGATTTGAATGGATTCGTCTAAAACTTTCTTGAACGAAACAGGCATTTGTTTCGTAACTAAAGCGTATCTGTGGAGAGCACAATGACTACTGCTGCAATTCTTGGCATTTTCTTTTATTTTCATTATTGCTCTGACTGTAGGACCCGTCATAGTTTTTGCACCATCTGTGCACACATCTATGCAATTAGACCATGAAACTTCGCTAGTCCTTAAAAAATCACCCAATAGACGGAATATTTCAGCACCTGTTGTGTTGGCTGGTAGTGGTCTGCACAATAAGAGGTCCTCCTCAAAACATCCAGAATATTCGTAATGGACAAAAGCCAATAAAATCGATAATCCTGCAACATCAGTGGATTCATCTATCTGCAGAGAAAATGAATTGTGTTGGATGCAAGAAAAAAGTGTCTTTCACATCATTTGACTTGTCAACAATGCATCTCTTGACATTATTGTTTGATAATGGCACCGAAGATACAAGCTTTACTGCCTTTTCATCTAGCATACAAGAAACAATATCATTAACACACGGCTTTATGAGATTTTCTGCAGTGGTATTAGCTTTGCCTGTTTTTTCCACTCGATAACTAACCGAGAAAGAAGCTTTTAATGAATTTTCATTAATTGTTTTTGCATGAGTTTTCATGCAATGCTGAGAAGCAGCTAGTTCAGCACTCTTCCTTTTGAAAAAATCGATATCTTTAGCCTGGAAATCCGGGGGGAGTACCTTCAAAATGATGGCGCAATTTAACTGGAACCATTGAACAGTTCGGAAGGACTTTCGCACAAATTACACACTGAGCTTTACCCTCCTTTGTCTCCATAAAGCCCATTTCTAAATAGCTTTTGTTGTACTTACGCTTCTTTGTTATTCCTCTTCCACAGGCTATTGCAACCAATGGAGTACTTGCAGCGTTTTCACATAATAAATCCAGCTGTGGGACTTCTTGTGATTGTTCTTCCTTTGGTCGTCCTCCCACCTCATTCGTTTCATCTGGAAACTTCCCTTGTTGTGAAGCTGATGGAGAAACTGCACCCTTCTTCAATGATCCTGACTTCAGTCACCGATCCACATTAGAAGTAATAAACTGGTCAAAAATCGACTTATGAAATAGGCAGTGCACTGACAAAGCAAGTTTAACATTTAATGATGCCTGGGGCCGCATACGTGCCAGCGAGTGCTGTGATTGGTTGACAAAGCTCGTTCCGCGCATGCGTAAAAGGTTTCAGTGCATCTAGCACCGTCAGCCAGCGCACAAACGACCCCCATATTGTTGCAAAACAGTCAATCAAAGAAGCCGCATTCTCCGGCACTAAACTGTGTATGCGTTCTCACTTTGGAACCGCAAAGGGTGCTTGGGAATACGACCTGAAGTAAAAGTACACATGTTTTTCACATGCAAAAAAAAAAAATAGTGATGAAATTGATTTTCACATTTTTAATCAAAAATTTTACTCATTATTTTACACAATTTGGTGTAAGGTGGCCGCGGACCCCCTAGAAATAGCCAGCGGACCCATAAGGGGTCCGCGGACCACACATTGGGAAGCCGTGGTTTAGACAATAGACCCCGTAGTGGCCGACTGAGCACAAGGTGTAATGCTGCTGAGACAGTTCAGGAAGAAATGGAGACTGTAGCGGGTTCGTCTATGCACAGGGAAGTCAGCGCTCGTGCAATCGCACATCACACCAGCATTCCATACACTACTCTTTGGTTGGCACTGAGGCGTACCCTCCAATGCTATCCGTACAAAATCGATCGGTATCATGAACTGTTACCTGGCGATTTAGTGAAGCGGAGGGCATTTGCGGTGTGTGCGTTTCAAAAGATGGCGGAAGATGACGATTGGTTGAGTAACGTGTTGTGGACCGACGAAGCTCATTTCACGCTCCGAGGGTCTGTCAACGCCCACAACTGCAGAATTTGGGCTACCAAAAACCCTAGAACTGTTATGGAAACTCCATTGCACAATGAGAAAGTCACGGTATGGGTTGGATTTACCACATCTACCATTATCGTACCCTTTTTCTTTGAGGAAATGTGTGATTCTGGTTTTGTAACTGCTACCATGACGGGTGAGAGGTACACCGATACGTTACAGAATCGCATCATCCCCAGCCTGGCTAATAAACACCTACTGGAATGTACGATGTTTATGCAGGATGGCGCTCCACCCCATATTGCTAGATGCGTGAAAGATCTCTTGCATGCGTCGTTTGGTGATGATCGTGTGCTCAACCGCCACTTTTGTCATGCTTGGCCTCCCAGGTCCCCAGACCTCAGTCCGTTTGATTATTGGCTTTGGGGTTACCTGAAGTCGCAAGTGTATCGTGATCGACCGACATCTCTAGGGATGCTGAAAGACAACATCTGACACCAATGCCTCACCATAACTCCGGACATGCTTTACAGTGCTGTTCACAACATTATTCCTCGACTAAAGCTATTGTTGAGGAATGATGGTGGACATATTGAGCATTTCCTGTAAAGAACATCATCTTTGCATTGAATTACTTTGTTATGCTAATTATTGCTATTCTGATCAGATGAATCGCCATCTGTCGGACATTTTTTGAACTTTTGTATTTTTTTGGTTCTAATAAAACCCCATGTCATTCCAAGCATGTGTATCAATTTGTACCTCTCTATCTACATTATTCCGTGATTTATTCAGTTTTCAAATTTATGCTGACATTTTGATCACCCAGTATATGTCAGAAAGTCCATATTGCAAACTTTAACAGTGCACCAGGATTCAACAGTGTAATAATTCAGCAGGCATAAAAAATTGCTTGTAGAAACTACATAGAATGGATTACAACCATACTCATGTTCTGGCATTGGAGTCTAACTTCTGAGTGTGTGTCATTAAAGAGTCTATCGTGATTTGAGTAAGGGAACTGCTGATCAATTGTGATAGTGGCTGCATCCATAGCAAAGTCAGGGAATCAACACTCTAATTACAAAGAGGAAGGGAGTATCTGACAATGAACTGACATCAAAGACAGGCAAAGCAATGGCATGAACCACACACAGAGTGACATGTCAGTGGGAAGACCACCTTGGATGTGCCCTCACCCCTCGGCACAGACAGCAGTAGCAGTAGCAGTTCGGAGGGAAGGGCAAAAGAGATAAACACATTGTGCCAGCTCATAAGCAATCAGTTCATCAGCTCTTGATGAGGGCAATGGGTTTGCTCACTGAAATATTGTGCCTGTTGGACACTGACATCTGGCTGTTGTGTAGGTATATGGGGGAACCCCCACCCCCCGGATGTGGTAAAGTTAAAATTTATTAAAAACAAAAATGAAACAGCTATCGACCATAAGTGTCAGCAAAGACATTAATTATGAATGTGCGGTAAGGTGCAGATAAATGAAAAAAAAAAATCATCATTCACTTTTCTTTGTACATTATTTTGTTACTGACACTCTCGTATATAGAAGTTCTGTTAAGATGTGCTGCTCGGAGTATGACGGGCTACAAGTGTTTTGTATCATATATGTTTCAAAATAAGAGAAGACTTGATATCAGTATTAAGTATTTTTATTGAAGTGGAACCAAGTAAGGAGGATTTTCTTAATTTTGACACACACTGGTGTCCTTAAAGTCTGCTGCCTGCATCTACAATTGAAATGTAAGAGAGGAAGTCTGAATAGCCCAAATTTGTACATGCAGAACATTTCTAATAATTCATTTGTATTATCCTTTAAATTTTTCTTTCCATCCATATGTATAGTATTTCTTATATATATTTTTTTATTATTATAACACCACCTGCGACCTGAGTGCGATGACTTCAAGGCACTGGTTGTAAATAGGGTTTGTTAACTATTGTTATAGTAAGAAATTTTTGTGACATTGTTATTGGTCATAAAAACAAATTGTCTGTATTTTCTGTTTCCAATGGCGGGGAGCATGTAAAGCAAAAAGGCAAAAATTGAAGAGTAAATTTTGGAAAGGAATAAGCATTGGACACAGGTTATGAAAAATTTTTCCATAGTAAGCCGTTTTGTTCGGCGCAGCAAAGTTAAGAAGCTATGCAAGTTGCTTGCATGGTTACGCTTGGTAGTGCCTTTTCCACATTATTCCCTTCCTTGAATCTTATGGTGGAAAATTTACAGGAATTTTTCAGTGTGTGATGCATTGCTGGTAAAACTTACAGAATTGTGACACAATAGCTTGCGCATCATAAAAGTCGTAAAACAGGCTTTGACATAGCGTAAATTACATTAACAAGTCTAATAATTAGCATTTGAAATTTTCAATATTTTTGTGAATTTTTTATTTTTGCATATTCACACAACATGGCAGAAGAATATATGTTCATTGTTGATAGCAATAGCGAAAATGCAACCAGCCAAGATGGTGTAGAATTGTGCGAGCGAACAATTGAAGTTTGGGTGCCATACATGCCTACAGCAGAAAGTTTAAGTAGGTCAGAGATGAGTGTCGCAAGTGTGACAAACGATAGTGATGTTCCACAACAGAATAACCTTGACGACGGTGTTTGCAATTGACAAAACAATGTCAAGCATCTCCCAGAGTGCTATACTGCTCATGAATGAAACATTGGAGAGCAATACAAATATGACTCTTGATAACACGTTACAAACACCATTTGTTCACAACACAAACTGTTGTGACTTGCCGATCATTCAAAGTGCCGCCGCGCAATTACGCGTGTCCTCTACGTGTGGCGCTGTCTGCCAGCCATGCAGCTGCCGCGCCACCTAAGCAGCCAGCCGAGCAGCGGCCGCTAGACTGGGACTCAGTGCTCATTCAAATGCTAACGTGTACACACGTCTTACTTGTCAACTTACTCTGTGACTTATATGTGTTGTTGTGTCATTCCGAAATATATGTGTTAAACTTGAAGTTCTAACACAAACATTAACTTCGAAAGTACAGCTGACAGCAACCACAGCAGTACAACTGAAGCACTGCTGTGGCAGCTATTATCTAACATAATCACTAAATTTGATGGTATGAACACCAATCTCAGTAATATGAAACACAATATGAACACCAATTTCAGTGCTATGAAACAAAATATGAATACAAAAATTGATAGTTTGACACACAATCTGAACACCGTCACACAAGATCTAAATATAATGAAACAAGAATGAAAACAATTATTCAAGGATATGCAAGACATGACCTCACAGAAATTCAGTGACTTAGCCAAAAATTTTCGCACTGAAATAGACTAAAAATTGAATGATATGAAAAAATAAGTAAAGCGTGAAGTACTTTCTGAAGTTAAGAGTAACATTACGGAGTTAAAACAGAAGGTAGATTCTTTTAATGACCATAATGATCTAGTAGAGCAACAGATAAAGAAAATCACAGACGCAAACACAAATATCAAAGCCACACAAAACCAGTTGTGTTCGACACTAAAAAGGCCAACCACTGTCATTAGCAAACTAAATAAAGACTATGAAGGGTACCTCTAGCTGTAAAAGACCTTACTTTAAGGGTAGCAACATTAGAAGTTGACTCAGCATGTGCTAAGAAGGAGAGAGAGAAGATCAATGAAAATCTTGAGTGATATCATTAGCCAAGCTGAAGCAGGTATGTTAGATAAGGATAATACCATTGCAGAGAAGTTAGTAACTGATTGTAAGTTATACACAGATGTAGTAGAAAAGGCTATTTAGAAAAAAGAAAATGTAACAGTGAACAAAGTAAACATCAATCTACAAGCCACGGAAGATGAGATCCGCAATCTTTTAGAAGAAAATATTATCAGATCTCAAAATATGCATGTAAATAATACAAGGCTACAGTGAACAAACCACAACCTGTTGGTATTTATCCACAACTCCGATACCTGAACAATTACCAACCGTAATTACAGGTAACTACAACAACATAAATATGACTGAAAATGCCACTTTTCTACCAACTATTTTTGCAGACAAAGGTTTGCTGAGACATTGACAGTTTCCTACATTCACTACTGAAGGTAAAATAATGAATCTGGTAGTATTTATCAGTTCTTTTCGTCATGTATTTCCACGCAACTGGACGGAAGCAGAGAAAATCAGATGTGTTATGGGATCTATGCAAGGTGGCGTTCTTTTATGGCAACTGAAGTGGCCGAACATTGCAGCCGTTACATCCAATTTGAACGAGCTTTCCTCGACAAATACTGGTCTGAGGCAGTGCAAGAAAGACTTAGATGCAAGATTTTCAATCCTGCACCGTTCAGTGGCAAATACGATAGTCTGTATGGATACTTTGAAAAACACCTGAACAAGACACACTACTGGATGAAACCAATATCGCAGGTGTTAAAAATTTTGAAAAGTCGTTTACCATCGCACATTAGAGAAAAATTAGTCACAAAGCCGGAGCACGGCACTGAATATTTTCTGTCCGTGCTTGATTCTATCGACTTGATCTTTGAGGAAAGACCCGTACCCAATAGAGCAACAGATAATCAGGCCCAACAACAACATAGTTATGTAAACCAGTCAGTAAAATTTGGTGTAAACACACAGCAAGGATGGTATACACAACAACAAAGTTACATACCCAGAGGTAACAAGTACGGTATTGGGAATGGAAAGAACAAATGATTTAAAAGAAATTTTCAAAACAAGAGGGGTAATTTCAACGCATGAGCGAATTACAATCCACCATCACAAGGCCATTTGCCAAAAATGAACAGAAACAGTCAGCTGCAGCAGTGGCTGATGCGCGACAACAATGCCATGCCTTGCGCTGTACCCCAGCCAACGTTTGGGCAGCAAAATAATGTCACAGCAGCCCAGGCACAAATTGGCGAAGTACCCACACAGTGCAACTAACTGAAATTACTCCAAGTAATGAATTCAGTCACACTACACCGTCAGAAAACACCAACCGGTCATAGTTAACCCCAGGCTATTGACCTCTCAGGGGATGGGGGCATGCTTGTTCCAGATGCGAGAAGAAGAAGAAGAAGAAGAAGAAGAAGGTAAAGAAGTACTCAAGGTCATCAGTTTTGCTGGTTGCACATTATCAGAAGCTGAAAGATCTTACTCTGTGTCAGAATTGGAAAGTTTAGCTGTAATATGGACATTTAAAAAGTTTGAATATTTTTTGGGGGTAAGAATACTAAAGTTTACTGTGACCATCAGTCACTGTCATTTCTTTTAACATGTAAACTATTGCACCATAGATTACCTTGGTGGTGTCTATATTTACAAGAATTCAGTTTCGAGATATTTATATCAAAGGAAGTCGGAATGTTATTGCAGGCTCCTTGTCTAGGTTATCATGAGGTTTAGACAAATTTAATGAATTAACAGAGCAAGATGCAGAAATAAAAATGTTATTAATGCAAGATACAACACAACAGTCTGATTACCCTAAGTTTTGTAAGTAAATGAAAATTATACAACAGCAAGATTGTAGATAGAGTAAAGTCATGCAAAACCTTAAGCAAGATGAAGGTGGAAAGATTAATAAATGGTATGAGGAGTAAAAGGGCATTTTGTTTCACAGGAAACATGAAAAATCTGATCAATGGTGTGTGTGACACACTCATGAAGTATGGAGACATTGTGGAGTAGGCAAATGTATTGAAAAAATTGCAGCACTTTGTTATTTTACAAATTTGAGAAGGCGAGTCCTACAGGTATTAAGAAAATGTGCAATATGTCAAAAATCAAAACAGTCCAATGTGTCAAAATATACTGAGCTACACCCAATACTCACAAAAAAAACTCTAGATGTAGTATCACTGGACGTAGCTGGCTCATATCCAAGAAGTAGAGGATGAGTAAGATACATAGTAACACTATACGATATTTTCTCGAAACATATCAAAATGTATACCATTAAAAATGCAACAGCCACAAATATCAGGAAAAGAATTGAGGGAGACTATTTTAGAAGAGTAGGTAAACCAAAGGTACAACTAACTGATAATGCTTCATATTTTGTTGGGCAAAAGTGGAAACAATTTATGACCTCACAGGGCATAAAACGTGTATTAGTAAGCTTCTTTCACCCAGAAGCAAGTCTAGTATAACAAGTCTTTAAAGAATTTAACCAGTTTATTAGGACATACACCCCTCACAAACATACCCAGTGGGTAGAATACATAACTCCCTTCATGAAAGTTGTCAATAAACTTCCACATTCTTCAACAGCTTTCACACCTAATGAATTGATGTTCCGCACAAAACAATCGATGAGTGGGAGTTGCCCATACCAAAGGTACCCACTACAGAAATGACACTACAGGACAAAATTAAACAAGCTATGGCTACAATAGAAAACAGGGCCGAGTATATGAAGAAAATTTATAATAAACTGAAACATATTGCACATTTTTTGATGGGCAACACGTCCTCTTACGGACGCACTCCAAATCAACAAAATTTGGCAAACTGAATAAGAAGCGACAAACTCTATTCAGGACCATATGTAATTTCCGAAATGCCATATCCTTTGACATACAGATCAGTCTATCAGCAAACAGGGAGAGACAAGGGTCTCTACCCTGACAAGGATATAAAAGCTTTTATAGAATGATGAAGCTAAGCTAAGTAGCATTTTTTCTTTCTGTCATAAGATAATTGTACATTGTGTACATAACTCGAAATGTAATTTTTCTTCTGGGGTGTATTTTAAGATAAAGTAATGTGTATCGATATAAGTAATTCTTTTGATTTGCACACGAAGGCATAAAATTGACAGCAGTGAGAAGTAATACACCACTTCATGCGAAGCCAAAGAATAAATAAAATTAGCATCATCACTGAACCATGGACCTTGCCGTTGGTGGGGAGGCTTGCGTGCCTCAGCGATACAGATGGCCGTACCGTAGGTGCAACCACAACGGAGGGGTATCTGTTGAGAGGCCAGACAAACATGTGGTTCCTGAAGAGGGGCAGCAGCCTTTTCAGTAGTTGCAGGGGCAGCAGTCTGGATGATTGACTGATCTGGCCTTGTAACATTAACCAAAACAGCCTTGCTGTGCTGGTACTGCGAACGGCTGAAAGCAAGGGGAAACTACAGCTGTAATTTTTCCCGAGGACATGCAGCTCTACTGTATGATTAAATGATGATGGCGTCCTCTTGGGTAAAATATTCCGGAGGTAAAATAGTCCCCCATTCGGATCTCCGGGCGGGGACTACTCAGGAGGACGTCATTATCAGAAGAAAGAAAACTGGCGTTCTACGGATCGGAGCGTGGAATGTCAGATCACTTAATCGGGCAGGTAGGTTAGAAAATTTAAAAAGGGAGATGGATAGGTTAAAGTTAGATATAGTGGGAATTAGTGAAGTTCGGTGGCAGGAGGAACAAGACTTTTGGTCAGGTGATTACAGGGTTATAAATACAAAATCAAATAGGGGTAATGCAGGAGTAGGTTTAATAATGAATAAAAAAATAGGAGTGCGGGTTAGCTACTACAAACAGCATAGTGAACGCATTATTGTGGCCAAGATAGACACAAAGCCCATGCCTACTACAGTAGTACAAGTTTATATGCCAACTACCTCTGCAGATGATGAAGAAATAGATGAAATGTATGACGAGATAAAAGAAATTATTCAGGTAGTGAAAGGAGACGAAAATTTAATAGTCATGGGTGACTGGAATTCGTCAGTAGGAAAAGGGAGAGAAGGAAACATAGTAGGTGAATATGGATTGGGGGGAAGGAATGAAAGAGGAAGCCGCCTTGTAGAATTTTGCACAGAGCATAACTTAATCATAGCCAACACTTGGTTCAAGAATCATAAAAGAAGGTTGTATACCTGGAAGAATCCTGGAGATACTAGTAGGTATCAGATAGATTATATAATGGTAAGACAGAGATTTAGGAACCAGGTTTTAAATTGTAAGACATTTCCTGGGGCAGATGTAGATTCTGACCACAATCTATTGGTTATGAATTGCAGATTGAAACTGAAGAAACTGCAAAAAGGTGGGAATTTAAGGAGATGGGACCTGGATAAACTGAAAGAACCAGAGGTTGTAGCGAGTTTCAGGGAGAGCATTAGGGAACAATTGACAGGAATGGGGGAAAGAAATACAGTAGAAGAAGAATGGGTAGCTCTGAGGGATGAAGTGGTGAAGGCAGCAGACGATCAAGTAGGTAAAAAGACGCGGGCTAATAGAAATCCTTGGGTAACAGAAGAAATATTGAATTTAATTGATGAAAGGAGAAAATATAAAAATGCAGTAAATGAAGCAGGCAAAAAGGAATATAAACGTCTCAAAAATGAGATCGACAGGAAGTGCAAAATGGCTAAGCAGGGATGGCTAGAGGACAAATGTAAGGATGTAGAGGCTTGTCTCACTAGGGGTAAGATAGATACTGCCTACAGGAAAATTAAAGAGACCTTTGGAGAGAAGAGAACCACTTGTATGAATATCAAGAGCTCAGATGGCAACCCAGTTCTAAGCAAAGAAGGGAAAGCAGAAAGGTGGAAGGAGTATATAGAGGGTTTATACAAGGGTGATGTACTTGAGGACAATATTATGGAAATGGAAGAGGATGTAGATGAAGATGAAATGGGAGATAAGATACTGCGTGAAGAGTTTGACAGAGCACTGAAAGACCTGAGTCAAAACAAGGCCCCGGGAGTAGACAACATTCCATTAGAACTACTGATGGCCTCAGGACAGCCAGTCATGACAAAACTCTACCATCTGGTGAGCAAGATGTATGAGACAGGCGAAATACCCTCAGACTTTAAGAAGAATATAATAATTCCAATCCCAAAGAAAGCAGGTGTTGACAGATGTGAAAGTTACCGAACTATCAGTTTAATAAGTCACAGCTGCAAAATACTAACGCGAATTCTTTACAGACGAATGGAAAAACTGGTAGAAGCCGACCTCGGGGAAGATCAGTTTGGATTCCGTAGAAATGTTGGAACACGTGAGGCAATACTGACCTTACGACTTATCTCGGAAGAAAGATTAAGAAAAGGCAAACCTACGTTTCTAGCATTTGTAGACTTAGAGAAAGCTTTTGACAATGTTGACTGGAATACTCTCTTTCAAATTCTGAAGGTGGCAGGGGTAAAATACAGGGAGCGAAAGGCTATTTACAATTTGTACAGAAACCAGATGGCAGTTATAAGAGTCGAGGGGCATGAAAGGGAAGCAGTGGTTGGGAAAGGAGTGAGACAGGGTTGTAGCCTCTCCCCGATGTTATTCAATCTGTATATTGAGCAAGCAGTAAAGGAAACAAAAGAAAAATTCGGAGTAGGTATTAAAATTCATGGAGAAGAAGTAAAAACTTTGAGGTTCGCCGATGACATTGTAATTCTGTCAGAGACAGCAAAGGACTTGGAAGAGCAGTTGAATGGAATGGACAGTGTCTTGAAAGGAGGATATAAGATGAACATCAACAAAAGCAAAACGAGGATAATGGAATGTAGTCAAATTAAGTCGGGTGATGCTGAGGGAATTAGATTAGGAAATGAGACACTTAAAGTAGTAAAGGAGTTTTGCTATTTAGGGAGTAAAATAGCCGATGATGGTCGAAGTAGAGAGGATATAAAATGTAGACTGGCAATGGCAAGGAAAGCGTTTCTCAAGAAGAGAAATTTGTTAACATCGAATATAGATTTAGGTGTCAGGAAGTCGTTTCTGAAAGTATTTGTATGGAGTGTAGCCACGTATGGAAGTGAGACATGGACTATAACTAGTTTGGACAAGAAGAGAATAGAAGCTTTCGAAATGTGGTGCTACAGAAGAATGCTGAAGATAAGGTGGGTAGATCACGTAACTAATGAGGAGGTATTGAATAGGATTGGGGAGAAGAGAAGTTTGTGGCACAACTTGACTAGAAGAAGGGATCAGTTGGTAGGACATGTTCTGAGGCATCGAGGGATCACAAATTTAGCATTGGAGGGCAGCGTGGAGGGTAAAAATCGTAGAGGGAGACCAAGAGATCAATACACTAAGCAGATTCAGAAGGATGTAGGTTGCAGTAGGTACTGGGAGATGAAGAAGCTTGCACAGGATAGAGTAGCATGGAGAGCTGCATCAAACCAGTCTCAGGACTGAAGACCACAACAACAAACATCACTGCGTGGAAGAACAGAATTACGTTGGGAGTAGCAAGTACCAAATGAAGAAATGGGCCACACTTCGTTATTAGGATATTTATACAAAAGTCATAAGGCAATGAAAAATAAAAATACACATTGTCGCGGTATATCTCCATGACATTTATCAGCACCTATTCACTGTAGAGTGCACACAAACATTTAAGCTAGTGATTTTACAAAAACCAATTAATTTTTATTGTGTCACATAAAAGCTTGTATAATTACATTTCCAGGTATTCAAGAAAGATAAGTCTAAGAGATTAAAACTACTTCATATTTCACACTAAGCTGCACGTGAATTGAAGTAAGCAGCACTAACGCATGAAGAAACAATATGATACTACGTGACTGATTAATCAGTACACATTGTTTCCATGAAATAATAGTTCTTTGACAACTAGTCCATGATTGTATGAATAATATTTCCTCATAAATCCTTGCACCAGTAGATGAGTATTTCCTTTCTTCCCTCCCAAACAAATGAAGTGCCGTCAAGTGTAGTTATGCCAGTAATGCATAATGTTTTACTCCTGTTTCAAATGTTTTTCTGCCTGCTCTACCTAAGGAAGAAATGAGCTCCCATAAGTGATAAAAGCATGTCTATAAAACGAAGCATAAACATATCATACGCTTGTATTGTACCATAACAATGTGTTATGTAAATAATTTGTATATGTGATGTGAACAAAGATAAGTTAAAACTAACACACAACTGTAATAACAGAACCCAGTTAATGGAAAAATTTGACATTTTAAAACTTAATTTATGTTCATAATATAATCAATGGATGGTCTGTCAGCCATATGTATAAGCTATTGTGTTATGTATATTGTTGTAACTCATTATTTGTATGAATTTTCATTGGAAACCAAACTCCATGTGAAAGAATGAACTTTAAAGACAAGCAATTTATACAATGTTTTGGACGGCTATATGTGTCTTTCAACAAGGGGATGGTCATGTGTGTTGACATTAACATAAGTGTGTGACGAAATAAATTCTGAGTATCGTGCCTCACAATGCTTGATACATTAATAAGTGAACTATAGTTATTCGAGCCAGTACTTACCTCGTCGATGGATGCTGTTGGCCAGGGTTCTCTCCGCTGAAAATGTGAGTACAGTGGGTAATAATGACGCCCTGGGTGTAAAAATGGAGATCTTCGGCCACAGCGTTGGATTTTGAACAGTAAGTACGCATCCACTGCACCCAGAATGAAGACAAATGCTATGGCAATTCTTTAATATTTGGTACTCGGGTGAAAGTGTGACACTCAATGTGAAATCAACACTAAGAAAACGAGTGTGACGGTAGTATCTAACATGTTGACCTTTAGCGACTAGTTCTTAGCCGCCAAATCTGCCAGTCCACAAGCGCGAAACCCAGCAGTGAGGCAGAAACAAACTGAACATTATTGTCAGAACATTATTGTCAGCGCACTAAATTCAAATATGCAATGGACTATCATATTATGTATATAATCTTTTAATATCTTGTAGAACTCTAACATTCATAGGATAAGATGACATATCCATTCCATCAAATAAAAGAGAAGCCAACAAATAAAGGGCGTCGACCCCTATCGGCGAGTATTAATTTAAGTTATGCACATACAAAAACACTGTTTGTCTCCATACCATGTCAACATACAGTGTGGGGGCAATTGTGTAGGTACATGGTGAAAAATCCTGGTGACGTGGTAAAGTTAAAGGTTATTAAAAACCAAAAATTAAACATCGATTGACCATAAGAGTCAGCAAAGACATTAATTATGAGTGAGCGGTAAGGTGTGGACAAATGAAAAAAATCATCACTCATTTTTCTTGGTACATGATTTTGTTACTGACACTTTCTTATATAGAAGTGCTGTTAAGATGTGCTGCTCGGAGTATGATGGGCTACAAGTGTTTTGTATCATATATGTATTGAAATAAGAGAAGACTTGATATCAGTATTAAGTATTTTTTATTGAAGTGAAGTGGAACCAAGTAAGGAGGATATTCTTATTTTTGACAGCACTGGTGTCCTTAAAGTCGGCTGCCTGTACCTACAGTTGAAATGTAAGAGAGGAAGTCCGATTAGCCCAAATTCTTACATGCAGAACATTTCTAATAGTGCAATTGTAATATACTTTAAATTAATTTTTTTCCATTCACATATGTATACTTATTATTCTCTTTTTTTACTATAACACACTGTCACCCATGAACTATTTCGTCTTGAATTACTCTGAGAGGAGCTGTAGAACCACATCACATACCGCTACAAGGAGAAGATATGTCACAGCATGAAAGGACTTAACAAGCTTCACAGCCAAAGGAGCTGTTAGCGGAGTGCCTCTACATTCCTAATGAGCAGCTGTGAAGAATTTGTAGTGTCGAACTTCACCAAGGCCTATCATATTGGCTCACTGGCAGCCAGAAGAAACAAGAAGCATGCCAGCATAGCCATTGTATGGGGAAAAGTACACGTTACTTGCTGGTTCTTGGGTTCAACTAATAAAGATCTATTTAAACTGCATTTACAGCTGC
This sequence comes from Schistocerca cancellata, assembly GCF_023864275.1. NCBI lineage: Eukaryota > Metazoa > Arthropoda > Insecta > Orthoptera > Acrididae > Schistocerca > Schistocerca cancellata. The sequence goes on from NC_064630.1 coordinate 408,463,562, forward strand.
CGACCAGTTCGGTTCCTGGCAGTGGGAATGGATTGATGGAGTCACGTGGACCACAACAGATTCTACAGAAAGTAAGTCCATTGGGCATCAAACATCAAAATTTGAGCATATATCAGAGAAACAAGTTTCTGATACTCCCTGCAAGGCTATAATCAATCTCATGGCAAAGAATCTGGATGAGGGTGCTGTTTCAGTTCTGATAAAAGTACTTAACTTTGCACTCACTCCTAAATCTGCACCTATCATAGACAATATCAGCGCAGGGGGACAGGAAAATGCATGACTTCGACTTGGAGCAGCTGAAGAAAAATATCATGAAACCTGTTGTGCTCTCAGTGAAACAAAACCTGTGAAACTGAACATCTCTAGCATAGAGAGAACAGCTATATGTGAACTAAATGAAGATACCGTGGTCTTCCTGGCTGAAAAAGATGAAGCAAATGTAGACCTGTCTCATCAGGATTACTTTACAAAGATGTGGGGATTCTAGAAGTCATAGCATACCAGAAGATCAACACTTATCGTACCAAGGGAGTGAAGAGAAAGACTTCTCAAAGAATCTGGATTGTGTAGGTGAAATTATTAAGAAGCTATGACAGAGAGCTCTGATTTCACAAACAATTTATCAACTTCCGAAGGTTCATAAAGATGGGGTGCATTTATGCCCATAGTTAGCAACATTGGTGCCCCATCGCACCCACCAAAAACCCAAAGGATATACTTAGCCCTCTTGTCCGAAGATGCTCATGTCATATTCATTACTCAGTGAATTTTGTTGGACGCCTTAAGAACTTCAAGCTTAAGGATACAGGCATCCTTGTGGGCTTTGACATTGCGTCTTTTTTTCACCAGAGTGACAGTAGATGAATATTTTTAACTTGTTGGCCAGAAGTTTGAAATAGAGACAACAACCATTCGATGATGGTTGCTACAAGCAGCTGAAAAGAGTAGCCTCGGTGCATCCACATGCACCACTTGTTGCAGTCATGTATATGGAACATTTTGAGGAGGGAGCCATGGAATTAGCCCAGTGAAAACCAACATGTTTTTCCAGGTATATCAATGACACCATCATATGGCCACATGGAAGAGACAAGCTGAATGGTTTCCTCATACATCTTAATTTCATACACCAGTGCATCAGTTTTACCATGGAAGTTGAAGTGCTTGGAGTGCTTCCCTCTATGGATGTCCTGATGAAGAGAAGAGTAGATGGCTCATTGGGCCACAGCATGTACCATAAGAAGTTTCACACCTATCTATATCTACATGGGGACAGCTGCCATTATCCAGCTCAGAGGTTCAAGGTGCTCAAACATTGGTGCATAGTGCTCACAACCTCTCCAAAAATGAGCCAAGCACTTGATAATCTGAGGGTAGTATTCCGGTAGAGCGCCTGCACGCAATGGATAATTCAGACTGCCATACATTGTACGCTGACTGAACAACCAGCAAAATGGAAGAGGGAGCTCAGGATGATGCAGTCATTGCATTTATTTCATTCTGTGGTACCTTGTCTGGAAACATAGGACGAAGTCTCCAGAAATACGAAGTGAAGACTGTCTTCTGCCCACCAGCTAAAACACAGGCACTGCTTGCTAGTATCAAGAACAACCTCAGGCTCTGGAAGTCCAGGTCCTGTCAGATACCCTGCTATCCTGATATGGCATATACAGAACAGACAGTGCGTAGTGTCGGGAGATCATTGCCGAGAATACCAGGCAGCAGTAGCCAAACAAGTTGACAGTTCCAGAATATTGCCTATTGGAATAACACTGGGTAGATTACAACCATACTAAGGTCCCAACACAGATGTCTAACTTCAGGGAGTGTGTCATTACATAATCTATTGAGAGTCAAGTAAGTGAACTGCTGATCAAAGGTGATAGTGGCTACACCCATAGTGGGAGCTGGTAATCTGCGTTTAGTTCGATTAAGAGAAGGAAGGAGATAAATCCACTGACTGACTTTGGAGACGAGCAGAACAGCAGCAGAGATGCTGCCAGCACAAGTCTATTGGCACAAGCTGCAGACAAAGTGATGTTTTAATGAGAGGATGGGAGTAATTGTTGGATGTCAAAGCACTACGCTAGCTCCTAAGGAGTCAGTTTGTCATTGCACCTGATGATGGCAACATGGTCGCTTACCAAAATATTGTGCCCATTGCACACTGACATTTGGCCGCCCACCAGTGAACTATTTTGTTGCATGTGCTATTTGATTATCAGATATGCCTGGATCTGCCCACTCCCTGGGAGATGGAATACTGTTATTTCTTTTTATGTATCTTACATCAGTTATAAAAATTCCTCATCTGTCCTCCATGAATTACTGTTCCTCATACTGTATCCAACATTAAATCAGTTTTACTTACCGTATTGGCACCAAAAGCTACTTCTGTTAAGTAAACTCTTTTGCCAACTTGTTTTTAGACTTTTTTGTATTCTGTGCTGGATTTTCTTTTTAATCTTCATATATTTTTGTTTAATACACGGCCTCTACCCTCATCTTACTTTCCATTTTTGGAACCAACGTTCTTGTCTCCTCTTCCCCTCTTGATAAATTCTGTGCAAACTGTCTCCACTTGCAATTTATTGTTATCCCAGTTTCCATCCACTCCCCAGACTTTTCTATTAGAAAGACCTGTAGTTCTGCAGCCTGTGTTGAAACATTCCTATATTTCACAGCGTTTATGAATTTCTTGTATTTCTCCCAACATAGCATTTTGCGGTTATAATTTTACATTGCACACTTCTGTATTCTCTTGGCCCCAAATGTAAGTGAAGTTGTTAAGTACCAGCCTTTTTATAATGAACATAATTGATAGCAGCACAGTGATTGCATGCAGTGCTAACTCATTTTAGCACTTGTTAACTTCTACCACTTCAGTGATCATGGATATTTTTTTAATTTTTGTTATTTTGTGTCACTTCTGTTGTCTGTCAGTGGATGACACCATCTGAGGCAGTGGAATTTTGTTTGTTAATTCTTCTTCTTTTATTTCTTGTTGTACACATTTATTGTCAAATAAAGTTTTTTTTCTTGAAATATTTATAAATGTGGTGCCTGATGAGTTTATTCATTTGTCTATATAATTCAGAGATGTTGGGGTTCCCTGCCTGACTTAGAATAAAGATGTTATGTCTAGATGTACTTTGTGTTTTTAGGGTACTCTATGGACACCATCCAAAATGGTTGCAAGGCTAGGGGAAGAAATTAATAACCCTGATTCTGTATATTACTGGGCAGCCAAAAACAAGATTCCAGTATTTAGCCCAGCTCTAACTGATGGAAGCCTCGGTGATATGATGTATTTCCATTCGTATAAGAATCCTGGACTTGTCTTGGATATCATTCAAGGTACCATTACACAAATGAGGAAGTTAAGCATGACTGCATTGACTTACAATATTGGCATGTAGAAGACTTTCCTCCTCTCAGCTCATGATGTCTGGATTTTTCTATTTTCTGTCAACCTGGCTAGTATCCCACCCGTAAACAGACCTCTTGTTTGTATGGAATATGTTCATAATATTACTTGAGATGACAAAACTATGTGATGCACACTTGGTAAAAATTAAATTTTTTATCTGAGTTATAATTGGAAAATCTTTTGAACTGGCAACATTTGGAGCAGGGCTGAAGTAAAAAAGAGTAAATACTGTCACTCTAGCTTTTGAAACTATGTACAAAATTCATTAATCAGGAAAATAGTGAATCTATAACTTAGTATGTTTGTTTTCAGTTTAATTTCTAACTTTATTTTATGTATTTCAAACACTCCACCATTTTTAAATATGAAATGCTACTTACAGATTTTGTTGTGTAACTGTCACAGAATAAAAGCTTGTATTTTTAGCAAACTAAGCCTTTAACTGATGAGTTATAAGAAAACAATGCCTTATCTATTATAATCTTCTTATTACCTTAGTATGAGGTTAGAATGTGGGACTAAAGAAGCAATATACAGTGTAAAACAACATTTCCATGTTCACACAACCCTATTTTTCAAATTTTATTTCCCCCTCAAAAATATATATTTTAATATTAACCTGTCTTTTTGCTTGATGCAGATCTTCGCCGGCTGAACACAATGGCAGTTAAGGCTGCTAACACTGGAATGATCATAATAGGAGGTGGTGTTATTAAACATCACATCTGTAATGCTAATTTGATGGTAAGTCATATAAAGTGCATCAAAGTAGATTGTGTGAAAAGGAATGAGAGAATCCATTTACTAATTCCAGAATGAGATTTTCACTCTGCAGCAGAGTGTGCGCTGATATGAAACTTCCTAGCAGATTAAAACTGTGTGCACCGACCGAGACTCGAACTCGGGATCTTTGCCTTTCGCGGGCAAGTGCTCTACCATCTGAGCTACCGAAGCTTCGGTAGCTCAGATGGTAGAGCACTTGCCCGCGAAAGGCAAAGATCCCGAGTTCGAGTCTCGGTCGGTGCACACAGTTTTAATCTGCTAGGAAGTTTCATTTACTAATTGTTAAAATAAAAATTGTCAACTTCATTACATTATTGTTGGCCTACTGTGTATAGTATGTTTGCATTAGGCAGTCACAAATTGGAAGGCAAGTAAAAAAGAACACCATGTATAAAGCAATTCTTTATGCTGAAAAATGTGGTAACAGAAGGGCAGGATAAGAGTTCATGGGAACTGAGTGTAACGTTTGCTTATGGAAGAAACAGAATTGGCAGTATTTATAATTAGTATTATTAGGAAGAAATTCACTGGCTCCCACAAAGGAAAACATCCTGACATCGAAGTAAAAGTTTCGGAATTCATCCATGAAAGGACGAAGAAGGGGGAACCTGTAACTAGTGACATAAGAAACAAAACAAAGAGCTGGCTACTGTTCTTAATATACTGACACACGAGATTAAAGCTAGCCTAGGAAATGTTGATTCCTCTACGACACTGTACAACAGTATGCCAAAAGCTTCCTCAGAATTTTGCAAAAAAAGAAATTCAGTTGTATGTCATCACATTTCGACAAGAGAAGAATTTTTCGATGGGCCAATTAGGCAACACAGATGAGATGCCAGTTTGGTTCGATATGTCACATAATTACACAGTTGATGAGAAGGGAACAAAGGAAGTTACCATCAAAACATCAGAGTGTGAAAAAACAGTGCATAACTATAATGCTGGGAATCACAGCATGTGGGAACACACATCCACCTTACTTAAACTTCAAACAGAAAAGAAGCCCCACAACCCCTAAAAATGAAAAGTTCTACCCAGATGACATCATTGTTGGAAATGAAGAGAAGGGATGGATGACAAACTTTAATGCTTGACTGGCTCCTAAACATGTGGAAATTCTGTTGTGATGGGCTTTCCAAACTTACCATCAATGCATTGTCAATGAATTTCACAGTCATCTGATTGATGACATAAAAAAGAAGATCCACAGCCTAGGCAGTGACCATGTTGTTATTCCTGTAGGAATGACTTCTGTTACGACTCCCGGACGTTAGTATAAATAAACCTTTCAAAGGTTACATTTAGGAACAGTATGAAAAATGGTTTCATGAACCAAACTGTGATATTACTCCAACAGGAAAAAATAACTGTGCTGCTCGTCACATTATTGCAGACTGGATTTCAGCCTGTCTAGAAAAGCATTCAATAAATGCTGTATTTCAAATACTCTGGAGGCAGTAAAGATGATGTGTTATGGAACACACAGAAGATGATGGGGAAAGAGGAAACGAATCTGTTTATGATGTAGACTCCTCTGAGCTTACCAGTAATGATGACATTGTGAATAATAATGAGTAATGCTTGTAATTTATGGTGTGTTTGTTTGCATGTCATGTAGGTAATCAAGTTAGGCATTCTTTTTGAATAATGATTGTGTCATTTAACAATGGTTCACTTAAAATTGCTCTTGTTTTGATAGTTTGTGTATACATCCATTGTTGTGTAAAATAAATTTAGCCTTCCAGTGATGCACCAACAAACTGCTTTTTATGATTTTAATGTTTAAAATTGGCATACACATCACATTAGATTCGCATAAATACGGAATGTTAAAATTGAAAGAAAGAAGTGGGAAATAACTGTGGACTGATTGCTCAGATTCCAAAATACAAATAATGAGTTGCAGGCAATTGAAAAGACAATTACGGGTAGTAAAAGTCAAAGGAACAAAAGGAGTGAAATATACAGGTCCTGGATGGTGGAAATGGCACCCTTCCTGGCTCAGAAGAGGCGAGGCTGCGCAATAGGAGTACAATGTAACCAGTGGCAGTCACCTGATATTCAAATTCCAGGGTACTACAGTAGTAATCATGACACAGACAAAACAAAGACTGGAAATAAATTGGAAGATGTACAAAAAAACAAAAAAGGAAAAATAGATAGGTAAAAGGGAAGCCAGTAAATAGTAAGGTATAATAGTAATTGAGGTAAGGTAATATTACAGTGGGAGAAATCCATTGATAAACTGCTCAGATAAGAAAGTTTTGCAGCACTTGCGTATCTTCAAATTTGTCTGGGCTTAGATTCAGGGTGAACAGGGAATGAGAGAATAAGCCATCAATATAAGTAAATGACTAAGACTGTCACCCAATCCCAGTTGCAGATTGTCTATCAAAAGGCTTCCAGGTGCAACAAAAATTTGGTTTTAAGTATTCCATATAATTATTGACCAAATTTAAAATGCTATTAATTTAATCATTTTTCTAGTTGTTGAGCTGTGAGGCAGGGGGTTACACAGCAGAGGAAACACAGCAACCAGTCGAGTATTAAAGCTAAAAACAGTCTTTGTCTTGAGGCAGCATGACTCACAGCACATGCAAATTATCCAGTCTACATTCAAACAGTGATTGAGAATGAGAGCACTTTATGGGTTTCAACATATTTTACACATAATTTGAAACCTTTTCAAAACTTCTTGCTGACACCTCCCCCCCACCCATACACATACTCGCAAAATAATAAAAGAAAAAAATTTTATCACTTACTACATTTTCCCAATTGATGTAGTAAAACCTCAGCTTCAGGCATGAAAGTTTAATTTATTACTCTTCCACTACTATAATCAAGCTGCTGAAAACCAACATGTGACAGCCAGTGACTTTGTTGCCAGTGCTACTACACAGCTGTTTGTTGAGATTTGTTGCCAATGTTACTACGCAGCTGTTTGTTGTTAAACCGTGTCAATCGCTCATTTGTAGCCCAAATGCAACCTTCAGTTGTAGCGGTGGCAAACGGTGGCTGTCACCATGGCAATGTTTATGAATTCCAAAGTGCAGATTGGCAGTAGAGTGTCACCTCTACACAATGTGCCCCACATGCGCGAAGTGTCAGAGATGTTTTTCCGGCAGCCTCGCTATAACTCTGTTCACACTTTCGCAGACAATATCCACACATGATTGTGTCTTCAAAATTATAAAAATGAGTGTCACATAGTTCATGAGCTAAGTCATAAACATTGAGATGTGTGAAAAACTGCAATAGCTTTCCTTAAAACAGATCTCAAATTACCTAAACTACACTTGTCTACTGTTTGTTAATGAGAGCACTTGGGAACTTCCAACAAACCTAAAACTTAATTTCAAGCCTTTTGTAAACTTTTTCTCACATACAGCACCACAAAATAATGAAAGGGAAACAGTTTATAACTTATTAAATGTTCATTGTTCATGTGGTAAAACTTCAGCATCGAGTGTGACATTTTAGTTTTTTTACCAGTTTTGGTTTTGATTTTTTCATTAGTTTGTGGGTGCATAATCTGAAACTAATAAAACCAACATAATTATGGTTTTTCATCTTCATCCATAAAGATTTTACATGCTTAACATCAAATATTTAATAAATTAACTCATTTGTAAAGTAATCAGATGTGTGAAGATATGTTACACATGGAATATCTATTCTTTAAAGAATCGCTGGTTACAGATATATGAAACAAAAAATAACTTTACCATGAAATAAAAACAAAATAATAACCAAAGTAAAATCAGATTGTTTGGAAGTGCACATCTTTGAAATCAAAATTTGCTGCTTGTTAACATTTGATACTGCGTTAGTCTGCCTCACGCTATGTAACATGTTTGAATCATTCTTGTGATGTTGTCCACAAAGTGGTCAAGATTGTGCTGCTTAAGCATGTCCCACTCTTTGATAGACCCTCCAGATGTCATCCAGTGTGCCATTGATCCATGCAGCAATGCACTGCAAATGTCAACTACTCATAAGCATTATCAGTCAGTGTTCATGATTAAAACATCCACTACCCTTGGACAGTTATTTCTTGATTGAAGTCTTTGCACTACCAAGTTTCAGGGACTCAGCCCCATCTTCAGGTGTGTCTATAAGTAACACGTCGAAGCACCCATGTCAAAGGTAACTTACAAAGCAACACATTTGCTGTACGTGGCTCATCTGAATACTAACATAACTGTACAACTGTAGCAAATGTTTTACTCGTGAACATTACATACAACAATTGTGGCTGTCTTAGCAGCAAAAATGTATTCTGACTCAGATTATACTGTATGCCCGTGAAATAATGATGGGAGGCATCTGACATTTTTACATGATGCTGGCCCAAAATATGACTAACACATTTCCCTGCAGACCCCCTTGGGGCCACTTGCCTGAAAAGTGTATATTGGTATCTGGCTGCCTCCACACTCTTCTGCAATAATCATCAGGAGTCATACAGACCATGCACCCGTTGGTGAAGAGAATCGGTTGCCATTGATGTATGTTCCATTGTGGGTGTTCCCTTGCCATCCTTCTTTATGCACCACAATGCTTGGGGATTTGTACTGCTCTCCATAGTGGATGCCTAGAGACCAGACTGCTGCCCTCACAGTTGCTTTCCAAAAGTCAGCACCTAGTTTTGTTGCATATTCTCCAGGGCACCTACAAGCCCAAATTTATTGATAGTAGTTTTCAGTTGGGGATGTTGGCCATGGCTGATCACTAAGAGATAGTCTTTAATCTTTTATGTCTCATGATAACAGTTGGATGGTAAAATGACATGGCTGTGGCGTGCATCAATTCTCTGTTGACAACATTTTAACCATAAAGTGATATGCACTCAAATCCCAAGTTTGAAAAGACCATTTGTGGCTCACAAGCTGGACAGTGAACACAAGCCACATACACCAAAATGTGTTGACGACACAAGTATACTTTTTACATAGTCAGATAAAAGTGTGTATTAGAGACCATCTGATTTATCTGGAATTAGTGTGTACTGTTAGTGCAGCAGTGAGATTTGGATCTTTGCTGCACAATCAATTCTAACCCACAGAGCCAGGCACAGAAAGATTAATACCCCTAAATGGACAATATAAAAAGAAAGAATTTCAGAGTCATTGTCAGAACAACTGAGATTGATATGGGTGGATTATCAGATAAACAAATGGAATATATGCCATGGCAATTTTTTACTGGCTACTTAGTGGTGAGATACAGTCTAACAGAAAATGTGTAGACAAAACTAGCAAACAGATGGGGCTGAGCTTACATGGATTAAATTTTCAGAACATTAAAAACACTAAAAAAATTTTTTATCCAGCAAGTGGACCAATTACTGCTTCTGTTAGGATCAGTTTTCGTGAGGTGACTGAATCGTAAAATATGGAAAAGATCAATAGCTTGCATTTTTTAAGCAAATGAAACTGTGCTGTTGGTATAATCTGTGTAAAGAGAAGATGACAACAACAATAATAATAATAACAATAACAATGAACTGGTAGTCGGATGCAATTACATATGTATTTCTAAAAAGAAAGATGATGAGACTTACCAAACAAAAGCGCTGGCAGGTCGATAGACACACAAACAAACACAAACATACACACAAAATTCTAGCTTTCGCAACCAACGGTTGCCTCGTCAGGAAAGAGGGAAGGAGAGGGAAAGACAAAAGGATTTGGGTTTTAAGGGAGAGGGTAAGGAGTCATTCCAATCCCGGGAGCGGAAAGACTTACCTTAGGGGGAAAAAAGGACAGGTATACACTCGCGCACACACACACATATCCATCCGCATATACACAGACACAAGCAGACATTTGTAAAGGCAAAGAGTTTGGGCAGAGATGGAATGTTTCCCTCTATTATATACATATGTATTTCTTGAGAAAGCGTGCCACCGTTCACTGTAGCTGGGCGATGAACATACTGTTCATTAGTTTGGCATGGAGAAAGTACAGGGTGTTTCAAAAAGGACTTCACAACTTAGAAAATTCATATAAATTAATTCATAGTACATACAGAGGTGATTGTAGTGTCAATTTGTAGGGAAATACATCAAGTTTTGTCGCACATATTTTGCTAGTGCTGAATCGCGCCGTAAGGAGCATTAGCGGCAGTTGCATTAAAGATGGCTGCCTTCACTGGACCCAAGTGTGCTAGCTGTGTGTTTTGGTTTGAAGAATCGGAGTCGGTGACAACAGTTCAGCGTAATTTCTGTAACAAGTGTGCTGAAGATCCTTCTAATAGGCCTACAGTTTATGAGTGGTATAAATGTTTTGTAGAAACAGAGTGTTCGGTAAGACATGGAAAATTATCAGGTCGTCCAAGTGCATCTGATTGATGACCTTGTTGAGTGAGTGAGACAACATTTTGTCAACCGCCGTACGAAATCGAACCGGCGTGTACCTAGCAAACTGCAAATCCCACATATGACTATTCGGCGTCTGTTGAGAAAGTGTTTGCATTTGAAACCGTACAGATTGACAATTGCACAAGAAATAAAAGACACTGACAAAATTGCTTGAAAGAACTTCTGTGTAGATATGTTAAATCGATTACATAAAGATGAAAATTTCTTGGACAAAATTATCCTTTCTGATGAGTCGACTTTTCGCACGTAACTGGAGGATTTGGGGCAGTGAATATTGACATCACACATTGCAGAATGTCTGTGATACCCCTAAACTGAACGTTTTTTGAGCATTGAGCAAGAACAAGTTTCGAGGACATACCTTCACCGAAGAGTCAAGCAGTATATTGCTCCCTCCTACGTATATCTCGCGAAGAGACCATGAGGATAAAATCAGAGAGATTAGAGCCCACACAGAAGCATACCGACAATCCTTCTTTCCACGAACAATACGAGACTGGAATAGAAGGGAGAACCGATAAAGGTACTCAGGGTACCCTCCGCCACACACCATCAGGTGGCTCGCGGAGTATGGATGTAGATGTAGAACAAAGTGTACGGCCCCTTTTTTTGTGTGAGAGAACCATCAAAGGGACAGTGCATCTGGATATGTTAGAGCAATTTTTGATAGCACAGATTGATGATGATGACCAAGAACGAAATGTTTACTTCATGCTATATGGTGCACCACCCACTACCTGACTGACATTCAGGGTTTTCTGCATTTCAGTCAACAGATTAGCCATGATGCACCAATTGCATGGCCCCCACGTTCCCCAGGGCTGACATGACTCAATTTTTATATATATGGGAATTCACCAAGGTTATAGTGTTTGTAACTCCTGTGCCAGCTTCTCTATCTGAACTTAGAGCAAGAATTTATGTCACCACTGAGCAAGTTGTTGTTGTTGTTGTTGTTGTTGTTATTGTTGTGGTCTTCAGTCCTGAGACTGGTTTGATGCAGCTCTCCATGCTACTCTATCCTGTGCAAGCTTCTTCATCTCCCAGTACGTACTGCAGCCTATATCCTTCTGAATCTGCTTAGTATATTCATCTCTTGGTCTCCCTCTACGATTTTTACCCTCCACGCTGCCCTCCAATACTAAATTGGTGATCCCTTGATGCCTCAGAACATGTCCTACCAACCGATCCCTTCTTCTAGTCAAATTGTGCCACAAACTCCTCTTGTCCCGAACCCTATTCAGTACCTCCTCATTAGTTATGTGATCTACCCATCTAATCTTCAGCATTCTTCTGTAGCACCACATTTCGAGAGCTTCTATTCTCTTCTTCTCTAAACTATTTATCGTCCATGTTTCACTTCCATACATGGCTACACTCCATACAAATACTTTCAGAAACGACTTCCTGACACTTAAATCTATACTCGATGTTAACAAATTTCTCTTCTTCAGAAACACTTTCCTTGCCATTGCCAGTCTACATTTTATATCCTCTCTACTTCGACCATCATCAGTTATTTTGCTCCCCAAATAGCAAAACTCCTTTACTACTTTATGTGTCTCATTTCCTAATCTAATTCCCTCAGCATCACCAGACTTAATTCGACTACATTCCATTATCCTCGTTTTGCTTTTGTTGATGTTCATCTTATATCCTCCTTTCAAGACACTGTCCATTCCGTTCAACAGCACTTCCAGGTCCAGTGCTGTCTCTGACAGAATTACAATGTCATCGACGAACCTTAAAGTTTTTACTACTTCTCCATGGATTTTAATACCTACTCCAAATTTTTCTTTTGTTTCCTTTACTGCATGCTCAATGTACAGATTGAATAGCATCGGGGAGAGGCTACAACCCTGTCTCACTCCCTTCCCAACCACTGCTTCCCTTTCATGTCCCTCGACTCTTATAACTGCCATCTGGTTTCTGTACAAATTGTAAATAGCCTTTCACTCCCTGTATTTTACCCCTGCCACCTTCAGAATTTGAAAGAAAGTATTCCAGTCAACATTGTCAAAAGCTTTCTCCAAGCCTACAAATGCTAGAAACGTAGGTTTGCCTTTTCTTAATCTAGCTTCTAAAATAAGTCGTAGGGTTAGTATTGCCTCACATGTTCCCATATTTCTACGGAATCCAAATTGATCTTCCCCAAGGTCGGCTTCTACCAGTTTTTCCATCCGTCTGTAAAGAATTCGCGTTAGTATTTTGCAGCCGTGACTTATTAAACTGATTGTTCGGTAATTTTCATATCTTTCAACACATGATTTCTTTGGGATTGGGATTATTATATTCTTCTTGAAGTCTAAGGGTATTTCGCCTGTCTCATACATTTTGCTCACCAGATGGTAGAGTTGTGTCAGGACTGGCTCTCCCAAGGCTGTCAGTAGTTCTAATGGAATGTTGTCTGCTCCCGGGGCCTTGTTTCGACTTAGTTCTTTCAGTGCTCTATCAAACTCTTCACGCAGTATCATATCTCCCATTTCATCTTTATCTACATCCTCTTCCATTTCTATAACATTGCCCTCAAGTACATTGCCCTTGTATAGACCCTCTATCTAATCCTTCCACCTTTCTGCTTTCCCTTCTTTGCTTATAACTGGGTTTCCATCTGTGCTCTTGATATTCATACGAGTGGTTCTCTTTTCTCCAAAGGTCTCTTTAATTTTCCTGTAGGGAGTATCTATCTTACCCCTAGTGACATAAGCCTCTACGTCCTTACATTTGTCCTCTAGCCACGCCTGCTTAGCCATTTTGCACTTGCTGTCCATCTCATTTTTGAGATGTTTGTATTCCTTTTTGCCTGCTTCATTTACTGCATTTTTATATTTTCTCCTTTCATCAATTAAATTCAATGTTTCTCCTGTTACCCAAGGATTTCTACTAGCCCTCGTCTTTTTACCTACTTGATCGTCTGCTGCCTTCACTACTTCATCCCTCAGAGCTACCCATTCTTCTTCTACTGTACTTCTTTCCCCCATTCCTGTCAATTGTTCCCTTATGCTCTCCCTGAGACTCTGTACAACCTCTGGTTCTTTCAGTTTATCCAGGTCCCATCTCCTTAAATTCCCACCTTTTTGCAGTTTCTTCAGTTTTAATCTACAGTTCATAACCAATAGATTGTGGTCAGAGTCCACATCTGCCCCTGGAAATGTCTTACAATTTAAAACCTGGTTGCTAAATCTCTGTCTTACCATTATATAATCTATCTGAAACCTGTCAGTATCTCCAGGCTTCTTCCATGTATACAACCTTCTTTTTTGATTCTTGAACCAAGTGTTAGCTATGATTAAGTTGTGCTCTGTGCACAATTCCACCAGGCGGCTTCCTCTTTCATTTCTTACCCCCAATCCATACTCACCTACTACGTATCCTTCTCTTCCTTTTCCTACTACCGAATTCCAGTCACCCATGACTATTAAATTTTCGTCTCCCTTCACTATCTGAATAATTTCTTTTATCTCATCATACATTTCTTCAATTTCTTCGTCATCTGCAGAGCTAGTTGGCATATAAACTTGTACTACTGTGGTAGGTGTGGGCCTCGTATCTATCTTGGCCACAATAATCCGTTCACTATGCTGTTTATAGTAGCTTACACGCATTCCTATTTTCCTATTCATTATTAAACCTACTCCTGCATTACCCCTATTTGATTTTGTATTTATAACCCTGTATTCACCTGACCAAAAGTCTTGTTCCTCCTGCCATCGAACTTCGCTAATTCCCACTATATCTAACTTTAACCTATCCATTTCCCTTTTTAAATTTTCTAATCTACCTGCCCGATTAAGGGATCTGACATTCCACACTCCGATCCGTAGGATGCCAGTTTTCTTTCTCCTGATAACGACGTCCTCCTGAGTAGTCCCCGCCCGAAGATCCGAATGGGGGACTATTTTGCCTCCGTAATATTTTAGCCAAGAGGACGCCATCATCATTTATCCATACAGTAAAGCTGCATGCCCTCGGGAAAAAACTGAGCAAGTAAAAACCAAAAAACCACAATGCTACAGCGAGTTTGGAAAGAAATTGACTTATGATGGGATGTCTGCAGGATAACCAACGGAAGCCACATACATTTTAGTTTAAGGTAAAAAAAAACTTGATGTATTTCCCTAAAAATAACACTAAACCCAGCTCTATATCTTCTTCCAATAAATTTATATGAATTTTTAAAGTTGTAAAGTTATTTCTAAAACACCCTGTATGTGTATCTGATTGATTTTGTGGCATAATCTTGGTGTAGAGTAGTGAAAATGAGTTTGACTGGTGTCCATATTTTAACATTTTTCCCATAGTGGCCTTCATAGCAAGTAATAATGTGCTCTTTATGATTATTATCTTCTGCCTGGATGAATCATATCACTGAAGAGCAAATCTCATTTATCAGTTGGCAGCAGCGCAAACTGTGAAGTAACAGTGAGCCAGATCAGTAAGTTTTTAGGATTGTAGTCTATTGGCTGCTACAGATGTAATTTTGGGCAGTTATTTATGCATAATAATTAAAAGGATTATGTGTATCACAAAAAGCACAGTTGTATAAGTATGCGAGTTTTAATTAATAGGTAGCAGTACTCAAGATAGGAAAATTTAGCTGCAAGATTTCATAATATATGATTTTGTCATGTAATCTTGGCTTGGTAATATGTGATTGAGAGCAAAATGATTAACTGAATTATTGTTGGGCTGCTACATTTCAAAATAAAAAAGTAAAAATCACCTTCATTTTCAGAGGAATGGAGCAGATTACGCTGTTTTCATCAATACTGCATCTGAATTTGATGGTAGTGACAGTGGTGCCAGACCTGATGAAGCAATTTCATGGGGAAAGATACGAAAGGATGCATCTCCTGTCAAGGTTTGTAAAGAAATTCTATCATACAGGAGAATTTTCTTTATTTTAGTATCTTTTATTGTATTTGTCATAACCCCACAGAATTTATACAGCTACTAGCAAGTTTTAATGACCCGTAGTAACACAATGTAATTGTGCTGGTGCCAGTGTGGTTGTCAGGTTTTGTGGGTATCCAAGGAAGATAGCAATGAAACAACATTTTGTAGGTAAAATTTAGCTATATTCCTAGTACAGTTGAGTGCATCCTGGAGTCAGTGAACAAACCACAATCCAATCAGAAGGGTCATTGTAATTAGTCAGTAGTGGAACAGAGTCCAAAAATCATTAGAGAGGAGGGTAGGGAGAGACACTAAGCTTTGCTGAAAGCTGAGACTAGAGAGGACGAACACCTCTTGATCAACACTCTTGTTTGTGTCCCTGCAGCCATCATGTGGTTCTGTTCCCATGCTCCCTGTTCGCAGTCAAGCATGTGTGGGGTAAATGTGTGTGTCTACATCCTTTTCCAGAAATAACTGCCTTTTTGCTAAGTGGGTGGTTGGATCAGGCATGTGGGCCGCGAGAGTTCGTAACAAAGTACAGGTGATAAAACGTTCCTGTTACCTCCTGGACCGGTGATGGCTTACACACCCTTGCCCCTTCCATGGAAGAGGCTAATAGAAGTCTGAAATGGTGGCTTCCATAAAAAGGAGGTTTCCCACATGGGGGACTTAAAATACATGAGGTACGTTACATTTTTCAGGATTGTCAAAGGGGGCTGACAAATAGTTACACAGGTCATTAAAACTTGAATGATGATACAGGCCTTCGCAGAGGCATTGATACATTGCGGGGTGGCGTAGCTGGAGTGGGTGGCTTAGACTAGTTACAGGATGCTAGGCGGTTGGGCTGCTGAGGAATGGTGGTGCATTCCGCAGCAATCAGTCAGCATGAGAGACATATACAATTGTACAACTTTAATTCCATAAGCAACCATTTTGCACAGTGACTGTAGATTAATTAAGGAAGGATAGGAACACAGTAACTGATTGCAATCCCATATTTTAGGTAAGAAATTTACATCAGCAGAGGATGTTTGTATATTTTTATTAAATGTGTGCAGTTAAATTAATTTTGTTTCAGTATTTTGCTATGATGTTAACAGATTTCCATATAAAGATTTGCATGAACTTTTAAATCTTTCTTTTGTATTAATTATGTAGTGCATCATTTAACCACTGTAGCAACTAAACTAGATTTTAGCTTTTGATGAATTTCAAATTGGTGTCAAATTATATTTCATCAAGATAATCTTTAAAAACAAATTTTTATTTATTATTTCTAATGTAATATGACACTTCTGTATAGGACAATTGCCTGGCCCTATTAGTGATATTTTGTATAATATTTGGTGGATCATTTCACCACTAATATACACTGATCATCCAGAACATTATGACCACCAACCTAATTTCGATGTAAACCCGTCCAGGCTATAGCAGCATCACTGGTGAGGAATGACTGCTAGGCAGACACACACACACATGGTGCATGTAGTATTAGTGATTGTGCTATCCTTGTGTAGCATGGGGAAGGTACACAATCTATCTGAGTTTGGCTGAGGGCAGACTGTGATGGCCCGAAGGCTCAGCACAAGCATTTAGGAAATTGCATAACTTGTCGGGTATTCGAGGAGTGCTGTGGTGAGTGTCTTCAACACGTGGTGAAACCACGTCTAGATGTCATGTGGTTGGGCAGCCACCCCTCTTGACAGATGTCAAATGTCATGGGCTGAAGAGACTGGTAAAACAGGACAGGCAGTGAACTGTGTTGGAATGAACATCAGACTTTAATGCTGGGCAGAGTGCAAGTGCATCTGAGCACACAGTGCACCAAACTCTCTTAATCATGGGCCTTCGCAGCTGACGACACATGCATGTACCAATGTTAACACCATAACATTGGCAACTGTGACTGAAATGGGCACTGGGCATTGGTGCAGTGGCAGTGTGTTGCATGCTCTGATGAATCCCAATACCTTCTTCTTTATGTTGATGGGAGGGCGCGACTCTGTCATCATCCAGGGGTACAGCTCCTTGACACCTGTACTGCAGGATGGAGCTAAGCTGGTGGTGGCTCCATTATGCTCTGGAGAACATTCATGTTGGCATCATGAGAACCAAGGAGTGTCTTATGCTAGTTGCAGACCACTTGCACCCATTCATGACAATCATGTTTCCTGACGGCAGTGGAATTTTTCAACAAGATAATGCACCATTTCACAGGGCCAGGAGTGTGATGGAGTGGTTCGAGAAACATGGTGGCAAGTTCCGATTAATGTGCTGGCACTCCAACTCATCACATGAATCCAATCAAATATGTAATCTGAGCTCATCACACCCCTCTCAAGAATTTACAGAAATTAGTTGACTTGTGTGTGCAGATGCGGTGTCATCTCCCTCCAGTAACCATCGATTGCTTCCGTACCATGACACATTGCTGCTGTTATCTGTGCTGAGTGTGGCCATACCGGCTGTTAGGTAGGTGGTCATACTGTTCTGGCTGACCAGTGAATGAACAAACACGTAAATCAGAATGTCTTGATGTATTTTAAAAGTGATATGGTAAATATACTTGCCGAATTTATTTATTTAAAAAAAGGGTTTTAAATTGCTATATTGGAATGAAACTAGGTGAGCAATTTTTGTAATATGGAGGCATTACTTGTGCTACAATTTTTGTAATGTGGGGGCATTACTTATACCACATGATGCAAACTGAGGCTGCTACTAGGTGTAGACAATCACCTCAGTTTCCATCTGCCTATACAGCAGGGAAGTAATGTGGGGACATGAATTGTTACGGGTTTGTTAAATGGTAACTCACTCAAATGGTATGTTGAGTAGAATGGCTCATTGCTATTGGATGACATGGTGTTTTGATTATTGTTTTATATAAATCTGTTCTGATTCTGTAATTTCCTTGTACTTTAGCAATGATGATGGCTGTTCATAGCTATATCTGGATATACGAGAATAACAAAAAACCACTGGGTTTGTGACTGATTGCTGTGTTCCTATCCTTCCTTATGTAAGAATGTATCTCATCTCTGTGTTAATTGTACAACTAATAGGAGCCTAGAGCCTTGGGGAGATAGCAGACAATATTAAACTTAAACACCACTCCAACTTCCCACTACTGCATACAAGGCAGTATGAGGAACAGTCTAGAATCATGGGACATGTGACCAGCATGTCACTAATCTATCCAGCCATTACTGCCAGTAGATGAATGCTGATATTGTCACTGCCTTCTTATTCAAGTAGCACCTCATTTGGCTCAAAAGACTGAGTGGAACCTGTTCCAGACTGCTCTATCTCAGAACAATCCGAAGACGTACCGGGAATCAAACCCATGTCCTTCCTCACTACAGCAGTGATGCTAACCGTTTAGGTGTGAAGGCAGTTTGGTAGACAATAGTAGGTCCTTAATTTGTAAGGGAGAGGTTAACGAAATGCTTTGTGTATGACTTATGAATTTGTGAACTTAACAGATTTTGTTTTCTAACATACATATATAGTGTTAGGGGTATAAGTGCAGATATTGTGATCAACAGTGTATGCTCTTCGGTGTGTTAGTTGTTTTTTTCTGTCTCTCACAGTCTTCCTGCAAACACACAATATAATTTACTCCCCGATGTTTTCTGTGCAGTCGTAACTGCACCACTATATGGGCTACACTTGTCGGTGTAGACTAACCATTCTGCATGTGCGCATCGACAGTGCAACACCTGACCTGCTGCCCAGGGGAAAATAAGCATTAATGGCTTGCTCTTGCCACATTTACTTGGAGATACTAACCAACCGTAAAAGCATATTAGTCCTAATAGCTATAATTATTAGTCTGCAAATGAAGTAAATACTGATGTAATGTTGTTCAGTACATTGTCCTCAGACACCAATAAAAATCTCTGAACTTATACTCCTAACACCCTGTGTGTGTGTGTGTGTGTGTGTGTGTGTGTGTGTGTGTGTGTGTGTGCTGTTTTGCTATCTGAATTTTAATAGTAGGAATGTTTAAGTTCAAAGCAAAGGATCTTTTTGTTACTATACAACATATGATTCACATGATGCAATAATATAACACTAGCATAAATTAAAATAGATATTGGGTGTCTGACAATGCCATTCATGTAAGGGATGGGATTTGATTACTTTTATTGGTGCATAGTATGCTGACAAAAAATCACACTTGATTAAATAGAGAAAATTAAATTAACATATGAATGCATTAGAGTCCTACGTAATATGACACTAATCAGTGCCAGCTTCAATCTGTTAGAGAGGAATATCATGTCGTTCTGAACAGTTACAGCTTATCAAAACTTAATAACTTTCTTTACTGTACAAGGTACAGATAAGTCCTATTATTCCTCTGCGTGCGCACACATGAGATTGGAGGAGTGCCATTCAACAACTTCAGACAGTTTTTAAAATCAAGGACCTTCACATGAGACACTACATTACCTCTTTCCAAAACTACAATTATAGTCATTACAAAAGTGTCAGCAAGCTTCATGTACTTACAACTAATAACTTACATACTAACAACTAGTATTAACCAAACTCTTCCAACCACGTGTAATTTTCCAACTGTCATAAGAAAAATATGTAAGAAGTTGGGCACCTTGGTGTTTCCTGTAACAAACTTTTAACTTAGGGTTACACTAATACAAAACCAAAAGGGATGCAAACTACGTGCCCCTACGTTAAGCTGCTCCATTGGTGCCCTATCGGGTATGGGTGCTCGCAAGAACCCATCAGCTCATTCACAGTCAGATGCAAGTGGTGCAGGCAACCAGCCAGACAGCACGATTGCATGCATGCTGCACATGTGCAACCTGCTTGGCAAGCCCTGGCCGCCTGAGCTCAGCCAGTGGACTATGATAGTGTATGCTGCAGCCCAGCTGCAAGACTGGCCATGCATCACCCATTCACTCATGCCTGCCTGCCCTGTGCACATTGCTGTCTGGCTGCTCTCAAGGGAGCATGCAAGCTTGAGTAGTCTGCCCTATGCAGTAGTAGAAGGTCCACAAAAGGGGAGTAAACATGCTAATGGATTTACATTTCCTGTCACTATGAAACTTTAAAATCACATTGTCATGAATCACTATTTATTTACAAAAAAAAGTTTACTTTCTCAATGAGTAATCATGTTCTCTGCTAATTTAAATATGATAGGTCACATTAACAGTACTCAGATGCATCACACAACTGTCAAAATCAGCATATAGCTGATATGAAGCATAGATATTGTCAATAGAGGTTTTTGTGTGTGTGTGTGTGTGTGTGTGTGTGTGTGTGTGTGTGTGTGTGTGTGTGTGTGTCATTCACTAACTTATAGGATACAGACTAACATATGCTGAGTTGGCAAAAGTCATGGGATAGCTCATGTGTAGTGTCAGACCTCATTTTGTCTGGCTTAGTGCAGCAACTCAATGTCGCATGGGCTCCACAAATCGTTGGTAGTCCCATGCAGAAATATTAAGCCATGCTGTCTCTATAGGCATCCATAATTGCGAAAGTGGTGCCAGTGCAAGAACAGAGCTCTTGATTACGTCCTGTAAATGATGGGATTCATGTGGGGTGATCTTCAAGGCCAAATCATTCGATCAAACTGTCCAGAACATTCATCAAACCAGTCACAAACAGTTGTGGCCTGGTGACATTGCACATTGTCATCAAAAAAAAATTCCATTGTTGTTGGTAACATGAAGTCCAGGAATGGCTGCAAATGGTCTTCAAGTAGCCGAACATAACCATTTCGAATCAATGATCAGTTCATTTGGACCAGAGGACCCAGTCCATTCCATATAAACACAGTCCATACCATTATGAATCCACCACCAGATTGCACAGTATCTTGCTGACAACAATCATACCATCAGCTCTTGCCAATCAAAATTGGAACTCATCTGACCAGGTCATAATTTTCCAGTCATCTACATCTGCATCGATATTCTGCAAGCCACTATATGGTGCGTGGCAGATGATACCCTGTACCACTACTAGTCATTTTCTTTCCTGTTCCACTCGCAAACAGAGCGAGGGAAAAACAACTGTCTGTATGCCCTAATTTCTCATATCTTATCTTTGTGCGCAGTGTATGTTGGCTGTAGTAGAATCATTTGGCAGTCAGCTTCAAATGTCAGTTCTCTAGGGTCCACCCAATATGGCTACGAGCCCAGGAGAGGCGCTGCAGGCGATGTCGTGTTGTTAACAGAGGCCCTCATGTCATAGCACATCAACACCAGTTTTTGCCACACTGTTCTAACAGATATGTTCATCTTACATCCAACATTGATTTCTGTGGTTATTTCATGTAGTGTTGCTTGTCTGTTATCATTGGCAACTCTACACAAATGATACTTCTCTCAGTCATTAAGTGAAGGCCATCAGCCATTGCATTGTCCATAGTGAGAGGTAATGCCTGAAATTTGGTATTCTCAGCACACTCTTGACACTGTAGATCTCAGAATATTTAATTCCCTAACAATTTCCAAAATAGAATATCCCATATGTCTAGCTGCAACTACCATTCCATGTTCAAAGTCTGTCACTGTGCCCTGGCAGGTGTGACTAGTCATTTGAAAGCTTTCATTTGAAAGCTTTCATTTGAAAACTTGTCAACAATAGGCCACACATAGATAGTGGGAAGGCAGAGCTCGTGACATTGCCAAACCGTGATGGCCACTAGACCGTAATGTCGTAATGTAGGGAGAGATGTGCAAAGGAGGATTAAGGAAGGATAGTTATCTCACAGGGACACTGCACATATTGGCACAGTAAAACGTGCATATTCTCAGAGGGAGGGAAGGGTCAAGGAGGAGGTGGCATTCATGCCAGCCACAGCCATCTTGCCAGTGCAAGGAACAACACTGATCTGTTACTTGAGAGGCTACAGCCATTCTGTCAGCAATATGAGATCCAACGTGGACATATCCAAGCTCCAAGTGTGCGACATCAGCTCAGTGTACCCTGTGGAGAAGGACCTTGGCCATTGCGACTCTGATCTGTTTTCAGACTACAACTTGGCAGAATAGAAAACTTTTGCCCAACTTGTCCATCACAACACATGAAAACCACGTGGCACTAACAGCAATAGTACTGGTTGGGTAGTAGATGAGAGTTTGCTAGTATAGAAAAGAAAAAGACACTATGAAATGAGATTTTAGGTATGAAACCACATGTTTGTCGCACATTGGTTTCTGCAGTAACCAGATACATTGTGCATCTGCTACAGGTTTTCTTTTCTCTTGAGAGATGAGATCAGGAGTCCACAGTGGATAGTCAGATACAGGGAATTGAACTCAGGTATTATGGGCAGTTTTAGGGACATTGGTATCTTTAGTTCCGATATTCAACGGTAATATGTGTGTTGGCTGAGCTGAGAAGCATTTGTGAGGTACATTTCAGTGGGATCATGCAAAAAGAAAAGACTAAGGTATAGGAAACAAGTTTCATTAAATGGCCATCGATAACAGGATACTTTTGCAATAAGATAAATGTTTTGATGCACAAAAACCTCAGGAATTAAAGGAATCTGAACTCAGTCCTCGACTGCAGAGAGTAATGGGGTTTGAAGTGTAATTCATACCATTGTGAGGTTGAAGATGGGAGGTTTTTATGCTTCCTAATATATTGGAAAGTACTGAATGTAACTGAAGATGGATCCACAGGAATTTTGGCTGGTGGGGTGTCAAATGGCCATGATACTGCTTCACCCCGTCAAAATGAGCAACTGTACTACAGTCTGCAGACTGTATCTTGGCGTCATAGATGACATCAGCCACAAAGTCTTGTATCATCCTTTGTGGTGTAGGGAGAACTTCCTTGTCTTCCCTTTTCTGCTGTTGCATTTCTTAATAAGACCCAATCACCCTCTCAGTTAAGCTGTAGTACACCTCCTTTATTACCTCTCTTTATCTGCTTAGCAGTTGCTTTAATATTATTATTTTGAACCATTTCTCAAGTAGTTTAAGTACTGTGGCTAGTCTGCTGACCTTTGCTTGAACTGATCCCTGTGGAGTGTATGCCCAATTCAAAAGGGGAATTCATTTCCCCACGTATATGACCTCATAAGGCGAGTGCCCAATCGACTCGTGGGTCCGACTGCTATAGGCGGATAAAGTATGTGATATATACCTGTCCCTATCATAGTGAGTTTTGTTAACATAATAAGATAGTGTCTTTGTGGTTGTCGTCAACTCCCCTATAGGATGAAAATTAATCATTCTCCATTTCTTGATTCTCAAAAGCTTGAAAATTTGCACAAGCAAAGACATAACATTTCTCCTGTGGTCTGTAAGAATAACACCAGAGCTTCCAAAAGCAAAAACAAACTCATGACTATCTCAAAAGGTATGGAAGCCTTGAAGTAGAGTTCTTAGTGGAATTCGGGGTTTAGTCTGTTTTGCTCTCTGTGCACAAAGAATAAAGGTGCGAGTGTAACTTTCAGTATCACATTGGCCACCTTTTTACTAGTACCCCTACTGCTGCTTGCGCATTTGTGGCTGGCCCCCCACTGTAATAAGCTTGATTACTTTCATGAAATTGTGTTATAATAAGCTTTTGGTATTACCAGTCAATTCCGTTGTGGATTTTTATGATACAGCTTACCTTCTTCAGGCACAAAGTATGGATGGGTAGCAAACTGTTGGCATTCTGCACATTGTACCTGTGCTTTCCACAACACAGCAATAAGAGCCTCGTCTCCTCGCAACACGCGTCTTTCTGCTTAGTGCTTTAGCTCTTTGATGAGTCTTGCCACACTGGTAACAAATCTATAGATATATTCATTCAGCTTTAAAGCCCATCACATCAGTTGACTACTTGCTTCTTTCAGATTTAAAAGCCACCATCACATGACATGATCAGTGACTACTGTGAATCATCTACCGTACAGTAGCAATTCAAATAGTTTACATCCAACACCAGAGTTAAGAACTCTGTGTCAGTCGCATTATAATTAATTTCCATTTTTTTGATCTGATAATATTTGTAACTATTGGTTTCTTTTCACCATCTCACTCTTGGCTTAGGACACAACCCACAGCATAATCATTAGCGTCACTGAGAATAATAAATGGTTGTTCAAAGTCTGGAGAAGTTAACAAGAGAGTCTGGTTAGAATATCTTTAATCATTTTCATTTCTATGTCACATTCTGTGGTCTGGCTAAAAGATACTGTCAACAGCCTTGTAAGAGTGGCATAATCTTGAACAAATCTACCGTAGTAAGTAGCAAGACAAAGGAAATGTTCTAGATTTTTCACATTTTTAGGTGCAGATCTGGTTTTACACCAGCGTAGCTTATAATGTGGGCCAGGTATTGTGTTTGAGAGTTTGCAAAAGGATCCTTTTCCAACTTTAAACTTAGGTTAGGCTCTTAGATCCACAAACTGCTGAAAAGTAATGGATGCATTTCTCAAACCAAAAGGGATTCTGAGAAACTTGTACAGTCCAGAAGACATAACAAATGCCATCATAGGTCTGTCTTGAGCTGCAATTGGAATCTGATACTAGCCTGATTTCATGTTTAGTGTGGTAAAATACTTGCAATTTCCTAATCAGTCAAGTGTTTCATCAATGCAAGGCAGTGGATGTGTTTCGGAAGTAGTTACCTAATTCACTGCTCACATATTGACATGGAGACGGTATGTTTTCTCACCATTAATGCTTTTTTTTTTTTTTTTGGCACAATAAATATAGGAGAATCCCAGGGGCTAGAGGATGCTTGAGTTTCCCCAGTGTCCAATTGCTGCTGAATGCTTCCATTAACTACCAATTGTAAATAGCGTGGAATTTATTATGGATTTTCTGCTGTCAGCTTTGCAGTATCAGTCAGAATTTCACATTGTGTTAATCTGTGGCAGGCAAATACTGCCAAATGAATTTGTCCATTGCCAGGCATAATGGGCTTCTATCTGGTCAAGATAGATGCATTAATTTTTCTTCAGCTGGTTTCTAGGGGGTGGTGTGATTGTGCACAGTTCTCCAATTGGCTGTGTCTTGAAACTCTTTGTGGGACACTTCCTGCATTGCTTCAAATTGTCTGAACATTTTCTCTCTCTTATCAGAGACTATTCACTATTAGATACTTCTTGTAAACAAGCCAGTACTGTTCCATGATAAACTACAATATCTTTTGCTACAAAATTATCTAGACAAATTGAGACACACTTTTTGCCATTCGCACTCTCAGCCTTGAAGAGGCCCTGTTTTGCATGAACCCAGAAACAGTTTAAAACTTCATATCAGCTGAGTGGATCAACCAGAAAAGTAGTTTCGGTGGTTTCTTGGATTTTTGTTGCCAGGCAGAAAACTCTTCCTGTCCCAACACGTACAAGGGGGTACCCAAAAGAAACCAATTTTTTAACTTATTTATTCACATTTTAAGAACGAACATTCAACTCCCTTCAAAGTACTCTCCACTTGCGCTAATACACTTGTATGATCTTTTATTCAAATTTTCAAAACAGTTGTTTAAATTTATCTTTTTTGATGCTTGACAGTATCTGTGGTTTCAGTTGCCTGAGACTGCAGGTGTGTGTGTGTGTGTGTGTGTGTGTGTGTGTGTGTGTGTGTGTGTGTATATGTACATCTATTGTTGACGAAGATCTTAATGACTGAAAGCTTTATTTGTGACAGTCTTTTTGTTGTGCCTATCTGTGACTCAGCATCTCCGCTATATAGTGAGTAGCAACTTTCCTTTTCATGGTTGATACATTCTACCCTGGATTTTCCATTGTTTGACAGCATGTCTTTCGTTTTTTTTCTTCACCTCAGCAACAACAGCAAAATGCTTTCCTTTCATTCTAGGAAACAAAAAAGTCACACGAGGCAAGGTCAGGTGAGTACGGTGGCTGAGGAATATGGGTCATACCATTTGTGGTCACGAACTGTTGTACAGACGGGGCTATGTGAACAGGAGCATTGCTATGGAAAACCAGTCACCCAACTGCCATAAATCAGGCCGCTTCTGCTGCAAACTGTTGTGCAATCTTTTCAAAACTTCCAAGTAGAAAGCCTGGTTAACTGTCTGGTTCTGTGGGAAACAACTGTGAATGGCTGCCTCACCTCACATCCAAAAAACAAATCAGCATTGGTTTAATGTTTTATTTTATCTAATAAACTTTCATGGGACAAGGCAAACTTGAAAAATGTTCACATCATTTCAGGACTCTTCTTTCAAATCACAGCATGCTTCCATGCAGTCTTGTTCTTGTTCAGCAGTCAACAGTCTTGGCATGAATTTGGCAGGCAGCCACCCTTTTCTATCCCAGATCTTCTGTCACAGTTCATTGCACTGAACTCCAAATCATTCTCAGCAATTTCTTCGATGGCCGTCATCGATCTTTTTTGATGATAGCATGAATGTTTTCAAGATTTTCATGTGTTTGGGCCATGGAAGGACAACCAGACTGAGGTTTGTCATCAATTGACATTTCATGATTTTTGAAACAGAGAAGCCACTCAAACACTTGAGTTTTCCCCCAGAGCATCATCCTTGTATGCCTTTTAAACATTTCAAGAGGTTTTATTCCACTTTTTCTGAGCAAAAAGTAGAATCTCACCACTGCACACTGTTTATGAAAATCAGCCGTTGCAAAAATGACAATCACACAAAGCAGTTTTCACTACAAACTCTGCTGGAACTAGTCCTGACCTCCTACAATGACAGCACTCGACTTACTGACTCTGGAATGTTCACTCTATGCACTCCTAGCAGCAAATTGTGGTACTACAAAAGCTCTGCCCACCAAAAAATTAGTGTAGTTTCTTCTGGGTACCCCTTGTATGGCTTTCAAGGTACGTCATTTAATGTAATCTTGCAGACTACTTGTTTCTCCATAAGGTATTTGTGACTTTATAGTGATGTTGCCTCCAAATTGGTTTATTGTATCACTGAATTGGACAGTTTGCTACCTAAGGTCAATGATGCTCTGAAAGTAACACAGAAATATTTTGCAAGAGTGACATCAAGTCTTGTCCCCTTTTCCTGAACACCTCCATCTCAAAGTCATACTTCCGTCTATCACAGCACAGCACATTCCCAAAATATTGGTAGTCTGGCTCCAGTTCACTAACATGACAGCAATGTGGCTTCAACACCTGCTTTCTGCCAGGGGGCAAAAGTATTAAGCTCACCTGAGTACCCCTGTCCACCAAAACTCTAACTGGTTTGCCCAAATGTTACCTTTTGCCACCTCTGTCAACCTATGAAAACTAACATTGTTGACTGACCTTAATTGGAGCGGATAGTGTTGGTAATGCTAGGTCTTCTGCAGTTGCCCTGACGGGACATTCCGTCTAAAACTTTGAAATTCTCCCCGACTTTGGTTCGGTCTATCGCGTCACCAGTGGTAATCCATACTAAAGTGGCTGCTCTCTCTACAATAGGTGCAGCAAGGAGTATGACACATTTTGGCAATATGGCTTAACTGCTTGCAATGCCTACAGTTCATTCCAATTGTGAACATGCAACAGGAGTCATTGTCATGCGAAGAAAATGAGGCTAAACAATGAGCCTCTCTCACCACTAAGAAACAGCCTCTTGCAAAGGCAAGAGTCACCACTTTTATCTCCCTACCAATCCATGAGTCCATTCCCATAATAAATACTTCTACTGCCTGAGCCTGTGCTACCTCATGCAATGCATCATTTCCTGTTTGGTCTGACCCCAGTGTATGTTCATGGTATGAAACCAAGTCTATACGATTGGCAGAAGCTTAAAAAACTTCTCCTGACCACTGTTGAAGGATGGACAGCTTGTCCCAATGACAAATCGTGCGTGTAGGTCTACTAGGCTGCTTGCCTCTAAGCTAACACATTAAAACTGCCAGCTTTTTTCAAAGTCTCCACTGACTCAAAGTATGTTCAAGCATCTGCTGACAGCTTCAAATGCATCTCCTGACAACTTCAAACGCATAGCATTTAATTGAAACTCGGACAAATTCGGTTAATGTCACACGTATGTAGCCATATTTTCAAAGGTCTTAACAGGAAAGGAGGAAATGAAAGTAACGGCAGGAAAGGTGTTCACTACTCTGGCCTGTGTTGCACAGAAGAGAAGGAACTCCTGTTACTTGACACTCTGGTTGTGTTCCTGCAGCCAGCACGTTATTCTTTTCCCACACATGGTTATACAAGCATTATGTGATAAATTACTCTGTTGGCATCCTTCTCTAGACCAAACTGCCTTTCTGTTGAGATAATGGTTGGATCCAGCCTGTAGGCCATGAGATATAGTGCTGAAGTACCAGTGATAAGAAATTTAAATGCAAAAATTTTTTTTAAACTGACATAATGTAGTCTTGGTATCCCGTAGACTGGTGATGGCTTGCATAGAATGTATTAGCTGCAGTTTGTTTGGACCCAACATCTAGATTCCTATAGTGGACCATAGTATGTCACTTCTAGATAGATTATGAGCTTAATGATATGTAATCAACAATGAGTACATAAAGTGGGATGTGGTATAGCTTTGTAAATAACTAATTAATTAAATACAACTAACAGAAAAGGAAAGAGTTATTGATAAAGTAAATTACTTTCATTTACAAACTAATAATACAATATTAACAACAGACACACACTGATAAGTCAGAATATTGTAACAACCTACCTAATAGCTGGTACATGCACCTTGCAACAGATAGCAGTGGTGACACCTCATTGCATGAAAGCAGTGAGGCCTTGGTAGGTCACTGGAGGAGGTTGACACCACAACTGCACACACAAGTCACCTGTTTTCCGTAAATTTTGGGGAGGGGGTGATGAGCTCTGATGCCATGTTGAATCTGACCCCAGAGGTGTTCGATCAGGCTCCGATCTGATGAGTTGGGGGAGGGGTGGGAGGGGGGGTGGGGGTTGAGGGCTGACATGTCAATTGGAACTCGCCACTTTGTTCCTCGAACCACTCCATCACACTCCTGGCCTTGTGACAAGATGTATTATCTTGTTGAAAAATGCCACTGCCATCAGGAAACATGATCATCATGAAGGGGTGTATGTGGTCTGCAACCATTGTACAATACTCCTTCACCATCATGGTGCATTGTACAATCTCCACTGGACCCGTGGATGCCCATGTGAATGTTCTCCAGAGCATAATGGAGCTGCCGCCAGCGTGTCTCTGTTCCGCAGTATAGGTGTCAAGAATCTGTTCTCCTGGAAGGCGACAGATTCATATCCTTCCGTCTACATGATGGGAAAGGTATTGGGATACATCAGAACATGCAGTGCTCTACCATTGTGCCAATGTGCAGTGCCAGTGCTCATGTTCCTATTTCAGTTCTAGTGTTAACAATGGCATGTGCATGGGTTGTCGGCTGTGGAAGCCCATACTTAGGAGTGTTCAGTGCACTGTTTGTTCACACACACTTGTACTCTGCCCAGAATTAAAGTCTGATATTAGTTCCACCACACTGTGCCACCTGTCCTGTTTTACCAATCTGGCCAGCCCCATGACGTCTGGATGGGGTTTCACCTTGGTTTTGCGACTTGATGAAGACATTCACCAGAGCACTCCTCAAACATCCAACAAGCTGTGCAGTTTCCAAAATGCTCATTCAGAGCCTTTCGATCATCACAATCTGCCCTCGGCCAGAGACAGATAGATCGTGTGATGTCCCCATTCTATACACAGACAGAAAGCTCACTTATGCTATACTGCTGACACGTGGAGAGGTTCATATCAATAGTAGGTTGGTGGTCATAATGTTCTGGTTGATCAGTGTATAGTCAGTGGCCAGACAGATAGCTGTAAATTAGGTTACAAACTGTAAATTAGGTTACGATCATGTGGTCATAGGAGTTCAACTACTAGGAGAGTAGATACAAATGATTATTGCTGAGAAAGAAGTCTTAAGCTGTGAGAACAACTAAATAGAAATGGCATACCAGCTGATTAAAGGTGTCTACAACAAATTATACTTACTTTTAATGCCAAGCTCAGACATTATTGTGCGGTCATTTGACCAAAGGTACTTAACATTGCAGAATGCTTCACAATGGACAGAATATGTCCGAATGGAAATTGGAAGCCAAGAAAAGAACTATTTATGGTCCAGTAAAAGAGAATTCCAAGTTAAGAAGGTGGCACAATGATGAACTGTACTTTTATAAGGAAAAGATTACACACCATACAGAAAAGGATGTGTCTTCCATGGACATACAACATAGATGAATCTGAATGGACTGACCAAGTGGATTTTTATATATTTTGAGGACACAAAAAAATTAAAGGACACTGGCTCGCTGTGGTTAACTAGGATCTTCAGAAAGTGGAAATTACCATTTCAAAAATAAATTTGGAAGACACCTGTATTTAAAAGAAAATCCAAAGTTGAAGCTGGCAAGATGTGAGCTGAAGAAAGAAAGGAGTCTCACAGATAATGAACAAGAGAATTCTAGATTCAAGCTACAGTTCAAAGAAAGACTTAGTTGAAATAATGAGAGCCACACTTAACCAAACCAAAAGAAGTAGAATATAAATTACTATTGTGGAATGTCACAGTAGAAGATACAAAGTTATGAAATGCACCCAACAATACTATAATGACACTGCCAGTAAAAGTTTATGATTTGGCTTGGATTCCTCAGCGATTACAAGTTCTTAACATCAGAGGATGTGCTATTTTGATATAAATAACATACTGTCTTCAGTATTAAGTAATTAACTTAGGTTCGTTTCTTTTCTTCTTTTTCCATTTGGGTCATCTAAGGACCATGCACCAATTTCAATGCTTCCTCCTTTGTTCTTCTTTCTCCTTCTCCAGTATTCTGTCATCTTCTTATTGTATATCCTTTTTCTGTCCGTAGACCATTTTGACCGTCCTCTTCTCTCTCCTTCCTTGGAAACCTTCAATTTTTAACACTTTCTTCTTAAAAATCTCTCTTTCCATTGTGTCTTTTTAATTCTGTTGTTTCTTTCCAAAACTTTTCTAACTTCTTGAATCCAGGCTATTGTTGACTTCTTGAATTCAGGCAGTTGTTGAATTCTTGCCTCAAAGATATTTAAAAATCTGTTTGGTTTACGTGTTGGAGTTCATTCTGTATAAATGTCCAAAAAATAGCAGTCGCCTTGGCCATAGAGTTCCAGTTATGTTTTCTATGTCGCGATATACTTCTTCATTATTTCTTAATTTCCATACCTCTGCATTTCTTAGTGGACCAAGTGTTTTTTGAATGACTCTTCTTTATGGGACTTCAGGTTTGTGTAATTTGTAATCAGGCTTGCCACAAGTTTCCCCAAGTGAAATTTCCTGATATTTCCCTGATTTCCAGACAAGTTTTAGCATTTTTCCCTGACAAATTTTGAGATCTCAAGGGTGAGTAAAAGTTGTAAGTTGACAATCCGTCTTTGCAGCTACGGCACAAGAAACAATAGAGCCAAATGAGGAAATATCTGAATACAGCTTACAAGGAGATGGTGTTCCCTAATGTGAGGAGAAATCTTAAGGACTAACATCAACTGTTTTTAGATGGAGAAAGCAAGCCAAATGGGATAAATGTTTGATTAGGACCATTGAAGGTACTTTGTTTCAATAAAACGAAACCGTTTTGGTGACAAAAATACGCATTTCATTGGAGTCGCAAGACAGATTTAAAATACCTTCATCGATTTCAGAAATAACATCAGAAAGAAGTAGGCCTCTTGAAAGAAA
This sequence comes from Schistocerca cancellata, assembly GCF_023864275.1. Classification (NCBI taxonomy): domain Eukaryota; kingdom Metazoa; phylum Arthropoda; class Insecta; order Orthoptera; family Acrididae; genus Schistocerca; species Schistocerca cancellata. Next base: position 408,495,728 of record NC_064630.1, read on the forward strand.
TGTATAAGGTGGGGAAGATGTGTGTAAAGTAACAATATAGATGACTGCAAATAAAGTGTTGGTTTTACTGTGTTCATTTTGTCGGTTATTACCAACTGTGTTATATCTATTATTTTACAGGTATTATGTGAGTTTTCTTTCGATAAATATTTGAGTACATAGTGTTCAAACCACCAGTGATAGCCACAATTTTCAAATTCTTATCGTCTGTACTTTCTAATATATAAACTACTTTCAAAGTACCAAAATGTACTACAATAAATTAAATGTCTATAAAACGCTGCACTGCACAACAAATTTACAGTGAGCAGTTGCAGTTTCTGAATTTCCCGACTGTGGCCTCTGGCCTGCCGAGGAGTACAGCAGTCCTTGGTCCATGGATAAATCATGAAAATCCACTGCATTATGCCGCATACAAACAGACCTGGCCTGCAGGCAGTTCAGTGAGACTAGATCTGATGGACAGGACCTGTACATCAGTGCGAAACAAAGGGCTTCAGATTGGCAGGCCCCATCCATTAGAGATACCCACAGAAATGGCCTGCCATTTTGGCCTGTCACAGAAATCCACTCATGTAGCCAGCTATCCAGGAGTCACAGACACCATGTTTTCAGGAGTCACAGACAGCATGTTGATGAAATGGGACTGCAGTGGTCAATCCATGCAACAGATAACTTGTGCAAATACTCTGAGAATCAATAATAATGAGGATAGATAGCAACTCACCATAAAGATGATCACTGAGCCGCAGACAGGCATGTAGAAAAGACAATCACACTCTCACAAATAAATTTCGGTCATAGCCTTTGTCAGAAAATGAGAACACATGCACAGTCACACAATCACTCACACACAACTCAGGCACACATGACCGCCATCTCCGGCCACTGCGTCTGCAGTCTCTGAGAATCAGATTCAAACAAATCACTCCTCACACCTCCCTGCCTCTCACCAGCAGCAACTAGGCCAGTGGCAAAAAATGGTGGCAGCACTGACTGCAAGCTGACAGGAGTGGCTGGAAGGGGAGAAGCAGTAGTAACGAGGGAGTAAGGAAGCGGCGCATGTGCTCAGCTACACCCAACCAATGAAGATGCACGACATCTCAGTAAACAAACCATTTCATCTACTGAGACAAAAACGAGATTTTCCGGTGGTTTTGTTTTACCCCGCTGACACATTTGAAATTCCCTGATTTTCAGAAACAGTGGCAACCCTGGTAATTGTTTACTAAACTTTCACTTCCTGGTTTTACTACTGTGTTGTAGTGCTATATTTTCAAATTTTTAAACAGACACCTTTTGTTGCAAAAAGTTCCTGGTTATTATATTTTTTTACAACACCGTCACAGAAGCAGTTCAAAGTATTATGTCATTTTGATCAACCAATTGTTATCTGCAAGCTAAAGGCATATCCTGCAAGCAGTTTCCAGTGTTGTTGACAACAAAACAGAAACTGCTTTCAGCATGTACAAGGACACTGGCTGATCTAAACTGGTTATAGGATTGTGAAATGCCCTTCTGACAGTGTACATTCCATTACAGAGTAAAATGTTGCTTATAAGAATTATACGCAGGTTATGGTTAGGCCATTCTCAGCCATATAATTTCCTCAGGCTGCCAATCCAGTATGGTATGTGGGACTTTTGTTTTGTTCATGACTGCCAAATTGAGTGATTCGACATCCGAGAACTTAAAATCGTACACAAATTAAAATCTAAACAAGCAGTATCTTTGTGCAAAAGTCCATTGAAAAGTGCAATAGTTTGATCACAATACGAAACTGATTGTGTTTGTGGTAATCCAGCAACTTTTCCATACACAATAGTAGAGGGTAGATTCTATGCTTAAACCCAGTTTAAAAAATGACAAAGTTTTAAATACTTCTCTCTTTATTGTGGCATCAAGGCTAAAAGTAATCTCTGAAAACTATGGAAAAAAAGGAAAACCTTAATCTGAATTATATAACAATGATTTGAACCACACTCCTCAAATGTGAGCCCTTCTATATGGGTGAAAGAGCTATATGGCTTTCCTGTGCTCATATTTGCTTATTGTGAAATTTGTTTAAGAAACTGTTACATTTATGGTTATCAACATTGCTTAAAATAGTAATAGTTGTGGTTTCTCTTTCCAGGTTTATGCTGAGGCATCATTGGTATTTCCACTTCTGGTTGGTGAAACATTTGCCAAGCAGTATCATGCCACAAAAGAAAAAACTATATCTGATGTCTGAAGTATTATTAATTTTTGTGAATAACAAAATAAATTGTAACTTATTGCTTCAGTTTATTATTTTTATCTAAAATATAAGACTTCTACATAAACAGAATATTTTTTTAAATAAGTTAGGAGTAAAGGTAACAACTTACTGAATAGTAGACGTATTGAGTTTTGACAGGCACACATGCCAGACTGAAAACTTTGGTAGCTTTCAGACAAACCCTTTCTTGAGTTAGAGTTCTGTGTGCATAAGTATGTTTGTGTATGTGTACTCGATCGCGTCGTCCAGAAGCTAACGAAATTAAGTTTTAAGTTTTATTTTTTTGTCTGTCGACAATTCAGTGCCCCTGCTGTTTAGTGAGTTGTTATCTTTACTGCAAGATTTTTTTATGTTCTGCCAGAATTTACCAGAGTAACATAACACTTTTTTTTTTTTCAAAGTTGCCCTTTTCTTGCGGTTCTGTTGCACCAGTATGCACAGTAAATCACATAAAAGTTGCCTATGTATTTCTTTCAACTTCTTAAATTTGCAGACTGTAATGGACAAGGAGCTGTCAGTACATAATTTCTAGTAAGATTAACATTTAAGAGAATATTTGGGAACAACAAATAAAGTAACAAGAAGGTACAGCAACGAGGTAATACATATTACAAACCTGAAAAGAAGTATAGAAGGAGACAACTCATAGACTCAGTTCACAAATAACAAAAAACTATTGAACACATTGTTGATGACTCATCAAAGGAAACTTATATACAGGTTGATTATAATTAAAGTTAAACTTTCAAACCACTGTAGAAATAACACCACTGGTCAGAATGACATCAAATTGCAATGGAATATTATCGGAGAAGAGGGAAAATGTATGGCAGAAGGAAAATAAATTATTACAAAATGTAGCAATAGATGATGCTGTAAGCATCATAATTTAATAATGGTCAACTACAAATGGCAAATGAATCGTACAACAATGCCTAAGGTGTACGTTTGACGCTAAACAAACTGTAATACTCGTTATGCATGGCCGTACAGGTGTGATACCGTTAGTTACGTAAGCCCATCTACCACAGCAACGTCATATCACGGCGGATGGGAAAAATCGGTTTTAAAATTGTCCTGAGGCCAAAAACCACATAAAAAGCATCAATCACATCAGTTTGTAATTGTCCTGATGCCAAAAACTGCATAAAAGCATGAATCAAAATCAAATCGGATTATTAAATTCCATGTGACTGGTGCATAGCATGTTCAGTATGCTGTCCCCCGTTTCCTGCAACAAGTTGAAATCGAGAAACAGAATGTTCCACAACTGATCAAAGTGTATCTGAGGTCATGTTCAGAATGTGTTGTGCAATGCATGCCTTCAATGCAGCTAAGTTTGTACTCGGAACACTGAACACATCATCTTTCAGACAGCCCCACAGCCAGAGGTCACACAGGTTAAGATCAGGTTATCGGGACGGCCAGGCTGTAGGGAAATGGCATTTGATAATTCTAGCATTTTCAAAATGGCACTTCAGCAGCTGCTTAACTGGATTTGCAATGTGCAGAGGTGTGCCATCTTGCATAAAAATGGTCCCATCCACACTGTTGGAGAGCTGGTGTGACATGGTTGCACGAAAGACACTCATACCGCTTATCAGTGACGGTGCAGGCAACAGGACCGGAAGCACCTGTCTCTTCGAAAAAATATGGCCTTACGATAAATGATGCTGTAAACCCACACCACACAGTGACCTTTTCTGGATAAAGTGGTACTGGTTGATTTGCGTGTGGATTTTCCATTGCCCATACTCAACAATTCTGCGTATTGACATATCCTGTCAAATGGAAGTCGGCTTTTGTCTATCCACAAAATCTTCCACAGCCAGTCATTGTCCTCTTGACCGAGCGAGGTGGCGCAGTGGTTAGCACACTGGACTCGCATTCGGGAGGATGACGGTTCAATCCCATCTCCGGCCATCCTGATTTAGGTTTTCCGTGATTTCCCTAAATCGCTTTAGGCAAATGCCAGGATGGTTCCTTTGAAAGGGCACGGCCGATTTCCTTCCCCAGCCTTCCCTCACCCGAGCTTGCGCTCCATCTCTAATGACCTCGTTGTCGACGGGACGTTAAACATTAATCTCCTCCTCCATTGTCCACTTCCATGCGAGCAAGAAATTCTAAAGCAAAGGTCTCTCTTGCCAGCAGGTCAACAATAAGCAACTCGTGCACATTGGTAATTGTGAATGGATAGCAAAGAACGATGTTTGTAGGATTTTACGCATCATGCTCACGGGTACGTCAATGTTTGGGCAATTCACTGTGCACTACACATTTGCATGCCACTCCTGCAGTGATGACATCAAATCAGTTCGTTTCCTCCCTCTACCAGGTTGCTCACCAAAAGGATCCGTCTTTTTGAATTTCCGAATCATTTTTTCCAGATCCACGGCAGTCATCTGACCAACGCCTCTTTTCAAACACTTCAGTGTCCGCAACTTCAACAGAACGACGTGTGCACAGTCACCATTCTTGTAATACAGATTTACAATCAGAGCACTCTCCTGCTTTGAGACAGTCAAGGCGAGCGTCTGCCATGTAAGCAGGAGATCCTGGGTTCGAGTCCTGGACGGAGCACACATTTGGATAGAGCGTCTGCCATCTAAGCAGGAGATCCCAGGTTCGAGTCCCGGTCGGAGCACACATTTTCAACGTGTCCCCAATGAAGTACATCAATGCCTGTTTGCAGCTAGGGTATCGATTTAATTATCATTTCATTTCTAGCAAAGCTGCATGGTCATCAATGGTAACTGTTCTTTCGGGAACAGATACTACCGTCATACATAGAAAATCAAAATCTTGCTCTGACTTCCTTCTGTAACTTACACACAAAATGTCACTGTCATTTTGTATTTCTTGCATATAATACCTCACTTCGATACTTTTTTACCTGTAGTCACCTTCATGTGGTGTGTTGGGGGGCTTTATGGGCGCTCAACATCGAGGTCATCAGCGCCCTGACACACATTAAAAGGAACGAATGTGGACAGACCTAAGAAAACTAAAGCACACACTCAAAGAAAGCAGGAAAAGAAGGAAAATGTTACATAAGAAAGTAAAACCTAAGGAAAGGGGAAACATAGCAACAAGAATGTCACAGGAAATTGTTATTGGCTGGCCACTTACATAAAATATGGGTGAGCTTGTTACACAGTGAGCAAATTAAAATCCGCTCCCTAAAATCTTTGTAAAAACATTTGACAGGGCACAGAACTTTAAAACTTTAGCCACATTCATCTGAGTGTTGCCTAAAAGAGATGGCAGGTCTGCTGGCAAGTCAGCCGCGACCCGCTGGTCAGAAAATAAAACGCAATCCAATAAAACATGGCGCACAGTGACCTGGACGCCGCAAGCACCACACATTGGAGGGTCCTCTCGCTGGAGCAGGAAGCCATGCGTCATAGGGCTGTGGCCTATTTGAAGCCGAGTGAGGAGAACCTAGTCCCGTCGATGGGGCTGAAAGGAAGTACACCACACACGCATTGTGGGCTTGACTATACGGAGCATTGTGGGCTTGACTATACGGAGCATATTGTCAGTCACTTCGCCACTCATCCTCCCACCGACGCATGACCCCTGTCACCCTTCATCACAATAAGCACAGCACAAATTGTTGAGCAAAGAAATCAACATGTAATTTTGCAATGTTAATCACTTAAATGTGTTACCTAGACAAACGTATTCCCAAAATTTCATTACTGTACATTAATTATTTTTTGGTGTTGTGATTTTTTTCCATTAGTATGTGTGTGTGCACTTGCCCTGTTGGAAATGTAAGTGCATGCACAAAGTTGCACAGAAAAAAAGCATTGTGTGGACACATCTATATTGGTACAATAGGTGTTGTACAACGGACTCATTTAAGGAAGTTCTTGGAAAATCTGTTACTAGAAAAACAGTTCTGACTGGAATGAAGTCCAGGTTACATTAACAACAGTGCCAGAAAACCTGTCGTAATGGGTCTTCACATGGACATACTCTGACACACTATGAAGTAAGCTAACATTTAAGATGCTTTCAGTTGCACCTCAATGGAAAGGACATTTTGTACAACAGTTGATACTCCGTTGTGTAACAGATTGTATTTTAGAATAAACGAACGGCATTGAAGGCTTCATGATGGAATGAGTGAAGAAAAGATTCAAATGAAATTAATTGTGACTGAGAGGTAATTGAATGACAGAGGCAGAAATATGTCTCTTTATGTGTTTTCGTGGTGAATGGAAACAAGGAATCAGGAACAGAAATAAATGTTGTGTTGGCAGGTGGCTGTGTTCCATTTACAGGCTAATGAAAGGCATTATGCATTATCTACCGTTAATTTACAAAAAAAATGTAACTTTTACAATTAGGAAAATGACACAGCTATGATTTCATAAATGCTGATTCAACATTTGTTTATAGTCACCTTTTCTTGTTTGTAATTGTCCAGTTACAATAATTTTGTGTCCCTGTTTGTGCAATAATTATTTAATTATTGAAATGGAAAGTCCTGTGTGGAATGTAAATAATTGAAGGAATCAATGCAACAACTCATGTAGTTGAGGCATTAAGCGGTTTACAGGCACATAAAAGTTTGCTCAGCTTTCAGACAGTGACCTCCTTCAGAGCTGACTAGTCCAGAACACCTCTGCCAACTGCATTGTACTTGCAGTGCAGCTAGACTGGGGTTAGTGTGTTAGAGGGGGTGGAGAGGACAAGACAAAAAAGAAAGCATGTTAGGAGAGGAAGGGTTATAGGGAAGGATGACTGGTGGCTGTGAGGGAGAGGCAGAAAGTTGACCAATAGGACTGTGGCACAGGTGAGCTCACTCTGTCACAGGCAGGGGGAGTTACTTGCAGCACACAGTGGCTTGAAGAAGTGGATTACGAGACGGAGACAATGGAAGAAGGGGCCAGTGGAAAGGAGGATGTGACAATAGAATGAGTGAAGAGGAGATCATCACATGAATCCTTACTCATCACTGTTGATGCCACCTCCTTACATGCCAACATCCACTCAGGCCAGGCTTTGCTACTGTCAAACACTAAGTCTCCTAATCCCACTTTCATACTGACTCTAGATCCACCAACTCACTTATTTCTAACAACCTGATAAACTACATCCTCACTTATACTACTACTCATATGAGGGGAAGATTACAAACAAGTCTAAAATATGGCCATGAACACCCACGACACCTTTCTGGGCCAGCTCATTTATGAGAAATCTTGAGGAAGTGTTCCAAATCACCCAAGATCTTAAACCCATTGTCTAGTTCTGATTCATTGATGATATATTCATGATCTGGGCTCACAACTCATTCCTTCACAGCCCCAACACTTTTATCTACTTCATCTGATCCCCCTCAGCCCAGCATACTGCTTTCATGGAACTTTATTTTCATTTTCCCGTAAAACCTCTGTCCATATCAAGCTCACTATCAACAGTACTTCCATTTTGATAACTTCCATTCCTTCCACATTAAAAAGTCTGTCCCATATATGCTGAGAAATTCATTGCCAAGACCAATTTTAGTAATGTCTTACTAAGGTATTTACAGACAAGCATTAACATGCAGACATAGTCCGCAAACAGATCTCTCATATTACACAGTCCTGTAATCCTCTGACCACCCCTATGAACCAGCTCCAATGGGGCACCCGCATCCCCACCAGTTCCCATTATCCATTAACCAGTGTCACCATAGACTGGAACAACTTAAAACCACATCACTTCGACTTCTCATCATACCTGGAAATCTTATCCACAGTCCTCATTTCTCCTCAAGTGGTATTCTGCCACCCACTTAATCTATGAAAGATCCTGGTCCATCCTTATGCCACATCTGCTTACAACCCCTTGCACTTGCATCGTATCCCTGTGGAAAACCCAAGTGCAGGCCCCGTATTATGCAGTGATGCAGCACATCTTATCACAGGCACATCCTATGCCTTCAGCACTGCCAGGGCTACGCATGTCTGTCATGCGAGTTTGACCACCAACTAGCTATCCTCCCAAATGAATGGTCAATAGTAAACTGTGGCCAATATCAGAGTTGACCACCCAGAGGTGGAATAAGCAACTGATCACAACATGTTCATTACAGAATGCAGCACCATTGCCAGTATTTTGTGTCTGAAGACTGGATAATTTGGCAAGAATCGGTAACTAAATTTCAAAAAAGTTATCTAGGCTGTGTTTTGTTTATAAAATTTCTTTTTCACTTGTTTCACAAAAATTCTCAACTGGATACCTGGGCCACTGTTGTCCTTTTTAAATAGATTTTCTATCTTCCTACTGTAATCCACAAAGTTAGTTGTCTCCTTATTCATAAACCAAGCTACTACTACAATGAAACTGACACACTAAGACAGTTCGGTGATGACACATTACTCGTACTCTTCATGTTGCATTGCAAACCTTAGTGTTGCCTGTCCTTGGGCAGCTTTGCCCTTGCCTACTATGCTTCATGTTCTCATTGTGCATATTGAGAATGTTGATGTGTCTGTGTTTTCACATTACTAATCATTCGAATTAACTGAAGTGGCTTTAATACCAATTCTACTGACTACCCCAGTGTAAAACTTTAGGCCAGAGATTTGTTTCTACAATGGGCATTAATATTTTTTCTTTGATGGTGTTTTCCTCCTCTTGTAAATCTTTCGTGATCTTGTCATTATCCTGTGTCTGTATTATGATTATGATCAGCGATGACCCATTTAGTATAACTGTTCCGAATTTGATTGCATTTGGCTGTGTGACACAGGCATACGTTCATCACTGTCTCTTATGGGCGATCTCGGTTGCCACATCCTTGGACAAATCCAAATCCTCCTCTGGAATTCCTATTGTATTTGTATTGCCATTTGTCCTCATTACTTTCTTGAAGTATGTTCTTGCTGAGACTCTTGAAGGCTTCATGGCTATTGTTCTTATTTTCTTTGCCTGTCGATTCTAAAAAATTCTATGAGTTCTTCTGTATTGACCATTTCATCTAGATAAGCAATACATTCCCAATAATTTTAATGAAATTGTAAATGATGTTAACTTTCTTCAAATACAAAATTAGTCACCCCAGCAGCCGCTCGTATAACACTGCCTCTAGCATTGATAGTGATGTCAAGTTTTTTCAGGTATGCCATATCCGGCTGAAACCACTCATTGGTGATTGGGTCCCGTAGAACCACCAGATTGTGTTATGATTACTCATATTTTTCATCCACTTTTCCAGATATTTTCAGACATTTACTATCGGATTAAAATAGGAGGATTTGGTGAGCCAATCAAGGTGCGATATAATGCCCACCGGACCAGGAATGTGGTTCATGTTCATGGTAACCTCACTGATACTAAGCTATGGTATGAAAAAGACTAACTAACCCCCACAGAATCACCTTCGGCGTGAACTGCATCATCAATGCATTCAGCTCCATGCATCATTCATTTGCCAAAGTTGCAACCTATCGGTCTACATTACTAAACGGCTATAGTCAGACACTGCACGGTTTGTGTGTTGTTTGGTCTTTTGAATATTTGCTGCTGTAAGCAGTGGTAGTTTACAAGGTATTCAACACCAAATGCCCTGTGCATGCTCTTCCTTTAGCAACATTCGCCAAGAAACTGGATTTGCATTCACTGACAGTAGCAGTTCCTGCCAGGTTTGAAACTGATTGTCATTCCCAAGGCGTGACACTCTCTTTGTAAAACCACTGTTAGATGGCTGCAAGTAGTATACCAATCCATATAGGTATGTTGGACAGTCCATGCTGATAAAAGAACAAAGTGGACAGCTTTATTAACCGTGTGCTCATGAGCACATCCAAACACTACAGCTCCTTTCCTGATATTCTGTCACATATGTATGCAATTGTTCTTACTAACCCGACTCCATACAATTAACAGGTACTTACAGTTTGATCACGATTAACTGACCCTTTTTATTGGTGCTATGAACAGCAGAAAAAATTGGCACTAGTTCGAAGATATTTATTTGAGGTGTCTAGTGAGCGAGAGAGAGAGAGAGAGAGAGAGAGAGCGCTATACCGCAAAACTTGGAAAACTGCGTTTCTGCCATTCTAGTAAATGCCACTCCCCTTCCCATGAGCCATGGATCTTGCCACCAGTGGGGTGGCTTGTATGCATCAGTGATACAGATAGCTATACTGTACGTGCAACCACAGTGGAGGTATCTATTGAAAGGCGAGAAGACACGTGGTTCGTGAAAAGGGTTAGTGACCTATTCAGTACTCGCATGGGTAACAGTCTTGATGACTGACTGATCTGGCCTTGCAACATCAACCAAAACGACCATGCCGTGCTGGTACTGTGAACTATTGAAAGCAAGGGGGGAAACTGCAGCAGTTGTTTTTCCCAGGGGAATGCAGCTCTACTGTATGTTTAAGTAATGATGGCATCCTTGTAAAATGTTTCAAAAGTAAAATAGTTCCCCTTTCGAACCTCCAAGTGGGGACTACTCATGAGGATGACATCATGTGGAAAAACAAAACTGGCACTCTATGGGTTGGAGCTTGGAATGTTAGAGCCCTTTATCGAGCAGGTAGGTTAGAAAATTTAAAAGGGAACATAGATGGGCTGAATTTAGATGTAGTGAGGATTAGTGAAGTTTGGTAGCACTTCCGGCCAGGTGAATACAGGGTTATAAATACAAAATAGGGGTGATGCAGGAGTGGGTTTAATAATGAGTAATAAAATATGAATGTGAGTAAGCTACTAGAATAGCATACTGAATGCATTATTGTAGCCAATATAGACATGAAGTCCACACCCACCACACTAGTTCAAGTTTACATGCCAACTCACACTGCATATTATGGAGAGATTGAAAAATGTATGATAAGATAAAAGAGATCACTCAGACAATTAAGGGAGACCAAAATTTAATTGTAATGGGTGACTGGATTTTAATAGTAGGAAAAGGTAGGTGAACATAGTGTCACGAGAAAGGAATGAAAGAGGAAGCCACCTAGTAGAATTCTACATAGAGCACAATTTAATCATCACTAACATTTGATATAAGAATCATAAAAGAAGGTTGTGTACATGCTATTAGTATTGTCAAAAAGATCATCAACATACAACGCGAGCAGCAAGGGTCTCACCGCACTTCCCTTGTGCACACTCAAAGTGTCATAAAACACAAGCAGCAAGTCCGAAGTTACTTCCACATCTGATGATGACCCTTCATCCATGATAACTTCTACATCCTCCCTTCCAAAAAGATCCTCAATCCAGTCACAAATTTGTTGATAATACACACAGAATTTTGATGACAGGCATGTGGTACTGAGCCAAATGCTTCTCAAAAATCGAGAAATACTGCATCTACCTGACTGCCCTCATCCAAAGCTTTCACTATGTCAGCAAATTGTGACCTGAGTTTCACATGATTGATACTGGTTGCCATAGGTGAGGTCATTCTGCTTGAGATACCTCACTATCTTTGATCTCAGAGTATGTTCCAATATTCTACAACATATCATGGTCAAGGTGGATGGTAATTTTGTGGATCACTTCTACTACCTGCCTTTTCAATGGGTGTGAGCTGTGCTTTCTTCCTATTACTGGGAACAGATTTTTCTTTGAATGAACTACAATAGATTGTAGTAAAAAGAAAGGTTAATTCAGCCACAAATTCACTCTAGAATTTGATAGGGATCCCAATGAGCCCTGGAGCTTAGTTCAGTTTTCGTGATTTCAGCTGTTTCTCAACACCAATGGCACTAACAGCTATTTCATTCATCTTTTCAGTAGTAGAAGGATTAAACTGGGGCGGTCCTCCCAGCTTTATGTGATAGTTTCTGTTTCCTTAGAAGTTTCTTTGCAGTGACTGTATCCCATAGAATGACCCTCTCATTATGACCTGTTCTACTGGGTACATATCTATCCAGTGTATGGTGAACTTTTCTTTTAAACTTGATCCATAGTTCCTCTATACGATCCTGTTCTGAAAGTTCCAAGTCCTACATCTAGATCCACATCAAAATGGTTACTCAGCAATTAGCAATTCAGTGCGTGGCAGAGGATCCATCAAACCACCTTTAAGCTACTTCTCTACCATCCCACCCTCAAACAACGCATGGGAAAAACGAATTCTTAAATATTTCAGTGCAAGCTCTGATTTCTCTTATGATCATTTCTCCTTATGTACATGGTCGCCAAAAAAATATTTTCACACTCTGATTGAAATTTCATGAGAATGTCTTGCATGAGCGAAAAATGCCTTAGTTTTGATGACTACCACCTCACTTTGTGAATCATATCCTTGGCACTCTCCCCCCTATTTCGCGGTAATACAGAACGAGCTGCCCTTCTCTGAACTTTTTTGATGTTCTCTGCCAATCGCATCCGATGTAGATCGGTGATCTTTGGTTTCCTTTCCCCACAACTTTATCCATGTGATTATTCCAGTTTTAGTTATTTGTAATTGTAATCCCCGAGAAGCTGTTGAGTTTATAGGCTTTAGATTTTTGTGGTTTTAGAGTGTAATGCCATTTTTTGCACCATACAGATATCACACTTGTCAGAACGTCACCATCACGTTTCTGAGCGCCGAAGGTCGGAGTAATTCCAGCATTCACACAACCCGGAACATCAACGTCGAATGAAGGCCGTGATGTTACAGCTAATTCATAAAATACCCGCGAGAGGCGCTATTTCGTAGTTCGTAGTACATCATAGTAAAATGCCAAAATTAAGTTTAAAGCAGCTTGCAATGACTGCTGTTGCACTTGATGATGAGGAACACGAACAGCGAGCAAAAAGAGTCTGTGTTAGAAAAAAAAATGTTAAAAATCTAGACTGTGAAGGAAAGTTCCACACTCTTTAAGAGGAGCTAGAAGAGGAGGAGTCATTGTTGTATAAATATTTCATATGTCTACATGAGCCGTTTGGCTGAACTAAACAAAACAAATATGGCGGTGCTAATTGCCGGCAGCAACAGGGAAATGTCACATGACCCTAGAAATGGCGTGTCAACAAATTCTTCCCGAGATACCTTGATGTGACGTGATGTGTCCTGTCGTGTTGATGACGATCCATTGACGGTGTGTGTGAATGCCACAATTTGAACTACAGAGGAGACATGACGGTGACGTTTTGTCTAGTGTGAATCCACCTTAAATTGCTTGCGCAGACCAGGAATGACAGAAGGCGTATAAAACTTCCAATGGGAACGCCAGATGTGGGTAATGCTATTTTCTCAACAATACCTGCAAACAGTACTTCATGCGCAATATCAATGGCCGCTTGGTCGGCTATCGACTTTATGACAAAGAAGAATGTGAACGTAGGCCAATTCACACTGACCGTCACGTCACGTCACCGTCAAGATTTCGCCGGAGGAAAGTCTTGTCAACTGTTCACTGCTGATCACATGTCCCACAAGCTCATTTCTCCCCTATACACGGCCATGGGCAGATCTCCATATTTCGTTTTGATGTGGTTTTTGTACTGATATCAGTTGTTTGTTGTTCAATATTAGTTATAAATTGTTTCGTTTCGTTATTTTTTGTTAAAATTTACAATAAATGAAGACAGATTAATTGAAGCAGTCAGACAGCAATCTGAATTGTACAACATGAAAGTAGGTACTAAATTACTTGCCATCTACAAAATTTGTAAAGTGGATTTTTTTAGATACCGGTATCATATTTAATACTCTGCGATGAAATGTATTGCAACATAACTGCAACTTGAAGTGAAATAAGTACTGTCTGTGGGCAGGTGGAATTTATTTGCATGTTGTTAGGCATTTTTAGTATTTTATAAAGAAATGCCCTAAAACATTCAGACATTGCAATTTGTTTGTTCAAATATATGTTTGTGTCCGGCCTGTTTATTGTTAAGCAGCTCTCTGAATTGAGTGTGAAACAGTTTTTTTAAGCACCAGTGACCATATTTATGTGGTTTCACTAGCTAACACCAGGACAAATAAGGCATTTGTACTACTAAAAGCCAAATACAACATGTAAATAAAACCTGTACATCATGAAGGGAAAGATACTGAGGGAGATATGATAGCTGATGCACAAAATGGACGTTCTGGCGCTGCAGTCCGGAACCGCGGGACTGCTACGGTCGCAGGTTCGAATCCTGCCTCGGGCATGGGTGTGTGTGATGTCCTTAGGTTAGTTAGGTTTAAGTAGTTCTAAGTTCTAGGGGACTTATGACCTCAGATGTTGAGTCCCGTAGTGCTCAGAGCCATTTGAACCATTTGAACAAAATGGACTGGCAACTAAAGATAATCTTACAGCAAATTTTAACGGAATCTGATGTAAGCTTGTAATGCTGTGTTCCTTTTAGTAATTCTAGGTGCAATTTGACGCAAGAAATGAAAAAAAACTGATGCTTCCACTTTCCAAAATATAAAATGCAGATTCCTCTTCCTCAAGCTCCTTGTAAAACGTGTGAAATTCCCCTTCTGTATCACTTGATGACGTTTTTTTCGGACCCACACACTTGCTTCGTTTGTTAAGCTATCACTGCAAGCTGCATACCATTTGAGTCCAATAAACGTCATTTTCATACAAATGTTAACTCAAGCTCCAAGCATATACTGTACTATGTTATGTATGTGCACGTTGCGTGTAAAAATACTAGAAAATAATCGCGCAAAGAACGCAATTCCCGCGAAAAGGATAGTTGAGGGTAGCAATGGAAGATAAGATCATGTGACTTGAATTGACTTTGAAGTGCCGTGACATGACGGACAGCACGACTGTGACGGCCAGTATGAATACTACACCTTAATGTGACGGTGCCATGATGGACAGTATGAATTGGCCTTATCATTGCTTCTCTATTCACTCGTAGCAATTTCGGCTGTCCTCTTAGTTTCCAGCCCAACCACTCCCTCGGAAAATGCCAAACATTCGTAAATAAACGGCTAAATATTTGTGACAAGGAATAATATGAATGTTAATGCTCCTTGTTTCACACTCAAAAGACGGCATATATTCGAAAATAGAGCGCCAAATATTTGTGAGAAGGAAGAATATTAATTTTATCGTTGCTCGTTTCAGTCGCTGTAATTTCAGCACTCCTTTAGGTCCCTGCCTAACCACAGACTCAGAAATCACTAAATATTTATTTCATCCTTCGTTCTCAGATCAGACACTATGTAAATAACATATAATATTGCAGAACACACTTGTGGCATAGTCATAAGAAAGTAACAACGCTAACATGGAAAAAATTGCACGTAACAGGATGCGAACCAACAACTTTCGACTCCAAAAAACACGTCGTTATTCATTAAGCCCGGTCCACACGCAACGATCTGTCTGCGCAGACATCGGCGCAGATGTCTGTCTGTACATGCAAAAGATCGCTGCAAATGTGGTGTGTTCACACGACAGAAACTCGCCCGCCATCTGTCGGTGTAGAAAAGAAATATCAGTGGCAAGCGAGTACGCTCCCCGTAAACGTCAAAAATTTAATTCAGTTATTTTGAAATATAGAAATGGAGGAAGTTCTGTTGTGGTCTGTGTTCGCAACTTGTGTTTCAAAAAACATTCAGACCAACAGCAGGAAACAGAGAAAGCGGTCAAAATGGTGTAGACAGTGGCTGCGAAAGCGAAAGCAGTTTTCTCACGTAAATTTACGGGACTAGTGCAGCAGGGGATACAACCCGTCGGCTTTGAACAATGACGTCACAAGTCGCCAGAGAGCATGTATTACAGAGATGAAAGAGCTGAGGAGAATGTTGAGAAACAAAGGAATGCGAGAGAGATAAACATTGATCTTGTCAAAACCATAAGTGTTTTTTGACTTAAAAAAAAATCTCACGAGATAGAATAAATTGATCCTACTTTATTAAGCAATATCTTGTCAAAAGCCGAGAAGCGATTGTTCTTAATGTTCTAGCTCCCTTCAGTACGTAATAAGGGTTTTTTGACTGTTAAAAAAAATCTCACGAGATAGAATAAACTGATCCTACTTTATTAAGCAGCTCCCTTCAGTACCTAATAAGTGTTTTTTGGCTTTAAAAAAAAAATCTCACGAGATAGAATAAACTGATCCTACTTTATTAAGCAATATCTTGTCAAAAGCCGAGAAGCGATTCTTCTTAGTGTTCTAGCTCCCTTCAGTACGTAATAAGAGTTTTTTGGCTTTTTTAAAAAAAATCTCACGAGATAGAACAAACTGATCCTACTTCATTAAGCAATCAGTAAAGAAACGATTTTTTGACTTAAAAAAAAAATCTCACGAGATAGAATAAACTGATCCTACTTTATTAAGCAGTTCCCTTCAGTACCTAATAAGTGTTTTTTGGCTTTAAAAAAAAAAAATCTCACGAGATAGAATAAACTGATCCTGCTTTATTAAGCAATATCTTGTCAAAAGCCGAGAAGCGATTCTTCTTAGTGTTCTAGCTCCCTTCAGTACGTAATAAGAGTTTTTTGGCTTTTTTAAAAAAAAATCTCACGAGATAGAATAAACTGATCCTACTTCATTAAGCAATCAGTAAAGAAACGATTTTTTGACTTAAAAAAAATCTCACGAGATAGAATAAACTGATCCTACTTTATTAAGTAGCTCCCTTCAGTACCTAATAAGTGTTTTTTGGCTTTAAAAAAAAATCTCACGAGATAGAATAAACTGATCCTACTTCATTAAGCAATCAATAAAATGATGCACCCAATATCAAGCGATCGCTTTTAGATTTACATTCAATTATTTTAATGATAGTGCTTATTAGAACACAGAACTGCTTTATTATCTATGCCTCGAAGTGAAGACATTACGATCTATGACTAAGGAATGACGTCATTGTTCAAAGCCGACGGGTTGTATCCCCTGCTGCACTAGACCCAAATTTACTGCGAGAGTTGCAGGGCGAACCTAACGACTGGCGAAATTATTTGCGGATGAATGTCGAAACTTTAATTATCTCTTAAAGCTTGTAACCCCTCATGTTATGAGAAAAAATACTTGTATGAGAAAGGCAATTTCTCCTCATGAACGGCTGGCGGTAACATTAAGATTCCTAGCAGCAGGAAGGAGCTACAAGGATTTGGAATTTTCAAATGCAATATCGAAACAACATTTGATAAACGTATGTGAAATATATTGTTTTACATTACCTCGTGTTCCATTTCCTCGCACATTGACACTCCAATTTTATCTTCAATTGTACTCCTGCTCGGTCTTGGCATTTCTTGATCACTAAGAAAGCCAAGCAGATCAAAATACCATAACGTTGGCTGGTTATACTTGATCTACCCTACATCAGATCTTCTAGATTTCTGAACTTTGGATAACTCTTTTCGGTAAACAGTTCGGAACTAATTTATTTTTTTATTACTGTTTCTCTGTTTGCCGAGGCGTCAACTGCCCGCATCAATTAGAGCATTGTATGCTGCAGTCTTTTTGTATCGGTCACTCAGTTCTTTACTTTTAATCTTCCACAAACATGGGTGGTTTCTATATATTTCAATGAATTCACTTACAAACTCTCGAGAACACTGACGAGTATCAGCCATTTTAATGTCCTGTGCGCACAAATACAAGCACTAGACTGAGCAAAGAGCTGTTTCGCGCCAGATTTGCGGCGATCTCCTGTCCACACGCTGCAACTTGTCTGCGCAGATGTGGTTTGAACCCACAGATTTGAGAGGTTTCGCTCAAACCTCCAACTCCAACTTCCAGGTTTGCACACACCTTAGGTTGGTACAAATCTTCTGTCCTCACGCAACGATCTGTCTGCGCAGATGTGATGTGCGCAGACATTTGCGCACACAGATCGTTGCGTGTGGACAGGCCTTTACACTATCATTTAACAAGGGGAATTTTATCTCTGCTCTTGGCTATCACATTCTATCTTGAAAGCTTGTATCGTTGATGTGTTGTTAAGTCACAGTCAATGACAATGATGATGTGTTTGTAATAAATTTCAGTGCTCCGTTACACTGAAACAGTGTACTACAAATTATAAAACGAACGGTTTTCCCTCTTAATTTGTAAATTATCGACGATAATAACTCAACCCTAAGAGAGCACTCTTATATGAAGGCATTAACCGTCGAAAAATCATTACGTGACATTTTGTTATAGCAATAATTATAACGAATCACTCCAAGAATGACGTGCTTTTGTAAATCTCCAGTACGCGCGCATGAAATTTTGTGAGAGGCCAGTATTGAATGCAAACGAAAGTCGGTAGCCGATCATGCGGTTATCAATATTGTGTGTGACGTGAAAATGATGTCACGTTTGCGAGAATTACTGCGAAAGGAGCGTTATCCGCCAGACATTAATTCTGTTTTACTCGATGGGTTTTCGTCATCTATTATGACTGTGACCTTTATGAAAGGAAATCACGAATCTAATCACACAAATGAGGCAATACTTCATAGCCACACAGTTTAATTAGAAGTCTCTTGTGAGGAACGGTGTCAAAAGCCTTATAGAAATCTAAAAATATGAAATCAATTTGGCGTCTTGTGTCGATAGCACTTATGCTTTTTTTTTTTGGTCATCAGTCTACTGACTGGTTTGATGCGGTCCGCCACGAATTCCTTTCCTGTGCTAACCTCTTCATCTCAGAGTAGCACTTGCAACCTACGTCCTCAATTATTTGCTTGACGTATTCCAATCTCTGTCTTCCTCTACAGTTTTTGCCCTCTACAGCTCCCTCTAGTACCATGGAAGTCATTCCCTCATGTCTTAGCAGATGTCCTATCATCCTGTCCCTTCGTCTTATCAGTGTTTTCCACATATTCCTTTCCTCTCCGATTCTGCGTAGAACCTCCTCAATCCTTACCTTATCAGTCCACCTAATTTTCAACATTCGTCTATAGCACCACATCTCAAATGCTTCGATTCGCTTCTGTTCCGGTTTTCCCACAGTCCATGTTTCACTACCATACAATGCTGTACTCCAGACGTACATCCTCAGAAATTTCTTCCTCAAATTAAGGCCGGTATTTGATATTAGTAGACTTCTCTTGGCCAGAAATGCTTTTTTGGCACAGCGAGTCTGCTTTTGATGTCCTCCTTGCTCCGTCCGTCATTGGTTATTTTACTGCCTAGGTAGCAGAATTCCTTAACTTCATTGACTTTGTGACCATCAATCCTGATGTTAAGTTTCTCGCTGCTCTCATTTCTACTACTTCTCATTACCTTCGTCTTTCTCCGATTTACTCTCAAACCATACTGTGTACTCATTAGACTGTTCATTCCGTTCTGTAGATCATTTAATTCTTCTTCACTTTCACTCAGGATAGCAATGTCATCAGCGAATCGTATCATTGATATCCTTTCACCTTGTATTTTAATTCCACTCCTGAACCTTTCTTTTATTTCCATCATTGCTTCCTCGATGTACAGATTGAAGAGTAGGGGCGAAAGGCTACAGCCTTGTCTTACACCCTTCTTAATACGAGCACTTCGTTCTTGATCGTCCACTCTTATTATTCCCTCTTGGTTGTTGAACATATTGCATATGACCCGTCTCTCCCTATAGCTTACCCCTACTTTTTTCAGAATCTCGAACAGCTTGCACCATTTTATGTTGTCGAACGCTTTTTTCCAGGTCAACAAATCCTATGAAAGTGTCTTGATTTTTCTTTAGCCTTGCTTCCATTATTAGCCGTAACGTTAGAATTGCCTCTCTCGTCCCTTTACTTTTCCTAAAGCCAAACTGATCGTCACCTAGCGCATTCTCAATTTTCTTTTCCATTCTTCTGTATGCTTAGTGAGAATAAAGAGCTATTTGTGTTTCACAAGAACGATATTTTCTGAATACATGTTGGCTATTAGTTTTTTGTCAATAAACCATTTTCTTCGAAGTAATTCATAATGTTTGAGCAAGTATATTTTACAAAACTCTACTGCAAATCGACATTAGTGATATGGGTCTGTAATTCACTGGATTACCACTATCTCCTTTCTTGTGTATTAGTCGGACTTGCACATGTTTCCAGTCGCTGGGTACGGATCTTTCTATGAGCGAGTGGTTGTATATGATTGCTAAGTATATCATTGAGATATGACACTTCTTTTTTATCTATTTTATTTAACATATGTATCTTTATGCTTATATTAGTTGCCCTTTGTAATTTGGCAATCATTGTTGTCACAGTCTGCTTATGGTCACTGATAACAGTTTTCATGGGGACATCCTCAAGGAGTTCAGGTCTACTTGTTGCCATTAGATCTAACATATTTCCATCGTGAGTGTGGTTCTGAACTGTGTTGTAAGGAGTTTTGCTATGTCATAAGCAATGTGTCTTCAGTGTTTGATACTCAAGATACGAGTTTTACATTAAAAATGCGTTTCATCTGCCCATCTGTGCTTACTGGATGGGCGTGGTGAAGACGGAATAATGTGCCTGCTTCCACGAACTGTTCATGAATGTGCTACAGGCTACTTGCATGTGGCACTCTCAGGCAGCGCTTTTGGTGTCAGTGTCCCAAACAAAATATATCAGCTTCTATTTTCTCCATACCGCAGTGAGATAGGGCTTTGTTTGAGTTTTAAAAACAATTTCGACATGTTAGCTACATTCCGTATGCAGTGTTGTATCACGCAAAATGAACCAATCGTAAAGAGTCGTTGACCACATTTTACGATTTTATACGATAGGTAAATTAGAAATTAAGAACCACAGTGACCAATATCGAAAAAATAGGCACTTCATCATCAAGCTATGATGTGAAACTATGAGATAATAAAAAATAATTTTTATGTGCCACTTAGTTCCTACAGAATCGAATAAGAAGTATTACATAATGAAA
The DNA here is from genome assembly GCF_023864275.1 of Schistocerca cancellata. Lineage (NCBI taxonomy): Eukaryota > Metazoa > Arthropoda > Insecta > Orthoptera > Acrididae > Schistocerca > Schistocerca cancellata. The sequence goes on from NC_064630.1 coordinate 408,516,732, forward strand.
AAACTGCACAAAACCGAAAGAAGTGGTTTTTAATTTGGTAAAGAAAACGGAGAATCTCAATGGAAAACAAAATGCGATGCTAATGATGTATCTTTGCTCCATTACCATTAAGCAATTTTTGCAGCAAGAAAATCGGAAAACTGATTTTTCTCTTACATTGGCATCATCTGCCACGCAGCTGGCCTACGCACACGAGGTACAATGGCCGTATTGCACAGCTTCACGTTGGGGCGCACAGTCCCTCGCCGAATTACGCGAGATGCAAATAGAGATGGCCGGCCGGTTTGGCCGAGCGTTACTAGGTGCATCAGTCTGGAACCGCGTGATCCACTCCAGTCGCAGGTTCGAATCATGTCTCAGGCATGGATTTGTGTGATGTCTTTAGGTTAGTTAGGTTTAAGTAGTTCTAAGTTCTAGGGGACTGATGACCTCTGATGTTAAGTCCTATAGTGCTCAGAGCCATTTAAAACATTTTTTTTTAGCAAATTGAGATGCGCATAGAGCGTGTGGCATGGCGCAGTGCAGCGCGCATTTTTGTAACTTTTTATTAGGTGTAAGTGCGACTGCACAAATTGAGACACGGCGCAAAGGTGAAGCAAGATGGGCATGGGCCATATTGTGTGGCTTTGTGGTTGTGGTACAGTTTGTCATACTGTATGCTGTGCAAGAAGTATGGGGAAGGTGAGTTTCGGAGTGGGGAAAGAGTGCTCCCCTATATTCCATTTGGCACTGCACATATGTGTAATGGTAGTATTGGGTTTCCGAAAAATATTGCCTACTACTGACTTAATATTTAAGTAATGTTTTGTTTTTCGGCATTTAAGCTCTTGGCCTTTCTTCACAAGTACCAGTACATTATATTTTTCAGTTATTTATAGCTACATCTGCTATGTTTCGTTATTGTTTTCCTTTTGTCAACAACAATGCACAATGATTGGTGAGCCATTAGGATCTGGGACTATAGCTTCTGCCTCCACAATCTCTTCAAATCGCAAGAGGGGGCAGACGATTCATCATTAGGGTAGTGAAATAAGAAATATTAGAAAATCATGTGATCAAGAAGCAAGGCAGGAAATTTTAAATATTATATAGTGAAACTAGGTTGTCTACGTGCTGCCTATTATGGTGACATATCTGTACAATCTGTTAGAAAAATTCAATAAGTGGGAATTTCTACAGATATGTCTCCTGTTATGCTCATGTTAAAAAGTGTCCAAGTTCTGAAGGATAAAAGTTTCCCTGTGATTACTTGGATATGTATGTAATAAGAGACATTACACTACATTTGTGTAGATATCACATTTTCACTGGAAGCTAGATGCAATCGAGTAACCTTCTGAATAATAATGTTCTAACTGGCAGTGGTGATGAAAAAAGCATTTCAGTGGTTGCATCCATGGTATCCCATCAATAAACTAATTACTCAAGAAACTACACAAATGAAGAATGTGGTTGGTATTATTCCGAAAGTATGAATATCCTGAAAGAGTTCGATGTTTTGGTATATTTAATTGGCTGAAATGTACTTCTGACAAAGGCAGGCCCACGTTCATGACCATGTTTTTCGTACAACATGAACTATTCCCCTCACAAGGCACACCTAATGAGCTTCTGCGTTTCTTTTGAACACATTATTCTCGGCTGTAATCAGAACACTGACCATTGTGTTGTATGGTAGGTGAATTGTTCACTTTTCTCGATAATTCCTTTATTCGCTAATCACACATTGTCAGTTTGGCTAGCCACAGATGAGTAGTAACAAGCTTCTGGGTGTACTTGTTACTCTGCCTGAAGAGCATGCTTGATATTATTTTCATATTGTTCAGATAAAGAACAGGAAGAAAATCTGTGGGTAAGTTTCCATTCCAGTAGTTCACTATTAAAGATACGATGGTTTGTAGAGATTTGGCCAAAACTGCAAAGAACTGGCGATTCACCTTTCTGTTAATTTTTAACAAACTCACATCATTTATGAGTAATGGCTACGTTTCTCATATTGACAAGTTTAGCTGTGCTTCTTTTGCCAAAACACAATACAATTTGCACTAACTAAGCTTGCAGCAGCTATTGCGACAGATTACTGAAACAGTGTGTCTCATTAAATTGGCGACCAGAGAAGTCAATAGCTTATGGAAAACCTCGTAATGTCAGTTTACAGTAAAATAAGAGGAGAGATTCATGTTTATTTTCATACTAGGAAATTCTCTTTTCACTGGTTCTCGATGACTCTTAAAAATTACAGCACTGGATTGAAAACATAAATTAAGAGCTATAACTTCTGATACATTGCCATAGATAAGAAAGTTCCATGTGTTAGTGATTTGGCAAAATACTTTCCTCTTGCGTGCTATCATTTGCCAGGATCTCGCTTCGATATCTCGCCCAGTATTTGGAGGTATAAGGGATGTTATGAATCATTCTCGCGCGTGTGCAATCGGGAATGAAAACGCTACGTACGATATATCTTCCCGAGATCGGAGGGAGATAGAGACCTTCCCCCAAGTATAAAGAAAAATTCAGTATGTTAGTTAAATTTCAAATCCAGTAACTTATGCATATGCACCAACCACAAAATCACACTGACCCATATCTTTCATTGTAATATTTACACATATTACGAAGTGTCTTACTTACCAGGAGTAGAAGTATCAAACCGGAATTTCCCTACAGATGGTGCTAGCCATCAGGGTAGAGCCTATGAGACCGTGTATGCAGTGCCATCTGCTTCCTCTAACGGCTGACGACGAATGTCAACACACAGTAACCCAAGTTCCATACATCGGTACCTGTGTCAACCCCATAACCATGTCGAGTTTTGTGCCTACAAACTATGATTTGCGCTCAGCATTGATTTTCTGAATCGCATCGAATGCTTGTCGGAGCTTTCGGTGTACATGCTCTTTGGAAAACAGCTTATTGAGTGGTTCAAAAATTCAAATGTGGTGATATTAGCGTGAGAAACGATGAGCGCGGGAAATTACCGAAAAAGTTCGAGGACAACGAATTGCAGGCCTTATTGTATGAAGCTGATACTTACTCTCGACAGGAAGTTGCGGAATAATTGAATGTGACGCAGAAAGCCGTTTCTCTTCGGTTGAAAGCTAAGGGAACGGTGCAGGAAGTGGGAAAACGGCTTCCGCATGAAATGAATGAAAGACAGCAAGCAAATCGAAAGACAGTTTGTGAAATGCTGCTCGCCAGATACAAAAGAAAGTCGTTTCTCCATCGAACAGTGAAAGATGATGAAAAATTGATATATTTTGAGAAATCTAGGCGTCGTAGATCGTGGGTGAATCCAGACAAACCACCGGCAACCACTACAAGACCAAATCGGTTTGGAAAGGAGACTGCTCTGTGTTTTTTGGGATCAGAAGGGTGTATTTATTATGAGTTGTTAAAACCTTGTGAAACCGTTAACACTGATCGCTACCAACAGCAAATGATCGATTTAAATTTAGCATTACGTGAAGAATGACCGGAATATGGAAAAAGGCAACAGAAAGTCATATTGCTCCATGATAACGTCCTATCACACACAGCAAAACGGGTCAGGAAACGATTGAGTCATTCATTTGGGAAATACTAGGGCATGAGGCTTGTTCTCCAGATTTGGCTCCGTCCGATTATTATCTGTTTGTATCACTGGGACACACTCTCGCCAAATAACGCTTCAATTCGTATGAAAATGTACGAAAATGGCTCGCTGACTGGTTTGCTTCAAAAAGAGAACTGTTTTTTTTTTTTTTTTTTTTTTGGCGTGACATTCATAGCCTGCCAAGGAGGTGGGAGAAATGTATAAATAGCAATGGAGATTATTTTTAATAAAATATCGTTTAACACTTTCAAACAACAGACGTGTAGTTATTGCAACCAAATCCCGGTTTCATAATTCTACACATGGTAAATGAGTACAACACAAGTATGACAATTAGCGAAATGATGGGCATTTCACCATGAAGCTGACATATAAAGCTACAAATAACGTAATTTTTTTTTTTTACTGAATAGTCTAACATCGTTTGGGAGAAATTGCATATTGCAGACTTCGATTCTGCCAGCACAGTGCATCGTCGTGCAGGCAAAGAAATATATGCAGGACATACCCACAAATGCAGAATGTGCGCATCTGGCTGTAAATGTCGTGTCATTTTCCCACATACTATATGTGTCTCAATTTGTGGTTCCTGTACTATTATTCTTAGTCAGTGGTGGCTCGTAGCTATACATTCTGGGTATTCACCAATTTTTAAATTCATATAAATATGAGTGTACGACATCTGCTGTATAGCAGTTATGCTTATCAACATATTTATACAACGTCAGCCACTATCAAGAATAATAATTATATTAACAATAATAACAGAAATAATAATAATAATAAACCCCGTGGATGCCCGGGAAAAGAATAGGCCTCCGGTATGTTCTGCCAGTCGTAAAAGGCGACGAAAAGAACATACCACTAATAGGGCAACCCCCCTTTTAGTGTGATGAAGCCTCGGACAAGCGCTGTCATGGTCGGGGACGACGCTTGAATCCTATGCCTGTCCACAATGGTAACGACATTGCTAGCCACACGGAAAATGATTTAAATCCAAATAGAGGTGTTCGGCAGGATATGCTTCCTACAACCACTCTAGAAGGGAAACAAAGACAGAGGATGAGATGGTCAGATGAAGTTAACTGACACATCATGTTCTGTTATTACCAAGCAACAAACTTAGGAACCAACACAACTGGATACAGATCACAAGTATACACAACATTTATTACCAGATACCCAGAATTAAAATTTTAACAGAACAACGACTAACTGATCAGATACGTGTAATAATCAAAAATAACAGGATACCCCAGTCAGAATTAGAAAACATCAAACAACAAGTACAACAAATACTGGAACAAAATAATGTGCAATCAGAAGAAGAAGAAGAAAATACAGTAATGGACTCAAACATCCCAGAGCAAGCAAACAAAGAACAACACGCATCAATTAAACAATCAGAGGAAAACGAAATCTTAAGACAGCCACCAGAACAAGCACAAATAGAACACAAAGTGACACACATATTAGATACAGAAGAAAAATTTCAGCTGACATATACAGAATACAAAGACACAAATACAGACATTAGACCATTCTTGCATAGACCACCAAATAACCCACAAGTCGAAACAACAATAACTATCAACACAATCATACACAACAAAACAAATGAAAATACAACTAAGGAAAAGTTACAACTACTGGTTTACATAAGAGCACTCACTACACTAAATATACACACTAGGCAGAGATCAGAACCAACCAACACACAGAAGAAACCCACAAAACCAGCATGGCAACACAGGCTACAGATCAGAATAGAAAAACTGAGAAAAGACATCGGATAGCTAACACAATTTATAAGAAATTAAATATTAGACAAAAAACGAAAAAGGTTAGGTAAAATCTCACAACCAGAAGCGATAGAGCAATTAGATGAAAAGAAGCAGAAATTACAAGTATTGGCCAAACGACTTAGAAGATACAAACAAAGTGAAAATAGAAGGAAACAAAACCAAACATTCAACACAAACCAAAAGAAATTTTACCAGACAATAGATAACACACACATTAAAATAGACAATCCACCAAACATAACAGACATGGAACACTTCTGGAGCAACATGTGGTCAAACCCAGTACAACATAACAGGCATGCACGGTGGATACAAGCAGAAACAGATACATACAAGATGATACCACAAATGCCTGAAGTGATAATTTTGCAACATGAAGTCACCCGAGCAATTAATTCTATGCACAATTGGAAAGCCCCTGGAAAAGATAAAATAGCAAATTTCTGGCTAAATAAGTTCACCTCAACACATTCACATCCAACTAAACTATTTAACAGTTACATTGCAGACCCATACACATTCCCTGATACACTTACACATGGAATAACGTATCTGAAACCTAAAGATCAAGCAGACACAGCAAACCCAGCTAAATATCGCCCCATAACATGCCTACCAACAATATACAAAATATTCACTTCAGTCATTACACAGAAATTAATGACACATACAACACAGAACAAAATTATAAATGAAGAACATAGAGGCTGCTGCAAAGGAGCACGAGGATGTAAAGAGCAACTGATAATAAATGCAGAGGTGACATATCAAGCTAAACCTAAAGAAAGATCGCTACACTATGCATACATTGATTACCAAAAAGCTTCTGATAGTGTACCCCACTCATGATTACTACAAATATTGGAAATATACAAAGTAGATCCTAAATTGATACAGTTTCTAAACATAGTAATGAAAAATTGGAAAACCACACTTAATATCCAAACAAATTCAAATAATATCACATCACAGCCAATACAGATTAAATGTGGAATACACCAAGGAGACTCATTAAGTCCTCTCTGGTTCTGCCTTGCTCTGAACTCACCATCCAACATCCTAAATAATACAAATTATCGATACAATATTAATGGAACATACCAACACAAAATCACACATTTGCTATACATGGATGATCTAAAACTACTAGCAGCAACAAATCAGCAACTTAACCAAATACTAAAGATAACAGAAGTATTCAGCAATGATATAAATATGGCTTTTGGAACAGACAAATGTAAGAAAAATAGCACAGTCAAGGGAAAACGCAGTAAACAAGAAGATTACATATTAGATAACCACAGCGACTCCATAGAAGCGATGGAAAAAACAGATGCCTATAAATATCTAGGACACAGACAAAAAATAACAATAGATAATACAAATATTAAAGAAGAACTAAAAGACAAATATAGAGAAAGACTAACAAAAATACTGAAAACAGAATTGACAGCAAGAAACAAGAGAAAAGCTATAAATACTTATGCTGTACCAATATTGACCTACTCATTTGGAGTAGTGAAATGGAGTAACACAGACCTAGAAGCACTCAATACACTTACACGATCACAATGCCACAAATATAAAATACATCACATACATTCAGGAACAGAAAGATTCACATTAAGCAGAAAGGAAGGAGGAAGGGGATTTATCGACATAAAAAACTTACATTATGGACAGGTAGACAATTTAAGAAAATTCTTTATAGAACGAGCAGAAACTAGCAAAATACACAAAGCAATCACTCATATAAATACATCGGCTACACCACTGCAATTTCATAACCACTTCTACAACCCTTTAGATCACATAACATCAACAGATATGTAGAAAGTAAATTGGAAAAAGAAAACACTACATGGCAAGCACCCGTATCATCTAACACAGCCACACATCGATCAAGACGCATCCAACATGTGGTTAAGAAAAGGCAATATATACAGTGAGACGGAAGGATTCATGATTGCAGTACAGGATCAAACAATAAACACCAGATATTACAGCAAGCATATTATTAAATATCCCAGTACCACAACAGAGAAATGTAGACTTTGCAAACAACAAATAGAAACAGTAGATCACATCACAAGCGGATGTGCAATACTAGCAAATATAGAATACCCCAGAAGACATGACAATGTAGCAAAAATAATACATCAACAACTTGCCATACAACATAAACTAATAAAACAACACATTCCCACATACAAGTATGCACCACAAAATGTACTGGAGAATGATGAATACAAATTATACTGGAACAGAAACCATTATAACAGGTAAAACAACACCATATAACAAACCTGACATCATACTCACCAATAAAAAGAAGAAATTAACACAACTAATCGAAATATCCATACCCAATACAACAAATAGACAAAGGCCAACAGGAGAAAAAATTGAAAAATACATCCAACTGGCTGAGGAAGTCAAGGACATGTGGCATCAGGATAAAGTTGACATTATACCAACTATACTATAAACTACAGGAGTCATAACACACAATATCCACCAGTACATCGACGCAATACAGCTACATCCAAACGTATATATACAACTACAGAAATCTGTAATTATTGATACATGTTCAATTGCCCGAAAGTTTCTAAATGCAATGCAACAGATACCGTACCATTAAAAGGAAGTCACGCTTGAACAAGGTCTGTGTCACTTTCCATTTATAACCAGACATAACGTCTGAGAAAGGAAAGAAATAATAATAATATGCATAACTTGTCTGAAAAAAGGAAGAATTATTTTTTTTTAATTTCATTGTTTTGTATGTAATTAAGTATAGTTTATGACAAAGGTGAAATAATGTTTAAGCTTTTGTTACTCTCCATTTCGCATTTTTGTGTGAGTGGGAGTTTTCTTACTTTTCCATTTTTTGGACAAATGTACAAGATTCCTAAATCATGTATTAATTGACGAATTAACTTATGGGCTGAAAATCAGGCAGTCTGGCATTCTGGAACCTGTGTAAAAGGCAGGAAGCAGAGATAGAAGTGAATGGTGTGAAGAAGAAAGCAAAAATAAGGAGGCGAGTAAGGTAAGGATGCCCATTATCACCATATTTGTTCAACTTATTTATTGAAAAACCATTGAAAAATTGAAAAGAACAACCAAAGGAGTACTTGCTGACTCACTGAAGGGAATGGAGTTTATGTTGCTAAAATTTGCCAAAATTCTAAGAGAATTTAATCTAAAAATAAATAAGAAGAAAACAAAAACTATGGTAGTAGGGAAGACAAAAGAACATGGTAAAGTTAATATGTTCTAGAGCAGGTTGATAACTTCTGTTATATGTGGAGCACAATCAGTGACAACAATAAATGTATCATAGATATAAAGAGAATCTAAATAAAAGGAATTTATGAACAGACAAACATATAAGCCTAGAAAGTAGGAAAGAGTTTGCCCTAACTTATGTCTGGAGTGTCTTAACATATGGCTGTGAAGCGTGGACTCTGGGCGAGGCTGAGAAAAAGAGACTGGAAGCAATTGAAATGTGGATATGGAGAAGAATGACAAAAACAAGCTGGGTAGACAAAAAAAGTAATGAACACATCTTAAGAGAAGTGAATGAGAACAGAAAGCTGCTAAATTATATAGGAAGAATAAAATCAAAAATGATAGGGCCTGTAATGAGACACAACCAGTTCCTAAATAATGTATTTGAAGGAAAATTTTTAGGGAAAATATCAAGAGGCAGGCTAAGAGCAACATATTTTAATAACATCAAAGAAGATATGGGGATAAAATCGCATGAAAAATTGAAGAGGATGACAATGGAGAGAGGGACATGGCTAAATCGACAAGGCATAGCCTTTAGTTTATGAAGAATAAATAACAAATTTTATTAATCTTTTGTGACTGTGCCTCAATACGTGGGTTCCAATTTAGAGTGTTACTGACGGTAAGTACAAGAAATTTCGTATCCTACTAGTTTGTAATGTCATCTTTGCCAGTAACTATAACCACATCGAAGGGGGTAAGATTTTGTCTAGTGTGGAAGTTCATATTTACAGTTTTTTGAGTATTTATGAGTAGTCTATTCGTTTCAAACCAAGATTGTAATTGACAAGTAGTTTCATTGACTACATCTTGCAATGTGTCACTTCTATTGGTTATCAGAATGTTTGTGTTGTCAGCATACAGAAAGGAGCTGCCATTTGGTATGTGTTGTGGGAGGTCATTTATGAACAATATGAAAAGAACAGGGCCAAGAACAGATCCCTGAGGGACATCATTTGTTGTATGTCGTGTGTCTGACCCACAGTTCCTGGATGTCTTTTATTTTTTTATTTCTACATATTGCTTTCTTTCACTAAGGTAGCTATGGAATCAATTGTGGGCTACACCTCTAATCCCATACTTCTGGAGTTTCATAAGAAGCAACTTGTGGTCGACCATGTCAAATGCCTTAGACTGATCAAGAAATATACAAACAGCAGGTTGTTTATGGTCAACGAAACTTGAGCACTTTCTAGCGTATATGGTGGGCCTATTTTTCCGAAATCGTATTGGGAAGATGTGATTATGTTGTTAGAATTTAAAAATATTTCTAATCTAATTGACATACAGTATTCAAATATTTTTGAGAAGGGAGATAGTATAGCTATTGGCCTATAGTTTGTTATGTCCGTTTTCTCTCCCTTCCTGTAGAGAGGTATAATTTTTGCAAGTTTTAGTTGGTTTGGAAATGTTCCGCCTGGAAATAAGGTATTTATGGTATTTGACAGGGGTCCACTGATGTAATTTCGACACTTGTGAAGTAAGGAGCAGGGTATCATATCATGCCATGCAGGATAAATCTTTTTAACTGTTTTTTAAATAATATCTTCAATTTCATACAGTGTTGTAGGAGATAGGAAAAAGGAGTTCACAGCATCGAGAACATCATACAAATGCTGCAGTTTTACATTTGCTACTTTACCATTGTAGTATGAACTCAACAGAACTGATCTGGAGCCAAGCTGCAGGATTTGGCAGAGAATTAACAAGACTGTTAAGCTGCCAGACGTACTGGAACTAACATACATAGCTTTTTCACACATCACTGCAAAATGCTTGCGGGATATAGAACGGTTCATCATAAAAGAAGAAGACAAAATGCTGTGCCTGGTTGGCTTCATGGATTCTGTTATCGATAGGCCGTCATCAACGTACCAGGTGACACTTCCAGAACTGAAATGTATTTCTCAGATGCACATAAGGGAGGAGCTAAGAGATTACCAAACGACTGATTGTAAGTAATACCTTCAGTGGCTTCAATATTTAAGTATACAGTGAAATCCTTCAAGACTGTCTTACATCATACACAGCTTATGTAGAAAAATTACCCTGTGGTTACGTCAGAAATTTTCATCATTCTTGTTTTTATTTACAATAGTACGTTAGCTAAAAACGATAACGTGTTGCGGGTTTCGTCTGGTCGTCTAAGGAGCGTATTGCGGGAGATTTGCAGTGTGTTATTTCACTCTGATTAAAAATTAAATGACATTAGAAGCTGTATTGCCCCTCTGTTCGTCTCTTTTTACGTGAGAACTGCAGCTGGTCACGTCGCTGCAGGCTAGCCGTACCAGCTGATCGGACAGCGCTGTCCAAGTTAAATGTGCAGGTAAAGCTGTTGTCCCGTATTATCGCTAAGTCGATGTGCGCGTAACGCACAGCACAAAACGTTCCCTTATTATGGTACTTGACAGTACTCTAAACAGCTTGCCTGCAGTCCCACGTGAAACGGAAATCCAATGAGGTTCCAGCAAATGCGGAAGAATACATAGTGCTTTGTTTACATCAGGCTTATTCTTATGTTGAAAGGATTATAGCAGTACACGCCGTGGCCAGTGCACATTGTTTATCAAATCCTTACGTGTTTGGCCCGTGCGGCAATTATGTCACACCAGCTGTGCATGTGCAGATGCTCCTTAAAATGTGCACAAGTGAAGGTGTGTTTGCGACCCTGAGGTCAAGTTTCTTGAAGTCTAGACGATCAATATGTAGCACAGCGCGGTAGATTTAGTGGCGTGTATTTCAGATTACCGCGTCTACATTACGTTTAACAGCACTCAAAGAAAAGTAACTATAAATCCGCAAGGTGTCAAAAGTTCGCGTGTTTGTGCTCTTACACAACAGCCAAAACTGCTCTTAATAAATGTATCCCCTTCCCTTGCAGGCATGTCACTTCTTACATTAATAAAATTCGATAGCCATGACAACAAGCTTAAATTTTAGAAGATACTCAGAACATATAAAGCACTGAACAGTGGGTACACATGCTCCACATTTACAATGTCAAAATCACTACCTTCATAACATAAAATCACCAGTAACAGTAGTAACAATTTATAGAGAACTAATGCCCGACTACCACAACCCAACAAATATTCACTACAGTAACTTTAAGCATCAAAATTGACATATGTCACCTTTCTCGGTTGAACATATAATTTTTTGAGGTTATAATCTAGACCTAAAATTTCAGATACAGTACAGGTATTTCATATATTGCAGACGACATGCTGCATGAAGTAGAGACATGGCTAAAACAGCTAGACAGCAACAGCATATACATAATTTAATATAAGGTGACGTTCAGTTTATTATTATTAAATATTTGAAGTGGGTAAAACGTGTGGTTTCCAATAAAGTAGTGATTTCAGGCCATAGATTGCGAGAAATATGCCAGTTATTATATTTCTCATTCTCTGAATGCTACGAAACAGTTCTTCCTTGAACTACACTGAAAAATTTCTAACAATCCATGTTTTGTGTGTGAAAACGTTCCCTGAATCGACGAAAGAAAACAAACTGATTTGAATCCCACCGGCGGCCGTCCAAAGTTTGCGTGTTGAGACTGCTTGCTTTGAAACTGCCAACATAGTGGAATATTGATTTGAAAAGATCAGACATCTTTCGCCATTGTGCGTTCGCAGCTCGTGGCCGTGCGGTAGCATTCTCGCTTCCCACGCCCTGGTTCGATTCCCGGTGGGGTCAGGGATTTTCTCTGCCTCGTGATGACTGGGTGTTGTGTGATGTTCTTTGGTTAGTTAGGTTTAAGTAGTTCTAAGTTCTAGGGGACTGATGACCATAGATGTTAAGTCCCATAGTGCTCAGAGCCATTTGAACCATTTTCTTTGCCGTTGTTGGTTGTTAGTGGAATACCCCAATGGCGGTGTCACTGTGACCACAGCCTTATCGCTGATGTTTTCCAGGCAGAAAATCTGCGATCTTGCTTTAGACTCCATCTGAAATTTACAAACGAAACGTCGCCTGCTCACTGTCACGTTGTATTTCTCGTATCTCTGTTATTTTGATGTTTTACTTCTAGTCGCCTTTGTGTATTCTTATTCTGTCATTTTTCATCGCAATAAATGCAGTGCAAACTATCAAGCAAAGAAGTTGATGCCTAGGAGACTGTTTGAACAATGAGGCAACCTGTAGACATAATATTGTGCTTGTATAATTATGTTCCATCCACTAATTTTTGTGCATGCGTTTTTGTTCCACGCACTTGTGCTAGTGCAAGAGGTGCAACATTTGGACGTATATATGAACAGGAGGAACAAGACTTTTGGTCAGATGAATACAGCGTTATAAATACAAAATCAAATAGGGGTAATGTAGGAGTAGGTTTAATAATGAATAAAAAAAATAGGAATGCGGGTAAGCTACTACAAACAGCATAGTGAAAGCATTATTCTGGCCAAGATAGACATGAAGCCCACGCCTACTACACTAGTACAAGTTTATATGCCAACTAGCCCTGCAGATGATGAAGAACTTGATGAAATGTATGATGAGATAAAAGAAATTATTCAGGTAGAGATGAAAATTTAATAGTCATGGGTGACTGGAATTTGACAGTAAGAAAAGGAAGAGAAGGAAACGTAGTAGGTGAATATGGATTGGGGCTAAGAAATGAAAGAGGAAGCCGCCTGGTAGTATTTTGCAGAGAGCATAACTTAATCATAGCTAACACTTGGTTCAAGAATCAAAAAAGAAGGTTGTATACATGGAAGAAGCCTGGAGATACTGACAGGTTTCAGATAGATTATATAATGGTAAGACAGAGATTTAGGAACCAGGTTTTAAATTGTAAGACATTTCCAGGGGCAGATGTGGACTCTGACCACAATCTATTGGTTATGAACTGTAGATTAAAACTGAAGAAACTGCAAAAAGGTGGGAATTTAAGGAGATGGGACCTGGATAAACTGACTAAACCAGAGGTTGAACAAGGTTTCAGGGAGAGCATAAGGGAACAATTGACAGGAATGGGGGAAAGAAATACAGTAGAAGAAGAATGGGTAGCTCTGAGGGATGAAGTAGTGAAGGCAGCAGAGGATCAACTAGGTAAAAAGACGAGGCCTAGCAGAAGTCCTTGGGTAACAGAAGAGAAATTTAATTTAATTGATGAAAGGAGAAAATATAAAAATGCCGTGAAAGAAGCAGGCAAAAAGGAATACAAACATATCAGAAAAGAGATTGGCAGGAAGTGCAAAATGGGTAAGCAGGCATGGCTAGAGGACAAATGTAAGGATGTAGAAGCTTATCTCATGAGGGGTAAGATAGATACTGCCTACAGGAAAATTAAAGAGACCTTTGGAGAAAGGAGAACCACTTGCATGAATATCAAGAGCACAGATGGAAACCCAGTTCTAAGCAAAGAAGGGAAAGCAGAAAGGTGGAAGGAGTATATAGAGGGTCACAGCTGCAAAATACTAACGCGAATTCTTTACAGACGAATGGAAAAACTGGTAGAAGCCAGTCCTGTGGAAGATCAGTTTGGATTCCACAGAAATGTTGGAACATGCGAGGCAATACTGACCCTACGACTTATCTTAGAAGAACGATTAAGGAAAGGCAAACCTACGTTTCTAGCATTTGCAGACTTAGAGAAAGCTTTTGACAATGTTGACTGGAATACTCTCTTTCAAATTCTGAAGGTGGCAGGGGTAAAATACAGGGAGCGAAAGGCTATTTACAATTTGTACAGAAAGCAGATGGCAGTTATAAGAGTCGAGGGACTTCAAAGGGAAGCAGTGGTTGGGAAGGGAGTGAGACAGGGTTGTAGCCTCTCCCCGATGCTATTCAATCTGTATATTGAGCAAGCAGTAAAGGAAACGAAAGAAAAGTTTGGAGTAGGTTTCAAAATCCATGGACAAGAAATAAAAACTTTGAGGTTCGTCGATGAATGAAATGTAGTCGAATTAAGTCTGGTGATGTTGAGGGAATTAGATTAGGAAATGAGACACTTAAAGTAGTAAAGGAGTTTTGCTATTTGGGGAGCAAAATAACTGATGATGGTTGAAGTAGAGAGGATATGAAATGTAGACTGGCAATGGCAAGGAAAGCGTTTCTGAAGAAGAGAAATTTGTTAACATTGAGTATTGATTTAAATGTCAGGAAGTCGTTTCTGAAAGTATTTGTATGGAGTGTAGCCATGTATGGAAGTGAAACATGGACGATAAATAGTTTAGACAAGAAAAGAATAGAAGCTTTCGAAATGTGGTGCTACAAAAGAATGCTGAACATTAGATGGGTAGATCACATAACTAATGAGGAGGTATTGAATAGAATTGGGGAGAAGAGGAGTTTGTGGCACAACTTGACTAGAAGAAGGGATCAGTTGGTAGGACATGTTCTGCAGCATCAAGGGATCACCAATTTAGTACTGGAGGGCAGCATGGAGGGTACAAATCGTAGAGGAAGACCAAGAGATGAATACACTAAGCAGATTCAGGAGGATGTAGGCTGCAGTAGGTACTGGGAGATGAAGAGGCTTGCACAGGTGTAAGATTGCAAGAACTATGCCCCTTACATGAAGTCATTAAAGATCACCTAACTCACGTTGAGCGAACTGTAGGGGTGAACAAAAATGACTGACAAGGCACAATGCATCTTGTAGACGATATAGTATGGACGTATTGGAATAATTAATGTTGGGTGATGATTTTAAAGTAATTCACACGACATGAAAACTTTGTGGAAACGCGTCAATTTACTGGATGCTAATTTATCCCAGGGAAGTGCTCAAGAGTTGACCGAGGCCGGCTGGGAGCGGTGAAGGGAAGTGACAATAGGTAGCATAGGGCGGCTCAAGCTCTGAGAAATCGGTAACGGGGCGCGGCCTCCAGCTGCCTTAAGATGAGTGACAGTGAGTGGGTGGATGACCCCATGCTGGTGTACCGGGAAGCAGACGGAGAACTTGTACGCCTGTTGATAAATGTCCGTCCTCCCGTTTTCAGTGAAACTTGCGAGAAAGCCACACAAAGCTACGGTGGATTGGTCAACAAAGGTCAAAATATGCGTGTTTGTGACTATAGCAACTTCACGCTGAATTCACGGTCCGCAGAGACTGAAGTAAATCAGGTGAAGAGTGACAGAATGAAATACGCCAGCCTCCGATGGGAATGTAGGACCAATGAATTTGAAGTACTCTCCTGGGAGTCAGAATTCCGAAAAAAATGGTGATTGTGCAGACACTAATCTTGATAGGTGGCCTGGGAGGAGCTAAATAGCAGAAGTTGAGAGGAAGGGAAATTTTGTGGGAGTCTGTTCACTTCCCAGAGCTGGCATTGTTCAGCGCAGGGAAGCGACGTATAATTAACGCGACTTGCACTGCAATTGGCGTAAGTGATTTTGTTGGAGGGGAAACTGAGGCAAAGAGCAGACTGGCAGAAGTCTCTGTAGAGATCTTCCGTTGCCTAGAGTGCGGACGTGGCATTCTTTACACAGCTTGCCTGAGAGAGAGTGAGCAACTCTGCAGTTTAGGACTTAGCAAACGGAACGATTGAGCTTGGAGATAGAAAGTTTTCGTTCAGTTAGCTAGAAGCGAATAGACGAGCGCAGGCTTGCAGCACCACAAGGTCGGCCGACGTCCGCATAACGACGCCACACCGCCACACTGAATTCGGTGATATTGCGCCCGCTCCGGCCACTGATCAATTTGTTGGATCACGTCGGCAAAGTTTCCACGTGGGTTTCATGGGCCGTGTATTGTAGAATTCTTCTCGCACTTCGCATTATGCCTGGGTCAGTCGATAGGAACTACTTTTGATTTATCGCGCTTTACTCCATGCAAACGCAATTTATTACCACTGCCTGTTAGGAGAGTCATGTAATGTGATGATTGAAGGTCGCGAGTTAAAATAAATCGGTGCTAATCGACTGCATCTGTTTTCAATCAAGTAGTTGAAATCCCAAGTCACTTTCTTAATTAATTTTATGTTCAACATTTGCATCTGGTGTTCAATAGCTGAATATAACATCAATGTGCACCCCTTTTTAATTAAAAGGGATCAATTCTGAATCAATTAATGTCAACACTGCCACTGCAGTTCAATCAGGAGTCACAGGGCTTTATTACTTTCTTTGCGTTATCTGACATTGCGACTGTTTTGCACTCTATTTGATCTGTTAGTCAATTACCTGGGTGAACACACGCCAAAACCAGATAAGTGATGGGTGGGGTGTTAACACAGGATAGAGTAGCATGGAGAGCTGATTCAAACAACACAACATGAATATGAATGCATTAGCCGCTGAAACATGGCAGAGTCAACATCACAGTGAGCTTAGTGTGCGGGAGTACACCTTTCCTGGTGTATCAGTAGCATGTGTTCAAGGTCACATGTTGGTGCCATTCTCATTCTCGCAGATAACACAACGTTCACAACAAGTGCTTATGTAAGACGCTTGGACATTGTTCACACAGCTGTAGTTAAAATGGAAACTAATTATGTGATCCCAGACAGTACCAGTCAGGGGTCGTCTATAGCATATGGGGCATACCACCGAGCCAGTCATGACAAAATCTCTGTCAACAGTGCTAATTGCAGGCCAGCATCAGTCAGGTAACACTGAAATGTGCTTTCACGGTCGCTGTTCTCAGAATTATCAATGGAGATGAAACACCATTCATCACTTATAACTGCTTCATTCAGTCTCTGACATTTGATACCTAGAGAGACAAAAGTCGAGACATCGTTCACTGTAATCACAACAGGTACCAGCTCCTGACTTAAATGAGCCAAAGAAGGCCAAACCAAGTGATAAGCATAATATTAATGTTCTGTTGGGGGTTGATATGGCTGATCCTGCAAATACAGCCTACACTGCGGATGTCATACCTAATAGCTTCTGTGGTAGTTCTGAAAATAGTTATTGTAATGGACGCCATATTCCAAAACAGTTGAGTAGTAAATACTGGAGAGTTCAGCATGACCAGCAGTCGCTCCTGCATTGCTTAGCGATAGGAAATATGCTAACAGGGATAACACATATCAGGTAACAGATATGGGCCCATATTTTCAGTTTTTAGGAGGCGAAAATTATAATGTGGGAAAGTAGCATTCAGTGGCCCTGGGAAGAATGCTATTTAAAGAAAGTAAAATGAGAGACATGAAATTCTTAAATATCAGCTGTTGCCAGAAACAGGTATAAAGTTGAAACCAAATTTGAGCATCAGCAAATAAGTTAAGGTCCTTGATGTCTTATAAGCATCTCTTACACATTAGCCACTCCTTCCCAGTACCCATGATTTGCGCAGTGTGTTATTGATGTTCCACATTTTGAGTGATCTCCCCTAATGGCTGGATGTAAGTTTTGGAGCAAACATTCCTTACTTTCTCACAAACAGGCTGGGCATTATTCGAGATGTTGATACTGTGTTATCTATGAAAACATCCTTGCAGTAATAAAATATTAATTTTTACACACCAGTGTGAGACGGTTCGCCAAGAAAGTAACTGAAGATGGAGTTGTGAGGTAGCTTCCATCACCTAAATACATCATGACCTTTAAATCTCAACAACTTCCTCAATACGTATATTTGTGCAGTGTGTGCTTCCCAGCTGCACCATATGTCCCATCAGTTTTGCACTGTCATATCTCCTTCGATATTTCCATTTATGTATATAATGTCATAGCAATGCTTCTTATGCCATATGCACAGCAGCCAATGAGAATCCACAGCATTCACATAGCAGAGTTATCATGTGTTAACATTGCGACAGAAATCACGTCACCACCGACTGCTGTTGCCCAGTTTACCAGTAGAGCATGGAAGTCAAACACAGTGAAGCTTACAGCATCTCTTACACATTAGATGCTCCTTCCCAGTACCCATGATTTGTGCATTGTGTTGTTGATGTTCCACATCTTAAGTGATCTCTCCTAATGGCTGGACTTAAGTGTGTGGTGAACAAGAGGGTTTGCACGTGACAAGAAAACATGCTGTTATCTTGGTTCAAACTCTCAGGTCGTCAGGTCATACAAAAGTAAAATATTCACTTGCACTTTGTACAAGCGCACCTATTCTGGCGTCATCAGTGTGTAACATGCAGTGTCTTTTAGTTACATATTATTCATATGTACACTCAATTCTTAGCTATGGCACTATTTTTTGGGGAACAAATGCACAAAATATAAACACAATTTTAAAACTCCAGAAAAGAGCCATAAGAATAATAACCAAAAATACTAATCAAGCTCATTGTAAAGATCTGTTCAAAACACTGGAGATTTTAACTGCTCTATGAGAATACATTTACCAGTCCGTTATACACATCAAAAATAACATTGGTAATTACTACACAAACAGCTCTCTGTTCATGACCATGCAACAAGAGATAGACTCAACTTACATTTACCAGGAAAAAATAAAAATAAAACTCAAAACAGCATTTTCTACTGTTGAATAAAAGTGTAAAGAAATTAACAAAAGAGATTAAAGAAATAGCAGAAGTACACTTATTTAAAAAGGCAGCTAAAAAGTACCTGTTATGCAATACATTTTATACATTGAAGGATTACTTAGATAAAACAGGGTACGTGTTTGATAAAAAATGTTGTACAAATAAATAACAATAATAAATATTATAAAACATCCAACATTCCACATAACACCTTCACTTTATATTTTTTCCTTATTTTTTCCTTTCTAGAAACACTCTCCCCTCAAGCTATGCACAGCGCAATACTAACACCTCTTCCTCTTTCTGAGCTCAACATCTTACTTATTATGGAGGGATGCTAATTCAGTTTTTCAGGATACAAATGGGAAGTTGCGGTACAAAAAATGGCCCAGAGATCACCAGTATGTGTATGTGTGTGTGTGTGTGTGTGTGTGTGTGTGTGTGTGTGTGTGTGTTTGTGTGTGTGTAGTGGGCGAAGTGTTATGAAACAATGTGTGTATAGTGTGTGCGGTGACTGATAGTGAGATATGAGTGAACAGTGTGGCATTACACTATTTAATAAGTTATTTGTAAAAAAAGTATTGTATACCAGGAGTAAAATTTAATGATTGTCTCTTACTAGAAGTCTGTAAATGTATGTGTATACGAATTAGCTTATTTTAAATTGGTCTAAACTTGTAAATACTTTGACATGTCCTATATCCTTGTAAAAAGAGATCTACAGATGAATAAAGCTACTACTACTATGTTATACGATTTTTACAGTCCACAGGCTTCCATACAAAACAATCTGTATCCTCCCACTCCTCTGGTCACATCTCAGCCATACTGAGAAGCTGCTATTAAAGGCTTTTGTGCTTTAATACTGCAGAACTTTCTTTCCCTAAAGATATGAAACAGACATGTAAAACACAGTTCTAATATGGAATGCTGTTTAAGAATTCACCAAATTTGACAGTGGCTCTTAAAGGCCTGTAGTGGAATGCACACTCAACAATTTCGAACACATGGAGTCTTTGTACAGAACTTATCAGCAATCACATATCTGTAGATTGTATATGTGGAACTTGGTTTAAGCCATCCCAGTGACCATGCTTCATAGGTTATGCAACGCTTATACATGACAGAGAGGATAGAAAAGGAGGTGCCACCATCTTAGGGGGATACTATTCAGCTTTCAAATTTTACATCAGCCTTAGAACAATGGACAGCCAAGCAATGGCCGCTGTAATTTACTTTCGTAATGGAGCATTTGCCAATGTCACCCTTTACAAACTTCCTCAGTGTAAATTACGAAACCTTGCTCTGGATCAGGGTATTTGCCAGCTTCAAACGCCATTTCTCCTTTGTGCAGACTCCAACACACAAAACTCTGTGTGAGGTTGTGATACAGACACAGTAGATGGCAGAGATTTGCAGAGACTTGCTTACACTTGGCTGTCCAACCATGACACATAACCCATACAGGCGACCACCATTGATTTGATGTTGCATACTGCTGATTTTCACCATGTAACGGAGGGAACAATCAAAAAAGACACTCTTGGCTCAGATCATCTTCTCTTGGAAACTGCGATAGATTCCCCCAAGAATCCAATTAATGTTACTTACCGAACAAGCAGACTGGCATGCTGCAGAGGTCCAGGAGACGTTTTACTCCTTTGTCTGAAAGATGCCTAAGGATACTTTATTTCAGTTACTGAAGAAGTTGAAACAGTTTACATTCCAAGAAAAACGGAAGTAATCGTTTTGAAGCAATGTATCCGTATGTGGTGAACATTGGAATGCTCTAGAGCTACAGCACAGAGAAAACTTAAATACATTATTTTTTGGAAACAATGGATGGTAGAAAGCTGCATTGTGAGAATTCAGAGACAATTAAAGAACAGCAAAAAGAAGATCTGGAAACTTTTTTGTGAATCTTTATCTAATAATGTTAGTCTTGCTGATGTATGGTAAAAGTTAAAGATTTTTTGAATACAAGAACTCAATTAATTGTCAGCTGTTAACTGATACATGACTTGAAGACTTTGTGAACTTAATATCGCCAACTTCTGCAGCCAAGCAGCTAATTCGTCCCCCAGGCACAGGGATCAATATCATCCCTTTGTGGTACCATTTTCATATAACGAACTGGTGAGGAGGGATAAAGAGACAGCATCGGAAGAGCTTTAGATCGCCTGGTTAAAAATGGCCTGGACTGGTGGTTAGAATCAAATCATATCCTGCCATCAAGACAGTACAGGTTTCGAAAAGGCAAAGGAACAACTGACAATTCAAATATTTTCACATCTTACATTTATGATACAGTCACGCAGAAAGAGAAAGTCACAGCTGTCTTTGATGATGTTGTTGGTGCATATAATAATCTACACATACCAGTATTTTATGGAAGTTGGAAACCTCTCGAATCTCCGATTTCCAGAATTACACTTTCCTTTCTAAAAGACGCATATGGTTACACTTTTGAAATCAATAACTTGGACAACGCTTCTTACACCAGTTTTCCCACTAGGAGCCTTCCTCAGTCCCATACTCTTTGCACTCTATACAGCTGAGTTAGAGAAAATTATCTCTCCTCCCGCAAAAACTCTCCAGTGTTCAGATGATATCTATATGTATGTGTCAACTATCAGTCTGGATCAGGAAGTGTGAATTGTCATCGATGGTGGGTGTACTGGATCAAATATTCAATGGCCAGGGGTTGCAGTCATCCCTAGAAAAATCGGTAGTTATACCTTTCACGAAACGCACTTCATCAGGCTGTTTGCACACTGATCAACTATCTACTCATAAAATGCCAATCAAAGCGCAGGTTAAATTTCTTTGAGTCCCCTGTGATTTTAGAATGAGTTAGTGACCTCGTACTCAAACTGTCATTGGTACATACGAAATAGAACCGAACTTTATACCATTCATTAATATGTATCGGTATAGACTACGGATGCATTATTATCTGTCACACTGCTGCTAAAAAGTACCTCTCGCTGCTGAATAAACTACAGTAAAAAAAGTCTGTGCAACTGCCTTGTGGCTATGCTTTTCTTCTCCACTAAAAAATGAAATGCCCTTACATCTACGCATGATGCTGCTGTTTTATAAAGAATGGCAGATACTTCCCATCCACTGATCACAAAGTGTGAAATGCTCTCTCACAAAAGGAATAATAGGCATCCAAGGAAACCGCAGTTTTCTCTTTATGGTTGGTACACACACTGGAAACACCTGCAAACTATGATTCACCGAATGAAGTCCCTCCAGTGTTTTATTATGACTCTTCCCAAATAATTTTTTTAACATACATTGATTGTTACAGCAATGGAAAAGGGCACGGGAAATTCTCACCAACGTCATACTTCGAAGACATGTGAGCAAGCTGCACCCAAATTTATACTGATACGCAAAAATAAATATGAAAAGTTATACAGGATACACTTTTTTTTTGCACACAGACTTCTGAAGAAACGGAGTTCCAACTACCAGACGATGCTTCTATATTTCTCGCTGAAACATTTGCTGTTCTGCAAGCGATACAATATGTATGCTCTCCACAAAGCAGTAATAATCACCATACTAAAATGTATTAGCTACCAGAATTGGAACGAAGGAACTCGTAAATATACTCTCGACCTAATAGATAACTACCAGCAAGTAAAGAAGTTTGATCACATCATAGAATTCATTTGGACAAATCATATTCTGTTACAAAGCCAACCAACCAAAAAGAGACGACATTAGCGGAGATAAGACCTACGTATATCATACACTAACTAACTTTTGTAAATTCAACAACAAGCAATTCTTTGATGGCAGGAGGAATGGACTCATCGTCAAAAAATAAGGGGTAAAAGTTATGCAGATGCACTGCCAAAAATACCGAGATGGCCATGGTTTGTGAAGTTCTAACACTGAAGAAAAATAGTGTCATCTATTGTGCAGATACATCTCAATCATGGATCCTTCCCAGCCCATTTACGTCGAATCCGCTTATCGGGGGCATCTTACTGTCAATATGATTACGTCACAATTTGTGATGTCAATCACGTTCTATTTCAGTACCAAGAAAGCCAACTTTGTACAGGAGCTCTCGAGGCTTGGTCACTGCCAACCATTCTGTACTATCACAGATTTTGGAGATCGTCCTGGAGTATCTGTGATATCTTAGTCAAGTTTATAGCTCAAGAAGATACACAAATCTAAAAGGAATGACGGCTTTCGATCTGACTACGGCGACCAAATTACCGGATTTCATACAAACATTTCGTTTACTGTCACTGATACTTAATACTCTAATTGATTTTTTTCCTTTATTGGAATTTCATTCACCTGCCCCGATGAGGCAGGGGAGGGCTTGCAACAGCACAGTCCACTGCTCTTCAGCCAAATGGCTTTAACGAAAATACAAAGGGAACTCTTACATAAAAAATGGGGGTAAAGAGTGGGACATAAAAATACAGTAAATGGAGATAATGGGAGTTAAAATATACACTAATATGGAGACATTGGAGGACAATTAAAAAGTCCACATAAAGTTAAAAGACACACCTGGCAATTCGTTCCATACTTAAAATCACTGGAGTCAAACACAAAAGTTGGCCACAGTATAAAATTCACACAGAGCAAGACACTTAAAAAACAATAACACTGGAAATGATGGAACACTCACAAAGAATTTAAAAAACCGCTGGTAGGGACCTGCCGAGGGACTGGAGGTTGGAGAGGAGAGAAAAAGAGGGGAAGAAGGGATGGGGAGGTGGGAAGCTGGAGGAAGAGGGAAAAGGGGGGCAGGGGGCGCCCCAAGAGGCAAGAGACGGGCAGGGTGGGAGATGAAGAGGGAAGACAGGGTGGAAAGAGTGCAGGAACACTGCAGGGGAGCATGGGAGGGGAGGAGGTGTAGGAGGGGGAAAACTGCTCAGGAGAAGGGATAGGGAGGAGAGGGAGTCCTGAGGAAGAGACTGGAGGAAGGTGGGGTTAGAGTTGGTATGAGGGGTAGATGTCATGGAGAAGTTCATCATCCAGGAGGGGTAGGTGCTGGAAGTTGCATTGGGAAAGGAGGTGGAGGGTGTGGAGATGGAGAGAGGGCAGGACACAATGGTAAAGGCACGGCAACAGGCTGGGGGTGGAGAGGAAGGGGGACACCAGGAGGTGGGGGGGATCGAGTCAGTGGGCAGTATACAAGCTGCGGATTGTTCAAGGAAAGGGAGAAGGTGGGGGAAGGGGATGAGTGTGCATGGGGGACGGAAGGCAGATACGGAAGGTGAGGCAGAGTGCATGGTGCTTGAGGATTTGGGGGGTGTTATTGAACCTGGGAGGGGCGGAAATTCAAGCAATGCTGGCATAACAAAGGATGGGGTGGATCAAGGATTTGTAGATGTCAAGGATTGTGGAAGGATGCAGTCCCCATGTCCGGCCAGACAGGAGTTTCAGGAGGCAGAGTCTGTTGTGGGCTTTGTGCTGGATGGTAAGGAGATGGGGAGTCCAGGTGAGGTGGCGGTCCAGAGTGAGGCCAAGGTATTTGAGGGTAGGAGTGAGGTGGATAGGATGGTCATAAATGGTTAGGTAGAAATCATGGAGATGGAAGGAGTGGGTGGTGCGGCCTATGACGATCGCCTGGAGCTTGGAGGGGTTGATACAAAGGAACCACTGGTTTCACCAAGTGGTGAACTGGTCAAGGTGGGTTTCGAGGGTACATTGGGACAGTTGTAGGATAAAAGGCTAGGAAGGCGGTGTCATCAGCAAATTGGAGGAGATTAACAGACAGTAGAGGTTTGGACATATCATCAGTGCACAGGAGATAGAGGAGAGGGGGAAGGATGGAGCCTTGGGGTATGCTGGTGGAGGTATAGAACGTATGGGAGTTGGAATTGTGGATAGTGACATAGGAGGGACGACAGGAGAGGAAAGAAGCAACAAGACGGACGACATTGATATGGAGTGCATAGGTCTGGAGTTTGAAGAGTAGCTCAAGATGCAAGACACGGTCTTAAGCGTTCTGGAGGTCAAGCAAAACAAAGATAGCGGAGGGACGGGAGTTAAGTTTGTAGGAAAGACGATTGGTAAGGTTAAGGAGCTGGTCTTCGGCTGAGATGGAAGGCCGGAAGCCACACTGGGTAAGGGGAAGGAGGTGGTGCTGGTTAAAGCGGCGGTGAATACAGTGGGAGAAGACGGTCTAGACTTTAATGAACATGGAGGCGAGGCAGATGGGACGATAGGAAGAGGTATCAGAGTGGAGTCTGTTGGGTTTAGGGAACAGCAGAACATGGAAAGTCTACCACAGGTTGGGGTAAAAGCCAGTGGAAAGGAGGACATTGTACAGGGTAGCTAGAACAGCCAGGAAGGACAGGGGGGATTCCTTGAGGTGGGGGTAGGTGACGCCATCACGACCAGGGGCGGTGTTGCGTTTGGAGGGGAGGACGAGTGTGATGTCGTGTGTGGTAATGGGAGTGTTGATGCCTGAGGGGGGTAGCTGATCCAAGTACTGGAAGCTAGGGGTGAGCGGTGGGACAGAGCTATCAGTGCGTCTAAAGGACGGTGGAGAAGAGGGAGTACTCAAAATGGGGATCGTCAGTGCTGGAGAAGACCTCAGAGAAGTGGGAAGCAAAATGGTTAGCCTTACTGAGGTTGTCAGGGAAAGAGCGGACGTTTTGGAGGATAGGATAATGCTGGCTGGGATGGCTATCACTAAGATGGTGGAAGGCTGATCAGTACTTGGAAGAGTTGACAGGGAGGGAGGAGTTGAGGCAAGTGCATGTCTGGCGCCAGTCCCAGTGTTTCTTTGCTGTAAGGAGGTTCCGGATGTGTCCCTGTAATTGCCGGTGGCAGATGAGTGTATCCCGGGCACAGGTGCAGAGGAAGGAGCGGCAGAGCCTGCGGGATTCTCAAAGAAGGAGGACAGCCTGTGGAGGAAGTGTAGGGTGGAGAGGGTGGGTGAGTTTGGTAGGGACATGGGCCTCCACAGCGCCAGTGATGGCCTTCTGAAGGAAGGAAGAGGCATGGGTAATGTCAGTGGGACGATGGAAAGTGAGGGGATGGCTTTCCACCTGCGAGGCAATGGATTCCCAGTAGTCATGCCAGTCAGCACAATGGTAGTCATGGATGGACTTTCGAGGGTCAGCTGGGTGGGGAGCTGCAGGGGGGACACGGGCAGGATGGGGAGGTGGTGAGAAGGATGGGGAGGTGGTCACTACCAATGGGATCAAGGAAGTCCATGCTGATATGGCCAAGGAGGTTGGGGGCAGTGAGGATAACGTCGAGGTGGAGTTACTTGCAGCATGGAGGGTGGCAAGGAACTGATGCCACTGCTGAAGTGTGGCAGGGTCACAGCTGTGGATGTTGAGGTTGGCGGCAATCACATAGGTGGAGAAGGTATGGTCAACATGGGAAATAAAGTTGTAGGGGAGAGGGGCTGCGGGACGGATATAGATAGTGACACAGGTGATGGTGAAGGAGGGAAAAGGGACGCTGAGGAGAAGGTGTTCAGTTGAGTCATTGAAGAGGCGTTGTGGCCGGACAGGGAGATGCTTGAGGTGGCCAATAGCGACCCCGCCTCAGGCAAGAGGAAGGGGATTGTTGGTGTGGTGAAGGAGACAGGGAGAGGTGTGGACAACATGGAGGTTTGAGGAACGTTTCATTAAGGATGAAGGAGTCAACCTGGTGCTGAGATAGGGTATGTATGACGAAGTATTTGTTGACAGGGAGGGAGCAAATGTTGAGATATTGGAGACGATACTGGTGACATGCCAGGAGGTGGGAGAGAGAAGGAAGTGGGGCGAGGTGTGTGGGGCTTAAACGAGGGTGTCTAGGCAGGTGAAGGTAAAGTGGGCCTGATTGTGGGAGTAGGTGTCGTAGGTATTTAAATGGAAAACAGAGTGGGTGGGGAGGGAAATCTGTTGGAGGGTGTGGGGCACTTGAAGGGGTGGATGTTCTGCACGATGATGGTTAGGAACCGGATGATGTATTCTGCTGTAGGGGGAGGGTGGAGGGAACAGTTGGGGTGGATGGGCAGGTTGATGGGACAAACGGGGACAGTGAGCTCAGGGTTTGTCTGAGGGGGTTTGCTTTGTGTTTGTAGTAGTAGGTGGAGTGGGGTTCATTGCACGTGTTGCAGGAAGGAGGAGAGGCGAGATTAGGTCATAGTTTAAGGAAGCGAGAGGCTTTACAATGAGGGCCAGTGGGGGGGGGGGGTTCTTGCAGTTGGGTGACGTGGTTGTTGTACAGGAGACAGCACTGGCAGTGGTAGGATTGAGGAGGGGAATGGTACAGGTCAATGGGGTGGCGGCGGTTAAAATTCGGTGCTCCCTGTGTGAGGAGGTGATTGATGGAGGAGGCGGACTCAGTAAAGATATGCATGAGGTAGGTAGGGCCAGAGGAGTTGTAAATACAGCGGGCAGAGCGGACTTCCAGGCCGGAATGAGCATTCAGTTCCGCAAACACCTCCGCCTCCATGACAACAGGGCTGAGTTTTGTGATCAAGGCAGTGAGAGTTGGTGGACGACTAGGGGGTTGAGACTGATAAGAGGAGGAGGAAGTAAGGAAAAGGGTGAAGGACATGTGGGGGCCAAAGGTGATGTGGGAAAGGAGCTGGAGGAGAACAGTATGGAAAGATGGAGAGGAGGACTTGATGAGGCGTTCAATGAATTCGAAAGTAAAGTTCTATGTACTGACTTGGCAGAAAATCCTAAGAAATTTTGGTCTTATGTCAAAGCGGTAGGTGGATCAAAACAAAATGTTCAGACACTCTGTGACCAAAATGGCACTGAAACAGAGGATGACAGACTAAAGGCCGAAATACTAAATGTTTTTTTCCAAAGTTGTTTCACAGAGGAAGACTGCACTGTAGTTACTTCTCTAGATTGTCGCACAGATGACAAAATGGTAGATATCGAAATAGACGACAGAGGAATAGAGAAACAATTAAGATCGCTCAAAAGAGGAAAGGCCTCTGGACCCGATGGGATACCAGTTCGATTTTACACAGAGTATGCGAAGGAACTTGCCCCCCTTCTTGCAGCGGTGTACCGTAGGTCTCTAGAAGAGCGTAGCATTCCAAAGGATTGGAAAAGGGCACAGGTCATCCCCGTTTTTAAGAAGGGTCGTCGAACAGATGTGCAGAACTATAGACCTATATCTCTAACGTCGATCAGTTGCAGAATTTTGGAACACGTATTGTGTTCAAGTATAATGACTTTTCTGGAGACTAGAAATCTACTCTGTAGGAATCAGCATGGGTTTCGAATAAGACGGTCATGTGAAACCCAGCTCGCGCTATTCGTCCACGAGACTCAGAGGGCCATAGACACGGGTTCCCAGGTGGATGCCGTGTTTCTGGACTTCCGCAAGGCGTTCGATACAGTTCCCCACAGTCGTTTAATGAACAAAGTAAGAGCATATGGACTATCAGACCAATTGTGTGATTGGATTGAGGAGTTCCTAGATAACAGGACGCAGCATGTCATTCTCAATGGAGAGAAGTCTTCTGAAGTAAGAGTGATTTCAGGTGTGCCGCAGGGGAGTGTCATAGGACCGTTGCTATTCACAATATACATAAATGACCTGGTGGATGACATCAGGAGTTCACTGAGGCTTTTTGCAGATGATGCTGTGGTGTATCGAGAGGTTGTAACAATGGAAAATTGTACTGAAATGCAGGAGGATCTGCAGTGAATTGACGCATGGTGCAGGGAATGGCAATTGAATCTCAATATAGACAAGTGTAATGTGCTGCGAATACACAGAAAGATAGATCCTTTATCATTTAGCTGCAAAATAGCAGGTCAGCAACTGGAAGCGGTTAATACCATAAATTATCTGGGAGTACGCATTAGGAGTGATTTAAAATGGAATGATCATATAATGTTGATCGTCGGTAAAGCAGATGCCAGACTGAGATTCATTGGAAGAATCCTAAGGAAATGCAATCCGAAAACAAAGGAAGTAGGTTACAGTACTCTTGTTCTCCCACTGCTTGAATACTGCTCAGCAGTGTGGGATCCATACTAGATAGGGTTGATAGAAGATATAGAGAAGATCCAACGGAGAGCAGCGCGCTTCGTTACAGGATCATTTAGTAATCGCGAAAGCGTTACGGAGATGATAGATCAACTCCAGCGGAAGACTCTGCAGGAGAGACGCTCAGTAGCTCGGTACGGGCTTTTGTCAAAGTTTCAGGAACATACCTTCACCGAAGAGTCAAGCAGTATATTGCTTCCTCCTACGTATATCTCGCAAAGAGACCATGAGGATAAAATCAGAGAGATTAGAGCCCACACAGAGGCATACCGACAGTCCTTCTTTCCATGAACAATACGAGACTGGAATAGAAGGGAGAACCGATAGAGGTACTCAAGGTACCCTCCGCCACACACCGTCAGGTGGCTTGCGGAGTATGGATGTAGATGTAGATGTAGATGAGAACAATCACTGTGACGGATAAGTTGGGTAATGGGTGCACTGGGGATGCCTCTCTTGTGAGGTGGTGGCACTGGGTATAGGGGTGGGGCGCTCTGTGGTGACGACTGTGGTGGAGAAGCAGGACTAGTTGTAGCGGGGCAGGTGGGGAGGGGGGGAAAGTCGACTCGGAGGGCAATAGCAGTGGGAACGGGGTAGGAGCAGGTGCTGGAGCAGGGGAAGGAGCAACATACAGGTGGGGATACAGGGATGGGAACGAGACAGAAGGGGAGGATACCATGAGTAGGGGAGGTGGATGAGACAGGTTAAGCCCAGAGGAAGCACTCCACGAGGTTACAGTGGAACCAGGTGAAGTGGAGGTGTGGATGATGGTGGTAGTGGGGGTGTCCATGATTGAATGCGACGTCCACTGGCGACAGGAGTCACCGAAGTGCGAAGGAACTAAAACGGCGGCCGGCTTCGGCGTCGGCGACCACCGGGCGGCGAGCACTGGCAGGCGGCGGCGGCGGCGGCGGCGGCGGCGGCAGCGGCAGCGGCAGGTGGGTGGCGGCGGCGAGCACCAGGCGGAGACGAGCACCGCAAAGCGGCGGCGGCAGTGGCGGCGGCGGTGACCGGGCAGCAGCGAGCACCGGGCGACAGGCGGCAGCGATGGCGGACAGATGGTCGAAAGGACGACAGCGACCGGCAGACGGACGGACGGCAATGGCAGGGGGCTCTTCCGAAGCGACGAGTACATCCTGAGTGTAGCCCCAGCAGTGTAAGTTCTCGATGTGGAACTGAGGGGATCCAACCCTCGAGTTTACTCTAATATGTATTACTATTATATACTGAAATCGCGTTGATGACTGTTTCCTCTGCACATCTACATCTACATTTATACTCCGCAAGCCACCCAACGGTGTGTGGCGGAGGGCACTTTACGTGCCACTGTCATTACCTCCCTTTTCTGTTCCAGTCGCGTATGGTTCGCAGGAGGAACGACTGTCTGAAAGCCTCCGTGCGCGCTCGAATCTCTCTAATTTTACATTCGTGATCTCCTCGGGAGGTATAAGTAGGGGGAAGCAATATATTCGATACCTCATCCAGAAACGCACCCTCTCGAAACCTGGCGAGCAAGCTACACCGCGATGCAGAGCGCCTCTCTTGCAGAGTCTGCCACTTGAGTTTGCTAAAGATCTCCGTAACGCTATCACGGTTACCAAATAACCCTGTGACGAAACGCGCCGCTCTTCTTTGGATCTTCTCTGTCTCTTCCGTCAACCCGATCTGGTACGGATCCCACACTGATGAGCAATACTCAAGTATAGGTCGAACGAGTGTTTTGTAAGGCACCTCCTTTGTTGATGAACTACATTTTCTAAGGACTCTCTCAATGAATCTCAACCTGGTACCCGCCTTACCAACAATTAATTTTATATGATCATTTAACTCAAATCGTTCCTTATGCATACTCCCAGATATTTTACAGAAGTAACTGCTACCAGTGTTTGTTCCGCTATCATATAATCATACAATAAGGGATCATTCTTTCT
The DNA here is from genome assembly GCF_023864275.1 of Schistocerca cancellata. Classification (NCBI taxonomy): domain Eukaryota; kingdom Metazoa; phylum Arthropoda; class Insecta; order Orthoptera; family Acrididae; genus Schistocerca; species Schistocerca cancellata. The sequence continues at coordinate 408,547,777 of NC_064630.1, forward strand.
ATGTATTTGCAATACATTACATTTGTGTATGTTAAGGGTCAGTTGCCACTCCCTGCACCAAGTGCCTATCCGCTGCAGATCTTCCTGCATTTCGCTACAATTTTCTAATGCTGCAGCTTCTCTGTATACTACAGCATCATCCGCGAAAAGCCGCATGGAACTTCTGGCACTATCTACTAGGTCATTTATATATATTGTGAAAAGCAATGGTCCCATAACACTCCCCTGTGGCACGCCAGAGGTTACTTTAACGTTTGTAGACGTCTCTCCATTGATAACAACATGCTGTGTTCTGTTTGCTAAAAACTCTTCAATCCAGCCACACAGCTGGTCTGATATTCCGTAGGCTCTTACTTTGTTTATCAGGCGACAGTGCGGAACTGTATCGAACGCCTTCCGGAAGTCAAGGAAAATAGCATCTACCTGGGAGCCTGTATCTAATATTTTCTGGGTCTCATGAACAAATAAAGCGAGTTGGGTCTCACACGATCGCTGTTTCCGGAATCCATGTTGATTCCTACATAGTAGATTCTGGGTTTCCAAAAACGACATGATACTCGAGCAAAAAACATGTTCTAAAATTCTACAACAGATCGACGTCAGAGATATAGGTCTATAGTTTTGCGCATCTGCTCGACGATCCTTCTTGAAAACTGGGACTACCTGTGCTCTTTTCCAATCATTTGGAACCTTCTGTTCCTCTAGAGACTTGCGGTACACGGCTGTCAGAAGGGGGACAAGTTCTTTCGCGTACTCTGTGTAGAAACGAATTGGTATCCCGTCAGGTCCAGTGGACTTTCCTCTGTTGAGTGATTCCAGTTGCTTTTCTATTCCTTGGACACTTATTTCGATGCCAGCCATTTTTTCGTTTGTGCAAGGATTTAGAGAAGGAACTGCAGTGCGGTCTTCCTCTGCGAAACAGCTTTGGAAAAAGGTGTTTAGTATTTCAGCTTTACGCGTGTCATCCTCTGTTTCAATGCCATCATCATCCTGGAGTGTCTGGATATGCTGTTTCGAGCCACTTATTGATTTAACGTAAGACCAGAACTTCCTAGGATTTTCTGTCAAGTCGGTACATAGAATTTTACTTTCAAATTCACTGAACGCTTGACGCATAGCCCTCCTTACTCTAACTTTGACACCGTTTAGGTTCTATTTGTCTGAGAGGTTTTGGATGTGTTTAAACTTGGAGTGAAGCCCTCTTTGCTTTCGCAGTAGTTTCCTAACTTTGTTGTTGTACCACGGTGGGTTTTTCCCGTCCCTCTCAGTTTTACTCGGCACGTACCTGTCTAAAACGCATTTTACAATTGCCTTAAACTTTTTCCATAAACACTCAACATTGTCAGTGTAGGAACAGAAATTTTCGTTTTGATCTGTTAGGTAGTCTGAAATCTGCCTTCTATTACTCTTGCTAAACAGATAAACCTTCCTCCCTTTTTTTATATTCCTATTAACTTCCATATTCAGGGATGCTGCAACGGCCTTATGATCACTGATTCCCTGTTCTGCACATACAGAGTCGAAAAGTTCGGGTCTGTTTGTTATCAGTAGGTCCAAGATGTTATCTCCACGAGTCGGTTCTCTGTTTAATTGCTCGAGGTAATTTTCGGATAGTGCACTCAGTTCAATGTCACTCGATGCTCTGTCCTAACCACCCCTCCTAAACATCTGAGTGTCCCAGTCTATATCTGGTAAATTGAAATCTCCACCTAAGACTATAATATGCTGAGAAAATGTTTGTGCAATGTATTCCAAATTTTCTCTCAGTTGTTCTGCCACTAATGCTGCTGAGTCGGGAGGTCGGTAAAAGGAGCCAATTATTAACCTAGCTCGGTTGTTGAGTGTAACCTCCACCCATAATAATTCACAGGAACTATCCACTTCTACTACACTACAGGATAAACTACTACTAACAGCGACAAACACGCCACCACCGGTTGCATGCAATCTATCCTTTCTAAACACCGTCTGTGCCTTTGTAAAAATTTCGGCTGAATTTATCTCTGGCTTCAGCCAGCTTTCTGTACCTATAACGATTTCAGCTTCGGTGCTTTCTATCTGCGCTTGAAGTTCCGGTACTTTACCAATGCAGCTTCGACAGTTTACAATTACAATACCGATTGCTGCTTGGTCCCCGCATGTCCTGACTTTGCCCCGCACCCTTTGAGGCTGTTGCCCTTTCTGTACTTGCCCGAGGCCATCTAATCTAAAAAACCGCCCAGTCCACGCCACACAACCCCTGCTACCCATGTAGCCGCTTGCTGCGTGTAGTGGACTCCTGACCTATCCAGTGGAACCCGAAACCCCACCAACCTATGGCGCAAGTCGAGGAATCTGCAGCCCATATGGTCGCAGAACTGTCTCAGCCTCTGATTCAGACCCTCCACTCGGCTTTGTACCAAAGGTCTGCAGTCAGTCCTGTCGATGATGCTGCAGGTGGTGAGCTCTGGTTTTATCCCACTAGCGAGACTGGCAGTCTTCACCAAATCAGATAGCCGCCAGAAGCCAGAGAGGATTTCCTCCGATCCATAGCGACACACATCATTGGTGCCGACATGAGCGACCACCTGCAGATGGGTGCACCCTGTACCCTTCATGGCATCCGAAAGGACCCTTTCCACATCTGGAATGACTCCCCCCGGTATGCACACGGAGTGCACATTGGTTTTCTTCCCCTCTCTTGCTGTCATATCCCTAAGGGGCCCCATTACGCACCTGACGTTGGAGCTCCCAACTACCAGTAAGCCCACCCTCTGTGACTGCCCGGATCTTGCAGACTGAGGGGCAACCTCTGGAACAGGACAAGCAGCCATCTCTGGCTGAACATCAGTATCAGCCGGAGACAGAGCCTGAAACCGGTTCGTCAGACAAACTGGAGAGGCCTTCCGTTCAGCCCTCCAGAATGTCTTTCGCCCCCTGCCACGCCTTGAGATGACCTCCCACTCTACCACAGGTGAGGTATCAGCCTCAATGTGGGCAGTATCCCGGGCAGCCACAGTCGTAGTCCGATCGGGGGATGCGTGGGACGAGCTGGCCGTCCCCGACAAACCCCTATCCGGACACCCACAGTGATGCCCATTGGCAACAGCCTCAAGCTATGTGACCGAAGCCAACACTGCCCTGAAGCTGGGAGCGAAGGGATGCCAACTCAGCCTGCATCCGAACACAGCAGTTGCAGTCCCTATCCATGCTAAAAACTGTTGTGCAAAGAACGTCTGAATTAATCTACAGAGAGCACAAACAAATCGACACAAAATTTAAACGGTTATTAAAATACAAGATCGCCTAGTAAATGCAGTAATGCTGCTACTTGCGCACTGCTGACACACTGCTTGGCGGCGGAAGGATACTACGCGATTTTACACTATTCAGGTACTAAAACGCGATGCTACAACTCTCAAATACTATAATACGCCCGAAATTTATGAATTTAAACAATGCAAGTACCAAAAACACGCAAAGAAATTAAGAATTAAACTATGCAACAAATGAGTGACCTAGGAGTATACGACTTTCTGCTGGCAGCTGCTTATCCAACGGCGGCAAGGAGCACACAGTGGGTCTGATCAAGATCAAATGTCACATTGCTATGATCATCATTTTATTTTAATGACAGTGACTAAATAATATCACGCTAGAAGCCAAAATTAAAAAAAATATTTTAAAAATGTGATCATTGATCTTAACAAAAGAAATGGTTAGCTGTCAATTCTGTCTTTGTAATATAAGTACAACAATCTCGATCTGAAGACATTTCTGAATGAAGAAGAACAAATGTTACCTTGCTGTGTGTGTATGTGTATCAATACATTTAAATTGTGATGGCTAAAAAGGTTTTTTCAAGTTGCCTTCCATTCAGAAAGTTGATGCACTCAGCGACTCTATGTGACAAATTATAGAGTGCAACAATCAGTCATCCTTTTTAGATTTTATTATGCAAATCCAGATTTCGGCTAGTAGCTAGCCATTCTCAATGCGCTATTTTTCATTCTCAATGCATGTAAGTCTCTATTGTTCGGGCATCAATCATAGTTCTTTAAATAGCGCATTGAGAATGGCTAGTTACTAGCCAAAAATCTGGATTTGCATGATAAAAGCTAAAAAGGACGACTGATTGCTGCTGCACTCTATAATTTATATTAAAAAAAAGCTGTTATGCTAAAACCGAATAAAAAAGAATGTCTCAGATGGACCCCTCCCGCCAGTTTCCGCTGCCTGTCGTCTGCTTGTAAGCATCATCTGTGGCGTCTGGATATTGTTCGATGTGCGGTGATATACATTATAGCGGTTTTCATCTGATTTGAAAATTGTGTCTGATGGGTGACAGTGATAACGACAGCGTAAAAATTAAGTGTCACTCGACACTGTTGTGCAAGCTACTCCGTAAATTACAAATGACTCGTACTGAAAATTGTTTATAGTTTCGAGAAAAGACGGGAAGACTTTGCCGCTTATTTTGTGAGTTTGTTTGAAACGCTGTATTTACTATGTTCAAGCAGAACAGTGGTAATGTAAATAGTGTGTATGAAGAACAAGGTTCGAAAGGCTGGGAAGGGAATGATGATGCTGGCAGTGAAACATCTTGTGATTCTTGTGATTTGAAGATTGATATACCAGAGAATGAAGTTTCGGATGTGAAACAGCGTGGTCGTAAAAGGTGAGCATTTTTTGCGGATAAAACGAAGGCAATGGATACATTGAGATTTGCAACACTTTTCTTAAAAACAAATTGTGTCGATGTTTAAGTCTTACGTGTCTAAAGTGGACACCCTTAATATATGGATCTTTTGAGAATCGTACGAGGAAGTACTTTCTAATATATGGGTTATTTGCAGCAGGCACAGGGACACAACTGCTGTTTCTTCTAGTGCGTTCAAAGTAGGAGGCTCCTTATCATCACCACCACCACTATCACCATCATCATAATTTATGCGTCTTCGAAATCGCTCTTTGGAACAAAATGTGCCAGAATCTTCATTGCAGGCTTTTACTCAAACTTTATGTAACTCGGGGAAGTTCCACCGTGTTGTTTTAGCCAACCATTCTTTCAGGCAAATGTCGTTTTATGTTTGTTTAAACTTGTTGTATTATGTAAGTCCGTATCACCAAGATAATAATTAAAGGAAAAGGCAACTATCCTGTTCCTGGAACATTTCTGTTGACTATATCCTAGTAAATAGCGTAATGTGGCATGTGTACAGTTAAACATGAAAATACTTTGATATCTGTAAGTGTGTGAAAAACAGGTTTCAGTTTTACTGACAAGAAGATATAAAACTAAAGTATTCTCAGAATACTTGGTGTAAATGCTAGAAAGGAGGCCCAAGTTCTGTGGGTACTTAGGCTTGTAATAAGTATTTGAGAAGACATTACGAGTAGTATCAACACTTTGCCTTCTCACTCACAGGCATTGCCTGTGTTGCAAATAGCTGCTGTTTAATTAATTCACACTTGTTACGTGGCCATAAGCCAAAAAGTTTGGAGGCAATGCCTGTCATATGCTTTGAACAGCCTTTTGGAAATAGTAAAGAAGAAAATGCAAGCTGTCAGCTTTCACCAATGATTCTTTTGCCTTGACATCTGTTTGTCGGCACATCATAACCATTATAGCAATAATATATCCATAAAGTCACAAATAGTGGACCTCTCTGTGATTATTAGGTCACTGATAGGGAACAGTTTAATGCCTTGAAACATATTTAAAAATTTGAACTTTGTAAAGATGATGTGGGTTCTTAGTAGAAGCGTAAGCTTACCGGGCAGGATGAGTAATGAGTCATTCGTTGGTTTTAAGAATTCACTACAAAACTCTTTCTCACTGTTCTCCATTTTGAAACCCTTCTCAGTTACTGCTTGGGAGGGTTACCTGTAAAGTCTTTAGATTACAACAAAAATAGTTTCAAAAATAAATTGAAATCATACCTCCTTGACAACTCGTTCTACACCATAGATGAATTCTTGAACAGAAATAAATAAATCTATAGGTATAGTATATGCATTTTGTGCCATTTAAGGGAATGAGGTAGGTAGTAAAAATTTTAATATTTTTTTTTTTTTTAAAGAGCTTGATTCATGCATGCATTTCTTATGCACTTGACATGTTCCACATCATAACAGTTTCTGTGAGATTGATCAATGGAACATGTAACTAACTAATTGTAGGTTACAGAGCATTCTGTGAGTTATGGTATGTTTTTCTCTAGAATTGCAAAAGCTGCCTTGAACTCAGACAGCAATGTTTGAAATTTCCAAGTTAGGGATAAGTGTCACCAATCCTCTGTTATGTCTGTGCTGGATGTATTTCAGCAGCTGTTGTGAGGTGTAACAATGGAACATTGTACATTTCAGTTTGTGTGTCTGAATCAAAAAATTGATCGGAAAGCTGAGCTGCTTGCTGTTGATGTAAAAAAACTTGAATATTGGACAACATCTGGATCTTCTATCACATCCAAGTTCTGTTAAGTGTGCTGAGACAAATTTTACTACACTAGCAGCTATTTGAATAGGTTTTTGGCCAGTATTCGCATATAACTCTAAGACAAACGACTGCACAGAAATTAAAAATAGTAGTAATACATCATTTCCTCTAGTAAATGTTATTTATTACCATTAAAATCAGAGTGATATTTGAAAACAGTCACCTTTGTATACTTGAATTAATTAGAATTATGGAGGACAACTAGTAAACTCAGTGAAATCAGTAAAAAGATGAGGATTGGTACAAATCTGGTTGCAGTAGCTGCTCTATTAAGCAAGTGCCTAAACACACAAACAGTCAGACTACAACCAGAATGTGAAGATTATTATGTGACTGGAATATCGTAAAAAAAGAGTACCTGTGAGTTTCAAAAGACTGGGCTGCGGATGACTTTCATAGCCTTTTTGCAAACCTGACTTAATTATGATAACATGATTTTTGATCATCTCACCTAAAGACACATGATACTGTCCATTGTCATGATCCAAGCTGAGTGTAGAACATGTCAATTCAACAGTGTTCCACAGAGATGTGCCCGCCATGTATAGTTCTGTAATTTCTGGTCAAGTTGTTTTTTTCTTTTTTTTTGCAGAAACTATTTTAATTTAGACCTACATTTGAAAACACTTCTGTTCTGAGCCAGATGTTTTATTTGCATAGGCAGATGCTTTATGGTTGTATTTCACTGCTCCCTGTGGCAAAATTAGATTCAGTACAAGAAACAGCAGATTATTTGTTGCTGTGTATGTGGGTATGTCTAATACACTCAAACTGCAATGGATTTTTGACAATAAATTTCCACATAGAATAAATGTACAGTGAGGATGTGGTTAAGATTCCCAACTGTTGAGAGAGATGACCCTCACACACAATTTTAATAACTTGCTGTTGTGCATTGAATACCTAAGTGAGAACTTACTTCTTACTCCACATTATTATTGTGAAGGTCATTGGTGAATGAAAGTATGTTAGCTTACTGAGTTCAGTTACTCTACTGTTGACTGTTATTTTTATTACAAAAGTTGCTGAACCTAATTATTTTGTTGGTATGTCAAGTTTCAGAAAAAGGGGGGGGGAAGAGAGAGAGAGAGGGGGAGATCAGAAATCTCTTCTTCAATACTCTTTTTGGTTGAAGAAATTGCTATACGCAGCTGCATGTAGACTGGAGACGAAACTAAACCTACATTTTCAGTGCAGTTCAGTAGAGCTTGGTGTTTTCCCAGTTCTGAGTAGACAAATGTGCATTCTCACTTTGTGGGAGGAAGGGTTGTCAGCCCAAGAGGTGCCCACCAAACTGGCATACACTACAGTGTTGTCATTCAAATATTCAGCTACTGTCATAAGATACAAAACATTGAGGGTATGCCTCATAGACATCTGTGTTCCACGCTGGTTGATAATTTCTTTTCTTTTTATTTTGCCTTTGTCCTGTATCTACATGAAATTGGCTTGGTTGTTATAAGATTTGATGTTGTTAATGTTGGAGGGCAGTCGGGTTCTCTTTCTGTCACCACTCATTTATCATCCTGCGACTGAATTAAGCGTCTGTGTAGTGTTATCCATGTGAAAGAGTGAACACTTACGAAATCATTGTAAATTGTGTAACTGAGGTGGGACTTGTGTACCAGCCTTGTATTAACCCAGTCAGATGTGGGAAACCACCTAAAAATCACATCCAGGCTCTGGATGGAATTCAGTCTGGGGCCAGCTTGTCTGCATGAATCCCAAAGCACCATGCTGATACTCAGCTGTCTGGGCGAGTAACACTAGTTGGTAACTCTTATGAACAAATAGTGGCTCTCAGGTACCACAAGAAGCCTGAAATGGAACTGCATGCTGCTTTTTTGGAGCCAACTAGTAAGACTGAGTCAACTAATACAGTAGCAAATGTTTTTGTATAATCTGTTTGGTCTCTTGATACCCATTGTGAGCAACAGTACAATCTCCCCCCCTCCCATGTTTTTCGCTCCCTTTTCCTTTCTTTGTATCCCTTCTCCTCTCGTTCCTCCGCTTCGGTTTTGACGTTCCTTTTTTTCTTCTTCCTCCCTGTGCATTCCTGCTGAATTCCGGCCCACGTGTCTGATGCGTAACTGGTGACTGGGTAACGCATAATTCTCAGCCCCAGGTCAACAGGTAGGATTTGCACGTACCCTCCGGTACAGGCCAGGCCCAGGGAGGCGTCATTGCCTGAGCTGCAACCTTCCCAAATTGCTGTCAGGTGTTTGGGAGATGTGAACAATAACCTAAGGCAGGTGCGCCCCTTTGTGAAGGGGGCCCCTAGTTGGAAGGAGCGCGTCATCGGTGACACTGGCAATCGTGGGAGATTTTCTCGCAATGAGTCAATCATATTCCCAAACAATGTCTACGAAATGTAAACGTAATGAGGCTAATGATTCAAAGACCCTTCCCCCCTGCACCACAGTTCCTCATGGTCTCACATACTGAAGATGGTCAGTCCTTTGTCAGGTTAAATCTGTTTATTGTTGGTAATGGTGTTGATGCAGTTGCTGGCCCTGTGAAATCCTGCTCTCTTTTTGTGGAATGGTACTTTGCTTTTGGAGATTCTTAAGCACAACAATTGCTTGCTGCCTCGCTTCTCCATGGCAATCCTGTTCATGTCGAAGCCCATGGAACTTCGAATTCTACTCATGGTGTAATTTATACTAGGCTGCTTGACGGTCTAACCAAGGCCAAAATCCAATCTTACCTCTCTGATCAATGTGTCATTGCTGTCCAACGTGTAATGACAAAGGTAGATTCCTCTTTAGTGCCCACCTGCATTCTTTATCTCACCTTTGATAGAGTGGTGCTTCTGTCCAAAATCAAAGCAGGGTATAAAATTATCACAGTCCGGCCATATGTTCCAAACCCAATACGCTGCTACCAGTGTCATCGTTTCAGCCACAGTAGAACGTCTTGTTGACACCCAGCCAAATGTGTAACCTGTGGTAGGGATGCGCACGAGGGCGATTGTCCACCTTCTTCTCCCCGCTATATATGCTGCAGTGGTGGCCATGCCTCTTCGTCTTGGGATTGTCTCATGTACCTTGATGACCGGTCTGTCAGAGATCTGGGTAAAGGAAAAAGTGCCTTACCCGGTCACTCCCAAGTTACTGGCCAGCCGCAAACCCTGCGTTCTTCCATCTGGCACCTATAGTTCTGTTCTTGTTACCCCTCACTCCATGAAGGACATGGCCACCCAGACATGTGACCTCCGATTCAACTTGAGATCACTCAGTGACAAGGTAACATCTCCATCCCCCCGTCCAGCTGTGCAACAAGCCGTCAAACTCTTGCCTCAAGGGGTGAAGCCACCAGCTGCACATCTGGTATGCCGGAAGGGACAGGAGTACTCCCATGAAGACTTCCTCTGTCCCTCCAGCCAAACAACACCTGAGTCTTCCTCTAACCAGAAAGGCTCGAAGTAGTTCACCAAAGGCAAACGGTCTTCTCCTTTGCCAACTCGAATATTCTCTTTGACGGTGTCGCCAAGTGATATCTTAGCCCGCCTGGCTTCCATGTCGCCAGTGCACGCCACCAATCATTTTTCGGTACTGGACTCCACAGACTGACTGCACAAGCAAGCCGATACTTCTGTGGACCCCATGGAGCAGGAACCTCCTGCTTCTGTGCTCTGCACCGAGCGAGGTGGCGCAGTGGTTAGCACACTGGACTCGCATTCGGGAGGACGACGGTTCAATCCCGTCTCCGGCCATCCTGATTTAGGTTTTCCGTGATTTCCCTAAATCGCTTCAGGCAAATGCCGGGATGGTTCCTTTGAAAGGACACGGCCGATTTCCTTTCCCATCCTTCCCTCACCCGAGCTTGCGCTCCGCCTCTAATGACCTCGTTGTCGACGGGACGTTAAACACTAATATCCTCCTCCTCTTTCTGTGCTCTGCAGTAGCAACTCTTCACAGGCTGTCACTCGGCAGCCATCAAGGTGATACCCTTACATCTCTTCCTCATCATGCCTCTCCTCCAATGGAAAGTTTGCGGCCTTCGGTCCCACAAAGAGGATTTATGGCTGCTTTTAGCATTGCAGCGTCCCCTTGTGCTCTGCCTGCAGGAATGAAATTGCGCCCTCACTACCACTTTGAGCTTTCACATTTTTTACTGATTCATTTTGATCACCCTCCTGAGGTTGGCATTCCATCTCATGGGGTCGTCATGCTTCTCGTACGGGATGACATTCATAGTCAACCCATCTCCCTGACTACCCATCTTCAACCTGTTGCATTTCGCCTTTTCCTTCCCACCTGACTTTTTCCCTCTCTGCCATTTATGTCCCTCTGTCATTCGATGTCACCAGGACAGACTTCCTTCAGCTTATTGGGCAACTACCTGCCCCACTTTTGCTACTCGGTGACTTTAATGCGCATCATCCCCTTTGTGGTTCTCCCAGGACCTGTCAGACAGGTGCCCTCTTGGCTGACCATTTTAACCAACTTAACCTCTTCTGCCCTAACACTGGAGCACCCACTTTCCTTTCCAACTCCTTGCACACCGATTCCCATTTGGAACTATCCTTCTGCACTGCTCAGCTTGCCCATCATCTTGAGTAGTCTGTTCTTTCTGATACCTACTCGAGCGACCATTTCCCATGTGCTATCCATTTGTTGACTCCTACCCTATGTGCGTGCACACCCAGATGGCAGCTTACTAAGGCTGACTGGCAGCTTTACTCCTCCCTGACGACCTTTGAAGAACACGATTTCCCCAGTTGTGATGACCAAGTGGAATATCTCACAAACAATATCCTTACTGCTGCAGAACCTTCCATTCCTCACACTTCCTCTTTACCACATTGTGTCCCAGTCCCTTGGTGGACTGAGGCATGCTGCGACGCAATTCGCGCATGAGGTGTGCTCTTCGCATTTTTAACCATCAACCTACAGTGGCAAACTGCATTCATTATAAACAGATGCATGCAAAGTGTTGTCGCGTTCTTCGGGATAGCAAAAGAGCTAGCTGGATTTCATTCACTATTTCTTTTAACAGTTCCACCCCTTCCTCTGTTGTGTGGGCCAAACTCCGATGGTGCTCTTGGACCAAGATCCATTTCCCAATTTCTGGCCTGACGGTAGCAGACGGTGTCATCGTGGGCCCTATTGCTATCTCCAATGCCTTGGGCTGCCATTTTGTGGAAGTTTTGAGCTTTTCCCACTATCACCCTGCCTTCCTCCATCAGAAACAAGCAGGGGAGGCTTGGGCCATACCCTTCTCCTCTCCAACTAGTGAGTGCTACAATGCCACCTTTACTGTGAGCGAGCTGGATGATGCTCTCAGTTCATCCCGATCCTCCGCCCCAGAGCCAGTCGCCATCCACATTCAGATGTTGCAGCACCTTTCTCTTGCAGGCAAGCAGTTTCTGATTAACATCTACCACCACATCTGGACAGAGGGCACATTTCCCGGATGCTGGAGTGAAGCCATCGTCATACCCATACCTAAGCACGGTAAGGACAAAAGCCTAGCTAGTGCCCCATCTGTCTTACCAGCTGCATTTGTAAGGTGATTGAACATGTTATTCATGCCCGGCTGATATGGCGGCTCGAGTTTCGCAATTTACTAATGAATGCGCAGTGTGGATTTAGAGCGCGGCGTTCTGCAGTTGTCCATCGTGTTACTTTGTCCACTCATGTCATGAATGGTTTTCTGTTGAAATCCCAGACTGTGGCCATGTTTCTCAATTTGGAGAAGGCCTACGACACCTGCTGGAGAACTAGTATTGTCCATACTCTTCACACATGGGGCTTTCCTTGCTGCCTGCCCTGTTTTCTTCAGGCATTTTTAAAAGACCAAGTTTTCAAGGTGTGTGTGGGTTCTGCCTTGTCGGACACCTTTATCCAGGAAAACGGTGTGCCTCAGGGTTCCCTCCTGAGCGCCATGCTCTTTGCTATCGCCATTAACCCTATAATGCCCTGTCTCCTGCCGGGCATCTCCGGCTCCCTTTTTGTTGACGATTTTGACATCTATTGCAGTTCTCCATGGACATGTATCACAGAGCGGTGTCTTCAGCGATGCGTTCATTGTCTTTACTCCTGGAGCATCGACAATGGCTTTCGCTTTTCCACTAAAAAATCGGTGTGTATGAATTTCTGGCAGTGCAAATGGTTTCCCCCACCATCTTTACATTTTGGGCATGTTGCCCTTCCATTTGTTGAAACTACAAAATTCCTGGGGCTCATGCATGGTATTCCCATATGTCTTACGTGACAGCCTGCTGTACGTAGTTCCTCAATGTCCTACGTGTACTCAGTGGTATTTCCTGGGGTGCTAATCGAACCACCCTCCTCTGTTTGTAATGGTCCCTTGTCCGTTTGAAACTCGACTATGGGTGCTTTGTTTATGCATCTGCACATCCATCCCTCTTAAGCCGTCTCAACACTATCCACCATTGTGGCATCCATTTGGCCATGGGCGCCTTCTATACTAGCCCGATTTAGAGTCTGTATGCTGAAGCTGCTGAACTACCCCTCCCCTACCGCCGTGGCTTTCTCCTCAGCAGGTATGCATGCCATTTGTCTGTCAGGCATGGCCCCCATCCTATGCCTCCTCCTTTCATCATTCCTTTGATTTCCAGTACGGGGTGTGTCCCTCTTCTCTGTTACCTCCTGGAGACTGCTTTTTGTACTTGCTACGGCGGCTTATCTTCACACTACCTGCACCTTTCCCGTTAGGTGTGAACCCTTCACCACCTTGTCTTCGTGAAGCAGCTCATGTTCAACTTGGCCTTTATTTGCTTCCCAAGGACACTACTCCAGCCTCAGTCTATCGCCTTCAGTTTCACGACCTTCGCATGGAACTTAGTGATAGTACCTTTGTATACACTGATGGCTCTGACTGACCGTGGGGTTGGGTGTGCCTTCATCATTGGCACCCGTGTCTTTTGATATTGGCTTCTGGCATACTGCTTAGTATTTACAGCCGAGCTCTTCACCTTGTATCAGGTCACGGAGTACATCCAGCGACACAGCCTTTTCAGTTGTCCTCTGCTGAGACTCACTCAGTGCCCTTCAAAGTCTGTGTGTGTTGTACACCACCCACCTCATAGTGCAGTGGATCCAGGAAACCTGTCACTTGCTCACTCACGGTGGAGCCAGTGTGGTGTTTCTGTGGGCTCCTGGTCATGTCAGTCTGCCAGGAAACGAGGCTGTTGACACTTCTGCCGAGGCTGCAGTCCTCTTACCTCATCCCACGAGTTCCTATATTCCCTCAAATGATCTCTGTGTTGCCATCTCTCAAGAGGTGATGTCCCTCTGCCACTGCCAAAGGTCCTCGCTTTATGGGAATAAGCTCCGGCTTATTATGCCTCGCCCAGTGGCTTCGACGACCTCCTCTCAGACCTCCTGCTGAGAGGAGGTCATTTCGACTAGGCTGCGTATTGGGCACTTCCATTTAGCCATCGGCATTTGATAAGTGGCACTACGCCACCACTTTGTACACATTGTGCCCAAGTTTTAACTGTCCGCCAATTCCTGACGAACTGCCCATGTTTTAACCGTTTATTTTCTCGTTTGGGTTTGCCGTCTGAGCTGTTAGACGTTTTAACAAATGAAGCGCAGACTGTTGACTGCATTTTACTTTTTATCAGCCAAAGCAATATGGTGAAGGCCATTTAATTTTTAGTTTTGGGCCTCCGTTTCTGTATGGTGTCTTTTTTTAGCCCTTTTTCCCATGCCTAGTTTAAGCTGTCTTGTATTATTTAAATTGGGACTGACATATAGACATTTTTTAACTCCTCTCTGTCTTTGTATTCTATAGTTTTGTCTTGGGTGTGTTTGACCCCAGTTGTTCTTTGCACCCTAAAGCAAAACCAAACCAACCTCTATGTGTATCAGACTGTGCATGAAACCTCATCAGTTCTGCTCAGTTAATAAAACAAAGACCTCTTTCCCTTCCTATTCTTAATAATCCTCTAGCTCACTGAAGTATCTCCAAAACAACTATTGAGTCACATAATTGCATACACTTCTGTGGCCAGTCAGTTCACATAAAAAAGTTTTGAGTATCCTACTGCATCATAATGTAAAACACTACACAGGAGAAACCAATGTTTCAGCCACAGTAACAGTGGCCAAAACATTGGGTTCTCCAGTATATTTTTTCTACCTTATGATGCAGTACAATGCTCAGGAAACTTTTATGTCAACTATTGAGTCAGATTAACTATATGATTCAACTATTGGCTTCGACTGATGTAGAAACAATTTGATGACATTGACATCACACTTTCTGATGCAGTTACAGAGAGCATGCAGATATATACAAGACATCTTAGTAATTGAAGCATTATTGAATTTTCATGGAAATATTCTAGCCTTTAGACAGGTACTTTTATAATAACTGCAGTTGTCTAGTGCATATTTTACTACAACTACCTAATGTAAATGTAGGAAACATTTTACAATTTTGGACTGAAATAAATTCCCTGAATGCAAATAACTTGGCTTCACCTGTACTAGGTGCAGATGTTTTACCTATGCATGTATAGCCTAATGGTAAGGCGACTGCTAGAGAGTGGCGGGAAATCCAGGTCCGAATCCCGGTCCAGCATAATTTTTCACTCATCATCAACATGTAGAAAATCTGCACCTAATACACTGACACCAATTTATTTGAATTGTGAGTGACTCTGTCATCATCAGTGTGAATATTAGTTCCTAGTGTTGGCATTAGATGGTAATTCATAGGTCTTGATTTCTTAGTCTTAGTCTCACTAACACAGGAGTACAGAATTAAGCTGTGAGCATTCAGTGATGAATGTAGAAGACTACTGTGTAGGTATGCAGACAGTGAGACACATGGAAGTTTGAATCAGCCCAGGAGGTGCACATGGGTAGCCTAATAGTGAGGCGACTGGTTGTGATAAGTGGGAAATCCAGGTTCGAGTCTCTGGCCAGCACAAATTTTCGTAACCGAGCGAGGTGGTGCAGTGGTTAGACACTGGACTCGCAGTCGGGAGGACGACGGTTCAATCCCACGTCCGGCCGTCCTGATTTAGGTTTTCCGTGATTTCCCTAAATCGCTCCAGGCAAATGCCGGGATAGTTCCTTTCAAAGGGCACGGCCAACTCCCTTCCCCATCCTTCCCTAATCCGATGAGACTGATGACCTCGCTGTCTGGTCTCCTTCCCCGAAACAACCAACCAACAAATTTTCGTGTCAAAAACAGGTAGAACATTTATATCTAATACAGCTGACACCAGGTTTGTCACATTCAGCAATTTCATCTAATTTTGAAAAACTTAGAAGTTGTTACTATCTGTGGTGTACATTCAGTCTATTTCTTTTTGTTCGCTATGTGTTGTTTACATAAATGTTGGTACTGAGTACATACACTTTTAATACTGAGCTCTCATCTGCCTGCACAGCACTGACAATTGGACTTTCTCTTGCTGAATTAATAGTGATGTTTTACAGTGAATATGAACTTGCAAACTACACTCCTGGAAATTTAAATAAGAACACCGTGAATTCATTGTCCCAGGAAGGGGAAACTTTATTGACACATTCCTGGGGTCAGATACATCACATGATCACACTGACAGAACCACAGGCACATAGACACAGGCAACAGAGCATGCACAATGTCGGCACTAGTACAGTGTATATCCACCTTTCGCAGCAATGCAGGCTGCTATTCTCCCATGGAGACGATCGTAGAGATGCTGGATGTAGTCCTGTGGAATGGCTTGCCATGCCATTTCCACCTGGCGCCTCAGTTGGACCAGCGTTCGTGCTGGACGTGCAGACCGCGTGAGACGACGCTTCATCCAGTCCCAAACATGCTCAATGGGGGACAGATCCGGAGATCTTGCTGGCCAGGGTAGTTGACTTACACCTTCTAGAGCACGTTGGGTGGCACGGGATACATGCGGACGTGCTTTGTCCTATTGGAACAGCAAGTTCCTTTGCCGGTCTAGGAATGGTAGAACGATGGGTTTGATGACGGTTTGGATGTACCGTGCACTATTCAGTGTCCCCTCGACGATCACCAGTGGTGTACGGCCAGTGTAGGAGATCGCTCCCCACACCATGATGCCGGGTGTTGGCCCTGTGTGCCTCGGTCGTATGCAGTCCTGATTGTGGCGCTCACCTGCACGGCGCCAAACACGCATACGACCATCATTGGCACCAAGGCAGAAGCGACTCTCATCGCTGAAGACGACACGTCTCCATTCGTCCCTCCATTCACGCCTGTCGCGACACCACTGGAGGCGGGCTGCACGATGTTGGGGCGTGAGCGGAAGACGGCCTAACGGTGTGCGGGACCGTAGCCCAGCTTCATGGAGACGGTTGCGAATGGTCCACGCCGATACCCCAGGAGCAACAGTGTCCCTAATTTGCTGGGATGTGGCGGTGCGGTCCCCTACGGCACTGCGTAGGATCCTACGGTCTTGGCGTGCATCCGTGCGTCGCTGCGGTCCGGTCCCAGGTCGACGGGCACGTGCACCTTCCGCCGACCACTGGCGACAACATCGATGTACTGTGGAGACCTCACGCCCCACGTGTTGAGCAATTCGGCGGTACGTCCACCCGGCCTCCCGCATGCCCACTATACGCACTCGTCAACTGCACATACAGTTCACGTCCACGCTGTCGCGGCATGCTACCAGTGTTAAAGACTGCGATGGAGCTCCGTATGCCACGGCAAACTGGCTGACACTGACGGCGGCGGTGCAAAAATGCTGCGCAGCTAGCGCCATTCGACGGCCAACACCGCGGTTCCTGGTGTGTCCGCTGTGCCGTGTGTGTGATCATTGCTTGTACAGCCCTCTCGCAGTGTCCGGAGCAAGTATGGTGAGTCTGACACACCGGTGTCAATGTGTTCTTTTTTCCATTTCCAGGAGTGTAGATATGGTAACAAAAGTTCTGGCAGAATGTACTTAATTTAGGAGTAAATCCAGTCATTCATAAAATAGAAGCATTGGGAAGTGTTCAGACAAACAAAAAAAGAACAAAAGTTTTGCTAGCTTTAGGGTGAATCCACTGATAAAATTAAGTGTTCACACATGTGCATGCACCAATTCCTTACCTTCAACTTGGCCTCATGTTCTACAGATCCCTCCCCAAGAACACAAACCTCTCAACAGAAGTAGAAACAGCTATTCTCAACCTCAAGGCAGACTTTAAGTTAATCATCATCCCTGTGTACAAAGGCTCCACCATTGTCATGATGACTCTCAATGATATCTGCAAGAAGTTTTCCATGAACTCTTTGACTCCTCCACCTACAAACTCTGCTGTAGTGATCCCCTCCCAGAAGTCCAACATAACCTCCAGTCCCCACTCAGATCCTTGAGCCCATCCCAGAATATTCCCCTCAATCCATCTCCCTTCCTCCTCAACAATTTTCTATGATGGATTCAGTTAATTGATGATATCGTCATGATCTAGACCTAGGGCCAAGACATTTTCTCCTCATTCCTCCACAGCCACAACATCTTGTCTCTCATCTGGTTCTCTTCCCACTAGTGTGACACCTTTCTGGATGTTGATGTCCTCCTCTCTGTCCATATCAAGCCCACTAATCACCAACAGTACCTGCATTTTGTCAGCTGTCACCCTTCAATACTAAAAATCACTCTCTTTGGCTTTGTCATATATGGATTTCTGATCTGCAGTGATGAGGGTTCTCTTGCCCAGTACATTGAAGGTCTCACAAAGATCTTCACAGAGTGGCACTGTTCCCCAGACCTAGTCTGCAATCAAATTTTCCTCACCATATCCTCATAAACCACTAACCCTCCCACCACCCCCAATAATCAGCTGCAAAGGAGTGTCCCCATCACCCAATATCATCCCAGACTGGAGGAACTGAAATGGTCCTTTTTGTATTGACTACCTACCATCATGCCACGAAAAGAGGGACATCCTATTAAAGGTTCTTCCCACTCTCCCTAAAGTGGTATTATCTCACCCACCCAACATACACAACATCCTGGTCCATCCCTGTACCACTCCCAACTCCTTGCCAGGGTTCACACCACTTTGGAAGACCCAGGCGCAAGACTGCCGAATTCACCCACCCAGCACATCCTGCTCTAGTCCCAACATATGCTTACACTCTCCCACATAGGTGGGGCAGATACCAGCTATGCTGCAATTTCTGCACAGAATTTTATGTGGGCATGGCCACCAATCAACTGTCCACCAGAATGAATGGCCACTGCCAAGCTGTGGCCAGGAGCAGAGTTGATCATCTTGTGGTGGAACACAACATGCCAAAGTTCAGTGCCTGCTTCACAAACCTTGCCATCTGGATCCTTTCATCCCTTCCCCCCTCCCCCCTCCATATAACGCAGATGGGAATTATCTCTGTAATACACTCTTCACTCTCATAATCTTCTTGACCTCAATGTCTGCCAACCCAGTGCACTTCCATCCTGTGCCTACCTCTGTCCTGTCCTGTCCTGCCCTGCCCCCTCCTCTCAGTCCACACCTCCATGTCATCAAGCGCCAAACACACTCAACAGATCTTGTGCCCACGGTCGCAGGTTCGAATCCTGCCTCGGGCATGGATGTGTGTGATGTCCTTAGGTTAGTTAGGTTTAAGTAGTTCTAAGTTCTAGGGGACTGATGACCTCAGCAGTTAAGTTCCATAGTGCTCAGAGCCATTTGAACCATTTTTTAGATCTTGTGCCTGTACACCTGCTGCCTCTCCATCCCACATTCCTATCCCACCCAACCAATGCCTCCCTCTGCACCACCAGCTACTCCTTGCAACCGCCATCTCTTGCTTTCCACCTCTTTCTCCTTCTACCAACCCCACCTGACACAACCCCTCACCCTAGTCCATCCGCAGAACTGCAGCCCCTGCATTCTGTGTTCAACCAGTACAATGTACCACCCAGGGAGCTCACGGCTCTTTTGTGAGTTTGTGCGTGGCGCACACAGGCCCCCAAGCTGTTGCAGCCCTTTCTTCCTTCCCAGGCTGCATTTCCTTCCTCCTGCCCCTCCCTCCCCATCCTCATTCCTTCCCCGCTGCCCCCTCCTTCCCATCTCTGTGTTCTGATTTATGTCGACCTGGGCATCCACCTGGTTCCCTTTATTCCATTTCAATTTTGTTACTCTTGCTTATTCTCTTTCATCCTTTTTGCTGTTTTGATCCTCCTTTGGTGTTTGACCTCCACTTCTAAATTTTCTGTTTTTGGTGTGGGTATTTTGGGGAAGAACTCCCTCCCTAGCATCTGTAGTGTGTATTACTCTTCCCCGCCTTCCTCCCCCCCCCCCCCCCCTTCCTTCCCTGCTGCAGCTTCCCCTCCACCCCACTAGGTCAACAGCTTGTGTAGCCAGTCCATGTGATGGGGCAGTTATGTACCCATATGGTGGAGACCCCTGACAACACAAGGATCATTCTGCTGAGCTATTCCCTGCTTATGTATGCCAAGGAGTGGTTGCTTTTCATCCAGGAGCATCGGAACTCCTGGCAACAGCCGCTGTGCCAGAGGGCGATTATTGTGGCTGGATGATGCCCATGGAGAGAGCCCTTGGTTGCAGTGAGTGGTATCAGGGTGGATGCTTGGTGCATGAAGGGTATCAAGCTGCCTGTATCTGGCCATTCTCAAACGGCCATCTTTTCAAGTGGTCATTGAATGTTGTTTAATATGAGCTTGCAGCCTTCCCTTCCCTTCCCTTCCCTTCCCTTCCCTTCCCTGGCTATCACACTGCTGAGCTATTCCCTGCTTATGTATGCCAAGGAGTGGTTGCTTTTCATCCACTGGGTGGAGGGTCAGGCTTGTCATCCTGAAATGAAACACTTTCCCTGTTATCTGATTTCTACCAGGACAGATGGGGACACATTCACTGCCACAAAGCCGTTGTTTTTTGTGGAGAATATTGAGGACAAGTTTGGAAAGGTGGAGTCTCTCAGTAAGGTGCAGTCAGGCTCCTTGTTGATCAAAGTTTTTTCTCTCTCCCAATCTGCAGCCCTTCATGCATATGACAGCATTAGTGATGTCCCATTGTCTATTACCACTCACCAGTCTCTGAATATGGTCCATTGAATGATTTTTAATTGGGATATCATCCTGCAAACTGATGAGGAACTTCCGGTTAATGTGGAGTGGCACAATGTTCCTTTTGTTAGACGTGTGCAGGAGGGTCGTAAAGACAACCACACTGATTACAGTGCCTTTATTCTGGCTTTCAAGAGGGATACTCTCCCAGAGAAGGTCAAAGTTACGTGTTACTGATGCAATGTGAAGCCGTACGTCCCACCACTCATGAGGTGCTTTCAGTGCTTGCATTTTGGGCATTACGCAGAGTAAAAAGGAATGCTGGGAGCAACATGTTTCCTCCCTGGGGATGTATGCCTATTCATTGTAGGTTTGGTCCGAGCTCTGTAGCCTCCTGGGCTACCAGCGACAGTCAAATGTTCAGAGCCTTATCCTATAGAGTGCTCCGTGTGGTAAAAAATATGACTGCCTCCACCCAGTGTCGATTTCTTCTACTTTTGCCTCTGTTGCATCCTTTCCCCCTCCTACCTCATCCTTACCCCAGCACTGTTCCCCTCTCAACTTCCCATCTCCTGTGGTTCCCACACCCTCCCCTCTGGGTGCCACTCCCTGGGTGAAAGAAGTGCCTCCCTTCTTCGGTGCCCACTAGTGATGGGGCTCCCCCCAGGACCTCTCCCCCTTGCAGTCTCTCAGGCCAGAGGTCTTCTCCTACAACTCGGTCATGGGACACACTGTCTATGAAAGAGGAGGAGGAGGAGGAGGAGGAGGAGGAGTAATAGTAGTAGTAATCCCAGGGCAAACTCCCACCCCCACCCCCACCCGGCTGTCCATCTCCCCCTTCGCTATCTGAGTTGGACATCTTATTTATGGCTGTCACTCCATCCTTATCAGTGACGACCCTTGACCCGGTGACATGACCTCACCTCGGCTTCTTTATGTCTGAAATGGACTCTAATCACATGGTAATCCAGTGGAATTGCATTGGATATTACCGTCACCTACTAGAATGAAGAAGAATGCTGAAGATTAGATGGGTAGATCACATAACTAATGAGGAGGTATTGAATAGAATTGGAGAGAAGAGGAGTTTGTGGCACAACTTGACAAGAAGAAGGGACCGGTTGGTAGGACATGTTCTGAGGCATCAAGGGATCACAAATTTAGCATTGGAGGGCAGTGTGGAGGGTAAAAATCATAGAGGGAGACCAAGAGATGAATACACTAAGCAGATTCAGAAGGACGTAGGTTGCAGTAAGTACTGGGAGATGAAGAAGCTTGCACAGGATAGAGTAGCATGGAGAGCTGCATCAAACCAGTCTCAGGACTGAAGACCACAACAACAACATACTGGAAATACAACAACTCGTTTCCTCTTATTCTGCGTTCTGCCTTGCTCTTCAAGAAATGCACTTTCATGATGACTGCTTTTCAATGTTTTGTGATTATCGGGTGTTCTGTCAGAACTAGATCAGTGCCAGAATATCTGGAGGGGTCTGCACTTTGGTTTGCACAGATATCATCTGTGACTGGATCCCCCTTCGTACCAACGTGGAAGCAATTGTGGTACAAGTGCGAATGACCACAGAAAGTACCATGTGCAATATCTACCTCTCTCCGGGTAGGCCACTTCCTTATGTTGACCTGCCTACCTTAACACAGCAACTTCCACCCCTGTACCACCTTCAATGCACACCTCCTCCTGTGAGGGGAGTGGCACTTCGATGGGTAGCGGTCTCCTAGTTGACCAACTTATTACAGACTTTGTCTCTCCTCTGATGGTTCCCCTACCCATTACAGTGCCGCTCATGGCACCTTTTATGATATTAATCTCACAATCTCCTCTTCTACTCTTGTGGCTTCCCTACATTGGTCACCTCATGAAGGTCTTTGTGACACTGACCAATTTCTGGTAATACTCTCAGTCCCCTGTCATCACCTGGCTGACAGGCTTTCATGTTGGGCATTCTACAGAGCCAATTGACCTTTATGTGTGTCTGCTGTTCATTTCTACACCTATCTCTCGTACTGCATTGATATAGTCGTGCAAGATATCTCTGACACTCTTCTTTATGCTGCTGGCACTGCTATCCCTCTATCCACAGGCCCCTCATCGTCGACCGGTCCCGTGGTGACCAACACCATAGCAGTCACTATTCAGGACTGCCAATGGGCACTGCAATGATTTAAACGGTACCCTTCACAGACCAAACTCATTGGTTTCAAGCATGTCTGTGCTAAGGCTCGCTACCTTATTACGCAGAATAAAAAGGAATGCTGGGAGCAACATGTTTCCTCCCTGGGGATGTATGCCTATTCATTGTAGGTTTGGTCCGAGCTCTGTAGCCTCCTGGGCTACCAGCGACAGTCAAATGTTCAGAGCCTTATCCTATAGAGTGCTCCGTGTACTGATACATCGGTCCTTGCAGAACACCTTGTGACCCAATTTGCGAAAGCATCGGCCTCCTGCTACCTTTTTCAAGCAGAAACGACAATTTGAAGAAATCTCCCTCTGTTTCAATCCCCATCATTTGAATCCTATAATGAACCATTTACTGAACGGGAATTCTTGCAGGCTCTTGCCTCTTCGTGTGACACGGCCGCACGCTCGGATTCCATCCAACCAGATTATCCAACAGTTGGACATCACCCAGAGGCAACATCAGCTCAGGGTCTTCATTCACATTTGGCTCACAGGTGCCTTCCCCTTGCAATGGCGAGACAGTGTAGTTATTCCCGTCCTTAAGCTCGGGAAGAACCCAACGTCTCTTGACAGCTACCACCCAATTAATCTGACCAACGTACTTTTTAAACTGCTTGATAGGATGGTCAGCTTCCACAATTATGTTGGGTACTCGAATCACAGGGCCTTTTGTCCCCATATCAGTGCGGCTACCAGGAAGGATGATCCCCAACTGACCATTTACTCAGATTGGAAACAGCAATCCAACAGGCTTTTTCTAACTGCTGGCACCTTGTCTCAGTCTTCTTTGACCTACATAAGGCATACGACATGACTTGGTGCCATCACATTTTAGTTACCCTCCATGACCGGGGCTTTCACAGCCCCCTTCAGATTTTTATCCATGAGTTTTTATCCCTCTGGCTCTTCCAGGTTTGAGTTGGCACTGCACTCAGCCCCCCTCAGACCCAGGAGAATGGTATCCCATAGGGTTCTGTATTAAGTGTCTCACTCTTCTTTGCTGCCATCAATGGAGTTGTAACCTCTGTTTGGCCTCTGGTTACCTTAACGTTGTATGTCGCCAGATTTTTGAATCTGGTGCAGCTCCCACTCAGTAGCATCCGCTGAATGCCAATTCCAAGGTGCCATCCGACAGGCCTTTTCATGAGCACTCTCCCATCGATTCCAGTTTTCTCCCTCCACAATGTGAGCTTTGCATTTTTGCCATTGACCACAGACACTCCAGTCCAGAACTTAATTTAGGCAACCAGCCCCTAGGTGCTGTACACAGTCCTGTTTCTTGGACCTTATTTTTGATAAAAAGATGACATGGTGGCCCAATTCACCACCTGAAGACTACCTGCATGCGGAAGCTTAACACTGTCTGTCTCCTGGCCCACATATCTTGCTGTGCAAACCATGCTATTCTTCTTCAACTTTACCATTCTCAGGTTTTCTCCAGACTATATTGTGGTTGTCAGGTTTATGGCTTGGTGTGTTCTTGCACTCTGAAAGTACTTGACGCTGTTCATCATTATGGGGTGCGTCTGGCTATCGGTGCCTTTCACACTTGTCCTGTCAACAGTCTCCTTGCAGAAGTGGGGATTTATCATCTACAAATGCGATGGAGTCAACTCCTGGTTTCTTATGCAATTTCCATTCAATGATTTCCTGACCGTCCCGTGCACCCCATCCAATCAATGGAATGTGCCCTGTGTATTTCCTCTCACTCCCCCATTGGGTGGTGCCTCGACCACAGATTAGGACCAACCTATTCCAGGATCCTAAGGCCTCTGTTGCACCTGTGATACACTCCTGGAAATTGAAATAAGAACACCGTGAATTCATTGTCCCAGGAAGGGGAAACTTTATTGACACATTCCTGGGGTCAGATACATCACATGATCATACTGACAGAACCACAGGCACATAGACACAGGCAACAGAGCATGCACAATGTCGGCACTAGTACAGTGTATATCCACCTTTCGCAGCAATGCAGGCTGCTATTCTCCCATGGAGACGATCGTAGAGATGCTGGATGTAGTCCTGTGGAACGGCTTGCCATGCCATTTCCACCTGGCACCTCAGTTGGACCAGCGTTCGTGCTGGACGTGCAGACCGCGTGAGACGACGCTTCATCCAGTCCCAAACATGCTCAATGGGGGACAGATCCGGAGATCTTGCTGGCCAGGGTAGTTGACTTACACCTTCTAGAGCACATTGGGTGGCACGGGATACATGCGGACGTGCATTGTCCTGTTGGAACAGCAAGTTCCCTTGCCGGTCTAGGAATGGTAGAACGATGGGTTCGATGACGGTTTGGATGTACTGTGCACTATTTAGTGTCCCCTCGACGATCACCAGTGGTGTACGGCCAGTGTAGGAGATCGCTCCCCACACCATGATGCCGGGTGTTGGCCCTGTGTGCCTCGGTCGTACGCAGTCCTGATTGTGGCGCTCACCTGCACGGCGCCAAACACGCATATGACCATCATTGGCACCAAGGCAGAAGCGACTCTAATCACTGAAGACGACACGTCTCCATTCGTCCCTCCATTCACGCCTGTCGCGACACCACTGGAGGCGGGCTGCACGATGTTGGGGCGTGAGCGGAATACGGCCTAACGGTGTGCGGGACCATAGCCCAGCTTCATGGAGATGGTTGCGAATGGTCCTCGCCGATACCCCAGGAGCAACAGTGTCCCTAATTTGCTGGGAAGTGGCGGTGCGGTCCCCTACGGCACTGCGTAGGATCCTACGGTTTTGGCGTGCATCCGTGCATCGCTGCGGTCCGGTCCCAGGTCGACGGGCACGTGCACCTTCCGCCGACCACTGGCGACAACATCGATGTACTGTGGAGACCTCACGCCCCACGTGTTGAGCAATTCGGCGGTACGTCCACCCGGCCTCCCGCTTGCCCACTATACGCACTCGTCAACTGCACATACAGTTCACGTCCACGCTGTCGCGGCATGCTACCAGTGTTAAAGACTGTGATGGAGCTCCGTGTGCCACGGCAAACTGGCTGACACTGACGGCGGCGGTGCACAAATGCTGTGCAGCTAACGCCATTCAACGGCCAACACTGCGGTTCCTGGTGTGTCCGCTGTGCCGTGCGTGTGATCATTGCTTGTACAGCCCTCTCGCAGTGTCCGGAGCAAGTATGGTGGGTCTGACACACCGGTGTCAATGTGTTCTTTTTTCCATTTCCAGGAGTGTATTTTGGCATCTTGTACATTCCAGCCTTGAAGAGTTCTGTCTTATACACTGATCATTCTAAACTAATAGCTAAGGCGGGATACACTCTCACATTTCCTACTGGCATGGAACACCATTTACTGCCATGATCATGCAGTGTGTCCACAGCAGAGCTGCTAGCCTTTAAGAGGACCCTCCATTTTGTTACTCAGGCCTCCCTCCACAGTGTTTTAATATGTATCAACTCAATGAGCAACTTGCAGGCTATAAAGTGATGCTACTCTTATCACCATTTGGTCACTGCTGTCCGTGACCTTCTCTCTGCCCTTGGCTGTGTTGCCTGCTCGGTTGTCTTTCTCTGGGTCCCATGTCATGTGGGCATCCCAGTGAACAAACTGACAGAGTCTGGCTACAGAGGCAGATACTTACCCCCATTCCCTTTCATGATTCCAGATGCAGATATGTGAATCCACATCAAATCTTTCTTTGCCCAAAAGTGGAATGACATCTGGTGTGCTACTGCTCTCAGTAATAAACTCCGCCCAATCAAGACGACTACTGCAGTTTGGTGCTTTTACTTCAACTCCTCTTGGAAGGAGTCCACTGTCTTATGTCGTGTATGCATTGATCATACCAGGCTCATCCATTGTTTTCTCTTGCGTAACAAACCACCCCCACAATGTGGGTGTGGAGCCAGACTGACATTGTCCCATATACTGGTGGAATGACCCTTCTTTTGGCCCTTCGTACTAAGTATAGCCTTTCAAATCTCTTCTCTTTAATATTAGTGGACAATTCATGGATGGTTGAACTGCTCTTCAGTTTCCTACATGAAATTTTTTTTTAATTTTCAGATGTAATGTTTTGCTTTACTTCTGGAGCAAGGGCAGTGGGTTGTGATTGGGTCCCTCTTCGTTTTTTTCTGGTCTAGGACCATGACCACTTCCCTGTGCAAAGACCCCTCTTTTATCTCTCTGTTTTTCCAGTGTTTAGATTTTGCCTACCCTTTTATGCCTTCTACTGTGTTTTAACTTCCTCATTTTATAGCTTGACTCCTCTGACTGGATCCGTCCACTTTCAGCAGACCCTTTCTCTTACGCAAATAACTTTGTAATCCCAGGACTGATGACTTCACTGTTTAGTCCCATATATGTCCCCCCCCCCCCCAAAAAAAAAAAAAAAAAAATCAGTTAACCAACCAATCAGCACAATATATCCTCTATATTCAATGATATGATGGTCAACTGTGGTCCTGAAAAGGACCAAGATGATGATTCTAGTGTGAAAGGATCACCCGCCAGAGAAATCTGATGTCCAGGGTATGCCCGATTGCAAGTCTTAGCTTGGTCGGAAATCGTTGCAATCTTTGTGGAGCTCCTTCCCTGACCCTTTCATGTATGCAGCAAATCAAGAAATTTGGCCCAGCAACAAGAAAATGAATCCTGCAGCTTTTCAACAACTGCATGAACCAGTGCCAAATACCAAAGATCTGGTGAAAGAAAAGGGTGATAGCTCTTCTGAAACCTGGAAAGGAAGCAAATCATCCCAAGAATTTCAAACCAGTTAGCCTTTTGAGTCACCTTTATAAACTGTTTAAACATATGATTCTGAATAGAATCCTACCAGTAATAGA
Source organism: Schistocerca cancellata (assembly GCF_023864275.1). Lineage (NCBI taxonomy): Eukaryota > Metazoa > Arthropoda > Insecta > Orthoptera > Acrididae > Schistocerca > Schistocerca cancellata. Next base: position 408,575,231 of record NC_064630.1, read on the forward strand.
TCCTATTATCATACCTGAACAAGTAGGTCTTTGACCAAACAGAAGCTGCACAAGGCAACTTTTGAATCTCACTCAGTTTATTGAGGACAGCTTTGAAACCTGACAAGTAATGGGCGTGGTCTTCGTTGATCTCATAGCAGCATATGATACTGCCCATCACTGGTTACTGCATGCAAAATCATACAGTATGATCAAGAACACCCACCTCGTTAGACAAATCAGCACCCTCCTCCAAAACCACAGGTTTTTTGTTGCATTTCACGGACAACACAGTTGCTTGAGAGCACAGAAAAATGGTTTTCCTTGGGGAATCATCTTGGCTCCACTTCTCTTTAACATTTATACCAATGCCCAGCCATTGACCCCAGGCACAAGGAGATTCTTGTATGCAAATGACCTAGCTGTTGCTACACAGAGCTCATGCTTTGAAACAGTGGAAAGAAACTTGGCAACTGCACTTAGAACACTGCCAAGCTACTACAGTTGGAATCAACTTGGACAAAGTCTTCAAAGACACAAGTGTGTGCCTTTCATTTAAGGAACAGGAAGGCTAATTATGTGCTACATATTGAATGGTCAGGCATCAAACTCCAGCATCATCATGTCCCTAAATACTTCGAAGTCACTCTTGACAGAACTCTTTGACATTCAAAACTCTCTGTAAGAACACCAAAATGTAAAATCTCCACTCGAAACAACCTAATTTGCAAACACAAACTATTCGCTTTTCTGCAATGGCACTGTGCTTTTCTACTGCTGAATATGCTTTCCCAGCCTGGTACAGGTCATCTCATGCCAGACAAGTAGACATTGCTCTCAATGAAACCCACAGGTTGCTTAAGACCTACCCCAACTGATAAACTCTACTACCTTGCTGGAATAGTGCAACCATGGGTACGCAGAGCAGTGGCTGCCAACAAGGAGAGACTGCAAGTGGAACAGAACAGTGCCCATCCACTGCACGGACATAATCCACCACAGCAATGGCTGAGCTCGCGAAAGAGCTTCCCGAGGACATCCAGAAATCTCACCATTTCACCAGAGAAGACAAGGCTGGAGTTATGGAAGAAATCTATACCTCACCAGCACGGGTGGGTGCCAGAAGTTGAAGAACTACCACCTGCACACAATAAAATCTGGCTGGTGTGGAAATCTTTAAACAGATTATGATCAGGAGTTGGACGATCCGGCGACAACCTGAAGAAATGGGGCTTCATAACAGAAGATATGTCCTGTTATTGTGGGCAAGGACAAACCACAAGCAACAAGCCACATGCTTCAGTGCCCTGCGTGCCCTAAATCCTGCATGAAGAATGATCTCCTTCAAGCGCCTTGGAGGTTGCAAAGTGCTGGGCACATAAAAAAAGCACAATATAGGTGCACAGAGAGAGGTGTGTGTGTGTGTGTGTGTGTGTGTGTGTGTGTGTGTGTGTGTGTGTGTGTGTGTGTGTGTATTCTGCGTTATCATATTCTAGACTTTGAGTTAGAGTTGAGATCCAGATTGTGATATAGGCTACAATTACATATTAGAATTTCACTGGCCGAGTCATCGTATATTTCTGACAGCTCTGATAGCATGCTATATATCCAGAGTGCCTGACAGGGTTGGATGTAAAAGATCATCTAAATTAATGTGTACTGTGTTCCATTTTACACTAACTCTACATAGGTCAACTGTAGAATGTCTTATATCACTGAAATCACTTGTGACTGTACCGTATTTCACGCTGCAATGCTGGAGAATGATGTTAACTGTTGAATACTGTCAAATCCATTGTGCAGTTTTGTCATGCTTCCCATCCCCTTGATGGCTTAAATTTTCCTCTTACTTTTCACATGTTTCAGTTTTAGATGAAAGTGTGTTACAGCATTTTTAATTTTTAATAGCCTTGCTGAGCAGTAGTGATGTAAAGACCAGCTTGCCCATACCATAACTGTTTGTCATATCTCAACTCGGGACTTTCTTACTTTCAAAGATTATTTCACCAACTGAGGTGATTAGAAATGCTAGATTCTGTTTTCAGTTGTCTTTCAGCAAATAGTAATCTTTGGGTAGGCCCTGTATTACTAGATACTGAGCAATTTTGCTGGGTAATATTTGATTCGAAAACAAAAGATTTACTGAGTGGAATTTTTGTTGTGCTATCAGTGTGTTTAGCATATTTGATCAATAATTACTTTGTGCCAGATATGCTCTAGGTAGAGATCCAGAGATGAACTAGTTACTATGTTGTCTCTCCACTCCACACTTTGTCGCTTAGCATTAGTCCAATAAGTGACCCCAGAAATCTCATATCAGATGCTCCAGTTCTTGGTTCAGCTTTCATTCTTAGGATCCAGTTTTAACTACCATAAATAAGAGCAGGCTTAGCCACCACATTGTGCAGACTTAGAATTCTCCCTTTGCTCATAGTTCCACCAAGATACAACAATTTATTACCATTATGTTTCTGTATATTTTGGACCACATCTGAATTAGTTTTGTATACTGAGATTGGAGTCTCGACATATTTAAGTGAATTTACCTGTTTTATTATTTTATTGTATACCACTAATTTTTGTTCTTGTCTTTTTCCCTCCGATACTATTACTTTCATTTTCTTTGCGGATATAACCATATGATAAGCTTGTAACATATTATTCAATTTAAACCTGTTTTCTTGTAATGCACTTTCACTATCTTCTAGGATGTGGGTAGACAACATTTTATCCTACTGTCCTCTTTTGTGTATCTGTTAGTGGTAAAATTTTCTAACCACCGACCAGTTTCACAGTAATGGTGACTTATAAAGTAGGGAAGTAAATTTACTTTATAAAATTTTTACATCATAGTTGCAGCAGGTTAAAGCAAATAACAGTAATACTTACTAAATACTTTGTCAAAAATTTATGAAAACCTAAAGAAAATATTTCTAACCCACCATGATGATGATGATGATGATGATGATGATGATGATGATGATGATGATGATGATGATGATGACAACACAAACACCCAGTTCCCGGGCAGAGAAAATCCACAACCCGGCCGGGAATTGAACCCGAGACCCTGTGACCCAGAGGCAGAGACCACCCACCATAAAAGGTGGAGTGCCCACTAGTGGGCAGTAGGGACCAGACTGACTACCACTGTTGTAGGGGAACGCGGTCATCTGCAAATAAAATAATGTTAATAAATTTCATCCTTCCAGATCTGTCTTCTTAAGCAGTTTGCAAGTCCTTTCTTCGAGAACTTTGTTGATATCAGTGGCTTGTTGACCTCTCTTCTCCTTTTCATCAGTTGTTTCAAAAAAAGTCTTGCACCTGCACAGGACTCACCTTTACGAAAGCTGCACAGTTCCTCTCACAAAAATGTTTGTTATTGCCTGGAGTTTCCTTTTAGTGATGGATGATTAGGTTTAGTAAGCAGCATTTAAAATGGATGTATCCCTGTAATTTGAACATTCTTTTTTTATGTTATTTTTTGTAATATATATTCTTATAATTCATGGTACCTCCATTCCTCTGGAATCTTTTGCAAGTAACAAATATCTTTCAACAACTGCACTGATAACTTTTTCCATTTATTACTGGCATATTTGATAAGTTCCAGATTTATTCCACCTGTACCTGTAGCCTTTCTGTTCCTGGCCTCCTCTAAACTACTTCCCAAGTCTGTCATTGTGATTGCATTGTGTTCTTCAACATTCAGGGCATTGGTATACGAGAGCTCATCTTCCTTGACTAATAGCTGATTGTAATAGTGCAACAGTTCCTTTCCTGGTAGTATTTATATATTAAATTGATAATTGTCTACATTAGTTCTACACAGTTTGACAGAGTGCAGTGGCACTGTGATAAAGGGACTAGTCTCGTTTGGGAAGAGAGCAGTTCAAACCTCCACCCGGCCGTCTAGATTTTTATTTTCCATGGTTTCCTGAAAATGCTTTCAGTAAATGTCAGGATGGGTAAACTTGATAAATTTGAAGGACATTTTTCTGCTCAGGCTGTGTTTCAAATTATTTTATTTGTACTACTAATTTCAGACAGTGCCCATTCTCAAGTGCTTCTGTAGTAACAGATGTGGATACAGTGTCTTCATTTCATACACTCTTTCCTCAACAATGGCAAAAGCTTGTGCACCATTTCAGTTACTGCATTATTTGAATGTCTTTAAATATTAAAAAATTTCTTTCAGTACACACACATTATTAGAGACTGCGTTCAGTGAGAAAGATAGGCGACTGAAGAACACATTGTGAAAATCTCAGATAAATTTGTTTGAATTTAAATAACTGAAGTGCTGATTTTGAGTTAACATATTGCGTATTAAATTTAAGTTATATTTAACATAGATTTTTACCACTTATATTCATGCCAAAATGTTCAGATGTGTTATTTTTACAATTGTGTTTGTAGGAAATATCAAGATATAGAACCAGATGAAGAAATGATGGCAGTAATTAGCGGCATGGAGGAAGAAATTGAAAGACAGCTTGATGCAAAAGCTGCAAAATCACATTTAACAGCAACAAATGTCAAAAATATTCTGAAGGTAAGCTGCCAGTGTCTTCAGCTCTCGCCACTGAATGAAGGTCTTTTAACTTGTGAGCATTAGAAGAAGAAGAAGAAGAAGAAGAAGAAGAAGAAGGCTAACATCATCATTTGTGGTGTACATTGTGATTGCCATTAGATTTTAGAAAGATAGTTATAAAGTCATGGGTGCCTTATTGCTAATATATCAGCTTCTTTGCTTCTCTGTTCTGACACCACATGTGACATTATGGGTTGTTCATCACTATGAATTGTGGAATACTGTGTGTGGTTAATAAGTACTGACATCATTTTCCAAATTTTTTGTGAAAGTAATGTAGTCTAGAATAGTATTCCATCCGAGCAACAATAATATCCTCAATACATTGCAATATGGGTCTCAGTGAGTTGCTCTACTGAGAATGCTATTTACACATTTATTCACCAAATTTACGAACATTAAACATTAAAATAGCACCAGTTGGTATTTTATGTAATTTACATAAGGCATTTGATTGTGAATTACTATTCCCCTAGATAAACTGAGATTTAATGGCATTGATGGCACAGACAACACCTGGATAATGTCATATGTAACCAAAAGAATGCAGGCAGTTGCACTCAATAATTCAACCAGTGTCAGAAGGGAGGTATTTCTGATTGGGAGAAATTGCTTCTTGGGTCCACTATTATGCCTCATTTGACATCTGTTCAAGGAGTTACTGTTTCACAGTGTAGACCTATTTATTCCACCATGAAGTTTGCTGTAAATAACCCACTATAGTTCTAAAGGAACAACAATGCACACAATTACAGTACCTGAAGAAAAATAATATTTATTGTTCCACATTAACCTGTTAAGATGTTGATTAAAAAAATTGTATTTTGTGTTACTGGAAAAGTCCTATGATGAATGGCATAATTTATAGACAGGTGAAGATAACTTTTGATGCTCAAAATAATGAGTTACAAGTTTTTGAAGATCACAATTGATAAAATCCTGAGTATACTCTCGCATTGAACTTTGACTAAAGTATTCTGAAACTTACAAGGAACCACTTGAGTGCAAGGATGCAGAAGGTCACTGGTATTTACAGTATTCGAAGCTCCACATATTGCCTACCTTGCAACCACAATATTGGCTACTAATGGCAACAGGGGGCGGGACTGGAGATATTCAATGGTGCACCCAGCATGAGGCTACAGAGCAGCAGTTGAACTGCTTAGTCGGTGAGTAACTCGCAACACTGCTACACTGCTAGTAGTGTGGATACAAATCAGAGCAATGGCAGTGATAAACAAAGCAAACATTGCAGTATGTCTACAACCTAACGTGCCAAAGTTGACATTTTGTTAGAAAGAAACTGAAGGAATTTCACAGAATGAGAAAGAAGTGGCAGATGAAATATTAGTGTTTCTGCAAGATGAGTCAGTGCAATGGGTGGTATTGTATATGCTCAAATGTGTGGACAGTGTACATGAGGAGTACATTGGTGAAAATACATGCTTAACAAGTGTAAGTGATATTGAAACATGTGTCGATCTATGTAGTTCATCATCATTGTTGGACAGGGAGCTACAAATCCCATCTTCAGTGAAACATAGTAATGGACAATCATCGTTCAAGGAGAGGGTACAAACATAATAATGTACATGGAAAATCATCTGCAGCATAGTAAAACAACAATTATGAACAGATTCTGAATAAATCTGCAGCAGTATGACATTGTAGAGCCTAAGAGAGACCACAGGCGCGCTTTTTACAGAAACTGGTGTTTCTTTTTTCTTTTCTTTTCTTTTCTTTTTTTTAAAAAAAGGATGCTCAGTTGCAAAAACTAGTGTTTTTTTTTGTTTCAAGGTACATTTTACAGGTTGTGCATGATAGTGACTTACCATGGCATGCACATCAAATTTCACACGACATAGGTTACATTGATTTCAAGGGAAGCGGTGGATGGTTGCATATCTTGAAACAGTGCTACAGAATTGGAAGATGTAAAATAATGAAACTTGAAACAAAGTGTCAACTTGATGATGCACAGTAAACTGCGGAATCAGCCCAAATGTTTGTAGATGAGATAAACTAACATACCCCATCGTTCAGTAAGGAATTTGTTTTCAACACTGACTAGTCAGGATTTGAAGAGGAAATGCATATGAATGGAACCCTGGAAATTAAAAGTATCAAGAGAGTTGTACCAGGAGCAGCCAACATCAATTCCTTAATGCCTTTGTATACCATTATGCTTGACTGCTAATCTGGATGGTAAATTTGCTGGAAAGTACTTTTAGTGCTGCAAGATGTTGGAGCTGCTATGCCCTCTATCATCCTTTCTTGTGTGCATAATCTTTCAAGGACAGTAGGGAATATTTACATCACAGCAAGCAACAGTAGGAAAATGTGCATAAGAGAACTAAAACATGGTATGAGCACTGCTATTGGCCAGTAGCTATCAAAATAACTTGCTTTTGTTTGATTCCTGGTCTGCGTGTAAAAATCTTACTCCTTTGGAGCAAACTATTCCTTCTGAAAAGTGGGACATTGAGGCTCATAGGAGCTGTGTCTGCAGGTACGCCTTAAAGAACAGCCAGTTTCATGATAAGCAGCTTGGACGACAGTCAGAAAGGTAACATATATGGAAAACAAGTGACATCTGATATACATCTCCACTGTACACATGGGAGAAAATAATAATTCCAAAACAGACAGGACATGACAGCAATGATGTTACATGTAAGAGCACATGACGATGGCAATTTTCCGAAATGGGCTCATTGTGAAGGAGATAAAATATAAAAAAAACTTACATAGCAGTGTAGTTGGCTATTATTAATACATAATCGTGTCATTAAAAGTCATATTTTGCACTGCGGGCCCCAAAGAACAGAAAAAGGGTATGAGAGGGGTTTTATTTGTGAAAGGTCTATTCTTAAGTTGCCTGAGTATACTCAAGATTTTAAGTTCTGGCAAAACAGTAAAAATGAGAAGGCATGACTTTCATAAGGGGTTAATGTTACTTTTAGCATGAAAAGGGGTACACTACGCTGCCATCAACATTTTTGATCACTTACACAATGATATAAAATGTCTGATAAACAGCCATCTTCCAAATTGAAAACAAACTGAAAAAAATTGTGCTTGACAACTACTTTTGTTTCCTAGAAGAATTTTTATATTTGTAATGTGTAATAAGTGGTGGGTAGGAAGAGCCATATTTACGTATGAATGTGATGCGAATGTACAATGACTAATTCCACATCATTATGATTAGTTGTACAAATGATCTACAGAACATGAAACTGGCTAACTAACTAACTAACTGTAGTGTGAAGTGATACTTCCATTTAAAATGTGTTGGCTTGCGTAGTTAAGAGGGTTATGTGTCTCTTCACACATCTTTAAACTTTTGTGCAGTTTTGTGAGATTAGCAAAGTAAGCCTCTAAAGTCTTTCTGTTGTCTTCACGATGAGCCCTTGTCATTGCTTGTCTCAAGTTGCCAGAAGAGGTCATGTTAATGATGTGACGGTGCAGGTAATTATGATGTACATCAAACCCTATTATTTTTTGGTATTATTTACAATGCGTTAATCTCAGGTCTTAGGGAATGAACATACAGGGTATCAAAAACCTTCAGCGTCAAAATTACGCGTATTGTAGAAAGCCCTAAGGAACCGATGGTTGGAAATTAATATTTGTGAATTACAGCTTATAACACTAACCCATTGTGAGTATTCAGATAGACAACTACTGGTCTCAGTGCATAGATTACAACAGTGCATTTAAGATCCTGCCAATCAGTTCTTTACTAATGTTTCATACAATGATTTTATGTAATACAATAGGAAGAAATCCATAGTAATGAGATACAATTTCATACTGGCCATAGGTCAGGATGTCTGCTTAGAGTCCAGTAATTGAGGGTGTTTGTTATTTAGGTGCTCGTGGTCATTGTGGCTTGTGAACTGAGATGGTCATGGCATAAGGGGGTTACGTCACTGACATGACTGTTGCAGCAGTTGAAAACACTATCACAGAGGTTTCTTCTGTGAATAATGCAGTGTGTAGTAATTAACCACTGCTATACTGTACTGGTTAATATAATGGCAAAACTGCTCAGGTTCCAAAGTCATATGGCCTTATTGATTTATGAAATACTCTTTGAAATGTTGCCGGGGCTGGATGCTGGTGTGGGATCTGGAGGTTCCTGCATTGACCAGGCACATTTCTAAAAATGGAGGCACCCCAGCAGGATGAAGGAGAGTTGCTGATTCAATTGTCACTGGAGCTGGATCAACTTTCATGAGTGTCTCCTGCAGCTCGCAGGACTGACTAAGTGGCGATCCACAGAGAGAGGCCTGGGAATTGAGAGCTACAACATGGCTGTGGCATTGTATATGGTGAGCTCCTCACTGGGGGAGACAATTTATAAGGATGCTGCAGCCAGAGCTGCTAGCTATGCCTGCACAGTATCTCTAATATCGTAGCCACTAAGGCTGTCTGGCAGATTGCATCCAAAAGTGCAAGCCCATGCCAGCATCATCACACAGAATGTTGTGGCTGTCAGTTTCATGTTCTGAGGGTAGGTGTAAGAGATCCATAAGCATCCTATGAGGGAACCCATGTAAAAGTTCCATTTTCTTCAGTCATTCATGTAAAGTAGAATCAGCTGTACTAGGATATTAAATGCCACAACAGGGTCAAAACCGTTTGTAGTCGGTCACTATGAATTGGGACTGTTGTTGATCACCAGTGTGCGAGGTGCACCCATATTGCGATGATCTTCTCAAAGGCTCCCACTAGTTGGTGCCATTGTTGCAACTGGAGGTAGATGACATGCTAAAAGTGAGAGAAGGAATGCATGAAGACTAACCCTGTGTACCTCAGGAAAGGACTCGTGAGGTTGGCATGAACTTGATCTTACTGCTGTGTTGGTGCTGGCATTGCTGAGAATGATGGGAGCAAGGCTAGTTGGTGTGCCTGGCAACAGCACATTGTCACACCACCCATGCAATGTCATTGTCCGTACAAGGTCAGTAGATATAATGTTGTGCCAGTCACTTCATCTTAAAAATCCCCCCTCCCCCCAGTTACTGAGACATGAGCTGAAGCACCTGACACAGCAGAGAGAATTGTTACCACCAATTTACACCTGTCGTCAGGAGCACAATAACATGCTTAGTTGGTGCTACCAGTGGTGCAGGTGGTGATTTGGGGGGGAGGGGGGAGGGGGGAGTTGGGATAGGGGAGCAAATCCAGGTAGATCTGTACCAGAGTGTTTGGGAGACCAAAGACCAACCCACCAAGCAGATTGTAGTAGGGCCCATTGAAGAAGTGGATCACACCGACGTACTGTAGAGTCATCGCAATGCTTTATAGGGAACTAAGGAACTAATTGAGCAATTGTTTGAGGTGGCTGTATAACTGAATACAGACTGTTCCATGGCAGTCAAATATAAGCCTCAGACCTGCCGGCAAACAAGGTAGCATTAACTAACTCTGTGTTGGAATGTTGTGTGGAAATGCGATGATAATGCTCTTTAACGTGAGGTCCAAAAAGTGACAAGAGCATGGTTCATGGTTAGTGACAAGATGAAATTTGCGCCCATGCAAAATATTGTGAAATTTATGAAATAAAAAATGGTGACCAGTGGGTCTTTTTGGATCTGAGAGGAATGCTTCTAAGCCAGAATAAGTGTGTTTGACATAAATCTGATTGGCCTCTCCATTCCACACTTTAACTTTTGAGACAGAGAAGCCCCCTGATGACATGGGGATGTGTTTGTGGCTAACATCAGTGACAACTGCAGCTGGTAAGATAAGGTGCAGGAGACTGACTGGAGGGGTAATTTTAAATTCTGAAAAGTCCAGTTGCACTCTGTGGGCCATTGAAAAGTAGTCCTTTTTTATGGAGATGATTGACCAGGTGAGCTATGGAGGCTGCCTGTGGAATAAATTGTGCATAGTAACTTATTTTTCGTAGGAGCGCTCAAAGGCCCTTAAAAGATTTAGTCACAGACACTTCTTGAATTACCTCCACATATCCTGTGGTGGGGTGAAGCTCTCTTCTCTGAGCATTTAATCTAAATAAGTGACTTAGGTCCGAAAAAAAGCGTATCCAGAAAAGTCACTGGTAGGTCTTTTCTGTGCAAGGGCCACAAAAAGCAGGCAGAGATTGTGCACATGTTTATCTGTTGTATGAGGTGTGATCAGAATATCAACATAATTTACACAATACAGAATTCTGGCAATAGTTTGTCCAAGAAAATTTTGGAATAAGGCAGGGGCACTTGCCATGACAAAGGACAACATAGTCTGAATGCCATGTTAAAGACTAGGATCTTCCTTGTGTCTTTGTCAAGAGGCACCTGAAATTACACCTCTGTGAGGTCAGTTTTGGAGAATAGTTTACCTCTCTGAAAGTTTAGAAAAGAGTCATGTGAATAAGGCAAAAGATAAGCATGAGCATTAATGATATGCTGTCTTCACACAATTGAAGACAGCTCCCATGTTTTTTGACAACCACTAATGGTGAAGGCCAATGGCTCTAGGAAATGGAGGACAGAGCTTGTTTAGTCTGTCCATTTCATTTCATACTTGGTGGCCAACAGAATCAAACAGGCTTTACAAAATCTCACACTTGGAGACAATTTTAAGACAATGTGAGCCTGAAAGTCAATTGCTCTCATCAAACCAGGTTGAAACACTGGAGCAGATTGCTTACAAAACATGTCAGTGGCAGCACAAGATACTGACAAGCTGTGGTTGCAAAGTGCACATACAATGAAAATCCAAAGGTAGAATAAGTGCCAAGGCCTTATATATTCTACATACAGATGGACCTGTCACAACACCTGATTGTAAATAAATGATTGTCAGTTGCACATGACCTGGAAGTTGCACCTCATGGTGGCTATAAACACCCCCACACACCATTTAATTGCTCAGCACTGAGCAAGGGAGCTTCCTCACTAAAGTACTGCACGTAACAAAAGTTTTTGCAGTAATAGCACTGGATCATTGATGCAAAAGTAATTAATTTGTATTGAATGGGGCCACTGCCTGTCGCCTGCTGTGTTGAGACTTCTGCCTTGTGATCTTTACATAAACATTTATAATTTTTGTTCTTATAATGTGGACACTCCTGTCTGAGATGCAAAGAAAACAGTGTTGGCAAATCGAAAACAAAGAGTATTGCAGCAAACAATGCCTGGTAGTAGCTGAGATGGTGGAAGGCACAGCTGATTGGTTGCCCCTGCACAGAAATTGTTTACCCCTTTAGTGTCTGCTTTGTAAATCCATTGCCCTATGCCACATGCAAAATTTCGGAGTCTGCTGAAAGCATTTGTTATGCTGCTTGCGATATTTCAAGTGCACAGCACAAGAGCCAAGATGAGTTGAGAATATTTTAAATTATGGTATAATGAATTAAACTTTCTGTGTTTTGTTTACCATCCTCACAAGTGAACCTACCATGTCTGATATGTGATAATGTAAGAATTCTAGCCTTGCTCGACAGTGGTAATGCTGATGGATCTAGAGAGTGGGGCTAACTTTTGATCCAAGAAATATAAACAAGGATTGGTAGACAGCAAAGTGGTCCATTGGTGATATGGGCATTTAATCTCACTAGCTTGAAAGTGCAGCACAGTGAGCTTTTGATTCACTTCCCAGTCATCTAGAGCTTAGTTAAAAGGCCGAAATAATGGGAAGACTGGTGGTGTCTCTGACTGTTGCACCTGTTGTTGTCAAGTTAAATGCTTGAACAAGTCATGTTGTTGTTTCTGCCAAAGCTCAAGGAACCTGGCATCCACGGTAGCATGTGGAAAGCCAAAATTGCATTGTCCTTGTTGCCAGTGTTATAACCCACATTTTGGGGTATAACATTTACACTGAAGTGACAAGTCATGAGATACCTCCTAATATTGTGTTGGATCTCCTGTTGTCTGGCGTAGTGCAGAACCTTGATGTGGCATGGACTTAACTAGTCGTTGGAAGTCCCATGCAGAAATATTGAGCCATGCTGCCTCTATAGCTGTCCATAATTGCAAAAATGTTGCCAGTGCACCATTTTATGCACGAACTGACCTCTCGACTATGTTCCATAAATGTTTGATGGGATTCATAGCAGCTGACTAGGTGATCAGATCATTTGCTCCAATTGTCCAGAATGTTCTTCAAACCAATCACAAACAACTGTGGCCTTGTGACATGGCACAATGTCATCCATAAAATTCCATCACTGTCCGTGTACATGGGATCCATGCCACAATCAAACCCTGCCAACTGCTCTTACCATTTGAAATTGAGACTCACCTGACCAGGCCACAGTTTGAATCATTTAGGGTCCAATTGATGTGGCCACGAGCCCAGGAGAGGTGCTGCAGGCAATGTCGTGCTGTTAGCAAAGGCACTCAGATTGGTTGTCTGCTGCCATAGGCCATTAATGCCAAATTTCACCACACTATCCTAATGGGACATTTGTTGTATGTCCCACAGGGATCTCTGTGATTATTTCATGCAGTGTTGCTTGTCTGTTAGCATTGAGAACTCTACACAAACTCTTCTGCTCTCGGTCATTAAAGGAAGGCCAGCAGCCACTGCGTTGTCCCTGGTGAGAGATACTGATTGAAATTTGGTATTCTCGGCACACTTTTGTTGCTGTGGATCTTGGAATATTGAATTCCTTAATGATTTCGGAGCTGTAATGTCCCATGCATCTAGTTCCAACTACAACTCCCTATTCAAATTCTGTTAATTCCTGTTATGTGGCCATAATCACGTCAGATGCCTTTACACATTAATCACTTGAGTACAAATTGCCCTTTTATGCCTTGTGTACACGATACTATCGCCATTATCTGTATATGTGCGTATTGATATCCCGTGACTGTGTTGTACATTAACAGGGTGTCTATGACCCGGGACAACCTTGAGATCCGGGAAAAACCCGGGATTTTTTTCATCCGGGAGAAAACCAGGAAAAACCCGGGATATTTTTAGAATTCCGGGAATTTTTCATTGTTTTAGTTTTCAGTTAAATTTTTGTAATTTTGACTAGTAAGAACCGACACACTAACAAAGGATATTACTGTATCCCGCCACTGCGGAATAATACTTCAACAATAAAACATAAACGAGAGAAAAAAAACGAAAATAACTTAAATTGCAAAGGAAATGCGCCATATACAACGACGACACAAGTGCTCATGCAAGCGTCTGCGGATTGAAAATGTGTCAAAGGCTTTAGGAAGACTATGCAGTGCTTCATAACAACAAATTGCCGCCAGTGAGCGTGAAGTCGCAACTGTTTACATTCAATTTGTTTTAGCAGTTAACGCGCGGGCTCATGCGCATGCGCAGTAGAGTCACGTTTGAGTAGTAGATTCTCCCGCTTCTGTCAACAGGAATGTGGCTGTTGGCTGTGCAAGCAGTCGCAGCAAGCAGCTAGATACTTCCGGGAAATGGGGGCGCCTAATTCATATTCTTGAGGGAAAAAAAACTTGTTTCACAAAGCACCTAGCCTCCAGCGCACGTTTGCCTATCAATTAGTCATATAATTTTGAAACACTTCTCTGTTGGTTTTTGAACACATTTTAAGTTGATTTCTGAATGAATCATAAGCTGACTTTTGAATGCATGCATAGTGTACGTGATGTGTCTGTCAGGAGAATCCTCGTCGCATCTAGAAATAAACTTTCCACAGACAAAAGGGGACGGGGCTATACGAGCTGAGTGGAGTAAAGCCGAATGGATGAATGGCAATCGCTGTCTGATTATGTGGCTGATTGGGTGTGCGAATGATCAGCGTTGTTATAATTACTAGCTAAATCCATAGATTCATACTATCAGAATGGAAATAAACGACTGACAGGAATAACAGATGAGAAAGATTATGTGTGCTACAAGATGAACATATTTTGAAAATTTGATTTTTTTTTTTTTTTTTTTTTTAGTATTGACCCGGTTCGCAAATGTCGTAGATCCGGGGCTGATGCGCAGAGCAATCTGAGCTATAGTGGGTAGTCTCCACGTGACCCGTGTTTACGTTCAGTGATTTTGCTGTTTCCCCTTCGTTTACTCTCACGTCAAATGAAAACAAAACGGATATCCGTGGCCGGGAGCTATCAAGTGAATTAAAACACATTCACATAATTACTAAAGGCTGAAATATGTCATTAGTTTCAGATTTTATTTTATTTCCACCTTTCTGACAGTCAAGCATTAATCGCCTTGCAGAACAATGAAGTTATTTTTGTCTGTTTGCTAAAGAAATTTGACTTTTGTTAATCTTTTCCGCAGAGGCAGTCAATGTATTTGAAACGAAATGTTTAATTCCACAGTACTGGGTAGTTTCAACTGTTCGCTGCATTTCAAGTGCACTTTTTCATTTTCTAGCACGTATGGCATTATGCCATAATAAAGAACCAAACATGATATAATACAGTACTGGTGCTCCAAGAAAATTTACATCCTGAAAACCACACTTAAAAGCTTAATATCAGGTCGGGGTCTACGGTACTTCATTGGGAATCTGGACATACGAGTGTGCCTTTAAGTATGCACTTTAAATGTGCACATTTTAATATGGTTCACGAAATTCCGATGCTCTTGCAGTATCATCTTTCATTGATGATCTTTTACACGTACGTATATACGGGCTTCGTACGTCATGATAGCTACCCAAGCGCGGTGTCGCCTGTTACCTGAGCTCTGTGGCAACTGCTGAAACGAACCTATTTGTAACAGGTCGCGGGAAAATATTACGATTGGTGGTATGAAAAGCGTTACTTTCAAAGTAAATATCCTTTTACGTAAGTTGAACTACGTACAAGAATGGACCGTGAATTTATTAAATCACAAAGCGTTTGACTCTCATTTAAAAATCAGGTGTCTGATGACGAGCCATTTAGAAGCATTTCGAACCCTCGAACCCTGAAGATCAGACATTTAGGTCATTATTAAAAATTTTACAGGCACATTTGTATGATATCTCTTAAAGTGTAACACGCGCAAAAAAGATAAACAGTATATGCGAAAGCTTAGCTTCTCTTGCAGCTTGAGACCAATATTTTATGTGAAAGCTTTGCTTTTCCTGTAACAACACTATGTATATTAATTTAAACTATTAACTTTCCCTGTTTGGCGCGCTACTTAACACTGATGCTATTGGCTGACTACATCACGTGTTCCATGCTCTGAATATCCTCTGTCATCGGCTGGCGAGATCACGTGACATGAGTTACGAACGGCTTACAAAAGCGCATCGAAATCTCGGTTTCAATGGTTCGGAAAGTAACATGTGGTGTTTGGTGGATTTCCAATGTATGTTTTCGTAATACGAAAATACGCAGCGTACATGTTGTTGCACATCAAAGATATTTCCAAAACGTGTCTTTTTCTCTGAGTTTCGTTTTCTAAAGTGCCGGGAAATTGTATGCTCGTGTACAAAACCATAACCATTCAAAGGAGTGATAGGGGAAAATATACTGTCATCCGGGAGAAAGTGTGTTTTTAACCGGGAAATCTGGGAAAAATCCGGGAATTTTTTTTCCTTGTCCACGTAGACACCCTGATTAATAACTTCCGTGACAATAAAGTAAATACTTAATTACCCCAAGAATTGAGCAGAATCAGTTCATGGTGAAATATTCATCTGAGCCACAATAGAAATTATTTGAAGATTCTTACTGAGTAGAAAAATAAACTCCAAGCATGACATGACCTGGCCAGATAAGTTATTTCATAATCAAAGTCCCACGCAGACCACAGGTGGTGAAAACCAAAAGTTCATAGTTGATCCATAGCTCTTAACATGCAGTCAGCAGTCGGTGCTGGAGAGTTCTCTTGTAGAGGTAAGTCTGATAACAGATTAATCAAGGATTGCAAAAATATTGACATGTTAGGTTCCTTCTGGATGATGCCATGTGGTTAAATACTCTAGAAATGTTCAAACTCTTCCTACGGCAGGAATATTTAAACTCGCAAATGTTTGATGTTTGTATGTGCCATACAACAGTCATAGGGCCTTAAGTGAAAGAAGAAAGTGTACAGTATTTGTGCGAGTGCGCAATAGAATATGTCAGCTGTGTGCTACTTTGCTTCCAACTACTTCCAGCCATGAAACAAGACATGTAAACATTATATTTGCAGAAGCTGACTGTTGTCATTAATGTACAATATCCCTCTTACACACTCTTTTTGATGGCATCTCATGTATGGACTTACAGCTATCAGGTTTTTGAAACTTTAATTTGCAGTCTGCAGGTTGCAGAAGCTCATAATATTGGGTGTCACCAAGTCAGCAACTTGTCAGCTGAATGTGTGTGTGATTCATGATTTATAGAAAAACAGCTTTTCACTAGCATTATTCAAACTGACACTGACACTCCTCGAAGTTTTTGTTTACAAGTAGGCTGTTCCCTTGTTGTATCACCATATATGACCTTCTTTCCTGATTTCTAGAAATATAAATAGTAATAGTAATAATAATAGACATAGCTCTATGTCTACCATCACACTAGACTCACATTCAGGGGGATGATGGTTCATCCAGCTTTAGTTTTCCACTATTTCCCTAAATTGCTTGAGGTAAATGCTGGGATGGTTCCTTTGATAAGAACATGGCTGATTTCCTTCCACATCCTTTCCTAATCTGAGCTAGTGCTCCATCTCTAATGACTTCATCAGTGTCAGGACACTGAACTCTAATAAATCTTCCTGCCTTCTTCTATATCTACCCTTGTCCTCACTACGAGGTTATCTCTCTCGTTTTGGGGCTTGAGGGACCTGCCCGTCCTTTTAACTTTCCTTGCCCTATCCCTACATCATCCCTAAGTCAGGAATGGTTAATTCTGAAAGCTAGGAAGGGTCACTTTTATGTGCAGTACTATACATTTCACCTCCTGAAGGTTACTACTGAACAACAATTCTGTCTCATAAGAAATGACCTTTGGTACTAATAGATACGACCAATGGTAGGAGAGTATAAAGGGATTTGGGTTTGACTGTATTAGAAGTGATGGCAAGCATTATGTTCAAAATATATCTGTGTGATGCTTATTGTTGAAGGGTACCTAGGTGTAATATTAATGCAGTAGTAGAGAATTTAAGAAGCAGGGCAGACCAAAAAGGAGTTGGGTGGAGTTGGTGTCTCTTTATTTTAAGGAAGGGGTATTACTGAAGAAGGGGAAACAATGCTGGCAATAGACTGGAAAGCATGGTGCAATGTAATGTGTGGTAAGAGAAATTACTGAGACTTCCAGAGGCAAAAATACATTAAAAGAAGAATTATAAGAATGATTGCACTGCCTTTCCTTTTTTCTTATAAAATAACTGCACGTTTTGTGTAAGGCCTGCTGTAATTGCTGTATGGTACAAAGTGCTGGCCGGAGTGGCCGAGCGGTTCTAGGCACTTCAGTCTGGAATCGCGCGACCGCTACGGTTGCAGGTTCGAATCCTGCCTCGGGCATGGATGTGTGTAGTGTCTTTAGGTTAGTTAGGTTTAAGTAGTTCTAAGTTCTAGGGGACTGATGACATCAGCTGTTAAGTCTCATAGTGCTCAGAGCCATTTGTACCATTTGATGATAAAGTAGCCAGATACCATACCATGCATACTGCAGTTAATGATTAAAATCACATACAGCTACATCTGGAATCAAAACCTCCTCCTCGAGCATGCTAACTCAACACTGGACATTGTGTTAACTGGGTGGTACTGTTTCACCATGTTGAATGAAGACATTTGTACATGTGAAACAAGTGTTGCCAAATTGCCATTCTTTGATGTTCATTTTCTATGAAAAATATGCACAGAACAAACTTTTTAAATATATTTGATAGTATTCAAGGTTATAAAAGTACCACACATTCATTCATCATTCACTGTGTTCTGTAAGTACTATGAAGAATGAAACAGAACTTTCAGGGATGAGGAATGATTTGGAGTGTAAGTGAACCTTCTTACCTTGATGTACTAAACAAATTGCATCATTTTATGCATTATTATTTCTATCTGCAACATTCTGAATCGCATGAGACATGTTGCTCCAAATATAGTAACTTTTCTACTTGAAATTCTGAGTGTTACATAAATTGACACCTAGTGTCTTTCCTGAAAACATGAACAGAAGTCAATATGGTAGACAGGAATGCAGCTCTTCCTTGAAAGATTATAGTGAGGGGTAGCGGTTTTCTCCTGAACCCGCACACCATGCACCAGAGGTAGGAGGAGGGTGGGGGAATCGAAAACCAAACTTGCATCCTGACTTGAAACATAGTCATGTACCAATTCACTGATAGTCTGAAGAAAACCAGAACATGTAATTGATGTTTACTACTGAACATGCAGACATTTATCATAAAATCTCAAAAATATTTTGCCATTCATAACTGTCCGTCTTACTACTGGAAATATGAGATGATTTTGGATTCTAAAAGCTTGTGATACAACTGTATCTTCATTTCACAATGTTATCTTCCTATCAGCAAAATAGTGTGCATACATCTCATACATCTACTATCTCTTTTAAGTACAGTATTGCTATTATTTGCACAGGTGTAGATAGCAAATGCTTCAAAATTTTTATGTGAAAATCTTAAAACTGATTAAATAATACAAACTTTATTAACATTCTACACTTTATTCTTCATGTGTACATATTTATTTCTCAGCATAGTCACTCTGGCGACAAACACATGTCCCTCAACAAAACACTGGTTTGTTGATACCATCATTGTAGAATGTTTGACTTGGTTGATGGAGCCACTACCTCATGTCTGCTTGCACTGCTTCATTACTATGAAAGTTAAATCCTCGAAGGGACCCTAAGAAGGAAGATCGACAACAGTGAACTCAGTGTCGAGTTATTGCAGATATTGCAGCACTCACATATGTCTTGATATTGTCATGCTGAAGGAGAAGGTGCTGCATATATAGATGCTTCAAAACTCGATTATGCATGTTGTTTTCACTCACTGCCATAGTTGCCTTACACATTGCCATTTTACTCGCTACAATTTGAATTCCTCCAGTGGCAGAGGGTTGCAACATATATCAGCGAAATGGTGAAATCCACCAAGTAATGTGCATGACATTTAATACCTGAACCAGTACTGAGAACAGAATAAAAAAAGTTAGGAGGCATTACTTTTCAGTATGGCCTTGGATTATAAAGTTGTAGCATCAGTACGTTTTGTGGTTAATAAACAGTTTTTCAATAGTTTTGAGTTTAATCTTGTAAGAAATAGTGGTTTATTTCCTCTACCCCTACCCCATACCCTTTCCACAAAACAAATGTGAGTTATTGATGAGTTGTTGCACCTCTGTCCCCTACACTACGGCACGCCCCCACAGCTCAGATCCTTGGTATGCTCTTGACAGTGTTTGTCTTGTATGGTAGCATATTTAAATGTTACTGACATTATTTTTATGTCTCGTTGAAATAATGTTAGTTACTGCGACTATAATTATGTCAGTAAACAACCATAAGAGTATTTATATTCAAATAAAATGTAATGTAATAAATACAGTAAAATAGGCCTTTATAATTACAGTTTGTAAATGTATACAGTGTATGATAAATCAATTCACTTGTTATGTTATTTGATGTAACAGTGTGTATTTGTGCTGATATTTAGTCAACTTTTTTAATGTATGGCATTTACAGAACATTTTCTCTCAAAATACAAAATGAAAGTGAAGGATACGTAATGTTTTTAAGTAGATACCACCAAAAGCAATGATTGTTAATTCCATTGCTGTTTTCAAGTATTACAGGAATCAAATGACTACATTTTGATATTTCTAATTCTGCCCATTTTTGTGGTGTGTAATCTGTTCAGTGGATCTAGTCCAAAGAAGAAAATATATACATGCCTTTATTGGAAGCTGAACTTCAAGATTTGCTGCAGAGAATGCAATTTATCTGACCTAGAGTGGAAAAGATGAGGAACAATGATCTTTGTCAGGGTGTTGAAACGAATCACACTACTGCAGCTTCCCCTGACATAGAAGAAAATGCTGAGTGTGACTGTTCTGATGAGTAAAACTCACATCTGAATATCATACGTAGCATATACCTGTGTTTAACAGCAGTGGAAAGTAAAATTAATTGCAAAAGAGACTGAGTCATGTAGATACAGAGATGAACCAGAAATGAAATAAATATACTCTCATGTGTGGAATAATTGTAAAAAAATTGCACAATAAAGCAAGTGCATGAAAAACTGTTCACTTGTAAGCTTCTGGCTCCTCCATTTGTGCGCTCAGGACATGAGTGTTTAAACTGAGAGGATTCACTGACCTCTCCTTATTTCCACTTAAATGATAAGACACAACACAATGGCAAGGTACAAAATTTATTCAGCTCACTGCAGAGTTTGCATGACAGACATACATCCACTCGCTATGGCATTTCAGAACTACCTGCACCCTGGACAAAGCGACCGTGTGCTCCAGGTAGGTGCACTCAGCACTGTTAAAACTGTTCCTGACAGAAACCAGTTAATACTGGACAGGTTGGCCTGTCTAGTTTGGAAGACAAAGTGCTACATGCCATGAGGAGTGGTACAAGTGAGAGACAGAACTCAACAGCCAGAGAAGAAACCCAGGTGAATTTTCACCATAGCAGTACTAACCCTTAGTTATAAAACTGAAGCACAAGTGACAAGAAGGCACTAAGATAGTAGAATACAGGCACAAGAAAAGAGATTTTTAAGAAAAGTGGAAGGATGTAAAAGAGAAGACCATAAAGGAAACAAGGATATGAGGAAAGATTTAGGAATGTGTAATCTAAGTGAAAAAGAAAATAGGAGGAAATGGAAGGACTATGAAGACTGCATGAATGGAGAAAGACTCCTGCTAAAGCTTCCCAGTTATAAATGTGCTGGCTGTATAAATGTTGAAAAGCCATACAGGAGATGGAGTACTGTAACAAGCAACTTACCTGATACCCAAAGTGAAGAAGAAGAAGAAGAAGAAGAAGAAGAAGAAGAAGAAGAAAATGCATGATATGTAGCTGACGGTTCATAAAACCTAAATAAACATTTGTAATAATATGTTTGTTTCTAAGGATAAATATGTATTTACTTGTATGGTTTAAAAATAAAAAGTATTTTATTTTGTATTTCCTATTTCCCATTTTTGTACCAAATTTTGTTACGAATACTTGCTTCACTATGCAAATAGTAATTTAAAATGAAAAGATGTTATTTTTTATAGAAATGATGTTTCAGCATTCTTTAATGTTTCAATTTGGTAATAAATATTGAATTCAGATAAAAATTTTAAAAATCTATTTCTAGCAAGATCCGAATTGGTGACATTTGTATGAGATTAGAACATACTCAATTGTGGGAACTCTGATTAAGTGGACTAAAATGCTGCTTAGAAAACTTCAAAGTTGATTTTTTTTAATGATTTTCAAAATTACATCTGTTTCTCTAGGAAATCAACATTCAGGCACTGGCCTTCAAGTCCTACTATAAGTATAAGAAAAATCGAAGAGGGCCAGTTCGTAAGGCCCCATTATTAATTTAACTTGGATTGTTGTGTCGTCATTATTTGAGAGAATACCAAATAAGGAAAAGCTATAGTGTATACGCCAATAATTTCTTAATTACCATCCAAATTATCAGGTATCTTTTGTTAAAGATTTTTTTTTTACTCTGGAACTATCTAAAAAAATTAAAGGGAAATGTGTTCAAGTGTTACAATGGAAAATTAAAATCAAGGTGACATTTGTGAAACTGTAGATGGAGATTGCAAAATAGTCATTACTTACAGAAGAACAGCTAGACAGTGATGTGGTATTACATTTAATGGGGTACAGGCAACCAGACTGTGCTGAATGATTAAGTAAAACAGGGAAGGTGTTGATAAAAGTGATACTATAAATTGGCATTGATAAAAACTGAAAATTGTTGATATTTATTCAGTTATACAAATAGATTCTTAAAGTTATATTCTAATTTATAAATTGAAGAGCTGCCAATAGTAGTCTTTAAATAAGGAGACACAGATGTGAAACTAGTTGCTGAAAGGGAACAGAAAGACCTTCAATAATATTCTTTTGATATTGCTCAGTTTGTAAATGAAGCTGTTATTCAATTTTCGAATGTGAAGAGATAAAGACCAAACACCAAAAGCCCGTAACTCTTTCTTATGAGAGACAAGTAATGAATAAATGACAGTTGGGTGATATTCAGTGTGACAAAGTGGGGCTCTGACCAAAAATTGTGGACAATCAAAGATGATGCAAGGAATAAGAAGTCAACATCCAAGTGTGAAAAGTTGTTCACTTACTTTTCACAAAACATAATTGCTTCAATGTATTCCATAATCCTTGTTCATTCTGTTTGAAAGCTGACACATTATTTTTTGTAGATATTGTAATTTGGAAACAATATGGATGAAAATATATTTTTGTTTTTCCTCACAGAAATAAATGCAGAATGAAGAATAAAAATTACTAATTTTTTGTGAAAATTAAAATATCAGGACTGGATAGGTTAATAACAGACAAGCTTATAATTTCTACTGTTCAGTGCTTATTCATTCTTAGGCTACTGGTACCTAAATTTAATCAAGTAAATTACAGAGAGAGCTGCTGCTTTGGAAAGCAATCAGTTGCCTCCTCCATTGTACTAAATAGCTCCTTGTTATCTGGTATTGAGAGCTTTAATAATTACCCTTGATTACAGTGATATTTTTCAAAGAAACTGTTTACTTAATTAAATATGTAGATGCCGAGTATTATTTATGTTACAAAAGATAATGCCAGTTCCAGGTACAATTTGTTCTGTGACGAAGTGACACTAATATTTGAAAGTACCTTTCCAAAAGGATTTACCGGACTCAAACAAGAGACTTTACCAATCAACATGGGTCACCACTGGTATAAAAACTTCATGCAAAAGAAAATGAGAGTTGTACATCAGATCAAAAATTTAAGACAACACAGCTCAGCTATATCACTATAAAAAGTGCAGAAAAATACTTAGTAAAGTCATTAAAAATCCAAAAGTTTGTTTTTAAGGTCAATTGTATTGGTAATAGGTTTTATGCACGAAAACAGCAGGGTACTTCTATTTAGTAAGATGTATACGTTAAGACTATCTGGGAGGTTATAAGAAGGGGCTGGTGCTGCCTATCCGGATAAGAGTAAAGATGTCTTTATAAACATTGAAAATAAATATTTATGTAACAAAAAGGCAGAGGCATACATCTTAATGAGCATTTTCTAAGAGCTGCTTAGAAAATAAGTTTTACAGGGTCTTTAGAAAATGCCACTGAATTCCTGAAAGAACCCATTGGAGGATATATGTACAGCCTCCATTCCAATAAGTAAGAACCATCATTTCTTTAAAAAGCAAAAGATTGATACATGTAGACAATATTTAGAGTACATTACTAAAAGCTTGCAGTAATCACTCAACCAAAATCCTGGCACATACATTTAACACCTCTATGAATCAATATGTCTTCCCTGACAGATTGAAATTTGCAATTTCTGAGCCATTTTACTAAAAAGAGTGATTTCCTTCATGATAGCATTATCGAAGGTTTTTGAAATATTGCTGTACATCAGGATTGTGAAGCACCTTGACAACTTCAACATCATAAGTGAACACCAGTTTGAATTTCAGAAAGGTATTTCTGCAACAGAAACCATATTCCCTTTTAGAAATGATGTTTTGGAATGCTTAGACAAGAAGACATTACCAGATGGTATATTCAGTGATCTTTCAAATGCATTAGACTGTGTTGATCATAGGATACTCCTTGAGAAAGCAAGTCACAACGGACTCGTAGTGTAACTGGTTAAAATCTTATCTTCTGGGGATCAGCAAAAAGTGGTTCAAAACGTAAAAAAAAGGAGAGAGAGAGAGAGAGAGAGAGAGAGAGAGAGAGAGAGAGAGAGAGAGAGAGAGAGACACAGAGAGAGAGAGAGAAATGTAGGAAAGGTAAAAATCTAACTGGCGAATAGTGAGTTAAGGAGCTCCACATGAATCTGTCCCTGATCCTCTACTGTTTCTGATATACACTAATGCTCTACTTATGTCCTTCAGCAGAGCAAGTGTCTTCATAGTGTTTGCCAGTGTACAAGCATTGTGATTGACCACAAAAATATGAAGGGCATTCAATAAGTGAATGCAATACATTTTTTTTTTCTTGGCCAGTTTTGGTTGAAAAAATTTGGACTTTGTTGTGGGTCATTGTGGAATATTCTCGCTTCGTCTCCTACGGTTTCATGAAGTTCCTATAGGTGCTATACGTAGCCTTCAAAATGGCATCTGTAACAGAGGTGCAATCCAAGCAGAAAGCCATCTTAGAGTTTCTTATGGCAGAAAACGAGCATCACAGATATTCATAGGCACTTCCAGAATCTGCACAGAGTCCTGGCAGTGAATAAAAGCATGGTAAGTCATTGTGCAAGATGTCTGTCATCATCGTAACAACGTCATGCAAACCTGTCCAATATCCTGCGTGTTGGCTGATTGCACACAATTGTGATGCCTGTGATGTTGGAATGTGTGGACACACTCATTCGAGGTGACCGACAGATCACAAACAAACATGTCACTGCATAACTGGATATCTGTGTTGGTAGTGCCAACACACTTGGGGTACCACTTATGGTACTCAAAAGCGTGTGCCGGCTGGGTTCCTAGCCGCCTATCAGAAAACTATAAAGTCCAATGAAGGACAATCCGTGCAGAATTGCTTGTGTATTATGAGGCTATTCGTGACACTTTTTTGCTGATCATCATCACAGGTGATGAAACATGGGTTCATCACTTCGAAACAGAAAAAAATGGCAGCTCATGGAGTGGAGCCACACCACCTCTCCTCTAAAGAAAAAGTTCAAAACTGCACCCTCAGCTGGTGAAGTCAGGGTGACAGTTTTGTGGGACTCTGAAGGGGTGAATTTTGTTTGATGTCCTCCCTTATGGTGCAGCGATCAACTCTGAAGCTTATTGTTGCTACCCTCAGGAAATTGAAGAAATTACTTCAGCATGTTCATTGCCACAAAAATGCAAACTAACTTTTCATTCTCCTTGGTAGTGAAAGGCCTCACATAAGTTTGCACATGTGAGAGGAGCTCACAAAACTTCATTGGACTGTTCTTCCTCATCCACCCTACAGCCCAGATATGGCACCTACTGACTTCCACGTGTGTGGCCCAATGAAGGGTGCACTCCACGGGAAGCAGTATGTGAATGATGCAAAGGTTACTGATGCAGCAAAACATTGACTCAAGCGTCAATCAGTAGAATGTTGCGTACATATTGAATGTCCCTCGTATTCAACACCCTAAAGACTAATGCCAACCAGTTACTTGCAGGTATTCTGAAGTGGTTCACAATGAATTCATTGGCAGTAAAATTAAGCATAAACAAACTACATCCAATCCACCCCGACTACTAAAGCTCACAGGAAGTTAGTGCATACACGGAGGTCAGCAGATATGGAGAGTACATTGTACAAAATTCTTAGGAGTCCAATTAAAGTGTCTTGAAAGGAGGGTATATAATGAAAATCAACAAAAGCAAAACGAGGATAATGGAATGTAGTCGAATTAAGTCGGATGATGCTGAGGGAATTAGATTAGGAAATGAGACACTTTAAGTAGTAAAGGAGTTTTGCTATTTGGGGAGCAAAATAACTGATGATGGTCGAAGTAGAGAGGATATGAAATGTAGACTGGCAATGGCAAGGAAAGCGTTTCTGAAGAGAAATTTGTTAACATCTAGTATAGATTTAAATGTCAGGAAGTCGTTTCTGAAAGTATTTGTATGGAGTGTAGCCATGTATGGAAGTGAAACGTGAACAATAAATCGTTTAGACAAAAAGAGAATAGAAGCTTTTGAAATGTGGTGCCACAGAAGAATGCTGAAGATTAGGTGGGTAGATCACATAACTAATGAGGAGGTATTGAATAGAATTGGGGAGAAGAGGAGCTTGTGGCACAACTTGACTAGAAGGAGGGATCGTTTGGTAGGACATGTTCTGAGACATCGAGGGATCACCAATTTAGTATTGGGTGGCAGCGTGGAAGGTAAAAATCATAGAGGGGGACCAAGAGATGAATACACTAAGCAGATTCAGAAGGATGTAGGCTACAGTAGGTACTGGGAGATGAAGCAGCTTGCACAGGATAGAGTAGCATGGAGAGCTGCATCAAACCAGTCTCAGGACTGAAGACCACAACAACAACAACCAATTAAATAGCAGGATTAACTGGGAAAACCACATCCTTGAAATCATGAGATGGCTGTGCTCAGTAACATCTGGATAATTTTGAATACAGATAGATATTTTTATCTATCTCAGAGCCTGTCTATTTTTTATTATTTTCATTCATTTGTTATAGAATTCCCTTCTGGAGCAACTCACTAGCATAAAAAAATATTTAATGTACTGAAAAAGTCACCAGAATTTTATGCGTAGCAGCAAAGAACCACCTGCTGTAGTGTTTTTAAACAAGTGGGGATTCTGATTGGTCTCACCTTACAATACATCTGTTCAGTAATGATCTTCGTAATGACAGTCCTCCTCACTTTGAAGCAAACCATTATTGTAACAAACTGTTTTATATTATGGGTATTTGCAGCTGTTGAAATGTGTGTTTTTAGGAAGAACTCCACTAACAGCTGGAAAAATTGTTGTTTATTGGAACACAACTGGTTTTGAGGGCTAAAGCCGCATCATCAGGTACAGTCTATATGGTAAAGAGCTCCTATTCAAAATTTACTATTCAGTGAATATTGTCAATACTATGGCGAATGAAAGGTAACAAAGAAAGGCTCCGTTCATTTAGGACAAATTGCTGACAGGTGAAACTTGCATTTACAGGGCCACATTTTAAAATTTACCTGCATCTAAAAAGAAAAAAAAAAGAGGAAAATATTTTGTAGTGGTAATATGGTAAAGCATATGGCCCATTTTGACCAATCCACGTGTCCCTATGTTCAGGTGGTTTCAGATGCGAATTGCAAAATGTAATGGTGCGCCATCATGCTGGAACCACAATTTGTACCAAATGTCCAATGACATATCTTCCAAAAATTCCACCAGCACATGTAGCAGGAATCTCAAGCACCTGGCACCTGTTAGGTGGTGAGGAAGGATATACAGCGCAGTCACATGACCATAGGGGGGTATGTGTCAAGAAATTGATACTGAAGGTGTGTTGAAATATTTGTGTACATGTGGCTTTGGACTTTTCTTGAACTAAAATGTGGCTGTTTCTCAAATGTGGCTGTTTCATGCACTCAGAATACCTCCCCTGTTGAAGTGTGTTTCGTTGGTGAGCAAAATTTGCCTTTGAAACTGAGGAAAATCCACACAACAGCGTAAAAACAGTATAGAAATTGTCACATGGCACAAAATCCACTGGGAGCATGGTGTGTACCTGCTGAGGGTGATACGGGTGGAGTTGATGTTCATGCAGAATGTGCCAGACAAATGAGACACACATTCAAGCCATGTGCAGTCACTCAAGTACTCATCAGTGGTTTCTCTTCAACTTTATGAAGCACTTCCTCTTCCAATATGACAGTTACTGCTTTCTTGGAGCATCACAGTTTCCTCTTATCACTTGTGAATTTCCCACTTTCCTGCAGGCATTGTTCTGCTCTAGCAAACATGGCATGAGATGGAGTCACATGATTTGCAAAGTACTCACGGTACAGACGTTGAGCTTCTCCTCCATTACAGTGAGCTTCAGTGTAAGTTAACAACGTATCGGCATACTCTGCAAACGTGAACTCATGCATCCTGCTAATGCAGCACTAGTCAACATAATGTCAACTAATAAATCACAAGGCATGTGGAAGTAGAGGACATCATGTAACCACATCATCATACCATTCATGAATCTGGGTAGCTAACCATAACAGGTGAATTGCGTAAGAAACATTAAGTGCGCAGTAGAGTAGCTCTTGTTTTCCTTGTAATATGGAAACATTGTTTCTGGACATGGGTTCCTGTGTAAAACTTGATGTCTCCTTTACAACCTCTAGAAGTGTGTAACATGAATTGTGAAACACACCGTATATGCACTTATGAATATGTGAAATATGCATAAAAAATAAACAAACAACTAAACTTTTCATGCACCTATACAATGAACATTTGTTGCCATATAGGTAACAGAATTTTGCAATCTGTGAGTCTGGATATTAAAATAATTTGTAGAAAGAATGGTGAGTGAGGTATGTTTTAACTGTCTTTTGAACTGGTTGAGATTCCCAATTTCTTGCTCTACAGTAAGAGGATAGTTCGTTGAATACATCTATACTAGGGTACATAAGTGCTGTCTTAAGCCTATACAAAAAGGAAAAGTCACCATTAAAATAATGTTAGTGTCTTGTATTGTGAGATCCGAGTTCAGCTGAACTTATTTTTACTGTCAGCAACAGTAACCATTACGAGCTAAATCCTCTGGGAAGTGAGTGTAACAATTCAAAGAGCCGTAAAAAGATATGTGGTTAAGTACTTTTAACACTATTCTTACTGTCCATTTCTGCTGAATAAGCATTTCTTTTCTGTAAGTGCACAACCCTGGAAGATAATTCTGTAACATGCCAGAGAGTGAAAGTATGCAAAATAAGCTACCAACTGTCTTTACATCAATACAGTGAGAGATGCTTCAAAGGCAAAACATGCTGAACTGAGTTTCAGGATTAGTTTATCTACTCAAATGTGATTAGTTTATATACTCCCATGTGTTAACATTTTAACTTATCATCCCTCTGAATTTAATGCACTGTCTTTCACATACTGCATGGCCTTTAATATCAACTTGTACTAATAGACATTATTACTAGTTTGAAATCTCACAACACAAGTCCATGTAAGATTAAGTTGTAAACTGTTGACTGTGAACAATTTGTGGGCCTGTCCACGTATGATATCATCTGAGTTAGGTAAGGTTGAGTTTGGGTGCTTGAATAGTGTGCTTGTCGTCTGCAAAAAGTAGCTAGCTTGAAAGTCATCTAGGTAAGTTAAGAGCAGTGGGCCCAGTACAACTTCTTATGGGACCCCCACGTTACTTCCCCCTATTCTGAGGATAGTGTCATGCCTATGGCAGCCTGTAAGACCCTCTGCTTGCTGTTATTGAAGGTAAGATTCCATCTGTTCAAAGGGAATGCCATTTATACCATAACAGTCAGAAATTTGTGTTCCACTCAGCAAAATGCTTTGCCAAGGTCATGGAATATACAAGCAGTATAATGTGTCTTGTGTATCTCTCTAGAACATCATTTGTGTGGCTTTCTATTGCTTTCTGTGTGGAGAATCCTTTATGAAAACTAAGTTGAAAGACAGTTAATAAATTTTGCTCAGGTAAATGAGTCAGTGTTCTATCAATGGGCACTTCATACAGAACACTGAAACTACAAGAAGGAAATGAAGAATTGTTCAGTTTAAGGAGAAAAGTACGCACTGCTTGTAGTTTACCATCAGTCAATGGAAAGATGAGAAAGTCAGCTAAATTTAGTGAATTACTGTTGGTTAAAGAGGGAGTACAAGGGAAGTATCATTCATCACAGAAAAAGTGCTTTGGGAAAGTTACATGTGTTGTTAATTACTGTTCAACATCTGGGTACAGCCATACAGTTTGCACTCTGAAAAAGTCAAATCAGTATTAGTTATTTAAAACTTTGACAAGCTGTTGGGAAAATGGCTAGAGATTTGAAGGAGTTAGTGAAGTACATTTTCCAGATGCTTCTTCCAGATGTAGTCACTGACCACATAATTCCAGTCAGTCACATTTGAAAATGAATACTTTTTGAAAATCATAGCAAAGATGTGTTTCCTATTGCAGAGGAAGTGGATGCAGCCATCTCCAATACCAAGACAGGGAAGCTCCATATCCCAACAACATTAATGTAGAGATTAAGTGGTGCACAGCTCTTCAGATAGTGACTCCTTTACATGTATTCTTAATTACTTACTTGTAATAGGTTGCATTCAAGAGAGAGTGTCATAGGTATTAAAAGAGATGGCAATAATTCTTCATATTGTAGTAGTTACAGACCCATATGTATCATGAACATGTTGGCCAAAGTCCAGATCTGGCTATGTTGTTTTGTTGTCTTCAGTCCAAGGACTGGTTTGATGCAGCTCCCCAGCTACTGTATCCTGTGGAAGCCTCTTCATCTCTGAGTAACTACTGCAGCCTACATCTTTTCTGAAACTGCTTACTGTATTCATCTCTTGGTCTCCCTCTACAATTTTTACCCCCCACACTTCCCTCCAGTACTAAATTTCTGATCACTTGATGTCTCAGAATGTGTCCTGTTAACTGATCCCTTCTTGTAGTCAGGTTATGTCACAAATTTCTCTTCTCCCCAATTCTATTCAGTACCTCCTCATTAGTTACATGATCTACCCATCTAATTTTCAGCATTCTTCTGCAACACCGCTTTTCAAAAGCTTCTGTTCTCTTCTCGTCTAAACTGTTTATTGTCCATGTTTCACTTCCATACATATACTTTCAGAAAAGTCTTCCTAACACTTAAATGTATACTCTGTGCTAACAAATTTCTCTTGTTCAGAAAAGCTTTTCATGTTGTTGCCAGTCTACATTTTATATCCTCTCTACTTCAACCATCATCAGTTATTGTGCTGCCCAAATAGCGAAACTTACTACTACTTTATGAGCCTCATTTTGCAATCTGATTCCCTCAGCATCGCCTGATTTAATTTGACTATATTTCACCATCCTCATTTTGCTCTTGTTGACGTTCATCTTATATCCTCCTATCAAGACACTGTCCATTCCATTCAACTGCTGTTCCAAGTCCTTTGCTGTCTCTGACAGAATTATGATATTATCGGCAGACCTCAAAGTTTTTATTACTTCTACCTGGACTTTAATTTCTACTCCAAATTTTTGTTTTATTTCCTGTATTGCTTGCTCAATATACAGATTAAATAACATTGGGGATTGGCTACAACCCTGTCTTCACTCCCTTTTCTACCACTTTCTCCCTTTCGTGCCCTTCAATTCTTATAACTGCCATCTGGTTTCTGTTCAAATTGTAAACAGCTTTTTGCTCCCTGTATTTTACTCGTGTCACCTTTAGAATTTGAAAGAGAGTATTCCGCTGAACACTGTCAAAAGCTTTCGCTAAGTCTGCAAATGTTATAGCGTAGGTTTACCTTTCGTTAACATATCTTCTAAGATAAGTCGTAGGGTCAGTATTGCGTTGCATGTTCCCTCATTTCTGCGGAATCTGACCTGATCTTCGCCGAGGTTGGGTTGTACAAGATTTTCCATTCTTCTGTAAAGAATTTGTGTTAGTAATTTGCAGTCATGACTAATTGAACTGATAATTCAGTAATTTTCACACCTTTCAGCACCTGCTTTCTTTGGAATTGGAATTATTATATTCTTCTGAAATCTGAGGGTATTTCACCTGTCTCATACAGTCCGTTCCACAAGTGTATACCATTATCTGTATGAAACAAAGGACACTATTATAAATATATGTTTACATGAAAATACATGTTATTGCTAAGTGTACAATTACCTAATAGTTAATCCAATCACCACCATTATTGACTATAGTTTGGCAGCTTAGTCCTCTCTCCGGTAAATCATCCATGTTGCCAACCTCCAAATATCATTTGACCCACTTCACAACAAATGTCTTTGATTTTCAAAGAATTTCAGCAGCAGCTCTATATGGAAGCTAAGCTTTGATCCCTTTGGATGATGTACAAGGAACACTGCCTCCTGATGCTTCAGATATTTTGCACTCATTTTAAACTGCAACTGACAAAACAAAACATTCAACTCTCACGCTGTTCATTTATACACTATGCAAAAGTGCGGTGGTTATAGATTGAATACCACTACCAAAAATGTCGCTGCGGATGTTACATTTAAAATTATGGCATACACTTTTTTGTGGAAATGACTGTACATCTTGCTCACCAGGTGGAAGAGTTTTGTCATGGCTGGCTCTCCCAAGGCTATCAGTAGTTCTAATGGAATGTTGTCTACTCCCAGTGTCTTGTTTAGACTTAAGTCTTTCAGTGCTTGGTCAAATTCTTCATGCAGTATCATATCTCTCATCTCATCTCATCTTCATCTCCTTCCATTTCCATAATATTGCTCTCAAGTTCATCTCCCTTGTATAGACCCTCTATATTTGGCTATACGCTGTTAAAAGTCCATATTTGGCTGCTGTGTGAATGGTTGCCAGTACACAGGGAGCTGCTTCTGCAGAAGAGGCATATCTATTGATGAAACCGGGGAAACGTACTATAGTGATGGACATTGTACATTCAATTGACAACCTCTGATGGTAACATGTGGATTGTCCAATCAGTGCACTAGCATTACTTTATAAGGTTTCAGTTTGAGTTAGTGCACAACACTGTGAACACGTTACTGACAGTTCGGTTTGCAGTATTGAAGGCTCAATTTTCTCGAACCTTTCTCCAAGGCTGCTTCTAACTCATCTAATTTATTGTCAGCTAGAATCTATAGATCACATGCCACAACACGTTAAAGCAGGCTATGTGGTGATTAGTTTCTGTCTATGCTACACACAGAACTTGTGTTATTCTTGAAACATTTACATCTATATCCACACTTTGCAAATCAGTGAGAAATCCTTGGCAGAAGTTGCTCTCCATTGTACCAGTTATTAGGGCTTTTTCGCATTTCACTCACTTGTGGAGTGTAGGCAGAATGAGTGCTTAAATACATCTGTGTTTGTTGTAATTGGTCTAGTCTTGTATTTGCAATATCTAAAAGAGCTGTATTGCTGAGTTGTAATCTATTCCTAGAGTCATCATTTAAAGTTAGTTGTAGAGACTTTAGATTTTCACCGAATAGTTTGTGCCTATCTTCAAGCGTCTGCCAATTCAGTTCTTTCAGTATCTTTGTGACGCACTCTGATGAGTCAAACAGACTAAGACCATTCATGCTGCCCTTCTTTTTATCTGTTAAATATCGTCTGTTAGTCTTATTTGGTATATTAATATTCTAAGATTGGTCACAGGAGTGTTTTGTATGTAGTCTTCTTTGTAGACTGACTGCATTTCCCTAGTATTCTACCAGTGAATTGCAGTTTGCCACCTGCTTTACGTATGACTGAATCATTGTTATCGTTCCATATAAACTGTTATACCCTGCCTTTTTTAATAATTTTCAGATTCCACCTGTGATTAATTGATATTGTAATCATAACTACCCCACACAGTTGTAATTTCAATTTGATTGATATTTTTGGAGTCTGTGCTGTTTGAGCTTGGAAAACATTCCACAACATAAGAACATCAATGGGATTTGAGGGTGGTTTTGTGGATCACTTCTGCTGCTCTGCTGCCCCCCCCCCCCCCCCCCCCACACACACACACACACACACACCTTGTCCCCTCTGCCCCTTGATTTCACCTCATTTCTTGTCCATGAGTGTCTGGACACTTTAACTTTGCTGCCACTATCAACCCGTACGTATGAACAGAAATATTCCCCTATAGAAGTTGTTGAAGGTAGTTGCCCTCTTAACAGCCACACACAATTTGTTCAGCATCTCATTCTGTATTACATTGAACTTGCCGTGGAAGATTGTGCTACGGGAAAAAATAGCGTACTTTTCTGTCCATTAACATTGACGATCCCTAGGTTTCTGTGGGGTCTCAATTAGTTAGTTTGTTACTTTTAAGTGATCTAAGAAGTTAAAAAATGTATCAAATATTGTGATAAACAGGAATAGCCAAACTTTTTAATTTTATTGTAGTACATTAAGAACTTGTGCTCCCCTAAATGGGTTAGTACAATGTGTCACAGCTGGGAGTATATGGCAATCACTAACTGTGATGAAAAACTAGTAGTGCCATGGAAGCTGTGAAGCTCATTGAATCTGCAGTGCTCATTGAATTTCCCTATCCAGCTCTCATTAGTATATTTTGATAATGAACAAATGGCACTGATAGTCTTGTTAGATGGCTGGCTATTAGAGTGCCCATGTCTTGTCCAAAGCAGTTGGTAAGAGAGGTGTCATTGCTGTGCAAAGAATCTGCCTCACTGCTGCCAGTGGAGTACAATATTGGAGAGGACACAAGTTTTTTGGCATGCCATTCATCATCTGTTCTGCATGTGGAGACCCATAGTTGTGCCATTGTTGACACATTTTTTTGTGACTGCAGTGGAGTATCATGATTGATTGTACCTGGTGTCTTAAAGAGTAATTTGCTAATACAGTTCAAGTAATGTATACCTGCCCATCATCATAAGTATTTCTATTACTTTGTTGTATTTTTGTGCTTGTGCCACCCTCTCTCCAAGCACACACACCATTATCCAGAAACTGTGCATTGATATAGATCTTTATCTTGTGAAACAATAATTTCAACTAGGTGTGGATGTTTCAGTTACAATCTTAATTTAATTTTCTTTTATTTAAATATTTTTGCACTCTCTTTATATTTGAGTTCATATTTAGTTAGCAGTTCTACTAATATTACATAATTTTCCTTCTTTTTTTTTTGTCTGCAGACTATTATAACAGATGAACATGTTCTTGGAATGGTGCGCCAAGCTCTTTTGGGGAAGTGTGATTCTCTGGATATACCATACGAACCAAAGATTACTAGAGCAAAAGCAAAGTAAGTTCCTATTACATATTAGGTTCATTTTTGTTTGTTCGTTTGTAAAAATGATATCAATTACTTATCTAGTGCCACATGTTGTAATAGCATCAGAAATTGTAGTTACAGTCAAAATTGTTTATTGAAGTTTGTGATATGAGGTGACTTCATAAAGTAAATTATACATTATTATGACAGCCCAATGAACTTTTATTGAATGAATGCATCACTACATATCAAAGTGACTTAGATACATGACACTATTTTTCAACATATAAACAACCATCGCAATGTTCTACTAATTGTTCAATTTATCAACAATAGAAATTGGCTGCTTCTTCTCAAAGCCATTTAATAACTGCTGCATAAATATCCTCTTTGTTGGAAAATCTCTTTATCCAGGTGTTCTTGCAAAAGGAATTAAATTGCATGGTGCAGGATTTGGACTGTGTGATCAGCATCTTTCCCACATGTGCAGCCTTTGTCAAATTGGTGGGCACCACTTCACTACAGCTGGATGCAACATTGCATTTGGTCCACATATACCAGAATTTCACAGTGAATCTGTGTGTAATTTAGACTTTTTGCCCAAAAGAATCTTACTGCACCAAATACTTCAACTTTGGAGACTTTAGATTGTCACACCATTTCAGTTGCGTACAGTGATGTGCCTGTTATCTGTTCCACACCAGAACTGTGTCTGCAGAAACTTGGAACATGTGCTCTATTCTGAAAATGCCCCACTCTTGTGCAGTAGGCTTAACGTGGGATGACATGTGTAATTTATTTTCTGAAGTCCGTACGTCCCTTTATGTTTCTACAAAAGAGGATGAAATGTTTTTCATGTATTCAATGTTAGGATGACAATTTGTAGTACTCTGGTAGATAATGTAAGAAATTTTGTCATATTCACAACAATGAAGGAATAAAAAGCTGTCTTGGATAAGTAGACCACTGGGCACCAAATGTTGGGTAGCTTGTTATAGGAGTGTAAAAACTACTTTTGGAAGTGAAAAAATTTCTGGTAATGGGAGAGACTTTCATGAAGTATTTTACTATTGCCATCCATGTCATTATTAATTCAAGAGGATATTACAATTGTTAACACCCAGGGAATTTGAAAGAAAAATGGACACTGACCTACAGAAAAGTTGAGAAGGATGTGAACAGGCAAGGAGTTTGCACAAAATCTGATGCTTTGTTCACCTGCTTTGCCTGATTGTATTTCAAAACATACATTTAACTAGTATTTGTGTTAAATATTGCCTGTGATGTTGATATGTATATTAATTCTCCTGTATACTTGGCTGGACAGTGTGCATTACCAGTAGAAAGGAAAAGGGGCAGGGAATGATTTAGCCACACTGAAGGAACAGTTTCCAAATTGTAACTTTCATTCAGTAGCACAATGTTAGCTGGAAAGAAAATCCTTAGCAGTTGAAAACTTGTTTCATGATCAGCAGTTGTTTGAATTTATCAGAACATTTAATTTCAAGTATTGCAGTGTATCATGTAAATGGTAAACAAGCTGCATCATGATCTGAATGCAATTTGCAGGAAAAGCAGCAGTGGTTTTCAGCCATTTTGCAATTTCTCTGGGTACATATTGAGAGGATGCAAAGATTTATACTTTCATCATAATGTGAATTATCTGTAGTCTCACAGCCAGCATAGATGAGGTGGCTCACTGGTTAAGACACTTTTATTCTGCAAGTGCAGTGTTCAAATCTACATCTGGCTACCAAATTTAGGTTTTCCAAGTTTTCACTAAATCAGCAATGGCAAGTGAAAAATTCATTTCCTTACTTGTCCTTTCCCAGTCATAGTTGGTTCCTCAGTATCTAATAATATCTTTGTTGATGTGACGTAAGGTCCTTATATTCCTGCCATCTTTGTAATAATGCAGTTAATCTTTATCATTCCCACAGTGTACAAAAGCATTCAGTCACCAATATTGTAAAAGATTTGCGTGTGATGTGAACGCTGTGCTGGCTGTTCATTCACTGTAAGCAATATACATCTGAATGATCCTAGCTGACAACATGCCTGACTAAAAAATGTATACGAGGTGTTATTGGAAAGTTTTAAGAATGGGCTTGAAATTGTCAGTGGTGGTACTTACATGCCACTGTGATGCATCTCCTTCAAAATAGTCTCCTTCTGACTGAACTTCCCAACTCCAATGGTGTTTCTACATTTGAAAACATTCCTGAAATTTTTTTTCCTGGAGTGTGTTAAGGACGCTTTCCGTATTTGCTTGGATGTCTTCAATTGAGTCAAATCGCTTCCCTTTCAGCGAAAATTTCGGTTTAGGAAACAGGTAGAAGTCTGCAGGGGCCAAATCTGGGGAATGTGGCAGTTGTGGAAGCACAGGAATTTTGAATTTGGTCAAAAATTCAACGATGGAGAAGGCACGATGAGCTGGAGCATTGTCATGCAGCACCCAACTCCTGTCTTTCCACAATGCAGGTCTTTTCTTCTACACCTTATCGCACAAATGCTGAAGGACACATTTGTAGCATTCCTGGCTAATTGTCTGTGCTGCAGGGGTAAATTCATGATGCACAATACTGATAGCATCAAAAAAAATCACCAACGTTGTTTTCACCTTCGACCGACTTTTCCATGCTTTTTTCGGTCGCAGTGAACCTGGAGTCTTCCATTGCAAAGACTGCACTTTGGTTTCAGGATCACCTGTGATTACCCTATTTAACAAATCAGAGTCATTTTTAGTCCAGTTAATCAGTTCTTGGCACACTTCAAGTCGGTGTTGTCTCTGGTCATTTGACAACACTTTTGGAATGACACGCAACACATGTTCAGGTCTTCAGTTAAAATTGACTGAACTGCATAGAAACTTAAATTAAGTTCATCAGCCATCTCCTTAATTGTAAGTCTACTATTAGAGCACACGCACTAAGTCATGAACTTTTGCAACAGTTTCATTCGTTTTTGAGGTGGAAGGACGGCCGGACCGTGGTTCATCTTCAAATGATTCGCAGCAATTTTTAAATCTGTTGAACCAGACAAAAACATTTGACTGGCTCATACAGTTACCTGTTTTTAATAGTTCGTAAGTCTTAGAAGCTGATTTCCCGCTTTTAAAACAAAATTTCACACAAACTCCTTGCTCCATTTTTACGGCCATTGTCATGTAGACAGAATCCAGCAACAAGCCCTAACAGACCCGCACTCAACCAGCTGCCACAATGAACTGAATAAAGGAAATGCAATTTTCTGTCAGAGGGCGTTCAAGGACAAGGCAGTGACTCGCTCCCCACCCTCCGTGTACCTGCCCGCCAAACCAGTAAGCAGTAGCGGATCCATTCTTAAAACTTTCCAATCACATCTCATATATCAAAATGCAGTGTGCAGCTCTCTACATTCTATGATGTGAATATGGGAAAGTAATTATAATTGGAAAGTAATTGTTTGCCTCTATGATAAACCCAGCCATGTTGTAGTCCCTGTGGAGATGGCCGGCTAACCTTTAATTTCTGAAGAGGGATAGCAGCCTCTGATTGGACCTTGTTAACATCACCTATCGTGACCTTGCTGAACTGGTAGTGCGAATGGCTGAAAGCAGTCATTACAAGCATTATTTTCTTTTTTCCAAAGACATGCAGCCCTACAGCATGGGTTAAGTATTCTGGAAGTAATGTAGTCCACCACTCAGATCTCTGGGTGTGGGTTGTAGTCAAAGTAAATCAGGTGATGATGATGGAACTAGATTAGGGAATGAAACACTAAATGTAGTAGATAAGATTTGTTGTTTGGGCATCAAAATAACTGACTATGGCTGAAATGAGGAAGATATAAAATACAGACTGGCAATAGCAAGATAAGTGAGGGAGACCAAGGTTTGAATACACTAAAATGATTCAGACAGATGTAGTCTGCAGTAATTATGTAGAGATAAAGAGACTTGCACAGGATGGTCCAGCATGGAGAGTGGCATCAAATGAGTCCTTGGACTGAAGACTACAACAACAACAACAACAACAACAACAGTAGTTGCAAAGATACTAAAGAATTATCAAATCTGCTGTTACTGTGACAAATACTAGAATATGGAGCTGCATTTTGGAAACCATACCTAATGGCTGGATTACATATGGTTCATTAGAGTGCTGTTAGATGATACATTTAGCAGTTAGTAAAATTGAGCAAGTAGTCCTGCTGGAATGTTAGGTGAACTAAGGTGAGAAACATTACAGGTGGAAGAAGATTGTGTAGATTGTATTAGTCATTTATGGAAAGGTCTTAGAAACAATTTGTTGTTTAACACTCTCTGGTCATTTAGGATGTCATTCGCGCGCGTGTGTGTGTGAAACAAAAGCACTGGCAGGTCGATAGACACACAAACAAACACAAACATACACACAAAATTCAAGCTTTCGCAACAAACTGTTGCTTCGTCAGGAAAGAGGGAAGGAGAGGGAAAGACGAAAGGTTGTGGGTTTTAAGGGAGAGGGTAAGGAGTCATTCCAATCCCAGGAGCGGAAAGACTTACCTTAGGAGGAAAAAAGGACAGGTATACACTCGCGCACACACACACACATATCCATCCGCACATACACAGACACAAGCAGACCTGGAGGATGCTCTGAACAGCCGGTGTGGATGTGGGAGAGGACTGTTGGTTGCGAAAGCTAGAATTTTGTGTGTATGTTTGTGTTTGTTTGTGTGTCTATCGACGTGCCAGCGCTTTCATTTGGTAAGTCACATCATCTTTGTTTTTAGGTATATGTATATATAATAGAGGGAAACATTCCACACGGGAAAAATATATCTAAAAAGAAAGATGATGAGACTTAACAAACAAAAGCAAAAATATATATATATATATATATATATATATATATATATATATATATATATATATATATATATATATACCTAAAAACAAAGATGATGTGACTTACCAAATGAAAGTGCTGGCAGGTCGACAGACACACAAACGAACACAAACATACACACAAAATTCAAGCTTTCGCAACAAACTGTTGCCTCATCAGGAAACAGGGAAGGAGAGGGAAAGACGAAAGGATGTGGGTTTTAAGGGAGAGGGTAAGGAGTCATTCCAGTCCCGGGAGCGGAAAGACATACCTTAGGGGGGAAAAGGGACGGGTATACACTCGCGCACACACACACATATCCATCCACACATATACAGACACAAGCAGACATATTTAAAGACAAAGAGTTTGGGCAGAGATGTCAGTCGAGGCAGAAGTGCAGAGGCAAAGATGTTGATGAATGACAGGTGAGGTATGAGTGGCGGAAATTTGACATTAGCGGAGATTGAGGCCTGGTGGATAACGGGAAGAGAGGATATATTGAAGAGCAAGTTCCCATCTCCGGAGTTCGGATAGGTTGGTGTTAGTAGGAAGTATCCAGATAACCCGGACGGTGTAACACTGCGCCAAGATGTGCTGGTCGTGCACCAAGGCATGTTTAGCCACAGGGTGATCCTCATTACCAACAAACACTGTCTGCCTGCGTCCATTCATGCGAATGGACAGTTTGTTGCTGGTCATTCCCACATAGAATGCATCACAGTGTAGGCAGGTCAGTTGGTAGATCACGTGGGTGCTTTCACACGTGGCTCTGCCTTTGATTGTGTACACCTTCCGGGTTACAGGACTGGAGTAGGTGGTGGTGGGAGGGTGCATGGGACAGGTTTTACACCGGGGGCGGTTACAAGGGTAGGAGCCAGAGGGTAGGGAAGGTGGTTTGGGGATTTCATAGGGATGAACTAAGAGGTTACGAAGGTTAGGTGGACGGCGGAAAGACACTCTTGGTGGAGTGGGGAGGATTTCGTGAAGGATGGATCTCATTTCAGGGCAGGATTTGAGGAAGTCGTATCCCTGCTGGAGAGCCCCATTCAGAATCTGATCCAGTCCCGGAAAGTATCCTGTCACAAGTGGGGCACTTTTGTGGTTCTTCTGTGAGAGGTTCTGGGTTTGAGAGGATGAGGAAGTGGCTCTGGTTATTTTGCTTCTGTACCAGGTCGGGAGGGTAGTTGCAGGATGCGAAAGCTGTTGTCAGGTTGTTGGTGTAATGCTTCAGGGATTCCGGACTGGAGCAGATTCGTTTGCCACGAAGACCTAGGCTGTAGGGAAGGGACCGTTTGATGTGGAGTGGGTGGCAGCTGTCGTAATGGAGGTACTGTTGCTTGTTGGTGGGTTTGATGTGGACGGACGTGTGAAGCTGGCCATTGGACAGGTGAAGGTCAACATCAAGGAAAGTGGCATGGGATTTGGAGTAGGACCAGGTGAATCTGATGGAACCAAAGGAGTTGAGGTTGGAGAGGAAATTCTGGAGTTCTTCTTCACTGTGAGTCCAGATCATGAAGATGTCATCAATAAATCTGTACCAAACTTTGGGTTGGCAGGCCTGGGTAACCAAGAAGGCTTCCTCTAAGCGACCCATGAATAGGTTGGCGTACGAGGGGGCCATCCTGGTACCCATGGCTGTTCCCTTTAATTGTTGGTATGTCTGGTTTTCAAAAGTGAAGAAGTTGTGGGTCAGGATGAAGCTGGCTAAGGTAATGAGGAAAGATGTTTTAGGTAGGGTGGCAGGTGATCGGCGTGAAAGGAAGTGCTCCATCGCAGCGAGGCCCTGGACGTGCAGGATATTTGTGTATAAGGAAGTGGCATCAATGGTTACAAGGATGGTTTCTGGGGGTAACGGATTGGGTAAGGATTCCAGGCGTTCGAGAAAGTGGTTGGTGTCTTTGATGAAGGATGGGAGACTGCATGTAATGGGTTGAAGGTGTTCATCTACGTAGGCAGAGATACGTTCTGTGGGGGCTTGGTAACCAGCTACAATGGGGCGGCCGGGATGATTGGGTTTGTGAATTTTAGGAAGAAGGTAGAAGGTAGGGGTGCGGGGTGTCAGGAGGTTGATGGAGTCAGGTGAAAGGTTTTGTAGGGGGCCTAAGGTTCTGAGGATTCCTTGAAGCTCTGCCTGGACATCAGGAATGGGATTACCTTGGCAAACTTTGTATGTGGTGTTGTCTGAAAGCTGACGCAGTCCCTCAGCCACATACTCCCGACGATCAAGTACCACGGTCGTGGAACCCTTGTCCGCCGGAAGAATGACGATGGACCGGTCAGCCTTCAGATCACGGATAGCCTGGGCTTCAGCAGTGGTGATGTTGGGAGTAGGATTAAGGTTTTTTAAGAAGGATTGAGAGGCAAGGCTGGAAGTCAGAAATTCCTGGAAGGTTTGGAGAGGGTGATTTTGAGGAAGAGGAGGTGGGTCCCGCTGTGACGGAGGACGGAACTGTTCCAGGCAGGGTTCAATTTGGATAGTGTCTTGGGGAGTTGGATCATCAGGGGTAGGATTAGGATCATTTTTCTTCGTGGCAAAGTGATACTTCCAGCAGAGAGTACGAGTGTAGGACAGTAAATCTTTGACGAGGGCTGTTTGGTTGAATCTGGGAGTGGGGCTGAAGGTGAGGCCTTTGGATAGGACAGAGGTTTCGGATTGGGAGAGAGGTTTGGAGGAAAGGTTAACTACTGAATTAGGGTGTTGTGGTGCCAGATTGTGTTGATCGGAATTTTGAGGTTCTGGAGGGAGTGGAGCTGGAAGTGGGAGATTGAGTAGATGGGAGAGACTGGGTTTGTGTGCAATGAGAGGTGGTTGAGGTTTGCTGGAAAGGTTGTGAAGGGTGAGTGAGTTGCCTTTCCGGAGGTGGGAAACCAGGAGATTGGATAGTTTTTTGAGGTGAAGGGTGGCATGCTGTTCTAATTGGCGGTTGGCCTGTAGGAGGATGCTCTGAATAGCCGGTGTGGATGTGGGAGAGGAAAGATTGAGGACTTTTATTAAGGATAGGAGTTGACGGGTGTGTTCATTGGCTGAGTTGATGTGTAGGTGAAGGATTAGGTGGGTGAGGGCAATGGATTGTTCAGTTTGGAACTGGTATAGGGACTGATGGAAAGAAGGGTTGCAGCCAGAGATGGGAACTTTAAGTGTGAGGCCTTTGGGGGTTGTGCCAAATTTCAGACAAGCCTGAGAAAATAAAATATGTGAGTGTAATCTGGCTAGGGTGAAGGCATGTTTGCGGAGGGAAAGTAAATAAAACTTAATGGGGTCATTGTGGGGGTGTCGTGAGGGTGACATGGTATTAGAAGGTGGAAAGTTTAACATGAGGTTGAAATGAAAAAGAAAGATAGAAATATATGGGGAGAGATAAAGGTGAACTAGAAAGCAATTGGAGATCTGGTATGAAAAAAAAAACGAAAAAGTGTTGGTTAAGTTGATCCTGTGGTGAACTTGGGTTGGTAGACAGCGATGTGCAAAAACGTTAGGTGGTTGTGATGCCGCTAAATCACGTTAAAGGACGGAGAAATTCGGAAAAATTTCGAGAAAAAACGTATTAAAGGAGTGGTGTTGTGGTGAAAGATTACGAAAATGGGGCTAACAATTGTGGAAATAATGACGTTAAAACCTGTGGGGAGCGGCTAAAATGATCAGTGAAGTGCGAAAAACGGAAGTGGTAATAAAGTTAAAGTTATTAGAACTAGCCGAAATGGTTGTTAAATACGTGAAAGCAGCTGTTATTGAACTAGAAACGGTGGATTTTATAGCAGCGGTAGTGTTGAAGGCGGAAAATAAAATTTTTTGGTTATGATTGGGAAGTGGGTTACGTATTGTTGAGCATATATAGGCGGGATAAAATTGCCCTGCCCTGCCCTGCCCTGAAATGAGATCCATCCTTCATGAAATCCTCCCCACTCCACCAAGAGTGTCTTTCCCCCGTCCACCTAACCTTCGTAACCTCTTAGTTCATCCCTATGAAATCCCCAAACCACCTTCCCTACCCTCTGGCTCCTACCCTTGTAACCGCCCCCGGTGTAAAACCTGTCCCATGCACCCTCCCACCACCACCACCTACTCCAGTCCTGTAACCCGGAAGGTGTACACAATCAAAGGCAGAGCCACGTGTGAAATCACCCACGTGATCTACCAACTGACCTGCCTACATTGTGATGCATTCTATGTGGGAATGACCAGCAACAAACTGTCCATTCGCATGAATGGACACAGGCAGACAGTGTTTGTTGGTAATGAGGATCACCCTGTGGCTAAACATGCCTTGGTGCACGACCAGCACATCTTGGCGCAGTGTTACACCGTCCGGGTTATCTGGATACTTCCCACTAACTCCAACCTATCCGAACTCCGGAGATGGGAACTTGCTCTTCAATATATCCTCTCTTCCCGTTATCCACCAGGCCTCAATCTCCGCTAATGTCAAATTTCCGCCACTCATACCTCACCTGTCATTCATCAACATCTTTGCCTCTGCACTTCTGCCTCGACTGACATCTCTGCCCAAACTCTTTGTCTTTAAATATGTCTGCTTGTGTCTGTATATGTGTGGATGGATATGTGTGTGTGTGCGAGTGTATACCCGTCCCTTTTTCCCCCTAAGGTAA
Organism: Schistocerca cancellata; assembly: GCF_023864275.1. Taxonomy (NCBI): domain Eukaryota; kingdom Metazoa; phylum Arthropoda; class Insecta; order Orthoptera; family Acrididae; genus Schistocerca; species Schistocerca cancellata. The sequence goes on from NC_064630.1 coordinate 408,619,806, forward strand.
GTCTTTCCGCTCTCGGGACTGGAATGACTCCTTACCCTCTCCCTTAAAACCCACATCCTTTCGTCTTTCCCTCTCCTTCTCTGTTTCCTGATGAGGCAACAGTTTGTTGCGAAAGCTTGAATTTTGTGTGTATGTTTGTGTTCGTTTGTGTGTCTGTCGACCTGCCAGCACTTTCATTTGGTAAGTCACATCATCTTTGTTTTTAGGTATATTTTTCCTTCGTGGAATGTTTCCCTCTAATATATATATATATATATATATATATATATATATATATATATATATATATATATGGGAAAAATATATTTAAAATGCTGGAAAGGTTGTGAAGGGTGAGTGAGTTGCCTTTCCGGAGGTGGGAAACCAGGAGATTGGATAGTTTTTTAAGGTGGAGGGTGGCATGCAATGCTGGAAAGGTTGTGAAGGGTGAGTGAGTTGCCTCTACGGAGGTATGCTGGAAAGGTTGTGTCTTTGCCTTTACAAATGTCTGCTTGTGTCTGTGTATGTGTGGATGAATATGTGTGTGTGTGCGAGTGTAAACCTGTCCTTTTTTCCCCCTAAGGTAAGTCTTTCCGCTCCCGGGATTGGAATGACTCCTTACCCTCTCCCTTAAAACCCAATCCTTTTGTCTTTCCTTCTCCTTCCCTCTTTCCTGACGAGGCAACCGTTGGTTGCGAAAGCTAGAGTTTTGTGTGTATGTTTGTGTTTATTTGTGTGTCTATCGACCTGCCAGCGCTTTTGTTGGGTAAGTCTCATCATCTTTCTTTTTAAATATATTTTTCCCACGTGGAATGTTTCCCTCTATTATATATATATATATATATATATATATATATATATATATATATATATATATATATATATATATATATATAAAAGAAAGATGATGAGACTTACCAAACAAAAGCGCTGGCAGGTCGATAGACACACAAACATACACACAAAATTCTAGCTTTTGCAACCAACGGTTGCCTCGTCAGGAAAGAGGGAAGGAGAAGGAAAGACAAAAGGATATGGGTTTTAAGGGAGAGGGTAAGGAGTCATTCCAATCCCGGTAGCGGAAAGACTTACCTTAGGGGGATAAAAGGACAGGTATACACTCGCGCACACACACACATATCCATCCACACATACACAGACACAAGCAGACATTTGTAAAGGCCTTTACAAATGTCTGCTTGTGTCTGTGTATGTGTGGATGGATATGTGTGTGTGTGCGTGTGTATACCTGTCCTTTTTTCCCCCTAAGGTAAGTCTTTCCGCTCCCGGGATTGGAATGACTCCTTACCCTCTCCCTTAAAACCCATATCCTTTTGTCTTTCCTTCTCCTTCCCTCTTTCCTGACGAGGCAACCGTTGGTTGCGAAAGCTAGAATTTTGTGTGTATGTTTGTGTTTGTTTGTGTGTCTATCGACCTGCCAGCGCTTTTGTTTGGTAAGTCTCATCATCTTTCTTTTTAAATATATTTTTCCCACGTGGAATGTTTCCCTGTGTGTGTGTGATAGTCTAGTCGCGTTTGTATTATATGCCATTTACATCTTCCTTTATTCATTATAAAGTGCTTGTGCAATATGTCAATCTGTTAAGTTTTTGTGAATGTTTGATATCACTAATTACATGTAAAGTATGTCACACCACTTTAATAAAATTAAAAGTAATTTAGTTATTATTTTGTCAAAGCTAGTCACTTGCTACTCCACTAGTTAGATAACCATTCATGTTAGTTGCTAAGACAGAAATTTTTCATTATAAAAAGAATACCTGTACAATAACATAGTGCAACTCATTGCAGTATATAGATTGTATAATAAGCAATTTTTTAATCATGCAGAGGAATATTTCAAGTTTCAAGGTCAGCAAACATAACTGACTTCAGAAGTAGTTATGGCATGTGTAAGAAAACAAACTTGACTTTAGATGTAATTTCCAGTTTAAACAAATACATGTGTCAGCTACACTGCAAATGCTGTACCATATCGATGAGTCAAAAGTGTTCATGCTATGCAACTAAAGGCAGAAAATGGAGCTGCAAATTACAGAACAAAAAGCAGCTGATGTGTTCAAAATGCAGTCAATAAAAATGTTAGACTTCTAGAGATATTATTGCACTGTGCTAACTTGAAGATTGGTGAAAGCCCGGAACACTTCTTGGCTTCAAATTAAGCTATACTTCTTCAAGTAATTCAACCCACAGCCACAGAACTTGATCACCTTTAACATGGTAAATTAAATGGTGCTCTGTCTGTCTGTCTCTCTCTCTCCTCTCTCTCTCTCTCTTTCTCCCTCTCTCTCTCTCTCTCTCTCTCTCTCTCTCTCTCTCTCTCTCTCTCTCTCTCATCTGGTTGTTTAAGAAATTAGTTAAATGTAATGTGCAAACCAGTTCTGGTTTACTTTTAGTTTTACAACCACATCTAGATAGAAAATAAATGTATGTATTAGGCCGCAATGTCATGACAGTTACGCACAAAGTTTTGAATAGTCACATTTGATCTCACCCTTTATTCCTTTCTCTCTTCTGATGCAGTTAGAAACCCCTGGTGCTGAAAGCTAGTGTTTGTATGCTAGTGTTTGTATGCTTTCGTATTTTAGTTTTGATCTGTCTATGCCTTGAAAGTGTACAGTGTTTTATCTTTACAGTGGAGCCTCACTTAATGAGCACATCCCGTAACATACAATTCACATAAAGAGCAAAATAAATTTTTAGAAAAGTGACGCGCCTAATGAACAATATTTTGCATAACGAGTGATGGCGATTTAGTGTGACGTCACCAGCCATTCACACGTAGTGGCCGTGGGCCGGGAGGGGGGGGGGGGGGGGGGGGCGAGGAATGTTCAACACTATAAACTCCTACCATTGTTGACAGTGGCTTATGAGCAATGTCTTTAGTACAAACTGCAGTCTGGTTTTAGCACTCATTCTATAACCATCGTAGTGCAGCTTGTGCTCACACATTTTTGTGAACTAGTGTTCACACACTGTTTTTTGTGTTCAAATTTTAATAACCTTCATATAGGTGTACCCAAGAAAAAGCTGCAAGAAGAAAGAGAACATAAATGACCTTAGAAACGAAACATAAAATCATTGACAAATGTGAATGTGGTGTGAGTGTTGCTGATTTAGCACGCACATGCAGCCAGTCTACATAAACTATTTGCACTATCCTCAAGAACAAGAAAAAGATAAGGAGATAGATGCTTCACAGGGAGTGACAAGAGTATCTAAACAACAGTTTCATATTCTGGATAATGTTGAAAGATTGCTCCTTACATGGATAAATGAAAAGCAGTTGCAAGGCAACACTTCACAAGAATATCATTTGTGATAAGGCAAGAATGATTTTTGCCAACCTTGTTAAGAAGATGCCAGGATCATCAGCGAGTAAAGAAGTGCTTAAGGGAAGCAATCAGTGGCTCGAGAAGCTTATGAGAACTGGCATCCACAGCATTGTGAGGCACGATGTAGCAGCCTGCTCCAACACAAAGGTAACTGGGAACTTCTTCAGCAACTTCAAGATACTCATAGATTCTGCAACAGGTTTTTGACTATGACAAGATGGGTCTGTTCTGGAAAAAGATGCTGAAGCTTACCTTTATAAGATCAGAGGAGAATGCACTGCCCGATCAGAAGCCAATGAAAGACAATCTCACATTGCTATTCTGTGCCAACGCAAGTAGTGATTTGAAAATTAAACTGCTGCTTGTTTACAATTCAGAAACTCCATGAGCCTTCAGGAAGTGTTAAGTCCAGAAGAGCAGGTTAAATGTGATGTGGGGGTCCGACAACAAAGCTTGGGTGACACATGATTTTTGTTGTGATTGGACCAATGAACTGTTTGGTCCTTTGGTGAAAAAATATTTGCTTGAGATGAATCTGCCTCTCCATGTCTTGCTTGTTATGGATAACGCTCCTGCCCATTCTCCTTGAAGAATTTCAGTTCATCTAGACCCAATTCATGTCTCTCAACATCGCTCCATTACTCGAGCCTATGGACCAACAGATTATTTCCATCTTTAAGAAGTTCTATACTAAAGCATTCTTAGAGCATTGCTTTGAGTTGACTGAAGCTACCAGTCTCACTTTCAGAGAGTTTTGGAAACATCACTTCAACACTGTTACCTGCTTTAAGGTTATCAAAAAGACATGGAAGGGGTTACCACGAGAACTTTCACTTCTGCTTGGAAGAAGCTTTGGACACTGTGTGTTGTTGAATGTGATTCTGAGCCATTTTAGCTAGTACCTGTGGAGCCTGTAGCCAATGAGATTGTGTCTTTGGCAAAGACCATGGGCTAGAAGTGGATAACAATGATGTTGATGAGCTAGTGGAAGATCACAACCAAGAAATGACTTTAGAAGAGCTTATGGAGTTGCAGTGTGTTTCACAGTGGTAAGTTGTGGAGAGGAGTTCTTCTTCTTCTTCTTCGGAGGAGGAGGAGGAGGAGGAGGAAGAAGAAGAGGGAAGAGGTGGTAAAGCAAAGCAAAGCAGCAATCTTCTGGCACAGTAAGAGAAATGGTGAAAGCATGGGAATCGGTTGCATAGTACATTGAAAATCATCCCTCCAATGAAGCAGTGGCTATGCATTAATTTAACAGTAATGCTGTGTCGCATTTTCGCCAAGCATTGTAGCATCAGAAGAAACAAATGACTATAGATAGCTTCATAGTAAGAAGGAATTAGTTATGTATCATGAATAATAAAGTACATAATGCTGTATGTATAATTTTTTTGAATAAGTGGCATGAATAAGATAAAACTTTTATTACTTTTTCCTCATGTAATGCATTATCATATTTTGCATTAATTCATGTAAGATAAATTGTTTCGTTTAACGAGTGTTTCGCACTACAAGCAAGATTCTTGAACGAATTATACTCGCTATGCGAGGTTCCACTGTATTTGATTATAATTTACGTTACAGGATTGATTCCTTAATGAGCATTCCTTTTTTACATTTTTATTTTTTGTTGAGTGTCTAAAGAACAGCGTAAGCTATTTGCTAAACCAGGATTTGTCTTTTGACAGTATATTGTAGTTGGGTAGACAAAAAATTTACTCACCAAGCGGCGGGAGCACAACACACGCACTTCCCAGGTTTCACATATACAAGCTTTTGGAGCCAGTGGCTCCTTCCTCTGGCAGAAGGATTGAAGGGGGAGGAACAGGGATAAAGGAAAAGAACTGCAGAGGTTTAGAAAAAGGGGTGGAGTTCGGGAAAGGTCACCCAGAACCCCGGGTCAGGGGAGGCTTACCGGACAGGATGAGAAGAAAAAGACTGATTTTTTTATCTGTCCAATCACATGTATTGCCAGGAGTTTATCTTTTGATTTTCTAATAATTATTCGTGGACTAATGCATGTAAATTTGTGCATAAATGATTTTATCCCTCTAAATTATTTGAAAAGAGTTATTGTAGCATTAAAAAATGTGCATACCTCATAAAAGATGCTAATTGTAGCTAATAAATGAGTTGTAGCTCTTTCATGAACTGGTATGTCTTTTTATATATTCTGTGAAGACAGATGCAAGGATCACAGCCCACCTCAGCTATAGGAACACCTGTGAAACGACAGGCAACTTCAAAGTGTCGTGTTTTAATTGAGCAAGAATTGCCAGAGGACTCAAGTGATGATGAAGAATATCAGCCCACTGATGATCAGGAGCAGGTAATAAATTAAAATATTATGCATCACTAGTAATGATTTCTTTCTTTCTTTCTTTCTTTCTTTCTTTGGAGTTGGTACTCTGCACTTCCTATTTTCAGTTTTGCTGATAACCATATATAGACAGATGCACACAGTTTGCTGTGTTGAGAGTACTGAGATATTGCAGATAACATTGAATAATGATTCTTTTTGTTGTTGTTGGTGGTGGTGGTGGTGGTGGTGGTGGTGGTGGTGGTGGTGGTCGTCGTCATCGTCTCCAGTCCAAAGACTGGCTTGATGCAGCTGTCCATACTAGTCTTCCTTTGCAAACCTCTTCATCTCTGCGTAACTGTCACAATCTACATCCATTTGAATCTGCTTATGTGTTGAAGCCTTTGGCACCCACTACAATTTTTACTCCCCCCCTTTCCCAAATTGGCAATTGCTTGATGCCTAAGGATGTGTTCTGTCAATTGATCCCTTCTTTTAATTATCTCTCTCATTAGTCGTTTTACGCATTGCTGAGTGTTGTGACCTCATTTCCTCGTTCATTCTTACGTAGTTGAAACTTCAAGCAGATGTCTCCATCCACAGCTATATTCGGCCTTTCTCAATGTAATGTGAAGAGGCAGGCTGATAATCTTCTTCACTTGATCCAACCATCTGTTTGCTGCTCTCCCACGTGATCTTTTGCCTTCAGTTTTTCCCTGCACGATGGTCTTCTCTAAATTATCCCCTTTCCTTCTCAAGATGTGCCCAAGGAACTGAAGGTGAAAGTTTAGTCAAATTATGCCATAAATTTCTTTTTTCCCCAATCTGAATCTGTATAGCCTCATTTGTTATTCACTCTATCAATCTGATCTTACAGCATTTGCCAGCTTTTCGCTTCACAGGTGTTCCTGTAGCTGAGTATTTTTATGCTTAAATAGCAAAATCCATCTGCTAATTTTAGTATTTCTATTTCTAATCTAGTCTGCCGCTCGTGGTCTCGTGGTAGCGTTCTCGCTTCCCGAGCAAGGGATCCCGGGTTCGATTCCTGGCAGGCTCAGGGACTTTCACCTGCCCTGAGATGACTGGGTGTTGTTGTGTCGTCTTCATCATCATCATCATCATTCATCCCCATTATGGTTGGAGGAAGGCAACAGCAAACCATTCTCCATTAGGACCTTGCCTAGTACGGAGGTGAGAGTCTCCCGCATCGTTCCCCTATGCTCTGTCAAGAAGCATGGGACTTCATTTCCATTCCATTTCTAATCTAATTCACTCAGTACTGTCTGATTAATTTGACTACATTCTATTATCCTTGTTTTACATTTGTTGATCATCATCTTATTGTATATTTTCAAGAAATTTTCCATTCCATTTAATTGCTCTTGCAAGTTCTTGGCACCTCTGACTGGATTTTGTCATTGGTAGACCACCAAGATTTTATTTATTCTCTCTGAACTTTAATTCCTTCTCAAAATTTCTCCTTGTTTTCTTTCCAGTTTGCTCAGTGTACAGATTGAATAACATTGGGGGTAGGCTAAAACTCTGCTCCTTCCCTTCTTAACTGTGGCTTCCTTTTCATGTCTTTCAACTTTTTATAACTTTTTATAACTCCAGTCTGGCTTGTATACAAATTGTAAATAATCTTTTGTTCCCTGTATTTTGTCCCTGTTACCTTAAAAATTTCAAAGAATGTATCCCAGTCAGCATTGTCAAAAGCTTTTCCTTAATCTACAAATGCCATAAACCAAAGTCTTACCTTTCTCCGACCTATTGTCTAGGATAAGTTGTTTGGTCATTATTACGTCACATGTTCTTGCATCTCTCCAGAACCTGAACTGACCTTTTGCTGTGATTGGCGCCGACCAGTTTTTTTTACCATTCTTCTGTAAATAATTATTGTGATTGTTTTGCAGCCATGACATATTAAACTGATAGAGTGAATCCTATGGATTCACTCTTGTCCAGACCTGCCTTCTGTGGAATCCAAAATTTTTTGTAGCAGCTACTTGGGATGCCAAGTTGAGAGGGGTGCAATGGACATCCAAGTCCAAGACTTTTGCTATCACAGTTAGTAAAGAAAACTGTACGGGTGAAAGTCTACCAGGGGTTATTGAATGTAGGGGACACTAAATGATAGTCACTTGTGTGGAAAAATGTTCTTGAACCAGATTTGGCTGGCTCTCCCAAGGATCTCAATAATTCTGAGGGAATGTCTTCTACTCCATGGGTCTAGTTTCCACTTAGGTCTTTCAGTGCTCCGTCAAATTATTTTTGCAATATTATATCTTCCATCTCATTTTCACCTATTCTTCACCTTCTCTTTCTGTAATTTTATTCTCAAGTTTGTTTCGTTTTCATAGGTCCTCAATATTCTTTTCAGCTCTCCCTTCTTTGCTTAGTACCAGCTTGCCAATTGAGCTCTTTCTGTTTATACAGTTTTTGTGCTTCTCTTTTTCTCCAAAGGTCTCTGCAGTTATCCTATAGGCTGCATCTGTCTGTCCCCAAGTTACGATTGGATCTACATCCTTGCATTTATCCTCTAGCCATTCCCACTTTGCCATTATGTGCTTTCTGTCAGCCTCGTTTTTTAGGTGTGTCTGTTCTCTTTCACCTGCTTCATTTTATTCATAGGTTAAATTCTATACATCCTATGTAGTCCCAGGATTCCTACTAGGTCTTGTCTTTTTGCCTGTTTGACAGTCTATTGTCGTCACTATACCATCTCTCAAAGTTACCCATTTCTCTTCTATTGTATTTCTGTCTCTTGTTTCAGTGAATGATCGCCTAATACTCTCTTTCTCAACTCTCATCAACCTCTGGGATCCTTCAATTTAACTAGGGACCCATCTCCATAATTTCCTATTTCCATTCTGATTGCAGTGGAAAAAATGTTTCTTTTAATAATTTTTATTTTATGCATGGTAAATAAGTGCTTTGAGCAGGTGGTTGACAAGAGTTAAGTTTCATTATCCCAGGCTTAATAAATATTTTTTAAGGTACGCCCACTGGGCTTGACCAACAGCCATGTCATCTTCTTCCATTGTTTTATATAATGGTGTCTCTTCCCATGTGAGTGAAGGATGTAGCCCAATATCCATCCATATTTAGCAGTCTCTCTCTCTCTCTCTCTCTCTCTCTCTCTCTCTCTCTCTCTCTCTCTCTCTCTCTCTCTCTCACGTATGCCACATAAAATATGTGGTCAAAAGTGTGACACCCATTTGTCTTCATCATAAAAGTACTATGTAGGTATATTGATAGAATCCTTGGCTTCCCTCCTTTGAGCTTTTAAGCTTTTGGAAACATTTGTTACTAAATTATAATTCCAGAAGATGGAATATGTTTCCATTGTTTATGAGGTAAAGGTGAATTGTTGATGTGCAAATTTTGTGGGAATTGGTGTGGAATGCTACCTGCACACTACAGTGTTGTAATGGTTGACAAGGACATCTGATGACTGATTTATTCAGCAGTCTCATAAGGTGAATTTCTTAGTGTTACCACAATACTGCTTGCATTTAGAGCTTCACTGACATTTACATTTTAGAGTAATGTCAGTGACAGTAATCTGGCGCATATAAATTACATTAAATCTATCTGACAGATTCCCAAGCTGGCACCCAATAATGATTCTAACTCTATGCCTCCATATATCACTCCATTGACTCATTTGGACAGAAAACATGTCTGTTGTGTCAGCCTTTTGTAAGTACACTTACATGCTCTTGGAAGAGTGACTTGACGTCACAGACTGTGTTGAGCATTACTGGGTGGAGAAATATGTCCATGGTAGAGGCAGGTGACCATTCAGATTTGGTACAACTTTGAAATATGAAATGGTCTTGGTTGGAAACTCATTCTTTCACAACTTACATTTTATTTTGTTGTCTGAACCAGTTTTATGTTTACATTGTACTGCACCAGTTAATGATTGCCAATATGTCTTCTGTTTGGTTTTTAAGTAACAAGTATCTCTGTTACATTGTTCACAATGTTACCTTATGATGCTCATTTCAGCTTTGTAAATTTTATGTAATGTCAATATGAGTTTCTTCTCTATATAAGTAGCATAAATGTACCTTTATCAAGTTGTGCATGATGTCCTAGCGTATAGTTCATCACTGTGTGTGGTTTCTTTGTTAATTTACTCTTTGATTTCATTCCTGTGTTCAGTGCTAGTGCCACCTGCTGACCTTCATTTACTTTGTAGATAGCTTAATTGCCACAGTAAGTTTGGCACTGGGTCTCTTTGAGTAGGCAAGAGCACTGTCAAAAAATCCTATATGAGATGAGATTTCGCTGTATATGCTCACTTTCATGAACATTTTACTAAATTTTGATTTAAATGTGTGTATGACATCAATTGAAAATTCTGTATATGGATCATTAATATGCATACTTACGTTGGTATGTACACAGGGCGAACAATAATGAAACTGACGAAGTGCAGGGATTGATTCCTGACTGGAAATGGAGAAAAATAGGTCCTATGAACGTGGTCAGGAAATACATTGCTGCCACCGTAGATGGTGCTGCCAAATGACAGTTCCTCTGTCCATGTGCCATGTTGTCCTTGGGTGTAGCCAGCTGTGTGATTGACACAGTGCACTGTAAGCTGCAGAATGTTCCAGTATTCACTCGGGAACAAATGGAGACGGTGTTTATGTACAGCCAAGCAGATAGAAACGGTCAAGAGACAGCATGGCTACACCAAAACAAGTACCCTCACAGACACCAACCACATCACACAACCACATCACATAACATTTCAAGCCATTTTTGTGCATTTATGTAACCATGGGTCCATACAGACAGATGAATGTGCAGGGAGGTGGTGGGCTGTGTATACACCAGATTTGGAGCTTATACTAGGGTTTGTCTCAATATCCTGTTGAACCCAGTCCTCCAAATCTGGTGTACATGCAGTCCACCTCCTCCCTGCATGTTTATCTGTCTGAAAGAAGGACCCATGATAACACAAGCACCTCAAGAGGGATTGAAATGTTGTGTGATACGGTTGGTGTCTGTGAGATATTTGTATCGATATAGCCATGCTGCCTCTTTGCCAGACACAACATGATCTCGGTTTGTTTCCGACATGAATGCCGAATCATTCTAATGCTTACAGTATGCTGCATCAATCACACAGCCTGCAACACACAAGAAACACAAGGCATGTGCTCAGAGGAACTGTCATTAGTCTGTGCCATCTACTTTGGCAATGATGCATGGTTATAGGACCTTTTTTCCTCCATTTCCATTTGGGAATACACCACTGCAGTTTGTCAGTTTTATTAATGTTCATTCTGTATATCTGTTATCGTTAAATCCTTTGTACACTTGATACCGCAGCTTCTGTCTTATGATGAAACTTTGAAACGTTTAACGCTTAATAAAGCATTGTGCAAGTAAGACTTTCCCAATTTCAAAGTTGCGCCAGACTGTGTTCAGGGAGATGCTTAGAGATGTTGGTAATATAGTTTTTGTACAGGATGAGTGATACACAGTGACTTTTTACACTGTTTAAGTATGACAAGAATTTGGATATAAAAGCGTGTGAATATTTTGATATTAAGCATTTATCAAGAATATTGTTTTCCAAAACTGTCATCATTTTTTTAATTTTGTAACCAAGTAAGGGGACAGGTGCAGCTGCAAGAAATACATGCCAGAAACAAATTTTCTACTACAAAAATCTGTTTCGAAGGGAATTCAAGCTGAAATTGTTTTGTATTGTCAGTAGTTTGTGACATTGGATTTCACATTAGAGTTTTATAGTTAAACGGTATGTAAAGTTTGTAATATAGTTTTTATGCAATGGCAAAAAATCTTGCAAATTTTTGAAAGGGGGAGGTGGGGGGGGGGGGGGGGGGGAGAAGAGTGTTTTTGTGTGAGGGTCAGTGTGCCTGTGTACATCTTGATTCCCTTGAAAAGTTTAGATATAAATCCCAAAGATGTCACAATGAAACACTTCTGTTTGGTCACATCACTATCATTACAATGGACACCCTCACATTATTTGTAATAGTAGAAGAAGTGGCAGCAATAGGTTGAGTGGTGCTGTGGCATATTAGCAATATTATAATTGTATAATTGACTGTCGAAGTAGGTTCCAGTGGTCTCTCTCTCTCTCTCTCTCTCTCTCTCTCTCTCTCACACACACACACACACACACACACACACACACACACACACACACACACTCTTCTACAGTGGCCTGGATTGGCACTGTCTCATTCTTAACTCTGTTGCAGTATATGAGAACACAGTCATTTTTGCAGTTTTCAGAATGAGCCTTCTAATGAAAACACACTCTTCATTATTTAAAATACTCAGTTTTGCTTAACTGTGTCAGTTATGTTGTGAGTATTAACTGTTACAGAGTGATGACGATAAAGAGATGGAAACAACAAAGGAGAGCAATGATGGCAGTATTAAAAGCGGTGGCGAGGATACAGAAGGAGAAGGTGAAGAAATAGTGGAAGAAGAGGAAGATGTTGATGAAGAAGAAGAAGCAGAAGATGAAGAAGAAGCAGAAGAAGAAGAAGAAGAATCAGAGAAGGAAAGTGATAGTGGGAGTGAAAGTGAAAATGAAAGTGGCAGTGACTCAGAAGAGGGAGAAGAACATAAAGACAATACCACTGAGGTTCATCACGAGGGTTTGGAAATCGATAGTGATGAGGAACTGGAAAGTGAAAGTGAAGAAAGCAGTAGTAGTGGAAGTGATGAGGAGACAGACAGTGAATATGATACTGGTGGAGACAAAGGTGTCACGCAAAACAAAGTTGATGATTGTGAGGAATCTAAAGCAGATATGACTCCCACAAAAGAGCTAAATGAAAAGCAGCTTTCCGCTGAAATAAACAGTCATAAGGTGCCTGTGGATACTGCTCATGTTAACGACTCAGATAATAAATGCAGTAAATCAGAGAGATCACCACATGTATCATTTTTGCTACCTGATGAACATCATAGTGAGATGCATTTAACAGATGATTGCTCGAACTTGTCAGCAAAAGATAATTTAGGTGGAATAGGAAAAGTAAGTTTTTATTTTGTGGTTATTTGGGACCACAGAGTCTCTGTTTTGTAAAACTCTCATCTTGGCACATTATTAAATGATCTTATGATGATTTGTTTTTTTATTTTCTGTGTATAGGAAAGTATTGGTCAGAGAACAAGATCCAAACTGTCTCTGAGTGACACACCACTCGAGGCTATAGAGCGTGCTTTTATTCCACCTGATATAACAACAGATATGTATGACTCTGAATGTGATGATGAAGATTGGAAGAATTTCCTGAAAGGTTTCACAGAGCCACTATGTAAGTAATTAAAAAAAATAGAGCATTTTGTTTGCTAGGCAATTCTAAGATGGCCCGGCAGATCATTGCCTTAAGGATCAGATTACAGACCCACAAATTCTGTTTTTGGTTCTCCATATCTCTGTGTTTTTCTTGAATTTACTGTAATTTCCACTCTGACAGAGCTTTTGTATGTGAAAAATTGCAACTAGATTTGGAGCCCACATTAAACTTTGGTTAGTTTGATAGGATTCACATTTGGGGGAAAGCAAGAACTAATCACTAAAAGACCAATGTTTGTAAAACATTCTTGTTGATGACAGTTTTACTTTATATAACATTTGATTAGTGATATCCTGCTGCAGGAACTTTTCCATAACACGAGCCGCCATATTACACTACTAGCCATTTAAATTGCTACACCAAGAAGAAATGCAGGTGATAAATGGGTATTCATTGGACAAATATGTTATTCTAGAACTGACATTTGATTACATTTTCACGCAATTTGGGCGCATAGATCCTGAGAAATCAGTACCCAGAACAACCACTCTGGCTGTATTAATGGCCTTGATACGCCTGGGCATTGAGTCAAACAGAGCTTTGATGGCATGTACAGGTACAGCTGCCCATGCAGTTTCAACACGATACCACAGTTTATCAAGAGTAGTGACTGGTGTGTTGTGATGAGCCAGTTGCTCGGCCACCATTGACCAGACATTTTCAATTGGTGAGAGATCTGGGGAATGTGCTGGCCAGGGCAGCAGTCAAACATTTTCTGTATCCAGAAAGACCCGTACAGGACCTGCAACATGTGGTCATGCATTACCCTGCTGAAATGTAGGGTTTCGCAGGGATTGAATGAAGGGTAGAGCCACGAGTGGTAACATCTGAAATGTAACATCCACTGTTCAAAGTGCCGTCAATGCGAACAAGAGGTGACCGAGACGTGTAACCAATGGCACCCCATACCATCATGCCGGGTGATACGCCAGTATGGCGATGACGAACACACGCTTCCAATGTGCATTCACTGCGATGTCACCAAACATGGATACGACCATCATGATGCTGTAAACAGAATCTGGATTCATCTGAAAAAGTGACATTTTGCCATTCATGCTCCCAGGTTCGTTGTTGAGTACACCATCTCAGGCGCTCCTGTCTGTGATGCAGTGTCAAGGGTAACTGCAGCCATGGTCTCCGAACTGATAGTCCATGCTGCTGCAAACATCATTGAACTGTTCGTGCAGATGGTTGTTGTCTTGCAAACGTCCCCATCTGTTGACTCAGGGATCGAGACGTGGCTGCACGATCCGTTACAGCCATGCGGATAAGATGCCTGTCATCTCGACTGCTAGTGATACGAGGCCATTGGGATCCAGCACGGCATTCCGTATTACCCTCCTGAACCCACCGATTCCATATTCTGCTAACAGTGATTGGATCTCAACCAACGCGAGCAGCAATGTCGCGATATGATAAACTGCAATCACGATAGACTACAATCCTACCTTTATCAAAGTCGGAAACATGATGGTACACATTTCTCCTCCTTACACGAGGCATCACAACAACGTTTCACCAGGCAACGCTGGTCAACTGCTGTTTGTGTATGAGAAATCGGTTGGAAACTTTTCTAATGTCAGCACGTTGTAGGTGTCGCCACTGGTGCCAACCTTGTGTGAGTGCTCTTTAAAGCTAATCATTTGCATATAACAGCATCTTCTTCCTGTCGGTTAAATTTCGCGTCTGTAGCACGTCATCTTCGTGATGTAGCAATTTTAATGGCCAGTAGTGTATATACCTAGAACTAATGATGCGGTCAGTTTGACCGCTATATGAAAATTATTATTTTTGTTCTCATTATCATTGTTTCAAATGTGTATTTTAGGTTTATAAAACTAAAATACGATGAATTATATAATTTTCCTTAAACTTAATATTCTTTCCATGTATTACAAACAAGAATGAGTTTTTAGAAACATTTTATCTAATTAACAAACACAGTTTTTATTCAAATTCTTTTAGTAAAGAAGCTGATGTATTTATTATGTACTCATTATTATAAAATTAATTACTGTAATATTTTAAGTAGTGCACTTATAATCATGATATCTGTATGCCAAATCCACATATCACAACATATTTGTAAAACACTGCCTGACTCTTTCTTCAGTTTATTTGCACTCACTGATGTGATTACGTATCTTTAGTAGTGTCCTTAGTTATGTCCTTTGATCAAGAACCACACACTTGCCGTTTGCACTTTTTGCTGATGTAACTTGTCTTATTCCTAAAATTCTTCATTTGCCATTGTCTTCTCATTTTATTTCTTTCCACACAGTTTCCAGATTCAGCTTCTGTTTCCCCCAAGTTACTTTTTGAGTCCGTGTACCCCATACGAAGCTCCTCCGCTAACTTCAAGATATAATTTCGATGAGTGATCTTCATCCTTCTTACTTTCTTCAAAATGATCCATGAATTGACAGCTGCCAAGTCAAGAATATTATAAAATACATGAACTGGCCATTTACGAATACGAGCTTGAACACTGTATTTTCTTGCCATTTGATCTACCACATCAACACCATATTTTGTATTACTGTAGAAACCTATTGTTTCTGGAGTGTTCTTCGGACCAGTTTGAAGTTCAACAAAGTAATATACAGAAGCACATTCTTGTTTTGTTTGCCTTGATATACAGTAAGAATGCCACTGGAATGTTTGAAGAGATCTGAGTCGTGAAGATTAGCCTTCATTGCCTTCACAGCATTAGGGATTTCTCTTCTTGATCGTCTAATTGTTCCAACAATGCTAGTACCATTAGTTCTCAATTTCTTGCCCAGTTTCAATGTTGCCAAATTTATCCGGTTTGTTTGGCATATACTGTAAGAAAGGACACCTTGTTTTACTTGGAAAAGCTGTTCATCAGCAGTCAGAGTTTCACCTGGAATATAGGTCAAATGGCAATTTTCAATGAATTTGTTCCAAACTTTTGATACTAAAGTGAATTTATCTGTCTTCAAATGTTCTGATCTTGTGTTTCTAATGTCAAAGCACAAAAGTCTTAGAATTTCTCAAAAGCAGTTTCTCCCCATAGTATCACTGAAGATAGATGGGCCCCACCTTTTTGACCACAATTCATCAAGTTCAGTACTATTGGCTCCAAAAACACCACGAGCATGGCTCCAAGAACACTACGAGCATACAATAAAGCAGTAAAAATCTCCAGTTTCTCCAAACTTACACTCCACAATTCATTTCCTAGAACACATTTTGCCTCTGTTTCTGTACAGCCTTTTATGTCTTTCAGTATTGATTCATCAATAAAAATATGCCATGCACTCACTACACTGGCTTCAGAAACATACTGCTTTGAATATTGTGTAGGTCCTGGATTTTCTCTCACAATGTTATAACCCGACAATCTGCCAGATGTGGTCTTTCCAAACTGTGCTACAGTCAACTCAGTGATGCCATCATTACCCAGAAAATATTACGTGGTCCTGGGAGGCATGTGTTGATCTATCCCTTCTGATATCTTCTTTTATGTGATACATTTTCTGCTGCTGTCAGCTCAGAGTAATTGTCCTCAAAATCCTGAATTTTATATGCAAATTGAATTTTGAACTGCAAATAATGCATTTCACAATTATTATTAACCTGACTGAACAATTATGTTTTCAGCATAATCTGAATGACTGCTTCCCGAATGATCATTTGGTTGACAGTAATCTTCATCCGCATCTTCTCTTAGGTCTTCTGCATCTAGGTCACATTCTGCTTCAGACTTATCATCCAGAATATGGTGTAAGAGTGTGAACAGATCTGCACCAGAAAGCGACAGAGATCTGCGAACCATGATTACTATGTTGCTATGACCTAATGAATGACAATATGACTGGAGACGCAGAGACAAACAATCGACAAAAGTAAATTAAAAGTGTTTCATTATTGTGCGTATTATTGCTGTTTAGAGACTAATTGTTAACAGATTTGTAGGAATACTTGTTAACAATGTCCTAACAATATCTCAAAAAATAAATATATTTAGTATGAGTGATTATGACCTTTAACATGGAAAAGTCGCTGAAGCTTGCTGCAATACGACGAAAACTGCAGTCAAAATAACATTTCGAAAACATTTTGCGGTCATTTTGAGCGCTCTGGTGGTCCTAGTCTTAAAATAAGCAAAATACATACTTACCCAAGTATAAGACCGTTGTACGTATAAGACAGCAGCCCCCCCCCTCCCCCTCCCCTCCTTCAGAAAATTTTATTTTTAAGATAGTCTGAATAACCAAAACTACAAACTGTTTTATTGCCATACACCGGGGGCGGTTACAAGGGTAGGAGCCAGAGGGTAGGGAAGGTGGTTTGGGGATTATGAAATCCATCTGTCCAATGGCCAGCTTCACACGTCTGTCCATATCAAACCCACCAACAAGCAACAGTACCTCCATTATGACAGCTGCCATCCATTCCACAACAAACGGTCCCTTTCCTACAGCCTAGGTCTTCGTGGCAAACGAATCTGCTCCAGTCCGGAATCCCTGAACCATTACACCAACAACCTGAAAACAGCTTTTGCATCCCGCAACTACCCTCCCGATCTGGTACAGAAGCAAATAACCAGAGCCACTTCCTCATCCCCTCAAACCCAGAACCTCCCACAGAAGAACCACAAAAGTGCCCCACTTGTGACAGGATACTTTCCAGGACTTGATCAGACTCTGAATGTGGCTCTCCAGCAGGGATACGACTCCCTCAAATCCTCCCCTGAAATGAGATCCATCCTTCATGACATCCTCCCCACTCCACCAAGAGTGTCTTTCTGCCGTCCACCTAACCTTCGTAACCTCTTAGTTCATCCCTATGAAATCCCCAAACCACCTTCCCTACCCTCTGGCTCCTACCGTTGTAACCACCCCCGTGTAAAACCTGTCCCATGCACCCTCCCACCACCACCTACTCCAGTCCTGTAACCCGGAAGGTGTACATGATCAAAGGCAGAGCCATGTGTGAAAGCACTCACGTGATTTACCAACTGACCTGCCTACACTGTGAAGCTTTCTATATGGGAATGACCAGCAACAAACTGTCCATTCGCATGAATGGACACAGGCAGACAGTGTTTGTTGGTAATGAGGATCACTCTATGGCTAAACATGCCTTGTTGCACGGCCAGCACATCTTGGCACAGTGTTACACCGTCCGGGTTATCTGGATACTTCCCACCTTCCCACTAACACCAACCTGTCAGAACTCCGGAGATGGGAACTTGCCCTTCAGTATATCCTCTCTTCTCGTTATCCGCCAGGCCTCAACCTCCGCTAATTGCAAGTTGCCGCCGCTCATACCTCACCTGTCTTTCAACAACATCTTTGCCTCTTTACTTCCGCCTTGACTGACTGACATCTGTGCCCAAACTCTTTGCCTTTACAAATGTCTGTCTGTGTCTGTGTATGTGCGGATATATATATATATATATATATATATATATATATATATATATATATATATGGTTATAATAGAAGGAAACATTCCACGAAGGAAAAATATATTTAAAAACAAAGATGATGTGACTTACCAAATGAAAGTGCTGGCAGGTCGACAGACACACAAACAAACACAAACATACACACAAAATCCAAGCTTTCGCAACCAACGGTTGCCTCGTCAGGAAAGAGGGAAGGAGAAGGAAAGACAAAAGGATATGGGTTTTAAGGGAGAGGGTAAGGAGTCATTCCAATCCCGGGAGCGGAAAGACTTACCTTAGGGGGAAAAAAGGACAGGTATACACTCGCACACACACACACACATATCCATCCACGCATACACAGACACAAGCAGACACTTGTCTGTGTATGCGTGGATGGATATGTGTGTGTGTGTGTGCGAGTGTATACCTGTCCTTTTTTCCCCCTAAGGTAAGTCTTTCCGCTCCCGGGATTGGAATGACTCCTTACCCTCTCCCTTAAAACCCATATCCTTTTGTCTTTCCTTCTCCTTCCCTCTTTCCTGACGAGGCAACCGTTGGTTGCGAAAGCTTGGATTTTGTGTGTATGTTTGTGTTTGTTTGTGTGTCTGTCGACCTGCCAGCACTTTCATTTGGTAAGTCACATCATCTTTGTTTTTAAATATATATATATATATATATGTATAGGGAAAAAAGGACAGGTATACGCGCGCGCGCGCCCACACACACACACACACACACACACACACACACACAGATATATATATATATATATATATAAAAAGAAAGATGATGAGACTTACCAAACAAAAGCGCTGGCAGGTCGATAGACACACAAACAAACACAAACATACACACAAAATTCAAGCTTTCGCAACCAACGGTTGCCTCATCAGGAAAGAGGGAAGGAGAAGGAAAGACAAAAGGATATGGGTTTTAAGGGAGAGGGTAAGGAGTCATTCCAATCCCGGGAGTGGAAAGACTTACCTTAGGGGGAAAAAAGGACAGGTATACACTTGCACACACACACATATCCATCCACACATACACAGACACAAACAGACATTTATAAAGGCAAATAGTTTGGGTAGAGATGTCAGTCGGGACGGAAGTACAGAGGCAAAGATGATGTTGAAAGACAGGTGAGGTATGAGCGGTGGCAGATTGAAATTAGAAATTAGCGGAGATTGAGGCCTGGCGGATAGCGAGAAGAGAGGATATGCTGAAGGGCAAGTTCCCATCTCCGGAGTTCTGACAGGTTGGTGTTAGTGGGAAGTATCCAGATAACCCGGACGGTGTAACACTGTGCCAAGATGTGCTGGCCGTGCACCAAGGCATGTTTAGCCACAGGGTGATCCTCATTACCAACAAACACTGTCTGCCTGTGTCCATTCATGCGAATGGACAGTTTGTTGCTGGTCATTCCCACATAGAACGCTTCACAGTGTAGGCAGGTCAGTTGGTAAATCACGTGGGTGCTTTCACACGTGGCTCTGCCTTTGATCGTGTACACCTTCCGGGTTACAGGACTGGAATAGGTGGTGGTGGGAGGGTGCAAGGGACAGGTTTTACACCGGGGGCGGTTACAGGGGTAGGAGCCAGAGGGTAGGGAAGGTGGTTTGGGGATTTCATAGGGATGTACTGGTTAGGTGGACGGCGGAAAGACACTCTTGGTGGAGTGGGGAGGATTTCATGAAGGATGGATCTCATTTCAGGGCAGGATTTGAGGAAGTCGTATCCCTGCTGGAGAGCCACATTCAGTATCTGATCCAGTCCCGGAAAGTATCCTGTCACAAGTGGGGCACTTTTGGGGTTCTTCTGTGGAAGGTTCCGGGTTTGAGCAGATGAGGAAGTGGCTCTGGTTATTTGCTTCTGTACCAGGTCGGGAGGGTAGTTACGGGATGCAAAAGCTGTTTTCAGGTTGTTGGTGTAATGGTTCAAGGATTCCGGACTGGAGCAGATTCGTTTGCCACGAAGACCTAGGCTGTAGGGAAGGGACCGTTTGATGTGGAATGGGTGGCAGCTGTCATAATGGAGGTACTGTTGCTTGTTGGTGGGTTTGATGTGGACGGCCGTGTGAAGCTGGCCATTGGACAGGTGGAGGTCAACGTCAAGGAAAGTGGCATGGGATTTAGAGTAGGACCAGGTGAATCTGATGGAACCAAAGGAGTTGAGGTTGGAGAGGAAATTCTGGAGTTCTTCTTCACTGTGAGTCCAGATCATGAAAATGTCATCAATAGATCTGTACCAAACTTTGGGTTGGCAGGCCTGGGTAACCAAGAAGGCTTCCTCTAAGCGACCCATGAATAGGTTGGCGTACGAGGGGGCCATCCTGGTACCCATGGCTGTTCCCTTTAATTGTTGGTATGTCTGGCCTTGAAAAGTGAAGAAGTTGTGGGTCAGGATGAAGCTGGCTAAGGTAATGAGGAAAGAGGTTTTAGGTAGGGCGGCAGGTGATTGGCGTGAAAGGAAGTGCTCCATCGCAGCGAGGTCCTGGACATGCGGAATATTTGTGTATAAGGAAGTGGCATCAATGGTTACAAGGATGGTTTCCGGGGGTAACAGACTGGGTAGGGATTCCAGGCGTTCGAGAAAGTGGTTGGTGTCTTTGATGAAGGATGGGAGACTGCATGTAATGGGTTGAAGGTGTTGATCTACGTAGGCAGAGATGCGTTCTGTGGGGGCTTGGTAACCAGCTACAATGGGACGGCCGGGATGATTGGGTTTGTGAATTTTGGGAAGAAGGTAGAAGGTAGGGGTGCGGGGTGTTGGTGGGGTCATGATGTTGATGGAGTCAGGTGAAAGGTTTTGTAGGGGGCCTAAGGTTCTGAGGATTCCTTGAAGCTCCGCCTGGACATCAGGAATGGGATTACCATGGCAAACTTTGTAAGTAGTGTTGTCTGAAAGCTGACGCAGTCCCTCAGCCACATACTCCCGACGATCAAGTACCACGGTCGTGGATCCCTTGTCCGCCGGAAGAATGACGATGGATTGGTCAGCCTTCAGATCACAGATAGCCTGGGCTTCAGCAGTGGTGATGTTGGGAGTAGGATTAAGGTTTTTTAAGAAGGATTGAGAGGCAAGGCTGGAAGTCATATTCATACTATTATATATAGTTATAATAGAAGGAAACATTCCACGAAGGAAAAATATACCTAAAAACAAAGATGATGTGACTTACCAAATGAAAGTGCTGGTAGGTCGACAGACACACAAACGAACACAAACATACACATACATACAAATTTTGTGTGTATGTTTGTGTTCGTTTGTGTGTCTGTCGACCTGCCAGCACTTTCATTTGGTAAGTCACATCATCTTTGTTTTTAGGTATATATATATATATCTGTGTGTGTGTGTGTGTGTGTGTGTGTGTGTGTGTGTGTACCTGTCCTTTTTTCCCCCTAAGGTAAGTCTTTCCGCTCCCGGGATTGGAATGACTCCTTACCCTCTCCCTTAAAACCCACATCCTTTCCCTCTCCTTCCCTCTTTCCTGATGAAGCAACCGTTGGTTGCGAAAGCTTGAATTTTGTGTGTATGTATGTGTTTGTTTGTGTGTCTATCGACCTGCCAGCGCTTTTGTTTGGTAAGTCGCATCATCCCCTAAACTTTTTCATTGACAACGTAATTTTTTTATGATGTTGAGAACTTGGAAGAGTGCCAAAGATTTATTTCAGGGATGTTAATTTTTTTATTTCATTTTTTGTGTATTAATGGCAATATGAACGATACCAGTACAGTTTTTGGTGGGAAAAGCGGTGTCATTGACTGGAGGGTTGATTGGACTCACCTGTTTCATCTGAGGTGTATTATTGGTCAATTGAAGTGCACGGTACCATTTTCTTTTATTGTTCAGGAGTTGATGGAAGTTGATGGGAATCGCATGCTTCATTTGAGGTGATGTAAATTGAAGTGTTCGATACCACATTCTTTTGTATGTTTGGGTGTTTGTCGGTATCACCTGCTTCATTTGAGCTGGAGTCAACTGAAGAGTCCGATATCATTTTTTTGTAGTTCGACATGTTGATGTCGTCATGGCTAAAAGCAGACGGGTAGTATCCCATATTTCAGTAATAAGCTGCATTATATCCAGTGTCGGAGTACCCTCAAACTTTTTTTCGGAGAAAAACCACTGCTTGCATCCAAACATCTCGTCTGACAGCTTCACTTATTAGTTGCAGAAACTCAGAACATATTGTGAGCTCACACATAATGAGATATCTTAAACATAATGATCTCAATGCCAACCAGCATGTATTCCGAAAACAGTGATCGTGTGAAACCCAACTTGCACTGACACGACTCTCTGAAAGCTTTGGATCAAGGCAACCAGATAGACATTGTGTTCCTTGATTTCTGAAAAGCATTTGACTCAGCACTGCAGCTTCAATTATTGTCAAAAGTACAATCATATGGTGTGTCAGGTGAAATTGTGACTGGATTGAGGACTTCTTCCCATGCTCCATACATGACTGGAACAGGAAGAAACCCTAATAACTGTTACAGTCGGACATATCCTCCACCACACACTTCAAGGTGGTTTGCAAAATATATATGTAGATTAATTGTATACGACAAGTAACTGACACACCTTCTTTCATTCCCATCATACCTCATAGTGAGCATTGACAACATTGCTGTGTAAAACATGCCAAGTACACCACTGGCTCCTGTATAGGCTTATACTCTTCAATATTTATCCAATTTTAAAGTTAGTTCCATTCTGATTGCAAATGGATTCAGGTAAATGGTAAGATGTCCATAAAATGCAAAGGTACGCGACACATTCCCACGGTTGGCAGCGCAACTAAATTTGTTGTCCACTCGTCATTCCTCTCACTACCACATTCATTGTGGTTCTCAGCCAGACTGGTGTCACTCCCCCCTCTCCAGCCCTCTCACCCTCTCCGGCCCTCTCACCCTCTCCGGCCCTCTCACCCTCTCCGGCCCTCTCACCCTCTCCGGCCCTCTCACCCTCTCCGGCCCTCTCACCCTCTCCGGCCCTCTCACCCTCTCCGGCCCTCTCACCCTCTCCGGCCCTCTCACCCTCTCCGGCCCTCTCACCCTCTCCGTCCCTCTCACCCTCTCCGGCCCTCTCACCCTCTCCGGCCCTCGCCACCCTTCTCCGGCCCTCGCCACCCCTCTCCGGCCCTCGCCACCCCTCTCCGGCCCTCGCCACCCCTCTCCGGCCCTCGCCACCCCTCTCCGGCCCTCGCCACCCCTCTCCGGCCCTCGCCACCCCTCTCCGGCCCTCGCCACCCCTCTCCGGCCCTCGCCACCCCTCTCCGGCCCTCGCCACCCCTCTCCGGCCCTCGCCACCCCTCTCCGGCCCTCGCCACCCCTCTCCGGCCCTCGCCACCCCTCTCCGGCCCTCGCCACCCCTCTCCGGACCTCGCCACCCCTCTCCGGACCTCGCCACCCCTCTCCGGACCTCGCCACCCCTCTCCGGACCTCGCCACCCCTCTCCGGCCCTCGCCACCCCTCTCCGGCCCTCGCCACCCCTCGCCACCCCTCTCCGGCCCTCGCCGGCCCTCTCCGGCCCTCGCCGGCCCTCTCCGGCCCTCGCCGGCCCTCTCCGGCCCTCTCCGGCCCTCGCCGGCCCTCTCCGGCCCTCTCCGGCCCTCGCCGGCCCTCTCCGGCCCTCTCCGGCCCTCGCCGGCCCTCTCCGGCCCTCTCCGGCCCTCGCCACCCCCCCCTCTCCGGCCCTCGCCACCCCCCCTCTCCGGCCCTCGCCACCCCCCCTCTCCGGCCCTCGCCACCCCCCCTCTCCGGCCCTCGCCACCCCCCCTCTCCGGCCCTCGCCACCCCCCCTCTCCGGCCCTCGCCACCCCCCCTCTCCGGCCCTCGCCACCCCCCCTCTCCGGCCCTCGCCACCCCCCCTCTCCGGCCCTCGCCACCCCCCCTCTCCGGCCCTCGCCACCCCCCCTCTCCGGCCCTCGCCACCCCCCCTCTCCGGCCCTCGCCACCCCCCCTCTCCGGCCCTCGCCACCCCCCCTCTCCGGCCCTCGCCACCCCCCCTCTCCGGCCCTCGCCACCCCCCCTCTCCGGCCCTCGCCACCCCCCCTCTCCGGCCCTCGCCACCCCCCCTCTCCGGCCCTCGCCACCCCCCCTCTCCGGCCCTCGCCACCCCCCCTCTCCGGCCCTCGCCACCCCCCCTCTCCGGCCCTCGCCACCCCCCCTCTCCGGCCCTCGCCACCCCCCCTCTCCGGCCCTCGCCACCCCCCCTCTCCGGCCCTCGCCACCCCCCCCTCTCCGGCCCTCGCCACCCCCCCTCTCCGGCCCTCGCCACCCCCCCTCTCCGGCCCTCGCCACCCCCCCTCTCCGGCCCTCGCCACCCCCCCTGTACGGCCCTCGCCACCCCCCCTCTACGGCCCTCGCCACCCCCCCTCTACGGCCCTCGCCACCCCCCCTCTACGGCCCTCGCCACCCCCCCTCTACGGCCCTCGCCACCCCCCCTCTCCGGCCCTCGCCACCCCCCCTCTCCGGCCCTCGCCACCCCCCCTCTCCGGCCCTCGCCACCCCCCCTCTCCGGCCCTCGCCACCCCCCCTCTCCGGCCCTCGCCACCCCCCCTCTCCGGCCCTCGCCACCCCCCCTCTCCGGCCCTCGCCACCCCCCCTCTCCGGCCCTCGCCACCCCCCCTCTCCGGCCCTCGCCACCCCCCCTCTCCGGCCCTCGCCACCCCCCCTCTCCGGCCCTCGCCACCCCCCCTCTCCGGCCCTCGCCACCCCCCCTCTCCGGCCCTCGCCACCCCCCCTCTCCGGCCCTCGCCACCCCCCCTCTCCGGCCCTCGCCACCCCCCCTCTCCGGCCCTCGCCACCCCCCCTCTCCGGCCCTCGCCACCCCCCCTCTCCGGCCCTCGCCACCCCCCCTCTCCGGCCCTCGCCACCCCCCCTCTCCGGCCCCCGACCCCCCTCTCAGGCCCCCGCCCCCCCATCTCCGGCCCCCGCAACCCCCTCTCCGGCCCCCGCCCCCCCTCTCTCCGGCCCCCGCCCCCCCTCTCTCCGGCCCCCGCCCCCCCTCTCTCCGGCCCCCGCCCCCCTCTCTCCGGCCCCCGCCCCCCTCTCTCTCTGTCTCCAGCCCTCTCTCTCCCCCCTCTCATCCAACTCTTCCAAATTTTTGAAAGTTAATCTGCATGTGACCTCAATTGCCAAAGCTTCACTTTCTAAATGTAATAGGTGCCTTATATTAATCTTTTATGCGACATAGAAAGTTCAGTCTGTGAATGTAAACTACTCTGTATTTTTTTAATGACAAAACTGGGAGAAACCTCAACTCATAATCTGCTAATTACAGTATTTCTTATTGAATGCATCGCTGTAACCTGCTGTTATTATAATGTTCTGCTTTCCATTTCAAAATTCATGTATAATCCCACTATTTAAAGACTGTCTTTTGAAATGTAGCCACAGAATTTTTTTCAGTATTTAAAATTGATATGTAGCAACTTATCTATGTGAGGAGTCCGTGTGTTACTAAAGCCATTAACTTCTGTTGGCGCATTGATGCCATTCCCATAGAGGTTGTTTTAGTATGTATCTTCCCCTCGTCCATTTTGATTGCCCATTTTGATTGTGGAAAGATTTGGGAAAGATGAAAATGAAATGTTAGTGATAAGATTATACAGTGGGATATAAGTGAGTTCAGTATAGGCACTTGTGCTTGAATTTTTGTAGATTATATGTACCACTCCTTGCTTCTTCCAATTGACAAGCATATGTTAGTGCAAGTTCATCACATTGTTCTTTCCATGTGTCCCCTGATGAAACAAAAGACTCTCAATAACCTCATTATGTATTGTCTCCACCTATTCCTGCATGGTGAAGATTTTGGTGAGCACAATGTTTGTGGGAGATCTGCTTTTTTCTAGACGTCAAGGAATTTCACCTGTTGCTTTCAGAAGATTTGAGTTTTCTGAACAAGGAGCAGAATACACACTTAATCTCTACAATGGACTTGGTATTCTCTATAGATCTTTCCTTACCCTTTCAGGCATTGCTCAGTGGGGAATTTGTTGGCAATGTGCAGGTGTGACCACTAATTCATCTTGCTGCACTTGTCAGTAGAAGTAGTCTCTGAAATTTTGCTGTCAGTACTGGTAGTGTGCAGTACCCACACATTAGATTTTTTATGCTTTTCCTGTGTTATGGAAATGTTGCATGATGATAAATTGATTATAATTTAATACCTGTACTAATATTCCGGTATCGGAAAGCTCTTGGTAGAATATTAATAATGGAATGGAGGGGGAAAGGGACAAACTCTTCCAATAGCTATGGTGCTGAATTGTTGATAGGCTTATAAACAAGATTGAGCATGTAACTAGCTTGCAAATGAATCCTCCTCCTCCTCCTCCTCCTCTCTCTCTCTCTCTCTCTCTCTCTCTCTCTCTCTCTCTCTCTCTCTCTCTCTCTCTCTCTCCCCCCCCAATGGTCATATAGTCACTTGTAACATTAGTAACAGCTGATTATCAGACAGTTGTGAAATAACCTGCTGATGACATCACAATCTTCACAAACAGTGACACTGTGTTTAAGCAAACATTACTTTATCTTTGGAGTCTTTAGAACTCTACAGCTATTTACAAGTGAAACAATTGGAGAAGTGTTGGAACCAGTCACAAATTCATCAAGTGTTTGTTTATCCCTAACTGGTTTTGGATGTAAACAAATCTTCAGAAGGGTAGCATATAGAGATTATCCCACTCATGATGAGCACTAGCAAAAGTGTTATAAAAATGTTGACAAAAGAGAATACAAAACCAAATTTGTACATGAAATATCTTCATGGTTGAGGTATGAAGGTACATTGCAAGAGGCATCCCCCACTTGTATATGAGATCTGTTCAGAAAATTCCAGAACTTTGCCCATAAAACTGTTTTACCTTTTACTTATTGTGCATGGTCTCTCCTCTGCAACTCGTACGCCACTCCCAATGCCATTTCCATTTCTGGGAGCAGTCTTGGTTCACCTCTTCCTGGATCACACAAGGGGCCATGTGCAAATTTTCTTCTCTCTCTTCTATCATTGTGAAATTTCATCCTTCCAACAAGGTTTTCAACTTTGGAAATAAAAAAAGTCTGCATGGTCCAGATCTGGAGAGTACATAGGTTGAGGCAGCACAGTGAGTTCATTTTTTGTATAGTAGTCATGCACCAACAGAGATGAATGTGTGGGTGCATTATCGTGATGCAAGAACCAGGAATTGTCTCGCCACATTTCAGGCCATTTTCTTCTCACATTTTCTAGCAGGCATTGCAACATATCCTGGTTGTACCATCTATTAACAGTTTGCCCCTGAGGCATGAATTCATGATGAACTAATCCTTCAAAGTCAAAGAAAACTATCAGCATGGCTTTGACATTTGATCTGATATGAAGAGCTTTTTTGGTCTTGGAGAACCTTCCCTGACACATTGTGAAGATTGAACCTCAGTCTCAA
Organism: Schistocerca cancellata; assembly: GCF_023864275.1. Classification (NCBI taxonomy): domain Eukaryota; kingdom Metazoa; phylum Arthropoda; class Insecta; order Orthoptera; family Acrididae; genus Schistocerca; species Schistocerca cancellata. Next base: position 408,647,660 of record NC_064630.1, read on the forward strand.
CATCGTAACTGTAGACCCACATCTCATCACCAGTTGTTCTCATTTGTACGCACCAAAAGCTATTCACACATTGTGAGGCGAAGGTCTTTTAGGTCCTGACTCTTGAGCCATGGGATGAATTTGGCAGCAACATGTGTTCTGAGATGCTGTCTCAGGATTTCAACTGAAATGTTACATTCTTCTGCAATCTCTTTGACAGTCTGTCTTCCCCCAGGGGGCTTGCCACTCTTGCTTGGCTACCACGTAGCCCCAGCCTTTGCAGCATCTTTTCCTTTCTGTGCTGCATGTCTATCCTTTTGCTATTATTTTTCCCCTCTCTTGAGGAACATGTCTGGGATGTTTTTGGGTATGTGTCCTGTATTTTCAGTAGCCTGGCATCAGAACAGCCCCTCCACTCTCTCTCTCTCTCTCTCTCTCTCTCTCTCTCTCTCTCTCTCTCTCTGTTCCACTTTTCCTATCCTTCCTCTGCTTTGATGTTTCAGATTCCTCTCTTTCTTCCTCCTCCTTCTGAAGGCTGGCCCATGCATCTGACATATAATAGGTGACTGATGACGCGTAATTCCCAGGCCCGGGTCAGCAGGTAGGGTTCGCACGTACCCTCCCTGGTACAGGCCAGGCCCAATGAGTGGTGATTGCCTGAGCTGTTACCTTCCCAAATTATCAGTTGGTATCTCTGTCAGGTGTTTGGGAAGTGTGGAAATCATGTGGGATATTCTCACAATGAGCCAAATATCATCTTCACAATCTAAGTCTGCTAAACATAACTAAATTAGGCTAACGAATCAAAGATCCTGCCAGCTGCACCTCAGTTCCTCATGGTTTCGCATACTGAAACAGTCAGTCCTCTGCTACAGTTAATCCGTTTACTATACAGCAAGATGTTGATGCAGTTGCCAGTTCTGTGAAATCCTGTTGTCATTTATGCAATGCCACTTTGCTTTTGGAGACTACTTGTGATTTTCAGGCGCAACAACTGCTTGCAGCTTCACTATTCCGTGGCTATTCTGTTAGTGTTGAGGCCCATTGAATGCTGAATTCTTTGCATGGTGTTATTTACAGTAGGATGCTCGGTGGTCTGACCGAGGCAGAAATCCAAACTTAGCTCTCTGATCAGGGCATCACTGCAGTCCATCGGGTGATGAAAAATGCAGATGCATTTTTAGAGCCCACATGCACTCTTTTTCTGGAGCTTAATAGAGTAGTGCTTCTATTCAAGATCAAAGCAGGCTATGAAGTTATCACAGTCTGATTGTACATTCCGGACCCTAAGCGTTGCTACCAGTGCCACTGTTACAACCACACTCGAATGTCCTGCTGACATCCGGCCGATGTGTAACCTGTGGTAGAGATGCTCATGAGGACGATTGTCTGCCTCTTTCTCCCCACTGTATCAATTACAATGGGACCATTCAGTCTTCTTCTGAGATTGTCCCATTTATCTCTAGATAAGTGGACCGTCCAGGAGATCCGGGTGAAGGAAAAAGTGCTTTACCCTGTTGCTCATAAGTTGTTGGATAGTCAGAAACCCTATGTTTTACCATCCGGCACTTACAGTACCATTCTTCCTACATCTCGCTCCATGGGGGACATGGTCACACAGACATGTGACTTCAAATTCAGCATCACAGTTGTAAAATTGCCCAGTGTCACGATAGCATCCCTGTCTCCTTCTCATCCAGATGTGCAACAAGGCACTAAATCTTCACCTCATGCGGTGAAATTACCTGCTACACAACCAGCAGGCTGGAAAGGACAGAAGGAATACTCCCGAGAAGGCTTTTTACATCCCCCCAGCCAACAAACATCTGAATCAACTTCTGCTAACTGCAGAGGCACCAAGAAATCGAACAAAGGCAAACAGACTAATGGTCTTCTCTTCCTTTGCTGACTCACTGTCACCACATGATATTCTCACCTGACCGATGTCTGTGTCACCTGTGTGCACCATCAACCGTTTATCTGCCCTGGACTTTGCAGATTGACTGAGGAAGATTGCTGACACCTCTGTAGATCTCATGGAGCAGAATCCTCCAACCTCTGCACCCTTTAACAGAATGTTTGAAGGCTGGCACTCGGCAACCGCCAAGATGACACGCCTTGGTTTTTTCCTGCCTCCCCTTTCCTCACCTTGACTCTCCTCCAATGGAACATTCACGGCTTTAGATCCAACAAGGATGACTTATGGCTGCTCTTTGAATTGACTCCAGGAAACAAAACTGTGTCCTCATGACTGCTTTGACCTCTCACATTTCATTCCAGTCTGTTTTGAGTTTCTGTTGAAGACGGCATTCCCTCTCATGAGGGGTAGTCGTGCTGCTCTCCTGGGATGACATTCGTAGTCACACTGTCTCCCTGAACATCTGGCTGCGAGCTGTTGTTGTTCCCTGCTTCACCTTTTCCATTTGTACCGTTTACATACCTCCATCATTCGGTGTGTCTGGGCACACTTCCTCACCCCTTTTTGCTGCTTGGGGACTTCATTGCCACCATTCCCTGTGGGGCTCTTCCAAAACCTGTCTGAGAGGCACCCTCTTGGCTGACCTTCTCAATCAATTCAGTCCAATCCTATCTGCCTTACCACTGGAGCATCCATGTTCCTTTCAGTCTCCACACACTCCTATTCTCATTTGGACATCTCATTCTGAACTGCCCAGCTTGCCTGTCGTCTGAAGTGGTCCATTCTCTCTGACACATACTGAAGCGACCATTTCCTGTGTGCTATTCATTTGTTGGTTCCTACCCCACCTATGTGCAAACACAAATGGCAGCTTTCTAAGGCCGATCAGAGGCTTTCTTCCCCCCTGGTGACCTTTTCACCAGTTGTGATGACTGCCTCACCAACATTATCCTTAATGCTGAAGAATGTTCTTTAACAGTTCCATTCCCTCTTCCAGCGTCTGGGCCAACTTCCGACAGCTCTCTGGGACTAAGGTCCATTCCCCATTTCCCAACTGACCATAGCAGATGATTTCACAATGGACCCTTTTGCTATTTGCAACACCTTGGGCTGCTATTTTGTAGAGATTTCGAGCTCCATCCACTATCATCCAACCTTCCTCCATCGGAAACGAGTGGAGGTGGTTTGGATAATACTCTTCTATTCTCAGAATTGTGAGTGCTACACTGCCACTTTTACTATCATGCCGATTCCCTGTCCCAGTGCTGGACGAATTCACATTCAGATGTTGCAGAACCTATCCCTTGCGGGCAAGTACTTCCTCCTTTCCTTGGTGGACTGAGGCATGCCACGATGCAATTTGCATGCAGAGACATGCTCTCCACTGTTTTAACAGTCATTCTACAATGGCAAACTGTAGGAGAATATGCTTGCCCACGAGAGAGAGATTCTGCAACATCTAAATGTGAACTCGCCCCGCCCTGGGGCATGGAATTGGGATGAAGTGAGTGCATGATCTAGTTCCCTCGTAGTGAAAGCACCATCTGGGTAGAAGGCATGTTTCCCAGATGCTGACGTGAAGCCACTGTCATACCCATACCTTAGCCTGGTACGGACAAACAACTTCCTTCTAGCTACCACCCCACTTCTCTCACCAGCTGTGTTTGCAAGGTGATGGAATGTATGATTCATGCCCAGCTAGTATGGTGGCTTGAGTAAACTTAGTAACCACTACATAATGTGGATTCTGCAGTTGACCATCTTGTCACTTTGTCAGCCCATGTCATGAATGATTTTCTGCAGAAATACCAAACTAACCATGTTTTTCGATTTGGAGAAAGCCTACGACACTTGCTGGATGGCAGGTATCTTCTGTACTCTCTACACGTGGTGCTTCCGAGGCCACATGCCCCATTTCCTTTAGGATTTTTTAAAAGACTGTGTTTGCAACGTATATGTGTGCTCTGCCTTGTTGGACACCTTTATCCAGGAAAAAAAGGTGTGCCTCAAGAGTTCCGTCCTTTTTGCTATCTCCATTAAGCTCCCACCGGGCATCTTCAGCTCCCTTTTCATAGACGATTTTGCCATCTATCCCAGTTCTCCACAGACTTGTCTCCTAGAGCGGCACCTTCAGCGATGTCTTGATCGTCTTTCCTTGTGGAGCATCGGCAATGGTTTTCACTTTTCCACTGACAAAACCATTTGTCTGAATATCTGTTGGCACAATGGGTTTCTTCCACCATCTTTACATCTTGGTCCTGTCCCTCTTCTGTTTGTTGAAACTACAAATTTCGTGGGGTTCATGCTTGATAGGAAGCTTTCTTGGTCCTTCCACGTGTCTTACCTGCCCGCCCACTGTACACAGTCCCTCAATGTCCTACATGTGCTCAGCAGTACGTCCTGGGGACCAGATCGGACCACCCTCTTCCATTTGTACCAGCCCTTGCTTGCTCGAAACTAGACTGTGAGTGTTTTGTTTAAGCATCTACACATCCATCCAGCTTATGTCATCTCAATACAATCCACCATCATGGCATCTGTTTGGCCACTGGAGCCTTTTACACAAGACCAGTTGAGCGTCTATAAGCAGAAGTTGGTGAACTACCACTGTCATACAGCCATGATTTTCTCCTCAGCAGATACACATGCCATTTGTGTGGCCCCACTGGCCACCCACCCTATGTCTCCTCATTTAATCACTCCTTTGGTCGCCAGTATGAGTATGTCCCTCTTTTCTGTTACCTCCTGGAGTTAGCTTTTGGCTATTGCTTCAGCAGCTTAACTTCCTGCTACCTGCCAATTTCCCAATCGGTGTCAACCCTTCATCACCTTGGTTTCATGTGGTGACCTGTGTTCTCCTTGGACTTCATTCACTACCTAAGGACACTACTTCAGAGTCGTTCTATCGCCATAAGTATCTCGACCTTTGCATGTAACTTTGAAATAGTACCTTTGTGTAGACTTATGGCTCTCGGACAGACTGTGGTGTTGAGTGTGCCTTTGTCATTGGCATCAATGATTTTCAGTATCGTTTTCCAGAACACTGTTCAGTATTTATAGCGGAGCTGTTCGCCCTGTATCAGGCAACACAGTACATCCGGCGACAGAGGCTTTTCAACTGTGTCTTTTGCTCCAACTCCCTGTGCCATTCAGAGCCTCTGTGTGCTGTATACCATCCATCCCTTAGTGCAACAAGTCCAGGAAAGCTTTCGCTTGCTCCCTCTTCATGGAGCCACTGTGATGTTTATGTGGGTCCCTAGTCGTGTCAGTCTTACTGGAAACGAGGCCACTGATGCTGCTGCCAAGGTTGCAGTCCTTGTACCTTAGCTCACTAGTCCTTCCATTCCCTCCAGTGATTCTGTGTTGCTGTCTGTCAGCAGGTGGTGTCATCTTGGCATTGCCATTGGTCTTCCCTTCGTGGAAACAAGCTCTTGGGGAATAAAACCACTTCCAACGGCTTGGCCAAAGTCCTCTCGGCCATCTTGCTGCTAGGAGATCATTTTAGCTAGCTTGCATATTGGGCACTGTCTTTTTAGCCTTGCCATCTGTTACATGGTGATCCTCCTCCACTTTGTGCTCATTGTCTTCAACTTTTGACAGTTCACCATTTCCTGATGGAATGCCCTTTTTTTAACCACTTACATTTTAATTTATGTTTTCCTTCTGAGTTATTGGCTGTTTCAGCTGACTAGGTGCAAGCTGTTGACCACGTTTTGCTTTTTATCCATCATAGCAATATGGTGAAGGACATTTAATCTTTAGTTCAGGACCTCTGTTGTCTGTATGGTGTATTTTATGCCCTTTTCACCAAGAGAAAGTCCCTGTTTTGAGCTGTCTTTCCTTCTGTCTATTGGGCTTAATGTGTAGTCACTTTTAACTCCATTTTTGTCTTCAGGTTCTATGGTTCTGATATGGATGCCTCTGATCTTACTTGGTTTTTTAAATCTGAAATGATACAAACAAACAAACAAAACAAAACAAAACAAAACAGTCAGTCTTCAGTTGGCATGCACAATTTCGTTGACATTCCTGACATGAGTGTCGTCGGTAGATGTGGAAGGGTGTCCTGAAAGAGGGTGATCCTTAACTTTCGTTCAGTCTTTTTTTTAAACCATGTAAACCATTCATAACACCAAATTCAGCTTAAGCACTCATCACCATAGGCTTCCTGCATCATTTGGTGAGTCTCTGTAATGGTTTTCTTGAGTTTCTTTCAAATTAAATCAGATGCATTGCCCTTCTAACTGTGTCATCTCAGAATTCGCAAACTGTGCGACACAATGTTCTACTCAATACAGCACTTAACAATAACAGACATACAACAATGAAACTTCCAGCAGTTCCACATTAAACACAGGTGTGTGCAGGGATGCCAAATGCTTTTCGCTCAACACACCATTGGCGCAAAATTGCGAAACTTCCAAAATTTTTTGAGCAGATCTTGTACACTGCTTAACACAGTGCTGCACGTTTGTGAATGTTGCTGCCAAAGTGTTGTGTGTGAATTCCTGGATTTCCCAGTGGATGTTCTCGTGTAACTTGTCAAATGAGGCAACAGTGAGGTTCTGTGAGCTGTGTGTAAGTCTTGTGTTTCAGTGTAGTATCGCTTACTTTGTGGTGTTCCATGTGACTTCCTTTTTCTGTTGCTATTTGATTATGATGGTGTGTATGTATTCTGTGAAAGAGCATGTGTTCCTTGTGAAACAGTATTGGGTAAGTGGTGCCTTTAAGACATGTCACGGACAGTTTTTGGAGTATTTTGGTGATCAACATAAACCGCTAAACTCTGCATTCACGACTTGGTGACGAAGCTGGAGACAAAGGAAAACATTTTTCCACGACAGAGGATTATGGCCCCTTCACATACATGCAGCATCCTTCTGAAATGTCTCTATAGGTGGGTGGAGGTCATTTCCAGCACCTTGTAACATGCCTTCATTTTACAACCATGAAGGTATGTCATACAGAAATTTGGTGCTCTGTCCTCTTTTATTAAGATTTTTATAACACTTTTCTCAGGACCACATATAGAACATCTGTTATTTCATATGCAATATACACTAATTATGGGTTAGTGAACTGTTCACCTGAAGAATGCAAATGTCGAACATTAATCAAACAGTGGACAATTCAGGATGGAATGTAGCAATATTATGAAAAGAAAAGTTGCTACTCACCATATAGCGGAGATGCTGAGAAAAGGTATTCTTATACCACAGAATTATGCTGCTTGCCTTATTATTGCAAAAAACAGTTAGACAAATTAAAAAATTAGTAATTTATTATGAATATTCTAAGAGCCATACCAGGGAACTGACTGGTTCTAAGTGCTAATATGACAAATTTTGTTTCATGTGCCATTAATACTGAGGTTATATTTTATTTGTGATAGTACAAGTAGAGAAATACAACAGTAATGTTGTAACTAGTAGAACTGTAATAAAAAATTCTCATATCTTTTTAATATTTTGCAAGAAAATAAAAAAATTAAATTCAAGAGGAAAATCTCTCCAATTGACTTCTATTTCTTGCACAATGCCATTCTTGGGATCAGATGTCGAAGGTTTACTGTAGAACTTCCTGTGATTTGAGGAAGAAATTGCAGCATTGTCAAAACATCTTTCTGTTTTGCAGCTGATAAACATGGCTAGTCTTCCAGATGAAGTACGGCATGATATATATCAGCCATTGTCTTTCGTCTTTTGAATATTTCGACCTTTTCCTTTCTTCTGTTTCAAAGTAAGAATTTTTAATAGCTATTTAAGACTGATGAGTATGAGACACGTTGATTTGCATTTGGAGATATTACATACTTGCATTGGCAAAAATATTTCAATGGCGTCTTTAAAATCAGCAAAGTTATTTATATACATTCTGATTTCATCTGTGGCTGTTTGCTGATGACGCTGTGGTTTACATGAAGGTGATATTGTTGAATGACTAGGAGGATACAAAAATCAAACACTGGAAAATCCAGGATGGAATGTAACAATGTTTTGAAAAGGAAAGTTGCTACTCACCATATAGCGGAGATGATGAGTCACAGATAGGCACAACAAAAAGACTATCTCTCTCTCTCTCTCTCTCTCTCTCTCTCTCTCTCTCTCACACACACACACACACACACACACACACACACTACTTACACATACATGATTGCAGCCCAGTGTGTGGCTTCAGCTGTCAGAGGCTGCAGTCGTGTGTGTGTGTGTGTGTGTGTGTGTTTTCGAAAAAGGCCTTGGTTGGCCGAAAGCTTATATTGTGACAGTCCTTTTGTTGTGCCTATCTGCTACTCAGCATCTCCGCCATATAGTGAGTAGCAACTTTCCTTTTCATAATATTATATGAGGATACAAGATGCTTTAGACAAAATTTCTAGTTGGTGTTGAATGACAAGGTGAACAGGCAAAACAGTCATGAAATGTTTGAATTCAGCATCAGTAATGTGCTACTTGATACAGTCTTAAATATCTAGGTATGATGTTGCAAAGTGATATGAAATTGAACAAGCATCTGAGGATTTCAGTGGGGAAGGCGAATGGTTGACTTCAGTTTATTGGGAGAGTTTTAGGAAAGTGAGGTTCATCTATAAAGGAGACTGCATATAGAACACCAGTGCAACTCATTCTTGAATACTGCTTGAGTGTTTGAATCCCCACCAGGTAGAACTGAAGGAAGACGTTGAAGTAGTCAAGGAGGCGACCAAGAGATTTGTCACTATAAGTTCAGTCAGCATGCAAGCATTACAAAGATGCCTTGTGAACTCAAGTGAGAATCCCGGGGGGGGTGATGATGATGATCTTTTCAAGCAACGCTACTGACAAAATTTAGAGAACCAGCATTTGAAGCTGACTGCAGAATGATCCTGCTGCTGCCAACATACATTTCATGTAAGGACCACGAACATAAGATAAGAGAAGTTAGTGTTCTTACAGAGGCATAAAGACAATAATTTTTCCCCTTATTCTATTTGTGATTGGAACAGCAAGGGACATTACTAGTAGCAGTACAGCCAGTGGTGACCAGTTATCATGTGCTAATGTGCTGCAGCATAATGTAAATCTTACACTAAAATTACACCATTTCTCTTCAAATGCGAACCAAAATTGCACTAAAATTTCCCCACTTCTCTTCAAATGCATGCTATTACACAAATAAAATGGATGAAAACTTTGTTGTAGTGCTCTCTCCATGATAATTAGACGTCAGTGCTAAGTGCTGAAATGATTGTCAGCTGCACTACAGTCAACTCAGACAAGGGACACAGCTGTCTTTTTTTTGACTGGGCATTGTCTGACGCAACATCATCCCTGCTGGTACTTTGAGTGCGAGATTGCTTGCAGCACCAGACCAACATTTTTCTTTGAAATTCCTTGCAACATAATGTGCAGGCATAGAGTATAAGGGTTTTTCGAGGAGTGTTTTCAGTAATGGCTTCGTGGGCTGTCTGGTAATTTGTTGACCCGGTTTTGATTACTGATGCTACCAACATTTTTGTTTTATTCCTCACAATTTTAAACAATTAATTACAATTTTTAAATATATTTAAACAATTTGATTTAAATACATGAAATTAGTATATTCCGTTAGTTATGATTACTGCCCTTGTAAGTCAAAAGCCTATATATAATTATAAAAAAAAGGCGAGTATATGAGCAAATTTAGTAGGGAAGTTTTTTTTTTTTTTTCAAGTTGAGCACCACAGAAATGAATTTATTAAAAGAAGGTGGCATTTTCCAATTTTGCCGTCTTAATTTTGTTTGTTCATGACTAGTTTCAACCTTTGTGAATGTCAAGCTGCCAAACCAACAAGACAGCATTTGTGAACCAAAACGAGTAGAAAACACAAATTTCAAGACACTGATATTTCAATATATAAGACATAGTTTTCTATTGTAGAACCACAAAATCACTTTAGAATGGCCTAGTAAGCTGAAACTAACTGTGAACAAGTAAAATTAATGCAGCTAATGTGGAAAATGCCACCTTGTTTTAGTAAGAAAGTGTTTTCTGTTGATGATCTACTAAAGAGGCCATTTTCTGGAAGATATTAGGAGGAGAAAGTGAGATTTAAAGAGTTAGGTAGATCTTCTCCAAATGTAAATCTAACGACAGGAGAGTGTGGGACAAAGTTCACCAATTCGACTCAAGCTATGTGAAAAAAAGTTGGTAGATGCTCCTTTCAAGTTCCTAGGATGTTTCTAATGAAAACTGTAGGAAAAGGTAAAATGCCCTCTAAAGATTTACAAATAAAGTATGAGGAAATTTTGAGAGGGAGAACTCAGAACAGCATGATAGCTGAGTGGTTATGAGCAGAGATTGACAATTTGGTGGCTGGGCTTCAATTCCGTCTGGTTCCAAGTCTTTTTTTCTTTTTCTTTCATTTTATTTTAGTCCATGCAATGTTAAATGGTTAATTATAAAATTTAAATATATTTAAACAGTTCAGTTTATATGTGTAAAATTAATATATTCAATTTAATTGTGAGTAATTGTAAGTCAAAAGGCTATAGGCCACCACATTACAGCACACACAGGTAAAATTTAGCACAAGCCACCACTGGGTACAACATACTTTCCAGCATGATTTGCAGTGTGTGTATGCAGTAGATGTAGATGGAATTGGTTCATAGCTTTACTTGACTTAACACTCAGGCATAAATAAATAAATAAATTGTGCAGAGAAAGGCCTTACTTACCTTTCTTTGTTTCTCTATAATTGCAAAATTTCTGTCGCACCTTAAAAACTGTAGTCACTCCAACACTTGTATGTTCTCTCTTCACACCATCCTAAATTAAAGGGAGGTGACTTTGGTGCATGACACGTGGATCTCCAGAGGGAAGCACTGCTTGACACGAAGCCCAAGGCTAATCTAACAATGAATAACTGAAACATTCTCTTCATGATTTAACACTTGGATAAAGAAATGCCAAAGAGCTCTGAGAACACAGTACCACTGAAATCACGTTTTGTGAAGAAATGGCACTTATAATATTTTATATTTCCACTCTTCATGTGATGAAATTGTGGCTGATTGAAGTGTTTTTTTCCTTATTTTTATATAATTTGATCCAATTTTTGTCATTGAACTGTTATAAATCTTTAGCAGATTTCTGTCATGGGTTCAGATTGTGATGTTAAGTGTCCATGAATTTTAGTATTTTTGAGTCAGGAGCATAATTTGGTAGTGCTGACACATTCTACTCTGGTGACCCGTAGAATTAAGATAGCTCATTTTCTTTTTTGCATGAACTCTTCTTTGTTTATGCAGACAATTATGGTGTAATTATATCTCTGTTAGCTCATGCCACGTGATTTATGAGACATTGCTGTGTGAAAGTGCTTGAATCCAATACAGAGGCCACTTTAAACACATCTCCTTTGAGTATGTTGGGTTGCTCTCTCTCTTTCTCTCTCTCTCTCTCTCTCTCTCTCAGTATAAATGTTACTGGTATGTTTTCAGTGCCAGATATGAACAATACAGTGGATGATGATGAAGATGCTGACCCAGAGTATAACATTCTAGCTGATGTGGAAGAGGCTGAAATGGAAGAGGAGAAAGAAGATAGTAAGAAATCATATGTTCATATATCTCAATTTATTCTGGTTTATTTCCAACTATAAACACAACAGCAACAGCAGCAGCATTAATTTTTGTAAATCACAAATGAGATTTTCTTGTCATTCAGTTATATTAAACTGTAGTAATAAACATTTTGCAACAACAACAGTGGCTGAAGTAACTTGATGAAAAATAACAGCCTTTGTATATCTGCTGTGATACTTGTTCATTCTTTCAGACAATCAGAAAGACACACTGCCCAGTTTCATTGTTTTTTGAATATGTGATAAACACAGGCATGAGGGCTATTTGAAGCAAGATTTCATTTCAGTTTTGAAGTTCATTGATCTCTTATATCAAACATGTTTCTGCGTACTCTGAGAGAAAGTCTTTACAGTTTGATCTATTTGTTAGAAGGTGACTAAAAGCAGGGAAGTGTGTTTCCACGCTGAATGCTTTCAGAGTGTTTCCTAATTTTCATTGGCATGTGGACGTTTTCAGAAACTGCATCATTATTAATTGTAGTTTATGAGAGAGTTAGTGAAGTTATCAACAAATTGCTTAATCACAGTAGATTGTACTCATGCTGGAATTAACATAATGGGGAGCACACATGCATCATCATTGAGAATCTTGACTGGGATAAACAGAATAAAGTGTATTGTAAAGATGGGTCTGTATTTCATTATAGAAGAATGAAATGTGTTTTTCCCAGGATTTGTTAAAATTGTGTCTCCTGTAAAAGAACGAGAGTTTGGAAATTTTGAATTGTGCTATAACCTGTGATGACACATGTGTCCACCTTTGTAACACAGAATGAAACACATGGTAGTAGTAGTAGTTAGGAGTAGTTTGAAGAGTAAATCAACTCTGTGGCAAAGTTCAAAAAATTTCTTACTTCTCACCCAGTCTGCCACAGTCATTGACAGTGTGAAGTGAACAAGGGTTGAGAAAAAATATCAAAACTGCTCCACTCAGTGTCAAAACACACTTGCCTATTTGAGGTTGGGTACTGACTGTTTTTGATTCCCAAACCATTGTGACGAATATCTTTCAACAAAGGCAAAGGGCAATGAGTGCCTCTATTTTCATGAATCAAAAACTATGTAAGCAGCTTCAGAAATAATTAAGAAATGTCCTTTCCCCAAAGGGAGATATAAAGCATGTTACTATTGCATTAATTCACAATAGATAACAGGAAGCGGGTCATTGCACCCTTGAACACTCTTCCTCTCCTTATAATTTGTTTAGACTGCTCAAAGATGCAGAGGCAGGGTTGTGAAGATGATACACCAGCGGAAGAACGTCTGAGAACTGGCTGAGGATATGTCCATCTTCATCATTCTCTGTACCAGAGTAGCTTTCTTAGTGTGTTTGCTTCATTTTCAGTGATCAGAAGACTTAATTCAGTTACTGTCCATAAAAAATTCACACTTCAATTCAAAGTGAGTGAACCAACATTATATATTGTGCGAGCATTCTATTCTGTCTGATCTCCAGTTTTTCATGAAGTCCAGCAGAAGAGGTAGGAAACTGTTGCAAAGGACATAAACGAGCAAGAAATGTGACAATTTATTAAGCACATGAGAAATAGTTTCTACCCTCCTTATAAACTAGAAAGTAAAGTGTTTCTAAGACTTGCTACTTTTATGAATACCTATTTCTCTTTCATTTTCTGGGTTATAGTGAGAACAAATTTCCACACTTTGCCGACCTTTTGATAAGGTACAAGTTTTCATCCTGTTTTTGCAGATATGGCTGACAAGCTGAAACATGTTCCTTTTTGCAGTGAAAAATCTAATATATCGATCCTATGCAATCTTATTAGTGACTACAGTTATAGTTATAATTTTTTTGATGTTTAGTGGGTCCTTCAGTGGCATGTCTTCTTTTCTTTCTCATGGTGTTTTATGAGATAGTAATCTGTAATAGTGACACAGCCAACTTAGGGAAGCTGTTCTTTTTCAGGTATCATGTTACAAACTCACTGTATGCATTCGCATCATAAGGACTATATTGTATGTCACTGCCTCTTCCATTATTATCGTATCAAAAACAAAAAACAGCATAAACAAACATGAAACTTCAGATTGTATTAATCTAGAAACAACACACATTTGAGTGTCTTAATGAATCTGTCTGGGCTGTAGAGTGGATGCTCAAGCTGTTCCCACTTGAACTTGCTCATTACACTTTTGTGACCTTGGAGACATGTGGATGCATGTTATCATGGAACAGAATCTCTCTGTCCTTGAGCACCACAGGCTGTTTGCTCTTGATGGAGTTGCATAGGCTGCGGTGTGTCTGACAGTACATGTGACCGTCAATGGTTTTTCTGTGCTCAAGGAATTCGATGAGTGTCGGACCTTGGATGACGAAAAAGACATTGAGCATCACCTTGCCTGCTGAGGGCACAGCTTGGAATTTTTTTAGGGGAGGGTGACGACACTACCTTTGTGTCAGTAGATGTCTCACTATATTATCCCAAAGCAGCAAATGGAAATTTCAATTGGTTTGGTCGTTACAACATTTCATATCTTTTCATTTGAACACTCCTTATACCTGGGTCTAACACTGCATAGCAAAGTGAAATGTAATGATCACATAGGCTTAGTCATAGGTAAAGCAGCGATTTATTGGTAGAATACTAGGAAAATGCAATCAGTCTACAAAGGAGATCACTTACAAATCACTAGTGCCACCTGATCTAGAATAATAATCAAGTGAATGGAACCCATACAAAATAGGATTAGTGGGGATGTTGAATGTATACAGAGAAGGACGGCATGAATGGTCACATGTTTGTTTGAGCCTTGAGAAAGTATCACAGAGATGCTAAATAAACTGAACTGGCAGACTCTTGGAGGTAGGAGTTAACTATCACAAGAAAACCTACTTAAAGAGTTTGAAGGACCGGCTTTAAATGATGACCAGAACCACCTACATATCGCTCCCATAGGGATCACAAGGACAAGATTAGATTAATTTCAACATACACAAAGGCACTTAAGCAGTTATTTTTGCTGTGCTCAGTATGTGAATGGAAGAGGAAGAAGCTCCAGTACATTGTGCAGTGGGTCTTACCCTCTACCATTCACTTCGCAGTGGTCTGCAGAGTATGAATATAGCTGCAGATTAACTTAATACTTTTTGTTCATATCTAAAGGACACTGTGTTACCATTGCTTTTAAATGGTGTGGAGAAACGATTACATCTTTTGTTTTGAACAGTTTTGTCTTTTCTCATGTGCTTAATAAATTGTCACATTTCTTGTTTGTTTATGTCCTTTGCATCTTCAGACCACTTGAGTCTGTTTTGACTATAGTTCAATAGTTTAGAAGTAAATAAAGTTGGGTCATTATTTTGCATCCCTTCTCCTTTGCCATTATTCAGATGTTTATGGGGCTATATCACTACTGGCCAAATATCTGCTGTAGACAGGCAAGCAGAAGACAAACTCCTTCAGAAAACACACACACACACACACACACACACACACACACACACACACACACACACACACACACAGTCTCTTGACGCTGACTGACGTAAATAGTTGTTACCTGTGTGTGTGTGTGTGTGTGTGTGTGTGTGTGTGTGTGTGAGAGAGAGAGAGAGAGAGAGAGCGGGGGGGGGGGGGGGGGGGGGGGTTATCTCAGCTGTGAAAGCTTATAAACTTTTTTAGCTGTCTGTCTTTTCTACATGTTTGTCTGTTCTGTGCTTTTCTGTTTGGTGAGTACTTATGCATCATTATATTTTATTCAATCCTAGATATTCCGTCAGGGCATCATAAGGATGTCATAGATATCAGCTTTTTGTGTGGTATTTAGTTGAAAAATAACTGTTTTTGCCATCCTTCTTTGTCTCTTACACATCTGGATCTTTCTCTCGAAGTGTGTTTATAACATCTGCAGCTTACATTTAATGTTCATTCTTCATATTTAGATCACAAAACCATTTTACATTAATTTTTATGCCTGATAACAACTCAAAACAAAACTGCCAGTGTTCATTTGATTGTCATGATAGACATTTTCATATTTGGAATAAATATGTCAAAGTTATTTGTGAAGTGTGGAATCTAGCTGTGGTGTGCGTACTGTAAGACCTTCGGTACACACACCATCAGATTATTTGACTTGTCGCTCTAACGAAGTAGGCGAGTGTCAGCAATATGTCTCGTGGTCTTATCGTGGCGTGTTTATCTTCTGCCATTAGGTCAGACGATAGAAATGCCACTTGCACGCTTAGAGTAGCAGATTGACGGTGACCATCTTTAAATAGAACTTGATTAATTTTCACACACATTTATTAAAATAATAAAAAGCATAGATATTACGTAACTTGATTCTGGATGCTGTTTACAATTGACAATCTGAAGTTCCTTTGGTCTTGGTACGTTAATCTTATTCTCACATATCTCTGATACTTGACAAAGTGTCTATACATTTATCTTCATGGCTATGTACAAGAATATGGTAATCTTATTAGGCACAGACTGAAACTTGACTATAGACTGGTACAGACAAATGCAGACTAACTAATCGGAGGTCTGTACACTCGTTATAATACCTCGTGCGTTCAGGTATCACTGCGCGAGTGTGATCCGCGAGGAGAAAAGGTTCTACGTTAGCAGCAATCTCATTGGCTGCGTTACATATTAATACGCGGATCGGCGGAAGCAGAATTTGGTCCGTCTGTAAGACAGCGCCATCTCGTAGTGCGGAGACGGACGAGCGCTGTGCCTGCGCTGTTGTGCTTAGCAGGGCGCCCTCTAGTGGGAAAGTTGTGTACGCGCTGACTACGCGGAACTATGTACACAACACTAGCATTCATATTTGCACTTAATAACTAACATACAGGGCTACTGTCCGGTGTTTCTTGATTTTGCAAGTAAACCATTTTTTCCACGATGCATGTTGTATTCGTGTTTTGCCCACACTACACCACCAAAAAAAACTTTAGAAATGAATGGTGTCAGCTGTCATATTCAACTGCAAACAAATGTGCCTTGTAAATCTTTGCCTAGTCTCTGTACAGTGGTTATAATATTTCTGATCTCCCCCCCCCCCCCCCCCCCCCCCCATACACACACACTGGATCCAACCGTCAAATATTCAATGTATTTAGCCATTGTAATTTATGATGTTGCATCAAAAATAACCAAAAACACTGAAAAATTTTCAAATAAATGAAGTTCCATGATAAATAGAAAACCTCCCTCTCCCCATCTGTCATTCACCTTGCCCAGATAGAGTGGCTTGTATGCCTCTACAATACAGATACCCAGCTGTAGGTACAACAACATCAGTGGGGTATCTGTGGAGAGGCCAGACAAACATAAGGTTTCTGAAGAGTTACAGCAACCTTCTAAGTAGTTGCAAAAGTAAGTCTGGATGAATGACAGATATGGTCTTATCTTCATACTGTGAATAGGTGAAAGTAAAGGAAAGCCACAGCCACTATATTTCTCAAGAACCAGTATCAACGCAATGTTACCACCACAAAGACTTTAAATTTTTGGGTTAAGTTTTATGAAAAAATTTTATACACTTAATGGAATCTGATAGAAGAATTCATCAACAACAATAAATATTTTTTTGCGGTTGGCATTGACCTCCACTGTCCCACTTTTGACACCATATGTAATGGTATCAGCAATGCAGACACAACTGCTAATCATGAAGGTTGCTTCTGCCTCAGAGTGGCGTGTATGGGAACTGTGGGATATGTTCTGCCAGTTCTGTGGAGACCGTGGAGTCAGAAGAATCCATTCAGTATAAATATTCTTTATTCAGCAGGACCTGCATGCAAGATGTTGTTGTCACTGTCACAGCAATGTTTGTAGTCATCCAGATATCAAAGTGCTACCTTTGCATAACTCCCAGTGGCATGCTTGGCCCCACTGCAGTGGGTGTGTATGTTAGCCAGTAGGGTGCTGCCTCAGCAGAAGAGCAGCGGCTAGCGAGGCGGCTGTGATGATGCCAGGAAGGCGCATCACTTGGCAGCCAGTAACAACTTTGAACAACAGGTAAGGCGTGCAGGTGCGCTGTGCCAGTCCCACGACCGTGGAGTCGACCAGCGTGCCGAACAAAGACACCCCAGAGGTGACTTTCACTCAGTTCACCGACTCGAGATCCAGAGCCATCAGGTCTAGCAACATCTCATAGACCGTCAGCTAGCGGATGATGCTGCTTAGTGAGATTGAAGTTGCTCTGCCCGACATTGTATTGACAGTGGGCATGATGACTGTCACAGTGTCAGTTGTAGTCAGAAGTTCAGCAACCAGTCGAAGGAAAAGTGCAGCTAATAGCTGGCCAGCAAGCACTATAGTAGCTCTAACCAGCTATGTTATGACAGGAGCCCATCTCCTGTCAAATAGGTGGCTACAGAAGTCCAATGTTATGCTGTGACATGTGGAAATCCAGTCCATTGCTATAGCAGAATGCTGTGCCAGCAGTATTTTGACCCCAAGTGACAGGATTTGATAGGCAGCTTGCTTGCACACCCCTCGATAGCTCGCGAAGTCTGGTTTGCAGTTGCTGCCAAAACATTATTAACTACAAATTAAAACTGAAGAAATTGCAGAAGTGTAGGAAATTAAGGAGACATGACCTGGATAAATTGAAAGAAGTAGAGGTTATTGTGAGTTCCAAAGGGAGCATAAGGCAATGACTGACTGAAACAGGGCAAAGAAATACAATTGTAGAGGAATGGGCAGCTCTGAGAAATGAAATAGTAAAGATAGGAGAATGCCAAATAGGTAAAAAGACAAGGCCTGGTAGGAATACTGGGATAATACAGCATATATTAAATTTACTGGGTTGGTGCCTGGGTTCCAAGCATTTTTGTTTTGCTGGTGGTATTCTGGTTGTTATGGATTTATTTATCAATTGTCATTTTTTATTTGTAGTTCACTGTTGTTATTTGAGTTTACATGTTGTCATTCAGGGATACTGAGTGGAGCTGTGTACACTAGAAAACTAAGTGCTAAGTGGAGAAATCGAAACATTTCCGACATATTCCTCTGTTTGATCTCAACAGAGGGATGATTAGCAGTGGAAGGAGCCAGAAACATTTGCATCATGTATGAGGATAATGCCGTTGGACATAGCATCACAAGAAAATGGTGTGTTCATTTTAATGAAGATCTTTTTGACGTTAGTGACTCTCTCACATTCAGGAAGACCTTCGGGGTTTGGCGAAGATCATTTAAACGAATTTACTCACAGTATCCATGTCAGTGTAGTCAAGAATTGGCAAATGTGATCATTCCACCATCGTGCGACATGTGCATGCAATGGACAAGGATCAGAAATCAGTTGTATGGATACCACGTGCTCTAAGCCAAAACCAAAAAAATCTGCAGGTGGCCATATGCGCATCTCTGCTTGCTCATCACCAATTGGCTTGTGAACAGCATCGACCATTCATACCACATATCATTACTAATGACAAAAAAATGGTGTCTTTAAGCTAACAAGGAAAAGAAGTGAATGGTTGAGTCAAAAAAAAGGGGGGGGGGGGGGCAACAACTCCCTATACAAAGACTTGCATGCATTCGCAAGAGATAATGTTATACCTCTGGTGGAATAGCGATGGTGTGGTGTACTACCAATTGCTCCTCCAAGCTGTAACCATCACTGCTGGCATTTATTATTAAGAATTGAGAGATCTTGCAGAAACAAACCAAGAACAACAATCAGGAAGACTGCATGAAGTGATGCTACTCCACAATAACGCCCGCTGGCATTCTGCTAAACTGACAAAAAACACTTTACAGGAGTTGGGTTGGGAAGTCATTCTGCACCCACCTTATTAATCTGATCTTGCACCTTCAGGTTTTCACCTTTTCAGCTCTCTTTTGAGCAGCCTTCCAGGAACTTCCTTTCCGGATGAAAATGCATACTGAACATGGTTCAACATGTTCTTTGCCTCAAAACCATGTGATTTTCGCAGTCGCAGAATCAAAAAGTCACTCCAGTGTCAGCAGATTTATGTAAATAGTGAAGGAGAATGTATTATTGATGACTAAGTCTCTGTTATGTGCACGTGTTGTGTTTATTACACTTATGGATGAAAAAACCATGAACAACCCAATAGTTGATGATAGAAGAAAACAAAAATGCAGCAAGTAAAGCAAGTGAAAGGGAGTTCTAATGTCTGAAAATTGAGACTTACTGAAAGTGTAGACTGGCTAGAGCAGATTTACTGAAAGTATATACTGGCTAGAGCACAAATGCAAAGCTGTGGAACCTTGTGTAACTATAGGAAAGATAGATGTTGCCTATAGGGAAGCTAAAGAGACATTTGGAGAAAAGAGCTAAGTAACTGCATGAATATCAAGAGCTCAGATGGCAAACCAGTACTAAGCAAAGAAGGAAAAGCTGAAACGTGTAAACAGAGTGATTCAAAATGAATGAGACAAAAAGAAAGTGTTCCTGTGATACAGTAATGATTTAATTCAGAAATACACATGTAGACTGATAGGTTAACTCTCACAGTTTTCATTGGAAACAGTGAAATAATGGAAAGTCACTGTTGTTGTTCATCGCTGGCATAAGTATTCAGAATGGTAACAGCCACTGTAAAAAAAAGGCATATTGTCATAGAAGACACAAAAACATCATTAGTAATTGTGGTTCAAAAGGGCGTGCTACACTATCGTAATGGTGCTGCATGGGCAAAGCAATTTGAAGCTGGATGCATATGCAAGAAGAAAACCAGAAACAGCCATCTGCTGAGAATGAAGCGGTGGATAACATTTGTACTATATATGAAAGAAGCCCTAGTAAATCCATGTGTCATGACAGCAGAGGAGTGAATGTGTTGCAATCAACAGTGTGGTGTTTGTGTTGCACAAAAATCACAGTTCAAGCCTTAAGGGATTCAAATGTTGTAGGCACTAAAAACAGCCAATAAATTGAACTGGACAATTATGCATTCAAGCTTGGATGGAGGTAGATGGTATCACAGACTGACTAGTGTTCTCTGATGAAGCCACATTTCACTCAAGTGGCAAAGTGAACAATTGTAATTTGAGAATACTGGGTAGGAAAACCTGCATGCTTCTCTGGAACATGGAAGTGATTCTCCAAAATTTAATGTTTTTGCCACTGTAATCAACCGCAGAGTCTTTGATCCTTTCTTCTTTGCAGAACCTGCCATTACAGTTATAACTTATCTCGATATGCTTTCTCTCTGGTTGTTGCCTCAGTTGACAGAAAAGTTACCAAAATTATTTTTGTAGCAGGACAGAGTCCCTCCACATTGGCATAACTTCATACCTAGTCACCTCAGTGGACACCTTCCACAATGCTGGATTGTTAACGCTGGGTCTGATTCTGTGCCATTCATGTTGTGGTTCGCCCAAGTCATCTGACATCACACCAATAGATTTTTTTATTTTTTATTTTGTGGATGTGTGAAGGGCAAGGTTTGCGTTCTTCCATTTCCACAGAACTTACAGCAGATAAAGTACCGGACAGTTGGGGTGGTTAACTGCATTGCAGTCTATCAGGAAATACAGTACCATATGGACATT
Source organism: Schistocerca cancellata (assembly GCF_023864275.1). Lineage (NCBI taxonomy): Eukaryota > Metazoa > Arthropoda > Insecta > Orthoptera > Acrididae > Schistocerca > Schistocerca cancellata. The sequence goes on from NC_064630.1 coordinate 408,668,664, forward strand.
GCCGTGTCACAAATGGAGCCCACATCAGACACCTATTAATGTCCATAAGAACTGTGAGAGTTAGCCGTCCAATCTGTATGTGCATTTCTGAAATAAAGTCATAACTTAAGTCACAGAAATACTTTCTTTGTGTCCCATTAATTTTGAATCACCCTGTATATGGGGTCTTGAGGATAATATTAGAGAAAAAGAAGAGGAAATAGGTGGAGACGAGATACTATTACAAGAATTTGACAGAGCACTGGAAAATCTTAATTGAGATGAGGGTTTAGGAGTTCATAACATATCCTTGGAATTAGTGATTTCCTTGGAGGGCCACCCATGGCAAAACCATTCTACCTAGTTTACTAGATTAATAAGGCAAGTGAAATATCCTGATACTTCAAGAAGAATGTAATAATTCTTATTGTATGGAAGACAGATGCTAACAAGAATGCATATTGCCAAATTAGCAGTATAAAAGTCAGTTTGCAAAATACTATCTTGAATTACATAGTCAGACAAAAAAAATGAAGCAACCAGAAGACGTTTAACATCGTAAACATATACCTCTCTGCAGATATGTGATCAGTTAGTCTTTTAATTACCTGTGACAGACCGTACTGTTATTTTTCAAGTTTAGTGTAACATTGAGGCATGGTAAAATAAATAAAGAGATGCAAACAGTGTCAGATGTTGTGTGATCATTTTGAAGAACACTTACATGATGTGTGCTCAAGTGAGACAGCATTTTCAGCATCTGACAGAGTTAGAAAGGAACCTCATTGCTTGTCTCCATTTGGCCACCTGGTCAAATCGTGCCATATCCATATTTATGAGACATTTGGATGTGACAGTGGCCCATTATTGGACTGCGTGGGAATGTGAGTCAGGCGTACTCATTGTCAAGGTTCTGATTGCTCATGTCTGATCACAAGAGAGACTCACTGTATACTGCACCAAGCACATCATAATCCTTCCACGTATGCACTTGCCATCTGAGAACAAGTAAGGGACTCCCCACAACACTCTGCATTACTCCACACCATTGGTTGGAGACAAGCAGCAGCTGTTAATACCACAACACAAACAGCTGTGTCTGGGGTGGTGCCATAATCAAGAAGCACAGACTGCTGATGAAAATCATTGACAAAATATGATCAGTGATGTATCACACTTCTATACTATCCAGGATGACGGTTGTCAGAATATATGGCAACAAATTGGGAAAAGGTCCCATTCTCCTGATGTTTTGGAGAGGCACAGAGGTGTTACACCTGGTGTCGTGGTGTGAGAAGTCATCAGGTATGACTTCAGGTCACAACTTTACATCATGACCGGCATGATTCCCACATCTGTCCCTGATACAACATGGGTGGAACCAGATCAACTCTGTTTCATTGCCAGTATCCAGGATATCAAGGACCAGTTACAACAATCATGGCAGCTTACTTCAGGAGAGGATACAATGACTTTATATGACACCCCTTCTTGAATCAGTGCACGCATGCAGGCCAGAAGGGGTGTAACATCATACTGATAAGTGGAGTCATACTGCTACGTTCTTTGTAATCACTGATATAACATCATATACTCTCTCAACCTGTTAAGCTAAATTTTGTTTTCTCCTCCTCTCCTCCCTGGTACTTCACTTTTTTTGTCATCCATTGTATCCACAGAATGGAAAAGCTGGTAGAAATCAACCTTGAGGAAGACCTGTCTTCTGTCTAGAGATACATAGGAACACACAAGGCAATACTGCCCCTGTGACTTATTTTAGAAGACATACCTTTGAAAAGTAGGCTTAAGTTTACATATTTGTAGAGTTAGGTAAAACTTTGGACTGTATCGATCATGAAGTAGTTAGGGTGAAATACAGGAAGCAAAGATATCTACAACTTATACAGAAACCAGACTGCAGATACCGGGTGGTTATAATTAAAGTGCAGCTGCTGACAGAGGTCTAGTGTGGGCTGTGTTACTGTATGGCAGCAAAACTTGGTGGATATTCTAATGCCTTCATGCGGAGCTGATTAATGCTGGAAAAAAATTAGTCCCAGTTTTGGCCACCAGTTGCAAATTTGACACTGTGGATTAGATTAGATTAGATTTACATTAGTTCCAATTGATCCATAGTGAGGACGTTCTCCAGGATGTGGAACATGTCAGAAAAAGAATAATACGTGACAAATATTTACAACTGAAACAAATAAGCTAATGTATCTTCCACAGGTCCCAAGTGGAATGATTGTCATTTTTTTTAATAAACACTATATGAAAGAATCATTTTACAAACACTAATGCACTGAATTTAAAATAAAAGTTTTTTTTTATTTATGAGGTAATAAACATGTTATAGAACTGCTACAGTACTTATTTACAATGAACACATTACTGCACTGAAATGGTGTAGAAATTAGATTGTACTTACTTTCACACACACACACACACACACACACACACACACACACACACTGAATTCCATTGGTTGTTAAGCTTTTTTTGGCTACTGGTAAGTCGTTGAAAATGTGTGTTCCTGAATAATGCACACCTTTTTGTACAAGAGTAAGTGACTTTAAATCCTTGTGAAGATTATTCTTACCTCTAGTATCGATTCCATGAGTTGAGCTGTTGGTTTGAAAAAGTGATATATTTTTAATGACAAATTTCATTAATGAATAAATATATTGGGAAGCAGTAGTTAATATCCCTAGTTCCCTAAACAGGCTTCTGCAGGATGTTCTTGAGTTCACACCACATATAACTCTTACTGCATGTTTTTGTGCCCGGAAAACTTGACCTTGGCTTGTTGAATTACCCCGAAAAATAATGTCATATGACATTATGGAATGAAAATGAGCATAGTATGCCAGCTTTTTCATTTTTATATCTCCCATAGGTCTGTGGTGTGCTCCTCCCAGTTGAATTTATTGTCGTATGTTACGCATCTACTCGTGGGACATCCCTGACAAGTTCTGAACTCCATGTAGTGTGTTTTTTCAAAGTTTAGTGACAAAGAATTGGCTGGGAACCAGTGATTCATGTCCACAAACATTTTATTAGCTGATCTTTCTAAGACTACACTTGATTTGCTATTTATTGCCAAACAAAACAAACTAAAGGTCATTGATATCACCAGAAAAAGTAAGGGCTCTAAAATGGAACCCTGTGGGACCCCACATGTAATTAGTTCCCAGTTGGATGATGCGTGATAGCTGAATACATGTCTCTTTCCTAATAACACCCTTTGTTTCCTGTCAGAGATATAAGATTTGAACCATTTTACAGCATTTCCTGTTACACCATAATATTCTAATTTACTTAAAAGGATATTGTGATTTACACAGTCAAATCCCTTTGACAGATCGCAAAATGTACCAGTTGCCTGCAATTTTTTGTCTAATGAATTAAGCACATTTTCACTGTAAGTGTAGATAGCCTTATCAATATCAGAACCCTTTAGAAATCCGAACTGTGACTTTGACAGTATGTTGTTTGAGATAAGGTGAAATTGGACAGAAATTTGATGCTATTTCTTTATCTACCTTCTTAAACAGTAGCTTAACTTCAGCATATTTCAACCATTCAGGAAATATTCCACTGATAAACGACTTGTTACACTGATAGCTAATATGTTACTTAACTCAGAATCGCATTCTGTAATTAACTTTGTTGATATTTCGCCATACCCACTAGATGTTTTTGATTTTAAAGATTTTATGATGGACATTATTTCTGTTCGGGTAGTGAGGAACAAATTCTTATTATGGAAATTACTTGAAATGTCTGGTCTGAGGTATTCCATAGCAGCAGCTACAGAACCTGACAACCCCATCTTTTCAGTAACAGTTATAAAATGTTTGTTGAAAAGTTCTGCAGCACTATACACATCTGTCACCAATGAATCGTTTACTCTTAATGCTATTTGTCTCTCTTCATGTCTGGTTCTACTGGTCTCCTCCTTCACTATATCCCATATTGTCTTTATTTTGTTATTTGAAATGACTATCTTTTCCTTGTAATATATTTGCTTTGATGTTCGTATTACAGTCTTTAATATTTTGCAGTATTGCTTGTATTGTGCTATAGCATCAACATCAGAACTGTTTCGGATTGACAGATATAGTTTTCTTTTTGTTTTACGAGGTACCCCTTTTCCTTGAGTACTCCGTGGCTTCTTTGTAGAATTTGCTCTAACCTTGGTTAGCTTTGGGGGAAACCAGTGTTCACATAAGGTAAGCACTTTATTAGCAAAAGTGTTATATTTTTCATTCATGCCATGAGCGCTGTAAACATCAGTCCATTGAATGTCTCTGAGGAGTGTCCTAAAATAATCAATTTTGCCTTATTGCTTATCCTCATGAGCTCAGATTTAACAGATTTTATATCCTGTTCAGTATTAACATTTAACAGAAGGAACTGTATGTCATGGTCTGAGACGCCATTAACTATTGGTTTTGTAATATAATTTTGTTCATTGGACTTTTCTATAAAGGTATTATCAGAGGCTGTTTGTGAGCAATTGGCTGCCCTAGTGGGGGAAGGCTTACAGAAATGTTTCCGTATGTAATGAATTAGGAATGGGATGTGGGCAGAAAGGTCAAACAAGTGAGAAAGCCATAATGTTGATTTTATTATTAATCACGACGTACGCAATTTGTTCGATAGGAGCATCAGGGAAGTTGGTAAGATACTGCATTTGTGAAATAATGTGATCAACAGTTGCTCACAGCAATTCAGGTGGAATCTCAGCAACGTGTTTCTGTATACTGGCATTCAGATCAGGTAGAGACAAAAGTGCCCATGGTAAACACCTTCTTTGAGATATTCCCAGAACCAAGTCACATGGATTCAGGTCATGTGGTCTTGCAGGCCATGCATCTGGAAAACCACCAGAGATAGTACGTTTGTGGAAGTTTACATTAAACAGATCGTTCACTGGGTGAGCGACATGAGCTGTTGCCGGGTCTTGTATGAAAACAGTGCTTTCCACTCAGTTTCGCTCTTGCCAAGCAGGACTCGTTTTCTGTATGAGAAGGTCTCAATAATGTGCAAACATCACAGTAGACCTGACAGGCCCTCTGCATGTATTCTCATCAAGGAAGAATGGATTGAGAATAAAAGTGCTTGTGAACCCATACCACATAATCACATATGGTGAATGTAATTTTTTTTGTACAGTTTAACAGTATCTCAAATTCAACAGTTCTGTACATTCACTGCACCCAATAGTGTAAAATGTGCCTCGTCACTCCATAGAATATTGCCTGGCCACATATCATCAGTTTCGATCTGTACCAGAAGCCCAAGAGCAAATTCAGAACATTGCTGCTTGTCATGAGGTTTCAGCTGCTGCACTGTCTGGAACTTGTATGGATACCAATGTAAAGTAGACCACAAAACTTTCCATATTGTTGAGCGTGTGATGGAAAACTCTTGTGACACTGCACAAACACTAGCACTCCCTGGGGCACTGCTGTAATGATCAGTTACAGCAACAGCTACCTCGTCAATAACTTCCACCTGGATAGGACGCCTTCCCCTTCCAGACACCATAACACACTTACCCGTGTTTTCAAATTTCATTATCATTTTTTTATATAACTTAATGACATCAGGCTTATCCTCAGACCTTTCCATCAGTGATACCTTCTCAATGCAGCTCTTTATGCATGGTCTTTCTTCTCAATAACCATACTGTTCACTCAAGTTACGGCTTGTAAAATGATACCGTCATACAAACTGTGTACAGGGCCAGATTTGCAGCCGGCAGCCACAGTTTGAGCTAATGTTTTTTCCAGCAGAAAATGGCTCTATATTAACTTGTTAGCATATCTACCATGTTTCACTGTGTTATGATAATTAAAGCCCACATTGGACCTCCATTGAGTAGCTGCAATTCAATTATAACCACCCAGTATGTGAGTTGAAGGATACGAACAGGCACCAACAGTTGACAAGGGGCTGTGAAAGGGTGCCTCTCCCTGATGTTATTTAATTTGTGCACTGAGCAAGCAGTAAAAGAATCCAAGGAGAATTTGGGGAAGTTCAGGAGGAGGAAATAAAAATTTGTTGACGATTATTTAATTCTGTCGGAGATGACAGGGGACTTGGAAGAGCAGTTGAACAGAATAGGTAGTGTCTTGAAAAAGAAGGTATATAAATATGTTAACAAAAGTAAAACAAGTTAATTTAATATATCAAGTTAAATCATGTTTTGCTGAGGGAATTAGATTAAAAAATCAGAGACTGGAAGTAGTGGATGAGTTATGCCATTTGACATCAAAATAACTGATAATGTTGAAGTATAGAAGATAAAAAATGCAGACTGGAAGTAGCAAGAAAAACATTTCTGAAATAGAGAAATTTGTTAATATTGATAAATGTAAATCATAAAAAGATTTCTTAATATATTTGTCTGGAGTGTAGCCTTGCACAAAAGTGAAGTGTGCACAATAAACAGTTCAGACAAGAAAAGAACAGGAACTTTTGAGATATGATGCTATAGAAGACTGCTGAAGATTAGGTGGTTAGATCAAATAAATAATGATGAGGTGCTGGGTCAAATATGGGGAAAAGGATACTTATAGAACAACCTGTGTAAAAAAAAGGGATTGCTTGGCAGGACCCATCTGAGGTGTCAAGGAAATGTCAGTTTTTAATGGACGAAAAAATTTTGGATTGAGACTAAGACTAAGCTGCAGTAAGCATATTTAAGTGGATGTAGGTTGCAGTTGTTTACAGAGATGAAGAGGCTTGTACAGGATAGAATGGCAAGGAGAGGTGCATCAAGTGTGTCTTCAGACTGAAGAACACAACACACAGCAATATATCTTCAAAACTTGATGTGATGGAGCAAAACAGTTTTCAGATTTGAAATTATGATGAGTTATAAAAAATATTTCATTTGAAAAGGTAAAGATCATGTTAAACATTAACAGCTGTGTTAAAGTGTTACGTTACAACCATAGGATTAAAGAATAGGGCATGTGGTCCATGCTTAACCCACAAGCAGGCGTGCCTATCTGTAAAGTGCGCCAATGACAAATAACATTGTCTTGTACAATTCGATTGTTGTTTTACAACTGTGAGCTCATACCTGTTCCTTTATTATTGCTTCAGCTGACACAGTGATAAGTTGTGCTGTCATACATCCAAGTGAGCAGCTGTAATATAAAATAAACAGTGAGCACAGAGAGAAAATTTACGATCCATGCAAGAAAATGACCCAGATTCCATGCTAGCAGCGCAATCCCTTAATGAGGCAGTTGTGTATGAGGTCATTAGCAATTGAATACGTAGTTGGCTGGGATCTGATGCTACTGTGCTGTTTAACACCTCAACTGGGTCGTTACTGTGGGGTGACTGTTGTGTGTGGCAACAGTGAGATATAATGAATGTTTATTTTATTATTATTTAATGAAATGGTGATTTAGTTCATATAATGTAAGTTTATTTTATCATTGTTTAATTGAACTAAGATTAAACTTTTGTTTTCCTCATACATTTTTACTTTGGTAACATGAAGACAGCTGGTCTTTACAATTGTACAAAGTACGCCACACACACACACTTTATCAAAAATCTGTGTGCCCACTCATGTTATAAAAAGTTGCAGGCCCCTTGAGGGGTAATATCTTTCACACATTGAAATCACTTGCTCCTTTAGACTGTCATTACTGCTTTTTCAGGTATTTTTTGAATAATTGTGCACCTCCGCGACAAGTGTATGGCTTTTGTTACTGTATCAATTAACTGTAGAGGAGTATTCCTTGGGGAGTTAAAGCAGACAGGTTTTGCAATGTAAAAGCCAGTGAAGCTTAGTTGTTCTGGTTACCCTGTTACACCAAACCTAGAATTATTACTGCAGCCTAGCAGAAGTTAACATCCTCATCGGCATTAATAATGTAGAATATATAAAAATGGAAAGCTTCAAATTGGTGCGATAGATGTAAGAGAAACTTTGTCAGTGTTGCAACAAAACATCTTTTCAGCCCAACCGTTCTTAAGCTGTTACACATTTATTAATGACAGGCTCTCAGAACCACACATCAGCAGAATGAATAAGATTTCATTTTGTGGGATGTAGGAAAGGAAACTATTTGTATACTACGAATATAACAAAATTGCTCAGTAATGTCTTGATACACAGTTGCTATCAAAATACACTTACAATATGTGAACATTAAAACTTTGTTAATTATTTCATTAACAATAACAAAGCTTGCTTTAAACAGATTGTCTTTAAGAAAGTTAGTTGGAGTTTTATAAATTCTTTAATAGTCTGGTGAGAATCTTTTTATAAGGCTTAGTGTAACTGTCATACCCATGGTGCCTTCTTCATGTAAAAAGAAGCAAAGTTACACCTCCACCCTGATTTTATAGTCAACTGAAAGACATCTTAAAACTGGCTGGATGAGCCAATGCATGCATTGGAGAAAGGCTAGAGCTTTCCCCTTCACTATGACCATGCTTGTAAAATGCTAGGCGTTACCAGAGCAGTCATTATGTTTGATTGCTCTGGTTTTCACTGCTGAAAGGAACATGTACCAGGTTGTATTTAGTACTGTCAACCAAAAATTACTGGATGTAGTATCGAAAAGTTAATGTGACACACAATTTTTTTCATGCTCATGTTTGAGAGTTTCAACCTAGAAAATATCATTATCCTCCTTTTGTTAAAAATCCTAATTGTTGCATGACGATACCAAATTTGTGGTAAGTAAACAGTGGTACCCAACACAAAATGCGCATAGAATACTATTTTGCCTAAAATAACATTATAATAGACTTTCACGATTTAATAGTACAACATGATTTTATTTTATTTTTTATATAGATAATAGTTGGGCACTGGAAAAGGAAGTGTGTCTAAATAAATACTGTTAGTAACTTCAGAATTCACTTTTATTGCTTAGCAGTAATCACTATATTTAAGCAAGTTTGTGTGTATTATTTCAGAGAAAGAAGAGTGTAGAATAGATCGTGCAGTGAAAGTCTCTAAGAAAGAAGTAAATGCGCTTGTTAAAGAACTGTTCAAAATGGCAGGTTTCCTTTCAAGTAGTGATGATGAAGATGGTGATAGCAAAAAAATAACAAACAACCAGGTATTAAATTGTCCTTTGCTGTTACATCACTAATGCTGCTGCTTCTGTCTTGACTTGAATTAATTTTTTAAAAGGTGCAGCCACCAGCAAAAGAAAATGAAACTAATTCTGAGCAAGTGTCTTTAACATCTGAGCAGCGGCTACTTCTCGATCAGCAGATGAGGCAACATGTTCAATTCACTACACAGAACTACTTGCAGACTTTCTGTCATCCAAAATACAACGTATATGCAGCAGAATGTAAAGGTTATTTGGTAAGTTGCACATCTGTAGTTGGTTTGTCATATTTAAGATTTTGTACATTGATAACTTTCTGAGCTTTTTTTCTGTAGGTTAATCTTTCCTATTTATCGGGAAATAATCCAAAATCAGCATTTTATGCTGGAAATCTGAAGGAAGCTTTAGCTTTAATAGAGGATTGGGAAAAGTATTTTTCTTCTGAAAATAGGCGACGAGATTTGACAAGGTAATCATTGATTATTTAGTTCTGTATGATTTAATGAAGAAACGAAATTCATACATAGTGTCTTTGAGAGTGGAAAGATATATTTTGTGCCTTGGAAGTCAAAGCAAATACAAAACCTTAAATTAAAAATTTATAAAACCCTGACAAAAAAACCACACGAAAAAGTAAAAAATAAATAAATATGTATTGTCCCTTTAAGTTTAATATAAGTAGTAATACTTTGATCCAAGCATCGTCACATTGTAGGACTGCTGAGTAATTAAAAAAAATAAAAAATAAAAAAATAATAATTAACAGAAGCTATACTTTCTAGATCAGCATACTATTATTGCTGGGTACAAGCTTCTTGTATTTGGTGTCATCTGTTCCAGTCCTGGGTGTTTCGCGTCCACACCTCAAAATAGCTAGTAAAGTTATAATTACTTATAAAATATGAAAACCAATCCACCTTTGATTAGCCTAATATTGTTAAAGACTAGAGTTCCCTATTTATTTTATATTATATTTTACATAATTATGTACGTTCCCTATTTATTTTATATTATATTTTTACATAATTATGTACAAACTTAGTTTCATTCATTAATGTTTCTTACAAGGCCTATGTGCTGGCATGGTTTGGTGATAGCAACTAACTTGCACTTTATTAAACCACAAGGGCAAGTCATGCGGTGACATGAATGGGCGGTCATGTGAGGGCAGGCGTCATTTACAGTTGTGTCTGTATTGTGAATTTTTTGGAGTAATGTAATTAAGAGTTAGACTCAATATTAAGATTATTGTTATGTCGATATTTACTTTTGTTGCCTAGATACCTTACTTGTATTTAAATGTCGTACTTTACCATTTTTAGATGTATTCTGTTTTTATTTTATTTTCTTAATGGTCCCCAGATGTGACGATGTTTGAATGAAAATATTAGTACTTTTATTAAACTTATGAGGCAATACATATTGCTTTTTTTTTGTGTCGGGGTCTATTTAAATTTTTAATTTCAGTTTTATTTCATGATTTTTAAACTTTATATTTTACTAGTAGACATGATACGATTGACACACTATCACCACATTCACACAAACACTTTCTGGGACAAAATACAAGCTGTGTTTTCATAAATATTATTACAGTTGCAAGATTTTGGCAATGCAGTATTGCAAGTGCAGTTTTGAGATTCCAACTGAAATTATTATTCAGACACTCTTCTGTTCTTTGATATTTTGTAAATGAACATGGTTAAATATAGTTCAGTATACGACTTACAGTGGCAGATTTGCAAAGACTGAGAAGCAGTACTTGCGTACTTTAATTTTGTATCAAGTGTCATACTTTATTATTTAAAAATATTTTATATTTAGAATACTTTGCAATTCTCACTTATCGCTACTCTTAGTAATTAAAATGCATTAAACACTATCACCAGATTTTATAATTGTCACTTAAGCTATTTATCTGTTCCTTTCTGTAATTCACGCATTTATTCATTGACTATGTTTTAGTATACATTTAGCTAATTTGGGAACATAAGCAGTAAGTGGTTGTAGTAATTCTAAATCAGATCAGAAGAAAGTGGGCTGCCTAAACTATTTTGATGAAATCATTTGACTGAGTACTGAATTGTAGGCTTCAAAAAGAACTACAAAAAAGTCTGCGAGAGCATATGTTTATCTTTCACAGTTGTGGCACAGTCACCCTTTTTCTGCTTTCTAGGTGCTGAGAAGGGCAACTTCAAAAGACAAAAATCGTCTTTATTGATCAACAGTAAAATATAAACATATGTTTTTGGGATTTATATTTAGATCTTTATGAGTTCTACGCCAATGTATAACTTGCTGTATCTCTTATGTATTAAGTAGCGTATATCGAGAGAGCATGCTGGCGAGAAACCTTTTTTACCTAATTTAACTAATGAAATTTAAATGGCTGATCCAGACTTTCATGGAACATAGCTAAGAACCATCCTGATGAAACCAACTTTCAAACTTTTGTTTGAGAGCTACAATACCACAGACATATACACATCTTAAACTTAGAACACCCCTCTGTGTCGTGGGTTAAAAATAATAGTGAAAATGAGTGTACAAAATAGATAGATAATAGAGTCTAAAGTGTATTTGAGAGAAGGTACATTATCATAAAATGTTCAGAATGCTGAAACTGGATGTGATGCTAAGTCAAAACAGTCAGTAGTTGACTTCACATAGGCAAGTAATTTGGCAAGGAATAGGTTACTCAAAAATTAATATTGATCTTGAGGGGACGTTCTGTGAAGACGTACTTCATTTATTTTCCTCTTCTTACACCATGTCTGAAAAATGAGGGGCCCTCTATTCAGCCGGAGACCATCTACAGTTGTTTATTGAAGAAATCTGATCACACTAAATGGTAATTTAGGGAGAAACATAAATACGGAATCAATTACAAAATTCACCAAGTCATTTAAAAAGTCACAATTTTGCTGGCTGTTGATGTGTTTCAAGTATGGTACAGTATTAAAATCTAGTAGACATGATGGATTACCATTAAATAATTTTTGTAATCAGCTACTGTCAAAAGGGTATATTTCCTGACAGAGTTAAATATGCTGTAGTAACGCCCATCAGTAAGACTGGATATAAGCAAACCACCCCTAATAATAGATCTATTTCACTCCTCCTAGTCATTTCCAAAATGTCTGAGAAAGTTACAGAATACTTACTAATTTTTCTCACCAGACATTGATAATTGCCTGTTTGTTTCAGTTTAAAAAGAAATCTGCGCAGAGAAAACCATAAAAGACTCACAAATTAAGTCTTGGTAGAAATAAAAAAGAAAAATTGTACTGTTGGAATATTGTGTGTCTCTGTGTAAACCACAAAATTCTACTTTGCAAGTTGAAATGTTATTACATTAATGATATCCCTGGTATGGGTGGACTCCTACACTGAGTGATCACAAGTATCCGGACACCCCCAAAAACATGCGTTTTTCATATTAGGTGTATTGTGATGCCACCTGCTGCCAGGTACTCCATATCAGCAACCTCAGTAGTAACTAGATATCGTGTGAGAGCAGAATGTGGCGCTCCGCGGAACTCGCTGACTTAAAATGTGGTCAGGTGATTGGGTGTCAATTGTGTCATACGTCTGTATGTGAGATTTCCACAATCCTAAACATTCCTAGGTCCACTGTTTCTGATGTGATAATGAAGTGGAAACGTGAAGGGAAATGGACAGCACAAAAGCGTACAGGCTGACCTCATCTGTTGACTGACAGAGACCGCCGACAGTTGAAGAGGGTCGTAATGTGTAATAGGCAGAAGTCTATCCATACCATCACACAGGAATTCCAAACTGCATCAGGATCCACTGCAAGTACTTTGACAGTTAGGCCGGAGGTGAGAAAACTTGGATTTCATGGTCGAGGAGCTGCTCATTAGCCACACATCATGCCTGTAAATGTCAAACGACACCTCGCTTGGTGTAAGGAGCATAAACATTGGTGATTGAACAGTGGAAAAAACGTTGTGTGGCATGACAAATCGTGGTACACAATGTAGCGATCCGATGGCAGTGTGTGGGTATGGCGAATGTCCAGTAAATTCATCTGCCAGCTTGTTTAGTGCCAACAGTAAAATTCAGAGGCGGTGGTGTTGTCATGTTTTTCATGGAGGGGGCTTGCACCCCTTGTTGTTTTGCATGGCACTATGATGTTTTAAACACCTTCTTACTTCCCACTGTTGAAGAGCAATTCGGCTATGGCAGTTGCATCTTTCAACATGATCGAGCACCCATTCATAATGCACGGCCTGTGATGGTGTGGTTACATGACAATAACATCTCTGTAATGGACTGACCAGCACAGAGTCCTGACCTGAATCCTATAGAACACGTTTGGGATGTTTTGGAACGCCGACTTCGTGCCAGGCCTTACCGACTGACATAGATACCTCTCTTCAGTGCAGCACTCCATGAATAATGGGCTGCCATTTTCCAAGAAACCTTCCAGCACCTGATTGAACATATGCCTGTGAGAGTGGAAGCTGTAATAACTAGTAAGTCATTTTCTACCAGGTGTCCGGATACTTTTGATAACATAGTGTATATTCATAACAGAGATCAGTGTGTACCTATGACTGTCACAATATGAAACTAATCTCTGAATGGAAGAATATAGTATGGGGGTTCCACAAGGAGCAGTACTAGGTCTGCTCCTTTTCTTATTCCACATAAATGATTTTCCAATGACTTTAAAGGACAGTTGAAAATCTATAATGTTTGCTGATAGGATGAGAACACTAACCAAGGCTTTAAACTAAACAACAGAAACAGCACATACATAACAGAACAGGCCTACAGCTGGTTCACAGCTAACAATTAGGCAATTTGAAACAAGCAAGCACCTGTTAGCACCAAAAGTGACATTAGCAGTTATACACTAAATAAAACACTATGTGTGAGATTATTTGGGGTTAACTGGTTAAAAAATTAAAAACAGTTAGTATGATAAATGAATGCCCTGGATGATGATGATGATGATTATTATTATTATTATTATTATTATTATTATTATTATTGGTTTGTGGGGCACTCAGCTGTGCGGTCATCAGCACCTGTACAATGTCCAATGTTTACACAGTCCATTTTCTTTTCACAGTCCAATCTAGTCACTCACAAAAGATGATGATGATGATGATGATGATAAAATCACTAACACCCAGTCCCCAGGCAGAAAAAATCCCCAACGTGGCCGGGAATCAAACCCGGGACCCCATGATCCAGAGGCGTGAAAGTACAACATACAGCGTAGATGTTGACCAGTCAACTGCCTGATAAATACGATTGTAAATGTTTCTGTTTTTTGCATCCATGACATCTTTGTTGAGAGCTAATTAAAACACATCCAGACTCATGTTTGCGGCTAATGCTAGTGGCTGAGAGAATGTGTGTGGGTGTGGGTGTGGCCGGAGGGGGGGGGGGATAGTAATTGGCTCATTTTGCATATTTTCACTCCCTGTTGGGTGAATTATCTTCTGGGACAGTGCACCTGAAATACAGTATTTATTTAGGAAAAGTGAGTAGTAAGACAAGGATAAATACACATCTTGCAGAAACCATTTTAAGGATATTATAATTCGTGTACTCACTTATCAGTACATTTATTCCCTAAAGGTTTTTGTTGCTGATGATAAAAATTGGTCTTAGAAGAAATATGATTTATACACAGACAAACTTTAACTAATACAGTAAAACTTGCACAAATTGGCACATGTATGATTTGGAAATCTGCCCAAACCATACAAGTATTTCAGTCCCGACTCATTCGGTGCTCTTTTATATGCTGATTTTTTGTATAAAGCGGAAAGTGCCTTACATGGAAACAGAATGCAAATCATGGAACATATATAATAATTCATTGTATAATGTGGAAAAGAGCCTATACAGTACTACTGTATTACAGTTCATTAGTTATTCATGACTATACATGGACGTTACTTTTAACACCTTCATTGTATAATGTGGAAAAGAGCCTATACAGTACTACTGTATTACAGTTCATTAGTTATTCATGACTATACATGGACGTTACTTTTAACACCTCTATTAAGCTGCGCAAAATGAAGAAAGAGGTCCAGAGCCCCATGGCACTCCTGGTCTAGAACTAAAACCATGTTGCTCTGTGCAACAACTAGTAAGTGACGCTCAGTGTTGGTTCGGAAATGGTTCGTCAGTCAGTGCTCTGTTTGTCGGCTTTCTCATTTTCCTCATTACCGACATTCGCCGGCATGTACAGGAACGTTGCTGTGCATCTGCCAATACTCTGCAGCAATGTGCACAGTGAAAGAGGTAGGTATTGTTCCGTTGAACAATGTTTTTACTCAGCGAGGTCATTATTTTATGACAGTTTCAGTTGACTAGTAGCACTTTAAGAGATACAGTAACATGATGTCGAACAAATGGTATGTGTTGTTAACACTTAACAAAAAGATTAATGTAATTGAGGCATGTGAGAAAGACAAACTCCCTTTGCATGAAATTATGTTGCGTTTCAAATGTGGTAAAAGACAAATTTATGAGACTTTAATAAACAAGGATAAGATGAAAAGGAATGGATGAAAGGGAACAGGCAGATGAAAAGAAATGTGAAGAAGACCGGAAATGAAGAAATTAACAAAATAGTGTGGGAATGGTTCGTAAGTGCACAGACAAAAAAACTTACCTTTATCTGGACCAATGTTGCAGAGTGAGGCTCTGAAAGTTGGTAAAGAGCTTGGAATTACAGAGTTTAAGGCATCCACAGGTTGGCTGGACAGTATCAAAGCGAGGCATGTCATCGTGGAATGAATTGTGTGGGGAAGCTAAAGATGTGCAAGAAAATGTAACAACACAATGGAATACTATAGTGTCTAACTTAATTGTGAGTTATGACCCGAAAAACATGTTCAATGGTGATGAAATGGGACTATTTTATCATGCGCTGCCTTCAAAATCACAAGCAATTCGAGGTGAAAAGCGCACCGGCGGAAAAATGCCCAGGGAAAGACTTACTGTACTGCTGTGTGGAAACATGTTAGGTGAAATGGAGAAGCCACTGGTGATTGTGAAGGCAGCAAAACCACATTGTTTCAAAAAAATAGACGTCAGTAAGCTTTCAGTCACATGGCAAAGCAATAAAAAGGTGTGGTCTTATGGAAGAATAGCTGGGCTCTTTCAATGCTAAAATGTAGAAAGGAAATGGCCAGGTTCTCCTTTTCCTAGACAATGAAATGTCTCACCCGAAAGTAACATTATCAAACGTGGAATTGGTTTGGTTACCTCCATGTTCAACCAGCCTCAAACAGCCAATGGACCAGGGGGTTATTTACATATTCAAGTGTCGTTATAGGTTATTACTGATGTGATCTCTTATTCTTAGTGTTGACAAGTCAGTTTCTGCCCAGGATGCAATAAACTGGATTGGCTTGGCATTAGAGGAAATAAAAACCAAAACTGTCACCAAGTGCTTCAACAAAACAGGGTTTGGGGGTCAAGAACAAGACGCTTCTGTGGTCATTGAAGTTCAAGAAAACACAGCAGCAGTTGCTAAATTAAAGAAAATGCAAAACATTTCATGTAGTGCAGATGATTACATACGAGGTGATGACTTTCTGTCAACTCATTCTACTTTCACTTCAGCAACAGATTTAATTGAAATCTGCATCAACAGATGATGATGAAGAAGAAACAAAGGAAGAAGAAGAGGAGCAAAATGATGTCCCTACAAAAATTAATACACCTGAAGAAGCCAATGCATGCATAAATGATGTTATCCACTTTGCAGCACACACAAATTCTCCCAACAACTGCAAAAAATTGCCTAGAAAAAACAGTTTTGAAGAAGAAATTGAAACACATTTCCCTCGTTGACATGTGGCGAAAAAAGTGAAATGTAAAGCAAATAATCATGGGAATAATATATATGTGCATACAATAATAGAGGAATTTAAAGTTTGATGAAAAATATAGAAATGCCGTGTTATTTATCAGTTAGTGTAGTAGTGCAGTGTTCTGTTGTCCAGTATACAGTAAATTAATGTCTACTGTGCTTGAGTGAAGATATGTAAATACAGTATAAGTATAATTACAAAATTGTTTACTGTACTTTTGTGCCTTATACCTGACAAATTTTCTATAGCCCAGTGAGTTTTGTGTAATCTGGAAACTTGTCCAATTTGGAAAATTACTTTAGTCCCAGGGGATTCCATTTTGAGCAAGTTTTACAGTATAATTTTCAAACAATGGGAAGTCCAGGATTGAATAACAACAATACAGTAATATTAATAAAATCTCTGCTTCTTTGCAAAGGATTTGGGTTAGAACTAGGTACACTGGTAAAAAGCTGTTCAAGAACCTTGGTAACATGAAGCAATAAATCTAGAACCCCATCAATTCAAAAGAAAATTTAAAAAATACTGTATTAGCCACTCTTTCTACAAACTCTCCGAATATCTAAATTCAAGAATTACAAAGTTCTTCTCGCTATATGACAAATAACAGCATTTGTTTTAAAAATGTCTTCAGCCATTACACCTGGTTGCATGCCTTTGAGCCTTTCAGACTAATTGGAATTATTCAGAGCAGGCCTTTACAGCCAGCATGTACATCCTCAGTGACTTTAGTTACATATGCATTAGGCTGATGGTCCAAGGCATGTTTCTACGCCTAAAATTTGGTCTCCTAAAGCTGGAAACAGTCTCTGAGGTTATTAAGACTTAAATTATTTTTGAACTTGAACAAGCTCAGCAAGACGAGCTGTTTTATGCGACAGTTGGGTCAAGCTGTTGTCCAACTGCCACAAAAGATCACAGAGTCAGACCAGCATATATTATGGAGCTTGTAGTGGAGAAGAGTTGATGTTGTTTGTTTTATTTAGCATTGAGAGCAACACCTGTTCTAATTCCAGTCCTTACTCTTTTCTGTTAAAGTTAGTTTTGCATTTTAGTATTTCTATGGGCCTTCTCTATGTTCTAGCTTAGTAATGATTGGACTTATATAAAACTACAGGATCAGATAATTGAATTTAGTGCAGTGCATTATCTTCTACTGTCAATTTATTGATGTTGCCCTGACAACAATTGCTCATGTGTTCTTTAAACTGGGTATTGATGCTTATTTTGGAATTACATTCAAAAGAAATGGCTACTCTGGCAAAGAGAGAAATAGGGCATTACATCCTAAATTATCTGGGACTTCTTGTAAAAAAATAACCAGCTAAAAGAAAATTTTTCTTCCAATTTGTAAAAACAGTCATAGATCTCATCAGGAGAGTGCTTAGGAGGTAAGGTATTGACATAGTGTTGAAACCTGCAGGAAAGGTATGTGAATACTTGAAAACTAGTCCAGTCAGATAGTGCTCAGAAAGGCCAAATGTTGGAAAGATTTGTGGAATTGTTTTTGACAGGCTTTCTGTAGATTTTCAGGGGTGCTGAATCCAAAGTTTTGAAGTCGTCCCCCCTCCCCTGGAAAGTTGCCAAATATATAAAAAAAAAAAAAAACCCATGAAAAAATTGACTTTATTTGGTTTTTTGCTTATAACTCAGAAATGTTGCAATCTTTGGCAAAGTTGACCTTGTATGAAAATAAATAAGACAAAATTTTCCACAAAATAGGCCTCAGTGACATTTTTCATCAGACTGACTTTATGATATGTAGCATGTGTTAAAGTTGGCGCAATTTCGAAGCTAAGGAGGTGAGCCATCTCAGGACCTTACCACACATGCTTTTACTGTACTTTGTTGAACATCCATTGCCAAATTCCATCCTCTAGTACTGTCACAGTGTTATTGGAGTGGCTGGTAGTTGAAACTTGTCATAGTGGAAGAATAAGATGTATGTAAGATGGCTTTGTCCTCCTCCTCCTCCTCCTCCTCTTCCTCCTCCTGATATGGTGAATGCGCCCCCTTGTGTTGGTCTCCTGCATCACATGTTGTTTACAAAATCACACTAGGATGGTTGCTTAGAACATATTTGAGGTTGTTACATTCAGTTTAAATGAATAAAACAGTAATACACAAGAGTTCAGGTTAAAAGTGTGTTGTATTAGATGCTGTACTCAATGATGGGAGAAAAGCATCATCACTCTGGTCCAAGGTGGGCTTGATGAATGTTCTTGAAGCAAGCAAGAACAGAAAGGATCGAATAGCTGCCCGTTTGGAGGGCAAAACTTTGGTTAAGGTTCATGAACCAAGTCAAATATGGTACACTAATGAAAAATCAATTGCTATGGAGCTTAGGAAGGTTTCTGCTGATTGCAGCCAAAAAGAAACACTATCTCCTAAACCAGATTTTTATTTGAAAATGAACTGCTTTTTTGTGTGAACTGGCTACACCACTGGTGAACAAAAAAAGCTTCCTGAGAAACAAAACCATGAATTAAGATTCAGTATGTCAGACTGTCCCAGCTCATTACTTGGTTGCAGCAGATACCCATACCACAACAAATGCATGAAGCTCCTGTATGACAATCCAAAGCAGATAGGGAAAAAAAAAAACAACAAGACCCATATACTACTGAAAATGATGGTGCTATGCAGCAGAATTTGACTGCCTCAGTGAAAATTACGATGAGTGTCAATTTTCCCGTTTACAATTAATAGACCAGGCCGACGATGACTGACATCCTCATAAGACTGTGGAAGCTCAACTGTTGGAAGAATGGAAGTGATACACTGATTGCCCCATCTGTGAAGAAACCACCTGTTGTTTGTTTCAAAAACACTGAGTACAAAATTCTTAAAGATAGTTGGTATCAGTCAAGGTGGTTAACTACAGGGAAAGAGCATTGACATATGGTTGAAACAGCTGCAGACATACTTGTCGAAGGTATTTGACCGCATATTTCTGAACCCCTCCAGACCAGTTTCTTACAGAGAATCCCTGATACTGTCAACATTTTGTTAATCAACTACTGATGAAGGAAAAGTGTGGAAACTAGAATAAATGGAAGATGGAAAGTATGGCCACAGCACACAACATGGTGGCAGCTGTGAGTGCCAACTCTTTCTTGTCACTATTGCATACAGATGGAGGTAAGCCATATTTCACATTGCTGTTTTATAATTTGTCCTTGTGAAATCTCATGACCTCATTTCTGTAACAAACGCCATATGTTGCTTTCAACTCTAAATATTTACTTATTGTCTGGTGTTGCTGTTGTTGTGGTCTTCAGTCCTGAGACTGGTTTGATGCAGCTCTCCATGCTACTCTACCCTGTGCAAGGTTCTTCATCTCCCAGTACCTACTGCAACCTACATCCTTCTGGATCTGCTTAGTGTATTCATCTCTTGGTCTCCCTCTACGATTTTTACCCTCCACGCTGCCCTCCAGAACTAAATTGGTGATCCCTTGATGCCTCAGAACATGTCCTACCAACCGATCCCTTCTTCTAGCCAAGTTGTGCCACAAACTCCTCTTCTCCCCAATTCTATTCAATACCTCCTCATTAGTTATGTGATCTACCCATCTAATCTTCAGCATTCTTCTGTAGCACCACATTTCGAAAGCTTCTATTCTCTTCTTGTCCAAACTATTTATCGTCCATGTTTCACTTCCATACATTTCTACAATCCATACAAATACTTTCAGAAACGACTTCCTCACACTTAAATCAATACTCGATGTTAACAAAGTTCTCTTCTTCAGAAACGCTTTCCTTGCCATTGCCAGTCTACATTTTATATCCTCTCTACTTCAACGATCATCAGTTATTTTGCTCCCCAAATAGCAAAACTCCTTTACTACTTTAAGTGTTTCATTTCCTAATCTAATTCCCTCAGCATCACCCGACATAATTCGACTACATTCCATTATCCTCGTTTTGCTTTTGTTGATGTTCATCTTATACCCTCATTTCGAGACACTATCCATTCCGTTCATCTGCTCTTCCAAGTCCTTTGCTGTCTCTGACAGAATTACGATGTCATCGGCGAACCTCAAAGTTTTTATTTCTTCTCCATGGATTTTAATACCTACCCCGAACTTTTCTTTTGTTTCCTTTACTGCTTGCTCAATATACAGATTGAATAACATCGGGGAGAGGCTACAACCCTGTCTCACTCCCTTCCCAACCACTGCTTCCCTTTCATGCCCCTCGACTCTTATAACTGCCATCTGGTTTATGTACAAATTGTAAATAGCATTTTGTTCCCTGTATTTTACCCCTGCCACCTTCAGAATTTGAAAGAGAGTATTCCAGTCAAAATTGTCAAAAGCTTTCTCTAAGTCTACAAATGATAGAAACGTAGGTTTGCCTTTCCTTAATCTTTCTTCTAAGATAAGTCATAGGGTCAGTATTGCCTCACATGTCCCATCATTTCTATGGAATCCAAACTGATCTTCCCCGAGGTCCGCTTCTACCAGTTTTTCCGTTCATCCGTAAAGAATTTGTGTTAGTATTTTGCAGCTGTGACTTATTAAACTGATAGTTCGGTAATTTTCACATGTGTCAACACCTGCTTTCTTTGGGATTGGAATTATTATATTCTTCTTGAAGTCTGAGGGAATTTCACCTGTCTCATACATCTTGCTCACCAGATGGTAGAGTTTTGTCAGGACTGGCTCTCCCAAGGCTGTCAGTAGTTCTAATGGAATGTTGTCTGCTCCTGGGGCCTTGTTTCGACTTAGGTCTTTCAGTGCTCTGTCAAACTCTTCACGCAGTATCATATCTCCCATTTCACCTTCATCTACATCCTCTTCCATTTCCATTATATTGTCCTCAAGAACATCGCCCCTCTATAGACCCTCTATATACTCGTTCCACCTTTCTGCTTTCTCTTCTTTGCTTAGAACTGGGTTTCCATCTGAGCTCTTGATGTTCATGCAAGTGGTTCTCTTCTCTCCAAAGGTCTCTCTAATTTTCCTGTAGGCAGTGTCTATCTTACCCCTCGTGAGATAAGCCTCTACATCCTTACATTTGTCCTCTAGCCATCTCTGCTTAGCCATTTTGCAGTTCCTGTCGATCTCATTTTTGAGACGTTTGTATTCCTTTTTGCCTGCTTCACTTACTGCATTTTGTATTTTCTCCTTTCATCAATTGTCTGGTATGAACTGAAATTAATCATCTATTGTCTTACTTTCTTGTAACATACCCATATATATTCTTATTTTGCAGATGAATAAAGTAAAGACGAGATATTATGATAACTGTTACCAAATAAAGCATAATTATTAAGTCATTTACATAAGTTATTTGAACATATTTTAAATGTAGGAGTGATGATGGTTTTCATTCTACCATATTAATGAATATCATAGCAATTGAGCGATGATGATTTGAGTTTTGTTGGTGATACCCAACATTACGCTGGGTTCAACATGTGCTATATGCCATATGTTTCATCTGATTGGAGGGGGAGGGGGGGGGGTACATTGAGTCGTATTTTGTGGGAAATTTTATCATCTTTATTTTAATAAATAGTCAACCTTGCCGAAATTCCCTAGTTTCGGAGTTGTATGGAAAACCCAAAAAAGTCCCAATTTTGTATAGTTTTCTTTTTTTTTTCATTTTTGACCTATTTCTAGGCATAGATTTCTCTGGGACTTAGAAAATTGTGATTCTGCAGCCTCAGAAACATATAGAAAGATTGTCAAAAAAACTTCTACAAACCTTTCCAGCAAGAATAACCATTTGACTGTTCTGTACTGCAAAGGACCTATGACCAAAGCCTGCCTCTGCAGGAATTGTGGTTATTACTACTACTACTACTACTACTACTACTACTAATACTAATACTACTGTTACTATTATTATTCGCATGTGGGTCCAATAGAACCTCATGAGGTACAATCTGTCAATGTCACTTTTGATGGTTGACCTTCCCTTGTGTCCAAATTTGTTTTATCCTTTCAGAATGAAGAGTCTTTCTTTCATCAGACCATGGTGTTCCAGTCCATTTTCTAATTTCCCTCTGACCGCCTTTCCAAGCAAATATGTTTTGCTTGAATGTTTTTCTATCTGTAACGTCTGCCTGAGTAATACCAGCTACTTTAAGATCCTCCTTAATCACAGCGATCTATTTAACTGGCTTGGTTTTGGCCTTACTTCTGTTTTCGTAGAATTTTACTGTTTGTTTTGTCAACACAGTGGATGCCATTCTTTTAATGTGCCCATAAAATTTGGAAGTCTTATGTTTTCTCATGTCAGCATGTATATCTGTGTATTCTTCTATTTCCTTATTACATCTCAACCTATGAGTTTCTCCTTCAGTAACTTTGGAGACTAATATTTTCCTAGTAAACTTTCTTTCTTTCAAATTTCTTCAATGTCCCTCTTTAAAATTAAAGTTTCTGCTCCATAAAGACATTCAGGTTTAATTACAGTGCTGTAATGCCTAAGTTTACTGAATTTAGAAAGTTATTTTTTATTATAAATATTTTGTGTTAATCTGAATGCAGTTGCAATTTTTTGACAGCAATCTTTGTTTGCAGCTTTTTCCAGGCTGTTTTCTTGTATGATTTCCCGGAAGTATTTAAACTGAGAAACCCCTTTTTATTTTTGCATATTTTGTGTTGAAAAAGTTTGGTGCATGTTTGTTGCACGCCACACATTCTGTTTTTTTGAATGATATTTATAGTCCTACTTTCTCTGCAACTTCTTTAAGAATTTCAGTTTGTTTTTGAGCTGTGTTAATATCCCTAGTTATAATTGCCAGATCATCTGCAAAGACGAGACAATCTACTCTAATATTACTTCAGCCTAACTTGATTGATTGATCTATATTTTGACTTGACTTTTGCTCTAGCCATTCCGTAATCTCTTTTTCCAAAAAGCAGTTGAACAGTAATGGGGAGAGTCCACCTTCTTGTCCAACTCCAGTCTTTATATCAAATGGTTCAGAAATTTCTCCCATGAATTTAGCTTTAGAGCTAGTGTCAGCTAACGTTTCCTTAATCAGTGTTAGAGTTTTATTATCTAGCCCTTGCTGCTTTAAAATTTGGAAAAGAAATCATGATCAACTGAGTTGTAGACCTTTTTAAAATCCACAAACATACATATAATATTGTTACAGAAATCCTTTGGTTCCTTAGGATTAGTTTTAAATTAAGAATTGGTTCCATACAGTATCTATTTGGTCTAAAACCTGCTTGGTATTCACCAATTTTATGTTCTAAATGTTCTTGGGCTTGATAAAGAAAACACTGCGAGAGAATTTTGTATGGACTGGGAGAAGAGAGATTCCTCTGTAATTATTAACATCCGTTCTATCCCCTTTTTTATGCAGTAGATGAATTAGGGCAGTTTCCCAGTCCTCAGCTATTTTCTCAGTTTGCCACATATGTCCTATTAGTTGAGTAAACTCTCTTATGGTGTTAGGGCCAGCTGATGTTAGTACTTCTACAATTATACTGTCTTCTCCGGATGCTTTATTATTTTTAAGTCTCTTAATTTGTTTGATTATTTTGATTTTGTCAGGTTCTTTAGAGTTATAGGGTTGGTGTTATTGGTTTGCTGTGGTTGGAATTTATTCAAGTTCTGGACAGTTGAATAGTTTTTCAAAATAATTAGCAGGTACCTTTCAATTCTCCTGGTTGTTAAGAGCTAAAGAGCCATTTTTATTTTTGAAGCAAAGACTTTGAGGTTGGTAACCAGTAAGTTTTGTTTTGAATGTTTTGCAAAAGTTTCTTGTTTTGCTCTTTTGGAAGTCTTTTTCGATTTCAAAAAGTTGGACATTTTCATAGTTTCTTTTAGTCAGTCGGATTACTTTAGATGTTTCTTTTCTTACTGTTAGAAAGGTGGTGTACGTATTTTCAATTTTGTTACTATTCCAATTTTTGAATGCCTCATGCCTAGATTTAACTGCTATTTCACAATCCATTTTCCACCAAAGGTTTTTTTGTTTCTTTCAAAGTGGAATTAAATTTTGTGCTGTTGTGATGAACTTTTGTTTTAGGCTTTGCCAAGTGTTATATTGTTTTTTGTCAAGTTCACTTGTTAGAGTTGGTATTATTTTAGCAGTGTCAAATTTTCGGATAACATTTATTGTTTTGAAGAGTTTTGAAGAGTTTTTGAGGTTGAAGTGTTTTATTGGCATTAAATAATGGTCAGAATCTGTATTAGCCCCTTTCCTTACTTGGCCATTTAAAATTTCTTTGTAGTTAGGGCATGAAATTGCTACATCATCGATTTGAAATTCCCCAGTAAATAAATTGGTTGCCCGCCAAGTTTTTTTGTTTAGAAGGGTTCTTTTTAAAATGTGTTGACATGATTTTAAGGTAAAAATTTTTGCATGTTTCAACAAGTCTTTGGCCTTTTGGTTTGTCCATTTATGCACAGGTAATTCACCCACCATTTTCTTATATTTTTTACCTTTACCTAATTGAGTATTAAACTCACCTATTAAAATTTTAACATTTTTTGAGGGAATTTTCGAGATGATGCTTTCTAATGTTTCCCAAGTTTCATTAACTACTTCAGGTTTTTTACAGTTATACTAATTGACTGGCATATGGGCATTAATTAAAGTGTATGCCTTATTTGCACATTTAAGAGAAATTGTCATTAGTCTATTATTAATAGGTTTTACATCCATCATAGAATTTAAAATAGTTTTGGAGACTGCAAAAGCAACTCCCAGATGTGGCCTATTATTAAGTATTCTTTTACCAGTTTTACTTTTAAAAAGATGATAATTACTGAAATCCATGGAGTTATTGTCCATCATTCGTGTTTCTTGTAGTGCCAAAATTTGACTCTTCTGTTCTTTTAATGTGTATCCCAATTTATGAAGTTTACCTGATTGCAAAAGTTTTTGTCTCTTCAAGTGTTGCAAAAAATGTATTTGTTTCAGTTTTAAGTTTGCCAGAGGACTCCAACTTCGTCTGTTCAATCGCACAGCATTTTAACCTGGCTGCCACAGAATCCGAAAGACCAGTTGTGCTAGTAATACTGCCGGTGGATTGACCACCTGGGGTAATATTGTGATTGTCAAAATGCTCCATGATTATTTTACCTGAAATTAGCTGGGGTTGAGTAAACTCATTGAATCAACTCAGTGTGTTAAGACTGGAATGGTTAGTTCCAGAATATAAATTTCAGCCGCACTACTGGTGAACGGACACTGACCACTTTGCTGCTTTCTACAAGACATAAGCAAAGTGGGTTTGGTTTTATTTTGCCATGGTCCAGGACTGCTTATTGTATATTTGCTGCTGTCCACCATATCTGGTGGAATGTTCACTATCCGCCAGCCATGACCCATATAACAGCCTAGGCAAGGTTGGCTTCTTAGACTATGAGTTGCAAAATCTTGAAGCATGGACCTCTGCAAGAATATTCAAAAGCCTTTGCACACATCAGTTAAGTGTACTTGTAGAGGTAGTGGCATGCACGTCAAGCTCACTTGTTATTCATGGCCTTGGTAGTTACTCATGAGTGGGGTAGTGAGAAACTTGTGGCTTGAATAAAAGAGCCCATGAATGAGGCGACTTGGTCATACTTGGTGTAGAAGTGAAGTCGGTAAAGTGCAGTAATGAATGACTTGCAATTAAGGCTTCATGCATGATAAGAGCACATTTATGAGTACATTATTCCATAATTTTAATATTCTGATCATTTTGCAGTATCTTCCCATCCTGGATACAAACATTGTGGTATCAGAAAATAATCACACTTTTTCATTTGTTGGGTATTCACCTAGAAGCAAAAGTGTTATCTGCTACAGTCATAATCAGTTTATGTAGTTGTTTCATGATTGTTCATTTTAAGAAATTACGTTCTTCATGATGCAATACGTGCAAAACCCTTTGCATCGTTGTCTTTGTTGCTGATGTAACCTGCACAGTTGCCAGTATTGCTTTCAGTCACTATCTGAAATTAACAATAGTATTAATAAACATTCATTTTGATGAACACAGCACTGTATCTTGTTCTCTTACTGCTTCAAAATAATGAAACATATTTTTTGAGACTAGAAGGCAAGAAAAAAGCCAAGATATAAATATTATACCAATCATTCCCAGAGTCACCCCAGGCTGAAACTTAGTGGACAGTCTGTGGTACATAAGAAGTATTATTCCAAATTTTGATGCAATCAAAGGAAAACTTTCCCTAAACCTGTTCTAACACGTTATTTAACATTCTGGCTTCTGTTTTCACCTTTTTTTGACGCATCTGGCAATATTCACAAACCATCATTTCTAACTGAGCTTTTTAGTTGTATATGGAAACAACATAACTTCAGTTAGATGATGAGTGAAAGAAATGCTTAAGTTTTTTTAGTTTTAGAACCTCACTATTCAGGTACTATGAGGTATGAAAATAAACTTAGGCAATTTCATTTCAGATGGTTGTATGAATAAACTAGAAAATTTCTGGAAAATCTGGTTACATTGACTTGGGCTCATTACTCATCTGAGATTAAATAATACACAATTCCTAATAAAATTAAACAATTAGTAGCTTGAATTTATCCCATCTGGAACTATCCTGACGTTTTCTGGGTCTGTCAAGTGGAATGTATGTCCCACCTCTTAACTTTCATAGCACATCCTTTTTGTTGTCGTCATGCTATGATAAATAGCACTCAATTGTCAAAAAATGTTACAAGTGATATGTCCCCAGGGTCCCTAAGGCTCACTTCTCAGATGCATACAACTGCCTCTTGTCCCATTGCACTTGCAAGTATGCAACATTGTGGCGACAAGATTACAAGTGAGTCTGAAGATTGAGATGACTGGCACTAGTATGTAGGTATTACTAAAAGAAGCATCATCAGACTTACATAAAGAACACAAGAGCAATTTTCACCTGTGCAGTGTGGATAAATTAGCAAAGGCAAATCATACAATGGCAACAGGGATCCACAAATTCAGTTCTCCGATACTTTAGTTTCATCAGAGTCCAGTTGTTACCATGCTAGAATGTACAGACGTGCCACGGAAATTCAAAAACAACTGTAACAGAAAAGGAGGAGGACTGAATTAAGACATGTTATGTGCCTTAATGTTAAATAAATAAATAATGCGAACTCCTCTGTGGTATGAGCTCCACAACACATGCCAGCAGAACTCTATGATCTTTGGTGACAGATGAAGTTATGACCCAATGACTGTGAGGTTATTTATAAACAGTTTGGCTTGCTGATCTTGTTTGAGTTCAAAAATCAACTAAATAAGCTTAAATATCCTCTGAGAATGTCTCCAGGTTTAGGAACTGAAGTGTTAGGCACAGAAAAATGCCTAGACCACACCTTAATGCCCCGTAACTAACGTCACCAAGGATGCTTATTGTTGTTGTTGTTGTTGTGGTCTTCAGTCCTGAGACTGGTTTGATGCAGCTCTCCATGTGGATGCTAATTAGGATCACCAATATATTGGTATCACAGAGATAACTATATTTACTATGAGTACACTGTGAGTATGGTAGAATTCATATGGTCTCAACTCTTGTTGCTAATTGAATGAGACATTAAACTTAACAGCCGAAAAGTAATTGGAAATTTAATGTCTGTTACCCATAATAAGAAGTGTTGCACATTATGCAGCAAGCTAAAGACCGAGACTTCATTGATTTCCTAAGGTATGGTCTGTGTGCCAAAGCAAGATAACATGGCAGCCCTTTTCTATTGTTGAAGACAATTTGTGTGCGTGTGCGTGTGTGTGTGTGTGTGTGTGTGTGTGTGTGTGTGTGTGTGTGTGTGTGTTGGGGCTTACGGGCTCTCAACTTTGAGGTCATCAGCACCCTGACACACATTAAAAGAAATGAATGTGGACAAATTTAGTAAAATGGAAGCATACATGCAAAGAAAGCGGGAAAAGATGAGAAATGCTGTGTAAGAAAATGAAACATAAGGAAAAAGAGAAAGGGGCATCAAGGATGCCACAGGAAATTGTCACTAGCTAGCCACTTATGTAAAATATGGGGGAGCCAGTCACCCCATGAACAAATTAAGACCCTCTCCCTAAAATCTTGATAAAAACATTGGACAAGTCACAGAACTTTAAAACTTTAACCACATTCATTAGAGGATTTCCTAAAAGAGATGGCTGATCTTCCGGCAAGTCAGCCACAGCCCGCTGGTCAGAAAATAAAACACAATCCAATAAAATGTGGCGCACAGTGACCTGGATGCCACAAGTACCCCACATTGGAGGGTGCTCTTGCCGGAGCAGGAAGCCATGCATCATAGGACTGTGATCTATCCGAAGCCGGGTGAGGAGAACCTCGTCCCGTCTATGTGGGTGGAAGGAAGTACACAACACACACATTGTGGGCTTGACAAAAGGGAGTTTGTTGTCAGTCATTTCCAGCCACTCATCCTCCCACCGACACATGACTCGTAAGCTCAACAGCGAGGTGAGTGCATGCAGGGGGATGGCACACTGAAATACCTGTGGATCGAGACACGCCTCCTTGGCTGCAAGATTTGCCCTTTCATTCCCAGCAATGCCGACGTGCCCTGGAACCCAGCAGAAAGCCAACTCCTTCCCCAGTCATTGCAGTTGGAGGGGGGCATCGTGGATTGTCTGGACTATTTTATCTGCTGGATACAAATGTTGCAATGAGTGAAGGGCACTTAGTGAATCGGAAAAGACAAGAAATTTAGGAAAGGAAGAGCATCTCATTTGCTCCAATGCCCACAAGATCACAGACAATTCTGCATCAAAGACAATAAATGCTTAGGCAGTTGGGCCTTGAGGACATGATCTGGAAAAACAACAGAGCAACCAACAGAATCCCCCTGTTTCGACCCAGCCGTAGAAACAGCTACATAGTCGTGGTGCTCAGATAAAATGGCAGAAAATGTTGCATTAAAAATGAAACAGGAGTGCAATCTCTCTTGTACCGCACCAAATCTAAAATCACTCTGGACCTCTCTAGTAACCAGGGTGGCAGGCGGTTAAAACCCTAGATTTGGGGCCGTACAGGCTCCACACAGAGGGACTCCAGCACGTGTTGCACACAGATCCCAAATGGCATCGTGGCTCTGAGACTGTGGGGAAAAAAAGAAGGTCCAAAGGTGGATGAGCAGCAATATGATGAGCGGGTGAGGTTGTAGCTGCAAGAAACTTACACATCTGGCATGCCAGGAGGAGCTGTTGCCGGATGGTAAGTGGTGGTTTTCCTGGCCTCAGCACAGAGGCTGGGTATGGGACTGGTCCAATAAGCACCCATGGCCAGTCGAATCCCCATGTGGTGGAGAGTGTCAAGGATCTGAGATACGAGGGCCTCGCTGATCCATACACCGTGCACCTGTAGTCCAGCCACAAATGCACAAAAGCCTGATAAAACAGGAGACGTGCCCTGTCTGCTCCCCAAGACCTGTGGCTGAGGCACTTGAGGATGATCAGTGGGTCACACCTAGCCATGATAATTTAATACAAGCCTTCAGTTACATCCACACGTAAGGACCTGACCAGGCAGAATGTGGCCTGGTGGCATTATCTGTTGTCTTCAGCTATGGTAACCACGCCACGTCACTGAAATCCTCATTGTTGCATCATATATGTCACACAGAAGACAGCTATGGCACAATGACCTCTGGCCTACTGCTCCGGCCAGTGCCAAATTGTCTTACAATACAGATTTGCCCCTGTGGCTGACAGCTGTGTGCATCTGCTGGCACATGCGAGCTGTTGATGAGGTTTCCATAACTTTCATAATTTGACAGCCAAAGCAGCAATGGCAATCACTGCATCCAACCACTCTTACCTGTGTGGCATATCTTGCTGGTGTATGCTGTGGACATCTGCCACAACTTGAGCCACACCACCATGTCACGTTCCATCTGGCCAAGCCTTAAAATAGTCATGAATGCACTACCTTGTTTTAATGCTACATTGGTTTACTTTATATAATCATACAAGTTGTGAAGGAAAAGGAATGAGACTGATAACATTGAGCAGTTTGCCAGCTCTGTGTTCTACTTTTGTAGACTGGTGTGTTCGTTGCTTCCAGATGCTCAGTCCGAGTTTCAGCTCTGTACAGTCATCATGTGATTTTTGAGGCTGCCATGAGTGAAGTTACATTTTTGTTGTTGTTGTTGTGATCTTCAGTCCTGAGACTGGTTTGATGCAGCTCTCCATGCTACTCCATCCTGTGCAAGCTTCTTCATCTCCCAGTACTTACTGCAACCTACATCCTTCTGAATCTGCTTAGTGTATTCATCTCTTGGTCTCCCTCTACCATTTTTACCTTCCACGCTGCCTTCCAATGCTAAATTTGTGATCCCTTGATGCCTCAAAACATGTCCTACCAACAGGTCCCTTCTTTTTGTCAAATTGTGCCACAAACTCCTCTTCTCCCCAATTCTATTCAATACCTCCTCATTAGTTATGTGATCTACCCATCTAATCTTCAGCATTCTTCTGTAGCACCACATTTCGAAAGCTTCTATTCTCTTCTTGTCCAAACTACTTATCGTCCATGTTTCAGTTCCATACATGGCTACACTCCATACAAATACTTTCAGAAATGACTTCCTGATACTTAAATCAATACTCGATGTTAACAAATTTCTCTCCTTCAGAAACACTTTCCTTGCCATTGCCAGTCTACATTTTATATCCTCTCTACTTTGACCATCATCAGTTATTTTGCTCCCCAAATAGCAAAACTCCTTTACTACTTTAAGTGTCTCATTTCCTAATCTAATTCCCTCAGCATCACTCGATTTAATTTGACTACATTCCATTATCCTCATTTTGCTTTTGTTGATGTTCATCTTATATTCTCCTTTCAAGACTCTGTCCATTCCGTTCAACTGCTCTTCCAAGTCCTTTGCTGACAGAATTACAATGTCATCGGCGAACCTCAAAGTTTTTATTTCTTCTCCATGGATTTTAATACCTACTCCGAATTTTTGTTTTGTGTCCTTTACTGCTTACTCAATATACAGATTGAATAACATTGGGGAGAGGTTACAACCCTGTCTCACTCCCTTCCCAACCACTGCTTCCCTTTCATGCCCCTCGACTCTTATAACTGCCATCTGGTTTCTGTACAAATTGTAAATAGCCTTACGCTCCCTGTATTTTACCCCTGCCACCTTCAGAATTTGAAAGAGAGTATTCCAGTTAACATTGTCAAAAGCTTTCTCTAAGTCTACAAATGCTAGAAACGTAGGTTTGCCTTTTCTTAATCTTTCTTCTAAGATGAGTCGTAAGGTTAGTATTGCCTCACGTGTTCAAACATTTCTATGGAATCCAAACTGATCTTCCCCGAGGTCCGCTTCTACCAGTTTTTCCATTCGTGTGTAAAGAATTCAGTATTTTGCAGCTGTGACTTATTAAACTGATAGTTCGGTAATTTTCACATCTGTCAACACCTGATTTCTTTGGGATTGGAATTATTATATTCTTCTTGAAGTCTGAGGGTATTTCGCCTGTCTCATACATCTTGCTCACCAGATGGTAGAGTTTTGTCATGACTGGCTCTCCCAAGGCCGTCAGTAGTTCTAATGGAATGTTGTCTACTCCAAGGGCCTTGTTTCGACTCGGGTCTTTCAGTGCTCTGTCAAACTCTTCATGCAGTATCTTATCTCCCATTTTGTCTTCATCTACATCCTCTTCCGTTTCCATAATGTTGTCCTCAAGTACATCACCCTTGTATAAATCCTCTATATACTCCTTCCATTTTTCCACATTCCCTTCTTTGCTTAGAACTGGGTTTCCATCTGAGCTCTTGATATTCATACAAGTGGTTCTCTTCTCTCCAAAGGTCTTTTTAATTTTCCTGTAGGCAGTATCTGTCTTACCCCTAGTGAGATAAGCCTCTACATCCTAACATTTGTCCTCTAGCCATCCCTGCTTAGCCATTTTGCACTTCCTGTCGATACCATGTTTGAGACGTATGTATTCCTTTTTGCCTGCTGCATTTACTGCATTTTTATATTTTCTCCTTTCATCAATTAAATTAAATTTCTCTTCTGTTACCCAAGGACTTCTGCTAGGCCTCGTCATTTTACCTACTTGATCCTCTGCTGCCTTCACTACTTCATCCCTCAGAGCTACCCATTCTTCTTCTACTGTATTTCTTTCCCGCATTCCTGTCAATAGTTCCCTTATGCTCTCCCTGAAACTCT
This sequence comes from Schistocerca cancellata, assembly GCF_023864275.1. Classification (NCBI taxonomy): domain Eukaryota; kingdom Metazoa; phylum Arthropoda; class Insecta; order Orthoptera; family Acrididae; genus Schistocerca; species Schistocerca cancellata. The sequence goes on from NC_064630.1 coordinate 408,701,749, forward strand.
GTTCAACCTCTGGTTTAGTCAGTTTATCCAGGTCCCGTCTCCTTAAATTCCCACCTTTTTGCAGTTTCTTCAGTTTTAATCTACAGTTCATAACCAATAGATTGTGGTCAGAGTCCACATCTGCCCCTGGAAATGTCGTACAATTTAAAACCTGGTTCCTAAATCTCTGTCTTATCATTATATAATCTATCTGATACCTTTTAGTATCTCCAGGATTCTTCCATGTATACAACCTTCTTTTATGATTCTTGAACCAGGTGTTAGCTATGATTAAGTTATGCTCTGTGCAAAATTCTACCAGACGACTTCCTCTTTCATTTCTTCCCCCCAATCCATATTCACCTACTATGTTTCCTTCTCTCCCTTTTCCTACTGACGAATTCCAGTCACCCATGACTATTAAATTTTCATCTCCCTTCACTACCTGAATAATTGCTGTTATCTCATCATACATTTCATCAATTTCTTCATCACCTGCAGAGCTAGTTGGCATATAAACTTTTACTACTGTAGTAGGCGTGGGCTTTGTGTCTACCTTGGCCACAATAATGCGTTCACTATGCTGTTTGTAGTAGCTTACCCGCACTCTTATTTTTTTATTCGTTATTAAACCTACTCCTGCATTACCCCTGTTTGATTTTGTATTTATAACCCTGTATTCATCTGACCAAAAGTCTTGTTTCTCCTGCCACCGAACTTCACTAATTCCCACTCTATCTAACTTCAACCTATCCATTTCCCTTTTTAAATTTTCTAACCTACCTGCCCGATCAAGGGATCTGACATTCCACGCTCTGATCCGTAGAACGCCAGTTTTCTTTCTCCTGATAACGACGTCCTCTTGAGTAGTCCCCGCCCGGAAATCCGAATGGGGGACTATTTTACCTCCGGAATATTTTACCCAAGAGGACGCCATCATCATTTAATCATACAGTAAAGCTGCATGCCCTCGGGAAAAATTACGGCTGTAGTTTCCCCTTGCTTTCAGCCGTTCACAGTACCAGCACAGCAAGGCCATTTTGGTTAATGTTACAAGGCCAGATCAGTCAATCATCCAGACTGTTGCCCCTGCAACTACTGAAAAGGCTGCTGCCCCTCTTCAGGAACCACACGTTTGTCTGGCCTCTCAACAGATACCCCTCCGTTGTGGTTGCACCTACGGTACAGCCTTCTGTATCGCTGAGGCACGCAAGCCTCCCCACCAACAGCAAGGTCCATGCTTCATGTGTTAGAAAAATGAAGCCAAAAGTTAAGTTGGCTTTAATTTTGTGTTACGAAAATGGGGCACTGGAATTTAGAGCAATGTTATGCAATCAAGTTTTATGTTAAACCTGTGGAATCCATGAGTGTGGCATTTGAAAAGTGGAAACCGGCTTATGGGGAACATTCCTTATCAAGAGCACAAGTTTCTTCACTGGCAATAATGATTTTTGGAAGGCTAAGAACACTCTGAACATGACCTTGCTCAGGGAGACCCTCAATTTCAGACTCTGATGAAGACGTTGATGTGTACTGTGCATGCCCCTGTGAGGCCACACTGACTTTTAAAAATAAGGATGACGGGTGACCTGTTGAACTTTCACCATACATCAAATTTTGCCCAAGAATTTGCACATGCGAAAGGTTTGTGCCAAATTGGTAACGAAAAACCTCACAACTGAGCAGCGCGCTTCATTACAGGATCATTTGGTGATCGCGAAAGTGTTACGGAGATGATGGATAAACTCCAGTGGAAGACACTGTAGGAGAGATGCTCAGTAGCTCAGTATGGGCTTTTGTTGAAGTTTCGAGAACATACCTTCACCGAGGAGTCAAGCAGTATATTGCCACTGTCAGGTGGCTTGCGGAGTATGAATGTAGACGTAGATGTAGAAGTAGAAGGAGACTCGAAGAAACGTGTGTTGATCTTCTTGAGATCACGAATGTTGAGTCACATGTTCGCAGGTGACGAATCCTGGATTTTTCAGTATGACCATACAACAAAGCGGCGAGTGGCACACTAAGACATCTTCGTGACCAAAAAAGGCTCGAAAGAGCAAAATAATGCCAATTTGTTTTTTGACAGAGGTGGTATCATGCATAAATAATTTGTTCCTCCAGGATGAACTGTCAACCAAGTGTTTTACAAAAATATCCTTGAAAGGCTCAGGAAAAGGGTGAATCATGTGAGACAAGTGGATGCTGCAGCATTACAATCCTCCATGTCACACAGCCACTTCCGTCACAGAATGTTTTAGCTCAAAAGGCATTCTTGTGGTTCCACAGAACCCCTGTTCACCCAGTCTGTGTCCTTGTGACTTTTTCCCCCCAACATTGAAAAGTGTCTTAAAAGGATGTCATTTTGGGTTTCTGAAGAATATTCAAAATAATGTGACCAACATGTTAAAGGTTCTACCAGCTGAAGCCTTGCAGCACTGTTACCAAGACGGGGAACAACGACTCCTGGTGTATAGCTGTCAAAGGGAACTACTTTCAAGGAGAACAATACTGTTGTTTGAAAAAAGTGAAAACTTTGGTTTATAAAAAAGTAGTCTCATTACTTTTCTAAAACACGTCATATTGTAGGTAATAATCCTTGCTTTTCTCTGACCTGCATTTTAGGCCATCCAGTCAGTTACATATGGATATACATCTTAACATGCAGTATAAGAAACTGTGCAGTCAGGTTCTTGTCATACAGGAAGTGAAATAACTCATAGAAATTCTCAGCAACACTCTCAAATATGACTGCGGGATTCTTAACCTTGAATTTTTATCAGTTGTGCAAATTCATCTGTCATCCATAAGTGATGTATATGAATGTTATTGTTGTAGCCATCAGGGCAAAGACTGGTGCAGTGCAGCTCTCAACATTAGTCAGTCTCGTTCAGGTCTCTCTATTTCTACGTAACTACTGCACCATACATCCACTTGAAATTCCTTACTTTCATTCAAATCTTGGTCTACCACCACAAAAAAATTTTACCCACGACACTTCACTCCATAACTAGATGAACTATTACTTGCTTCCTCAGGCAAGTTATGCCGTATTCTCTCCAGTTTGATGCAGTACCTCATCATTAGTCACCCTGTGTACCCATTTATGTTCAGCATTCCTCTGTACTCGGTGTGTGCTTCTTTGCCTTGAGGTATTTATGAGTGAGATGGTGCAGTGGTTAACACACTGGACTTGCATTCAGAGGACGGTGATTCAGACCCATATCCAGCCATCCTGATTCAGGTTTTCTGTGATTTTCCTAAATCGCTTCAGGCAAATGCTGGGGTGGTTCCTTTGAAAGATCACAGCTGATTTCCTTCCCCACCCTTCCCTAATCTGATGGGACTGATGACCTCGCTGTTTGGTCCCCTCCCCAAATCGACCAACCAACCAACCAACCTGCCTGAACTGTTCACTGTCTCCATTACATTTCCTTATAAGGCTACACCAAATAAATAGTTTTAGGGAAGACGTCCTGATTCTTATATTTATATTTAACTAGCGACCTGCCACAACTTCATATGGTTGCACGAAGTATCCAACACCAGACAACTGTCTGGCAAGCAGTAATTTTGTATACAGGCCACGGAGTAGAGTTATTATTCAAATTCAGAAAACAACAGTAGGTAGGTGAATACCATTATTTTCATATAACTCAAACAATTTAAGCCAGGAAGGTGCTCAGGAGGCAAGAATGTTGTGCATTCCATATTTAATCGGCATTTGAAGTGACATTCCTTGTTTGTACATCTATTGTTGCTTACTACACATAAAAGAAAACATAGCTCAATATCCCATTAGGTTATCTGTCCACACCCACAATACAAGACGAAATCACACAATTGATCTGCCATACTCTAGACTGTCTAAGATACATAATAGTTATAAATATGCAAGCCTCGAACTGTTTAATATGCTCCCTAAAATTGTACAAACAGTATCTAAAAGTAAATTTAAGACAACACTGGGTCAATGGCTCAAAGGTAAAGCATTTTACTCAGTTGATGAATTTAAAGATTGTAATATGGCAGATTTGCTGTTTTAACATTGAGAAAGGTACCCCTGCCTGTAGTAGGACCTAAATTTGTATCAATAGCTTAAGATAATGACATAGTGTCATCAACATGAATACTCCCTGCTTAATATAAATCTGTATAATGTTTTCCTTTTTATTGTAAAATTAACAATATATAAAATTCCAAATGTGTGCTATTGTACTATACTAACATTCATATGATTTATATATACATTGTTATGAGAATATAACCATCTTTATACTGTAATTGAACTTGTTGACGAAGCCCATTGTATAAGAAAATACTGAACGCTTAATAAAGATTCTTATTCTTATTCTTAATGATGAGAGCTGCAAGCTAGCATACCATCTGCCCCACCTGAATGTGGCGCCAGTTTGACACAAACTGTGGCCACTTGCCAGCTGCCTGACTGCAACACCTGTGCAGTGTAGTGTGCCTGGCCCCAAAAGGATTCAGCAAGACCTGTGGTTATTTGCCAGCTGCTGACTCCAATGCCAGTCCAGTGCAAGCTACATAGTCTGTGTGACCTTTCTCACATTTTCGTACCCATCCCTTAAAATTCACCTTGTACTATAAGCTTAATGTCTGATATATTTAGGAAGTCAGCAGTCGCTTGTGCCAGTCTTCTGGTAGTGGTAGTTCATGTCGGCCTGGCACTGCTATTGCACTGTCTTGTGCCTATCTCCTGCACCCACAAACTTTTCTAGTGAATCAGTCTGTCTATCAAAATCCGTACAGTAGTTTCTGAGACTAGTCTGAACATATAGACAGAAACTGCAGCAAGGGACTTTATTCTTTATATACAGATGTTAACATTTTTACCTTTTTCAGAATTTTTTTTCCTTGCTGTTGCCAGTATGCATTTTATATTTTCCTTACTTCTACCATCATTATTTATTTTGATGTCCAAATAGTAAAATTCGTATACTACTTTCAGTGTCTGATAGCATAAACTATTAATTACACTGCACTTTGTTTTCCTTTTCTAATTTTAATGATGCATGGAATGGATGTGCAAGATGGTGGAGGTATTAGGTGGGGAGAGTGGGATCAGATTGAAAAAAAGATTTTATTGGTGTAGCATATGTGGAATGCACTCAGAGGGAGGGGGCAAGTGCCTATGCTGTGAGGTGGTGATGAGTTGGGAACCACTAGGAGAAATATTGAAGGAGAAAAGTAAGGGAAGCTGGAAAGCCAGAGTAGGTGAAAGATATAGGAAAAGACTACAGCAGATGCGGATGGATGGATTACAAAAATAAAAAAGAGAGTGTGGAGCTGGTTTAGGTGTGTGAGTGAGTAGATGCTATTGGAAAGCAGGTTTGTTTTAATGTTATCCATTTTACCAGATTTGTGGTACACTTGTTGAGCATTTACACATAATCATAGCATTCAGTAACACAAATTGTGCTACGCTTCTAACATCAACATCCATTGAGAGTGAGAGCTTTAATCCTTAGATTTTGTCCAAGAAACTATACCATTAAAGACCTGGTTTTATCATCACATCATAAAATCTAGAACAATGCCAACTAATTGCTTTTGTTGTTCTCTGAAAATACCAAATCTTTGTTTTGTATCCTTTCTTCTGATCACTGCCTGTCGAGACTGGTTGCTTGATATTGGACCCCAGAGGCCTTTTATTCACGAGTATATGCTAATTTCAACTTCACATTAACTGCCTTTGTAGTGTTGATCTCTCGGTTCAAAGATATGTCACCTCCAATCAAAGAACACCATACCAACACCAAAATGTCCAGGAATTTGTCACTTGTTCATTTAGAATGACATAAAACTTTTTGGTATGAATAATGTTCTCTAATTCCTCTAATAAATCCAATTTCATTCTTGTATCTTCCATTTTTAAAAGTCTTCTCTGATTTCTTTGAAAACTTGTCTTGTTTTAGGCATGTGCTTAGCCACTCCGGACTTGTCATAATTACGTAGCTCAAACGTATCTTCTTGCTCGTCATTTATATGTAAAAAGCTTCTCTCAGTACGTGCAATATACTTACCATTGCATGCCAAACATTGTACCTTTTATATGCTGCATTTATTAAATTTATTGTTTCTGATACCCATTTTCTACAACAGCTGTATCTAGTAAAGTTATTGATTCAGAACGTCCAATTAACCTTTGTTCATCACCATTTACTGAAGATTATGCCTTATCACTACAAATATTCACTTCTTGTGTCTGTACCTGTCTTCATTTCTTTGTATTTTCGATATGCCATGCTCTACAACAATTCTTCCATAGTATTCTTTCTTGTTTTTCTTCCTTGCTTACCAAGAATCTTGCACTCAGAAATGTTTTAAGAAAGCTAGTATGCCTTACAATGTACCTGAAGAAATATGAGTTTCTTCTTCCAATTATTTTGATGTCTTTTAGTGCACTTTTTCTTTTTAATACTGCTAAATTTGTACATCATTCTTTAGTAGAGTCCAGCTTTCACAACCATGTAGTAACACAGTCCAGAGTATGTTTTGTGAGAATACTTCATTTTCTTATTGCTTAAAACTTTGTTAAAAACTGTTTCTTGTCTACAAATGCCCTTGTAACCAAAGCAATTCTTCTGACCCTATATGGAGCAAGTTATCATTAATGAGTGAATGTAGATAATAAAATTTTGTTGACTTACTTAATTCTTTTTGTTCCAATTTTAATATTTGCTTCTACTTTTTGTTTTTATTTTGTAACTGTGACAATGTTACCCTTGTTAACATTAACCCATAACTGGTACTCGTTCTAAATATTTGACCACTTATTTGCCATATTCTCCCTGTTACTTTTGGTGTAAGGAAATGTCCTTGTGTAATGCAGAAATCTGACCAGTGTATGTTCCCATTTATGTTTTTTTCTGGTGCTTTCTATATAAAAGTTTTTATTGCATTTTCCCCAAGCTGATTTTGGTTTGCTTATGTTTCTGTCAGTTTCTGTTTGGTTTGTGTTCAGCCTTAACAGTGCTCTAGTGTTTTTCCAGTTTAAATATATGTCCTTCATGATTTTGAATAGTCTCTTTGTTTAGAAGTTTTTGCAATTTTCTGCAATATTTTTTCCATAGTACGGCATTGTGTCTGTCTCCTCCTTATCGCATTCTTCACGTTCGTTTATTCTTATTATGCTAAAGACTTTGCTGTTGTGCACGCACATTAACATATCATCATCATCATCATCATCATCATCTTCTTCTTCTTCTTCTTCTTCTTCTTTTTCTACACATAAACTAGTCCATAACACTTTCACTGTGGCCATTTGCTATCACTTCCTTCATGATTATATTCATTTCTGTCTGTATGTCCTCTGTATTCATGGATATACTGCCAAGACTAACCAGTAGGCACCATAAAATGGTTCCCTTATGAACTCTCAAATGGTAGGAATCCTTATGTGTCACTACATTCAAAAATGCTGAGTACAGTGTTCAATAAAACCACTGTTGCCATGTTGCCTTCTTGATATTTGGATTAAGAAGCCAGATACCAGTATTAATTTGATTCTCAGTAGTACTCATGAATTCTGTTTGTAGTGTAATGAGTTAAATTTCTTACTATATTTTCAATGATATTCTGAACATTTTGTGTCTCATCTGTTAATGAAAACTCGTTGCCCGTATACCGTTTATTACAAACTTTTATATTAATCCCAGTTGCATCAGAAGTTAAAACTTTTTCCTCAGCGAGGAAAGTGAGCTCCTGCACGTACTTTTGCATCTACTTCTACATCCAGAGCCGTACTCAACAAATCTCTGTGAAGTGCATGGAAGAGGATACTTCCCATTGTACCAGGTACTAGGGCCTCCTTCCATTCCATTTACATGTAGATGACTGTTTAAATGCCTCTTTGTATCCAGTCTAACCTTTTCTACATGTCCCCTGCTTAGGTGATATGTGGGGTAGTGGTGTATTCCTAGATTCTTCACTGAATACTGCTTCTTGTAACTTTGTAAGCAGGCTTTTCATAGGCTAGTTGGGGTCTATCTTCAGCTGCCCGTCAGTGAGTGTTTTGTAAGCAGCCTCCTTTTCTGTACTGACTGCATTGTACTAGCATCCTACTGACACACCAAGGTATGCTAACTGCTTTACCTATGATTGACTTGTGTGATCATTCTTTGTCGTACACTTACAATTTCTTATATTCAGTTATTCATATGAGCTGGCTGATTCCAGTTGTGACTCACTGATATTGTCCTAACATAATACTACCCTTCTGTGTTTTGTGAAGTGCACTGTTTTACGTTTCTGAACAGTTAAAGAAAGTTGGAAATGCATGAAGCCCTGAAATTGTTGTGCAGCTTTTTTCAGGTAGTACCTCATTGCAGATAATTGCATTATCCATGAAAAGTCTGAGGTCACTATTTAATGTAGTCTGCAAGGATTTTAATAGACATCATTCTTTTATTTTTATTTATTTATTCTGCACAGACAAATACAAGGATTTGTTTTGGATTGTGGATATGTTTTGCACCTCCTCTCATAACTTTACAAACAATAAAGGTAAACAGTTATACATTTTGATTACTTGTACAAATAAAAGTATTCTACTCCTCTGGAAAAAAAAACTTATTAAAAATCTTCTTCAAGACACTTTGGCTTTTTAAATTTTGTGGAAGTTTTTATAAAATTTGATACCCATGTAATAGAGACTGTTGTCTGCACTTTTTATGTTATGTCTGTCCAGATGATAATAATAGTCTCTTCTAGTATCGTAAATGTGAAGATCTGTATTTAGACCATGAACAGCAAGGGTCCCATTTCATTTCCCTGAGACATGCCTGCAGTTATTTTTACAACAGTAAATATCACTCCAGTGTAACAAATCCACAATCAGGTCACAAATGTCATTGTGTGTGTGTGTGTGTGTGTGTGTGTGTGTGTGTGTGTGTGTGTGTGTGTGTGACTCAGTGAGAATGACTGACACATTTCATTTGTCACAAGCACTCCCATAGCTTGATCCTGTGCTCCCTTACTGATTACTCAGTTGGCACTTAAATCATAATCATATATTTCTACATAAAATTTCATCATAAGCAGTTTGCAGACTACTCCTCTTCTCACAGCTTTTCTTTTTGTCCTTACACATGGGACGTGCTACAGTGGTTAGCACACAGGACTTGCATTTGGGAGGATAGTCGTCCAAGTCCTCATCCAGCCATCCATATTTAGGTTTTCCTCGATTTGCTTAAATCACTCCAGGCAAATACTGGGATGGTCCTTTGGAAAGAGCCCAGCCAATTCCCTGCCCCATCCTTCCATAGTCCGAGCTTTATCTCGTTCTCTAATGATCACATTGTTAACAGGATGTTAAACTGTAATCTTCCTTTTTTTCCTTTATCCATCCCACACTGCAATGGTTCCAATGCCCATCTTCGGTTTTTCCAGTGTCACATTAGCTGTGGTCAAGGGACTTTTTTGACTGCAGTAAAATGGTGCCATGGCCTATAACACCATGTTGTGCCAGTTTGGTATCTTGGATGTGTCCAGCTCCTTAGTGCACTGCTTTGAGCCAACTGTCATGTGATGTGAAGTCAAAAATTCTATCTAAAGATAATGGTGTAACTGTGCAGCACCTGCCATAAATGCTAGCATGCTGATGATGTTAATTCTTACTTCTAATTCTGATAGAGGAATAAAATTATCATTACTGAGCCTTTTACATTTAATTTTAATTTTCCCTTATGATTTTCCATACCTAACAAAAGAAAAGAATTGTAGATTGAGGTAAAAGGAATGTAGTTCAGAAAGTAAAGGAAGAAAAAGCTACACAGACAACTTGGGCACTCTGAACATCAACCAATGTAAACTCCTGTAGGTTTTGTCAACTTAGAACTAATATATTTTGTGACACAACTTCAACGTCCATTGGGCAAATTCAACTAAATATTACCCAACAAGACAATTCGACCTTTGACAAGTCTATCTTTTCACAGAATCCAAGGCTTCTTACAGTTTAGTCAAGCAATCTCTCTGCACTGTGTGGCACAATGCACCTGCATTAACAGTGTCATAGGACTCTGTATAAGGAGCTGCATGGCCTGGTAGATTACACTGACTACATATTACATGTTTCATAGCCTCATGCCTTGACCTCTTTCCCCATAATAAAGTCACATCTATTTCCAGCATGTAGGCTTGTTGCAAACTACCATAAGGAAGGGAAAGAAGAAAGACACAAACAAAAGAAAAAAGGAATCCACAAGCAGTTAAAATATGTTCAGGCTGACACTGGTAACTGCAGCTCCTTTACTTCCCAAGGAACTACTGTTGTTGTTCTGGGTTGTTGCTGTTGCTGATGTGAAGCAATGAGAAACCTCAAATGACCATTGGTGCCATTATTCCTGAATTCTTCTGTAATATGACCCTTCTGCCACCAAATGTAGCTCAGCAGTTCATCAGCATCAGTTGTGACACCAAGTGTAGTGGGTCTCAGAAGGATACAAGAGCTGCCTCCATTTGTGCCATCCCACTTCTGTCAACAAATGAAGTGGCCTGGATGTCAATTAAGATGACATGGCCTGGTCAGTTTGTGTTCGAATGGAACTCGTGGAGGTCAAGGTTGAGACAAGGGGGGAAACAGCAGCAACTAGGCAGGAATAACAATAGTTGTATCAAACTCACTATTCATAATGAGACATGAAATCCACACCACAGTTGGGATGATGTCCTGCAGGCACAATCTGGTAGGACTCAGAGTTGGCTTGGTGATGATGGTCTCGTCAGAAGCAGTGTTGGCTAGGCTGGCAGCATCTTGTGCAGAATTGTATCAGGAGCTAGTCCAGTGGTAATTGAGATGCTATTCTACTAGCTGGTAGGGTCCTCCAGGTATTTAAAATGTAAAAGTACAGTGACATAACTAAAATGACGAAACCATTGAAAACATTAGCCAGAGATAAAGGATACAATGCAAGGGCTAGTTCAGCAAGTGCTTTTTTTTATCAGTGACATTGCCATGGCAACCTTTAAATCCTGCTTCAAAATCAGGTGCCAGGTAGAATCACTGAAAGAACAACTCTCGTGAATCCTCTAAGTTGGTAACACACAGTTGTGGTTTTGTATTCAGTAAGCAGAACAAGGGTGGGAGTGAAAAATCAATAGTATAAAATCAATTTGGAGAAGTGTGAGTGGATCTTCTGTGGAAGAAGGAAAGCTGCTGAGAAGGCCATTGTGGCTGCTAATTTTTATAGGGGGGGGGGGGGGGGGCAGGGAAATTACCTGTCTGTTCTTGCCAGAAGTAGAAATGTACTAATTCTCTAATTCCAAAGGAAACTTAAACATAAACATATACTAAGCCAATGGGTTATAGACTTTTATTGTGGAGTGCTCTGCAGGAAACATGTTGTTACTTTGAAGGGCTGTAGTAAGAACTATCGCGTAAAGGAGGGAACTGCATCACTGCAAATGCATGTTTACCAAAATATGGGAATCATGAGTTTTCAGCCAGTAGATCTTACAAAGCACCAGTCATTAAAGGCACTATCAGTAATACAGGAAATCCACAACTACAAGACTAGTAGCAAGTGTACATAACAAGCCAGATCAGTGATTAACCGCACTGTACAACACCTTTCCAGTGGCAATACTAGCAATGTTTAATGCACTGCATAATATACAGTTCTGCTTAATGGCATTGTCTATTACAGGAACGCAGGATATTCAGTTTAAATATGTGATAATATAAAGTATAGTAACTTGAGAGGTAATTGAGATATTCATTATCAATTTGCTTCTACAAGCATGGTAACTTGAAATGATTTTTGTGTTTGCTTGTGGTAGTTCATACCATGTGCACATGCACATGACTGCTTTTTTAGCATAAATGCACGTCAGTAGCCATATAGGCTCCATAGCAGACTTTGTTATCTTTGTGAGTATGGACTGCAAGTAACTGACAATGTTCACACTTACATGGCAATCAAGAAATGGGACAAGCAGCTTCAGGAAACTGGGATTTTGCTTTTGATGTCGGGCCAGCACACCAAGCACGTGGTTCCAGAGGCTGCTGTGAAAGTAATCTATACATTCTTTCTTGTGACATGACCTTTCAACAAGACGGTGAACTTTGTGAGGGATTTCTTGTCTCTTGAGTTTCCAGATCACTGGATTGGGAGAAATAATCCATTGATCGCTTGGGTTCCTAGAAGCTCTTTCATTATGTCACTTGATTTTTTTTTCTGTGGGGGTTTATCAAAAATCAAGTGTACCAGACACCAGTTCATTATCTATTAGATCTGTGCCTTCACAATCATGCAGCTATCACAAATGTTATGGCTGCAATTCTGCAAGAAGCTTGGAGAGAAGTGGAATACTGATTAGATGTCTATTATGCCACTAATGGTGCACATATCGATGCTTATCAGATCTGTAAAAAGAAATTTTGAGTTATCATACTTGTAGAAACATACCATCAATAAAAATCGATTACTTCTCAAATTATTATATTTTATGTAATTAAATGTTTAACCTCTGTGTAACATCTGTGGCAGAAAATGAGTTCTTTTGCTGGTGGGAAAATACTACTCCACTAACTTGAACTGTGATTGGTCAATAACCTGTGAAATTTACTGAATGTAAAGTGTTTACTGCAGTATTGCAGCTAATTTCTTAAAGTTATAAACTTAACACGTCTCATCCCTAGGTAAAAATGGGAGACTCAAAATGCAATTATTTATTCAATGCATCATCATTGTTTTTGTAGTGCCACACACGTATCTGTAACAAACTGATGTGGGCAGAATCACACACAAGTAAACATCCAACATAGAACTGGCCGGCAATGTCCTAGTTTCAGATGGAAACTGCCAGGGCATAACATCAGTATTATTTAGTGGTGTTTTGTGATGGCTGTATCATTCTGTCTTGATTGATGTATGTTTTATCCGTGTGCCTTTTGGGCCTAGAAGGATCTCCTCATCCACCAGATTATTGTATTCCACTATGTGAGTGTTAAGCATTGGACACCAAACAACCTCATTCACAGTAGAGGACTATGATATTTGCTCTAAAGATGTTAATACACAACATGTGCACATCATAGCAACATTTATAAACTTCCATGATAAACTGTTGCCTCTCCTTATAATTGAGATGGTGACTCTGTCACAAGTTGGTGAAAGTTTGGAAATAAGATTCCAAGCAGTATAGTGTTTAAACCAACCTTTGGATACACAGCCACTTTACCTCCTTTCATTTCATGTCAATATCTTCATGTTAGTTGACATCAACATCAAATATTCCTTCAACCATATGAGAACTGGGGCATAATGAATTGCTGCTATGTGTAAAAATAACTTTTTTTCCAAATTGTAGTTGTAAGTATTGTCGTATAATAATAACAGAATATTTCCATGGTATTCTGACCTTCTTGAAATATGCACTCAAGATATTTCGATATCACCTCTTTAATCCTATGTTTTCATACTTGTAACACATTACTCACATACTGTGAAGTGTTATGTAGGTGGTAAGTATTACTTTCAATGTGATATATGTGTTGTTTGTGTGTTATACTATTTTTGTGTGTGTCTGGTTCTGACAATTATTGTTCTAATTTGCAGGTTCATTCAGACACAGATAAACAAAAGGTAAGAAGGTGTTTTGGAAGTATATTCAACCAAACTCACAGAAGACAGAACTGTACATTGTATCTGATGTAGGGGTAATTTTGTGGGCCCAACGGTGGGCACCTATTGTGTTGGGATGCTCCTCACTGGCCTCACATTGAGTGTGGTGACGCTTTGTCCTATCAACTATTTTTGATGATTGATGAGTGCTGTATTTCTTAAGGTAAAATAATAATGATACTTATGTTTTCTTTCGAAAAGCGAAATTAAACACTTGCTCAGTACATCTCGGAGTGCTTGGCTTGCGTGGAAAATCAGTTGCATGCTAATTATTCCATGTTTACCTATGGTTGCAGTTGCCTGTTATGAAATATTCATTGGAAAGGTGTCTCAAGATTTGATGTGTGAATCTCATTTGAAAAAGTGAGAGTTCAGTCCTCCAGATTTGGCAGGTTACCCTTATTGTTAACTGTCTCATTGGGTAGGCAAAGACCACAATTATATGAGACAGCAGAATACCAGCTGCTTGGCATCTTTGTGTGGTATGTCGTGCCAACAAATGACCATCAGTGAATGGATCTTGGATGACTAGATGACAGGAGATCCTATGGATCAAAAAATGGTTCAAATGGCTCTGAGCACTATGGGACTCAACTGCTGTGGTCATAAGTCCCCTAGAACTTAGAACTACTTAAACCTAACTAACCTAAGGACAGCACACAACACCCAGCCATCACGAGGCAGAGAAAATCCCTGACCCCGCCGGGAATCGAACCTGGGAACCCGGGCGTGGGAAGCGAGAACGCTACCGCACGACCACGAGATACGGGCCCTATGGATCAGCTATATCAGACTGATCATAATCTCTCTCTCTTTGTGTGTGTGTGTGTGTGTGTGTGTGTGTGCGCGTGTGTGTGTGTAGCTTCCACCTGAGTAACAATGACTCTTAAGTGATTTCCGTTCGTTCTCAGACCTCAGATTTCTTCTCCTGCAGGAAACACAGGCTGCATTCAGTAGGCACGTCCTGGTACCTGCTTACACTAAAAGCAGGGGATGAGGAATATAGCAGGTTGTTGTGACTGTCAATAGCACAGAAAGTTGTGGTGATGGGAAGGCACTGAGGAAGGAATGCCAGCAGACAATGATTTTATGACTGCCTTCTCAAAGGATTTGTGAGGAAAGATTTATGGTTTCCATGCTAAAAGCAGGCCTTACACTACAAGACAAGCACGGCAAAAACATATTTCTTTCACATAATTGTTAGCTACTGATAAAATTTTGTTCATTCACAAGAAAGGAAAATTACTGTTTCATATGTATTACAATGATTTATTTCAGTTTTCAAACCCACACAGTTTTGTGTTTTGTCAGAAGTTTAATGTGATTATCAGAAGGTAACAACTTGATAGTGCTTTAATTTCTCAGTCTAGTTTATAAGTAAAGATGGTAATGGGAAGTCCAAAATGGAATAGACTTTTAATGGAAGGAGTAAAGGTCACAAGGATGAAAGTACAGTGTTTAAGATCTGCAACAGGTGGGGTGAGCACACTTGACATATGCGAGGGGAGGTGTGTAGGATATACAGTTAAGTAGAGGAGTGGATTGTGAGGGGGAGATAGAACAGATGAAGGAGGAGGCTGCAGAAGAGAGGAAGGTGTGATTGTAAAATAAGTGTAGTGAGGGGGGAGTGACAGGCATGGGAACAGGTTTGGAGATGGGCATGGAACAGGGATTGTTGAAGATAGAGGTCAGTGAAAGAATGTGTTGTAAGAACAATGTATAAGGTTGGGATCCAGATGGTACCAATAATAGAGTAGTCATAGAAGCTGAACATGTTGTCATCACCAGTTGTTCCCCCACTGGATAGTAGACACTATTCTTGCCCACATTTTGGTAGTGGCCACGCATTTGGGTGGATAGTTAGTGGACATGTCCACATAAAAGGCTGTGCAAAAATTGTAGTAGAGTTGGTATATGTTATGATTGCTTTCACAGGTGAGCCTACATATGATAGGGTAGGATACATTTGTGACGAGATTAGAATAAGACATGGTGGTTGTGTGGTCCATGTTTTGTTACCTGAGTGTGTTGGAAGTATGTGTAGATCAGTTGGGCAGAGAGTGGTTAGAATTATGAGTGGGATGTTCCTCATTTCTGGACGTGATGACAAGGTACTCAAAATGTCAGCAGAATTGTTACGGTGTAGGGTACTGAGGGAGTTTACTCCTTCACAGCTGCTTCATGGATGTGGATGTGAGTATGGTATGAGAGGTCAGTCTGTGGACTAGGTTTGGAGGGTAGATCTTTCTGTGAAGAGCTTACTAATACCTTCAGCATACAGCACAAGGGATTGCTCATCACTGTAGATGAACTATGTATGTGTGGTCAGTCAATGGGGACAAACTTATTAACATGGAAGGGATGGTAGTGTTAAAATTGAGCTGTTTGTTAGAGGCTTTGATATGGACACGTTTCTGTGGCACTGTTGGAGAGGAGGGTGTTGAGGCTGTGGAGGAATTAAGATAGTGTTTTTGTCCTGTTTTCAGATAATGAAGATATCAGTGTACAAGAACTAGACAAGGAGCTTAGGATTTTGGATGGCTAGGAACATTTCCTGTAGGTGGCCCATAAACAGGTTGGCAAAGGAGGGTACCATGTGGAGGCCCTTGGTTGTGCTGTGGATTTATGTATATATAGTTCCCTCAAAGGAGTAGTAGTTGCATGTAAGGATGTAGTTTGTCTAGTGTACATTAGAATGAATTGGTGGGCGTGGAGTCAATAGGACAGTTACGAGGCCTTAGGCGAGGCAGGTATTGCTGTGCAGGGAAGTTGCGTCGTAGGGAAGAGTAGGGATCCAGGTGGTAATGAGGTAGTGACAACTGAAAAGCAATTGGGAAAGTGGTTTGTGTCTTTTAAATGGGAATCTGGATTGCAGGTAATGGCCTGAAGGTGTTCAACAAGAGCCAAGATTCTGAGGGAACATAGTGCGGTGGCCTGGTGTAATGCTAAGCTCTCTCTATACAGCTTAAGCGTTTTCATGGACTGCTGGTGCTGCTTTCTTGCAGCGCCGATGTCTTCTGCTAGCACCGGACATTTCTCCGAAGATTTCACTGCTAGGAAGGGGAAATTTTCACTCTCTCACTCTCTCTCTTCTTATTTAAAAAATACACTACTCTTGGAATATCATTCAATGCACCAGAACATATTTATTTCCACTTTGTAGAAAAAAAACAACTAAACTTTATGACGTAAGCCCACACATTACCGGGCACCCAGAATCAGTTAATTACACATTTTTGAACACAATTAATACATAAGCTTTTATCGTCGCTGACTATCCACGTCCAGTCCACGTACTCTCAACTGCAGTTCAACGTCTAATAAACAGTCACTATTTCGAGTCTCTCCATTTGTTTTTTAACAATACAATGCTACATTACTCTTTGCAGCCGGCCACGGAGCTTCCAGGCCGTATTTGCTTATTCTTGGCAGGTCACGCTGAACACTTGCCAGCCCCTTCCAGTTTCGCCTGCACAAACAATAAATGGGTGCAGTATCCCATGCTCATCCTTACTCCTTGCTTTAAAATAACGCGTGTTCAAAACGGCTGGAACACAAGTGTCTCCAGACTTTTGTAAAATTCTGGGGGCACTGCAATAGTAACTAGTTACAGTGGGGCATCCAGGAGGGTTAGGTTTCTGGATTTTGGAGAGCATATACCTAGGAGATGGAAGTATAGATGGAAGTATGTTATGTAGGGTAGTTAGATTGAAGAGGAGATGGATTTGGGGGAGTGGTTCTGGGATGGGCTTAAGGATTTGTTTAAGAACTGGAGCTAATGCAGCTGGGGTTGTAAGTAGAATACTGTTACCTTCTGTCAGGTAATCACTTTGGTTCATTACAACTGTTGCGGAGTCTTTATTTGCTGAAAATATGATTACTGTGTTGTGGATTACTCTGCCAAAAGGTTTTTGTTTTTTGGAAGGTACCTAGAAAAGGATGGTAAGTCTAGGTTGGAAGTTCAAAAACTCTGGATGGTACCAGAGGGTTATTGGGTAGGAGTTGGAGCAGGTCATAATTGAATGAAGGTTCAGTGTTCAGTGGTTGTTTCAGGTTGGTTTTGGTCAGAGGAAAAAATATGTCTCCATTTAAGGATTTATGAGAAGAAGAATAGGCCCTTGACCAGCCTAGTATGTTTGAATTTGAGTGTGGGTGAAGGGTAAACGTTTGGATAGGGCTGAATATTCTGTGGAATTGGAAATTTGTTGTAGATAGGTTGCAACAGTAATTTGGGTTTGTTTGGATTCTTTATTTTGTGGAGTGTTGAGAGGGATTTTTTGGGAATGTGGAAGATGGAAGAGGTCAACAAGGCAGTGTCTGGTTGTTGTGAGGGGTTAACAGGGTTGACAGGGTGTATGATCAATATTATTGGGCAGTGGTATTTTGAGCTGGGAGTAGGGCATTAGAAAATTGGATAACTGTGGGAGTGCTCTTCCAGTTTTTGGACGAGGGATTGAATTAGAGAGATTGGCTTCAGGTAATGGGGACTGCAAAGTAACTGTGTCTTGCAAATACTGTCTCCCATGTAGTGTGATCCCCTGTAATTCACCCATCTGCAGTGCCGGAACAATGCCGTGGTCAGTAAGTTGAAGGTGTTAAAGTCTTCACAGGCAGTTGTTACCCTCCACATCAAATAGTTCTGCTTTGTCATATTCACACATGCCCCCAGTCCTCAGACTAAACCTGTGAACCAACCCCAAAGGAACAACACAACAATACTCAAGATCACTCCACACTGCAACAAGTTAACCACATGCTTTACCAAAGCTTCAACTACTTACCATTGTGCCCAGAAATGAGTAACATCATACACACCCACAAACTGCATTGTCCACTCGGACTACAAAATACCAGGTGAGGTGGTGTAATGGTTAGCACACTGATTTAAGTTTTCCATGATTTCCCTGAATAGCTTCATTCAAATACCGGGATGGTTCCTTTGAAAGGGCGCGGCTGATTTACTTCCTCATGCTTCCCTAATATGAGCTTGTGGTCTATCTCTGATGATCTCGTTGTCGACGGGATGTTAAAGACTAATCTCCTCCTCCTCAATTTGCAAAATGCACTGGTTCTTCTGTATGACACACTTACTTCCAGTCTCATGCAATATGGACCCTAGCCCTGTGGAAGACCTGTCCATGCTCCCACCCGACATACAGTATTCCAGTTGTGTCACACATATCTTATTGTATCAGAAGCAAGTCCACCTGTGAATGGAGTCAGGTCATATACTAGCTCTTTTATGTGGGCATAACCACCAGCCAACCAACCAACCATCCATCTGAATGATGGCCACCTTAAAACTTTGGCAAAGTGCAGATTAACCACTGAACGGTAACACAATGCTGAGGCCAACATGCTCATATTTCAATGGCTGCTTCACAGCTCGTGTTATCCCCCCTCCCCCAAATATCAGCAACTCTGTATTACATAGGTGGAATTGTCCTTAAAGCATATCCTTCAACCACTCAAATCATGGCTTCGATCTCTACTAGCCCATCCAAAATCCACACCCAAGCTTGTCTCCATATCCCACACTTCTATGCCTCAAGGAGACCCCATCTCCCTCTGACCTACAAATTGACATGATTTTGAGCTGATTTATGTAAGTATTTTAAATTCTTGGCATTCTCAATGTTTTGGACTTCTCTGTCCTATTTCCCCGCATGACTTGATAACACACTTTAAACAGTTTTTACTTCTGGTTAGCCACTATTCTCTTTGGATTTGTTTCATGAATAAGCAACTAATGACCTTGTAATTCGGTTGTTTAATCTCCAAGTAACCAACCCCATTTTATTCATTCTACACTCTTACCTCTCTCTCTCTCTCTCTCTCTCTCTCTCTCTCTCTCTCTCTCTCTCTCTCTCTCTCTCCTCCCCCCAATCCACTTCTCAGTTCATTGTCTGTCAAAAGTAACTCTGCCTGTGCCAGGCAAAATCTGAAGGATGCCATACCTTTCCCAACCACTTGGTTTGTCTCCCTCCCAGTCATCAGCCACACTTTGCTCCAACCCTTCCTCGCCTTCCCCACCCTCCCCACTTCCTTTCTTCCCCACACCCAGCTCAACCTGTCACTCCAGTTATGCTGCTATGGTTATACAATGTAGTCAGCTGAGACAATGCAGCTGTGTGTGTGTGTGTCAAATAAGCTTATAAGTAAAGAGCTATTGTAAATAATCCAACAATGAGGTGACAGTAATTAGTAATTAGAAAATATCCACTTTTGTTTCCTGTGATGAGTGTACTTCAGTTTGTCACACTTCACACATCAATATTATAGTTATTTTCTCCCAGGAGGATCTTACACACCACTGCCTTGTGGTTAGTCCTGGCAGGGACGAAGGCTAAGGGAGAAAACTCTGAAAGAAAAACTGGAGTGGGGCCCCAAAGGCAGTTGGAAGGCATACTATGTCCCCTCCTGGCAGCTCCTGCAACCGAAGTGATACCAGAGGTATTGGTTTGCCTTTCCTCTGGACACTATCATTTAGGTTGAGAGGGAGACCGTGATGCATGGGTGACTCATGTGTCATCATATTTATTGCCCAGGCATGTAGCTTCCTGGAGAGGACACTTCAGCAACGTCTAAAGACACTGGAACAACACAGGAAGAGGCAGTCACCGGTTATAAGCTCTGTCTGATTGGCATAAGCCCCCAGCCAGTAAGGTGTTGTCCCGCCACTACCTGCCTGCTTCATAGTGTATGTGGAGCTTAGAAGTGATCTTCAAGTGGGTAGATGAAGTACACCTATGAAAAACAAAAAGGAAATAATAAACTAACTGCCATTTCGTATTGCTACCTGGAATGTCAAAACTTTGTGTCCAAGATACATTGGCGATACCCAAGAGGTTGATTTCATTGTAAGACTGCAGTTATTAATAGGGAGCTCCATTGCTTGAATTTGGACATGTGGGACTACAGGAGATGAGGCTACCAGACGCATGTTCTATTAGAGAAGCTAATGACACGTTCTTCTGGCAGGGGAAGTCACAAGATGAGCCAAGACTTCACAGTGTAGGATTTGCGGTTAAAAACACCCTCCTGAAGAGTATTGTGCCACTGTCTGGTGGAACAGAGCAGATTCTTACTTTACAAGTATGCTCTTCAAGTGGAACTATCAACATCTTTAATGGGTACGCTCCCATCTTATCATACAGTGTAGAATAGAAGGATTTGTTTTATGATTTATGCAGCTACAGAATAGCCAAAGTGCCTGGCTCAGAGTCACTATATATTCTAAGTGACTTTAAAGCTCAAGTTGGGTCAGATAATGTCATGTGGCTGACTTGCCTGGGTCATCATGCAGTGGAAAAAATAAGTGATAATGGCCAGAGACTGCTAGACGTGTGCTGCTTTCATAGCCTGTGTATCACAAACACATATTACCAACTTAAAGATGGACACTAGGCGACCTGAAGACAACCCTGCTCTAATCACTGGCACCAACCTGATTTTGTCATAGCTAGGTGTACAGATCTAAAAAAAAATCCTACTGACATGAAGCTATCACAGTGATGACTGCAACACTGACCATGCTTTGGTGGCGAACAGATTGAGCCTCACCCCTAAGAACTATCACCACGCTTAACAGGGAGGTCAACTGCAGATCAACACACATCATGTTCATACCTCGCAATGAAAACAAGAATTTGCCAATAGTTTTGAAAGTGCTTTATCAAGAAACACACAAACAGAAATGAATATTGATAACAAATGAACACAATTTTCTGACGCCATGTACAACTCTGTAATATTGGCCTATGGAATGAAAGAGAATAGAAACGCAGACAGGTACGAGCAAAATTTGGAGGAAATGGAACCAGTCATTGAGGCTAAACAGAAAGCCCTGCTTGCTTATAAAAGAAACCCAAATGGAAGAACTCGAGATGACTGGCGAGAAACAAAGAACAGGGCACAGCGCAAATAACTATGGCAAAATTTATATGCAGATATACAGAAAGCTGCCAACTATGGAGCCAGTGAGGCAATGTACGATGGTATTAAGAAAGCAGATGGTCCAACTGTCAGAAAAACAGCTCCTCTGAAGACGGAAACAGGAGAAGTTATTACTGATGAAGGCAAGCATTTGATTTAGCAAGCAGAATTGTGCTCTCCAGGTTGCTGCAGAAGATTGGATGCCCACCTAAACTACTATGAATAACTGTCTCTTTCCATGAGAAAATGCAAGCAACAGTCTGTTTCAAAGGCAAAACATAGGAATCATTCCCTGTAAATAGCAATGTAAAGCAGGGGAGTGTGTTAGCTCCTACTCTGTTTGGCATTTTCTTTTCCCTTCTGCTGAGATTTTCTTTTGATGACTGTGAGGAGGTAGTGTATTTACATACAAGGTTTGACGTAAATCTCTTCAACATTGCCCGTCTCAGGGCCAAGACCTAAGTGAATACAATTATGATTCGCACGTTGTTACATGCAGACAATGCAGCTCTGGTAGCAAACTCGAGGATGAGTTGCAGTATCTAATCAACAAGTTATCACATGCATGTGGAAAATTTGGTCTTACCATCAGCCTCCAAAAGATTAAGATCATGGCACAGGGAACCACCAACCTTCCATCCTTCAGCATTGACAGCAATCCTCTCCAGGTTGTTGATGATTTTACCTACTTGGGATCTATAATACATAGCAAGTTGTCTGTGGACACTGAGATTATCAACAGAATTGCAAAAGCATCGGCTGTCATGGGTAGACTGAAAAACAGAGTATGGAAGAATGAACTACTCACATTAAAAACTAAATTGCAAGTATATAATGCTTGTGTTATCAGCACCCTTTTGTATAGCTGTGAGACATGGACCACTCTTGCTAAACACGAATCCTGACTGAACAGCTTCTATCTCCGTTGTCTTCGGAGGATCCTTCAGATTTCTTGGAAGAATAAAGTACCCAACACCGAAGTATTACAGCTTGCAAGCACAATCAGCATTCATGCACTGTTGAGCCACCAACGTCTAAGGTGGCTGGGACACGTCAGGCACATGGATTCTGAGCGAATATGAAAAAAGTGCTGTACAGAGAACTTCAGGAGGGTGTGAGGCCAGTAGGAAGATCACACCTTCACTTCAAGGATGTCTGCAAGAGAAATCTGACCGAGGCCAGCATCAATCCAAGTCAGTGGGAAAATACAGCTGGTGACCATGTCAAGTGGCGACAAGCTTTGCGCAATGGGGTTGAACTTGCAGAGAACGAACACATGCAAGAAGACATCAGGAAGAGGCAAGACGGAAGGGGAGAGCAGCCTCTGGTAGAAGTCTTTCACATTTCAAGTACCCAAACTGTAGTAATGACTGCCATTCTCGAATGGGACTTTTCAGCCATAGCAGATGTTGCAGAGTCTGAACCAACTATACTACACTGTCATCTTTCAATGATGGACAGATTGTAGGGAAGCAGCCTACTCACACCGTATAAAATTCACATTAGTCTTTCCATTGTGTGCCAGCCTAGTCCGCTGTAACTAGCTCTGACGTCATAAATGTTGCGCAATACTTTAAAAATCAAGTAAATAACCTGAAATGTTTCTAGCATGTCAGGAGTAATACTAAATCAATGTGTGTTGAATATCAGTTCAATAACTTTAATCATTTTCGAAATTTGGACGTTTTTCTGTAAAAATCATTGGCACAACAGAAAAGAGCTAGAAAC
Source organism: Schistocerca cancellata (assembly GCF_023864275.1). Classification (NCBI taxonomy): domain Eukaryota; kingdom Metazoa; phylum Arthropoda; class Insecta; order Orthoptera; family Acrididae; genus Schistocerca; species Schistocerca cancellata. The sequence goes on from NC_064630.1 coordinate 408,725,043, forward strand.
TTAAAAATTTATATTTAGATTCCTTTTGCATAATAATTTAGTAGAAACAGTATTCTGGATCTCACAAATTAAAATTTTAGTTGAAATCCATGATTTTCTGCTTTTTGTCTTAAAAATTAAGGAAGCAAGATAGATTAAGTAGGCGAATAAATAAAGCTAGGATGTTTAAATTTAAGTAGAAGGGAGATCCACTATAATCATAAAGATGTGAGAAGTTTCAACTGAATAACTATAAAACTATAGCGATAGCGTGTCTCCAAAGGGCAAGTTCAGAGCTCGTCTACTGCGTGTAGTGTAACTAAATTAATTCTCTCGGCCAAAATATTTGACTTAGCCACGTGAGACTTTTATTATGATTACTTACCTGTGTGCTGATTACACATTTAAATTGAGAGCTTCATCGGCCATCAGCAAAGGAAGCAATGATTTATTTGATAACTTAAAGTGGTGCATTACTAGCCCAGCGGCTAGTTTCGGGAGAGCGGATTTGATCAGGCGTTCCCTTAGCCGTCCGCACCGCGGCTTTATATATAAGAACGCTGCGCGAGAGAAGAAGGCCCCAGTTCTCTCCAGACGCTGATTAGCACACCACCTGTGCCGGGAGTCGCGTCGCGTTGGTATCATTGCTGATAAACAGCCTCGGATGCCGTAATAAGTTACTCAGGATACGCGTAACCATGAAATCGTTTTCGAGTGAAGTGTTAATTCTGGGATGACTTTAATGATCTATCTTCAGTTTGCGTATGTCGTATTTTCACGTGCCGCCTCGGGACAGACATTCTACCATTATTTAGCGTGGCGTTTGATGAACATTATCATCAAATTATGGCAAGCATTCACTTAAACATTCAATTTGAACAGTTATAGTTACATCAGTGCATTAGACTCTGAACTGCTCTGGTAGTTGGATTGTGTGGATTCTTTTTGATCTGTGACTTTCAGAATATAGTGAACATTTTAGAGAGAATCGTTTTTGATTATGAATCCCAGACAATCTCCTAATTCCTCAGAGCTATAAGCTGTAGCTATAAGTGTATTTCTCAGGTGAAGTGGGCACTAGGAATTCTAATTACAGGCTTCACGTTTTGCTAATCACTTTCTGGTTGCCAATATTGTAGTTAGAGAGCCAGTGTTGAGAACGGCAAACAACAGCAATAAGTAAATAAATACAAAACAACATTTATTCAATGAATCCACCTGCCGCCCCACAAGATGCCATGCAAGAAAGAACTCTTCAGACATATATTGCTAACATGAACGTTAATACATCAAAAAACTGTATCAAATGTGGAAAATGTAGATGCAGAATTGAAAATTGGTTTATCTGGTACTTAACAACTGTTTTATCCCAGAGATGTTTATATTGTGAATCAAGAGAACCTGGTAAAGGAGTAACCAATTGCTGATTCATATCAGAACACACACTAATCATTTCAACAGGCCTATGTTCATTGTGGTTGCTATGGATGAAACGGAGTGCAAGATTGTTAATCCCTTTGACCCTGCTGGATTTTTGCACCAAGTAGTGGTCATTGCCATGGTAACCTACCACTGCTGTGGAGATGTTGCTGTGGTGGTTTACGCACACTGTTGTCTATTCTTGCCCATGTAATTATTACCATGCCTTGTGGTGCTTTCTTGCAGCACAGTGTGTAATTTGCCACAATTCAATGAACTTTTCTTAAGTCAAGTGATTGTTGCAATGGAAATTTATCAACAATTTGCAGCTCTTGGCAACAATAATGTGTATTGTGAAAATAAGCAAATTACTTGCGATTTATTTTGATAGTGTCAGGAATGATTTTATTGGAGGAATTAATGCGTATACACTACATGTGTACAATATTTATTTAAAATTCTTTGTGTGTGTGTGTGGTACAATTCAATACAAGGTATTGCACATAGTCCAATATCACACTCTTCACAACAAACACGTTTCCCTTCTTATTTTCTTTCCATGACACCTTTGTTGGTGTATCACGCTGTACAGTGTCTCGTTGGTGCACGTTTCTTCTCAGTGGAAGAAATATGTCTAGGAAGGTGTTGTCTCACTAATCATGTTGGGGCTGACATGTGACAAGGGTGACCCACTTTTCTTCACTAAGGGGAAATGTAGTAAATTTTTCCAAGTGACCTTTTAACAAAATGCATTTGGAACTCAAGCCTCTCCTGCATGAACAGTGTGTCCGCTACCTGACAAAATAATTGTTTCACTTAACAGAAACCATTGAAAATGATCAAATTGAACATTTACAAACACCTGCACCAAGCAAAACAAGATGCAGGTTAACTCAATTCACCCAAAAAAATATGGACTACATTTCTGCTTATGTAGAAGCAAAATATCTGTGTTATGTATTTTTGTATCTTGGGAATGCAAATGTAAACTGATGAGCCAAAGCAATATCACCGCTTGCTTAATAGTATGTTGGTCCACTACTGGAATGCTAAACAGCAGCGATTTTGCAAGGTATGGATTCAACAAGTCCTTGTCAGATCTTCGGAGGTTTGTTTCACCAGAAGTTCGTTCACAGGTCCCAGAATTATTGTAAATTATGGTCAGGTTGTTTTTGAGCTTGGAGTTGGTGCCCAAGAGCGTCCCAGATATGCTTATAGAGGTTTAGATCAGGTGAATTTGGTGGCTGAGGCATCAATCTTAGTTTACTCTTACATTCCTCAAACTACTGTAACCTAGCAACGCAGATAGCTATCCTGCTGAAAGGTGCCATCATTGTCGGGGAAGACCTCAAAGCATGAGGGGCCTGCTGGAGGCCCACAACAGAGTTCATGTAGTCCACAGCTGTGATCCTGTCTTCGATTACTACCACAGGTTCTGTGGAAGCCCGTGTGAATGTCTCTCATATCATTCCTGCAAGCCTGGCTTCGTGTCACAGTGCACATTTTAAGCAGCCATTCACCTGGATACTGAGACACAACCATAGACTTAATGTAACAAGAAACATGATGCATCAGACCAGGCTGCATGTTTCCATTAATCCATGGTTTAATTTTGATGATCCTATGCATACTGCTGTCACAATTGATGTTGTCAGGTCAATTAAGGAACATGTAGGAATTGTCTCATGTGGAACTTCATTTTGAACAATGTGCACCAAAACACTTCTTCCTGCCTCTGGGGCACCGGCGCTGTGACAGATGGTAGCATGGCTCAACCAGCAGCGGCCACCATAGGGAGAACATGTGTTTTGGGACAGTAGGCTTCAGTGACTGAAGGGAGCACAGCTCACACATAGGAGTCGCCAGTGGGGCAACTGTGTCTCCGAACACTCTGGGCATCAGCGGCCTTACAGATTGCATCCACCAGCGGAACAGCCGCATCTCTTGGGTTGCTGGACAAGGACAGCCGAGGAGCTAGGTGCAATCCATGTCATCAGCCTGTTGGATGACAGGCATCATGTTCAAGAGGTGGACAGCAGTGGCAAATGAGGTGAGGCACCTTGAATTATAGTAAACAACCACACCTGCAATTGATGAGTTGCATTGGGGCAGGAACATCTTGTCATTAGCTTTTATGTCCTTGCACAGTGACAAGGGAAAGGAAGTAAACAACAGTTCCCAGTGACATATACAAGGGTTTATTGTGTAAGGTGAACAATATATAACACCTGACATTATAGCGTGGAAGACACTTCCAGATTTGGACTGGGCCCAGATTAGTGATTGAAGCTGTAACAAGGGGACACTGCTGGTGCCTGGCAAGGCTGGCAGTGTCGGTAGCTGAGAGATGGTGGCAAAGCTCAATCACCGACAGCCGAACTGGACATGGTGAGGCTGACGGGTGCCAAGAATGTTGGTGGCATCTGGTAGGAGCGCTTGATCAGCGGGGTGGCCTGGGAGGTGACAGTGCCAGTGAAATGTGCTGGTGTTGAGCGAATGAACCAGGGATGATGTCAGCAGGCATGGGGGCCAATGGAAGTGATTGCTTGACCAATGGTGGTCCCCAAGTATGCGACAGTACCGACTATCGTTGAGATAGACATGAGGCGCTGACTGATGAGCGGCAGGTGGCTGGTCTAATTGCCCAGAGCGGAGAACCATCTTGATGTTGGTAGCCTTGTCGTGGCCTGTAAAGGTAGGTGGATTGGTATGCACCTAATCACATGATGATGATAACAGTGACTAAATTTTGTGCACAGAACTGTGTAGCCACATTATCACAAATGTAGAAACTTGTTCCATAATTACAGTGCCGCTACTGGTGCATGCAGAGAGTAGCAGGAAACTGGTGCCTCTGATGGGGAAATGCCTATGGCCCAGCCCCCAGGTGACCTGCAGGACATGGGGTTGATGTTGGCAGCTGATGTGCTGTGGTTAGGGGCCAGTTACAATAATAAGTATCAAATGAATTCTGTTCTCTCAGTCTTAATGACAGTTCGGCCAGAAAGAAACTAAAATTTTTTGATTACATGATGAAAACCTTCTAGTAAATAGAATCATTAGTAATTACAACAGCTTTATTTGCAGAAATTGGCATAACATGCTGTCTATTGTACTAATATTTTATGAAATTGTTGGGAAAGTTTCTATATTAAATATATGAAAGCTATTGTTATTAGAAATATGTCTATTTAGGAACTTTATTTATTTTGTTTGATAGTGAAAATTAGTAACATAAATTTTTAAAATTTTGTATTACTTTATTTTCAGATTGTGGTTGAAAAATGTCAAGAAAAAGGCATATCTAAGTATGTGTGAGTTTCCTGCAAAAATGATGGAGATCATGAGTAATAGCAAAGTTTTCATGTATCCATTATTGTTGCCGCCCCAACCCTTCCGCTGTGACGGCCCTGCTAGGCCTTGCTTTGTTCGTGGTGAAGAACAGTTAGTATTTTTGTAAATATTTGTTGTTAGTGTTACATTTATAAACCTTCAAAATAGAGGAGAATTAATTGTTCATTATATGAGGGTTGCTCAGAAAGTAATGCACCACGTTGTTTTTTCTCAGCTGAAAACAATGCTACAAACATGAAACGTTACATATGGATTATTTGAAGTCTACTGAGTGAGCGCGTCAAGTTTCCGTCACTTCAAACAGATAGTGTAGCTGCAGGACAGTTTCAAAATGGTGTCTGTTGGTGATTTACATTACAAGCTATGTGCTGTCATTGAATTTCTTGCCACAGAGAAAGCAAGCATGGGGAATATTCACGAATGTTTGTGCGAAGTCTATAGAGCATCTGTTGTCAACAGAAGTACACTTAGTCACTGGGCACGGAGGGTCAGGTCATCAGGAGATGGTTTGGCAGAGCTCCACGATTTACGGCAGGTCAGGGAGACCATCCATGACTGTTACACCTGACATGTTGCAGCAAACTGATGTTGTCATTCGCAAGGACAGACTGTGACGTCCCTTCGCTCTTCCTTCGCTCACCAGGATGAGACACGACTTGTAATGTAGTTCGTCCCCATCGGTATGACGTGGAACAGCACCTGTAACTCTCGTAAGAACATAACTCCTTGTATGGCTTAGAAATATTCTGCTATCTGTCCGCAAGAGTCTTCTTCTAAGCTTGTGCGAACTGGTAAACTGCAATCATTTAATTTTATCTTTATGCCCGGTTAGTTCCATGATGAAATAAAATCTTGATTCTTGATTTCATCGTTGTGGTCGTTTTTCACATCGTACCTAGCGAGGATGAAATTTTGCTGTCTACTATTCCGTTGCTACGTCCAGTTGTTAACACCGGTCCGATGTAACTCCAGAGATAACTTATGTTGGAGTAAATGTTTTTTTAATACGCCGTAATACTAGTTTAAACTAATCACTTTTTACTGTCCATTATTCATGTACTCACTTAGTCACTTAAAATGTTTAAAGAGTCAATCAACTTGCATTAATACACATTGTATTGTCCGTTTAATGAGTTAGGCGAGACGTAAGATTTATCTTTTGACTCAGATTTTATTGTTCTGTCTGTAATTAATTGTTTGTCCCTACAACACAAGCACACCGATTATCTTCTGTTCAGTTCAGTAATCGTGACGCTGACAACAACTTTTGACTAATCAACGTACTTGTCTTTCTTCGTGTCTTCGTTTTATTGTGTCCTACTCAAGACTATGAATTGTTTTTCTGTCGTTGATCCATTGCTCTCAAGGTTTGTAACTGTTTATCAGTACGAAGGCTAAGTCCGATAAACCAATATCACTCAATTGAAGTCTAACACCCGTCTTACTATACCGTCACATTGAGAATGGTAAAGATTAACTTTCATCAGTCGAATGACTGAGCAATACTTCAGTCTCTGCCTCACGAATTATCAAACTTCCAAAACTAAAACAATCTAATTGTGTTTGCATCCAGACAACTATTGCAAAAGTACTCTTGAGCAACTCAAGTGCAACTAACTAACTGAACATTTCCATATCCGAGTTGCATTGTAGTCGCATTTAATTTCCTTTTTGATGCGGGTACAACTCTCTTCCGTGCTAAATGTTATCTTCGACTGAATTACTTTCTTGGATTTAACCTTCGTTCATATGATTTTGAATTTATTCTATAGATGTTTGATAAAGAATCTATGATAATCCTTTCCTCTCATCTCCCCTTTTTGTATGCTATTCTCAGTATTTGAGTGATATAGGTGTTAATCAAAATATTACCAGTGTAGATTTTATCATCAATAGTTGCTATCACTGTCAAGATAACTCACTTCCCTACATTAAGTTTCCAAAAAATTTGTTAATTGGGGTTTTCTGTCCTTGGAGCGTTACAAGATACATTCGCGGAAGACATTTTGAGAACAATGAGGAGGTGATTCATACAGTGAAGCACTGGCTCCACCACTAGGCCAAGGATTGGTCCCGTCAGGGCATACACACCCTTGTTTTGGGCTGGAGGAAGGCCGTAGAATGGGATGGAGATTAAGTGGAAAAATAGGGTATGTAGATAAAACACCATTCTTTCATGTGCGTAACTCTCATTATGTTCAATAATGAATTGTGGAAGAAAAAAAAATTGTGGTGCATTACTTTCAGGGCAACACTCGTAATAAGTAATTTGTTTCTGTGATTCAAGAAAGTTGATTATGATTTTGGTTGAGCACTGCAGCTGAGGACTATTTATCACATACATCTGTATGTCTTTTACAATTATACTTAAGTGGCTTAATACAGATACTTTTATTATTCTTCTCTTAATTTGTTTTGAATGCTTCAGCTATTAGTTCCCTCTTGCACCTTTAAACACTACCATACTGTGTGATACTAGTGTATGAAAAACTGATTGACATTACTAAATAGCCACAGTGATGTATTACCGCTGTACTATGCATTTAAATGTATTAGGTCTCATTGCTGGATAGTTCTGATCAGTATTTGATGTATAGCATTTGCATTAGAGTTCATCTCAATGATGTGATTGTAATTATGGTAGTAAAATTGCAGGACAATATATAGTGGAATCTCACTTTGAGCATATGGTCTCCTTGTCCATAGGCTACTTAATACAAACAATGCCTCATTATTATTTGTGCCCAGACACACAGTAATCTCAGTCTGGTCTTCAACTTTTATAGTGCCTCTGAGTAAAGACAAGGTTGCAGCAAAACTAAAAGCATCTGCAGACTGCAGATTAAAGGGGACAAAGAAACATTCACAGATATAGTAAGAGTTATCAGTAAAAATCATCTGCACTGCCGTACAGTGCATTTTAGTGTCTTGCGGTATCCTCAGGAACATCACTCTCAGGTGGACTTAATGTAGATGACATAGATAAAATTTAGATCTTCCTGCTAAGTTGAAATGAAATGTATTGTAGACTGTCAGAAAATAATTATACCTATGTAGTTACTGATGTCAGTTTGTGTTTTACACCTATTATTGCTGCCATACCTTCTAGTTTCTTGAGTAATAGATGTAGTGAGATAAGTTATTCTGTATTACTGTACACAAGATATGAGTTGCTCTGCACAGTATCGTATTTTGTGTTCAGCATCTAGCCAGAGTATGTTTCAAGTTATGAGGCATTTATAGCAAGGCACCAATGATATGACTTTTTATATTCAACATTCAGTCAGCCTCAGTGCTCAGATTCTTATATTTCAAATTCTTCTTAGTCACCTTACTATTAATGTTGCTCAGTTTGTTGGATAAATTTAATAGCCCTAGAGCTCTGAAAATTTGCCAGTGATGGCATAAGTACACCTTATTGTGTCTCTTGAGGTAGTCATTCTTCATCAAGATAGGGCAGCCTGATATTAGTTGGTATTACAGTACGCTTGTTCGCCCACTGCTTGAATACTGCTCAGCAGTGTGGGATCCGTACCAGATAGGGTTGATAGAAGATATAGAGAAGATCCAACGGAGAGCAGCGCGCTTCATTGCAGGATCATTTAGTAATCGCGAAAGCGTTATGGAGATGATAGATAAACTCCAGTGGAAGATTCTGCAGGAGAGGCGCTCAGTAGCTCGGTACGGGCTTTTGTTAAAGTTTCAAGAACATACCTTCACCGAAGAGTCAAGCAGTATATTGCTCCCTCGTACGTATATCTCGCGAAGAGACCATGAGGATAAAATCAGAGATATTAGAGCCCACACAGAAGCATACCGACAATCCTTCTTTCCATGAACAATACGAGACTGGAATAGAAGGGAGAACCGATAGAGGTACTCAAGGTACCCTCCGCCACACTTGCGGAGTGTGGATGTAGCTGTAGATGTATCAAGGTATACTTTGCAAAGCCAACATCTGTTACCTTGAATGGGTTTCACTATTACTTTTTCATAGTTTTTCATCTGTAGACCTTGATCTTGTCCAAACACTGTTAGAGTCTCTGACTCTGCACTTATTCTTCACCTTTTAACCACAGATGTGTCTGATATCTGTCAATTTTCGAATTTTTCAGACAATTTTGGCACTGATCATGCAGAGATTTCTTTCGTCATGGTAGTTTCAGCAAGTTTTGAGCCTCACTTTTGACATTACATTCCAGATGTAAGGTATCACTACCTTTTGCATTTGTAATAAATTTCTTGCAACAACTTTAGCTGGGGTTATAATTCCTCTTATTTCATTTCCCACCTCAGACCTTATTATTTCATGCATTTGTGGGGTTATTCACGTGTGTTGGGTTACACACCTGCCAAATCCAACTATGGCGTTGCAAAATGCTGCTCTCTCTGTCTCAGACCTTGTCCTTCATCCTTTCACCTCACATATTGTCTGTCAATGTTAGCTCTGGGGTGCACAGTGCTATTCATGGTAATTATTATTATCATTATTATTTTATACTAATCTTTTCCGTTAATTGTTATTGTACTGCGACTCTCATTAAATATTATTATGACACATCAAATCCCCTACTTGTCAATACACATTTTCACATGCACTTAATTAGTTCAAGGTCAGTAAAATATTTTCCTTCCAAAATAAAATTTACAAACAACTTGGACAAGACTCACACTAGATATATTAACATAATTGTCCATATGTTATCCTGGACTGAACTTTAATCAAGCATGTTCTCTCCTCGTTGTCTGTGCAGCCTGCAACCACAAGGTGCTCTGGAGACAATAGTTAATCAATGTACTCACCCTTTATTCATACTTGTCTGTACAAAAGAATTCATATGCATCTATTCCTGACTTAATTGTACACTTCACGCATATGTAATCTCAACTTAATGTGGCACACAAAGGAATGTTTCAACCTAAGGTATGTCACTCATAAATCTTATGCAGCCATGATCACAAAACGTGCCCGTTGTTTACAGCAAAGGGCTACTATGCAATCAAGTTGTCTTCAAAATTTAATTAATTAAATGAATTAAAAACTCTCCCTTGAGTCTAATAACAGATACCACCTCAAAAGGAATGGATAGGTGTGTACTTCAAGCTATATATTTCACATACAATACCCTCCTTGAGAATACAATTCATGGAGCACATATGAAAATTAACTGTTCATCTCCAGTGTCAGCATTTGATTGCCTAACATGATGCCACCAAAGAACAGATGTGCTTCTGGAAAGTGTTGGGCGGGGTAGGGGGAAGACTGACTATCAACCATGGCCCCCCAAACCTGCATATCCCCACTCATCTTTGCTCCTCATGTCTTCTTTGTTAGCCAGAAAATAAAATTAAAGTTGATGGCACCATGAGACTGTACACTCAGTATCTATGAAAGCTATCTTGTAACATTTGTGCGGACGGCACACTCCATGCCATTCAAATTTCCATACCAACCACCAGAAGTAGACAGAAATGAATCACATAAATAAAATCGCTGATACAATGAGTACAGTTGAGAATAAAGAAGGGATGAAAAATAATGTAATAAAATGCATCCATCTCTCTACCATAGCTCACGACTATTCCAAAAAATAAATAAATAAAATAAAATAAAATAAATGATTGTACTAGGAATAAAACATGGCACGCAGGTCTATCCCAAATGACTAAAAGTGAAAGGAGAAAGGTACACTTTCACTGTATCCATGACCTTGTCCACAGAGCAGAATTCAGTGCCAAACAATAGCTTGACGCTGCTGCAGTATTCTTGAAAAACTCCTTTCTTTACTGTTTCATTTGCAATGTCTGTATTTTATTGTGTACCGAGGTACTTGTGAGCCTTTCCATGTTCGAGATTTCTAATTCTGATACTTTCATCCAAATGAGTTCCTCTGCCTATACAAGTTCCCTCTAACAATGCTTTGTTCTGCATATTTGTCAGTGCCAGGTTGAATGCAAAAGTTATCACTTAATCATTTGACAATACGAACCATTCATTTTGGTTCATGTCATTTCTAGCAAATAGTTTAAAGTCATCCATTTAAAAGAGATAGATACTTAATTAATTTGTGGTTTTCGTGAAGCTTATAGCGAAAAGTGTGTCAGTCTGGATAGAAGAGTTGAGCATATGTAAATAAAGAGTAGAAACAAAGAATTGTCTTGAAATACTACCCTTTTTGTCTATATAATCCAGTACTATAAACGTTATTGTCCATTATTTGTGTGTAGTCTGGTGTTCCATTGTTCCAAGCTATACTTTGTTGTTACTACTACTACTACTACTACTACTACTACGACTATTACTGTTATGCAAACTATGTCAATTATATATCAAAAGAGACTGCAATATTCAAAATGAAGAACAACAGTAGTGTAACTTCTTTAAGTCATACATAGGCAAGTCGAAGCACACAATCTCGTGCAGAAAAATAATTTGTACCAGAAAGTGGCTGTTTGCAGTTTTTCCTGAATATGTTGTGTGCCTAGATGATATATAAGTCAAAAACTTAGGTTTTTTGATCTGTCTTATTAGATGAAAATGTTTTTTATTTCCCAAATATTATGTGCATATATCTGTGTGTTCACCACTTACCAAACATATGATAGTGGTGATTCTACTGATACTGTGTTAGCTATCTTAAAATACTCTTATTCATATTTTGTGTATACATCCATACATGGTTTATATGTTATCATATATGAACTGGGCAAAGGAGAGAAATTTTGAGGACATTTAAACTGAGTCAGAAATGTAATATAAATTAGTTTCCATTTTTGTTCTGTCTTGATTACATCTAGAATATAATTTTTCTTCTCATTGCAGATTATTGGTGATAGGATTAGAGCAATTCATGGATTATGCACAAAAAAACCCAGAGTATTTCCCGAAGAAGCTGACATATTGCAATGTTACTCCATACATTTCCAAACTAATGATGCCTCTCAAGGAACCAAGGCAGCTGTATCTTTACATTTACAAACATGCCAATGAGCATCCTTTTAAGGTACATACTATAAATCTTCCAGTGGAACATCTTGAAAGCATATGCAGTGTAAGAGCTATCTGTAATTTCCACTATGATATTTTACTTGGTAACTGAATCTTATCATGATACACTGTGAACAAATGCAACAAAGAATACTATGGATATCAGTTCTTTGAGATTTTCTTCTTGCCGTACAGACCATATCACTCTGTATCAATAGGACTGACAAAAAACCCGAGGGAAAGAGAATGTAATTTTTTTTTAATATTGGAAAGTTGTGTTCCCCAGGACTGTGTATCGGGCATGTTCTCATGTGAGCTAGCTATAGAGTATCCATGTTTTTTATATATGTTATTAGTGTGGTGTAATACACAACACAGCAAGAAAAATTTTGTATCACCAGTGCATGCCTTAAAGACATTCCTACTCTACCTATTCTGACATGATTCAGAACACACGGTCCTCTGCATTATCTAAATATGTAAACAACCTTACACATAGCCCCATTTGTTGCAAATATACTCATTTTATTGAATGTCAGTGCAGCAGTTTCACGAATACCTTCATTATGTAAACTGTGTAATGCTGTTGTGAACAATGTGGGGGATATGGGGGAAATGTACTGTGATTCCAAGAAGATGGATATTTACATTTGTTGGCACATAAATTGTTGCTGTATGTCAACAGTGACTGTAAACAATAGAATTTGGGAGATGAATAGCCGAAGCAATGTCTTAAAGATCTGAAATCATTTTCAAAATATAGGTAGTGTTCATGACTTGTTCTTTACTAGTTGCCCTAGGCCAGCAACTGTGGTATATGACTGTATCTAAAACTTCTAATCTGCAGGAATTTCAGCTAGAGTACCCTGTGATAACCGACTTTGTGGAGGCCACCTGTAACCTTCTGCCAGTAGAATCTTTTTTTTTCTTTCTTTTCCCCCAAAAAGCTGTATTAGCTTTTAATGTTAGCTATCCGTTTCTAAAAGCTTCTGGAAGTTGTATTTTCAGTACATGCATAAAAGGAAATTCTCAGCAAAAGTGACTAGCACAGTATCAGCCATACCCTTTGTGACTTCTTCTGGTACTGTGGAAGATAATGCCTGATGTCTTAACATGTATTGTATCATCCTGTCCTTTCATCTGTTAAGTGTTTCCTATACATTCCTTTCCTTGCTATTCCTGCATTAACCACTTAATTTATATTGTCAGGGCAATAAATCTTCAGGATTCTTCTGTAACATCACATTTCGAACTTTATGATTCTACTTTTTTTACTACAGTCCGTGATTGAATTCCAGTCAGCATTGTGCTCCAGATGTACATTCTCAGACATTCTTTCTTAAATGAAAGCTTGTTTTTTGTACTAGTAGACTTATTTTAGTGAGAATCACTCTGTTTGCCTGTGCTAGTATGATTCTCATTGCCTTCTCTCTTCACCCACCATGCATTATTTTGCATCAGAGATAGTAGAATTCCCTCATTCACCAAGTACAGTCAGTTCCACAAGAAAGTGTACCCCATAATTTTAAAAATAACGTCTGCAGTGACATCTCTGGTGGTGGTCTCGAATCTGTAATCAATGAACTTCTGCATAGTGAATGGATAAACAGTGTGAGAGTTGAATGTTTTGTTTTGTCGATTGAATTTTAAAACAAATACAAAATATCTGAAGCATCACAAGGCCTTATTTCCTGTAAATCCTCTTTTTGGGCCTGATCTCGTCTTTCAAAAGACTGGTGTATGAAGTGTGAAAGATTGCTTCAATGGACTGTCAAACATCTGGTAAAACCGCATGTTTGGGGATGTTTCTCTAAACATGGTTTTGGCTATTTGCACTTATTTACAGCCAGTTTAAACACTGAAAAAAGTGCAAGATTTATCAAAATCCCTTCTGAGGTCCTTTAAGAAGCTATTTGGTTCCAACAAGGCAAACTGGGTGCTTCAAAAGGATAATGATCTGAAACGTGGCAGCCGTCTCTGTACGGTGTGGAAACAAGACAATGGGATGTCTATGATGGACTGGACTGCAATGTCTTGGATGCAAATCTGATGGAAAATGTTAGGTCGTATATTAACACAAATCTTAAAAGAAATTCAGTATATACTTAGAAGCAGCTGTCATATAAAATCAAGACGATATAGAGATTATTACTGAGAGCATATGCATCCCAAAAGATGCCAAGCTATAATTGATAATGATGGTGACTGGATTAACTATTAGGTAATTATGCAGTTAGTAATAATTTGTATTTTCATGTAAACGTATATTTATGATAGTGTCTTATTTCATGCAGGTAATGGTGCACACTTTGTTGTGGAACTGACTGTATCTGGTCCCTGGAACTGACTGTGTCTGATCCCAAAGTTTGGTGTTCAGTTTACTGCTGATCACTGTTGCTTTTGCTAGCCATTTGTTCACTCCTGCCTATGGACATTCAAGTGGGCGTATGATCATATAGTTTACAGCCCCACTCCCAGATTGCATGTGTCTGAGCTGTTTCACCACCCCTGTCCACCTCAGCACATGGGCACTTGAGCTGGAACAACCTGCATTACACTGTTTATTCCACTTGGCACCTCCTGTAATTCCTCCTCACTGTTACTGTGGATAGCAGTGTCATCTTGTTATCAGTATCTTCTCCCCCTGAATTTTAAATCCACTTGTCAACCTTCATTTTATTTCACTCATTGCTGCTTGGATGTATAGGTTAAACAGTAGAGGAGAAAGACTGCATCCCTGCAGTATACTCTTTTTAATAAGAGCACTTCCTTCTTGACCTTCTGTTCTTATTGTTCGTGTATATACTGTATATTCTCCAGCTTTCCACCTGTTTGGATTTTCTCTGAGTAAAAAGGGGTGTATGGTGGGAGCAACAGGGTCTGGATCAGAAGGTGATGGTAGTAGCTATGTTACAGGTAACTGATTTGAATGTTTTGATGCAAATATATGTGCATTATGTTTTAATTTCAATGTTGTGGTTATAAAACCTTTTGACTTTATATTTTGCCGTACATTTTTTTTTTTTCCTTTTCTCCCAAAATGGTATATCTCATTAGTCTGTATCAGAGCGATTTCTCTCTCTCTGTTACAGCTCCGATATATTCCTCATTCATTTCATTTTCTTCCTATACCATGGCAAATGTCCAAAAGCTCAACATTGGATTTGCTAATCATTCATATTTCATTATTTGTTTCAGTAATTGCATTTTTGTCTTTGTCTTTTCACTTTAGTTAATGTTTTCTTTTAATTGGTTAGTTGTTTTGTTCATGAACAGT
This sequence comes from Schistocerca cancellata, assembly GCF_023864275.1. NCBI lineage: Eukaryota > Metazoa > Arthropoda > Insecta > Orthoptera > Acrididae > Schistocerca > Schistocerca cancellata. Next base: position 408,740,060 of record NC_064630.1, read on the forward strand.
ACCTGGATTTCTTCAACAGAACTCCTGGCGCCATGAAATCAACATTTTGTCCATTTAATATGTCAATGGAAATTATATAGGACAAAAGCAAAGTTGAAATATGAATTAAGTTAGTAAAGCCTCTCTTTTGTCCCTCTTTGGGAGGAGCAATGTTTCGAACCCTGCCCGGCTAACCTGTTTTCAACTTTTCTTGAATCACTTCTGGTTAATATCTGGATGGTTTTGTGGCGAGACCGTCAGTCAATGCCCTGTGCCATCCTTGTCCAAATGAGCTTTTGCTTCATATATAAGGGCATTACTTGTTAATGAGATGTTAGGCCCTCACTGTCATTCTTCCTTTTTCCCCCTGCACTTGTATTCCTCTTGTTCTTTTATATACACTAATCCATACACATTATAACAATGGATGTATGTTCCACATCTCCTCCTAAATCACTGGGATTATTTTAACCACACTTGGTACACATAGCACTTACCATCTGGAAAAAAAAAAAAAAAAAAACACTGTGGGAGTAAGAACCACCTACCTGTCAAAAGGGGTGGGAATGGGGGAGAAAGCTGTGTAGCCTAGGACTTGCAGATAGCCAGAATATACTTGTCTATTATTTGAGAATGAGAGCACTTAATGACTTGCAATGAACTTTACACACAATTGCAAACCCTTACAAGATTTTTTTTGTTTTTTGTTTATGCACCCCCCCCCCCCCCCCCCCCCCCCACACACACACACACACAAGATTATGAAAGGAAAAAAAGTTTATCACTTACTACAATTCCATTGTTTGTGCAGTAAAACTGCTTCATCATACATGACCTTTTAATTTATTGCTTCTTTACTAATAATTCTATTTGCAACACAGTTTGCAGACAGTATTCACGTAAACCATAAAATGAACTTGCAAATGTATATCATTGTACAACTTGTAGTTCAGGAGATGTGATGTCATAAACTTTTGAGCTGTGTGAAAACAAAAAGTGGCAGTTCTAAAGCAGCTTCTAAGAACCTGAGTCAATTTCAGCCAAACTTAGTACACATATTACTTACTATCTAGAAAGAATACTGTAAAGTTAAGGACCAGCAACCTCCTAATGGTGTTGAGGTGAAAATGTGGAGAAAGAAGGGGGAGGAAGAGATGGACAGGTAGAGAGGGGGAAAGAGAAGATGGAAATAGATATAAGGGAGGAGGAGATGGATAGAGAGGTGGGAGGGGAAAATGGATTGAGAGAGAGGACTGTAGGAGATGGACTAATGGAATTGGAATAAAAACAAGGTGCATTAATGCTGGGTACTCAGCTAGTATGTCGTAATTGGAGACTCATTAACAATTCCTTCTTCCTCCCTATAACTCAAAGAGAAGAAAGCTGTCACCTATTTGTTGTCTCATGGTCTATATTTTTTTTAATACTAAGCCTGATATGTGTGATACATTTTGAGGCCATTACTTAATAAATTATGGAGGTGAAGTATTGCAATACTGAGCAATTTAAATAAAGCTATTTGTAAGTGCAATGTTGTTTATTTATAAATTCCATTCTGTCTTGTCAGGTATGAGGCTAAGTAAATCACTTAGCATAAGAATAGCATTCAACTATACCTCTGTTTCAGTTTATTTGCATTAAAATATTGCAAACTCTTGTGTACAGTTGACATCTTCATTTTCAGCATTATTTTGAACATCAGAAGGCACCAGGGACAATTCACTATGTTTTCCCATATGCTTCAAACACGATAAAAGCACCAAAAGACCATCCTAAGGACCTTCTTCCAGAAATATGGTTGAGGTACATCCATCCAAAAGAACAGAAAACGTAAAACACATTAATGGCATTCTCACTTGTTCATTGGTGATGTATTGAGAATACTAGCCATTACTTCAATGAAAACTTGAGTCTGAACATGTATTAGGTATAAATTTGAGTTTGTATTGTGTTATAAACATAAGGCACATTAATTATAAGACTGATAACTGCTGTGATCGCATTTAAACATGCCTAGTCTTAAAAACATTATGTGAAAGAAGATTGTTAAGAGCTTGTATTTTCTTTAAAATAAGGTCTCAAGATTTTAGATACTACATGTACTGTTCCTCTTACTACATTGTATTATTTAGTTCTTTTCTTTGTTCTAGACTCTAGGATTATTGAGTCAGTGATGAATATGTATGTTTTATATTATATAACTGTATGATTGTGCATCCATGAACTGTGGTTGCTTGTGTGTACATTTGTTCACTCAGAAATGCAAATAACATTTAAGCAGAAGAAAAATGTCTGTGCCACAACAGGGCCCTTTGCAACTGAATAAAGTGTTGCTGGAACAAAGTTGTTCTAAAGCTTGAAGTTGAAGACAAAAGCAACATCTTAAATTTCATAATCTTTAGTTTCTGGTACTGAAGACTGCTGTTTTAGACAGGTGTACTCTTATGTTTGACTTTCGTTCATGTAGCAAGTTTCTTTAGATTCCTAAATGATGTACCAATCTCTTAGAAGTTTGGAGTTTTCCCAAACAGTACCTAGTTTTGTTGAGAAAGACATGGAAGCAGCAGATGGTAATCATGTAATCAGCACATGTGGTTGTGAAGTGGTGCATGAAAGTGAACTGTATTGTTTTTGTAAACTCCAGAATCTAACTGACTCACTCACTAGTTCATTTAGCTGATACGGAAACTTGGTTTGTTTTCATTTTATCTTGTATGTGAAAGTGAATTGTCTACAATAACATTCAGGTTTTTTATTTACTTACAAATGAGTGCTGCATTATAAGTTTATAACTTTTTTGTTACTGCTAATGTCAGAGTAATTGTTTTGCATTTTTTATATTATTTACAAGCAACGTAGATCTTAAATTTTCTACAGAGAACCATGTAAATATTTGAAGTATGCCTAAATTTACTCATTTAAAAGGCAATTTCTGTGAAACATTTGTTGAAAAGATTTTGTTATGTGTACATACAAGGGCATTTGAAATCGTTTGGTTTATTTACATACATGGATTTCATAATAAACCATGTTTATTTTGTCTCTGTGTATTTCAGTTGTTTTTTGTACTTTAATTTAATAGTTAAACATTATTTGAGAATTGTGAACAGAAATTGTTACCTGCTCATGCAGTATAATGCCCAGTGCACTAGCTTGCGAGACAGAAGGTGAGCCAGACACGGATCAAATCCACACAGTGGATTACAAACCATTGTTAGTGCACTGGCCAGCATGAGTGTGGTTTTTGATGGGTCCCACTATCATTCAGGGAATTGCTAGGCTGGTTCCCACTTTCTGTTTCAAAAAACACAATACACAAAGAGTTAAAATATGCTCACAGACAGACCAAAGTTTACACAATTCACAGATAGGTGGCACACATGACATCTTTCCCTTAGGTAACTGACAACTGCAGTGCCTGGAAGGGCATCTGGCTGGCAAGTTAAGTAAAATAAATTACCAGAACTTGAATACAGCAGAACCATTGTGAGACAGGGTAAATGTTAATGGAAAAAAGAAGTAGTGAATGGAAATTTTTAAGCTCTTCATGGAAAGGATAGTAAAAGTAGCATACTACAAGATCTGTTCAAAAAATTCTGTAACTTTGTCCACAAAATTTTTCAGCACTTACCTTTTATGTTTTGCACATGGTCTCCTTCGAAATTCCTCCACAATTGATATACCACTCTCAGTGCTGTTTCCACTTCCAGAAGTAGGCTTGGTATGCCTCTTGCTCGATGCACAAAGCTTTGGAAATAATAAAAAGTCCACAGGGGCCAGGTCTGGAGAGTACAGTGGATCAGGCAGCTCAGTGATTTCATTTTATGTGCAATAGTTATGCACCAGCAGGGATGAATGTGTGGGTGTGTTATAGTGATGCATGAGCCGCGAATTGTCTCGCCACATTTTGGGCCATTTCCTTCTCAAATTTTCTCACAGGTGTCGCAACAAGTCTTGACAGTACCATTCATTAACAGTTTGTCCCTATGGCACAAATTCATGATGATCTAATCCTTCAAAGTCAAAGAAAATTATCAGCATGGCTTTAACGTTTGACATGACTTGACAAAATTTTCTTGATCTTTCCCACCCCACTGTGAAGATTGAACCTTGCTCTCAACGTCATAACAGGAGACCCATATCTCACCAGCAGTTATGATTCTCCTAAGGAACATGTTTTTCTCATTTGTGGAATCCAAAAACTCTTCACAAATTGCAAGGCGAAGTTCTTTCTGGGCTTGACTCAAGAGCTGTGGGACAAACTTGGTGGTTACGCGATTCATTCCAAGATGCTGTGTTGGGATTTCTTGGCATGGTCCAACTGAAATGTTACATTCTAATGTAGTCTCTGTCAGTCAGTCTTCAATTGGCACGCACAATTCTGTTGATGTTCCTGACATGAGCGTCTTTGATAGATGCTAAAGGGCATCCTGAATCAGGGTCATCCTTACCTTCCATCTGGCCATTTTTAAATAGTGCGAATCATTCGTAACGCTGAGTGTGGCTTGAGCACTCGACACCGTAAACTTCCTGCCTAATTTGGTGTGTCTCTACAGATTTTCTGGAATTTCACACAAAATTTAATGTAGACACATTGCTGCTTGTACTTTGCCATCTCGAAATTCACAGACTGTGTGACACAACATTCTACTAGGACAGCACTGAACAATAACTAACAGATATATGACAATTAAACTTCTGGCAGTTACACATTAAACACAGGCATGTGCAGGGATGCCAATCGCATTTCATTCCAACACACCATTGGCGCAAAATTAAGAATGCCCCATAATTTTTTGAACAGACCTCGTACTTATGTGGAATAGAGACTCAGTGCATAAGAAAGTCATAGCTTGGTTCTGAATGAGCACATACGTGACATTTGGTGCCATGACTGTAATAGTCATTCAGAAAATAAAATATGTTTTATAGCACAAAGACAGATTTCTTGTCTCGTCCATGTCCAGTTCAAATTTGTGCTTTAGCCCTTGGAAGGTGCCAGTATGTCATTAAAGAGGCAAGTAGATATTAAACTCATTCAAAGATGTATTACGATTTACCAGCTGGACCCTGCATAGTGTCAGCATATGCAGTGTTCTCAGTGCCTCATGCAGTGTTTCCTGCTCACCAGTCAGTTTCTGCACTCCTATATGTTATGCTTACTCGTACTTTTCCTCGATTCATAAGCATCTTTTGTAGCATGGAATTCCTGCTTTCTTCAACCGTTTCCATTTTATACATTACCACTGCATTTCACACTGCAGAACTGCTAACAGATCCATCAGAAATGAATAACTATCGCCTATATATGTGTACAGAGCAATGGCCTTGCCACAGTGGATACACAGGTTCCCATGAGATCACCACAGTTAAGCGCTGTCAGGCGCGGCCGGCACTTGGATGGGTCACCATCCAGCTGCCATGTGCTGTTGCCATTTTTCGGGGTGCACTCAGTCTCGTGATGCCAATTGAGTAGCTACTCGACCGAATAGTAGCAGCTTCGATCAAGAATACCATCTTAACGGCCGGGAGTGCAGTGTGCTGACCCCATGCCCCTCCTATCCGCGTCCTCCACTGCCGATGACGCGGCAGTCGAATGGTCCCGATGGGCCACTTGTGGCCTGTAGATGGAGGCTACCTCGTGAACACAGCGGGGCGAATTCCATACCTCCCACATTAGGCAACATCAAGCAGGACAAAGTGAATCCTAGAATGTAAATGACTTTATTTCCAATTTCTGTGACACATGCCATATTGAGGCATGACTCAGCAGTATATAAAACAATTTCTTTTAAATAATATTTTTGAACTTGTAGGCATGAGTAAACAGCAGCCTGTTTCTTTGAGACATTGTCACGTAGTTTTTAACATTCAATATGCAACATACTGATTTCATCTGTAGCGAACTGCTAAACACTCAGAAATGACCTCAGTTGCGCATACGGTACCTGTGCCTCTATGTGGTATATGCGACTGCAGCGTGCTCCATGGGCAGTCCACCACTACAGGTGATGTGTACAAACTACACAGTATACATGAGTTCATGAACTGGACAAGCATTAACTAGCTGTGATAGCTTTAAGCCGTCTTCAGATGGGTCAAGGCAGTTGTCATCAATGCTAAAACTAACTGCAAAAGACACACAGCCCACATCACATTGGAAGTGCTGGTTAGTATAATTTGCCTGCTTAGCTTAGTGATTTGTTATTGCTGTGCTTTTTGGTTTCAGTTGACTGCTGTATCTGGCTCGCAGTTCACACATTGTTTACAAAATGTGTGGGTGTAAAATTCCTACATTAGCTCTATTAAAACAAACATTTCCTCCATAGTCAATATGATAGTCATGTTGTTCAACCTGTAGTGTAAATACATTACTGGCCATTAAAATTGCTACACCAGGAAGTAATGCAGATGACAAACGGATATTCATTGAACAAATATATTATACTAGAACTGACACGTGATTACATTTTCACGCAGTTTGGGTGCATAGATCCTGAGAAATCGGTACCCGGAATGACCACCTCTGGCTGTAATAATGGCCGTGATATGCTTGGGCATTGACTCAAACAGAGCTTGGATGGTGTGTCAAGGTACAGCTGCCCATGCAGTTTCAACATGATACCACAGTTCATCAAGGGTAGTGACTGGCATATTGTGATGAGCCAGTTGCTCAGCCACCATTGACCAGACATTTTCAGTTGGTGAGAGATCTGGAGAATGTGCTGGTCAGGGCAGCAGTCGAACATTTTCTGTATCCAGAAAGGCCCGTACAGGACCTGCAACATGCGGTCATGCATTATCCTGTTGAAATGTAGGGTTTCGCAGGGATCGAATGAAGGATAGAGCCACGGGTCGTAACACATCTGAAATGTAATGTCCACTGTTCAAAGTGCCGTCAATGCGAACAAGAGGTGACAGAGACGTGTAACCAATGGCACCCCATACCATCACGCTGTGTGATACGCCAGTATGGGGATGAGGAATACACTTTCCAATGTGTGTTCACTGCGATCACGGATGTGACCACCATGATGCTGTAAACAGAACCTGGATTCATCCGAAAAAATGATGTTTTGCCATTCCTGCACCCAGGTTCGTCGTTGAGTACACCATCTTAGGCGCTCCTGTCTGTGATGCAGCGTCAAGGGTAACCACAGCCGTGGTCCCAGAGCTGAAAGTCCATGCTGCTGCAAACGTCGTCGAACTGTTTGTGCAGATGATTGTTGTCTTGCAAACGCCCACATCTGTTGACTCAGGGATCGAGACGTGGCTGCACGATCCGTTACAGCCATGCAGATAAGATGCCTGTCATCTCGACTGCTAGTGATACGAGGCCATTGGGATCCAGCACAGCGTTCCGTATTACCATCCTGAACCCACCGTTTCCACATTCTGCTAACAGTTATTGGATCTCGATCAACGCGAGCAGCAATGTCGCGATACGATAAACCGCAGTCATGATAGGCTACAATCCGACGTGTGTCAAAGTTGGAAACGTGATGGTACGCATATCTCCTCCTCACACGAGGCATCACAACAACATTTCCCCAGGCAACACCGGTCAACTGCTGCTTGTGTATGAGAAATCAGTTGAAAACTTTCCTCATGTCAGCACGTTGCAGGTGTTGCCACCAGTGCCAACCTTGTGTGAATGCTCTGAAAAGCTAATCATTTGAATATCACAGCATCTTCTTCCTGTTGGTTACATTTCGCATCTGTAGCACGTCATCTTCGTGGTGTAGCAATTTTAATGGCCAGTAGTGTAAATACAAACATCAATATCCATGAAGATGTTTCAGGCAAAAAAAAGTTCCATGTCTAGTGAGTAAGGACATCAGCGGATAAAAATTCCATTTCAAATAGTGCTGTATGAATTTACTATAGTCTTCCACATTAGATAACAATTATCTCATCATTCTCAATTTTCAGTAAAATCCTAAGGAAATTCTTAATTGAACTCTGTTTCTGTCCAGTAGAAGAATCTTTAGAACATGTGAAATACAAGATGTGAAACAAGAAAGTGCAAAATATCTTATTGCATGTAATGTAAGTGCTCTTGTAGATAAAGCCAATAAACTGACTGATTTCTGAGATGTAGATTTCCTCCCAAATATGTCTGGTGACATGACTGCAACAGGAAAATCCAGGAAATTAGAGCTAATATGCAGATCATTGTTTAGATTTGCTGCTGAGTTATTTTATGGATAATACATAACTGATGGAGTAACTGTATTTAATGAGCATTTGTTGTGGTATAGTCGTTGCTAAATTGCCAATTGTAGCAAGAATGGGTGAGAAGATGATACTGGGAAGAATGTGTTTACTTTTGGTGATGAACTAGCAACTATGGCTGGCAACAGCTCCAACTTCCCAGATGTTTTGCTACTGATACATTACCAAAAAAATCATTGAATGGTGAACTAACTGAAACTTACTTACTTACCTTCTCTCTCTCCCTCTCCCTCTCTCTCTCTCTCTCTCTCTCTCTCTCTCTCTCTCTCTCTCTCAAAAAAACAAAAAGCGTGGATTATGTGGAAGTATACTTCGCTAAGCAGCCACTGGAATTGCTTTACTGCACAAGGATGCAATATACCTGTCAACCTAAGGTATAAGTGTCACTTGAGGACCTTTAAATTTCCTCCTTAGGTTGCTGTGCTGTTCTACAGGCATTATGTGTAATGGATAGGTTTATTGTGAAAAAATCCTGGAAGCTTTTGGAGTGATATACTACATTATCACTCTCACATCTAGTGAAATGACTACAATGAAGAATTATGGATGTTTACCAACAGCCATGCTTTCCACGCGAGTGGTGCTGGATAGGTGTTAATGTTCTCTCTGCCACTCAGCTTAAGGTGGCATGCAGGTGTTACAAATTGGATTTTCTCGATACAGTCTCCATGTAGACATTTGGATCGCATTAGAAAGCTGTTTTATTTTGATGTCTAAGTTCCTAAGAAACATGTAGGTTATACAGGCAAGCAAAGGGGACAAGTTCGCGCAGTGCCCATGGAAGGGGGGGATGTGCTCTACATGGTCAGTCTGTTTTCATGCAAATAATTTAATATAATTGTCAATAATTGATTCTACCCAATTAAATTATTTTTTAAGTAACTGATTGTTTTCGTTGAAATAACACAACATTCATAAAATTCAAGGTTTTTTTCCCCATTGCTCTGGATAACTGTAAATCTACAGCTCATGGTCTCGCGGTAGCGTACTCGCTTCTCGAGCACGGGGTCCCGGGTTCGATTCCCGGCGGGGTCAGAGATTTTTCCTGCCTTGAGATGACTGGGTGTTGTTGTTGTCGTCGTCATCATCGTCATTCATCCCCATTATGGTCGGAGGAATGCAATGGCAAACCAACTCCACTAGGACCTTGCCTAGTAAGGCGGCGCGGGTATCCCGCGTTGTTCTCCTATGCTCTGTAAAGAAGTATGGGACTCATCATCATCATCATCACCTCCACTTATACTCTCGCCACTAAAAATCTGTTGTCTTCCAGATAAACAGCAGATTTTGTCTTCATGAAATATTAAATGCTCTGAGTAACCGGAAGTCACCTTTTGGGATTTTTTGTGATCTATCAAAGGATTTTTGATTGTGTAAATCATGGAATACTTCTAGATAAGCTCAAGTACTGTGGTATGAATGGGACAGTGTTCAAATGATTTAAATTATACGTAACTGGAAGAGTGCAGAAAGTTGAAATAAGCAGTTCACATAATATGCAAAAAACTAGCGATTTCTCAAACTGGGGAACAATCAAGAATGGGGTGCCACAAGGTTCGGTCTTGGGTCCTCTGCTGTTCTTAATATATATTAATGACTTGCCATTCTGTATTCATGAAGATGCAAAGCTGGTACTTTTTGCCGATGATACAAGTATAACTATCACACCCAACAGACAAGAATTAACTGGTGAAATTGTAAACGGCGTTTTTCAGAAAATCATTAAGTGGTTCTCTGCAAATGGCTCTCATTAAACTTTCACAAAACACAGTATATACAGTTCCACACAGTAAATGGAATGACACCATTAATCAATGTAGACTTCGATCAGAAATCGGTAGCTAAGGTAGAATATTAAAAATTTCTAGGTGTATGCATTGATGAGGGGTTGAACTGGAAAAAAACACACTGAGGAACTGCTGAAACGTTTGCGTTCAGCTACTTATGCTATTAGGGTCATTGCAAATTTTGGCGATATACATCTCAGTAAATTAGCTTACCACGCCTATTTTCATTTTCGGCTTTCATATGGCATCATATTCTGGGGTAACTCATCATTGAGTAAAAGAGTGTTCATTGCACAAAAGCGTGTAATCAGAATAATTGCTGCAGCTCATCCAAGATCATCCTGCAGACACTTATTTCAAGAGCTAGAGATCTTCACTGTAGCCTCACAATATATATATTTGCTTATGACATTTGTTATTAACAATCCGAACAAATTCAAAAGTAATAGCAGTGTACATGGCTACAACACTAGGAGAAAGGATGATCACTACTCAAGGTTAAATCTAACTTTGGCTCAGAAGGGGATAAATTATGCTGCCACAAAAGTCTGACAGATAGCCATATAGCATTTAAAAGGAAATTAAAAGAATTTCTTAATGGCAACTCCTTCTACTCATTAGATGAATTTTTGGATATAGTAAGTGGGTAATTTCCCCAACCCCGACAAAAATTGTGTCATGTAATATTTTGTGTAATGTAATATCTTGTAGGCACCTTTTATTAACCTGACACGTTCCACATCATTACGAAGCGCCGTACTCATGATCTGTGGAACAAGTACTAATCTAATCTATACTACTCTAACCTAAATCCAATATGGAAGTAATTCGATTCTTGAATAACATGCAATAAAAAATAAACAATGCACTAAATCTCTACATATCTCACTGTTCTGCGTGTAATGTGGTTAAGCAATAAGACTTTGCACTGAAACTACAGGCAGGTTGGTCGTATTTACTAAAGACTGCAAGGAGTATTGCGGCAGAAAAGAAACATAAGATAAAGACAGATGTCAGCAGCTGTATCTCAGGTCTTACAAACCACAACATATCTATTAAAGAAGATTCCTAGGGAAAGATATTACACAATAGACAATTATCAGTAACACTCGGAAGAAAACTCTATGCCAGATTAAACACAAAGACTTAAACTGGAAGATAGTATGGATGAATCTGTCAGCTCACACGCACTCTCGGAGGGAGGTATGCCTTATCAGTATTTTAATCTTCACAGCCTCACACTGCCACAAAATACACTTGAAAAGTCAACCGTACTGCCAGCCCCGTGGTATGGTTGACGCGCCCATACACGAAGCAACAGGGTCTCACAAAATCACACTCTGTGTAAATGGATAAAGTTTAAATGAAAGTGTGTTAGCAAAATAAACACCACCAAGAAAAATCTGTGTATGGACATCAAATGGATTCCAGCATTCAAGAGAACAACTCTAACTTGGTTTATGCATTTATTTTCAGTGAGGAGGTGAATCTGTAGCGGTTCTTCACTGTTATTTAGAAATCATAGGAATCCACCAATTTTGTAGATGGGGAGTGAGCTAGGAAAATAATGACACATTCCCACTCATGACATGATTATTAAAAATAATCACTCAATGCTGGAAACATTCCCAGTATTTAGAGAGAGATGTAATAAAAACAAAACTTTCTTTAAGTCTGGCTGCATTCTTCTCTGCTACCTGTTTCATGTATCTATAGGTACTGGTCTGTCTCTCTTACTGAGTTCTTCTGCTTCTGCGGCACAGCACTGGCAAGCGATCACTGATGTTGCCGTCATGCAGGTGTTGCTGTCATTTCCCCATAGCCACCTCATTTTAAAGGACGTAGTGCTAGTACTCTCTCTCTCTCTCTCTCTCTCTCTCTCTCTCTCTCTCTCTCTCTCTCTCTCTCTTTTTCCCTTTTGAAATGTTTGACGAAGAAATGAAGCTTAAGTTTAAAACAGGACAGAAAAACAAGTGTACGGTGAACCACAGTATTGACACTAGACTTCGAATATGGTATGTCCTTACACATAGAGAATGGGTATTCATCAATTTCAAAGCACTTAGAATAAAAAGCTTCATACGGGTGCAGAAATGCTGCACTTGCCACGACTGAGGGCACTCACTGAAGTGCTGCAGGTGAGACAGCAGTCTGCTGCAAATGCGCCAAACCAGGACACGTCTAAACTGATTGTACTGAAAAGGTGGTTGGTTGCCTACCGTGTGTGAACAGAAACTGTACTTGAAACAAAGCAGGTGGTCCGAAATGCCCAACATATAAACAGTTACTTCAGTTACATGAAAAACTGATCGCTATCACAGACTACAACTATAAAAACTATGTCTACTAAGACCTCAACATGTCCAGTGGGCCTTAATTCCACATATCTCCACAGTGCATATGAAGACATTCACTGCCAGAAACACAAGTCTCCAGCTACCATGGCAAGGTAATGGGGCTGCACAACTGTAGTGCAGCAGAAAATGAGCTTCCTCCCGAAGATGTTCAATGACACGGAAAGTCTCCCGTCTGTGGTTGCCAGCGACGCAATTCAGCGTCATTACTTACAGACAACAGAACACATCGAACTACTGTGCATGCAAGGTGCCATGGGCTATGGGGAAGCCAGGCACCTAAAACATGATATGTACCAATGGGTTACCATGCAGACATGCATATTGTTAAGAATAGAAGAATTAGAAACAGAATTAGTTAGTAATGAGTGTGGAAAGTGTAGACATCACAAACAAAAACAACACAAAAGTAATGATGAAATGTGCACCAATGACGACACAGCTCACGAAACTTGCACAGACACCCAAGGATACAACGAAAACACAGACATAGGGAACAGCACTGTGAGAGAACACAAACATGATACTCAGAAGCACAACATTGTATACAACACTGAAAAGTGCAAAACCTACATCAAACCAGTGATGTTCATCTCAGGGGGGTTCACAAACACTAATAACACAGCACACAATATCACAACGCATGATGATGAACTACATGGACCAAAAGAACAGACAACCTAACACTACATCAACCTCCTAAGCTTGAATATAAACAAGAATACAACACAAAACAGGAAATACGGACAACCACAACACACTTGCAGCCCGAGCAGACAGCGAGAGAACAATTAGACCCAGGCGAAGAACACAGGACTTGGGGAACAAACGACATTTTAAAGGTGGAAGAAAGTATACGCCTTTCAAGGCTAGAAAACAGAGACGCCTTCCAAACAGCACTGCGACTTGTGACTAGAATTCGCAACTCAGATGGTTCCACAATCTGCTATCTGACAACCGAGCAGACAGACAGACTTTTGCTGAAATCAGCTAATATACCAACAGATATTAAAAGAACTGACTGCACTACTACACAAAGCCTGTACAAGAAGAGGCAAAAAGCTCATTCTAGAAAATGTGTATGAAGAACTTGCGAGGGACTGCGGATGAGTATACTTTGATTACAGGGAAAGGGGGTCTAAATGTGTTGTATATACCCGACATCCATGAAACTCTTACAGCTGAATGCAGACAACCACACACTAATTGGTATGGAGCGACCTAAAATAGTGGATGAAGTGCATGCAGACGCAGTCTGCTTGCAGGAACTGTGCACCAGGAATGGCATCCAATGCAAAGGCTGTGATTGTTGTCAAAAATTGAAACTTTACAGTTACACAGATAGCTCATCTACGTACCGAGCACCTCAGAACACTGGAAATAGTGCAATAAGCAAGAAATGGATTACTGCATTGTTATACACGCAGTACTCGTACAACATTGAACCACATCTCGGTTACATCAGAGACATCATCGAATTAGTCACTAACAGAAACTTACTACTAGCTGCAGACATTAATGTCAGGTCGACTACATGGCACTCTGACTCAATGAACAACTTGGGGGGGGGGGGGGGGGGGGGGGGGGGGGGCAAGTCTGTGAGCTGCTAACTGAACACGACCTATACATTGTCAACAGTCTGAATCAGCCACTCATCTACATAGCACCATCGGGCCCAGCAGCAGGACCGACATAACAACTGCAAATGCAAATGCACCTCACTTATAACGGGGTGGGAAGCCATGGATGGCACTACTCACAGCAGCAACAACAACAACACTATCATCATGAACATACACACTTACACAGGACTGATATCAGTGGTTGTTATTTCACAAGACGGACCAGGCAAAACTAAGATAGATGATTGAGGCCTTCCCCTACATGCAGTTGAGGAGTCAGTGGATTATAAAGCACCTATTTTGACTGACTTACTACAAAAAGCACAAGGGGCTGCAATTCCTACTGCTGACAGGATGAAAGCTAAACGTATCTTGGACTAGAAGACTAACAAGGTGGTGTGAAGAAGCAAGAAACGAACAGAAATGGTATCAAAGAGTGACAACAGCCAGGGATAGAGATGTCAGACTCATACAGTTCAGGGAAGCAAAACAACGGCACAAACAAGAGTTACAGAAAACTCGAGATCATGGAAACACGTGTGCAGAAACAGCGCCAAACCAACATTTGGGGGGAACCCTTCAAAATACAAACAGAGCATCTGAAGATGCCACTAGTCTTAGCAATGCTGAGACAAGATAACGGTACTATAACAGAGGGATGGAGAAGTTCTGCAGAATTCCTGCTAAATGAACTCCTCAGTGATGACGAGCAACAGTCAGATGAACAGATTCATACTGGACAACGAACCTTAATGAACTCTTGGTATGAAAATGGTACCATCACGCTTGTGATTGCCAAAGTAAAGAACAAAAAAGCCCTTGGGCCAGATGGTCTCCATTCCGAGACACTGAAAACTGTCGCTCCACAGATTGTTCCCTACCTGATGGATCTACTCAACGAAGAATTGTGGCAAGGATGGGTACCTGTGGTCTGGAAAACAGCAAATGTGATCACTTGCAAATGCACAGTGAGCTTCTTGGCCTTAGTCTGCACCAATTTGGTTTCAGGGCAGGAAAATCTATAGATGAGACACTAAATAAGGTACTAACCACTGTTAATAAGATATAAAACAAATACACAGTTGAAACTTCTTGGCAGATTAAAACTGTGTGCCCGACCGAGACTCGAACTCGGGACCTTTGCCTTTCGCGGGCAAGTGCTCTACCAACTGAGCTACCGAAGCACGACTCACGACCGGTACTCACAGCTTTACTTCTGCCAGTACCTCGTCTCCTACCTTCCAAACTTTACAGAAGCTCTCCTGCGAACCATGCAGAACTAGCACTCCTGAAAGAAAGGATATTGCGGAGACATGGCTTAGCCACAGCCTGGGGGATGTTTCCAGAATGAGATTTTCACTCTGCAGCGGAGTGTGCGCTGATATGAAACTTCCTGGCAGATTAAAACTGTGTGCCCGACCGAGACTCGAACTCGGGACCTTTGCCTTTCTAAATACACAGTTGTTATTCTTATAGGCACCTTTTATAATCTCTGGTGGCCCGCAATGTTTGCAAGACTCAGACAGATGCAAGTACGTAAAACCCTCTATGATAGTTTCTTGGACTACTGTAGAAACAGTGTGGTTGAATGGCATGTGGGAAATCAGAAATTGATTTAGAGTCATCAATGCTTGCCCAAAAGGATCAAGCTATGGCCCCGTCTTTTGGGATATCACTTTTGAACCCCTCCTACATTAGCTGGATGGGGATAACCATGCAAAGGGGGCGATAGCATTCACAGAGACCTCTTGGAGGTGGTCCAAGAGCACAACTTTAACACAGGAAAACACAGCTACTCACAAGCAGCGGCCAGAGGTGCTAACAATAAACTTCAGATGGCTCTACACAAAACAGTTTACATACTACTCAAAGGAACACTACAAAGTAATGATGCCTGAAATCCTGGTTTCACAGGACAGAACGGATCAGGTTGTGAAAAAGGGGCCAAGGTCAATTACTGTTAGTTATACAAGAGCACTCAACTTTATTGCTCGAACCAATGCACAGTTTTCTCTTTAAAACAACGAAGATCAATTCACGGCTGAGGGCCCAAGTAACTTCTCCAGAATAAGTTTAAATGATTCCTTTTAAAACACCAGGATTTAGAGTAACGGCTGAAGGCCTTACTTAAGTAAAATTGCAATATTTTCTCGGCTGAAGGCCGAAATAATATTTCAGATCAGCTAAGGAAATTCTTTAGAAGCCAAGCATTTACAATTTTTGGCTAAAGGCCATATTAAGGAAAATTCAAATAAATTCTTTGGCTGAAAACTTGAAGTATCTTGTCTGCT
Organism: Schistocerca cancellata; assembly: GCF_023864275.1. NCBI lineage: Eukaryota > Metazoa > Arthropoda > Insecta > Orthoptera > Acrididae > Schistocerca > Schistocerca cancellata. The sequence goes on from NC_064630.1 coordinate 408,756,328, forward strand.
GAAGGCCCAAACAATTACTCAAAAATAATTAAAGACCACTTTAAGACAAGCATTTACAGAACACGGCTGAAGGCCATTTCAAGAATTGCTGATAATTAAAGAGAAACCTTACAGACAAGGATTTACAGATTAAAGCCACAGATTCTGAAACAAACACAGCTGAAGGCCTAAATACAAAGCAACAAGAATTTTAAATGAAATATGGCTGAAAGCCTAATCTTAAAATAGTTGTCATGAAATTTGGCTGAAGGCCATATACTAAACATAAACAGACAATATCAATACACGGCTGAAGGCCTGGCACAGTACCTGCGACCAAATAAAATGACAATCACAAACAACAAACAGTGGTACTCAGAAGTGTTCCAAGGGTTGGCCTGGGGAAGAAACTCTAACCACAGTTTAGGTGAGACAGGCATCCAAGCATAACACTGAACAATTGGGTAGCAACATGACCTAGAGATGGCTGAGAAACCAGCCAACAGCCTAATCAATTCCCTTCCACCCGACACACTCGCTGCTCTACTTCAACTGATCAACTGACTACTCCAGTACGCAGACAGCATTCACCTGCCAGTGGAAATCACAGAAGCTACACACGGTTCCACGTAAACATACACTTGCACAAGAACCCGAACAATGGTAAAAGCAATCACTGTGGAACAACAATTCGACACACAGAGAGTTTTCACAAGCGGTTGGCGGCCAAATACACGTCGTCCAATGAGACAACCGACCGAATGATCAACACAGGTTGTTCCCACTCAAGTTACATGTGTCAGCAACGGTTGGGCGAGTCTTGACTGTTTGAAGCTGATTGCAGCTCCAACCTGACTCAACACCTTGTGCGTTCGGAACTCAGAGACACGGCGACCCCAGCACACTGGCTCAGATCCATCCATGCAGAGGTAACTCTTGCCCATTGGCCACAACATATCTGTGTAAGGAAGGAACCGACCCACATCTGGCACGAAGACCAAGTGACAAGGCCCAGAAATGGTCAAAAGACCCAATACATGTCACCTGATGTGACGACCAACCGAATGACCAACCAACGGTCGTCCAGCTCCAATCTCCTTCCGTCAGACAGATCATGTGTGTCGCCGGCAGTTCGTGAGCATTGGCTGTCCGCACCTCACTGGCGCTCCATCCCCAACTCCCTTCTGACGGACAACATCCTGGAGACACTGGCTTGGACCCAACCATGCAGTGGTAACGCTTGCCCATTGGTCACCAGACATCCCTGCACAAGGAAGGAACCGACCCACGTCCGGCATGAAAACCAAGTGACGGGCCCCAGAAACGGTCAAAAGACCCAACACACGTCATCTGATGAGATGACCAACCGAATAACCAACCAACGGTCATCCTGCTCCAACTCCTTCTGTCAAACAGTCCATGTGTTTTGCCAGCGGTTGGCAAGCACTGGCTGTCTGCACCTCACTGGCATTCCATTGTCGACTCACTGCTGCTGCGTCCCGACTTCACTACTGCTGCGTCCCGACTGAACTCCCAACTGAACTCCAGACATGTGACGACCCAGAAATACTGTCAGTTGTTTCAGAGGTGGTATGATAATGCACTTATCGATAAGCACTGCTGGTGCCACTCATGGGCAGGTAAGACAGGAAGTTAGTGACACCAGTAAATGGAATAAGAAAATGAGGCGGCAGTACGGTAATAGAAGATGACAAACAGTAAACGGAATGAACAGGAGCCGTGCATGGCTCAATGCCCAAGGAAATTGTAGAGGACATGCAGAATACAATTAAGGACAGTGCTCTGTCTTAGCAACAGTGAAAAACAGGGTGTCCAACATCAAACTTAGAAGAACAAGTGTGGAAGATGTGCCAAGGAGCGGAAGGCCTGTCACCGTTGCCACTGATGAAACAGTGACTGCAATTCACAATAAGATTTTGCAGGATCATCAAACAATGTTGCAGCACATTGAAACCATATTTTGAATCTCCCAGGGGTGTTCTCATGACATTGTTGTGGATATTTTAGGAATGCAGGAAGTGTCATCTCAGTGGGTCCTGATAGACTTGAATGCAGATCAGAGACAGGAGCGTGTGCAGCACTGTGAAGAAATTGTCTGCCAATCTGAAGCAGATGATGATGGCTTTATTGCAATATATGTGATAATGGACAAAATGTGGCCTCAGTTCTTTGATCCTGAGTCAAAACAACAGTCATGACAATGGATACCTCCTTGAACCCTTACCACAAAAAATTCCAGGTGCAAAAATCACCCACTAAGGTGATGGCAAAGGTCTTCTGGGATGCAGAAAGAGTAATTGTAATGGATTACTTGCAAAAGGGAACAACTATCACTGCATCATACTATTCCATCCTCCTTCACCGTTTGAGAGAAGAGATAAAGAAAAAGAAACATGGATAATTGGCGCACAGAGTTCTTTCGCATCAGGACAACACACCGGCACACAAAGCCCTCTCAACACAGGAAACTCTACATAACTGCAGGTTTGAATTATTATGTCATCCGCCATATTCTCCAGATTTGACTCCATCAGACTTTTTTTCTTTTCCCAAACCTAAGAAAAGACCCCAAAGGATGACAATTTGACAATGATGATACAGTGATTGATGCTTGGTTGGACTCAAAATTGAAGACCTTTTATTTGAATGCTTTGCAGACGTTATCTTAGCATGCCCACAAGTGTATTAGTGTGCAAGGGTATTATATCAAAAAACAAATTGGTATTATGAAATTTCTGTCACTCTTTATTTGTTACGCTATAAACTTTTTGACCCCCCTCACGTGTGTTTGAGTTCTGTTGGTTGCAGATATAGGCGCGGCCTACTTCCTCAGCATTCAAGCTAGGGCAATGTGTCTGGCAGCCATGAGCATTATGCCAGTGAGCTCTGAGATGTCTGAAGAAGATTACATGGAGGACTCCAAATAGAATCTTTTTTTAGTTTGTTTTAAATATATTTCCTATCTATCCTATTCCGTTCAGATGCCGGTGGTGGTGGTTATTGTTTACAGTATTAATTTTGTGGTGTGTTGTGAGTGTACATACTTGTAATTTTCCGTAGGATTTACAAGTATGCTAAGGGCAGTCTTCCAGTGATCTCACATACTAATATTGCAGAGATAATGTAGACTTGGTACTTAGCCAGAATGTATTTCTTGTTAAATAATGCACTGCAAAAATTGCTTAATTTGGGATATGGGTATTTTTTTAATGCATTACACTCTGCTTATTGTTTAACATGTGATATTGATATATTTTGTTTAAAAAAAATGGGCTGCCATAATTGTTAAACATTTAAAGCAATGCATTTACATGTATTTTAGAGTGGAAACGTGAGTGTTTGGAGAATATTGACTGGAAGTGCAATGAATTGTAAATAGCTGTGGGAAGTGGTTATACAAAGGAGTACTTGTGGAAAATGTCATGACATAATTAATTTATAGTAATTCAGGCATGCCCCAGCCTCATACTGTAATGTCAAAGTCTCTTAGGTCATAAATTATATTAATATTTCCTTTACTTTGCAGAATATGCCATGACATCATCAAATCTCAGCCCTCATCATGTCTCAGCCAACTGCTGTCCTAGGCCTTCCACAGACAGGTGGGGTGAGAATCTGGTTTTGAGCTCATTTTTTAAACTGAACATGCATTTTGTAATGGCTTAGTAGCTGAGAACCAATTTCCCCGAATTTCATGAGTAATTCAGTGCACACCGAGCTAAGACTGCATTTCCTACGTTTCTGATGAAATTAAACCAAGCCCTTATGGCAGCAATTCAACAAAAAATCTCTCCTTTGCAACCACGGTGGTGGGAGTTCTCATTCTGGTAACACTGGTAGCGGTTCTTGACAACCCACAACTCACTGTAATGGTCCCCCAACAGAGCACCATCTAAAAAGGCCTGAGCACTTTGTTATAACATGATCTCAAGGTCTATATGGTGATATCAAATCAATTAATGTTTACAAGCAGATGAACTGATATGACATTCCTCTCCTAAGTGAACTATCTGCTTTGGTAAGATTTAACTCTCAGTGGATGATATCACCACTATGATCTTCTGCAACAGTGTCGATATGTAGTACATTTAACATTACATTTCTTTCAGCAAGTAACTGATGCAACATCAGTCTCACAGATAGCTTAGTCTTACCAGAGGTTAGTAGGTGGACAAGTAGTTTGCAGCCTGCAATCAAAACACTGGATTAGAGGACATAAAAGTGCACAGAAAAAAGAAAAATTGGTTTGTTGGTGACAGTTTTTCATGTACAGCAGGCTCATTATGAATACTGATGAATGGGTGAAGCAGTGAATGACCCACTTTAAGGAACACTGTTTGAACAGTTATGCAGTAAGCTGCAGCAGATCTGACAAAAGTTAGTGAGCAGAAATGTTCTCGTGTGTTAACACAATGCACTTGCTTCCACATGGATTGTTCCGATGCTGGGATACATGAGCTGGCCATCAAAATAATTCCTCATATACCATACTCCAAAGGTTTCGTACTGTGTGTCTTCTTTTTCTTTCTAAACACAAAGGAATAATTTTGTCAAATAAATAAATTATTGTGTTTTAGGCTAATACTTGCAGAACACACAAAATGCATTGTCCTCAGTGGAAAAATAAATTATTACTGGTTGAATGCTCCAGCTTTCCACAAGTATTTATTTATTCCTTCTTCTACATGCCTCTTCACAAATTGTCCTCCTTCCACCTGCTTCCTCACACATACCCTGTCTTCTGCCTCACACCCAACGTCTCTTCCACCTGTTTTCTCACATCCACATTTTCATCTGCTGACTACCCCTCCGCATCTTACACATACCTCCAACACCTCCCCCTCCTCTCCCTTCTCTCTGTCCATCTCATCTTCCACCACTTTCTGTCCATTGCCTGCTTCACTTTTTCTCTGTCCATCTCTCCCTTCCCCCCCCCTCTCTGTCCATCTCTTCCTTCCCCCTCTCTCTGTTCATCTATTCCTCCCCTCTCTCTGTTTGTCTCCTCCTCCACCCTCTCTCTGTCCATCACCTCCTCCTTGCCCCTGCTCTGTCCATCTCCCTCCCTCTGTCTTTTGTCTGTTCATCACCGTCTCCCCCCTCTGCCCATTTCCTCTCCCTTGTTGCTCTGTCCATATCCTCCTCCCCTCTCTCTCTTAGCCCAACTCCCCCTGCCCCCTTCTCTAACCATCTCCTCCTGCCCCCATCTCCCTGTACATCTTCTCCTGCCCCCTCTCCCTCTCACTCCCTCTGTTCCATCCCTCCTACCCCCTCTCTCCCTGTCCACACCCTCTTGCCCGTTCTCTCTGTGTCCATCCTATCCTGCCCCCTCCCTCCCAGTCCATCCCCTCCTGCCATCTCTCTCCATGTACATTCCTTCCCATCCCCTCCTGCCCCCTCTCTGCCGGTCCATCCCCTCCTGCACACTCTCTCTGTGTCCATACATTCCTGCCCCCCCACCACCCTGTCTCTGTTCATTCCCTCCTCTAGCCATCTCAAACTTCCCTCAGATGTGCTCAGCCACACTTGTAGTCCCTACAAAGCAGACCAATACCACTTCCACAACAAAGAAGTTGTGCAGGGCAACCTACATGTCAGGGGACAAAAACCCATTTTGCCTGTATCTCTGGTTTTAAGGGAGCTAGGAGTTTCTAAGAAAGCAATGCTGATTCTTGTGGGCTAGCAATATGAATGCCAAATTTGGCTGAAATCGATCCATGGGTTTAGGAGATGCTGCACATACACACACACACACAACAGACTTTTTGCCACGACTTTGACCACATACACACTCAACACATATGTTGCACAAAGCTTTTCTGCTATCCTCTCTCTGTCCATCTTCTCTTCCACCCTCTCTCGGCCCATCTTGTGCACCTCTGCACACTTTCTGCCCATCTTCTCCTCTCCTTCTCTCTAGCCATCTCCTCCCCTTTTCTCTGGCCATCTTCTCCTCCTTTCTCTGCCCACCTTATACTTCCCCCTCTCTCACTATCCATCACCTCTTCCACAGGCCTCCTCACAACCTATTCTCCTTCCATGTGCCTCCTCACAACCTATTCTCCTTCCACCTGTGTCCTCATAACCTATTCTCCTCCCACATGCCTTCTCAAAATCTATTCTCTTTCCACCTAACTCCTCACACACTCTTGATCTTCCACACTCCATCTCTTCCACCTGCCTTCTCAAACCCTCTTCTTTTTTCACCTGCCAACTACCTCTTTCCATCTTCCACATGTCTGCTACATTACCTCTTCCTCCCACTTTTTGCTGCCCATCCCCTCCTCCACCCTCTCTCTCTTTGTCAGTCTCTTCCTTACCCTCTCTTTCTCTGTCCATCTCCTCTCCCCCCCCCCCTCTCTCTCTCTGTCATCTCCTCATATCCCTATCTCTCTGCCCACTTCCTCCTGCTCCCTCTCTCTATTCATGTTCTCCTATTCATCTTGCTCTGTGCATCTCTCTTCTCCACCTCTCCCTATATATCTCCTCCTACCCCTTCTCTCTATCCATCTCCTTCTTTCGCAGATTCCCTATACATCCCCTCCTGTCCCTTTCTCTACCCAACACATCCTCTATCCATCTCAATCTTTCCAGCGATGTCCATCCAGGTGTGAGGCCCCTGCAGAACAGATCAAAGAAGGCCATTACTACTCACACCAGATGCCGGTTGTGCAGGGCAGCCTACCTGTCAGGGATGCAGAAATCGTTTTCTGCGCCTGATGTGTAGACTGCCCTGCAAAGTTGGACAACACAGTGGGAACACCACCCAACATGTCCGTCTTGGTGGACAGCCTATCCATCAGGAGCAAAAAAACCATTTTTTGCTCGTGTCTACCCCATTCCAAGAATAGAAACATTTGTTTATTCATCAAATATTATTTTTATATGTAGTCACCTGACCAACAAGGTTAAGAATATGTAATTGTTTTCAAAATTTATTGCCCAGATTTTTCAAAAAACTGTGTGTTGTATACAACACACTGGCATCCAAGGTAATCAAATTATAAAAATGAAGCTGGATAATCACTGATTTTATATTTTCTATACTTATTATGGAAAGCAATCCAGTACATAGAAAGTATTCAAATACACCGTGTTACATTGAAAAGTAGTTTGTACTTTTATATGGATGATGATGTGTGACACATAATACTTGATGCCCTACATCATGTGCTATGCTCCAAAACAGGTTTTTTCTTTCACTAGATGCAAATTAACATGAAATTCTGTGCAGCTGACTCATACCCTTACACTTTTGCATCCAGGCATTCCACAGCAATGAGTCTTATCACTAACAATTACTGGCAGGTGTAATTGTCTTGTCTATCTTCTTGGTTGCCTTGGATATAGCACCGGGACCTTCCTTTTCATTTGAGGGATGGATACTGCATCTGCATCATCTTCAGTTTATTCTTTACTCATATATTTTCACATGCTCCTTTTTCAGCATGGAATAACCACTCTGATACATGAATCTTGAACTGCAGGTAGTCCAGAGCAGTGTGGTCCTGGCTGTTTTCAATGCATGGAGCAGCATAGACAAAATTTAAAAAAAAAGCTGTCCACTTCCAAGTTTTTACAGTTTGCTTGTATGCTGCAATGATGCTGTCAAATATATTGATGCCTCCCATATTTTCATTGTAGCTTTAAACAATTTGTCGTCAATTGATGCTGATATACTTTCTTTCTTTGACAGCCACTTGCATTGTTCCATGGCATTTTGCCTTCTGCATCTGAAGCAAGGACTACTGGTTTGTTGTCATACTATTTTACAACAGAAATCTGTCCATCTCCTCCTATAGGTGGTCAGTTGTACCATGACCTAGCGTCCTCATTTCACTGTAAGGCAGGAGCGTGCTGGAATTCTGTTTAGTTGTATGGTTCCAAATGCCTGACAATGTCGCAGAAAGAAGACAGTCCAACAGTTCAGAGGATCTAAAGTATCTGTCTTAGTATATATCGTCCGCCGCTCGTGGTCTCGCGGTAGCGTTCTCGCTTCCCGAGCACGGGGTCCCGGGTTCGATTCCCGGCGGGGTCAGGGATTTTCACCTGCCTCGAGATGACTGGGTGTTTGTGTTGTCCTCATCATTTCATCATCATCCAGGAAAGTGGCGAAATTGGACTGAGCAAAGGTTGGGAAATTGTACGGGCGCTGATAACCACGCAGTTGAGCGCCCCACAAACCAAACATCATCATCATCATCATCATCTTAGTATATAATACAAACTGTAAAACCTCATCACAATACAACTTGCAGGTAACATATTTGCCAATTTCATCACAACATTGCCTTCAACATTAAAAAAATCATAAACTCCCTCTATTGTCATCTCTTCGATAACGTGCAAAGAAATCCAAAGGTAGTACCACATTATTGCTTGATATTCCATCAAATTCTGACGGATTCCCATCAAATTCAGTTGGTTTCTCCAGCTCCTGAAGTACCCCATCTTCGACCACAAATGAAAATTTTTACTTATTTTACAATAAATCAGGTCATTATCCTTTTATTATTACAATCATCAGTTATTATTTATTATTACTATAGCTGCTTCATTAACTATCATTCAATAATAGAGAAATTTGAAAAACTGATAGCAGATTCCTGCTGAATATTTTCAAATAACAAAGGTTTTTATATTATACAAATCCAATGTGTCATATATGCACACATATAAAACTCACACTAAAAGGTAATGAAAAGTACTGTCTTAGTGCTGTAAATGGCTAACATACCATTAATAGTATATTAAAACAGGATTTGTTCAAGGTGGACTGAATGTGAATAAATGAATGAAAACAAACGCTTAAGGAACATCAACATTGTTTTACTGTTCTCCCACTGCAGACTTTATGGAAACAATGACTAAGTTGAATAATTGATGACACAGAGCACTGAAATGTGGAAGGTGAGCAAACTATTGACGTGTGTCTCTGGCATTACATGGCTTCTGTACTGACAAAAGTTACCAGTTCCATGTGTAGTATATGATACAAGGGACCTGGATCTGTGACTGTTGGAAAGACATACAGAAATGTTTCCGTATGTAATGGATTAGGAACAAGATGTGGGCAGAAATGGCCAAACAAATGAGAAAGGCATAATGTTGATTTCATTGTTAATTGCCACCAGAGATGTTGAAAAAATGCTGCATCAATAAAACGATGTGATCAACTGTTGCACACAGCAGTTCAGGTGGAATCTGAACAACATGTTTCTGTATACTGGCCTTCAGGTCAGGTAGAGACCAAACATGCCCCTGCTAAACGTATTCTTTTAGATACTCCCAGAACCTAGTCACATGATTCAGGTCGTGTGATCTTGCAGACCATGCACATGGAAAATCTCCAAAGATAGTATGTTTGTGGAAGACTGTATTAAGCAGATCTTTCACAAGATGAGCAACATGAGGTGTTGCTCCTTGTTGCATGAAAACATTGGTTTCCACACAGCTGCATTCTTCCAAAGTAGTAATCACATGCTGTACAAGGAGGTCTCGATAATGTGTGGTTGTCATGACCCACCTGATATGTGCTCCAGATATATTCTCTTCCAAGAAGAATGAACTGAAAATAAAGGTGCTTGGGAATGCTCACCACACAGACACATACAATGGCTTTTTGTGCACAACATGCGGTTTAACTGTACCCTAAATTTGGCAGTTCTGTGTATTCACTGCACCGTGCAGAATTAAATCTGCCTCATCACTCCATACAATATTGCCCATCCACAAGTCATCAACTCTGATTCATGCCCGAAACCGAAGAGCAAATTCAGAATGTTGCTGCAGATCACAAGGTTTCAGTTGCTGCTCCATCTGTATCTTTTATGGGAATCAGTGTAAAATGCACAAAAAAACTTTGTGTACTGTTGATCATGGGATGGACAATTCTCGTGAAACTGCATGAGCACAAACATTGCCTTGTGCATGTGCTGCATGATCAGTTACAGCAACAGCAACAGCAACCTCATTAATAACTTCCATAGGAATAGCAAGCCATCCTCTTCCAAATGCAACACCAAGGTCATCCATGTTCAAAAAATGGCTCTGAGTACTATGGGACTTAACTTCTGAGGTCATCAGTCCCCTAGAACTTAGAACTACTTAAACCTAACTAACCTAAGGAGATCACACACATCCATGCCCGAGGCAGGATTCGAACCTGCGACCGTAGTGGTCGCGCAGTTCCAGACTGTAACGCCTAGAACTGCTCGGCCACCAAGGCCGGCTGGTCATCCACGTTTTCAGATTTCATTATCATAATCTTTAAACCATTTAATTACATCAGGCCACTCCTGAGACCTTTCAGTCAGTGATACTCTCTCATCGCAGCACTGTAATTACTGCCATTCATATAAAACAGTTTCACTAACAGCGCACGGTCTCTCTTCTCAATAGCTGCACTGTTTATTTACATTATGGCTTGTCAAATGATAGTGCGGATGTCATATCGTCATACCATGTACAGTGCCAGATTTGCACCTGGTGGCCACAATTGATTCTCCAGTGTACATTGGTTCTGCATTAACACATTAACATATCTACATATCTACCACGTATCTTTGCTATATGATAATTGCACCTCACACTGGACATCTGTGGGTAGCTGCACTTAAATTATAACAACCCAGTATATAAAGCAGATTGTGTGTCTGGAACCTCCTCCCAAAGCCCAAGATTGATTTCAGTCAAATTTGGCACAGAAACAAGATACCTCACAAGTATCAGCACCATGGAATTTATAACCTACAAGCTCCATTAAGAGTGGAGATATGGGCAAAAACGTGTGAGAGGGAGAGTTGTTGGGTGTCATTCTGAGGGATATTGTGCCATATGCAGTCCAATTAGTGCCTTAGGTTATCAAAATCCTGAGCTGGTTGAAGGGCACATAATGCTCCAAACATTCACAAGTGGGTATAGATCCAGGGACCTTGCTGGCTAGGGTAGGGTGTGGCATGCATGAAGACAAGCTGTAGAAACTCATGCTTATGCAAGTTGGCATTATGTTGGTGAAATACAAGCCCAGGATGGCTTACCATGAAGGGAAACAAAACAGGCATAGAATATCATTGGTGTATTGCTTCACTATAAGGGAGCCATGGATTACAACCAAAATGGTTACTGATATGAAAAAATATCATCTCAGACCATCATTCCATCATAAGTGACGTCATATATATGATAGCATTCCCTTTATTACAAGACAGTCAGTAGTAAAAGAGCAAGTATGTAAAATGAATTACTGTAAAATAGATATATATATATATATATATATATATATAAACAAAGATTCTGTAACTTACCAAACGAAAGCGTTGGTACATTGATAGAGACAATAACAAACACAAACTTCAAGCTTTCACAACCCATGGTTGCTTCATCAGGAAAGAGGGAAGGAGAGGGAAAGACGAAAGGATGTGGGTTTTAAGGGAGAGGGTAAGGAGTTATTCCAATCCCGGGAGCGGAAAGACTTACCCCCAAGGTAAGCATGGTTCTACAATCTTTTCCTTAAGAGAGAGGGGAAGTCTAGTACTTGGTCATTCATTGGCCTCTCCTGTTAGCAACACAATGTCTGTGCCCTGGGATTGCCTGCTATAGGCCCAAGGGGCTCCTACCTTCAGAGACTGTTTACGCACTTCACTAGTACACTGCATGTTTGAACCATGTACTGATTACAGACAATCTATCAACAGAATTAGTGCTAGCAAATGCCACCCGAGATCACCCATCATCACTCTTAGGCAGCGAGCACAGCAGCAATGGTGGTGCTCTTATTGAAGGAGCTAGCTTGCATCTGCAGGCCACATGGGCATCAAGTACCTATGGATATTAACTCCACCTGCTGCGTACTTAAATCATCACTCAACCCCAGCGGGCACTTGCAGTTGCAGGTCAGCTCCAGGTCACTTGCATCTGCCATCGTTGGTGACTCACCTATTGGAGCATCCCTGCCAAGTCTACACCAAACCACCATGTTGCCCAGCAACTACCAACAATCTTCCAGGGACTCAGTGCTTTATGAACATTGAGTGTGTGCTCAACTGGTGTGATTTACATTTCTATGAACTTTGATCAAGGACAATAATTTCAAATGTTGTTGCCTTACATGGGACTAACTTTTCTGTGCTGTGACCCTGAATAAAAGAGTATTGTCAGACTACCTGGAGAATCATCAATCATATGCATGCAGAAAAATAGATACAAAAACTCAACAATGTATTCTGGTCCAACATGACTCCCTTTTCTTCAGTTACACTCTACTCCTCTCCTTCATTGACTGTCCCTGTTTCTTCTATCCAAGGTAGTACCTCTGTTACCATGCAAATCACATAGCCAGTGTGTTGTTTCACACTGCCTCATCAAATATGTTCAAAACCATTTTCTGGTATACCCTTCTGCCATTGATGCTATCAATTGGTACCAATTATCACTCTTACCATTTTCACACCCATTGCATTTTTTTTTTAGAACATTACGTCAGCAGAAGGACTAGCAACCCACTTTACAGGCAATTACCAAACTCCATTACACCTCTTGTACTCTGCCAATGAACGTGGAAGAACTTATATTACGTTTTAATGCTGCTCTTGTAACAGCGGATGTAGCTAAGCTTCAAAAAATTCAGAGAAGAATGATCCAGCGAGTCACTAAACATTTTGCCAACGCAGGGAAGTTGATTGGAGCATCTGTTCTATAGACTACATATCAAAACACATAATGCACACATTGGCAAGACATCTTGGCAAATGACTAATAAGTGCCTCTGCAACTGCATATATAGCATGCAATCTTGATGATGTAATATACTGATAATGAACTTAGAATGATTTCAGCCTGTACATATTTGTAATCCCATATGTGTGGTGAGGGAAATCTAGCACCATTCAAAGCAAACACGACAGATAATTCTCAGTGGACGGGGTCAAAAGGCCACAACAGTGTGTTGCAACAGATTACGTAATCATAGAGCTTACAGAGAAACCCAAATGACAGGATACTGAGGTGAGGGGCCAGGGTGGTTACAAAAGAAAAGTAGAAATCGCTTCTAGGGTTTTGACAAGATCAATGTGTAGTTTCTTTGACAAACTGTTACATCTCTAACTTCTACAGATTCTCAGTATCCTCTACTTAAATACTACTATACAGGCTCATATTATCAAGAAATTTAAACTTAATAGTAATTCCACAACTGTTGATAAAAACAGATACAGTGTCATCCTTATATACTTTACACATGCGATGAGGCTGTTCACATATAGGTTTATCAATAAAGAAATTACCTGAAGTGTCAGTTTTTGTTGCAACTTCAGATTGGATAATCACAAAGTTCAGTATGTGATCAAATCACAAGGTGGGAAGTTTTCTAGACTTGCAGTCAAATATTATAAAGCAGAATAAACATAAACAATAGCAGCAGTCAGCCATGCTGTTCCAGGAGAAACTTCAATATCAGTCACACTGCCACTTGTTGCTTATTCACTGAGATGCCTCATCAACGTATCCATTTTGTGTTTCAATGGCATCCTATGATTTACAAGACAGTTGCAGATGTGGAGACAGACTATAATATGGATGCTGATACTGCTTAGGTTATTGATGTTCTGCATGGTCAGACTGTGTTCCGTGATGCACATTTTGATTTAGCATTAACTGATATTTAAGTTTTTCCTGTAACAGCATGGCTGACAGTCACTATTTTTTGTACTGTGATTTGAATGCATACCAAACCTTTATGATTACTCAATCTGATGTCGCAACAAAAACTGGAATATCAGGGAATTTCTTTGTTGATAAACCTGTGTATGGACTTGTCACAAGTATCTAAGATGACTTGTTGTTTCTGTTTTTATTAGGGTTTGTGGAATTACTGTGAAGTTTAAATTAGTTGGTAATATGATATGCTGTTACTGATTCAGTATTTAAAATATTATAGTCAGCCAATATTACTAAATGGAGAATGGGGTACTCAAAAGAGAACAAACTAAATTTTTGGTGGACAGAGCTTTTGTTTTACCACATTTTGGTGCTAGCAACCCATAGAAGCAGCAAGTGAAACGAGAAGGCCAACAAGCTGACAATCTGTCTGTGGGTACTTTTGGCACTGGGAGACTGGGCTCGACCAGTGTGGCCACTGGAGGAGCGATGGTAAGGATAGCAGATATGGCAGCAGCCATGCACTGGTGGCACTGTAAGCAGGACTTTACAACGCAGCTGCTGGATTGGCAGTGAAATGGCTGATGGGGCACTGGGAGACAAGGTTTGATCAATACAGCCGCCAGAGTGATGCTGCTAAGCCTGATGGGGCGTGGAAAAAGGGCTCCAGCAGCACTGGGAGACAGGGCTTGACTAATGCAGCCACTAGAAAACATGGCGGTGTGACAGTCACAAAGGCAGTGGGATAATGGTCACCAGAAAAAAATAGTATGTGTAGACAGTGGATAAGGAGAGATGGAGTCGGGTGGCAGGAGCACCGTGTGCATGCAGAAAACAAGAACAGCCAAAAGGTTAAATGTGAGAAGGCATCACAGAATGAAGCATGTGACTGAGCATGCAAGATGCTCAAATGGCATACAAGATGGTATGCATCAGAACACATGAACAGAACAGATAACTGATGAAAAAAATGTGAGAAATTTGAAAAACACTATGACAGAAATTTACACCAAGGCCACAAGAGGAGAAAAAAAACCACTAACAATGCCACGAAGAATAGAAAAGAGGGCATTTATGGAAGCACAAAAAGGAACTACATTGCAGTAACAAATGCAAAGTATCTACAAAGCACAAAATGAGAGAAAAATATCACAAAGTACCAAGAGAATTGAGAAAAATAATACACAGCTGCAAGTTACCCAGAAAAGAAGGCGTGAAATGTTGTGTCATTCTTGCAAGAATGGCTGACAATGGGTGCAACTTCTTGAAGCATATGGGGCAGCACTGGGCTCGGCTGGAGAGTACTGACCAGGTGGGATATGGTAGTAGCTTGGTCCAACTACTGTGATGCTAGGGAACTCCACTCAGAAATCCTTCTTGTGCACTGGGCAGTGCCATAATTGAGAAATGGCCTTGACATTGCTGCAGGAGTGAGAGTGTTGGGCAATGTTGGCGAAGGGTGGTGACTGGGTGGCAGATGAGACACTGGAACACAAACTTGGGGTTGGTGCTGGAGCCAGCAAACATTATCCTCATTGCCATCTTTTATATTCATATTTTTATCTGCATGCATAAATCTGATGATTTAGCAGGTAGTCTGACAATACTCATTTATTCAGGATCATAACACAGAAATGTTACATTCCATGTAAGGCAGCAATAACTACGATGATGGTCCTTGATCAGACGTGAGTTCAAATCAAAACATCAGTTCGGTAATCACACTAACAAAGTACACAGTCAATGTTCATAGAAGCACTGAGTCCTAGGAAGATTGCTGGTAGCTGCTGGGCGATGTAGCTGAGGAGTGTAGACTTGGCATCAACACTTGAACAGATCAGTATTTAAAAGACACAACTGTCAAGGCACCTAAAAGTATTTTTAAGTACTTGCTGGACCTACTGCGAGGAGGAGGAGGAGGAAGGTCCATCAAACCACAAAACGTTTGAGCAGCCTTTTTTCCCTTTTCCTATTGCACGCATTGCATACACTAACTTCAAATTCACATCATATGAATTATGCACAATGTTGCAAGTCGTTTTTGAGGTCGATTTATTGCAGTATCTACACAGAACAACTAATTTTGATGCTAAACAGCCTACACCATCACATTGTTTACATTTCACCACTTCCTTAATCAAAGAAGATGCTCACATCAACAACAACAAATCCACTACAAACAGCATTACTGTTAACACAAAAATTTGAATATCCAGGAGGGGTGCCATGTGGGAGTTTCTCACCTAAAGAACTGATACATAAGTTACTTTCAACACTGTGGGTTGCTTTGTTCGTGTACTGGTTACCACGGAATTTCCTTTTAATCAATTTCTCGATTTGGGGCATAGCTCGTATTTATTGCACACTAAAGGATATTTTTTTTTCTTTATTGGATTTCAATTTCCCCCTCCCCAAAAGGGGGCAGGCTGGAAGCAGCATAATATGCTGCTCTACAGCCTTCAGAAAAGTTACAAAACATATGAGAATATAAACAAGCAAGAAAAACAGGTGATAAAACAGTGACATTGCAAAAAATCTGTAAAATCACAGAAAGATGTGAAAAGTAAAATATACAGGGTGTTTCAAAAATGACCGGTATATTTGAAACGGCAATAAAAACTAAATGAGCAGCGATAGAAATACACCATTTGTTGCAATATGCTTGGGACAACAGTACATTTTCAGGCAGACAAACTTTCGAAATTACAGTAGTTACAATTTTCAACAACAGATGGCGCTGCGGTCTGGGAAACTCTATAGTACGATATTTTCCACATATCCACCATGCGTAGCAATAATATGGCGTAGTCTCTGAATGAAATTACCCGAAACCTTTGACAACGTGTCTGGCGGAATGGCTTCACATGCAGATGAGATGTACTGCTTCAGCTCTTCAATTGTTTCTGGATTCTGGCGGTACACCTGGTCTTTCAAGTGTCCCCACAGAAAGAAGTCACAGAGGTTCATGTCTGGCGAATAGGGAGGCCAATCCATGCCGCCTCCTGTATGTTTTGGATAGCCCAAAGCAATCACACGATCATCGAAATATTCATTCAGGAAATTAAAGACGTTGGCTGTGCGATGTGGCCGGGCACCATCTTGCATAAACCACGAGGTGTTCGCAGTGTCGTCTAAGGCAGTTTGTACCGCCACAAATTCACGAAGAATGTCCAGATAGCGTGATGCAGTAATCGTTTCGGATCTGAAAAATGGGCCAATGATTCCTTTGGAAGAAATGGCGGCCCAGACCAGTACTTTTTGAGGATGCAGGGACGATGGGACTGCAACATGGGTCTTTTCAGTTCCCCATACGCACCAGTTCTGTTTATTGATGAAGCCGTCCAGGTAAAAATAAGCTTCGTCAGTAAGCCAAATGCTGCCCACATGCATATCGCTGTCATCAATCCTGTGCACTATATCGTTAGCGAATGTCTCTCGTGCAGCAATGGTAGCGGCGCTGAGGGGTTGCCGCGTTTGAATTTTGTATGGATAGAGGTGTAAACTCTGGCGCATGAGACGATACGTGGACGTTGGCGTCATTTGGACCGCAGCTGCAACACGGCGAACGGAAACCCGAGGCCGCTGTTGGATCACCTGCTGCACTAGCTGCGCGTTGCCCTCTGTGGTCGCCGTACGCGGTCGCCCTACCTTTCCAGCACATTCATCCGTCACGTTCCCAGTATGTTGAAATTTTTTAAACAGATCCTTTATTGTATCGCTTTTCGGTCCTTTGGTTACATTAAACCTCCGTTGAAAACTTCGTCTTGTTGCAACAACACTGTGTTCTAGGTGGTGGAATTCCAACACCAGAAAAATCCTCTCACGCTTACAGCAGAAAGACGACGTACAGAATGGCGCACCCACAGACTGCGTTGTCTTCTATATCTTTCACATCACTTGCAGCGCCATCTGTTGTTGAAAATTGTAACTACTGTAATTTCGAAAGTTTGTCCGCCTGAAAATGTACTGTTGTCCCAAGCATATTGCAACAAACGGTGTATTTCTATCGCTGCTCGTTTAGTTTTTATTGCCGTTTCAAATATACCGGTCATTTTTGAAACACCCTGTAAAAACACTGTGCTGACTATGCGGATGAAGACACACAAGAAGTAGACAGGCACAAATAAAAAAAAAAAAAAACACGCTGACAGTCTGGTTTCTGTTTGCAAGAGATAAAAAACACAACAAGCAACAGCATGCCGGCTGTTTGCAACACTGACAGGGGAAACACAATACTAAACACTGACTTATAACAGCACTATACAGGTGCCACAGAGGCAGATTGGGGGGGGGGGGGGGGAGACCCGGACCTAAGAGGAGGAAAAGGGGGGAGGAAAAGAAAAGAAATAAGGGGCAGCCAATAGAGGGAGGGGACATAGGAAAAGGGAGGCTGGGCAGATGCAAGAAGGCGTGGCAAAGGCAGTGGAGGGGAGAGCAAAAAGGACTTGGGGGAGAGAAGGGAGGCAGAGAGAGGGTAGGCGAGGAAAAAACAGAATTGGGGGGGGGGGGGGGAAGAGGGAGCCTGGGGAAAGGACAGAGGAAGGGAGGGGGAGGTGAGGATCACAGTTGATAGGAGGGAGAGAGGGCATCATCCGAGAGGGGGAGTCGATGGAAGCCAAGATTGTGACTTTGGCAAAGAGTGTGGGACTAGAAGTGGATAACAATGACATTGATGAGCTTGTGGAAGATAATAGCTAAGAAAAGACCACCAAAGAGCTTATGGAATTGTAGTGAGTTTCACTGCAGGAAGTTGTGGAGAGGAGTCCTTCAGAGGAGGGGGAGGAGGAGGAAGAGGAGGAGAAGGAGGCGGTAACAGCACAGCAGCAATCTTATGGTGCAATACAGAAGTGCTGAAACTGTGGAAATGGGTGACATGGTACATTGAAAATCATCATCTCAATAAAGCAGTGGCTGCACATGCTACAAATTTCTTGGAAGATAATGCTGTATCGCATTTTCGCCAAGTATTGAAGTGTCAGCAGATAAAAATGACTGTACATCGATTCCTAGTAAAAAAGAATTAGTTAATGTATCGGGAATAATAAAGTACATAGTACTGCATGTATAATTTTCTTTGAATAAGTGGCATGAATACTCTTTCTGCATGGAATACACTATCGTATTTTACATTAATTTATTTGGAATAAATTGTTTCGCTTAACGAGTGTTTCGCTCTATGAGTAAGATTCTGGAATGAATTATGCTCGCTAGGCGAGAATCCACTGTACCCTTATGCTGTAAAACTGTATCTGCTTTGGTTTATTACAAGGCATAATTTGTAAAAGCTCACTTCTTGTTAAGCTCATTTCAAAATTGTCTGTTTCCTTTTTGTGAGTTTCAATAGTGGGGACATTATTTGTCTGAAAAGTGTGATATGGTACATTATCAAGAACAACAACGCTAGCAGCTGGGATGTTAGGAATCAGATTCTCTTCTAACCATTTGTGATAATTATCCCCATTCATACGTATATTTGGGTTTAGAGTTTGAATCATAAATGTTGGTATTTCTTTCTTTTGCTCATAATACTCTAAAAATTTTCTTTGAATATGCGCTTTTTCGAAGTCACCTAGAGTAGCGTTCCACAACCTTTTATTACTCATGGTACATCTACATCTACATTTATACTTCGCAAGCCACCCAACGGTGTGTGGCGGAGGGCACTTTACGTGCCACTCTCATTACCTCCCTTTCCTGTTCCAGTCGCGTATGGTTCGCGGGAAGAACGACTGTCTGAAAGCCTCTGTGCGCGCTCTAATCTCTCTAATTTTACATTCGTGATCTCCTCGGGAGGTATAAGTAGGGGGAAGCAATATATTCGATACCTCATCCAGAAACGCACCCTCTCGAAACCTGGCGAGCAAGCTACACCGCGATGCAGAGCGCCTCTCTTGCAGAGTCTGCCACTGGAGTTTGTTAAACATCTCCGCAACGCTATCACGGTTACCAAATAACCCTGTGACGAAACGCGCCGCTCTTCTTTGGATCTTCTCTATCTCCTCCGTCAACCCGATCTGGTGCGGATCCCACACTGATGAACAATACTCAAGTATAGGTCGAACGAGTGTTTTGTAAGCCACCTCCTTTGTTGATGGACAACATTTTCTAAGGACTCTCCCAATGAATCTCAACCTGGTACCCGCCTTACCAACAATTAATTTTATATGATCATTCCACTTCAAATCGTTCCGCACGCATACTCCCAGATATTTTACAGAAGTAAGTGCTACCAGTGTTTGTTCCGCTATCATATAATCATACAATAAAGGATCCTTCTTTCTATGTATTCTCAATACATTACATTTGTCTATGTTAAGGGTCAGTTGCCACTCCCTGCACCAAGTGCCTATCCGCTGCAGATCTTCCTGCATTTCGCTACAATTTTCTAATGCTGCAACTTCTCTGTATACTACAGCATCATCCGCGAAAAGCCGCATGGAACTTCCGACACTATCTACTAGGTCATTTATATATATTGTGAAAAGCAATGGTCCCATAACACTCCCCTGTGGCACGCCAGAGGTTACTTTAACGTCTGTAGACGTCTCTCCGTTGATAACAACATGCTGTGTTCTGTTTGCTAAAAACTCTTCAATCCAGCCACACAGCTGGTCTGATATTCCGTAGGCTCTTACTTTGTTTATCAGGCGACAGTGCGGGACTGTATCGAACGCCTTCCGGAAGTCAAGAAAAATAGCATCTACCTGGGAGCGTGTATCTAATATTTTCTGGGTCTCATGAACAAATAGAGTGAGTTGGGTCTCACACGATCGCTGTTTCCAGAATCGATGTTGATTCCTACATAGTAGATTCTGAGTTTCCAAAAACGACATGATACTCGAGCAAAAAACATGTTCTAAAATTCTACAACAGATCGACGTCAGAGATATAGGTATATAGTTTTGCGCATCTGCTCGACGACCCTTCTTGAAGACTGGGACTACCTGTGCTCTTTTCCAATCATTTGGAACCTTCCGTTCCTCTAGAGACTTGCGGTACACGGCTGTTAGAAGGGGGGCAAGTACTTTCGCGTACTCTGTGTAGAATCGAATTGGTATCCCGTCAGGTCCAGTGGACTTTCCTCTGTTGAGTGATTCCAGTTGCTTTTCTATTCCTTGGACACTTATTTCGATGTCAGCCATTTTTTCGTTTGTGCGAGGATTTAGAGAAGGAACTGCAGTGCGGTCTTCCTCTGTGAAACAGCTTTGGAAAAAGGTGTTTAGTATTTCAGCTTTACGCTTGTCATCCTCTGTTTCAATGCCATCATCGTCCCGGAGTGTCTGGACATGCTGTTTCGAGCCACTTACTGATTTAACGTAAGACCAGAACTTCCTAGGATTTTCTGTCAAGTCGGTACCTAGTATTTTACTTTCGAATTCACTAAACGCTTCACGCATAGCCCTCCTTACGCTAACTTTGACATCGTTTAGCTTCTGTTTGTCTGAGAGGTTTTGGCTGCGTTTAAATTTGGAGTGAAGCTCTCTTTGCTTTCGCAGTAATTTCCTAACTTTGTTGTTGTACCACGGTGGGTTTTTCCCGTCCCTCACAGTTTTACTCGGCACGTACCTGTCTAAAACGCATTTTACGATTGCCTTGAACTTTTTCCATAAACACTCAACATTGTCAGTGTCGGAACAGAAATTTTCGTTTTGATCTGTTAGGTAGCCTGAAATCTGCCTTCTATTACTCTTGCTAAACAGATAAACCTTCCTCCCTTTTTTTTATATTCCTATTAACTTCCATATTAAGGGATGCTGCAACGGCCTTATGATCACTGATTCCCTGTTCTGCGCTTACAGAGTCGAAAAGTTCGGGTCTGTTTGTTATCAGTAGGTCCAAGATGTTATCTCCACGAGTCGGTTCTCTGTTTAATTGCTCGAGATAATTTTCGGATAGTATAATGTCACTCGATGCTCTGTCCCTACCACCCGTCCTAAACATCTGAGTGTCCCTGTCTATATCTGGTAAACTGAAATCTTCACCTAAGACTATAACATGCTGAGAAAATTTATGTGAAATGTATCGCAAATTTTCTCTCAGCTGTTCTGCCACTAATGCTGCTGAGTCGGGGGGTCGGTAAAAGGAGCCAATTATTAACCTAGCTCGGTTGTTGAGTGTAACCTCCACCCATAATAATTCACAGGCACTATCCACTTCTACTTCACTACAGGATAAACTACTACTAACAGCAACGAACACTCCACCACCGGTTGCATGCAATCTATCCTTTCTAAACACTGTCTGTACGTTTGTAAAAATTTCGGCAGAATTTATCTCTGGCTTCAGCCAGCTTTCTGTACCTATAACGATTTCAGCTTCGGTGCTTTCTATCAGCGCTTGAAGTTCCGGTACTTTACCAACTCAGCTTCGACAGTTTACAATTACAATACCGATTGCTGCTTGGTCCCCGCATGTCCTGACTTTGCCCCGCACCCGTTGAGGCTGTTGCCCTTTCTGTACTTGCCCGAGGCCATCTAACCTAAAAAACCGCCCAGCCCACGCCACACAACCCCTGCTACTCGTGTAGCCGCTTGTTGCGTGTAGTGGACTCCTGGCCTATCCAGCGGAACCCGAAACCCCACCACCCTATGGCGCAAGTCGAGGAATCTGCAGCCCACACGGTCGCAGAACCGTCTCAGCCTCTGATTCAGACCCTCCACTCGGCTCTGTACCAAAGGTCCGCAGTCAGTCCTGTCGACAATGCTGCAGATGGTGAGCTCTGCTTTCATCCCGCTAGCGAGACTGGCAGTCTTCACCAAATCAGATAGCCGCTGGAAGCCAGAGAGGATTTCCTCCGATCCATAGCGACACACATCATTGGTGCCGACATGAGCGACCACCTGCAGATGGGTGCACCCTGTACCCTTCATGGCATCCGGAAGGACCCTTTCCACATCTGGAATGATTCCCCCCGGTATGCACACGGAGTGCACATTGGTTTTCTTCCCCTCCCTTGCTGCCATATCCCTAAGGGGCCCCATTACGCGCCTGACGTTGGAGCTCCCAACTACCAGTACATCCAGACAGGCCTAGGCCAGGCCTTAATTTCCCCCCAGGAAACTTTTTTTTAGCTCACTGGAACAAACTGACGCCAGAGATTTAAAATAGTACACATGTATTAAATCGCAACACAACTATACACAATCTTGTTCAAATGGTTCAAATGGCTCTGAGTACTATGGGTCTTAACATCTGAGGTCATCAGTCCCCGAGAACTTAGAACTACGTAACCCTACTAACTTAAGGACATCACACACAGCCATGCCTGGAGCAGGATTCGAACCTGCGACCGTAGCAGGTCGCGCAGTTCCAGACTGGAGCGCCTAGAACCGCTCGTCCACTATGGCCGGCACACAATCTTATTGACTACAGGCTCCACAGGTACTGACTCAAATGCATCAAAGTCACATTCGACAACGCACTCTGGCCAAAGTTTCTTCCCAGCGCAAGTGAGAGTTCTCTCGGTAACGCCTTCCATACCTTTTCGATCATCTTGAAGCAGGCAGCGATTCATGAGTGACATTTCCAAAACTCTCTGAGAGTGAGATTAGTAGCTTCAGTCATCTTAAAGCGATGCTCGAAGAGTGCTTTAGTGTAGATCTTCTTAATGTTAGAAATAATCTGCTGGTCCATAGGCTGGAGTAACTGAGTGGTGGCTGGGCCGGCACCGCTGAACTTGACAGAAGCATGTCGGGAGTGGAAGGGCAGGAAATCATCAGCGTCACTCATCGCTCAATGCTTTGTTAATTAATACTGGACAGACGTTTATCGAGCAGCTACAATAACGGGAGTGAAACTCGTATAGGGACTTGTCATAATACGCCCTTGGTTCACTGCCACGCCACGTGGAGCGCTGCAAGCTTATCAATCCATCATCTCGCTTTCTTTATGGCCGATTTTTAGTCTTCCATGTTTGTTTTCGTTCCATAGTTAACAGAAGTTGGTTCCATCACAGTGTGCTTCTGATAACGACTTTCCGTGTGTGTTGCACTCTTTCAATTGCGTTGTTAATATGTTACTCATATTCTAGTTGCATTCTTCTCGCATCCGCAATAGTGAATGAATTCCAAATTTGCTTTTGATTCATATACGACAGAAGCTACTTTCGTTGCATGGTGTTCTGCAGAAAGTGTATCTGTTATTGCTTCCGAATCTGAGTGTGAACTTCTCGATTTAAATGCATACTAAGTATATCGCTCGTAGATTATGTTACACTCCTGGAAATTGAAATAAGAATACCGTGAATTCATTGTCCCAGGAAGGGGAAACTTTATTGACACATTCCTGGGGTCAGATACATCACATGATCACACTGACAGAACCACAGGCACATAGACACAGGCAACAGAGCATGCACAATGTCGGCACTAGTACAGTGTATATCCACCTTTCGCAGCAATGCAGGCTGCTATTCTCCCATGGAGACGATCGTAGAGATGCTGGATGTAGTCCTGTGGAACGGCTTGCCATGCCATTTCCACCTGGCGCCTCAGTTGGACCAGCGTTCGTGCCGGACTTGCAGACCGCGTGAGACGACGCTTCATCCAGTCCCAAACATGCTCAATGGGGGACAGATCCGGAGATCTTGCTGGCCAGGGTAGTTGACTTACACCTTCTAGAGCACGTTGGGTGGCACGGGATACATGCGGACGTGCATTGTCCTGTTGGAACAGCAAGTTCCCTTGCCGGTCTAGGAATGGTAGAACGATGGGTTCGATGACGGTTTGGATGTACCGTGCACTATACAGTGTCCCCTCGACGATCACCAGTGGTGTACGGCCAGTGTAGGAGATCGCTCCCCACACCATGATGCCGGGTGTTGGCCCTGTGTGCCTCGGTCGTATGCAGTCCTGATTGTGGCGCTCACCTGCACGGCGCCAAACACGCATACGACCATCATTGGCACCAAGGCAGAAGCGACTCTCATCGCTGAAGACGACACGTCTCCATTCGTCCCTCCATTCACGCCTGTCGCGACACCACTGGAGGCGGGCTGCACGATGTTGGGGCGTGAGCGGAAGACGGCCTAACGGTATGCGGGACCGTAGCCCAGCTTCATGGAGACGGTTGCGAATGGTCCTCGCCGATACCCCAGGAGCAACAGTGTCCCTAATTTGCTGGGAAGTGGCGGTGCGGTCCCCTACGGCACTGCGTAGGATCCTACGGTCTTGGCGTGCATCCGTGCGTCGCTGCGGTCCGGTCCCAGGTCGACGGGCACGTGCACCTTCCGCCGACCACTGGCGACAACATCGATGTACTGTGGAGACCTCACGCCCCACGTGTTGAGCAATTCGGCGGTACGTCCACCCGGCCTCCCGCATGCCCACTATACGCCCTCGCTCAAAGTCCGTCAACTGCACATACGGTTCACGTCCACGCTGTCGCGGCATGCTACCAGTGTTAAAGACTGCGATGGAGCTCCGTATGCCACGGCAAACTGGCTGACACTGACGGCGGCGGTGCACAAATGCTGCGCAGCTAGCGCCATTCGACGGCCAACACCGCGGTTCCTGGTGTGTCGGCTGTGCCGTGCGTGTGATCATTGCTTGTATCGCAGTGTCCGGAGCAAGTATGGTGGGTCTGACACACCGGTGTCAATGTGTTCTTTTTTCCATTTCCAGGAGTGTAGATTAGTAGGCCATATGCTTCGTAGTCTTGCTGACTAGAGCATACTTCGTTGCAAATGATAAAAATACGGTACGACAGTAATTTCTGCAGATGTGTTCACACGTCATCAAAAGGTACTATAAACAGTACATTTTAGCAATAATCAATGAAAATTTCGTTGACCTCCGTTAAATGCGAGACTACAAAAAACCGATGGCTTACGAATAAATAACACAATAGAAACTGATCAGAATAAGGTAGCAGATCTATTTAACAGTTACTTTGGTTCTGTTGGCTCCAGCATAAACAATCAGCTTAAAAATCACAAATAGGAATTCAGAGGGACACCAGTGTCAGGAAGTATATTTTTGACACCAATAAGTGAAGAAGAAATAATTAAAACAGTGAGTAGCATGAAGAATTCTCATGCAGCAGAATATGATGGTCTTGGTCTGGACACTCTTAAGAAATGTATTCATAAAATTGCGTCACCTTTATCAGCAATTATCAACTCTCATATGGAAGACGGTCTATTTCCAGATGAGTTGAAAACTGGTCTTCGAAGCCACAAATGGATCACGAACCCAGTCAAAATCTTCAACAGTCTTTGCGAAGTATTTTTTGAAATTCTACTGCAAGAGTATTAAATTTTTTAAAATTTAGTCTGTCAATACGTTACTATAGTCAGTGAGGGTCATACAGTTGGGAACATCTCACACCGTCAATTTTCAATTGTCTGTATCCACAAATTTAATTTAGTAATAAATCCTTAAATATTACAAATACTACTCAGAATATTTTCGTTTCTGCCTTGCATTTTTCTGTTCGTTCAAGTGCATGAAAATATTAGGCCTACATCCCCATCACCACACTTTATGTAGTAAATAAGTTGTGCATGACTGCCAATATCAATGGACTTATCGATCTGAAATACCAACTTAGGACTCCTCTTTATTTTCCCGTTCAAAATGTCTTCGATGTCACTGGGCATGTCACTAACTCGGCAGCTGATTGTGTCAGCAGCGAATTTTTCATATCACTGTAGCAGCTTCTGGACCAAGGAATATTTTACCATTTCTTTACACGCGGCTTTTAACGTTTCCGCTACTGTGGTTTTTTTTTAATTTTTTGGCCTTTACAATAAGTTCGGCTACCAACAACCGACGAAAGTAATTCATATCTTTACTTAACAGAGAAGAATGTATTGATGGCAAACGTAGCTCCAATTTCCTAGGAACCACAGTAGCATTACTGAGTTTTTCGCTAACCACAACACACTTGGGGATTGGGCATGTTTTGTCACCACATTAAAAAAAAAAAAAACTCGATAGGAAAATAATCATCACTGTATAGTGTTTGAACTATTTTCTGGCTTTCTTTTTTCTTGTTTGTGATTTTGCTCGATGGCGTAACTACTTGGTCTTGAGGGACCATACAGTTCAACAGACCTAAGGTCGACTCACACTTAACGGAACGTCTCTGCCACGCGAAGGAACTGCTGCAGATACACGTCTGGGACATGTTTTATTAGATTCACCAGATCAATAACAACAAAATATATCGAAATCGTGCTCTACTTTAACCTCGTACAGTTTTGCGGTGACTTCATATTAGCGAAGTTGCTAAATTTCAGGCAAAATCTTTTATTAGCCGTAACTCCGTAACTAAACATTTGCGGGTCTATGTTTATATGAACTTTTTTATTTAGTTTTACTTGTACAATAACATATTAAAATATTTGCTTATCTTCGTGAATCACCCTGTATAAAAGCCACTTTTCTAATGCAACTTTGTTTTCTAAGAATTTTTATCAAGTTCTCCAGTTTCTTCCGCCTTCTTAAAGTCTTTAAAAATGCATTTTAC
Source organism: Schistocerca cancellata (assembly GCF_023864275.1). Taxonomy (NCBI): domain Eukaryota; kingdom Metazoa; phylum Arthropoda; class Insecta; order Orthoptera; family Acrididae; genus Schistocerca; species Schistocerca cancellata. The sequence continues at coordinate 408,783,451 of NC_064630.1, forward strand.
TGTTCTTTCTGACAACTGTACTATTTTTGCTTCGGGCATCATTGCATTCTGTAGTACTGGAAATGGAAATGTCGTGTGGCTGTGGCCTCCCGTCGGGTAGACCCGTCGCCTGGTGCAAGTCTCATTTTGAGTAGACGCTACTTGGGCGACTTGCGTGTGGATGGGGATGAGATGATACATATTGATGTTACCAAGAACCACTACTCAGTTCACTAAAATCAGAACATTCCACTTACATGAAAAACTTTGAGGATGTCATATCCTAATTTCGAACACTTTTTGTCTATTATACAGGGTGGTCCATTGATAGTGACCGGGCCAAATATCTCACGAAATAAGCGTAAAACGAAAAAACTACAAAGAATGAAACTTGTCTAGCTTGAAGTGGTAAACCAGATGGCGCTATGGTTGGCCCGCTAGATGGCGCTGCCATAGGTCAAACGGATATCAACTGCGTTTTTTGTTTTAAATAGGAACCCCCATTTTTTGTTACATATTCGCGTAGTACGTAAAGAAATATTAATGTTTTAGTTGGACCACTTTTATAACTTTGTGATAGATGGCGCTGTAATAGTCACAAACGTGTACGTGGTATCACGTAACATTCCGCCAGTGCGGACGGTATTTGCTTCGTGATACATTAGGCATGTTAAAACTGACCGTTTACCAATTGCGGAAAAGGTCGATATCGTGTTGATGTATGGCTGTTGTGATCAAAATGCCCAACGGGCGTGTGCTATGTGTGCTGCCCGGTATCCTGGACATCATCTATGTGTCCAGACCTTTCGCCGGATAGTTACGTTATTGAAGGAAACAGGAAGTGTTCAGCCACATGTGAAACATCAACCACGACCTGCAACAAATGATGATGCCCAAGTAGGTGTTTTAGCTGCTGTCGCGGCTAATCCGCACATCAGTTGCAGACAAATTGCGTGAGAATCGGGAATCTCAAAAACGTCGGTGTTGAGAATGCTACATCAACATCGATTGCACCCGTACCATATTTCTATGCGCCAGGAATTGCATAGCGACGACTTTGAACGTCGTGTACAGTTCTGCCACTGGGCACAAGAGAAATTAGGGGACGATGACAGATCTTTTGCACGCGTTCTATTTAGCGACGAAGCGTTATTCACCAACAGCGGTAACGTAAACCGGCATAATATGCACTATTGGGCAACGGAAAATTCACGACTGTTGCGAGAAGTGGAACATCAGCGACCTTGGCGGGTTAATGCATGGTGCTGCATTATGGGAGGAAGGGTAATTGGCCTCCATTTTATCGATGGCAATCTAAATGATGCAGTGTATGCTGATTTCCTACGTAATTTTCTACCGATGTTAGTACAAGATGTTTCACAGCATGACACAATGGCGATGTACTTCCAACATGATGGATGTCCGGCATATAGCTCGCATGTGGTTGAAGCGGCATTGAATAGCATATTTCATGACAGGTGGATTGGTCGTCGAAGCACCATACCATGATCCGCACGTTCACCGGATCTGACGTCCCTGGATTTCTTTCTGTGGGGAAAGTTGAAGCATATTTGCTATCGTGGTCCACCGACTACGCCTGACAACATGCGGCAGCGCATTGTCAATGCATGTGCGAACATTACAGAAGGCGAACTACTCGCTGTTGAGAGGAATGTCGTTACACGTATTTTCAAATGCATTGAGGTTGACGGACATTATTTTGAGCATTTATTGCATTAATGTGGTATTTACAGGTAGTAACGCTGTAACAGCATGCGTTCTCAGAAGTGATAAGTTCACAAAGGTACATGTTTAACATGGAACAACCGAAATAAAATGTTCAAAGGTACCTAAGTTCTGTATTTTAATTTAAAAAAACCTACCTGTTACCAACTGTTCGTCTAAAATTGTGAGCCATATGTTTGTGACTATTACAGCGGCATCTATCACAAAGCGAAAAAAATGGTCCAACTAAAACATTCATATTTCTTTACGTACTACACGAATATGTAATAAAAATGGGGGTTCCTATTTAAGAAAACCCAGTTGGTATCCGTTTGATCTATGGCAGCACCATCTAGTGGGCCAACCACAGCGCCATCTGGTTTCCCCCTTCAAGCTAGGCAAGTTTCGTTCTTTGTAGTTTTTTCGTTTGACGCTTCTTTCGTGAGATATTTGGCCCGGTCACGATCAATGGACCACCCTGTATAATCAAATTTTCGATAACAGAAAAAAGAAGAAAAAAACTCGCCGCAGCATCCCCTCAAAAGATTGGCTGTTAATTACTCTTCGATTTTTGTAAGCAGTATTTGCTACTTTTATGAAAAATACAGTGCATTTATGTTAGCTGTAATATTATAAAATCGGCTAAAATGTAAAGACGTCTGTGCTGTCATTCTGCTTTCCCTTCTCGTGAAACAAATTGATTAGTTAACTCGTTTCGCAATTCCTTGACTGGTGGCGCCAATTATATGTGTTTATGTGTTCCAGTGGCAGTCTTTGTACCATTCTCATTTTCGACAATGAATTTTCACATCGGTACTGAAATTTGAGAAAAACTTCCACAAAATGACAAATTCAGCAAGTACTTGCAGCAAGATGCAAGAAACTAGAACGAATTTTCATCATAAAGTGGATGTGTTGATTTGAAACTTTCTGTAAAATTAAAACTGTGTACCAGACCAGGACTGAACCCGGAAACCTGGTCTGGCACACAGTTTTAGTTTGTCAGGAAGCTCCACGCAAGAAACTGTTCACTAATTTGCGAGTTTCTTGATGGATATAGTGGTTCCTATATTCCACCCAGTTTTGTGATTGTACGGACAAAGAGTCATACAACAGCAGGAAGTTTGACATAATGCCTAATAAATTTGATTTCAGGATACGATGTTAGAGTGGTTGTGAGACAGGCAAACAAACGCGACGACTCAACTGTTGTCTAAAAACGAAAAAAAAAAGCCGTGAAAGTGTACATCGTGGATAAAAGCGCTGAGAGAATAGGTCACAAAATAGTCCGTTCACCGCCCTATAATTGCGATCTAAATCAGATAGAATTGGCATGCACCAAAATAAAACACAGTTTCAGGGAACACATTGTCACTGGTGGTGTGCCGAAAGAAAGATTGCAGAATTTTGTTAATGCTGCTTTCCTTTCGGTTACTGCACAGGACTGGGAAAGTTACTGCAGGAAAATGCAGCACCAGGAGCAGGAGTATTGGACACGAGATGAAATAATGGAAATGTTCATCGATTAAGTTATCAATACCACGCCCTCAAGCTATGATGATAATGATCTTGAATCAAACACAAATGACAGTGATCTTTAGTCAACAACATTTTGAGAATTGTTTCAGGCACAGTTAGTTACACTTTGTAAACGTTACTGCTGTGCTGTGTTCAATAAACGCAATGTGCAAACAAATTCCAAAAATCAGTTTTTGGCATTCGAGTCATAGTGTCGTAGGTTGTACATTCCACTCCACCACCCCGTCTACAGGGCACAAGTGCTCCATCGGGACCATCCAACCGCCGTGTCGTCCTCAGTGGAGGATGCGGATAGGAGGGGCGTGGGGTCAGCACACCGCTCTCCCGGTCGTTATGATGGTATTCTTGACCGAAGCCACTACTATTCGGTCCAGTAGCTCCTCAATTGGCATCACGAGGCTGAGTGCACCCCGAAAAATGGCAACAGTACATGGCGGCCTGGATGGTCACCCATCCAAGTGCCGGCCACGCCCGACAGCGCTTAACTTCGGTGATCTCACGGGAACCGGTGTATCCACTGCGGCAAGGTCGTTACCAGGTTGAACAGTCATCTACTTTAATTTTTTTTATTTGTGATAAATAAATAATACATAAGTTGTGGGTAAAACTCTCGAGCATGAATATGTCAACAACTTATGTGATTTCCAATCCGATGGAAGTATTACTTAAGCGGGCATATTTCCACGAGTGGCGCCTCCAGTTTCGCGTTAAGCACAAAACGCTGGTAGTGGTGCCCACACTGCTGCAAGCAGACGACGCTGTCTTACTCTTACCGTTCCTCACCCCTCGGCAGCCATAATGTGGGGGCACAGGCGTTCCCGACGGCCCTCGCGTCAATGGTCAACTTAACGTGGACAAACAATATACGTACAACTGACATGAAAGCATTGACAGCAATGCGTTTTCTTCGGTCACCACTGTAATTATTAACAACCTCACTGCATGCTTCCTATAGCGTCCACAGGAGGCCAGGTGTAATTATATGTTTGGGCAGTAGCCGTGAAGTGAGATTCTGGAGGGAGGAGCCCCACCGGGCTAAGGGCAAGCAACCATCAGGGTGCGGATGTAGTGTCAGAAGAAAAGGATAGGCCAATGAATGGCCAGATACTATAGTCTGTCCAAAATTATTTTAGGATTCACAGTGAGGACGAAAGTGGTAGTGGCTGAAGCCCTTGTGGCAGACCCAGGCCACTTTCTGCTAATACCATTCCACCTGCAGACGCAGCAAACCGCTGAAGATGCCAACTCTCACTCCACCATCACATTTCCTGCTTGCAGTGAGCTTCAGTTGCTGTCAGCTTGCTGTCCTGTGTGATCATTACGCCCTGTGACTTTCTGTGTGTTCATTTTTACAGTCGTCGGAGTTATTCTTTTACTTGTTGTTACTATTATTCTTTGTTGTGGTTATCCGTTGTGTGGTACTCAAGCGATGTCGGGGGGAAGCTCGTCGAAAGTTATAAGTGGAGAAGTTCAACGATGTTGACATCTTTGGCGCGCGCAGTTTACATAAGTAGGTACCCACATAACAAAATTATATTGTCGTAAGTTTTGAATTTTAATAAAAAAATCTTAATAGCAACTAATTTCAAAGGAAGTACATCTCAGAAATTCGATCTTCATCGCACAAAATAAATATTATTGTTTACAGTATAACTGCTGTGCCAACGGCCTTGCCGCGGTGATAACACCGTTTCCCGTCATATCACCGAAGTTAAGTGCTTTCGAGCTGGGCTAGCACTTGGATGGGTGGCCATCCGGTCTGCCGAGTGCTGTTGGCAAGCGGGGTGCACTCAGCCCTTGTGAGGCAAACTGAGGAGCAACTTGATTGAGAACTAGCGGCTCCGGTCTCGGAAACTGACATACGGCCGGGAGAGCGGTGTGCTGACTACATGCGCCCTCGTATCCGCATCCAGTGTTTTTTCTAAACAATAGAGACTGGATTACTTAAGATACTTTTTCCCACCATGATAAATATGCTAAATGTTATTTTTTGTTGTGTTACAATTAAGTTAACGGATGAGAAACAATAAGAGTTTCATTACAAATCGAAACCGTACGGGCACCTGATTAGTACTTTAAACGCGAGCGGGCCATTGCGTGTCATATTTAACTCAAATTATCTGGCATTATAGATCTCTGACAGAGTTCTGGTTTCGAAGATATGAACATATGATATATTCTTAGGATTTCACTCGCATAATGTATTCACGTAACTTCAATAACAAAGAACTTTCTCACATCTCCAAAATTTTGTAACGTCATCAGAAAATGCATTTTCGTATACTGCCCGTATACCCTCTTAATAATTTGTTGCCGCAGATAAAATTAAAATTAAAACCTAGTGTAACTCTTCCAGAACACATTGATGCAATTTTCATGTTTATAAAGTGAATAGCTTGCCTGTTTGAATTAGTTGAATGAAATGTGTGTTCCTTGCAGGACGTGGTAACTCCTTTCCTCGCCCCCATGTTCTCCTGCTGAAGTGTCAATCTTAAATTTTGAACAGACTATGGAAGAGTATGACGAGTGGAAGAGAACGGATAAACATTTGAAAGCAGAGTACATCTCAGAAAGTGGAATAATAAAAACGATTGTGCCCTCATTTCTGTGTTAACATTAACTAACTTAATGTGATAAATGATAACTAATTGAAACCCTCAGCTGCCGACAGGTGTTGTTGATATACCTCGATGGGGACAGCTGAAAATGTGTGCCCCGACCAGGATTTCCTGCTTACATGGCAGACGCTCTATCCATCTGAGCCACCGAGGACACAGATGAATTCTAGAGAAGCTGCACGGTCATCAATGGCATCTGTTCTTTCGAGAAATGGCTCTGAACACTATGGGACTCAACATCTGACGTCATCAGTCCCGTAGAACTTAGAACTACTTAAACCTAACTAACCTAACTACATCACACACATCGATGCCCGAGGCAGGATTCGAACCTGCGACCGTAGCGGTCGCGCGGTTCCAGACTGAAGCGCCTAGAACCGCTCGAGAACAGTTACTATCTTCATATATAACTTAATGTGTTTTGCATAAGACCTTGTATAACAGTTGTGTAATATTAATAAACTAGATACCATCTCACACAGTCTAAAATTAGAAAATAAAAAACAAAAATTCCCCGTACACCCATATCGAACTCGAGTATTCTGACCCAAACCTCTTGCCCAAGCACAGTTACGGAGTACCGAATGAAGATTAATGTTGCCGAATTGCCAGTCTTTTATGTTCATTTTCTACCGGAAATAAACTCGGGGCGAAATTTTTTATCGACATTTTTGTACTATTTGTATCCAAGGAATTGTACTTGGCCTCCAAGTGCGCAAATTTTGGTTCACCCTGTATATGCAATACTGTCACACACTAATGGTTATATTTATCATTCTGTTTCTTTATATATTAGCGACGTGTAACTCCTGTGAAGTAATTATTTGGATAACCATATATTAAACTAATACAAAGTACAACAAACCTTAATCTATCTATTAATACAGTAACACATTGTACAGACATTTCTGACCAGCGTTTACGACTGACGGTGTTTAGTATAGTACGGAATGCTGTCGTACACAAGACGTTGCATGTGTGGAAAGAAACAAAGAATCTGTTAGTGTGTTCGTATGTAAGTGTACCTGGTTATTTGTCTGTTATATGTAATCTGCTGTTAACTCACAGTGTAACTCAGTGATGCTATTCTCTTTAGTGTGTCCACGATCCAAGCGACATGTTTCATTTAAGTGCCTGGCGGAGGGTTCATCGAACCATCTTCACAATTCTTTATTATTACAATCTCGTATTGCGCGCGGAAAGAATGAACACCTATATCTTTCCGAACGAGCTCTGATTTCTCTTATTTTGTCGTAGTGATCATTCCGCCCTATATAGGTCGGCCGGCCGCGGTGGCCGAGCGGTTCTAAGCGCTTCAGTCCGGAACCGCGCGACTGCTACGGTCGCAGGTTCGAATCCTACCTCGGGCAAGGATGTGTGTGATGTCTTTGGGTTAGTTAAGTTTAAGTAGTTCTAAGTCCTGGGGGACTGGTGACCTGAGATGTTAAGTTCCATAGTGCTCAGAGCCATTTATGTAGGTCGGTGTCAACAAAATATATTCGCATTCGGAGGAGAAAGTTGGTGATTGGAATTTCGTGAGAACATTCCGTCGCAACGAAAAACGCCTTTCTTTTAATGATTTCCAGCCCAGATCCTGTATCATTTCTGTGACACTCTCTCCCATATTTCGCGATAATACAAAACGTGCTGCATTTCTTTGAACTTTTTCGATGTACTCCGTCAATTTTTCCTGGTGAGGGTCCCATACCGCGCAGCAGTATTCTAAAAGAGGACGGACAAGCGTAGTGTAGGCAGTCTCCTTAGTAGGTCTGTTACATTTTCTAAGTGTCCTGCAAATAAAACGCAGCCTTTGGTTAGCCTTCCCCACAACATTTTCTATGTGTTCTTTCCAATTGAAGTTGTTCGTAATTGTAATACCTAGGTATTTAGTTGAATTGGCTTTTAAATTAGACTGATTTATCGTGTAACCGAAGTTTAACGAATTCCTTTTAGCACTCATGTGGATGACCTCACGCTTTTCGTTATTTAGGGTCAACTGCCACTTTTCGCACCATTCAGATTTTTTTCTAAATCGTTTTGCAGTTTGTTTTGCTCTTCTGATGAATTTATTAGTCGATAAAGGACAGCATCATCTGGAAACAACCGAAGACGGCTGCTCAGATTGTCTCCCAAATCGTGTATATAGATAAGGAGCAGCGGGAAATGGAACCGATATACTCCAGAAAATCATTGAGTGGCACTGGTAAACAAAGAAACAACATCATAGCTGGCCAGGATGTCATTTGGACGAAGTTTTAGTTTCTTCAGCTTCTCAATCAAATGTCATGAGCCCTTTACGTAAGTCTCAGTCTTTCCCACATGCAGCTGGAGCTCTGACAATGCCAGCCACTAGCGCTGGCAAAATGTCAGAAAAATCGTCAAACAATTGTTGGCTGAAGAACCTGAGACAGAAGCCAATAAGCAATTTGCCAACAAGTGGCCACGAATGACTTATGAATTTTGTTTTGATTGTTTCGTTTTTATTTTACAATAAAGTTGTTTTTTTAGTTTAACAGACTTATTCTTTCATTCCCTGCTCCACTTGAACCTACATCCACACACGTTCGCAGATATGGAGCTGGTGCAGAACTCTTTTTGAGCTGATTAGAGCATGAAGTAATTATGGAATAATAGAAACTACAAAGACAGTACACACCCTTTGTAAGAGTGCTGACTTTTTGAACTGTTAACACTGGAACTTACAAGCAACTAAGAGAAACAAGCAGCTTAAGTAAACACATTTAATGGTTTTAGATTTTTTTGTGGTATTCCATGATATGAATATCAGTGAGAAACAGTTTCTGTTTTCATTGTGCCACCATTTTGTTAAAATGTATGAACATTCCGAAAGAGACCAAACATGGTTTGATGCGTGAACATGTGTGAGCATCACCAAACAGATCCTTCAACGTAACCCACAAGATTTCAGGGTTCCTGTTTGATGATATTGACTTCTCGCTTCGATATTTCGGCTGACAGCCAGCCAGCCACCTTCGGTTGAATTTTGCAACTGGAGACTTGTTGGGTGCATGTACTAAAAACAGTTGTGGTGACACATATACATAGATTTCGTGTGTGTGTTCGTCCTCTTCCGAATGCTGGTATTAACGCAGTGACACGCATTAAGAAATCTCCAGCCGTAAAATTCGCCTGCCTGATTCCCATCCGAAACATCAGAGGAATAAGTCATCACCATTTGTTCGCAATCCAGAAATCTCATGGAATACTCATTACGCTGTGAAAACGTCAAGATGCACAGTCAGTGCGTGTTTTGCGAGGATAGTGGCTATGCCACTGGACAGGTGAGGCCCTCAGCACACGAGCTGAGGCAGCACTGGGGCCAGTGTTGGACAGCGGCCATAGCCCAGCGGCCAGGACTGTGTGGACCCCTCTCATCCAGTTGGGTGTGTACCACTAGGCGGTAGTCCGCCGCCAGCCACCCAGAGGACACACCCATCTCCAGCAGCAACCGCAGCGCCACCACTGTGTCCTCCTCCACGTTGTGCTTGTTGTAGTCACCCAGCAGGGCTACCTCCAGGCTACAGTTCCACACGGGACTCTGGATTCCACCGACAACGTCCGCACCGCGGCCTACGTACACGTAGCCGGCGCTATCTATGAGGAAGTTGTGCAAGATGTCAGGCTGCTGCTGGTCACGCAGCACTGGTCCGCACTCAGCTGGACCAGTACAGGACGGACCGGCGCTGTGTGACAGCACCACCAAAGGAGCGGGATGCCGCAGGCGGGGGAATGCCGCCACTGAGCGGTTGCTCCATGCTTCGTGTGATACCAGCTGCAGCTTGTATGTGGCCGCCCATTCCTCGTCTGCTGCTGACCGCGCCAGTCTCCCCAAGGATAAATCTGTACAATATCAATACATTCACGTTACAAGTCTGGCTGACGCTCACCATTTAATTCTACACTACTGGCCAATAAAATTGCTACACCAAGAAAAAATGGAGATGACAAACGGGTACTCATTGGACAAATATATTATACTAGAACTGACTTGTGACTACATTTTCACGTAATTTGGGTGCATAGATCCTGAGAAATCAGTACCCAGAACAACCACCACTGGCTCTAATAACGGTCTTGATACGCCTGGGCATTGATTCAAACAGAGCTTGGATGGTGTGTACAGGTACAGCTGCCCATGCAGCTTCAACACGATACCACAGTTCAGTGACTGGTGTATTGTGACGAGCCAGTTGCTCGGCCACCATTCACCAGACGTTTTCAATTGGTGAGAGATCTGGAGAATGTGCTGGCCAGGGCAGCACTCGAACATTTTCTGTATCCAGAAAGGCCCGTACAGGACCTGCAACGTCCGGTCGTGCATTATCCTGCTGAAATGTAGGGTTTCGCAGCGATCGAATGAAGGGTAGAGCTACGGGTCGTAACACATCTGAAATGTAACGTCCACTGTTCAAAGTGCCGCCAATGCGAACAAGAGGTGACCGAGACGTGTAACCAATGGCACCACGTACCATCACGCCAGTATGGCGATGATGAATACATGTGCGTTCACTGCCATGTCGCCAAACACGGATGCGACCATCATGATGCAGTAAACAGAACCTGGATTCATCCGAAAAAAATGACGTTTTGCCAGTCGTGCACCCAGGTTCGTCGTTGAGTACACCATCGCAGGCGCTCCTGTCTGTGATCCAGCGTCAAGGGTAACCGCAGCCATGGTCTCCGAGCTGATAGTCTATGCTGCTGCAAACGTCGTCGAACTGTTCGTGCAGATGGTTGTTGTCTTGCAAACGTCCCCATCTGTTGACACAGGGATCGAGACGTGGCTGGACAATCCGTTACAGCCATGCGGAGAAGATGCCTGTCATCTCGACTGATAGTGATACGAGGCCGTTGGGGTCCAGTACGGCGTTCCGTAGTACTTCCTGAACCCACCGATTCCATATTCTACTAACAGTCTCGACTAACGAGCAGCAATGTCGGGATACGATGAACCGCAATCGCGATACGCTTCAATCTGACCTATATCAAAGTCGGAAACGTGATGGTACGCATTTCTCCTACTTACACGAGGCATCACAACAATGTTTCCCCAGGCAACGCCGGTCAACTGCTGTTTGTGTATAAAAATCGGTTGGAAACTTTCCTCATGTCAGCTCGTTGTAGGTGTCGCCACCGGCGCCAACGTTGTATGAGTGCTTTGAAAAGCTAATCATTTGCATATCACAGCATCTTCTTCCTGTCGGTTAAATTTCGCGTCTATAGCAAGTCATCTTCGTGGTGTAGCAATTTTAATGGCCAGTGATGTAATAAAAGCTTTAACGACTATTCACCATAGTCAGAGTGGTATGTTAATGGACGGACTGCACGTAAGATTTCTGGTTTTGGAAGCTCTAATCACAACGTTCTTTTGGAGACACGTAAAGTTTATGGCTTTCGAGATACAACGAGAAAGTGAGTCACTTCATATTGAAATGACAGGAAGCAAAGCGTCATATATAGCTCGTGCAGCTCTCATGATTACTCTTTCTCTGAGTGGAAAGAAATTACTACTAGCATTCTGTACTTGCTACGTTTAACTGAACGTCCCTCTTAAACGGATAAAGCAGAAATAATATTCTTTGCTGATTGCGAAAGCGTCAGAATGTAGCCCAACAGACCTGCAACAATTGATGGAGAGTAAATGAAATATTTAAAAGTATTATTAATTCGTTCTCAATAAATGATTTATTACTTAGAAAAACTCACAATTCATTCAATTTAGTAGAAGGAAATACAAATAATCACCAATAACAATGCACCATAAGGGAGAGAGAGTATGTAAAACTGATTGTCCAAAATTTCTTAGTGGGCATCTGATAAGATAGTGAAAGTTTCAAAAGCATGTTGAAATGATTTCATATTGACAGCTCCTTTTACTCCAGAGACGAATAATTCATGAGATACTTTCATTATATTTTGTTGTACATTAAGATTTAAAAATCTATTAATGTAATGGCCAGTGCATAGGTATGATAAACAGAGAAACTGTACCTTAATTGTAAACTTAGTGACACATTCCACGACATAGCAGGTTGTCGTAAATATGATCCACAGAATGTGTGAAAAACTAAACTAATCTGGCAGTGTAGCCTACGCGAACATATGTGTCTTTTGATGCCATATGTTTCACTTCCTTACTTTAAATGAAAGGATAACACTGGAATAAATACACTTCATTACATTAACTATTGGTTATTGCACCATCAATTATGAGTCACTAATGCTACGTTGTATCAAGTTTAATTTTGTATTCATTCTGGAAGTTGGATTTTGCACATCACCATAATTCTCTTCTCCTACAAAACCTTGATCTGACCTTTCCTCTCCAACGTCAATCTCGCCTTAGTATTTGCTCCATCAAAGTTCTATCACTCCCTCCAAATCGTTGAATCCCTAACTATAAAAAGATAAAAATCTGCACAAATATTCAGTCAGATCTTAATAAGATTTGAAAGTCGTGTAACTTATTTATTTATCGTGTCCAACACATCACCTTTACAAAACCTTTAAAATTACAATAAAGAGAAAACAAAGCAATACAATAAATGGCGGTGAGAGAAGTGAAGATTAAAGAAAGTAAAACACAAAAACACAGAAAACAATGCTCATTTAAAAGAGCTGGTATGACTGTCTGGGATCTTTATTCCCCATGCGAAGAGTAGTACCTTACACCTTGTAGGGCCTTATCATTTGCATTTAGTAAGTCCTGTATCGTGCAAGGTTCATCCAATTTCCTGCAGACAAGTAGGTGTTGTGGTTCTTGCAGTTCTCCACATTGACAGAGCTCGTCTGTACTGATACAGCCCCATTTCTTCAGGTTTACTTTGCATCGTGATACACCCGATCTTAATCTATTCCAGACTGATCGTGTTTGGAAGTTAGCTGGCTGTAGGTTCCCCCTGGAGTGTCTTCCTGGTTCTGAGTTGCGCCACTGTTCTTCTCGTCGTGTTTTAAGCGGTAAAGGAATTGGATTAGCTGTTTGTACAAAACTCTTCCTTGATTTATGTCTTTTAGTTTGAGGGTAGTGTCCAAACATTGGATGTCTCGGATCTATTTCTTGTTTTTATTTCTCGATTCCTGCAGCTGTTCTTCTGATGTCTGGAGGGGCTATGCCCATAAGTTGGTACAACTGGTTTGTTGGAGTTGAGCGGAGGCAGCCTGTTATGGTGCTTCTTGTCTCATTCAGAGCGATATTTACTTGTTTTGCATGGATGGATTTTTGCCATACAAGTGCTGAGTACTCCACAGAGGAGAAACATAACGCTAGAGCTGACGTACGGATAACTGTGGGTTGTGCTCCCTGTCTACTATTTGTAAGCTTGTGGATGATGATATCCCTGGTATTCACTTTCATCTTTGTGTCCAAACAGCGATCCTTGAAGATGAGAGCGCGGTCGAGTTTGACTCTAAGATATTTTGGTGTGTCACAATGAGAGAGGCGCTGACCCATCCATCTTATGTTAGGTTTTCTCCTGGTCCCTCTACTGCGCAGGTGGAAAGCACAGACCTGAGTTTTTACCGGGTTTGGCTTGAGATGGTTATCGTCATAGTAGCCACCCAGATTGTCAAGCACTGTTGTCAGTTTTCTTGCTACCTCTTCAAATGCTTTGTCCTGACCAGCAATGACTGTATCATTTGCGTAGATGAAGGGGCAAGCATCTGTACTAATCGGCTGGTCATTGGTGTAAATGCTGTAGATCAGTGGGGCAAGGAGTAGTCCATTTTTCAGGGTCCACGATCGGCTCCTCTTTGTCTCAGCCTAACAAAGTAGTGTCTGTTCTGCAGCAGGTACTGGATGAACTGCCCCAGTCGGTAATCCTTCGTTGTGTAATATATTTTTGATATTAACTTACGGTTAATGGTGACATACACGGCTGTAAGGTCGATAAAAGCTGCACCTATGATCTATGTGCTGTGTGAGGTTCAAAGTTTGTCCACAGCATGCCCTCCCAGGGTGGAACCCTGCATGTTCTTTAATAATATTCTGGTTACATGTGCGGAGATGCGGTTGAGGATAATGCTTCCTGGGACTTTATAGAGCTGCCAGAGGGAGACAGGCCGAAAATTTTCTGTGGTGTTCTTTCCAGGTTTTGGTATAGCTACTATCTTTGACTTTCACCAGATCTTGGCGACCTTCATTTTAAGGATGCATTTGTTCATCCTAGCTAATAACCACCATCTGGTAGCGGATCCGAACATTTTTATTTGCTCTGCGCGTAGATCGTCTAGCCCAGCAGCTTCACTATTCTTCATTAGAGAGGTGGAGTCTTCTAACTCTCCCACGGTAAAGGGAGTACCTTGATGGTCTTCTTCTTAAGTAAATCTCTGATGCTTCTTTCTTGCATGTTTGTTGTTGGTTTTTCCATTGAGTAGGAGGTGATGTGCTATTTGATTTTGTGTGACCTTATATTAATTTAAAGTGTTAGTTGGTGAGTCATTATTGAAGTTTTTCAGAAAATGCCAGGCCTTTCGGCTATTCTGTTTCATGTCTAGGCTTGTGATTAAGTTACACCATTTCGCTCTTCTCGAGTCTGATATGGCCTGGAGGAGTTCTTCTCCACCACACTTGTTTCTTCTGAAAATGGGTTTCCCTCAAAGAGCTGCTGGTAATATTCCAAAACCTTTGAGTCTTCGTCGAGGTCAGGTATATACGTATTATCTACAACCTCGGAGGATGTTTTTACGTGAAGTACTTTTAACTAGTTCAATAAATGTGTCATATTTTTCGGGACTCGACTCTATGTTGTGCACCTCTTTCTTCGGTGAATTTGTCCCACTGGGCACGTTTAAAATTAAAGCGTCCTTTGAATTGGATGGTTGCTGGCTTAACAACTGCTTCTACTAGACATATTATGGCTCAAAGTAGTGTACGTGGGAGGGACACTCCCACATCCTTCCTGGTTTGATGTGCAATGTGTTCGCTGAGAAATATGTTATGAGGACTGTATCCACGGTTACACCTGCTGCTGTTAAAGGAGGATGGAAATTTGGGATCATGTATTACTTTCAGTCCTGTTGAGTCTGTACAGGTTTCGAGGTCCTCTCCGCTTTTGTCTGTGTGCCTGTACCCGCAAGCTGAGCTATGGCAGTTGAAATCGCCCATTACTATTTTCGTTGATTGTATCCCGAAGACGGATGGCTCACTGAATCTGAATTCGCTGTTCGATAGCTTATAGATAGATGTCACTTTACTGGACTGTATCTCTACAGTAAGGATTTCGATGTCTTCTTGAGCTGCCGTATTGCCCATGTGGTCTTTCAATTACTAATTTCATTCCGTGGATCTTCGGTCTTCTATTGTTGGGGCCACTGTGGATCTCTTGAATTAGTAGGACGCCACAATTGTGTCTTTTACATGCTTCAGCGAGTAATACCTCGTTCTCATGTGGGAGCCCTTCTATGTTTGTGGACATTGTCGTCAAAGTTGGATTTGATAAAAGCCGTTTGTTGATGTCTTGGTGCTGAAAGGATTCATCGTTAGGCAAAAACCTAACGTTGATCACTGTCATGATCCTTGAGAAGACTCCTTTCGTGTACCCCAGAGCAACGATTGGAAACTGGTTCTCAGTGTTCACAAACGCAGAAACCTAGTACAGTATCCCACGAATGCAATATCAGTAAGTCACAATTTGTACCAGTCAACTTTGCAAACACCTGGTTGGAACGATTCGTGGGGATAACGTGTTGAATGATCACCTGTGCTCACTCGTAGAGAAAGAAAATCAGTCACTGTGGAAAGAACATTGCCTACAAAAGTCTTGTGCGAACCATCTTACAATACTGTTCAAATGTATGGGACCTGAACTGGTAGGACTAACAGGGCATACTTGACGTTTACAAGAAAGGGCTGCACCAATGGTGAGTGGTTTGTTTCACGCACGGGAGAGCGTCATGAAAAATCTGAGGAACGTGAACAGGTAAACGCTTGCAAATAAATGTCAATTACTCTGCGAAAGCCTACTTACAAAATTCCAAGACCAACAACAATCGCGAACACAAAATTAGACTAATTATAGCACGAACGGAGACATTTAAGGAGTCATTCTTCCCGTGCCTCATATGTGAATAGGACAGGAAGAAATCCTAAGACAAGGTGGTATAGGAAGGATCCTGTCATCCAATTTACTGTGAAACTTAGTGATAGATTTAAAGCGTGGAGGCCAAGGTCTCGACAGTGGGACCTTTACCTTTCATGGGCAATGCGACTCATCACCCGTCCACACAGCTCTACTTACGCTGCACCGTATCTCCATAGGTCCCACATTCTAGTCCGGTCCAGCTCATAGTTTTAATTTGCCGTGGAGTTTCAAATTAGCGCACATGCTGCTCCCGGCTGAAAATTCAATCTGGCCCTCCACTGTGATTTTCCGAGGATAAATATAGATTTAGATGTGGGGGCCAGAGATGTATACTGGTATAGTTCGATTATCTTGGTCCGAAATAGCTATCAGCACCTTTACACACCTTAAGGACATGACACCGTATAAATGATTTGGATTACAAAACTGCTCATCATATTTAGTATGGCTCCAAGCACTATGGGACTTAACATCTGAGGTCATCAGTCCCAAAGACTTAAAACTACTTAAACCTCACTAACCTAAGGACATCACACACATCCATGCCCGAGGCAGGATTCGAACCTGCGACCGTATCAGCTGCGTGGTTCCGGACTGAAGCGCCTAGAACCTCTCGACCACAATGGCCGGCTATTTAGTATGATCTGAATCCTACAAATAGAGGCTTTTAATGAGATGGCAACGAAATTGGATTTAGTTATATTCTAGGGGAATCTCCCCTCATGTGGTTGATGTATGAGCCCCAAAGCACAACAATTTATTGCTGAAAATCATATCCCAGGCGTGTTTAATGGGCTGTCAGGTTATGGGGTCTGCTTTTATTTCATTTGTTTATGAAGCAATTGATTCCCGTTGGTTATGTAGTATGCAGGCTGTAGTATTATCTCTCCCCCCCCCCCCCCAAAAGATGATATAAGTAGGTTGTCAGTGGGCATTCTGACTGAGGTAATCTCAGGAGTTCACATGACTAGAAGTTTTGTCATTATGACCTTGCCCGAAAGTTTTTGCTACTGGTGTGAATAATCAACATCAGTAAAAACATTTGCTGTTGATGATCATACTGCTATGCTAAGATGGATTCCAGTGTTTGTACTACAAGGTTACAAATACTAAGGCAGACTAACATGAGGTCTAAACTAGCATCTTCCTGAGAATTAAGTAAATACTATTGACTTGACTATTGACTACGTACAAACATTCCATGTTATCAGGATGGCAACTGGTTATAAAACAATGTGCTGTATGTCTAAAGTCTTAATTATTTAGCCTGAAACCGATTACATGAACTACCAAAAAGCTATTCTAGTCTACTGTGGACCACCTCTGAGTGGATGACTGTCGATTTGTCATGAGCAAATCAGTATCGGGGACAATGCCTTCCCAGAGGTCTTTTTGCTATTGTTAAGAATGGGGAAATTCTAGTGAGAGTGAGAGTGCGTAGAGCAGCTTTAAGTATCTAGAAGGCCTGACAGCCTTGCTGACTGCTGTCAGAGATATAGAGCAATTTATACCTTCCTGATACGTAAATCAGGCAATGTGTGTCAGGCAGACTTAGACCATTAAATACTAAAATTTTCGTATACGTAGTTCTAAGATCGTTCTGCAATTTTGTCTACTGGGATGTAATACTAGCTTACACGTTGATCCCGTGGTCATGGCGTCTTTTTACTGCTCTGTCACATAATATTAGACTATGTAAGTATTATATTTTTAGCTGAATTGTACATTTTGTGGAAGCCTGTAGTTTTAATGATTATTTAGTAACGGCAGGGTGCAATATCATACGTTGACACTCTACGTTAAAAAACGACAATCAGGACCCACAATGGTTTATAAAACTATGCATTGCATGCCTATAGTTTTATAGTGAAAAGCGATTACGCAAAACATCGATCTTGACAGTTCTTTTGTAGATGATCTAATGGTGGAGTACATAGTTACTCTGCCTGAGGACTGAAATCAGTTCGTCTGCCACGTTACTGCCTTTAGAGTCAGACTGGGAAATATGCTTTATTATGCATTTGCAACTATTGCTGCCAGGAATATAGCCTTTGCAGACTTGTTTTGTTTCCATCACACAGCGCTGATGTCAGTACAGTGTTGTAAATAAATACCTACGATTATCCATCAGTCTATAATTATTTATCACAAGCATAACATGTTTAGGATTTTTGTTGTGTGTTAGTGCAAATACGTAGGATTTGTTCATCAGTCTGAGGTACATACCAGGTTGGATCAATAGATGTGGGCTATAACTACTGTGATAACTATATTGTAGCTCTTCAACTGAAGCATATTTTACTGGAAGTCCAGTGTTTATATAAATGTATTTCCGAACAAATACTATACATACAAATACGCACTGATTCATAGTATTTTTTAATGGTTGTCCAAACTCTAGGTCACTTATAAGAGTATCACAGAACATGACGCCTCTTCCTAATTTTTTTAATCACACACACAGACATATTCCGTATACTTCACGCACAAAAACGGTTCTAGGGAGGAAACATCTATCTGCGTTAGTCCTAATTTCTCTTATCTTATGTCTGTTGTTCAGTTTGAGCACACTTATTTCTAGCGTGTTGATTGAACCTACCTGTCCAACATTACATTATTCATTTTGGGAGAAGTCTTCTACTTAGTGAAGGATGTGTTGCAGCATTTCTACAAGCAACAAAAGATTCAGGTTCTATTAATAGATGTGCGATACAATTATCACAAACCCTGTCTGAAACTATGGTCCCTAAACAAATTACCCAGCAGAGTGTCATAAGAGGAAAACATATGTAAAGATAATGGGCATTTTCCAGATGAGCTGTAGCACTGACTGCCTTGTAAGAGAAGGTAAAAAAAAAAAAAAAAAAAAGGATTCATCTCTCAGCAGCATCAGGATCTGAACGTCACTCCGATATTATCTGATTTATGCTTCGTCGTGAATGGTAATGTCAACTGTAGTCGGGGCATTGTCGGAACTCTGACGCTATATGAGAATCAGGAGAGAGGTGGATTCGTGATGAAATCTTAAGGTCCAACACTTTAGATTTGATGATATTATTATATTGATTATATGTAGCGATGTTTTTGCTACTAAATAATGCTTTTTTGTTAATAAAACTGTATGGGTAAATCCACTATTTAAACCTAACTAACCTAAGGACATCACACATATCCATGCCAGAGGCAGGATTCGAACCTGCGACCGTAACAGGCGCGCGGTTCTGGACTGAAGCACCTAGAACCGCTCGGCCACAACGGGCGACTCTCATCTTAGTTTTAAGCAAGATTATTTAATCCTCCCTTCATCCCTTCCAACTCATCAATTAACACTTGAACCTACCCTAGCATTTCCTATTAACCAGCGTGGCTTCCTTCGAAATGTCTCCTGTAATATTCAACTCCTGTGTCTCACTCGCCTCCTGCACGATCAGATTAATAATAAAAAATCTGTCATCTTTAGGGACCTGAACCTCAAAAATGCCTATAATTGTATATGACCTTTTTCCATTTCTACACTTCACTTTCACGAAGTTCCGGTTAATAATGTCTTCCTCACTTTGTCCTCCCTATCTCATTGATTATTCCTTGTCACTGTCAACAACACCAGTTCCCATACCTTCCATCCCAAAGCACATCTGCCTCAGTGCTCTGCCTTCTCTCTACTCCAATGCATTCTGTATATTGCTGATAAGGCCTAACCACCTCCTTCTCTCCACCTATGCCAATATATTGATGACACTCCTGCGTTCCAGAAATTTCACCCTGGTGTTGACAGTGGTTCCGTAAGATCAACCTCTCCAGAACAGATGAAATAATTATATGATGAGCCACAAGATTCACAACTATGACTTTTAACTAGCCATTTACATCTACCACGACCCATTAATGAACACACTCGACAGGTAACTAAGATGGAACTCTCTCTTACTAATCATCCAACAGAGAGCCCACAATAGAAACTGCTAGTTGGCCAAACATATGGATTGCATAGTAATATGCTCCCCACCTTTAAGATGTTGATCCAAATCGTCCTCTCCTTCACCAATGTTGCCTCAATATCCATTCCACCAAAGCCATAAAGCTCTTGCAATTCTTGGAAAGTCGTGCAATCCGCTTTCTCCTCTGCATGTTTTTATCTTCCCCACATGGATGCTTAACCATCTCATCATATTCCTACCTAGCTCCCCCCTCCCTCTCACAAATCGAACACCTCAGTATGTCCTACACTACCTGCAAACTCGATCACCAACAACTCCTTTGTTTCCCCTGTATTTTCCAATCTTGTTACGTAGCCGCAATGATTCCAACACATCTCATCTACCGTGCATCTGTTCATACTCCATACCCACGCCCAACCAACACCCTCTACACAGAAAATGAAATCCTGCTCGATATGTATCCGTCATGTCAACTGTAATAATTCCTTCCAACTCCTATCACATATGAGGGACCTTATCCCCCCCTCTCCCTCCATCTTTCCCTATTTGCTTTCTTCTTCACAGCATCGCCTGATCCATGATCCAGTACCTTATTCCATGTCTATCTCTTACAATCAAACCTCCATCTAGACTCAGTTTCACGGCACAACCCGCCAGACTAGTTTGGTTACATGCATACTCTACAACCCTATAGAACCTTTAACCTTCCCTTACTAACTCATCTTTTCCAGTGCAGGTTCTTAATTTTCATTGAATGTATAGTGATCCTTTGCAAAATCTTCCCCCCTTTGCATCATATTTTGATTATATCTAAAAAGGAGGAAAAACTCATCAGTTACATTTTTTACATTATCAATGAAAATAATTTTGATAACATTGTTATCATTCTAAGCACTTCAGAATCCACGTAAATGTTTCAACTTTAGGTGTATTATATATCGATTTATGTATTTTAAAAACATTAGAATAAAGAACGAAATGTTTGTACCTCAGACAATATACATATTGTCTATAATTTTAGGAACAAGCTGGCCAAGAAAGTTCTATGCTGCTGCGCAACAGTCAGCTGAGCTATTATTGTGGTGGGTGCTGTGCATGGGCGCTTGTGATCTGCCGTTAAGGGGGGATGTATGTAAAATTGGTCAAATATGTAGATTTTTAATTTTTTGTTACCAGATTGTTCTGTAGTAGGTTAGAAACGTTGTATCCAATTTTCGGAGTTTAATTCATGCTACGAATGATATACACTCCTGGAAATGGAAAAAAGAACACATTGACACCGGTGTGTCAGACCCACCATACTTGCTCCGGACACTGCGAGAGGGCTGTACAAGCAATGATCACACGCACGGCACAGCGGACACACCAGGAACCGCGGTGTTGGCCGTCGAATGGCGCTAGCTGCGCAGCATTTGTGCACCGCCGCCGTCAGTGTCAGCCAGTTTGCCGTGGCATACGGAGCTCCATCGCAGTCTTTAACACCGGTAGCATGCCGCGACAGCGTGGACGTGAACCGTATGTGCAGTTGACGGACTTTGAGCGAGGGCGTATAGTGGGCATGCGGGAGGCCGGGTGGACGTACCGCCGAACTGCTCAACACGTGGGGCGTGAGGTCTCCACAGTACATCGATGTTGTCGCCAGTGGTCGGCGGAAGGTGCACGTGCCCGTCGACCTGGGACCGGACCGCAGCGACGCACGGATGCACGCCAAGACCGTAGGATCCTACGCAGTGCCGTAGGGGACCGCACCGCCACTTCCCAGCAAATTAGGGACACTGTTGCTCCTGGGGTATCGGCGAGGACCATTCGCAACCGTCTCCATGAAGCTGGGCTACGGTCCCGCACACCGTTAGGCCGTCTTCCGCTCACGCCCCAACATCGTGCAGCCCGCCTCCAGTGGTGTCGCGACAGGCGTGAATGGAGGGACGAATGGCGACGTGTCGTCTTCAGCGATGAGAGTCGCTTCTGCCTTGGTGCCAATGATGGTCGTATGCGTGTTTGGCGCCGTGCAGGTGAGCGCCACAATCAGGACTGCATACGACCGAGGCACACAGGGCCAACACCCGGCATCATGGTGTGGGGAGCGATCTCCTACACTGGCCGTACACCACTGGTGATCGTCGACGGGACACTGAATAGTGCACGGTACATCCAAACCGTCATCGAACCCATCGTTCTACCATTCCTAGACCGGCAAGGGAACTTGCTGTTCCAACAGGACAATGCACGTCCGCATGTATCCCGTGCCACCCAACGTGCTCTAGAAGGTGTAAGTCAACTACCCTGGCCAGCAAGATCTCCGGATCTGTCCCCCACTGAGCATGTTTGGGACTGGATGAAGCGTCGTCTCACGCGGTCTGCACGTCCAGCACGAACGCTGGTCCAACTGAGGCGCCAGGTGGAAATGGCATGGCAAGCCGTTCCACAGGACTACATCCAGCATCTCTACGATCGTCTCCATGGGAGAATAGCAGCCTGCATTGCTGCGAAAGGTGGATGTACACTGTACTAGTGCCGACATTGTGCATGCTCTGTTGCCTGTGTCTATGTGCCTGTGGTTCTGTCAGTGTAATCATGTGATGTATCTGACCCCAGGAATGTGTCAATAAAGTTTCCCCTTCCTGGGACAATGAATTCACGGTGTTCTTATTTCAGTTTCCAGGAGTGTATAAGCTATCTTCTTTCAGCCAACGCGCATTGCCACGCCCTCTATCCTAAACGACTCTGCCTTTATTTACGATATTTTATTACGTAGTGCCATCAGAGAAGATACCTGTAGAGTATACAAGGCTCTTATTAGCCCATTTGCAATGCGATTAATTATGGTTTATTAAAGAAATGTACACATGGTGCAACACAAAACCCATGGGAAAACTAATAATTTCATTTGCTCACCTGCTGTTGTTAAAATTTCCTCTTATGATGCTTGTCTGGTGTCCAATGGTGATAACAATGGGAGAATCAGGACCTCATAAGACTAGGATTTGATGCAGGTTGGTTCACTCAAAATCTGTTGAAGAAGACAGATGATGTGCATATTGCTAGTTCTGAAACGCCGGTGACGTGTTTTGCCAAAAGGGCACGCCAGAAGGATCAGAGTAGAGGAAAAGAACTACATGAAGACCAAAAAGTCCAAATATATGGTTATTGCCAACATTAGGGTACTTATTTCTGGCATAAATGCTAGTAAAATATATCCTGCAACTTTCATTTTCTAGTGTGGAAGGAATACTTTTAACGGACCATTGCAGCTAAGAAGGTGAAATTTGCTACAGACTTCGTACACAGTATAATACAACTTCCTGTGGTACAATATTTTCCAAAGTGCATTGCTGTCAAATTTATTTAAGTTTTTGTGAAATAAAAATTAGTAAGTATCATACACATAATTTTAAAAAGTCATTGCGACAATTCTAATACTGACGTTAAAAATTTGTACCCATATTTGTTTATCTAATTATTAAGAACACCCTACCACATTTTGAAAGCTAAAGTAAAGTAATATTTGAGAAAACGTTCCCCATGCAATAGTATGTGTCCTAGTATCCAGCAACGTCCTGATCAAATTAGTTGACAAAGAAATTGAAAAAAATTCAGGTTATAACCAACAACCTAATGACAAGATGTGAAAAATTTGGTAATTTGGTTAATTATCCCTTGAACGATAAAAATTAGATTACCGCATGTGCACCCGTGAATTTTCTCACACGTCCCCCCATAAGTTGCACCTGCGAGCTGCAGGTTTCGCGCCATGTCTGACCGTAAAAGTGATAAAAATTTAGTCATGGCCTCTGTGAGTGCCGGTCGTTGTGGCCGAGCGGTTCTAGACGCTTCAGTCCGGAACCGCGCTGCTGCTACAGTCGCAGGTTCGAATCCTGCCTCGGGCATGGATGTGTGTGCTGTCCTCAGGTTAGTTAGGTTTAAGTAGTTCTAATTCTAGGGGACTGATGACCTCAGATGCTAAGTCCCGTGCTCAGAGCCATTTGAACCTCTGTGAGTGATAAAGTCAATATTGTTAACTAAAAAGAGTGAATGAGCAGAGCGAAGGAGACGATTAGAATTGAAGGAGAGACGAAGAAAAGCTACAACTGTCCTCACCATAGTTCGAACACAATAGTGCTCAGCTAGGCAAGGTCATGTTAGAGTTGACATTCCCTCGCCTTCCTCTGATTTTGATCTCATTTACCCAGCTATTTATATGGTGACCTGCAGTTTAATGTGGACTCTGGTGCAACGTGGCATTTTTTGCACACTCGAATTACTGGCAGAAGTGAATAACGCTAAACAGGACAGAGAAATGCCTAGTATCGATTGAGAACTCAATCCCGAACATTGGATTTAGCGGAACAAAACATTACACTTCGCGTGTACAAACGCAAACATCCTGGTTCACCGAAGACCAATGGGTTTCTAAGTACCGATGGTTGTAGGAAACCCGTCTATTCGGACCACCTCTCAGCAACCACAATCCGGTACAGATACATAGCATCCTGGAGACACTACAGCATCGAACAAAAGTCATCTCAAGTGAAGAGAAGTTCCTAAAGGAACTGAGCCATCTTCGAAAAGTCATTCTTTAAAATGGCTACACTCACTGCTACATATCACAGTCCATTTCCAGCAAGCCGCACATGCAAAACACCGTCGAAAACACAACAGAATCTTGGGTTTTTATCATTTTGTGACACAGACATGGAGAAGGTTAGTGGGCTTCTTCATAGACAGAACATTAAATGTCTTTGAGGACCCCAGCAAAAATATAATGGCTCACGAATCCTGTTCTAATATACCCACTACGGAACCTACCGCTGTAGCAGTGACTCCCTGTTAAAAAACCAAGTCGCTACGCTAAGCTGCCTCATTTACAGTTCCGCATCTGCTCTGTTACTTCGCAGCGTAATTTCGAGGGTTGTCCAGAAAGTAATGCACCTCATGTTTTTCTTTAACAATTCTCTATTGAACATAATGAGAATCACACACATGAAAGAATGGTGTTTTATCTACACACCCTATTTTTCCACGTAATCTCCGTCCCATGCTATGGCTTTCCTCCAGCGCGAAACAAGGGCGTGTGTCCCCTGTCGGTACTAGTCCTCCCGGTCGCGGAGCCAGTGCTTCACTGTGTGAATCACCTTCTCATCGTCCTCAAAATGTCTTCCACGAATGGCATCCTTTAATGGTCCAGACAAGTGAAAGTCCGATGGGGCTGTAGGATGGATGGGGTAACACTGACCAACACTATTTTGCTATGTGTTAAGCAATTCTCAGACTTGTGTGGGGCCGAGCGTTATCGTGTTGGAGCAAAACATCTCGTGGGTTGCTATGGCAAAAAAATGGCTCTGAGCACTATGGGACTTAACATCTATGGTCATCAGTCCCCTATAACTTAGAACTACTTAAACCTAACTAACCTAAGGACATCACACAACACCCAGTCATCACGAGACAGAGAAAATCCGTGAACGCGCCAGGAATCGAACTCGGGAACCCAGGCGTGGGAAGTGAGAACGCTACCGCACGACCACGAGCTGCGGACGGTTGCTATGGCGTCGAAGTCGCCAGAAGTGCGTCTTGAGTTTCTTTAATGTGTTCAATATGCTCCTGAAATAACAGTGCCGCCTCTTGGCATCACATCAATGAGAAACACAGCTTCACAGTCCCAGAACACGATGATCATGGCCCTACTGATGGAAGTAGTTGCTTTGAATTTTTTCTTCTGTGGAGAGTAGGAATGACGCCGTTCCATCGACTGTCTTTTATTTTTGGACTCAAAATGGTGAACCCAGATTTCATCACCTGTCACAATTGGGGAAAAGAAGGCCTCCCCCTCAGCTTCAAAACGTTGCAACAAATCAAGGCAAATGTTTTTTCTGTGCGATTTGTGATCCACCGTTAGACACGGCGGGACTCGTCTTACACACACTTCTGAATATCCAAGATTGCGGATAATTGCATCCATACTTCCTTTGCTGCTTCACAGATGCAGCGTCAACTGCAGAGTCGTAATGCGTCTAGTTTTCGCGAATGACATCAGCTCGCTGCAACATGTCAGGTGTGACAGCCATGGATGGTCTCCCGGACCACTGCAAATCGTGACCTCCGCCAAACCGCTTTCTGATGACCTCACCCTCCGTGCCCAGCAACTAACTGTACTTCTGTCGACTGCAGGTGCTCCATAGACTTTGCACAAGCGTTTGTAAATATTCCCCGTAGCTTCTTTCTCTGCAGTGAGAAATTCAATGACAGCACGTTGCATGCAACGTGTATCACCTACAGACGCCATATTGAAACTGTCCTGCAGCTATGCTATCTGTTGGAAGTGATGCAAACTTAGCGTGCTGACTCAGGAGACTTCAAATAATACGAGGGCAGTTCAATAAGTAATGCAACACATTTTTTTTCTGAAACAGGGTTTGTTTTATTCAGCATTGAAATACACCAGGTTATTCCCGAATCTTTTAGCTACACAACACTATTTTTCAATGTAATCTCCATTCAATTCTACGGCCTTACGCCACCTTGAAATGAGGGCCTGTATGCCTGCACGGTACCAGCTGTGCACGGCCGGCCCGCACGCGGGAAATCAGACAGTCTTGCTTGACCTTGCGGCGATGATGACACACGCTTTGCCCAACGACTCACCGTGCTTTTGTCCACTGCCAGATCACCGTAGACATTCTGCAAGCGCCTATGAATATCTGAGATGCCCTGGTTTTCCGCCAAAAGAAACTCGATCACTGCCCGTTGTTTGCAACGCACATCCGTTACAGACGCCATTTTAACAGCTCCGTACAGCGCTGCCACCTGTCAGAAGTCAATGAAACTATACGAGACGAAGCGGGAATGTTTGAAAATATTCCACAAGAAATTTCCGGTTTTTTCAACCAAAATTGGCCGAAAAAAATGTGTTGCATTACTTATTGAACTGCCCTCGTACATAAATAACGTTTCGCGTTCGTAGCATTGTTTTCGTCTGAGAAAAAAATGCATTACTTTCGAGCAATCCTCATACAAAGGCGAATACAAGAAGAGAGAGCTTTGATTGGAATGCGGATATACTATCATAAAAATGGCGTTCACAGTCCTTAGAATACTTTTTATTCGGCATCGTATTCCGTGTGCACTTCTATGAAAGATTGTAAGTACCTGCGACTACCTTCCAAAAAATCAAATAAGGTAATGTTCGGATATTGACTGATAACATTTACAGTACTTTGAGACCTAGTACTAGCTATGATTATGTAACAGACCTAACCATTTTCCGTTGGTATGAACGAGACAGTGTCTCTGCAGCGCCTCACATTCGGCTCCAATACAGTGCTTACTTTATACTGATGTTTGTACAACCTCATATACCATCGTTACGGATTGTTTGACAGAGTGATTTCCATTTGTCTCTACGGAGATGAATATTTTGATATACTGGAGCAGAGTGACTCTTTTAATTAATAAAAGGCGGCGGCGCTTGACGCGGAGGTACCAGTAAGCCTCAGAAGTACTAGAGCTGAAGCGCCTAGTATGTTTTGTGTCATCGCAGGCAAGTGCCGATTTTACTTACTTGTCGAGCTGGGACAGCCGTATCTGTACCGCCAGACGAAAATGAAGGCCTGGATGCCGAGGAATCCCAGGATTAACAGAGCTGTCAGCATACGTGAGCAGGTGTTGAAGCCTGCACAAGAACAATATTTAGTTACACTGGATTTCGGAAAACGCAGAAAGACAGCAATAGCTCGCGAAACATAAGGTATCTGACAGGAACAGCGAAAAACTTTACCAAAAAATGACGTAATTCAACAAACAACTCAGCGTATACAGAAGATTACACCAAAAGAAGGAAAAATGTTTAAATCCAACAGGATTCCTACATTCACTCAGTGTTCCCGGTAAAATCTCGCAAAAAAAAGCTTTGGAACATAATCATTCAGCTTTAAAAGGCCCAAATTTCCAGTAAGATTAGTTTCTCATATAAATATCAATGAAGAACAAGATCAAATATTCCAGTATTGCGGAGTGAATTTAAAACAATCGTGTTTCGCTATATGTAGCATGTTTACGTGTCAGACAACCACAAAACGTATTCGTTATTGCACCGGAAAGCAAATTACATAATATAATTTATAAGAATATACTACGAAAAAGATAGATGCATTACAAACGAGCTGATTAATTGCACATCTTTTCCAGTTCAGAAAAGAAATTAAAAAAGGCCAAACGAAGTAACAAAGTGGGTTCTTTCCAACTACTAAAAGTAAAAAATAAATTGAAGAAATCAGTTTCTTAATCTCCAAAGATAGTAATGTTGTTACTTTGTAGTAGGTACATACTACCTACAATATGCTTACCAAACAGAGTGTAATTTCTATGGGATTTGCACAAACTATTTTTGTCTGAAGAACCCAGCTACATAGTAATACTTTGTATCTTCGTATTTTTTGTGGTTTCTGACATTAGCTCGTGACCCTGCTAACACAAAGACAAAAATCGTGAACTGAAGATTCGGTGTTATTGGGCGCTTCTAGAACCCAGAGCCATGTAGCGTTTTCAGTTTCATGAAGAATATCGGTAAACGGAGAAATAGTTCACAGATTTCACGACAGCTGGCTCTGTATGTACACTACTGGCCATTGAAATTGCTACACCAAGAAGAAATGCAGATGATAAACGGGTATTCATTGGACAAATATATTATACTAGAACTGACATGTGATTATATTTTTACGCAATTTGGGTGCATAGATCCTGAGAAATCAGTACCCAGAACAACCACCACTCGCTCTAATAACGGTCTTGATACGCCTGGGCATTGAGTCAAACAGAGCTTGGATGGCGTGTACAGGTACAGCTGCCCATGCAGCTTCAACACGATACCACAGTTGATCAAGAGTAGTGACTGGCGTATTGTGACGAGCCAGTTGCTACGCCACCATTGACCAGACGTTTTCAATTGGTGAGAGATCTGGAGAATGTACTGGCCAGGGCACCAGTCGAACTTTTTCTGTATCCAGAAAGGCTCGTCCAGGACCTGCAACATGCGGTCGTCCATTATCCTGCTGAAATGTAGAGTTTCGTAGGGATCGAATGAAGGGTAGAGCCACGGGTCGTAACACATCTGAAATGTAACGTCCACTGTTCAAAGTGCCGTCAATGCGAACAAGAGGTGACCGAGACGTGTAATCAATGGCACCCCATACCATCACGCCGCGTGATACGCCAGTATGGCGATGACGAATACACGCTTTCAATGTGCGTTCACCGCGATGTCGCCAAACACGGATGCGACCATCACGATGCTGTGAACAGAACCTGGATTCATCCGAAAAAATGACGTTTTGCCATTGGTGCAGCCAGGTTCGTCGTTGAGTACACCATCGCTGGCGCTCCTGTCTGTGATGCAGCCTCAAGGGTAACCGCAGCCATGGTCTCCAAGCTGATAGTCCCTGCTGCTGCAAACGTCGTCGAACTGTTCTTGCAGATGCTTGTTGTCTTGCAAACGTCCCCATCTGTTGACTCAGGAATCGAGACGTGACTGCACGATCCATTACAGCCATGCGGATAAGATGCCTGTCACCTCGACTGCTAGCGATACGAGGCAGTTGGGATCCAGCACGGCGTTCCGTACTACCCTCCTGAAACCACCGATTCCATATTCTGCTAACAGTCATTGGATCTCGACCATCGCGAGCTGAAATGTCGCGATACGATAAACCGCAATCGCGATAGGCTACAATCCGACCTTTATCAAAGTCGGAAACGTGATGGTACGCATTTCTCCTCCTTACACGAGGCATCACTACAGCGTCTCACCAGGCAACGCCGGTCAACTGCTGTTTGTGTATGTGAAATCGGTTGGAAACTTTCCTCATGTCAGCACGTTGTAGGTGTCGCCACCGGCGCCAACCTTGTGTGAATGTTCTGAAAAGCTAATAATTTGCATATCACAGCATCTTCTTATTGTCGGTTAAATTTCGCGTTAGTAGCACGTTATCTTGGTGGTGTAGCAATTTTAATGGCCAGTAGTGTACTTGTTAAAAAGTCAATACGGCGTGAAGATCCCTCTGACAATCGCACCGCTGTTGCCAGCAGTCAACTGCGAAGCGTGAACTCCTGCAGGCGAAAAAAAATAGCCGTGTATAGAGGCGTTGCCATAGAGACGTTTACAAAATCGCAGTTCGTTATCGGTTGAGGTAGGCGCGGTAAGCTGTCGGACTCAGCCCACTGCAACTGTCAGGGATCAACTTATCGATATCCATTATCTGGCTTTCTTGAGACTGAATCTGAAATGTAACGTCTGTCTGTATGGTGGGGTAGAAGGCGAGTTCGCTTTGCGAGGATCATTATTTTCTTTTTCTCCTTTGCCGTGTCGTTGCTTTTCCATAGGATACAGTACTTGCCTCCCGATACACACCTGCTCCATCCTCAGCTTAAGGCGTAGGAATAGCGCTCTTCTGGCCATTGATATCACCTTCCGCAACTGAAGACTGACAGCATTTGGACTAATTTACTCGTGAAACTAGCGACGTATGAGTAGCACAAAGTATCTACGGCCGGACAATTTGTCCAGCATAGCAATAGTAAATTATATAGGGTGTAACAAAAAAAGTATACCCAAACTTCCAGCAAACATTTCTCACACACAGAGGAACAAAATGTGTGATATGGGTAGGTATACGCTTTATGTCCATGTTCGACCTCATTATCCACTTCTCTTTATAATCACATTAATCATGGGGAACACACACAAAGAAAGTACCAGCATTACATGAAACACTCAGAATATGCACTTGGTTACGTTTGGTTAGAATGTTCTGTAAATTGTAATTTTTAGGCTCACCGCTAATGTTTGTTGTATCAGTGGAACTAAGGTAATGTTCACACATAACTTCCTTCGTTACTTGTGTTGACATGCGATTAACGTCATGGCTCTCCTACCACCAAGCACGTTGCATCAGTTATTTCGTGTTCATCACGGATTTATTTTCCGGTACAGTGCAATGGAAATATACTCAAATACGGAGATGACCTTTTGCTGTACTGTTTAGCAGATAGTAATGGCCGAGACGCTCAACGTTTGTATAGGAAGAAATTTCCGTAACGACAACGTCCCGACAGAAGGACCTTTGAATTAACTGATCGTCCTCATAGGGAGCATGGGAAGTTTAAGCCTACTATTCGCGACCGGGGGAGGTCTAGATATACGAGGACATCTTAAATGGAGAAGGAACTTCTTCGTGCAGTTGACGACAACCCTAGTGTCAGCCTAAGACGATTAGCTGCAACAAGTAATGTTGACTACGTGACTGTCTGGAAAGTGCTACATGAGAACCTGCTGGATCCCTACCATGTACAACGTGTGCAGGTACCATTAGCAGCTGACTTTTCTGCACGGGTACACTCCAGTGAATTGTCGTACGGGTACACTTCTGCAAATTGTTGATTCAAAAATGTGTCAGTCCCACTTTAGCACGTATGTTCTGTTCACGGATGAGGCTTCGTTTCAACGTGATCAGATTGTAAATTTTCGCAGTCGGCACGCATGGGCTGTCGAGAATGTCCGTGAAATAGTGCGCTCTCGTCGTCAACAAAAACTTTTCTGTGAACATTTGTGCCAGCATTGTTGGTGACTGCTTGTTAGGACTTCATGTTGTTCCACCCAGGCTCAACGGAAAAATTTACAATCTTTTCTTAGAGAATACTCTGTCTGTTCTGTAAGAGCACGTGCCTTCATGAATGCGGCAAAACATGTACTTCATGCACGGTGGATCTCCTCATCCTTTCAGGGGTAATGTTCGGATGCTTCTAAATAACAGATTCCACGACAAATGGATAGGTGGTGGATCAATTCCTTGCCCTCCACGCTCTGCGGATCTAAACCCACTATATCTCTATAAGTGGGGAATTTGAAAGCTCTTGGATACGGAATTCTCCAGGGGTACACCAGTGCATCGGCGATAGCGAGGTTATGTTTATTCTTGCTAACGGGATTCAATGCAATGGTGCTTGAAGCATGTATCCTTGGTAACGGAGGGCATTTTGAACATTTCATTGAGAAAAGAATTTCACGCTGTGCTGATATTTTCCTGTATGTTTACCATGATTAATGTGTTGAAGAGTTTTAGAAACTAAAGTCTAATATGGAAAGGAAGCGTTTTCAGACCCACGTCCATCTAGCATATTTTTCTTCTTCTGGCGTATGAGAAATGTTTCCTGAAAGTTTGGCAATAGTGTTTTTGTTACGTCCTGTGTTCACAAACATTCCTCGTAGATAACTCTGTCTCTTAGTATCAACCGTACCAAAATCTCTAAAGCAGTTCCTGAGGTTAGCCACCATATACAGATATTTATAATATGTGTAGACTCTTGATCGATTATGTATTGTTTCCTACAGTTCCACCGGCGCGACTTCTTTGTTGCCTGCATGCGCCATGCCGAAGAATTGTGTTACACAGTGTTTTCCGGTGCCATTACCCGAGCTTGTTTCCGACAAGACAAAGTAAATTAGCGCGCGCTATATGACCGCCAAAAACATTTTTAATGGCCTGAGCGAACTCTCATTTAATTTAACACCTGGATTCTCGCTCACCTGATAAGTTGGAGTCCTCGCAGATGCAGATTTTGAGAGTATCGCCGCATGCGACGATGGAGGTGAACGTCACAGCCGCACCGAAACACACGACGAGTGTGTACCAAGGCGACCATCCTATACAAAAAAGTCATAATTTTTCACCAGTTTAATGACCTAATAATATTAAGGCATTTAGCACAGGTTAATCCAGTGCAGAAATCTTATATGGAAGCAAAAATTTTCTATGGCATTAGATCATATGTTTTTTTATTATTAAAATGATGTGATCATTTACAGACAATGAACAAGTAAGTGACTTTTGGGACAGACATTCAAAACATGTAAACAGAAAGTACGAATGCAAAACTGATGCTTCACTATTGTCTTTGTAAAGGATGGGATGTCCTATATAGAGGTCGTATAGGAGGAGGCGAAACTGCACAAGAATGTGCTTGAAGGGGTTAACACGTGTCTTCGTGTCACGTTTTGGATTTATGCACCTCAATTTTAAGCGTATCGTGCTGAACAGGTTGGGATGGATTAGATTATATCAGAGATAGATTATATCACTTCTGTGTGGCCGACACTGCTGTATGTATGGTAAGGCAGAAATTGAGATATATCCTTAGAATTACGTCCATATTACCTATCGGTGTCCACAAATAGTTACTGTTTTTCTAAAAGTACCACTGTTACTTTGGTGTAGGAAGATGTGGGCTGCTGTTGTCACATACACGATCTGCAATGCTTCATATCTATCGAATTAATTACCAACTGTTTAAGTAGCTCAAACTACCGATAATCACTGTTCAACTTATCCGCACTTCCACCTACAAGCTGTTCAATTTTGGCTTATGACTGCATCTGTTCTTATTATTATTTCATTTCGTTCAATGGCTCGATGGTCGGAATCAATACACTTACGGAGAACAGTTTAACCATTTGTTTCATTCACCCATATTTAAAATATTGTGGTGATGTCTGATTTACATCCATGACAAATAACACTGAAAATTGCGATAGGATTTTTTTTGTTTTTTACACGTAGGACTTAAAAAATCACATACAGCAACACATTTCGACTTGTTCCTTCGAATTAGTACGTTTAGAAGGTGTATACCAGTGGTTGTCAAACTGTGGCCAGCGGCCAGCATGCGATCGAATTAAGTATTCGTGCGGCCCGCGGTTCTCATCCGTATTTTATAATAATATGCATCTAGCAACTAACAGCCGAACCCAAGAACGTCAGATAACGTTAGGAGCTTCTTAAGAGTGTATATCTCCTGCTCAGTAACAAACAATAATACTTAGAGAGACAGAATGTATCAAACTGCCGTTAATTTTAATTGACGTTGGTGAATTCGGCTGTGAGCTAAGTAAATTTGGTCTCTCACCTCAGGCGGAGAGGGGTAAGTAGCGCGGCCACTGCCGCGTCAGAGGATGTGAGAGGGGAATGTTTTATTGAGTTTTTCAGTACTGCAACTCACGTGTGTGCGTGACTCATACCTATCAGCTGATATGGTGTAAATTTTGACAAGGAAGTAACATGGATTCGTGAAAGCGTATTAAACTGTAGTTAAGGCTGTTGTAATAGAACGTGGTAGGTAGAAGAAATCTGGCATTTAAATCATTTATCAAAATTTTATGATGGCGTCTCATATTCAATGATGCATTTAAATATAAGTACATACACTATTATTAGTCGAAGTCATTCAGTGCTTAATCTCGTTGCTCTTTGCATAGTAAGACCAAAAACGCTTCACCACTCACCCATAGTGTCACAACTGCTAGATAGCTTAGGTTGGCAACTGTATGAAGCAGACACAGTCGGCAGGGCGTGTTCCGTATGGTGCCGACCTCTAATGATCAATTCTTTGGGGCCGGCAGTCGACGTATCGCGTCTTTGCTATAGCTAGTCCATTGAGTGCTCATAATGTATTAATTTATGAAGATGCCAATTAATAATGAGATCGGTGCCAACCCACGATATCAGTATTGGTCCTACGACAAAAAATGTTCGACGACCCACTCGTTATAACTGAGCCGCGCACGGCTCGTGTTCATACCATTTATTGTTTGTCATCTTCTCTTATGGTACTGCCGCCTCGTTTTCTTATTCCATTTACTGGTGTCACTAACTTCCTGCCTTACTTGTCCGTGAGCGGCACCAGCAGCGCATATCGATAAGAGCACTGTCGTACCATCTCTGGAGCGACCGATAATATTTCCGGGTTGTCGTGTGTTTGGCAGTCAGTTGGAGATCGGACCTGGAGCTGTTGGAGTTGGAGACGGACCAACAGTGCAGTCGGGACGCAGCACCAGTGAAGTCTGGGACGGAGCGCCGCTGAGGTGCCGACAGCCAGTGCTCGCCGACCACTGGCGACACAAATGAACTGTCCGACGGGAGATTGGAGCCGGACGACCGTTGGTTGGTCGTTCGGTAGGTCGTCTCATCCGCCGACGTATATTTGGTCCTTTCACCATTTCCGGGCCCGGGCAGTCGGTCAGTTGGCGTGGAGCAGCAAGGAAGTCCCTGTCACGCGATGTCGGTCCGGAGCCGCTGGCGGTGTGCACGCGGGGTTTGAGTGCGAGGTGCTGCTTGCGAGTGCTACGAAGTTCGTCGCCCACCGATCTTGCACATGAAAGTTGAGTCCTCACTTAACCTACTATCGAGCCTCCACTGTTTACATTTCTTCCTTTGATCCTGCTTGTCGCTTTGGGACATTCCCGGGAGCAAAAAAGTGTGTGTATTTAAGTTGGCTAAGATTCCAGCCCTCCCCCCATGGACCATGGAACTTGCCGTTGGTGGGGAGGCTTGCGTGTCTCAGCGATACAGATAGCCGTACCGTAGGTACAACCACAACGGAGGGGTACCTGTTGAGAGGCCAGACAAACGTGCGGTTCCTGAAGAGGGGCAGCAGCCTTTTCAGTAGTTGCAGGGGCAACGGTCTGGATGATTGACTGATCTGGCCTTGTAACATAACCAAAACGGACTTGCTGCGCTGGTACTGCGAATGGCTGAAAGCAAGGGGAAACTACGGCCGTAATTTTTCCCGAGGGCATGCAGCTTTACTGTATGGTCAAATGATGATGGCGTTCTCTTGGGTAAAATATTCCGGAGGTAAAATAGTCCCCCATTCGGATCTCCGGGCGTGGCCTACTCAGGAGGACGTCGTTATCAGGAGAAAGAAAACTGGCGTTCTACGGATCGGAGCGTGGAATGTCAGATCCCTTAATCGGGCAGGTAGGTTAGAAAATTTAAAAAGGGAAATGGATAGGTTAAAGTTAGATATAGTGGGAATTAGCGAAGTTCGGTGGCAGGAGGAACAAGACTTTTGGTCAGAGGAATACAGGGTTATAAATACAAAATCAAATAGGGGTAATGCAGGAGTAAGTTTAATAACGAATAAAAAAATAGGAGTGCGGGTAAGCTACTACAAACAGCATAGTAAACGCATTATTGTGGCCAAGATAGACACGAAGCCCACGCCTACCACAGTAGTACAAGTTTATATGCCAACTAGCTCTGCAGATGACCAAGAAATTGAAGAAATGTATGATGAAATAAAAGAAATTATTCAGATAGTGAAGGGAGACGAAAATTTAATAGTCATGGGTGACTGGAATTCGGTAGTAGGAAAAGGGAGAGAGGGAAACGTAGTAGGTGAATATGGATTGGGGGTAAGAAATGAAAGAGGAAGCCGCCTGGTAGAATTTTGCACAGAGCACAACTTAATCATAGCTAACACTTCGTTCAAGAATCATAAAAGAAGGTTGTATACATGGAAGAAGCCTGGAGATACTGACAGGTTTCAGATAGATTATATAATGGTAAGACAGAGATTTAGGAACCAGGTTTTAAATTGTAAGACATTTCCAGGGGCAGATGTGGACTCTGACCACAATCTATTGGTTATGAACTGTAGATTAAAACTGAAGAAACTGCAAAAAGGTGGGAATTTAAGGAGATGGGGCCTGGATAAACTGAAAGAACCAGAGGTTGTACAAAGTTTCCAGGAGAGCATAAGGGAACAATTGGCAGGAATGGGGGAAAGAAATACAGTAGAAGAAGAATGGGTAGCTTTGAGAGATGAACTAGTGAAGGTAGCAGAGGACCTAGTAGGTAAAAAGACGAGGGCTAGTAGAAATCCTTGGGTAACAGAAGAAATACTGAATTTAATTGATGAAAGGAGAAAATATAAAAATGCAGTAAATGAAGCAGGCAAAAAGGAATACAAACGTCTCAAAAATGAGATCGACAGAAAGTGCAAAATGGCTAAGCAGGGATGGCTAGAGGACAAATGTAAGGATGTAGAGGCTTATCTCACTAGGGGTAAGATAGATACTGCCTACAGGAAAATTAAAGACACCTTTGGGGAAAAGAGAACCACTTGTATGAATATCAAGAGCTCAGATGGAAACCCAGTTCTAAGCAAAGAAGGGAAAGAGAAAGGTGGAGGGAGTATATAGAGGACCTATACAAGGTCAATGTACTTGAGGACAATATTATGGAAATGGAAGAGGATGTAGATGAAAATGAAATGGGAGATACGATACTGCGTGAAGAGTTTGACAGAGCACTGAAAGATCTGAGTCGAAACAAGGCCCCGCGAGTAGACAACATTCCATTAAAACTACTGACGGCCTTGGGAGAGCCAGTCCTGACAAAACTCTACCATCTGGTGAGCAAGATGTATGAGACAGGCGAAATACCCTCAGACTTGAAGAAGAATATAATAATTCCAATCCCAAAGAAAGCAGGTGCTGATAGATGTGAAAATTACCGAACAATCAGTATAATAAGTCACAGATGCAAAATACTAACGTGTATTCTCTACAGACGAATGGAAAAACTGGTAGAAGCTGACCTCGGGGAAGATCAGTTTGGATTCCGTAGAAATATTGGAACAAGTGAGGCGATACTGCCCCTACGACTTACCTTAGAAGCTACATTAAGGAAAGGCAAATCTATGTTTCTAGCATTTGTAGACTTAGAGAAAGCTTTTGACAATGTTGACTGGAATACTCTCTTTCATATT
The DNA here is from genome assembly GCF_023864275.1 of Schistocerca cancellata. Lineage (NCBI taxonomy): Eukaryota > Metazoa > Arthropoda > Insecta > Orthoptera > Acrididae > Schistocerca > Schistocerca cancellata. Next base: position 408,820,951 of record NC_064630.1, read on the forward strand.
CTGAAGGTGGCAGGGGTAAAACACAGGGAGCGAAAGGCTATTTACAATTTGTACAGAAACCAGATGGCAGTTATAATAGTCGAGGGACAAGAAAGGGAAGCAGTGGTTGGGAAGGGAGTGAGACAGGGTTGTAGTATCTCCCCGATGTTATTCAATATGTATATTGAGCAAGCAGTGAAGGAAACAAAAGAAAAATTCGGAGTAGGTATTAAAATCCATGGAGAAGAAATAAAAACTTTGAGGTTTGCCGATGACATTGTAATTCTGTCAGAGACAGCAAAGGACTTGGAATAGCAGTTGAACGGAATGGACAGTGTCTTGAAAGGATGGTATAAGATGAACATCAACAAAAGCAAAACAAGGATAATGGAATGTAGTCGAATTAAGTCAGGTGATGCTGAGGGAATTAGATTAGGAAATGAGACACTTAAAGTAGTAAAGGAGTTTTGTTATTTGGGGAGCAAAATAACTGATGATGGTCGAAGTAGAGAGGATATAAAATGTAGACTGACAGTGGCAAGGAAAGCGTTTCTGAAGAAGAGAAATTTGTTAACATCGAGTATAACTTTAAGTGTCAGGAAGTCGTTTCTGAAAGTATTTGTATGGAGTGTAGCCATGTATGGAAGTGAAACTTGGACGATAAATAGTTTGGACAAGAAGAGAATAGAAGCTTTTGAAATGTGGTGCTACAGAAGAATGCTGAAGATTAGATGGGTAGATCACATAACTAATGAGGAGGTATTGAATAGGATTGGGGAGAAGAGGAGTTTGTGGCACAACTTGACTAGAAGAAGGGATCGGTTGGTAGGACATGTTCTGAGGCATCAAGGGATCACCAATTTAGTATTTGAGGGCAGCGTGGAGGGTAAAAATCGTAGAGGGAGACCAAGAGATGAATATACTAAGCAGATTCAGAAGAATGCAGGTTGCAGTAGTTACTGGGAGATGAATAAGCTTGCCGAGGATAGAGTAGCATGGAGAGCTGAATCAGACCAGTCTCATACTGAAGACCACAACAACAACAACAAGATTCCAGCTGTCTTCCTGTGGAGTTTAACTTAATTTATTCCCTGTTATTGAAGTTGACCAGTGGTATCTTCTGCCTGTGGCTGTTGACGTTCCGGTTACCTGCCCTGCTCGTTGACGTAGTTTCCGGCGGTGTATTTTCCTCATCGTGTTGTTGCTGTCCAGTGCAGCGTGTAGTTCGACAGCTGAGGTGTTGTTGGTCGTCGTGGGCACCATATTCTGTGTATCGTTGAACTGAAATCTTGTGATCATTTTGTTGGTTGCGTCGAGCGGAACTGATTTGGTTGATTGATCGGTCGGTTGTCTGTCAGTTGGATTGCCTTCAGATTAAGAGTTCATTGGACAGGCTGCCTGTCTCACCTAAACGGGCGTTAGTATTTCAATCGCAGGCTGACCCTTGGAATCTTCTGAGCACCATTCCTTGTGTGCTACATAGTAATTTCCCTGTTTGGATTTTATTTATTTGGTTGATGTGCGGCCTTCAGTCGAGTTTTAATATTTCTTAAATTAATATTCTTGCCTTGCACTTTTGGCACGAAATGTTTTAAGATAAGGCCTTCTGCCTTGTAAATTGAAATTCTTTTTGTAGGCCTTAAGCTGCTAAACATATTTGGCTGATATGTGGCCTTCAGCCGAGTTTTAATATTTCTTAACTTAAGGTTCTTGTCTTGTTCTTTGGTTTTGAGAAACGGCCTTCTGCCTTCTAAATTGAAACTCCTTTTCTAGGTCTTAAGCCGTTGAACATATCTGGTTGATATGTGGCCTTCAGCCGAGTATTAATATCTCTTAAATTAATGTTCTTGCCTTGCCCTTAAGGCATGGGATTATTATTTTTTTATAGGGGCCTTCAGCCGAATTTTGTATGAAAATTTTTAATATATGGCTTCCTGCCTTTTAAAATTCAAACTCTTCTTTGTAGGGCTTAAGCCGTTAAATTATTTGCTGATGTACGGCCTTCATCCGAGTTTTAGTACCTCTCAAATTAATGTTCTTGTCCTGCAATTTTGCATGAAATATTTTAAGTTAAGGCCTTCTACCTTTTGATTGTAACTCTTATTGCTTAATATGCGGCCTCCAGTCAAGTTCCATTAAAATTAAATTGCTAAGGTCTCCAGCCTGTTTAGATTGAAGATTTAGAAAATGTTTTTGGGTGAAACCTCCAGAAGAACTTTGTATTTCAATTTCTTGCTTAGGCCTTGTGTCTTGGATTTGAGTGTGGACTACAGCTGATCTAAAGTTAATCAAGGGAGGTCGATTAAAGTTTTAAGTGTTTTGCATCCTTGTTGTAATATTGTGTGTTGATAAATAAAGTTTGTATGTTGAGTGCAACTGACAGGAACTCATTTTGGCCCCTTTCCACAACCTAATCCGCTCTGTCCTGCTAGCTACATAGGCGTCTCAATAGCCTTATTAGGGTTTGCACAGTTACAAAGCTGAAATAAAACATGACTGACAGCAGTGTAGCCACCAAATACAAAAGGTTCGAAATTGACCATAGCTTCTAAATATAGAAGGAAGGAACACTAGGGTTTTAGAGACTGAGCACAAGCTTGGATTTTTTTATTTTATTTTTTTTTTTTTTTTTTTTTTTTTTTTTTTTTTTTTTTTTTGTTAAGGAAATCGACCGTTCCCTTTCAGAGGAACCACCACGACATTTGACTGCAGCGATTTAGGAAAATCACGGGAAAACTGAATCTAGATGGCCGATGGGGGATTTGAACTGCCGTCCTCCTGAATGAGAATCCAGTGTGATAACCACTTGTAATCGAAGTCAACGTGCAATGACTAATCACAGATGGCAAGTGGCAGCACTAGCAGTGTTTATAAACTGTTCACGCGCTGTTGTGGTTAAAGTATACTGTACATGTCAAAATGGTGCTATCCAAAACTGGTGCTGAGTCAAATACGGTGCACCACAGGCCGATGATGAGAGGGGTGGACGACGACTGCGGAGGTGTTTACTGGCCAATGGACGTCCAACTGCTGAGCAACTGACTGACCAGATGAACAAAAGGGGCCACCATCAGTGTGTCCTCGACGACCATTCAACGAACATTTCTGTGCATGGGCTTCTGCAGCATATGCCTCATTGATGCACCCATGCTGACTGCTATTCGTCAGCGACGAAGGCTGGAATTTAAACTTCAGTACCGCAACTGGACGTCCACTTAGAGGAGAAGGTGGCCTTTTCAGCTGGCTCACGTTTTATGTTCCAATGGACAGATGTCCGTTGTGGTGCACGGCGTGAAACGTCTGAAAGCTAACACACTGCAACAATCATCGGAAGGGTCCAGACTGGAGGAGGCAGCATTATGGTCTGGGGAACGTTTTCGTGGCATTCCCTGGGTGATCCCATTCTGGAAGGCACAATGGATCAACAAAAGTATGCATCTACCCTTGGAGACCATATCCATCCCTAAATGCAGTTTTTTTTCTTTGGCATAATGGCATATACCAGTACGACAGTGCAACGTGCAGTGTAGATGCATGGTTCGAAGAACAAGATGAGTTTACCGTATTTCCCTAGCCACCTAGCCACCAAATTCCCCAAATTAAAACTCGGTCGTGAATCTGTTGAACCATCTCGCTCTGGCTGCCCTTGCCATACATCCTCAGCCGAGAAGCCTAGCGCAGCTGAGCACTGCACTGCAGTGGCATGACCTCACATCCCTGTCGGTACATTCCAGAACCTCCATCAATCTCATCCTGTAGGTCTTGAAGCGGTCTGCACTGAAAAAGATGGCTACTCAAGCTTTTTAAGGTGGTCTCATTAATGTGACTAGACAGTATAAATGTTACAACTCGCTCCAGGACGCTGTTATCTCTTATATCCCAGCGAAGCCTTCACGCCTTCAATAGTAATAATTTCGGCGGGATGCATGTATATTGATGAAAAATTTAACTCATTCCTCAGCCACTGGACGCCTTATTGTCTAAAATTGAAAATTATGGTATATACCTTATTCTGAAGAAATAATTTTATTTAAGGAAGGAGTTGGAAAAAAAACTATACCAATATCTTGGAGGAGATAGTACTGGCCAAAACAAGGAAAAGCTCTATAAAAGTATATCAGAAAAAAAATCCTTTTGAGATTTGAACCATTGCATCCCATGATAGTCATCTGTCGACTGACACTACAGGAAGGAGTTCAATGTCTTTACTACTCTTTCGCCCCTCCTTCTCAAAGAACAACAAACCAGTGCGAACATGCACTGATCAGCCAGAACTTTACGACCAACTACGTAATAGCTGGTATGTCCACCTTTGGCATGGATAACAGTGACGATGCATTATGGTATGGAAGCAATGAGGCCTTGGTAGGTCACTGGAGGGAGCTGGCACCACATCTGCACACACAAGTCACCAAATTCAAGTAAATTCCGGGGAGGTGGGCGATGAGCTCTGACGCCACGTTCAATCACATCCCACATGTTTTCGATTGTGTTCAGATCTGGCGAGTTGGGGGGCCACCACATCAATTGGAACTCGCTTCTGTGTTCCTCGAACCACACTGTCACACTCCTGGTTTTGTGACATGGCGAATTATTTTGTTGAAAAATGCCATTGCTGTCGGGAAGCATAATCGTCATGAAGGGGTGTACGTGGTCTGCGACCAGTGTACGATAGTCCTTGGCCGTCATGGTGCCTTGCACGAGCTCTACTGAACTCATTGATGCCCATGTGAATGTTCCCTAGAGCCTAATGGAGCCGCCGCATGTTGTCTCCATCCCACAGTAAAAAAAAAAAAAATGGTTCAAATGGCTCTAAGCACCATGGGACTTAACATCTGAGGTCATCAATCCCTAGACTTAGAACTACTTAAACCTCACTAACCTAAGGATATCACACACACCCATGCCTGAGGCAGGATTCGAACCTGCGACCGTAGCAGCAGCGCGGTTCCGGACTGAAGCGCCTAGAACTGCTTGGTCACAACGGTCGGCGTCCCACAGTACGAGTAAAGGTGTCAACAAGCTGTTCCCCCGGAAGATGACGGATTCGTGCCCTCCAATAGGCATGATGAAGAAGGTATCGGGATTCATCAGAACACGCAACACTCTACCACTGCACCAACGTCCAGTGTTGACGATCATGTACCCTTTTCAGTCGAAGTTGTCGATGTCGTGGTGTTAACATTGGCGCAGCCATGGGTCGTCTGTTGCAGTCATCCATCGTCAGGAGTGTTGGGTGCATTGTGCATTCAGACACACTTGCACTCTGTCCAGCGTTAAAGTCTGATGTTAGTTCTGCCAAAGTTCGCCGATTGTCCTGTTTTACCAGTCTGCCCAGCTTACGACGTCCTACATCTGTAATGAGGTGTAACCACCCAACACTATAACATCTGGACATGGTTTTAATGTTAGTTCCGTCACGTGCTGAAGACACTCACCACAGCTCTCTTTGAACACCCGACAAATTGTACAGTTTCCGAAATGCTCGTGCCGAGCATCCTGGCCATCACAATCTGCCCTCTGTCAAACTCGGATAGATTGCGTGCCTTCCCCATTCTACACACGGAAAGCATGCTCATTGATGCTACATGCACTGTGTGTGTGTATGACTAGCAGTCATTCCACACCAGGTGACGCTGTTATCGCCTCGAAGGGTTGATATAGATAGCAGATCAGAGGTCATAATGTTCTGGCTGATCACTGTATCTTGCTGCCATGGGAGTTGGTCACATACATGGGAATTACGATCCTCTAATGTGTGAACGTTGTTGATGTTTGTGGAAGACACAAATAACATTTGAAGAAATGTCCTCACGGATGGTATGCTGAAGGATTAAGTTCTGGTGAACTGGAAGGCCATGTTATTGTATCACCTCGACCATTAAATGTTTGTATTTGGTATTGTCATAGTAGGTATAGGAGATAGAGTGGAGTCCCGTCAGCATAAATAACTTTCACAGTCTTTCTAGATTGGTAACGCTCTCCGTTAACGCGGATAATTTGCATGGAAAAGAGTACTACCCTATGTTCCAGTCACATTTCTTGCTCACATACTGGCGCTAAAGTGAACCTGATGCCTTGATTACATCATCGCTCGGGGATCTGCATCTTCCACACATGTTTGCTATGGTAATTTATTGTATCATTCTGTGTGAATCCCGCCTCATTCGGAAATAAAATACAAGCTATGAACATTTTTTTTTCACTTGCTGTTCGGTATAAGACCAACAGCGTAAGTTCTCATGGTGGGTCGTTTTTGGCCTCTTCAGTCAACCAAGGTTGGAGGGGCCAATGTTGGCGACCAACAATCCCTGCATCCATACACATTGTTGCCCATGTCCGCCACGTGAAAGCGGGTCGTTTCGTAACTATTTCTTTTACTATTTGTTGAAGCAACTTTGTACATATTTAAAATGAAATAATAATTTCGAGGAACGGAAATACAAAAATAATTTAGAAGGAAAAGAAACAGAAGATAGGACAGATGATAGACGTTAGAGATGCCACCTTGATGTCTGCAGATGAATACCTCAATAATGGTAATCGAGCCTTTGACCCTAGACACCATACTTGATTGTGTATTGCTGGTAGAGAAATATGACTGAGATAGATCTAACTTGTTCGGTATACTATACGTAGAACTAATATTATGAACATGATGATTTATAGCGCCTTAGGTAGCAATAGGCTGGCAACATTAAATATACTACATTATACGTATGCACTGATTTAATGTCACCTTTCCGTAACAGTGATCGATATGTATTTAACATAACGTATCTACACTGACGGAAAAAATCCACAACAAGAAGAAGGAGTTATGCAACATAAACGAAAGTTGGTAATCGTATTTCTACACCTGGAAGACGATGTCTATTCAAATTTCGCGCTGGTCGCATAAAAGTGGCGCTAACAGCGCCACTATGAGGATGTAAATCAGGTTTGCTTTAAATACACATTGTAACGGTTGTGAGACTGGACGTGGTCAGTTGATGTTAGGCAAGTTATGTCTTAAGGCGACGCAGAAGCCATTGTCAGAACCTCCACTATGAGGATGTAAATCAGGTTTGCTTTAAATACACATTTTAACGGTTGTGAGACTGGGCGTGGTCAGTTGATATTAGGCAAGTTATGTCTTTAAGGCGACGCAGAAGCCATTATCAGAACCTCACTAAGTTTGAAAGAGGTCGTGTAATAGGGCTACGAGAAGCTGGATGTTCCTTCTGTGATATTTCAGAAATACTTGGCAGGAATGTTGCCCACTGTACATGAATGCTGGCAGTGTTGGCCACAAGAATGTACGGTTGCAAGAAGGCTGGGCTCCGAACGACCACGTGGCACGAGCGAGAGGGACTACCACCGTATTCGGCGTATGGCTCTGGCGCATCTTGCTGCGTCTACAGCAGCAATTTGAGGAGCAGTTGACACCCCACTGACACAATGAACGATTACACTCTGTAGCATGCATTCCATTGATCCCAAACCACCACCATATGCGCCTTCAGTGGTGTAAACGAGATCTCAATGGAGGGCAGGGTGGACGTCTATTGTGTTTTCTGATGAAAGCAGGCTCTGCCTCAGTGCCAGTGATGGCCGTGTTTTGATTAGAAGGAGGCCAGTTGAGGGCCTGCAACCAACCTGTCTGCGTGTTAGACACACTAGACCAACACCTGGTATTACGTACTGGGGTGTGGTTTCGTATGACAGAAGGTACATTCTAGTGTTCATCCCACGCACCATGACTGCAAATTTGTACGTCGATCTGGTGATTCGACTTGTTGTTCTGCCAATCACGAACAGCATTCCAGGGGGTATTTTCCAACAGGATAACGGTTGCCCACATATATCTGTTGGAACCCAACATGCTCTACAGAGTGTCGCCATGTTGTGTTGGCCTGCTAGATCACCTGATCTGTTTCCAGTCGAGCACATAAAGGGCTCATGGGGTGACAACTTCAGTTTCACCCACAAACAGCATTAACCGTCCATATACTGACCGACCAAGTGCAACAGGAATGGAACTCCATCCCACAAACCGACATCCACCACCTATACAACACAATGCATGCACGTTTGCATTCTCATGTCGACACTAACCTGTGATCTTGCAATGTTAATCACTTAAATACGTCACCTAGGCAGATGTATTCTCGCAATTTCATTACTCTGCATTAATTATTTTTTGGAGTTGCTATTTGTTTCCCGTTAGTGTATATGCCATATATCTGTTGTAAAAGTGTCTGTAGTTTATAGTCGGTTAATACGAGGGTTGCAACTTAAATAGTGGCAACTATTTATTCACAATGCGCGGGTGCATACAGCTCAAGCTGTGGATGCTCTGTTCGGTCGATGGGACTAGGAAGTACTGTACCATCCCCCATACTCCCCGGACTTAAGTCCTTGTGACTTTGATTTGATTCCGAAGATGAAGGAACCACTTCGTGGCATTCGCTTCAGAGCTGTTCCAGAGATTCGACAGGCAGTAGACGGCTCCATTCGCACCATCAACAGAACAGGCTCTGCTAACGGTATATTATGACTTCCACATCGCTGGCAACGGGTTCTACACGACGCTGGTGACTACTTTGAAGGACAGTAACAGGTGAAAACATGTAACTCTTTTGTATCGATTGTGAATAAATAGTTGACACTATTTAAGTTCCAACACTCGTAGTTAAGTGTCTTCTTCTCCTTCTTCTTCTTCCACCCTACGGGTTCCCTCGCTTAGTTGCTTATTGACTTGCCGTCTGTATGGCCCAATGCATGGGTATTCTTTGTAAGATATTTTAGAAATTTCGTCTGCTAAATTGTTCAGCTGCTTCCATTGATCAACGTACCTAAGGGCTTCGTATATTCGGCGTTCAGTGGCTGTGTTGCGTATCTGTGATGTTTCTCTCATGTTTCTGTAATTCCCAGAGAAGAGGACTCTGTGGTCTGGGGTTCCAAATTCCCCACACGTGCAATCTAGGGTCTGACTTAGACTCACGCGGTTTAAGTGAGTAGGTGAGGTCCGTGCCTAGTTAAGAAGTGCCTCATGCCCCGATCGGCATGTTGTATTCTTAGCTGCTCCGATATGTCAGTGGAAAATGTATAGACTCTTCTTCCCTCATTCCCGACCTTCCATTCACCTCTTCAGGTCTTAATTCGCCAGAGTTTAAGTTGGTGCTTGTTGTTAATAAATACACCGGTTATCAGTCTAATCAGGTCTAGTCTAACCATCGTTAACCAATACATTGCAACCCGATAACTGATGGTTATATCAGTCGGATATATCTCATGAACCACACACAGTGCCATCACCGATGCGGTGCCGAACGTCCGTGACAACCTACAGAGGACACTCATTTTCCCTCGTCTAACACCTGTTCTATTTGTAACGAGAGTTAATCGATGTGCCCATGTACTGGCTGCAAAGCAAAGTATTAATTCGAAGAGCGCACTGTGTTATGCTCGTGTAACTGGTAAAGGTAGTAAAGCTGCGGATATTCTGTGCTCCGCATTGTAATTCATTCGCACAACTGCATTTTTGCCTAGTGTTCTTGTGGTGTGAGAACTGCTGGATAAAGTAACAGTTCGTGCAAAACTGACTATGCCAGAGTGCGGTTGATGTATTGAATATTCATCTTATCTTGTTTCAACATCGTCTTGTACCCGTCGAAACACTCCCTCCTCAAAATCCGGCGTACGAACCGTGCGAGGTCTACCGCCAACTCTTGTCCTTCGTTCAAGCGAAAGATCTCATATCTAGAGGCTGCTGCAGCAACTTGACAAACATTTATTCAGATGGAAGGCGGCGCTAAGTATGTCGTTCAGCTTCCGTGAAAAGTGTCCGACTATTAACGATGCTGGCTAAACCATAGCAGACTATCACGCCTGCCATATTCAAGTGGAACTTATAGGACTCCTTATCACTGTTACTTTCATCACACTCCAAGGAATCAGTAATCTCGTTCTGATGCCAGCACGGGCTCAAAACGATGGTTATGGAATGACATGTAGGAGACAGCTACAGCTGCAATTGCTATGCCTCATAGCCGGAGAACTAAATACAGGGCCATACACACTAATAAGAAATGGGCAAAGAACGTCAAGAGAAAGACTGCGTCCAACACTGAGTATTAACCGTTCTCTATCATGTAAAACAGTCCATATCTTAACAAGTTTGGACCAATATTATCTCCTGGTAGAGCAGTGAACACTCTTTGATCGCTCTGAGTGCTGAGTCCTCTTCTTCATAAAATGAGCAAGAAAATGAAATTATCTGTCAGAGAAAACTTTAATAGGTTGTTTTAGAGGGCTTTCATAAAGGTGTCTATTTTAACAGCTGTAGAAGATGTTTATAAACTTGTTATACAAAAGTGACCTTTAATTGTGAAAAGGGTAAATAACTTACAGAAATGTTTAATACAACGCTGAATCCAGTATGTCTTCAAGTTTCATTCCAGCTTAACCCTGTTGGTTCCCAACGCTCTCGTTAGGTGTCATGCGCAAATTAGTTATTCCAACCGTCATCATGGAGTTGTATAACGTAGCAAAGCCCGTGCAGTGTTGTTTATGCTTTCATGAATCTAAATCCTCGACTATAGTTCAGACACAATTCATAGCAAGCCATCACCTCAAAGACAAATAATATTAACTGGTACCATCGTTTCACCGAAACGGGACGGCCAGCAGTCTCTGACGCAGCAGTTGAACAAATTCGGCAGTCTTACATTCGTAGTCATAGAGCCGCTGTATCCTCTCCTAGGTCAAGATAGTACACCACTGTTGTAACTGGTCCTTGATATCTTGGGTACTGGCGTTGGAATGAATTTGATGTCCGAGCTGTCCCACCCTTATTGGCCATGAGAGTACCTCATCATCACGAAGAATATTTATAGAGGCACATTCCATGTGTGAACGAGCATTGCTCTGTAGAAAAATAGCATCACAATACTCTTGCGGAGAGATAACACATGAGGACACAGGATGTTCGTGAGGTACCATTTTGGTGGCAAGAGTTCTCTCAATCACTACCTGACGTGGCCTGAACTCATGTCTCATGGCTCCCCACACTATGGTGCCAGGAGTAACACCACTACCTCTCCAAAATACTGGAAACAAGGGACGACGATGGTCGTCTTCGGTAGTCCAGAACCCCGATTCACTGCTGGTGTCAGTGCGACGTCATTCATCAGCAGTCCGTGCTTCCTGGTCATTGCACCAGTCCAAATGCAGCCGTTTGTGTTGTGGCTTTACTTTATAGTAACTCTGTTGCGCCACAGTCACAGACTGCACTGTCAAAGTGTCTTATGTCATGTTCTTCTTGTGGTCTTCAGTCCAGAGACTGGTTTGATGCAGCTCTCCGTGCTACTCTATCCTGTGCAAGCTTCTTCATCTCCCAGTACCTACTGCAACATATATCCTTCTGAATCTGTTTAGGGTATTCATTTCTTGGTCTCTCTCTACGATTTTTACCCTCCACGCTGCCCTCCAATACTTAATTGGTGATCCCTTGATGCCTCAGAATATGCTCTACCAACCGATCCCTTCTTCTAGTCAAGTTGTGCACTAATTTCTCTTCTCTCCAATTCTATTCTGAACCTCCTCATTAGTTACGTGATCTACCCATTTAATCTTCAGCATTCGTCTGTAGCACCACATTTCAAAAGCTTCTATTCTCTTCTTGTCTAAACTATTTATCGTCCACGATACAAATACTTTCGGAAACGACTTTCTGACAATTAAATCTATACTCGATGTTAACAAATTTCTCTTCTTCAGAAACGCTTTCCTTGCCATTGTCAGTCTACATTTTATATCCTCTCTACTTCAAAGACTTCCTGACACATAAATCTATACTCGATGTTAACAAATTTCTCTTCTTCAGAAACGCTTTCCTTGCCATTGTCAGTCTACATTTTATATTCTCTCTACTTCGACCATCATCAGTTATTTTGCTCCCCAAATAGCAAAACTCCTTTACTACTTTAAGTGTCTCATTTCCTAATCTAATTCCCTCAGCATCACCCGACTTAATTCGACTACATTCCATTATCGCCGTTTTGCTTTTGTTGATGTTCATCTTATATCCTCCTTTCGAGACACTGTCCATTCCGCTCAACTGCTCTTCCAAGTCCTTTGCTGTCTCTGACAGAATTACAATGTCATCGGCGAACCTCAAAGTTTTTATTTCTTCTCCATGGATTTTAATACCTACTCTGAATTTTTCTTTTGTTTCCTTTACTGCTTGCTCAATGTACAGATTGAATAACATCTTGTTAATATGTAACGAGAGTTTGCAAAATATGTCTGGTGTCATTACACTGCTGCGTTTCTACCTATAGGACAATGCACTTGTTTTAACACATAGACTATGAAGTCATACACACTAGTAATGTTTGGATGACGTGGATTTGGTATGTGGCAAGAGTTTATGTTATCGTATTGTGGTTTTCGTCAAATAATGCTTCTCAGACCTATGGTGCTGGACGACCAATAATGTTGTACGGAGTCCATTACTTGTTCTCTGATGGCAGGCACAGACGTGAAGGGGTTCGATGTACTGCTGCACATAAGGGCGATCCTCCCTTTTGGAGATCTGGCGTGGTCGACCAGAACATTTAGAATGGTTAAAGGAAGACATCAGAGCAATTCAGAGGTGTGCTGTTACATTTATTATCAGTAGCCTTTTATCAGCACGCAAGTATTTCGGAGATGCTTTCTGAACTCAAATGGGAATGTCTGGAGGAAAAACGACGTTCTTTTCGCGAAGCACTATTGAGGAGATTTAGAGAACCGGCATTTGAGGCCAACCACAGAAACATTCTCCTGCTACCAACGTGTATTTAGCTTAAGGACCACAAAAATAAAATGAGAAAAATTGCAACTCGTATGGAAGGTTATAGATAGTCGTTTTTCCCTCGCTCTATTTGCGAGTGGCACTTTCCACGGTGCACCAGATGGTGGCTTGTGAAGTATATACACTGATCAGTCAGAGCAATATGACCACTGACCTAGTGTCGCTATAAATCCACACAGGTGATAGCAATGTCACCTGGTCAGTAGTGACTGCTAGTCAGACACATGAATGGTGCAGTCCGTGTGTAGAATGGGGGAGGCACGCGATCTGTCTGAGTTTGACCGAGGGCAGACTGCGATGGCCCAGAGGCTCAGCATGATCATTCCGGCAACTGCACTGCTGGTGGATGTTCGAGGAGTACTGTGGTGAGTGTCTTCAAGAAAGGGTGAAACCAAGATGAAACTATGTCCAGACATTGTGGTAATGTGCGGCCACCCCTCATTACAGATATTGTGGGCTGGGCAGACTGATAAAATAGAACAGACGGTGAAATATGGCAGAACTAACATCAGACTTTAATGCTGAGCAGAGTACAAGTGTGTCTGAACACACATCACACCAAACACTCCTAACAGTGGGGCTCCACAACCAACGACCCATGCACAAGCCAACAACATCAGCAGCTATGATTGAAATGGGCACATGGCCATTGGCACTGGACGCAAGTGCAGTGGCAGCACATTGCATGGCCTGATGAATCTGATACCTTCTTCTTCATGTCAATGGAAGGGCGCGAAACTCGTCGTCCAGCTCCTTGACACCTGTACTGCAGGATGGAGCTAATGACGGCTAGATTATGCTCTCGAGAACACTCACGTGGGCATCCATGCGGCCAGTGGAGCTTGTGCAAAGCATCATGATGACCAAGGAGTATCGTGCACTGGTTGCAGACCATGTATACTCCTTCATGATTGTCATGTTTCCTTATGGCAGTGTCATTTTTGAACAAGATAATGCGCCATGTCACAAGACCAGGAGTGTGATGGAGTGGTCTGAGGAACACAGTGGCCAGTTCCAATTGATATGCTGGCCCCACTGCTTGCCACATCTGAACCCAGCTGAACACATCTGACATGAGATTCAACATGGTGTCAAAGCTCATCACACATCTCCCGAGAATTTGTGGGAATTAAGTGACTTGTGTGTCCTTATGTGATGGCAACTCCCTCCAGCGACCCACCAAAGCCTCATTGTTTATGTGCCACGATGTGTTGCCTCTATTGTCTGTGCTAAAGGTGGACATACCAGCTATTAGGTAGGTGGTCATAATGTTCTAGCTGATCAGTTATGCACATAGCAGAATAGTTTATCTGCTATCACGTTCCCATGCGGTCCAACATGGGGCCACTGTCGCATCTGAATGTCCCACAAATCTGGATATTGCACACCTCGACCAGCCAACGAAATGGAGACCCATAATGAGGCTCTTTCAAATTCAGACAGATGTTGACAAAACTGTCTCTGATATGTACACTGCATCTCCCTGTCCTTCACAGTGATCACTCGACATCTGACAGCATTTATGAGCTTTATATACCCTAGCAGGCTTGGTAACAACATTAAACATGAACAATGGTAAGACGCTCTGATGCTCATTGTACCTATCACAGAGAATGTCAACTCTATGGTGTGTACGTGTAGGAAGTTACAGTGACATCCAAAAATTTCTTCTAGGTGCTTCTTTTTTTGTCAGGAAGAACAAATATAAGTAAATCTGTATCTTTTATATTAAATGCCAGTCGTTGTGGCCGAGAGGTTCTAGGCGCTTCAGTCCAGAACCACGTGGCTGCTATGGTCGCAGGTTCGAATCCTGCCTTGGGCATGGATATGTGTGATATCCTTAGGTTAGTTAGGTTTAAGTAGTTCTAAGTCTAGGGGACTGATGACCTCAGATGTTAAGTCCCATAGTGCTTAGAGCCATCTGAACCATCTATATTAAATCGCCAACTCAGCCGAGTTCGCTAAAGATGCCTGTGCTATGGTGCTCAAGTCGTGGGTAATTGGTTCGAACTGTGGTTGTGGAAGAAATTTTCACCATATTTGACCAGCAAGGGGGTAGGGTGGGAAAAGGTGGTGGGCTAAATTTCCTGATCACCATATGCCAACATGCTGGACTAAATTACAAACCTCTCTGCAGTGTCTCAGTGAGTGAAAACATGTGGGACTGTTGATGATTATGCATCCGTCACATGAGGACGTTAAGTTTGGTGGCTTCCTTAGAGCTACTCAAGAGAAGTAGGTGGTAAGCCACCAGCTGGTTTCACCCCATACCTTTTCTTATCGGCACACAACACAAACGTGATGCCACTATAAATGCATCCACGAAAGTAGTTTCCATTCAGCAAATAAACATAAAACACATCTCTCACAAAGTTTGCAACGCCTTTTGCACCTCATAATTCTATACAAGCACATATGGCAAAAGATGCAAGCATAAAGTTTGTAGCCCTGTTCATTATAGTGCATATATTTCTATCAATACTGTTTACTGAGGAAGCCATTTTGTCAACACACTGGATCAATAACACATGTGATATACATAGCTGGTAGAGGACAACGTACATAGTGCATTGGAAACAAAACTTCATGTTCGTTTGTATATCAGTGTGTGGTAGCATGTACATACATCAAAGTGCCAAAAGCCATGGGGTAGCGATATGTGCTACATACAGATGGCGATAGTATCATGTACACAAGGTATAAAAGGGCAAGAGCTGTCCTTTGTACTCAGGTGATTCATGTGAAAAGGTTTCCAACGTGATTACGGCCACACGACGGGAATTAGCAGACTTTGAACACGGAATGGTAGTAGGAGCTAGATGCATGGGACATTCGATTTCGGAAATCGTTAGGCAATTCAGTATTCGGAGATCCACAGTATCAAGAGTTTGCCGAGAATACCAAATTTCAGGCATTACCTCTCACCACAGACAACGCAGTAGCTGACAGCCTTCACTTAACAACCAAGAGCAGCAGCGTTCGCATGGGGTTGTCAGTGCTAACACACAAGAAACAATGAGTGAAACAACCACAGAAATCAATTTGGGACGTAAGACGAATGTATTTGTTAGGGCAATGTGGCGAAATTTGGCGTAAAAAGTGTGTGGCAGCAGACGACCGATACAAGTGTCTTTGCTAACAGCACATTGCCTGGAGCTCCTCTCCTGGGCTCGTGACCGTATCGGTTGGGCCCTAGGCGACGGTAAAATCGTGGCCTGGTCAGATGAGTCCGGATTTCAGTTGGTAAGAGCTGATGGTAAGGTTCCAGTGTGGCGCAAACTCCACAAAGTCAAGGACTTGGTTGTCAACAAAGCCCTGGCCAAGCTGGAGGTGGCTCCAAAATGGTGTTAGTTGTGTTTTTTTTTTGTTTAATGGAAGTTTTTTTAAAAATCTTTATTCATCCAAACCAATATTATACATAGTAACCCACCACCTAAAACATTAGTAGGCCGAAGTAACATACAAAAGTTCTTAATGATCAAGCAGCATTTACCAAACCTTTATCCACTTATTGTTAGTGTTGGCTGCAGGATGGAAGGTTAGCTACTCTATGGGCATGCCTACTATTTGACCTATTACACTATTTACTCTACTCTACTAAACTACATTCTGCAGCGTTAAAAGTGTGCCTGCACAATACAAACCTACTGTCTCTTGGCCATGCCCACCGAGCTAATCCCAGTGGGCGTGCCCCAGGCACTGGGCTGGCTTTAATTGAAAGTCGCTGCAGGTCTTTCAAGAGTATCCTAAAATCTGTTTACTACTAGTAAATTCTAACTAGTTCTAACTATTGAGTCATAATTAGTGTGCAGTGTCTATAATTGGTAAGTTCACACCCTCCCCCTAATCCTGGACGCGACTGATCCCGATCGTCATGGAGGTCGGCCAGTACTCGCCCAGGCAGAATGGGATGGGTGTGTGATGTCACTTTATTACTCATTAATCATTCTATCTCCATACGGTATTCTCGCAGGACTTTGGCGGATACCTCGCTGGCTAGTCTGTCAAGGATATTAAAGATAACCGGATTCCTGATGAGATGTAAGGTGTCTGTGTTTGGCAGTGAGTTCCTTAATTCCGTGGCAACATCATCGAAAATGGGACACTCGTAGACCATGTAGTCCAGTGTACCTATCCCGGCGCCACAGTCACACGAGGGAGTCGCCCTTTTCCCGAAACGGCAAAAATATGCTGGATACAGACCATGCCTCATGAGGAAGTGCAGCAGTCCCTTACTAGGTTGAAAATGCTTCATTCTTAAACGTTCCTGGATGTTTGGTATTAACTGGTATGTTCTTCTCCCTGTCTCATTCCTATCCCAGATCTCTTGCCATAATTCCTCTCCCCCTTTCTTCTAATCGATGGTTTTTCCCCCACTCGAACCCCCATGTTGTCCTCAGTTTTTTCAATCTGTCGCCTTTTTACCCAGTACCATGCAGCCTACTCCCTGATTTTCACATCTAGGGGGCACAACCCTATGAGAATCCACAGTGTTCCCCCTTGGGGATGTACAGTAGGCTTCGACTGAACACAGTAGCATGTTGCGATGCACTCTCCTCACGGCCATAGCAGGAACGACCCTCGTGAGCCTGTGAGGCCAGACTCCGGACCCGTAGTCCACGATGGAGGTGAGGATTGTGTTATGATACAATTTGATGAGGTGTGGGGGAAGATGGAATCGTCTATGCCCTATCATGATGAGATTATTTAGGACCTCTAACGACCTGCATGTTGTTACTTCAATGTGCCGGGCGAAGCTCCATTTCTCATCTAGTATAAGTCCCAGGTATTGCACCTCTTGACGGCGTGTTACTGGTGTGCCATCTATCCTGACTGTTGGGTTTCTGGCCAGTTGGCCTTTTAAGAGCAAATAGGTTGACTTATTTGATACAACTTTAAGTTTGGTCCTGTGGCACCATTGCGACAATATTTCTATTTTAGGTTCAAGTTCCTCTTGGCCTAGGCTTCCAACCAAAAGGAGAAGGTCGTCAGCGTTGGCTATCACCTCTAGCACATCTGCACTGTTCTCCAAGGTGTCAAGGAGAGGTTCCATATTAATATACCAAAAGAGTGGCCCCGGAACAGAGCCCTGTGGACACTCCTTCGTTATCTTCTTGCCCACTCTCCCACTAGGGGATGATAACCAGGCCTCCCTATCCATACAATAGCTCATAAGACATCCATATAGCGGCCCTGGACACTCTTTCTTCTGCAAGCAGGAGAAGAGAACCACTAGTTGTCGAATGCGCCACTGATGTCTACCATGATGCCAATGGCGATTGTGTCAGATGCAGAATGCTCAGGCCAGAAGCTGAATTGCCTACTGCTCATCCCACAGAGCACCCGGTGTGCCATGAGCCTGTCAGCCAGTAACTGCTCCAGCAATTTCCCAAGCAGATCCAACAGACATATCGATCTGTAGAACTTGACTTCTTTAGGATCTTTATCCTGCCCTTTTTTTATAATTACTACATTAGCTTGTTTCCAGATGGTGGGAATCGTTCTGAGGCTTAGGGCCTCATTGTAAATTCTTGCTAGAAGTGTTACTAGTTGAGGAGCGAGGTATTGCACCACCTCCTCTATGATCCTGTCTGGTCCTGGGGCTTTACCTCTTTTAAGTGATTTGATGTGCGTCGCCACCTCGTTCTCCGAGAATGGGTACACCACAGTGTTATTTTGATATTATTCTCAAAGAGCCCGCCTAATTAGGCATTGTTCTTCATTGTCCTCCTCTTCCTTGTTGTCCAGAAGCAGGGACCAGAGGAGGACCTGAGCAGATTCCTCCCATGACCCCGTCATCCGATTCTCATCCCTAACAGTTGACAGTACCATTGGCGACCGAATCTTTTCTCAGGGGTCTATAGCCAATTGGCTTTGGACGTATTTTTCCCAGCTTTGGAGTCTGACATTTTTGAGTTCCCTTTGCAATTCTTCCTTAGCGTTCCTGTAAATTTGCAGCCATCGCTGTTTCTCTTCTCAGCCGACACTTCCTAATAGTACGTCCTCGCCCTCCTGACAGACTGACGCATCTGCCCTAGTTCAGCGGACCATGGTGACAGGGAGGCCGCAATGGCCCTCCTCCTGGTTGGTACTGCTGCCTTCACCGCTCTAGTAATCGCTCCAACTAGGTCTTTGGCGTGCTTATCGACGTCTTCATCACCATCTGGCCATGTCAGGATGACAAACTCTCTTGCTAGGCGCTCCCAGTTAGTTTTGTTATAGTTGAACTGAACTTTCCACCCTATGTCCCAGTGACACTCTCTGTCGGTAAATGCGAAGGTGATTAGATTATGATCACTTGTCGTGACTTGGTTTCTTACCATCCAGTTTTGCAGGTGACCGGCAATATTAGGTGACATTAATGTTAAGTCATTGTTTGTGCCTTTTCTTTCCCAACCAGTATAGGTGGGGGGATTTCCAGCTCTGTTAACAACCAAGTACTGCAGAGACATGATCGTTTCATTCATTTTCTCCCCTCTTCCATCCCGAGTGCCACTGTGCCACAGGGGGGATTTTGCATTTGCATCTGCCACCACCACTATCCTTCGACCTCGCAGTGCCATTGTTATTTGTACTAGTTGGTCAAGGTACACTTCTATTTCATCACCATACTGGAATGCATGTTTACCAGGTGTATAACTTCCATGGGCGTCTGGAGTTCGACAACAATACAATGTTCGTCTGAGAGGGAGGTACACAAGCACTGAGACTCTTAAAACTTTGTTTATTTCTATGATGGTGGCTTTCGGATCATTGCCGAAGCATACTATTTGCCAGTTCACTGCAGCGAAACTGTATTTCCCGCAAGAGAGTATGGCTCCTGTAGACATAGTACATCAAGACTCATCTCCTCCACCACCCTCCGGAGCTCCTGCATGACCAGTCTACTGTTGTGTGCGTTTAGTTGTCTTAGCTGTATCGTGGCAGTCATGGGAAATAACTGTGAACGTGTGAATCTGGGATGGTCTTTCTCCAGTCTTATGCTGTGTTTACATTATGTGTTTACATGGAATGGACAGGGTCTTCTGTCCAACTAAACCGATGATCGACTGGAAACAGTTACGTTCGGCTACTTGCAGGCCATTTGTCACCATTCGTGGACTTCTTGTTCCCAAGCAATGATGGAATTTTTATGGATGCCAATGCATCATGACAGCAGAACACAATTGTTCGTGATTGGTTTGAAGAACATTTTTTTGGCCACCCAGATCGCCCGACAGGAATCTCACTGAACAGTTGTGGGACATAATCGAGTGATCAGTTCGTGCACAAAATCCTGCAATGGTAACACTTTCACTATTATGGACGGTTACAAAGGCAATAACCGATGATGGTCGAAGTAGAGAGGATATAAAATGTAGACTGGCAATGGCAAGGAAAGCGTTTCTCAAGAAGAGGAATTTGTTAACATCGAGTATAGATTTAAGTGTCAGGAAGTCATTTCTGAAAGTATTTGTATGGAGTGTAGCCATGTATGGAAGTGAAACATGGACGATAACTAGTTTGGACAAGAAGAGAATAGAAGCTTTTGAAATGTGGTGCTACAGAAGAATGCTGAAGATAAGGTGGGTAGATCACGTAACTAATGAGGAGGTATTGAATAGGATTGGGGAGAAGAGAAGTTTGTGGCACAACTTGACTAGAAGAAGGGATCGGTTGGTAGGACATGTTTTGAGGCATCAAGGGATCACAAATTTAGCATTGGAGGGCAGTGTGGAGGGTAAAAATCGTAGAGGGAGACCAAGAGATGAATACACTAAGCAGATTCAGAAGGATGTAGGTTGCAGTAGATACTGGGAGATGAAGAAGCTTGCACAGGATAGAGTAGCATGGAGAGCTGCATCAAACCAGTCTCAGGACTGAAGACCACAACAACAACAACAACAAAGGCAGCACGGCTCATTATTTCTGTATGAGACTTCCAAGGACCTTTTGAGTCCATGCCACGTCGAGTTGCTTCACTATACCAGACAAAAGGAGGTCCGACATTATATTGGTAGGTATCCCATGACTTTAGTCATCTCTGTGTAGGTCTTGTTATTTTGGAAGGATGTAAGCTCAGCGGGCGGAGAACACGCAGGACGTTCTGAAGCGCTGTAGATGGTGCAGAACTGGTGCCATGCGGTCACTAGACCCTCCACTGCTGACTGTGAGTTAAATCATGGCAGTGAAGTGGAATGTTATGCCAATCGATAATATGGAATCAATGCAGTATGATGGGTCAATGTGGAGATGTGACAAAGTTGCAAATAGGAGTTATCGTGTTTGGACGTGTCCATGTCCACACCGTGAATGAAACTGCATATTTGTTGGTTTAGAACCTTAAACTGCTCAACGTGAGTGACTACAAGTAATGTTGGCATCACTTACAGTCCTGTAACACGGTGTAGGAATAGTGGTTGTAGAAAAATCCTAGCCGTCAGGGACCAGAGCTGAATGTCAAGCCCTATCAAAGAGAATAAGTGTCTAACCTGAAAGTGAATGCAGATCCCTCTTAGCTATAAGGGGCGATCAAAAAGTTTTCGTCTGATAGCATTGCTGCAGAGTATATGCAACCCTGTAGGACTCTGAAGCAGGTATATAAACACTGATCTGTAGGCAAGGAATTAGTGTGGCATTCGTGCTTTTCCGACCTGCGTGCGGTAAATGCGGAAATTTGAGCTACGGTGACATTATTACACTATGTGATGAAAGTATCCGGACACCTGGCTGCAAATGACTTACAAGTTCGTGGCGCCCTCCATCGGTAATGCTGGAATTCAACATTGTGTTGGCTCACCCTTAGCCTTGATGACAGCTTCCACTCTGGCACGCATACGTTCAATCAGACGCTGGAAGGTTTCTCGGGGAATGGCAGCCTGTTCTTCACGGAGTTCTGCACTGAGGAGAGATATCGATGCCGGTCGGTGAGGCCTGGCACGAAGTCGGTGTTCCAAAACATCCCAAAGGTGTTCTATAGGATTCAGGTGTATTATGAACAGGTGCTTGATCGTGTTGAAAGATGTAATCGTCATCCCCGAATTGCTCTTCAACAGTGGGAAGTAAGAAGGTGCTTAAAACATCAATGTAGGCCTGTGCTGTGGTAGTGCCACGCAAAACAACAAGGGGTACAAGCCCCCTAGATGAAAAACACGACCGCACCATAACACCACCACCTCCGAATTTTACTGTTGGTACTACACACACTGGCAGATGACGTTCACCGGGAATTCGCCGTACCCACACCATACCATCGGATCGCCACATTGTGTACCGTGATTTGTCACTCCACACAACGTTTTTCCACCGTTCACTCGTCCAATGTTGCGTTCTTACACTAAGAGAAGCGTCGTTTGGCATTTACCGGCGTGATGTGTGGCTTAAGAGCACCCGCTCGGCCATGAAATCCAAATTTTCTCTCCTCCCTCCTAACTTTCATAGTACTTGCAGTGGATCCTGATGAAGTTTGGAAGACCGCTACGGTCGCAGGTTCGAATCCTGCCTCGGGCATGGATGTGTGTGATGTCCTTAGGTTAGTTAGGTTTAAGTAGTTGTAAGCTCTAGGGGACTGATGACCTCAGGAGTTAAGTCCCATAGTGCTCAGAGCCATTTGAACCATTTGAAGTTTGGAATTCCTGTGTGATGGTCTGGGAAGATGTCTGTTGTTACACATAACGACTCTCTTCAACTCTAGGCAGTCTCTGTGAGTCAGCAGACGATGTCGGCCTGTACGCATTTGTGCTGTACGTGCCCCTTCACGTTTTCACTTCACTATCACATCGGAAACAATGTAGTTAGGTTTGTTTATGAGTGTGGAAATCTCTCATACAGACGTATGACACAAGTGACACCCAATCACCTGACCACATTCGAAGTCCGTGAGTTCTGTGGAGTGCCCCATTTTGCTCTCTCACGATGTCTAATGACTACTGAGGTCGCTGATATGGAGTACCTGGCAGTAGATGGCAGCACAATGCATCTAACATGAAAAACTATGTTTTGGGGGGTTTCTGGATACTTTTGATCACATAGTGTACCAAAAGCGTCCGGACAGGACCAATATACTGTTATTCCTTTCTTGGCTGCTGGAGGACACCAGTAGACTTCCATTGGAGAATGGAGAATGTGTATGGGGCAACATGTCTATCGGAAACCACAACTGTGGAAAGGTGCACCCGCTCGACCATGAAATCCAAATTTTCTCACCTCCCTCCTAACTTTCATAGTACTTGCAATTCGACAAAAGACTCCAGTCGATCTGGGAGGCCACCTTCATCCATTATGGACAACAGCAAGTGGGCAGTTGATGATGTGATTAGGGAGTACCAGCGCATAATTATTTGTGGCCTAAGAAAGCATCTCGACATCAGCTTCTGTAGCTTTCAACATATTATTCGCAAAAGTTGGGCTACTGAAACGTCTGCAGCCAGTCGATACCATGAGCGTTGAATGCTGAACAAGAAAAAACGAGACGGCAGTTTGCCTGAGGCACCCAATGTTAAGGTTACACATTACTTAAGCGCATTGCTGCTGGCGACGAAAAGTGGTGCCAGCATTGGGAACCGGATCTGAAAGCAGCAATGATGCAGTGGTGTCATCCATTGTCCCGTCGTCCAAGAAATTAAAGAGTCAGCCAGCTATTTGCTGGAAAGTCTATGTGCACCCTGTTCTTTGATTACTGGGGTCTATTGCTTATTGTTTTCAAGGAAGCTGGTGTCTCTCAGTGGCGGATAGTGGACATAACCTCTGATGCCAGGAAACATATTGGAAAATTCCCTTTCCTTCCCTTTTATTACACACATCTAGCACTTCTAATGACAATCACCACTGCCACTACTACCACCACAAAGACGACGACAGCTTCTACCACCAGCACTGCTAATCTACTACTATTGATGCTGCTGCTAATAATAATAATAATAATAATAATAATAATAATAATAATAATAGTAATAAAGTTGACATTATACCGATTATACTATCAACTACAGGAGTCATACCACACAATATCCACCAGTACATCAACGCAATACAGCTACATCCAAACGTATATATACAACTACAGAAATCCGTAATTATTGATACATGTTCAATAACCCGAAAGTTCCTAAATACAATGTAACATATACCATACAGTTAAAAGGAAGTCACGCTTGAGCAAGGTCCGCGTCACATTTATTTTTGACCAGACATAACGCCTGAGAAAAGAAAGAATAATAATAATAAACTTCGGGGAGGCTCGGGAAAATAACAGGCCTTCGGTATGTTCTGCCAGTCGTAAAAGGCGACGAAAAGAACAAACCACTAATAGGGCTAACCCCCCTTTTAGTGTGATTAGTTGGTTCAGGACAGAACTAAAGAAGCCTCGTACAAGCAATGTCATGGTCGGGGATGACGCTTGAACACTATGCCCGTCCACAATGGTAACGACACTGCTAGCCACACGAAAAATGATTTAAATCCAAATAGAGGTGTTTTGCAGGACATGCTTCCTGCAACCACTCTAGAAGGAAAACAAAGACAGAGGATGAGATGGTCAGACGAAGTTAACCGATACATCATGTTCTGTTATTACCAAGCAACAAACTTAGGAACCAACACAACTGGATACAGATCACAAGTATACATAGCATTTATTACCAGATACCCAGAATTAAAATTTTTAACAGAACAACGACTAGCTGATCAGATTCGTGTAATAATCAAAAATAACAGGATACCCCAGTCAGAATTAGAAAACATCAAACAACAAGTACAACAAATACTGGAATAAAATAATGTGCAGTCAGAAGAAGAAGAAGAAGAAGAAAATACAGTAACGAACTCAAACATCCCAGAGCAAACAAAAAAAGAACAACACACATCAATTAAACAATCAGAGGAAAACGAAATCTTAAGACAGCCACCAGAACAAGCACAAATAGAACACGAAGTGACACACATGTTAGATATAGAAGAAAAATTTCAGCTGACATATATAGAATACAAAGACACAAATACAGACATTAGACCATTCTTGCATAGACCACCAAATAACCCACAAGTCGAAACAACAATAACAACTATCAACACAATCATACACAACAAAATAAATGAAAATACAACTATGGAAGAGTTACAACTACTGGTTTATATAGGAGCACTCACTACACTAAATATACACACTAGGCAGAGATCAGAACAAACCAACACACAGAAGAGGAGGAGGAGGAGATTTAGTGTTTATCGTCCCGTCGACAACGAGGTCATTAGAGACGGAGCGCAAGCTCGGGTTAGGGAAGGATGGGGAAGGAAATCGGCCGTGCCCTTTCAAAGGATCCATCCCGGCATTTGCCTGAAGCGATTTAGGGAAATCACGGAAAACCTAAATCAGGATGGCCGGAGACGGGATTGAACCGTCGTCCTCCCGAATGCGAGTCCAGTGTGCTTACCACTGCGCCACCTCGCTCGGTACCAACACACAGAAGAAACCCACAAAACCAGCATGGCAACACAGGCTACAGATCAGAACAGAAAAACTGAGAAAAGACATCGGACAGCTAACACAATTTATAAGAAATGAAATATCAGACAAAAAACGAAAAAGGTTAGGTAAAATCTCACAACAAGAAGCGATAGAGCAATTAGATGGAAATAAGCAGAAATTACAAGCATTGGCCAAACGACTTAGAAGATACAAAAAAAGTGAAAATAGAAGGAAACAAAACCAAACATTCAACACAAACCAAAAGAAATTTTACCAGACAATAGATAACACACACATTAAAATAGACAATCCACCAAACATAACAGACATGGAACACTTCTGGAGCAATATATGGTCAAACCCGGTACAACATAACAGACATGCACGGTGGATACAAACAGAAACAGACACATACAAGATGATACCACAAATGCCTGAAGTGATAATTTTGCAACATGAAGTCACCTGAGCAATTATTTCTACGCACAGTTGGAAAGCCCCTGGAAAAGATAAAATAGCAAATTTCTGGTTAAAGAAGTTCACCTCAACACATTCACATCTAACTAAATTATTTAACACTTACATTGCAGACCCATACACATTCCCTGATACATTTACACATGGAATAACTTATCTGAAACCTAAAGATCAAGCAGACACAGAAAACCCAGCTAAATATCGCCCCATAACATGCCTACCAACAATATACAAAATATTCACTTCAGTCATTACACAGAAATTAATGACACATACAACACAGAACAAAATAACAAATGAAGAACAAAAAGGCTGTTGCAAAGGAGCACGAGGATGTAAAGAGCAACTGATAATAGATGCAGAGGTGACATATCAAGCTAAAACTAAATAAAGGTCTCTACACTACGCATACATTGATTACCAAAAAGCTTTTGATAGTGTACCCCACTCATGGTTACTACAGATATTGGAAATATACAAAGTAGATCCTAAATTGATCCTAAATTGATACAGTTCCTAAACACAATAATGAAAAATTGGAAAACCACACTTAATATCCAAACAAATTCAAATAATATCACATCACAGCCAATACAGATTAAGCGTGGAATATACCAAGGAGACTCATTAAGTCCTCTCTGGTTCTGCCTTGCTCTGAACCCACTATCCAACATGCTAAATAATACAAATTATGGATACAATATTAGTGGAACATGCCAACACAAAATCACGCATTTGCTATACATGGATGATCTAAAACTACTGGCAGCAACAAATCAACAACTCAACCAATTACTAAAGATAACAGAAGTATTCAGCAATGATATAAATATGGCTTTTGGAACAGACAAATGTAAGAAAAATAGCACAGTCAAGGGAAAACACACAAGATTACATATTGGATAACCACAGCGACTGCATAGAAGCGATGGAAAAAACAGATGCCTATAAATATCTAGGATACAGACAAAAAATAGGAATAGATAATACAAATATTAAAGAAGAACTAAAAGAAAAATATAGACAAAGACTAACAAAAATACTGAAAACAGAATTGACAGCAAGAAACAAGACAAAAGCTATAAATACTTATGCTATACCAATATTGACCTACTCATTTGGAGTAGTGAAATGGAGTAACACAGACCTAGAAGCACTCAATACACTTACACGATCACAATGCCACAAATATAGAATACATCACATACATTCAGCAACAGAAAAATTCACATTAAGCAGAAAGGAAGGAGGAAGAAGATTTATCGACATAAAAAACCTACATTATGGACAGGTCGACAATTTAAGAAAATTCTTTATAGAACGAGCAGAAACTAGCAAAATACACAAAGCAAACACTCATATAAATACATCGGCTACACCACTGCAATTTCATAACCACTTCTACAATCCTCTACATCACATGACATCAACAGATACGAAGAAAGTAAATTGGAAAAAGAAAACACGACATGGGAAGCACCCATATCATCTAACACAGCCACACATCGATCAAGATGCATGCAACACATGGCTAAGAAAAGGCAATATATACAGTGAGATGGAAGGATTCATGATTGCAATACAGGATCAAACAATAAACACAAGATATTACAGCAAACATATTTAAGATCCCAATACCACAACAGATAAATGCAGACTTTGCAAACAACAAATAGAAACAGTAGATCACATCACAAGCGGATGTACAATACTAGCAAATAAAGAATACTCCAGAAGACATGATAATGTAGCAAAAATAATACATCAACAACTTGCCATACAACGTAAACTAATAAAACAACACGTTCCCACATACAAGTATGCACCACAAAATGTACTGGAGAATGATGAATACAAATTATACTGGAACAGAACCATTATAACAGATAAAACAACACCACATAACAAACCTGACATCATACTCACCAATAAAAAGAAGAAATTAACACAACTAATCGAAATATTCACACCCAATACAACAAGTATACAGAAGAAAACAGGAGAAAAAATTGAAAAATACATCCAGCTGGCTGAGGAAGTCAAGTACATGTGGCATCAGGATAAAGTTGACATTATACCAATTATACTATCAACTACAGGAGTCACACCACACAATATCCACCAGTACATCAACGCAATACGGCTACATCCAAACTTATATATACAACTACAGGAATCTGTAATTATTGATACATGTTCAATTACCCGAAAGTTCCTAAATGCAATGTAAAATATACCATACAGTTAAAAGGAAGTCACGCTTGATCAAGGCCTGCGTCACTTTCCATTTTTAATCAGACATAACGTCTGAGAAAAGAAAGAAAAAGTAATACTAATGACACTAATTTTTATTTACAAACGAATTGGTAGATTGGACATTTGAGCTTTGTTTCTTATAAAACACGTTAACTTGACGATACATCTTCCAGAATCTTTCTATGAGACTGTCATACCATATGTCTCGACTTTCAAGTGATCGCAGTACTGGTATTTCAATGAGGTACAAGCAAGAACTGATAGGTGATCTGGACCTCCAGCGCTTTTTACGCATTTAGGACAAGAAAAACTCCTTTCCACCTACGCACTTGTTGTAAGAATGGTAGCGATTAGACAAAACAGTCTGAAAGCTTCTGGAAGAATTTGGTACGTTTCACTCTCATTCTTTTCACCCAAACTGACAGAGTGAAATGTTTATTTATGCTGGGAAGAAAATACAGGCTGCATGCAACAATGAACCAATACCATCCACAGGGAAATGCCAAGCGTAATTGACAAACCGAGGATTGTCGCCTAATTGAAGGGAGATGATGATGATGATGACTGGTTTGTGGGGCGCTCAACTGCGCTGGCATCAGCACCCGTACGAAGTCCTAATTTTTACACAGTCCAATTTTTTTTCACACTCCAATCTAGCCACTGTCACGAATGATGATGATGATGAAATGATGAGGACAACACAAACACCCAGTCCCCGGACAGAGAAAATCCCCAACCCGGTCGAGAATCGAACCCAGGACCCCATGATCCAGAGGCAGCAACGCTAGCCACTAGGCCACGAGCTGCGGTCGTTTAAGGAAGAGCATTTTATCACAATGTGAAAATCTTGTTTCTAATTGTGTTGCAACATTGCCCAATACGTGGAAGTATATCTGTTTGTATTTCCTCATCAATGGTTTGCCATTGTATTCATCCATCAGTTCAGCTGTATTACGGAAGGTTTAAGGTTGTGAATTAGGAGAGCACTTCACGAAATTTAAAAAGTCGATCAATCTGTCGTCGTTTTTTAAGTTTCTCGTGTGAACTATGCATTCTGAGGCAGCATTATTGCAAAACTGTGCATCATTTTTTCTGAAGAGTGTTAAAAAGCAGTTCAATCTTTAAAAATTTGCTTTGAAAAACGGGGAGAAGAAAAACCAAGTCCAGATCTAGAGGTCTATTTTTGAAACCACTGGCTTCTCTTGTACTCGTTGCACTAGAATCTGCTCTCTTAATAAATGGATCCCATTGTGAGACAACACTGCCAGTGCCTTCATGGAAAGATGTTTTTGGTTTCGTACTGAACCATGATTTTAACCAGGCGTGCACCTCTTCGTCCTAAGCAAATCGACAGCCACGAATATCTTTTTTTAGTGCTCCATCAACATGAAAATCGCGCGGGAAGAGATCAGGATTGTATGGAAGATGTGCAGGGTTCCCAGCGAAACTTGTGCAGCGTAGTCGAAAGAACTTTGGTTAACATGTGGGCAGGCGTTATCCTGCAACAGAATGATGCTGTTTCGATTACGCTGCAAACGTTACGCTGGAAAGCCCTTGTACAACCTCGATACGGTCCCGATTCCTTCCCTTGCGGTTTCCATACGTTTGGAGCCATGAAGAAAGATATTCGTCGCCATCAATTCCTTCGGAAGAAGAGAAGCACGCCTGGTTACAATCACGGTTTCGTAGGCAACCGCAAACATTTTTTCATGAAGGCACTGACTGTCTCCTCTCGCAGTAGCGAAAGTGTATTAACGTTTATGGCAATTACTTCTGAAATAATAAACAGTTTACATTCATTTTTCCGTCTGTCTCGTTTCCTTTTGAACGCCCCTTATACACTGACGGCAACACGAATAAATAATTAATGTAGAGTAATGAAATATTTTGAATACATTTGTCTAGGAGACATATTTAAGTGATTAACAATGCAAGGTTACAGGTTAATGTCAGCGCGAGATAAGCTACTGCAAATGTGAAATGCTGCTACCTTAATAACTGGTGTAAGCACCAGAATGTTGAATGCAAGCAAGCAGACGTGCATGTATTGTATCTTAAAGGTGCTGGATGTCGGTTTGGGGGATGAAGTTCCATGCCTGTTGCATTTGGTCAGGGACGGTTATTGCTGTTTGTGAATGATGCTGGAGTTGTCATCCAATGATGTCCCATACATGCTCGATCTGATGATCAAGAAGACCAAGGCAACAGGTCAACAATCTGTACAGCATGTTGGGTTACAACAGCAGTATGTGGGTGATCGTTACTCTATTGGAAAACATCCCCTGGAATGGTGTTCATGAATGGCAGTACAACAGGTCAAATCACCAGACTGACGTACAAATTTGCAGTCGGGATGCATGGAATAACTGGGAGAGTGTTCTTGCTGTCAAACGAAATCGCACCCAGACCATAACTACAGGTGCAGGTCCAGTGTGCCTAGGTCGCAGACAGGTTGGTTGCAGGCCCTCATCTGGCCACCTTCTAACCAACACACGCCCATCATTGTCAATGAGGCAGAACCTGTTTTCATCAGAAAACAACAGACTTCTACTCCACCCTCAAATGAGCTCTCGCTTGACACCAATAAACCCGCAAATGGCGGTGTTGTAGGGTCAGTGAAATGCACACTACAGGGTGTCTGGCTCAGTGCTGTCCTTGAGAAAATCGATTTGTAACAGTTCGTTGTGTCACTGTGGTGCCAACTGCTTCTCAAACTGCTGCTGCAGATGCAGCATGTTGCACCAGAGCCATACACCGAACACGATGCTAGTGCTAACGTAATGTCTGTTCTGGCGCATTTTGTTTCTGCAGGTTGCATACATTCAGGAGGAAGCATACATTCAGGGACAAATTAACCCCCTCCCCCTCGTCTTACCTTATTGTTACACTAATTGATTTATGACTCCCCG
This sequence comes from Schistocerca cancellata, assembly GCF_023864275.1. Classification (NCBI taxonomy): domain Eukaryota; kingdom Metazoa; phylum Arthropoda; class Insecta; order Orthoptera; family Acrididae; genus Schistocerca; species Schistocerca cancellata. The sequence goes on from NC_064630.1 coordinate 408,851,858, forward strand.
GGGATAATTCTTCCTACCAAGAAACCTCCAACCCTCCTCCACCTCATCCCCACACCTCTGGGAAATCCCCAACCCCTTTCCCTTCCGCTCACCAATACAAGCACACTTTCAATATCAAATTAATTGACTAAGTAATTAAATTGATCAATTAATTATCACATCCTCATCTTGGGAAATCCTTCAGCATCTCCTCCCCTCTCCCATTCTGCCCCTTCCCATTTAAAAATTTGCAGCAAAAAGATTCAATCTGGAGAGGAAGGATCTCATAATATGAAATTGAAATCAATGTCAATTACATAGCAGACGATATACTGTTATTTATAAAATTGAATCTCCAGGGGTTATTCGGCATGAGAAGCTCACATCCAGCAAATACATGTCTTAATTATATAATTACTCTGCTGCAAATTGGAGATGTTGTCTTGTTGCAAAATTTTCACATGTGCACCTCTCCTTGAGGCACAGGGATCGACTGAGCTAGTGCACAACGCCACCTAAAGATAATCTTCCACCACTCCCTTCTCAACCATCCCACAAAAAAACCGGCAGGAAAAATTGCTCAATCTGTGCTGAGATAGGACTGGCAGGATCCCATCACAGCTAATTGAACTACATTGCTAAGGGCATAATAATATATTGTTTTTATAAAATTCAGTTTGCATACCAATTTGCTCATCATTCTCTGCAGTTTATTTAATTTTGGAAGATGTAGGTCTTGAAAATACATTGAAAAGAAGATCGAGCTTTTTCCAGTCATGCAGGGATTATTGTCATGAAATCGCAGTCAATATAACTCACCGTATCTAATTACACTGTTACATATCTAGCTAAAAATCTCTCTACTGGATCCTCGTGCATTCCGCACTGCACCACATGCACCGGACTGCCAGCAATCCTTTGAGACATGTGTGCTGGACTGAGTGGCGCCAGTCGCCTGTGGAGGAATGCTTGATACTAGATGTTGGCATCCCTTGAAATCTGATATCAGTCTCCTTCAAGTTCTGCTCCCAAACACACAGCTTCCATACCAGGTCAGTAGAAGCAGCTGCTCCATATGATGACCCTGCTGTCCAGATACTTACTGAGTTAGTTCACAATACCACCAGTGGAGGACGCTGAGAGATACAACCTTCGCACCCCTCCTCCGTCAAATCCTCTCTTCCCGCATTTCCCTCGCCGCTCAGGTTACTGGACAAAGTCATTTGCCAGCAACTCTTTTGATATTGATACCTGAGAAACTCCTGTTGGAACACATGCTATCTCTCTCTCTGTGTCTGTCTCTGTTTCTCTCTCTCTTCTCCCTCTCTCTCTCAAGAGGTTACTTCCTGACCAGCAAGCATCTCTCATGTGCCACCGGAAACCACACTATCCCCTCTTCTGTCCTGAACAAAGTAGCGGATACCTGGTAAATCTATGGCCATCCCCAAGCTACTGGGCTGTGGATGTATCGGAAGTAGTCCATTTCTGTTACCCCTCACTCACTCAAATTGGTTGACTAATTAAATAAATCGATACCCTCTGTGTGGGAAAGGTTTTACTTGCTTCCTATTGGTAGATACTAGGACTGGCATATTTGGTGGGAAATTCTGGGGCTATCCATGATTTCATCCCATGACCGCCTGGTTTCCAAGCCCTACTTTCCCCCTGCTGGTTTTTCCTTCTCTCCTATTGGTGGATACTGCCACAGTTAGATCATTTGGCGGGAAATCCATTATGTTGAATGTAGCTGAAAACGGTAGTGAGAATTCTAAGATTCAGCTGAATCGTGCTAGACGCTTAAACAATTTGCAGAAAATGTGGCAGGGGTTTGACTGGAGTGTGTTCTAAATACCACTATTGAAAACAAGAAATTGAGGAATCGGGAATTTAACGTCGAGATTGGAAGTGGTACTTTTGACGTTGCAACTAGAAGCTGTGCTGTATAAAGTGATAGTTGTAATTTCAAATTTCGGCTGGAATTTATGCCATCGCGATTGTGTAATTCCCAACCATTCAGAGGTCTGCTAAATGCATTTATTAAAGAATTCTCAAGCTGGTTCTCTCTGCTGCACCAGGAAGAAGAAGAAGAGGATCTACTGTGTGATAGGAGAGTAATAACAAGAAAAGCACCTTTATTTAAACAAATACCATTCCATCTCTCTGTTGCAAGACAGAGTCCCCTGGGATGTATTGTGAAGCATTCAACACCACACACAGCAGCGGTCACCACAGGGGCAGGGCACTCTGTAAACACATCCATTTGAACCAGTATCCGTTCTGTAGTAGCTGTCATAGTTAGAAGTCGGAGATCACGGGAACGTCTGTATGACACAGCTGCACATTCGCCACGCTGGTAGCTGAATGCTCACCTCCTGGTACTCAGAGGTTGCAGGCAGTACCACTGTGACCACCCAGCTTTTAACCAATCAATTTACATAAGGAGGAGGGGAGGGGGGGGGAAGGAATAAGCAGGCAGAGAAGACACTCATTATATTGAATCTTCTCAAATTTCCACGTAAAAATCAGAATACTCGCAAAACATGTGGTCATGAACGCTGCCCCACACATACTGAGTATTAGTTCGCTATTTATTCAGCTGGAGGGAGACACGTTTAGGTCAACAGCACCCTTGTATCCTGCCTGACCAGTTTGGGAGCCTCAGTGGTGGCTTGTGCGTTAAGCCAGAAGAGTCCATTCATTCTGGTCACTGGCTACCTCCATATTGTGCCCGGACACCAAGCGGGATCGTTCTAGGAAACCAGACAGATATTTATCAGTTTAATTACAATCAAATATTATGATTGCAGCACCAGCTGGTAACATTCGACAATGAGCGAACTATTGGAAATACCTCTGCCCGAGGACTGTGGGTCTACAAATATCAATTTCCCATATAAAGCTATGTCCTCCTTATGATTGGGCATAATTTCTACAGAAAACCTTTCATAGCCCTTACGACTACCGACTTACTGAAATCGCAACTTTCCACATCAAATCTATACCCCCCTTAGGACAAGACATAATACCACCCATATCATTTCCCTTGCACCTGTTGGAACACTGATCACAGTTACTTTACACTCCAACACACAAACATTTCAGGCAAGCAGTACAATTATCATTTATTATGTATAGTGTCCGAAGAAATCATGGTATGTCCACACTCCCACTTTATAGATGTCTCGATTCTCCTTAGTTCCAGAAAATTACTTAATGTTAAGTCTTCCAGTCAATCAGATTCGAGGGCAGATTGGAAAGACATCACGGATATGACCTGGTGTACTGTAATGAACATCGCAGTCGATAATGCGGCAGATATGTGTGGGTCTGCTTAGGGGAGCCCATGAGAGGACGTTATGCAAATACATGATGTTACAACCGTATTGCCTGCCCTGTTTGTATACTATAGCAGATATAGTTGAACCCTTGCATTTGTGTATTGTGCAGGTGTTTACCAAATGAATCTATCACCTCTTATGGTCGGATGTACTTGTCAACGCGCTGAAACCAGAATTCTCCACGTCAAATCTATCTTCCCCTTATGGCTAGTCTTACGTAAATTTTTACAGGAATAGCAGTCTGATCACTTCCCATACCTCTGGTGATATGTCAGAACACAAAACCGCAGTAATATTACGTTCCAGCAGTGTAACATTCCTGATTAGTAGCTTGATTATCACTTACAAGAGTATAGCAGTCAAAAATTTATGGTATGTCCACACTTACTCCAGCTGGGTGTCGTTTCACACAGCCTACCATAGTTTCCCAGTAGCAACACACTCCCGCCACATCATCGTTACCACATATTTGTCGAGGACTAAAGGACGTAACTACAATTACAAAGCACTCACTTCTTTTATTTATGTTACGTAAGTTCTTGTATGATAGTCGTCGTAAGCCTGAGCAGAAAGAGCTGACACAGTGTAGAAACAATAACTTAGAAGTGTCCAGCTAACTTCTATGAGAACATCACCTAAACCCCGCAGACACCTTATCCCCACATTATGTCTCGATTTCATCACTTCCAAGAAATGATTTAACATATATGTCTTCCAGCCAATCAGATTCGAGAATAAATTGTAGATATTCTACTCCTGGTATGTCGTAAATAAATGGATCGATCCCCGGATTTCACCTTGAGAACAGCGTCATCAAACATTGATGTAACAGATAGTAACTATCGGTATATTCCCATCCATACTCTGTCCTCGCGATATCGCTGGAAAAAATCCACAGTTCAATGAATGGTGCGTATGTTGGAGTCAAGTAAAGCAACGAACTTGGTCTACGATATTGTTGTCGATGACGGATGAGCAAACTGCCGAGGTCGGAGCTTTTGCCATATTTTCAGCAATTTTACGTATTTCCCATCAATTTCACAGTTTTACCAGGTTTTTCCATAATTTCATAGCATTTTACCCAATTACTCGAGTTCAAAACCACAGCTTTCGCGATGCTATTTCCGTATCGTTGCTAAAAGACAACCTCCATTGCTTTGCAAGTGATATATACATGTGGACATACCGCGAACTCTGTTAGGCACCTGAATGACATGATGCAAATACTGTTTCGTAGTGCAGGCAATAGCCAGCAGCCGAGAGGAGGTGCAAAAACTACGTGTCTTAGTCGAGACACTTTATAAATCCAGTAAGATTTTATTACAATTGACCACCTCCCCATATGTGGATAGGATTCACAAAATATTCTCAGTTTCTGGAGGTCCCCAGCGCCCACTGTACACGTCCGATTATTGTTCGGAAATTATGCTATTCTTGCATCAGTCCTCTAAAATGATGGTCAGCTACGGAAAATGCATGAAACAACGACATCTTATGAGAAAATAGACAAATGCATAGCAGTGGTGTTTGATCACACTATGAAGGCTTTCACGACCGGATGACATATCTTCTGGTAAACCTTCCGGGATGTAAGGTCGTGGTCCATGAAACTCTTCAGCTCCTAACGTTTCGTCCAGAGCTGCGCTGGACATCTTCAGAGGGGTGTTTCTCCTCTGGTGAGTCTTGCCGACTGACGGGTCGGACGTCTGAGAGCGTCTTATACATCGTAGAAAAGTGGGCGTGACCAGAGTTACACATGATATGCAGAGATAATCTTTGTCAAAGATAAAACTTAACTATCGATCGTAATCTCGTCACGTATAAAACTGTCTAGCAATTCTGTAGTGCTACTGTCCAAATATCACTAAGTTTCATGGTCTCTTCTTTCCGATTAAAATTATCCCTATGTTTATATATTTCAATTGCTTCTCTACAAAGCCGTGGGTAATAGTTCGTCGTCGTCGTCGTAGATAAAATTTTTGTTTCGGAAAACCTCACTTGATGATTTCCTGACTGAAAAGCGTGTTCTGCTACAGCCGATTTATTTGTTTTTCCTGATCGGCAAAGGCTTCTGTGTTTTTTTAACAAAAAGAAGAAAAAAGAGCTTTATTGAAGACTGAAGATATGTGTCCTAGACTCTATGGCCTACCCAAGGTACATAAGAGGGACCTTCCTCTGAGACCGATTGTTAGTGCTATCAATTCTCCTACGTATGAAATAGCAAGATATCTAGCAACTCGTTTACATCCATATATTGGAAAAACTGACTCATATATAAAGGACTCACGTCATTTCATAGAGAAAATTGAAGGTTTAATTCTGACTCCTGAAGATATTTTAGTAAGTTTTGATGTAGTGTCTTTATTTACTATGATTCCAGTTAACGAAGTTATGGTTTTTATAACAGATATTTTTCCAGAAGATCTGACTGCTCTTTTCAGACAGTCTTACTTCCAGTCAGTTCCAGTGGAATAATGAATTTTATGAGCAACTTAATGGCGTAGCAATGGGTAAACCATTGAGTCCTGCAGTAGCTAATTTCTACATGGAGAAATTCGAACAGTCAGCCTTGGAAAAAGCAGATAAGAAACCATCTCGCTGGTATCGGTATGTAGACGATACATTTGTGGTCTGGCCACATGGTAGAGAAGCCTTAGACAAATTTTTTGATTACCTTAATAATATAAATCCAAGAATCCAGTTTACCATGGAGAGAGAAAATGATAACAAAATACCGTTTTTGGATGTTTTAGTTATGAGACAGACAGATGTAAGATTGAAAAAACAGATTTTTAGAAAAATAACGCACACAGACAGATACTTACATAAAAACTCTAACCACCATCCACAACAAAAGAGAGGTGTGATTAAAAGTCTCGTTGACAGAGCTAGACGGATTTGCACGCCGGAGTATCTAGACGTCGAATTAAAACATCTGAAGCACGCTTTTGAGAAAAATGGCTACTCAAAGAAAGAAGTAAGCAGAATTCTGCATCCAAACAACAAAAAGCATAAGGACAAGCCCGAAAAACGATGGAAGAATACAGTCTCTCTCCCTTTCATAAAGAAAGTAACGGATCAGACTGGAAAGATTTTAAGTAAACATGATATTAGACCTGTTTTTAGACCATCGAAGAAAATATGTCATGTTCTCCGGTCTGTAAAAGATAAACGCGCTCCTCTATCAGCCAGTGGCGTATATAAAATTCCGTGTACATGTGGAAAAGTTTATATTGGAACAACAAAAAGAAGCGTAAATACACGGTTAAAAGAACACAGAAGCCTTTGCCGATTAGGAAAAACAGATAAATCGGCTGTAGCAGAACACGCTTTTCAGTCAGGAAATCATCAAGTGAGGTTTTCCGAAACAAAAATTTTATCTACGACGACGACGACGAACTATTACCCACGGCTTTGTAGAGAAGCAATTGAAATATATAAACATAGGGATAATTTTAATCGGAAAGAAGAGACCATGAAACTTAGTGATATTTGGACAGTAGCACTACAGAATTGCTAGACAGTTTTATACGTGACGAGATTACGATCGATAGTTAAGTTTTATCTTTGACAAAGATTATCTCTGCATATCATGTGTAACTCTGGTCACGCCCACTTTTCTACGATGTATAAGACGCTCTCAGACGTCCGACCCGTCAGTCGGCAAGACTCACCGGAGGAGAAACACCCCTCTGAAGATTTCCAGCGCAGCTCTGAACGAAACGTAAGGAGCTGAAGAGTTTCATGGACCACGACCTTACATCCCGGAAGGTTTACCAGAAGATATGTCATCCGGTCGTGAAAGCCTTCATAGTGTGATCAAACACCACTACTATGCATTTGTCTATTTTCTCATAAGATGTCGTTGTTTCACGCTTTTTCCGTAGCTGACCATCATTTTAGAGGACTGAGGCAAGAATAGCATAATTTCCGAACAATAATCGGACGTGTACAGTAGGCGCTGGGGACCTCCAGAAACTGAGAATATTTTGTGAATCCTATCCACATATGGGGAGGTGGTCAATTGTAATAAAATCTTACTGGATTTATAAAGTGTCTCGACTAAGACACGTAGTTTTTGCACCTTCTCTCGGCTGCTGGCTATTGCCTGCACTACGAAACAGTATTTGCATCATGTCATTCAGGTGCCTAACAGAGTTCGCGGTATGTCCACATGTATATATCACTTGCAAAGCAATGGAGGTTGTCTTTTAGCAACGATACGGAAATAGCATCGCGAAAGCTGTGGTTTTGAACTCGAGTAATTGGGTAAAATGCTATGAAATTATGGAAAAACCTGGTAAAACTGTGAAACTCTGAAGATGTCCAGCGCAGCTCTGGACGAAACGTTAGGAGCTGAAGAGTTTCATGGACCACGACCTTACATCCCGGAAGGTTTACCAGAAGAGTGGTGTTTGACATGGGAAATTACACGCCATGCTGCATTAACCCCATGAACAGAACACAGTCTCTTCAACACATGTGTCACACAAATGTATATAGAGGGATTGCAGTACCTCACAAACCCATCACTGATTTAGAATCACTGTAGTTATGAAACTGAGGACTCGATTTACGTCCAAGATATGGCAGGGGAATGGAGTACTTTGCATACATCTACACTCGTCTAGAGATGATGTCGAAACAGGTTTACCATTGGTTTGGTGGACATGATTCATCACAAATGCGCTGGAAGTCGTCTGCTGAGTGTGGTATGGGGAGGCTTGGTGTTAACGACTGCAGGTAGATAGTGCTCTAAGTCAAACCCAGAACATGCAGTTGTATACGAATTGAACATAGGTTATACCACACAGCTGTACAGTCCGAGAGAACAACTGAAAAAATGGTTAAATCTGCTATAAATGACCAGCCACAACATCTCTCTCTCTCTCCAGTATGCGTCATCAGTCTACCATTAAATCATATTTCGTTACAATCCCTTTCAAATGATTACTACATAAACTTTCTACCATCCTTCAACGAGATCCATCTCAATTTAGAAGCAAATACTTCTCTCTGCTAGGAAAACATCCAAGACAGCGGTCAACTTGCATGTTTTTTTATTACTTCAGTAGACATAATGCATATTGTTGTTGTTGTTGTCTTCAGTCCTGAGACTGGTTGATGCAGCTCTCCATGCTACTCTATCCTGTGCAAGCTGCTTCATCTCCCAGTACTTACTGCAACCTACACCCTTCTGAATCTGCTTAGTGTATTCATCTCTCGGTCTCCCTCTACGATTTTTACCCTCCACGCTGCCCTCCAATGCTAAATTTGTGATCCCTTGATGACTCAGAACATGTCCTACCAACCGATCCCTTCTTCTGGTCAAGTTGTGCCACAAACTTCTCTTCTCCCCAATCCTATTCAATACTTCCTCATTAGTTATGTGATCTACCCATCTAATCTTCAGCATTCTTCTGTAGCACCACATTTCAAAAGCTTCTACTCTCTTCTTGTCCAAACTGTTTATCATCCATGTTTCACTTCCTTACATGGCTACACTCCATACGAATACTTTCAGAAATGACTTCCTGACACTTAAATCTATACTCGATGTTAACATATTTCTCTTCTTCAGAAATGCTTTCCTTGCCATTGCCAGTCTACATTTTATATCCTCTCTACTTGAACCATCATCAGTTATTTTGCTCCCCAAATAGCAAAACTCCTTTACTACTTTAAGTGTCTCATTTCCTAATCTAATTCCCTCAGCATCACCCGACATAATTCGATTACATTCCATTATCCTCGTTTTGCTTTTTTTGATGTTCATCTTATATCCTCCTTTCAAGACACTGTCCATTCCGTTCAACTGCTCTTCCAAGTCCTTTGCTGTCTCTGACAGAATTACAATGTCATCGGCGAACCTCAACGTTTTTCTTTTGTTTCCTTTACTGCTTGCTCAATATACAGATTAAATAACATCGGGGAGAGGCTACAACCCTGTCTCACTCCCTTCCCAACCGCTGCTTCCCTTTCATGGCCCTCGACTCTTATAACTTCCATCTGGTTTCTGTGCAAATTGTAAATAGCCTTTCGCTCCCGGTATTTTACCCCTGCCACCTTTAGAATTTGAAAGAGAGTATTCCAGTCAACATTGTCAAAAGCTTTCTTTAAGTCTACAAGTGCTAGAAATGTAGGTTTGCCTTTCCTTAATCTATTGTCTAAGATAGGTCGTAGCATAATGTTGTTAAAACCATGCAGCCTCTGTTCTGTACGGTATTTGTTAGCTGACACCATTTGGTTGTGATTGGTAGAGAATAGTTTAGTTTCCCTGATCTGCAGTGGATCCATGTCGGGTTTTACTCACATTCCTCTTGCTGTCATACACTCTTTCCCATACACAAGAATTTTTCTGCACTAAGCAGACGTGTAATTTCTCCCTTATTCCTCCTCAATTTTCCCATCTTTTGGGTATTTTCCCTCAGTTCATACGTGTTTTCCGTTATTTTTTGTAATTTTATCGATTATATGTCACTTCTGCAATTTTGATTATGACCTCACTTCTAGCCACGTATTGTAATATTGCGTGTAAATATAGAATAACCGGCAACACGTAGCGCAACACTGCAATTTCTCTCTCTCTCTCTCTCTCTCTCTCTCTCTCTCTCTCTGTGTGTGTGTGTGTGTGTGTGTGTGTGTGTGTGTGTGTGTATGTATGTGTGTGTGTGTATCGGTTTCACGTGTGGACCACCAAGCCACAATGTAGGTTCGATGCAAATGTGAGAATAGTTAGCAATGATATAGAAATTGAGAACCATGGTGCAATATCGTCATCTGTTAGGAAAGGAATGCTTTCAGAATCAGAACGGGAGGTCTTTGAAAAACACGAAAAACATTGTCGCTAGGTTTCTTTTTTCGAAACAGAGAGCAGGGCTCCGCGTGGCCGCCGTTAGAGGAGCAATAGACGCAATTCGGATTTACGAAAAATGTTGAGTCGCACAAAATAAAGTTAACAGCGTGTCAGAGACGACTGGACAGAACACACGCAGAAAGACTACATCTGATGCCTGGGAACGCTTCTAGGAAAGGAATTCTTTCAGAATAACAATGGGAGGTCTTTGAAAAGCGCGAAAAACACTGTCGTTAGGTTTCTTTCTTCGAAACAGAAAACAGGCCACAGTGGAATAGCAACACTATATTTAACAAATACTTGCATATTACGTGATGGAGGTGTGGAGAACACGAGGTTGCACGTGGTCAGCTCGTGTATGGGCAGAAGGAATAGGAGCGAAACATGAATGCTATAGGCCAGAAGGAAAGTAGTTTACACCTCCAATACGCTTCTCAAGCCTCATTGGGCCAAGAAACGACGCAAGTCATATCACAGTCAGCGTTGGCCACTACAACTTGTGGTAGGGGATGAACACAAGGTACAGTGGGGGGAAACAAAAAGATATACAGGACGGTCTCATCAGAGAGAAGGAGAGAGGTGGGCCGTGGGTAGAAGGGAGAGAGATCTCTTCAGGCCAGGGCCGTATGTAGGCGGAACACTTCCTGTTCTGTCGGCCTAGAAGAGCTTTTTTTTTTTAACACTTGCGTTCACAGGGTTCGAAAAGGTCGTAAAATCTCCAGAGTGGAGATTACGGATTTCGACCCGAGTTAGTTACGTTCTGCGGAACAATTAAAGAGGTCAGAGGTGTACACGTCACTAAGCCGTAGCGAGTGGACATCGTCGATAGTTTAGCTAGGGAAAAACACAGTTTTTCGCCTCACGAAAACTCACGGCAGTTTTCGACTGCTGATACAGTCAATGCCAGAATGGTATTGAGGTTTACAGGTCCGCGCAGTGCCGACGCGCCGCCGTTATCATACGCAGCTGCCAACCACAGCAGCCGCCGATAAAGCACGGTAAATATCGCGTTTGCTCAGAGGATACGGATCCTGTACACCTCCCGTAAACTTGATCCTCCTCACCCGCTCGTGTCCCCGATCCTCTCCCACCCCCGCCCGCTGCCGCGCCTGTATTCCCACGTCCCACCCGGTCTCCATCTCTCCACCCTCCTTACCCTCTCCCAAGGTGGCTTCCGCCAGCTCCCCCTCCCTGATGATGTCCTCCTCCCCTGCATCTACCCCTCCTATCAACTTTGATCCTCCCCCCCCACCTCCTGTGTCCTTTCCTTTAGGCACCCTCCCTCCCCCCTTTCCCTTCCCTTCTCTTTCCTTTCCCCCCTCCCTCCTACCCTCTCCTCTGGGCTTCCCCTCCCTCTTCCTCCCTCCCCCTCTCTCCTTTGCCCATGGCATCTCTGCTCTCCCCTCTCCCATTTCCCCTTCCTCCTCCTCCACCTCCTCTCTTGGCAGGTCCCCGGACTCGTACACGCTGAGTGGGCATTCGCGCGCCGGAGACCATCGCCATCAGTGTCTCGTGAGTGCCGTCATGTTTAGTGTTCAGTGTTCCCGTCATACTCCCTCGTTCACCTGTGCCATCGCCATCTTCAGTGCGTCGTGACAACAGTTTGTAGTGAATTATCGTCGAGTGTGAACGGCTCCGTGTTTGTCTTTATGTGTCTCCTGTTTTCTTACCCACCGTTATGTCACATTTGTGTATTCTTTCTGTTCTTTCTTTCTCTCCTCTACGGCTGAAGAGCGGCGTACCATGCTGCTGACAGCCTGCCTGTTTGTCCGGGTTTGAAAATAACAATAAAGAAAAAAAAAAAGCGTTTGCTCAGGTGCTCAGTGAGGGAGTCACAAGCTCGTGGGTGCACTTCAGTTCATTTGGAGATTGGAGTTATGTTATGTATTGTCTTCTCATTCTCTCGTGTTCATTCTAGCCACATATTGCGTGTGTGTTCATAGGGCTTAAAAGCTAGAAAGGAATCGGTAAATATATGTTATTGTCCAGATAAAATAGCGTACACAATAAGGTATATTGGATTGTTGCGAGCGTAATAATTTGGAGCGTAAATTGTTTTGTGATCATTCTATTGTAAGTTACGCTAGGGGTTCTTTTCTCATTTTGGGACGCTTTTGAAAGGTGGTTGTGTGTTCATGTTTATCACGATTAATTTCCTTTAGTTTGTGAATTGATGATCTTCCTTATTATAGAGGATTTTCCAACGTCACCAATTACACCTCTGAACCCAATGTGTATGGTGATTCTGTAATAAAAACTTTTGGTATAGGTAATAGTTCTCTGTGTGTTCTAGAGTAGAGGATAGCCCTTCCTCACTGCAATATTTTAGGGCATGTATGACGGCTGTTATTCTGAATTCTAATAGTGACTTCTTCCCAGGCCTCCTTACCTTGCAGGGCCTGAGCTCACAGGCACATTAATTCTGTCAGATACCTCCCTGCGTGGCAAGTGGTAAGGACAGATCATGACGACCGGGGGAGTACATTAGAATTTCATGAGCAGGATAGTTACAGTCAGTTTTCAATTCTGATTGGATGGATGACATATATGTTAAATCATTTCGTGGAAGTGACGAAATCGAGACATCTCGTGGGGATGAGATGGCTGGGAGGTTGAGGTGATATTCTCATAGAAGGTAGCTGGACACTTCTAAGCAATTCTTTCTACATTAAATGCGCCAGTTCTTCCTGCTCTGGCACACGATGACTATCATGCAAGAACGTATGTAACATAAATAAAAGACATGCGTGCTTTTTAATTTAGCCCTTTAGCCCTCGACAAATACGTGATAATGACGATGTAGCGGGAGGGTCTTGCTACTGGGGAACTATGGTTGTTGTTGTTGTGGTCTTCAGTCCTGAGACTGGTTTGATGCAGCTCTGCATGCTGCTCTATCCTGTGCAAGCTTCTTCATCTCCCAGTACCTACTGCTACCTATAACCTTCTGAATCTGCTTAGTGTACTCATCTCTTGGTCTCCCTCTACGATTTTTACCCTCCACGCTGCCCTCCAATACTAAATTTGTGATCCCTTGATGCCTCAGAACATGTCCTACCAACCGATCCCTTCTACTGGTCAAGTTGTGCCTCAAACTTCTCTTCTCCCCAATCCTATTCAATACTTCCTCATTAGTTATGTGATCTACCCATCTAATCTTCAGCATTCTTCTGTAGCACCACATTTCGAAAGCTTCTACTCTCTTCTTGTCCAAACTATTTATCGTCCATGGTTCACTTCCATACATGGCTACACTCCATACAAATACTTTCAGAAATGACTTCCTGACACTTAAATCTATACTCGATGTTAACAAATTTCTCTTCTTCAGAAACGCTTTCCTTGCCATTGCCAGACTACATTTTATATCCTCTCTACTTCGACCATCATCAGTTATTTTGCTCCCCAAATAGCAAAACTCCTTTACTACTTTAAGTGTCTCACTTCCTAATCTACTTCCCTCAGCAACACCCGACTTAATTCGACTACATTCCATTAGCCTCGTTTTGCTTTTGTTGATGTTCATCTTATATCCTCCTTTCAAGACGCTGTTCATTCCATTCAACTGCTCTCCCAAGTCCTTTACTGTCTCTGACAGAATTACAATGTCATCGACGAACCTCAAAGTTTTTAATTCTTCTCCATGGATTTTAATACCTACTCCGAATTTTTCTTTTGTTTCCTTTACTGCTTGCTCAATATACAGATTGAATAACATTGGGGAGAGGCTACAACCCTGTCTTACTCCCTTCCCAACAACTGCTTCCCTATCATGTCCCTCCAATCTTATAACTGCCATCTGGTTTCTGTACAAATCATAAATAGCCTTTCGCTCCCTGTATTTTACCCCTGCCACCTTTAGAATTTTAAAGAGAGTATTCCAGTCAACATTGTCAAAAGCTTTCTCTAAGCCTACAAATGCTAGAAACGTAGGTTTTCCTTACCTTAATGTTTCTTCTAAGATAGGTCGTAAGGTCAGTATTGCCTCACGTGTTCCAGTATTTCTACGGAATCCAAACTGATCTTCCCCGAGGTCGACTTCTACTAGTTTTTCCATTCGACTGTAAAGATTTCGTGTTAGTATTTTGCAGCTGTGGCTTATTAAACCGATTGTTCGGTAATTTTCACATGTGTCAACACCTGCTTTCTTTGGGATTGGAATTATTATATTCTTCTTGAAGTCTGAGGGTATTTCGCCTGTTTCATACTCTTGCTCACCAGATGGTAGAGTTTTGTCGGGACTGGCTCTCCCAAGGCCGTCAGTAGTTCCAATGGAATGTTGTCTACTCCGGAGGCCTTGTTTCGACTCAGGTCTTTCAGTGCTCTGCAAACTCTTCACGCAGTATCGTATCTCCCATTTCATCTTCATCTACGTCCTCTTCCATTTCCATAATATTGTCCTCAAGTACATCGCCCTAACATAGACCCTCTATATACTCCTTCCACCTTTCTGCTTTCCCTTCTTTGCTTAGAACTTGGTTTCCATCTGAGCTCTTGATGTTCATACAAGTGGTTCTCTTATCTCCAAAGGTCTCTTTAATTTTCCTGTAGGCAGTATCTATCTTACCCCTAGTGAGATAAGCCTCTACATCCTTACATTTGTCCTCTAGCCATCTCTGCTTAGCCATTTTGCACTTCCTGTCGATCTCATTTTTGAGACGTTTGTATTCCTTTTTGCCTGCTTCATTTACTGCATTTTTATATATTCTCCTTTCATCAATTAAATTCAATATATCTTCTGTTACCCAAGGATTTCTACTAGCCCTCGTCTTTTTACCTACTTTATCCTCTGCTGCTTTCACTACTTCATTCCTCAAAGCTACCCATTCTTCTTCTACTTTATTTCTTTCCCCCATTCCTGTCAATTGTTTCCTTATGCTCTCCCTGAAACTCTGTACAACCTCTGGTTTTTTCAGTTTATCCAGGTCCCATCTCCTTAAGTTCCCACCTTTTTGCAGTTTCTTCAGTTTTAATCTACAGGTCATAACCAATAGATTGTGGTCAGAGTCCACATCTGCCCCTAGAAATGTCTTACAATTTAAAACCTGGTTCCTAAATCGCTGTCTTACCATTATATAATCTATCTGATACCTTTTAGTATCTCCAGGGTTCTTCCATGTATACAAACTTCTTTCATGATTCTTAAACCAAGTGTTAGCTATGATTAAGTTGTGCTCTGTGCAAAATTCTACCAGGCGGCTTCCTCTTTCATTTCTTAGCCCCAATCCATATTCACTACTGCGTTTCCTTCTCTCCCTTCTCCTACTACCGAATTCCAGTCACCCATGACTATTAAATTTTCGTCTCCCTTCACTATCTGAATAATTTCTTTTATTTCATCATACATTTCTTCAATTTCTTGGTCATCTGCAGAGCTAGTTGGCATATAAACTTGTACTACTGTAGTAGGTGTGGGCTTCGTATCTATCTTGACCACAATAATGCGTTCACTATGCTGTTTGTAGTAGCTTACCCGCATTCCTATTTTCCTATTCATTATTAAACCTACTCCTGCTTTACCCCTATTTGATTTTGTGTTTATTACCCTGTTGGCACCTGACCAGAAGTCTTGTTCCTCCTGCCACCGAACTTCACTAGTTCCCACTATATCTAACTTTAACCTATCCATTTCCCTTTTTAAATTTTCTAACCTACCTGCCCGATTAAGTGATCTGACATTCCACGCTCCGATCCGTAGAATGCCAGTTTTCTTTCTCCTGTTAACGACATCCTCTTGAGTAGTAACCGAATGGGGGACTATTTTACCTCCGGAATATTTTACCCAAGAGGACGCCACAATCATTTATTCATATAGTAAAGCTGCATGCCCTCGGGAAAAATTACGGCCGTAGTTTCCCCTTGCTTTCAGCCGTTCGCAGTACCAGCACAGCAAGGCCGTTTTGGTTATTGTTACAAGGCGAGATCAGTCAATCATCCAGACTTTTGCCCTTGCAACTACTGAAAAGGCTGCTGCCCCTCTTCAGGAACCACACGTTTGTCTGGCCTCTCAACAGATACCCCTCCGTTGTGGTTGCACCTACGGTACAGCTATCTGTATCGCTGAGGCACACAAGCCTCCCCACCAACGGCAAGGTCCATGGTTCATGGGGGGAGGGAAACTATGGTAAGCCATGCGAAATGACACTCAGCTGGAGTGAATGTGGACATAACATAATTTTTCGGATGCTATACTCTTGTATATGAGAATTAAGCTACTAATCAGGAACGTAATGTTACTGTGGTTTAGTGTCCCACATATCACTACAGGTATGGGAAGTGATCAGACTCCTATACCTGTAAAAATGTACGTCCAGCCATAAGGGTAGGATAGAGCTGACGTGGAGAATTGTGGTTTCAACGCATTGAAGAGTATATCCGAGCATAAGAGGTGATCGATTCATTTGGTAAACACCTGCACATTATACCAATCCAAGGGTTCAACTAGATCTGCTATAGTATACAAACAGGGCAAATAATACGGCTGTAACATTATGAATACGCAGAACGTTTCTCATCAGCTCCATTAAGCAGACCATCACATATTCTTTGACGCATTATCGACTGCTATGTTCATTACACTACACCAGGCCATATCTGTGATGTCTTTCCAAAGCGTTCACCCATGGGGTGCTACTGATTATCACATAGTGCAAGACGGCTGTGCTTTACATTACACATTTGAGAGAGTCTTGGCGGGATGCAGCACCCTCCAGAAGTGATGACTGGAAGTACCTACAGTCTGTTATCGAATCTAATTGACTGGAAAAGTCAACATCCAGAATTTCCTAGAACTGATAAGAATCGAGGCACCTAGCCAATGGAAATGTGGGCATACCATAACTTTTTCAGGCGCTATACATACATAAATGATAATCACATTGCTTGTCTGAAATGTTTGTGTGTTGGAGTGTAAAGTTATTGAGGTCAGTGTTCCAACAGGTGCAAGGAAATAGATGTAGACGGGTTTATGTCTTGTCCGAAGGGGTATACATTTGACCTGGAAAATTACGATTATAGTACATCGATAGTTGTAAGAGGTATGAAAGGTTTTATGTGAAAATTTGTGTCCAGTCATAATGAGGATATAGACTTACATGGGAAACTGATGTCTGCAGAGCTATAGTCCTCAGGAGTAGGTATTTCCGATTCTTCGCTCCCTGTCAAATGGCACCTGATTGGTGCTGCAATATTTAATTGTAATTCAATATTTAATTGTAATTAAACTGATAACTACGTGGCTGGTTTGTTAGGATGACACCACTTGACTAGAAAGAATGGACATTTCCGGCTTAAGGCGTGAGCCGCCACTGAGCCTTCTAAACCAGTCAGGCAGGATATGAGGGTGCAGCTTACCTAACGACGTCGCCCTCTGAGTGGGTGAATAGCGAACTAATAGTCAGTATGTGTTGGGCAGCATTTGCGATCAGGTGTGTTGCGAGTATTCTCCGATTTTTACGTGGAAATTAGAGAAGATACAACTTGGTCAGTGTTTGTGGTGGACCATTATCCCCCCATGTAAATTGGTCAGGCTTGGCCAACGAGCAATGGTGCCCTGCGGAAGTTTCGTCGATCTCCGATATCTAACTGTGACAGCTACTGTGGAATTTATTGTGGTTTAAGTGTATATGTTTACAAAGTGCCCTGTCCACGTGGTGATGGCTGCTGCGTGAGGTGTTGAATGCTCCTCAATACATCTCAGTGCACTCTGTCTTGCAGTGGAAAGTGGAGTGGTATTTGTTTAATCAAAAGTGGGTTTTTTGTGGTTACTGTCCTATCACTTGGTAGATACTATCCCCTTCTTCTTCTTCCTGGTGTAGTAGAGAAAACCAGTTTTGGAATTCTATAGTGGTTTAAAAATATACTATCAGACCTGTAAGTGGTTGCAAATTACACAACCATGACAGTATAAATTCCAGTAGAAATTTGAAATCAGAATTATCATTTTATGGAGCACAGCTTCCAACTGCAAAGTCAAAAGCACCACTTCCAATCTCAATGTGAAATTCCCGATTGATCAGTTTCTTGTTTCTGATAGTGGTATTGTGAACACACTCCTGTCAAACTCCTACTGTGTCTCCTAAAAGTTGTTTAAGCACAGCACAGTTGAGCTGAAACTTGAAATTCTCACTACCATTTTCAGCTACTTCCAACACAATGGATTTCCCACCAAACGATCTAACTGTACCAGTATACACCAATAGGAGACAAGTAAAATCCAGACTGGGGAAAAGTAGGGCTTGGAAACCAGGCAGTTGTGGGATCGAATCGTGGATAGCCCCAGAATTTCCCACCAAATATGCCAGTTCTAGTACCCACCAACAGGAAGCAAGGAAAAACTGTCCCACACAGAGGATATTAATTGATTTAATTAGTCAGTCAACTTGAGTGAGTGAGGGGTAGCACAAATGGACTGTTTCTGGTACATCCACAGCCCAGCGGCTTGGGGACAGCCAGATATTTACCAGGTATCTGCTACTTTGTTCAGGACAGAAGAGGAGTTAGGGTGACTTCCAGCAAACGTAACAGATGCTTGCTGGTCAGGAAGTAACCTCGTGAGAGAGAGAGAGAGAGAGAGAGAGAGAGAGAGAGAGAGAGAGAGAGTGTGTGTGTGTGTGTGTGAGAGAGAGAGAGAGAGAGGGAGGGAGAAGGAAGAAGGAGGGAGAGAGAGAGAGAGAGAGATGAGAGAGATGTAGAGAGACAGAGAGGGAGAGAAAGAGAGAGGGAGATGGCATGTGTTTCGACAGGAATTTCATCAAAGAGTTGCCGCCACCAGATGTTTTGTCCAGTAGTAAGTAACTGGGGGAGTGAGGAGTCTATGGGAAGAGTGGGCTGGAAGGAGGTGGGTTGGGGTAGTAGTTTTTCTCAGTATCCTCTGCTGGTGGTATTGTGAACTAACTCGGTCACTATCTGCACAGCAGGGCGAGCACATAGAGCAGCTGCTTCCACTGACATGATGCAGAATGTATGTGTTTTGTACAGAACAGGAATTAAGTCTGCTATTAAATTTCAGAGGAAGCCAGCATCTGGTATCACGCACTCATCCACGGGTGAATGGCATCTCCCACTTCTTTTCTATGCGTTTGACAAGACCTGCATCTTCCAAAATTAAATTAACAGCAGAAAATGGTGAGCTTTTGCCACCAAATAAAGAAGTCCAACCTCTGCAACTGGTACACAAATTGGTTTTTATAAATAAACAATATATTATTCTGCTCTCTGCAATGTAGTTGAATTTTCTGTCATGGGATAGTTTTAGTTCACCATCTCAGCACAGACTGAGCGATTTTTCCAGCCAATTTTTTCTTGGTGGGGTTGGGAGGGTGGGGATAAGGGGTAGGGGATGGGACACCCTCTGGTGGTGGTGTTGTGCGATAGCTCAATCGATTTCTGCATGTCAAGGTGAGTACACACACGAAAATTTTCCAGAGAGAGAACACCCACAATTTGCATCAATGTACTTATGTAATTAGTATGCATAGTTGCTGGATGTGAACATTTGGCGCCATATAAAGAGGTCCAACTCTGAAAATGGAATTTTGTAAATAAATTGTATATACTCTGCTATGCAATTTACAATGATTTCAATTTTTTAATGTGAGATCCTTCCTCTATAACCCATATTGAGTCTTTTCCCCACCAGTTTCGAAATAGGGGATGGGGGAGTGGGGGAGGGGAGAGGAGGGGAGGGCTGACAGATTTTAGAGAATGGGAAGGAGGTAATTAATTGACCAATATAATTTATTAGTCAATTAATTTCATATCAGAAGAGAGCTTGTATTGGCGAGGGGAAGGTGTTGGGGATTTCCCAGAGGGGTTAGGGAGGAAGAGGTGATTGGTAGGAATGGGGGTCTCTCAAAAGGAGACATTATCCCCAGTGGGGCATAAATCAATTATCACAGCAGTAGATTAAGGGAAGGGGGAGGGAGTTATTTTGCCTCTTAATGTATGTTTGCCCCTGAATGTATGCAACACACACAAACAAAATGCATCAGAACAGACATTACCCTACTACTGACAGTCCTTCCTCTCAGAAGTGCCGCATGGCCGTCCAGAGTCTGGTCTTCTTGGAACCATACATTCTTGTGGCCACCACTGCCAGCAATCATGTAAAGTGGCTACATTCTTGCCAAGTCTTTCTGTAGTATTGCAGAAGGAAAATCCAGCTTCTCGTAGCCCAATTATGCGACCTCCTTCATACTCACTGGAGGGTTTATAATGGCTTCTTTGTCACCTTATAGACAGTCATGACTAACATCAACTCACAACGTCCAATCTCAAAGGTTACTGAAGCTCACGACTGTTACAGCGTGTGTGTACAGCAAACCTGATCGGCATCCTCACAGTGGCGCTACTAGCGACACTCTTACGTGACGCATCTAGAAGCACAACTACCAACTTTCGCTTATTTTGGACAACTCCTTATAGTTTTTTTTTGTTTGTTTGCATGAGTGTATTTGGATCTGATGAAACGTCCCTGCAGTTTGATAACTCTATGGGATCTAACCAGCAATGAGGCGCTTTATTTGGATATTACATACCTCAGAAACTTATGGAGATTCCCTTCCTTAACAAATTGAGGCAATTATCAAGGATACAGCTTGTGTTAGACGGTATTAATGTGGTGTCTCTAACAGGTGACTAATTTGTGTGCAATTTACTTTGCCAGGAAGTAACTATTTCCATTTTCGGACAATATGTCAGCTGAAAAACTAGAAGGCATCCATTGGCCACATGTGGTGCAATGAAGTATGTTTAAGACCTTCAGTATCCAACCCTAATCGATGGACTGATTGTTACTGCCACACCTGACTTCCCTTGATTTTTATGGGGGTTTTTGAAGACAGAAGTGCACAGAGGAAGGACTTTTTTGTCGCGTCTTTGGCTGGTTTGATGCTGCTCGCCATCTTTTCCTGTCTTGTTCTAATACTGAGACCTCTACATAACTGTATCTTCTACGATCTGTTTTGAATTTTCTCGTCTTCCTCTGCCCCTATTTTTTTCCCTTTTCTGGTCATTCGAGTGTCAAGTTCATTATTCATGGATTCCACAGGAGACGTCTCACAACCTACCCCTTATTCTGATAAGGGTTGTCCATAGATTTCTTTCTTAATATTTTCCTGATAGCACTTCATTTCCTTAGAATCTGTTCACTTAATTTTATCGTTCCTTCTTTAGCGAAGGTGGACAAATGAGATAAACTTCTAGGTTAAATCACGGGCACTGCTTCCTCCATGAGGAAATGTAGAAGTGCTTTAAGACTTGTTTAACGCTATAAGTTCTCTTAAGAGTAAAAGAAGACATTGCAGTTTATGGTGGACTATTTTGTATATCTGTTGTTGTACAGCGTTAATGAAGGTTAAAACTGCATTACGAAATATACAGCTGTAACAGTATTTTTTATTAAAGACGATTGATTTCGGTCAAGATCAGACCATCATCGGATCCAAAAACATCTCAGCTAAGCGTTTACACAAATCAGTCCAGGCCATGATAACAAGCACACACAAACGTTTCTGAGGTTAGCAGAACATATATGTGACGCACTTACAGCTTAATATTTGTACTGGAACGGTTTACAACTGGTATTCCAGACCCATAAATAGCGGAGATATTTTTTGGTCCCCATGATGGTCTGCTCTTAGACTAAAATCGATCGTCTTTAATAAAATAATATGGTTACTTTTTTTCTTTTTACAGTTGAGGTGCGAAGTGTAGATTACCTCGCCGATGGTGCACCCTGGGCAACGCTGCGTCATGGGTCAGCGGCGAAGAATCTACTCAAAAGCGGTGACCGAACGCACGAGTGCCTCCCGGTCCAAGCAAAGGCGAACGAGCAGTAGGAGAGACCGCCCCAGCGGCAACAAGCGGGACATTATTATGTATATGCCATCTCAATAGAGAAGGATATACGGAGGCGAAAGAGGAAATCCTGGAAAAAATCTTAGTAAGGGAAGGAGTAAATGTAGTGTTTTTACAAGAATCCAGTCTGAAGAAAGAAACGATTTCGTAACTTATAATCCCTGGTTTTACTTTGGTTGAATGTAACGGACATATCACACAAGGCCTAGCAGCCCTAGTCCAACAAAATCTCCATGAAATGTGAATACAGACCTAGAACAAACGGAACACGCCATAAGAATCAAAATGAAAGAACTAGCTCTTTACAATGTGTACAAACCTCCATCTAAACTTTGGCCACTGGAGATACTGCCCAAAGCCGAACACCCAGCTGTGTACGCTGGCGATTTCAATTCACAGCACACTAATTGGGGTTATTCAGAATGCAATACAAAAGGTGAAAGACTGAGTAATTGGGCTGAAGGGGGAAATATCCACCTCCTGTACGATCCAAAAGATCGAGCGACATTTTCATCAGCAACATGGGGATCACAAACAACACCTGACTTGACCTTCGTTACAGGGGGAGCAACAGGAGATGAGCTCCAAGCGGAAAGTATTACCGAAGTTCCCTAGAAGCCAACACAGACCTGTGGTCGTCGAATTGAGACTGTCGATTTTTGTCTTACAAAGCCCTCCAATCCCACGGTGGAATCTAAAACAGGCTGACTGGAAGACATTTAGGACTCTCACAGAGAGACAGTGAACCATATTCCTCCACTACCAGAGACTATGAGCGGTTCACTACTCTGATATATAAATCTGCACTGAAAAGTATACCACGCAGTGCGATGAAAGAATATACTCCGTGCTGGACGAGAGAGTGTGAATCATTATTGGAAGTATACCAGGAGACGGAAAACTATGAGGTTGCGGAACAACTGGTTCAAACAATGAACGAAGAACACAGGTGTAGATGGATGGAAATGATGGAGAGCTTGAATTTCATCCATTCTAGCTGCAAGAGCTGGAATCTGCTAAGAAGATTAGGAAAAGCTACAACCCTTCACAGACCACAGACGAGAATGACACCCACCCAGATAGCGTTGCATATAAAACAAACCTCGAAAATACATCTAAGAACATTTGAAAAGAAAGACTTCGATCATATGATAAAAGAGGTTATGAAGAACAAACAGGAGAACACAGATCTGATAAAAGATGTAGAGATTCAAGAGATCAATAACGCAATGACAGGGGTGAACGCCGGCAAAGCAGCGGGAGTAGATGGAATACTACCAGAATTCCTTAAAAATCTAGGACCAGCAGGAAGAAATTGGATAGCACAACTCTTCCCTGGTGCATCAAGCAGAACAAAATACCTACTACATGGAAATAAGCCAAGTTAGTCGCTGTCGTGAAACCAGGGAAGACTGGGGACAACCCCAAATATTTTAGACCAGTTTCTCTTTTGTGCACTGTGTATAAATTATTTGAGAGAATTCTGATGACCAGACTCTCCTCATATGTAGAACCCTTCCTACCAATGGAGCAAGCAGGTTTTAGGCCTAAAAGAAATTGCTGTGACCAAGTCCTTGCTCTCAAACCTTTATCGAAAAGGGCTATCAGGATAAGAAGAAAACTGGCGTTGTCCTGTTTGATCTAACCTCAGCATATGATACAGTGTGGAGGGATGGCCTACTTTATAAAGTGATAGGAAAAACTCACAGCAGCCAGACCTATAAACTTACGAAGAACACTTTAACTGTAAGAAAAATTAGAGTAACTCTTAATGGCAAAACAAGCAGATGCATAGAGCTCAACAACGGACCCCCGCAGGACACGTTAGTGGGCCCCTCATTGTTTAACTTGTACACTGCAGATATCCCAGAAACAATGACCAATAAGTTTATATACGCGTACGATATAGCAGTAGCTTGTCAAAGCAAATCCTTTGAAAAAATAGAGCAGAAATTGGACGAAGACCTAAACCTGTTGCACCTATACTACAACAAATGGCATCTACAGCCGAATCCAGACAAGACAGTAAGTATTAACATGCATCTCAGTAACAGGGAAGCCAAGAGAAAGCTTAACATCTGCATGAATAACCAGGCCATTAAACATGAAGATAATCCTCGGTACCTCGGGAAAGCTCGATTGGTCCCTAACGTACAGAGTCCATCTAGAAGATACAAAACAAAAACTAAAATGTAGAAATACCATTCTTGCCAAACTTAACGGAACCACTTCGGGATGTGATTCCAATAGCTTGAGAACTTCAACCTTAGCACTGGCCTACAGCGTGGCCTAGTACTATGCACCTGTATGAGCCAGAAGTGTGCATATATCAAAAATCGATATCCAGCTAAGAGAAACAATGAGAATAATATCGGCAGCACTTAGACCTACACCTACAGATTAGCTACCCATACTGTCTTAACATAGCACCACGTGAAATCAGAAGAAATCAGCTACTATCAAGAGAATATAGCAAAATACTGGCAAACCCAAACCTTCCTATACACCAGGACCTGACACCAAGAAACCGCTTGATATCAAGATCACCTCTATGGAAAACAGGTGAAGAGGTGTTTCCCTTCGACCCAGAAAATGAATGGAAAAGCTTATAGAGTAGAAGCACAGTAAAGAACAGAAAACGGGTTACTGACCCAAGCATACCAATAGAGGGCCTTAAGCTTTCCGGACGAGTGTGAACTACGCTGAACCGTGTGAAGACGGGTGCCGGAAGATGCAGGGAGATGATGAAAACATGGGCCCTCGTGAACGACCCTCAGTGCGAATGTGGACTCAACCAATCAATGACTCACTTGATTGAGTGTACTGTGCATGGTTTTAATGGTGAACTGGAGGATATACATAACCTCACGGACAATGCCATTGAATGGCTTAAAAAATAAGCCATATTGTATAAAATTTTGTATTTTGTATTATGTAATTAAGTAATGCTAAATGTGTCATTTTAATGCTGCAATGCCCTAGTTTAATATTTCGCCTTGTAAATGCCGATCGAGTAAATAAATAACTGTGAAAGTTGTGTGTTTGATAATGCAGCTTTTAACGTTTGTAGTGCACATTTAGAACCTTTGTTGTGATTTGTTTAAATTCGATTGTGAAATGTTGTAAATTTGTTGTGTGTTGCCCTAAATCTTCTCCTTGGAAAGAACAAGTGGACCTTTTAACGTAACAGGGTATTTATTGCCGTACGAAGTCATTGTCACAACAAAGGCTTATAATAGTGCATGGGCAGTTCAGACGTAGACTTAAGCTTGGGGCAATTTATCAGTTGGATTTGAAATTATTTGATGCAGTTAATACGCCAAAACACATTACCTTTTTACTCACCTGGCAACATGTATTCACATCTAGAGATGAGGAAAGCACTGAAGGTCAAGCCGATTTCAGCAAGCACGAGTATCAGCAAGCGTCTGCCGCAGGCTTTGTGACCTGAAAGACACATGTTTTATCTGTCAGTTACTATAGTAACGTGCCGCTACAGTTCAAGGTCGAGCGCGCACACATGGAAAGATGTTTTTATACAGCGATTACAGTTTTGACTATCTTTCCCAAAATTCAACGCTTTATGTCACCTGGTATTTTATGGGCGAGGATCCGATATGCTCAAGAAACGTGTTCTATTACATAATCAGAATGAAAACTCGAACCCACATATAACAATTGAAACAAATTGTAAAACAGTTCAGATTTCAAGGCCCGTTTATTAGAAGGTGATCGGTTTCGATCATCACATGATCACCTTCAGTCCTTCAACCATATTAATAGACAATGGCTGCGCATGGTGCAGAAACCGCTGAATGACGATACGGTAGTCAACTGCCTGTTCCATGCTCAAAAATGATTCAAATGGCTCTAAGCACTATCTGACTTAACATCTGAGGTCATAAGTCCCCTAGACTTAGAACTACTGAAAACTAACTAAACTAAGGACATCACACACATCCATGCCAGAGGCAGGATTCGAACGTGCGACCGTAGCAGCAGCCGACCAATTCTACGAGTATACTGGTCCAGCATTTGGAGCCCTTATGAAGTGGGCATGACAGCAGGCGAATCCACGACGCCCTGCTAGAATCTTAACAGGTGGACACAATCCATACGAAAGTGTAAAACAGGGGATCGGATAACTTAAATGGGAATGTCTGGAAGAAAACTGACTTTCTTCTCGCCAATTTAAACCACAGGCTTTCAGGAAGAACAGTGTATAGTCCTACTTCCACCATCGTATAGACAGTCTTTTCCCCATACTCAGTATGGGAGTAAAATAGGATAAAGAGTCACTAATATTGTACACTCACCCCGCACTGATTAGTGGCTTTGGGAGCTTGTACTGTATTATGTAGTTCACCATTAAAACCATGCACAGTACACTCAATCAAGTGAGTCATTGATTGGTTGAGTCCACATTCGCACTGAGGGTCGTTCACGAGGGCCCATGTTTTCATCATCTCCCTGCATCTTCCGGCACCCGTCTTCACACGGTTCAGCGTAGTTCACACTCGTCCGGAAAGCTTAAGGCCCTCTATTGGTATGCTTGGGTCAGTAACCCGTTTTCTGTTCTTTACTGTGCTTCTACTCGATAAGCTTTTCCATTCATTTTCTGGGTCGAAGGGAAACACCTCTTCACCTGTTTTCCATAGAGGTGATCTTGATATCAAGCGGTTTCTTGGTGTCAGGTCCTGGTGTATAGGAAGGTTTGGGTTTGCCAGTATTTTGCTATATTCTCTTGATAGTAGCTGGTTTCTTCTGATTTCAGACAGAAGACATCTGAGAATGGCAGAATGAGCTTTTCACTCTGCAGCGGAGCGTGCGCTGGATGATACTCCCTAGCAGATTAAAACTGTGTGCCGGACCTGGACTCGAACCCGGCACATTTGCCTTATGAGGAATAATACTGTAGAGACTGAGTTACCCAGTCACGAGTCAGAGCCTCTGCTCACGGGAGATAAGGTACTGGCGGAAGTAGTGCTATGAGGAGCCGTCGCGAGCCGTGCTTGCTTGGGTAGCTCAGTCAGCGATGCACTTGACTGTATATGCGAAAGATTCCAGGCTTGAGTCCCCGTCAGGCACATATTTTTAATCTGTCAGGATCTTTCATATCAGCGCAGACTCCGCTGCAGAATGAAAATCTCATTCTGAACACATGATATTGTCAACTTGTTCCAGTAACATCAGAGTATTTCTGTCAAAAATATTGAGATGGGTGGTTTTTCAAATTGGGCTGACATCAAAGTCAAGGATGGACAGCAGGTGAAACATGGCTCATTCTTAGTACATTGACTATGATCAAGGCCGGTTCGAGAACATTTTTTCACACAACTACTTTATGATTTGGCGCCATTTCCCCCTCCCCTTTTCCCTCGAACAATTTCACCTATGTCAGCTCTATAGTAAATGTGGTACTTCCCACATATAAATCTTGCGGTTGTGGCGCTTCTGGCGATCCTACCAGTTTGGTGCCTCAAGCAGCGACTTGTGACGCTTGGACCTTCAACCGACCGTGACTGTGGCAACAACTTATGACCACAAGTGCGTCATCCATAAGTTTCAGGAAAAGACCGTCTAGTGAGACGACTCGAGCAGATAACCAATATCTGGCGTTGCACAAGGAAGGAATAGAACAGCGGCCACCTCTTGCTGTGGTTTTCAAGAGCGCTTTACATGCTCAGATGTTTGCGCCGATTTCTCTGTTCAGACAGTGATCGCACAGACAATTCGTTGTTTGTGAATGAATAGCCGACAGAAAAATTTGTCTGTGTTACCGTCTGTGTTCGGTCTGTGCACTTGAACTGATGGAGACCACATGAAGTGCTTCATATAAGGCACGACATATTTCCGGAATGTTGTGGTTCAACGACGAAGGCGATATAACAGCATAAAATTTCAGATCAGCATAGCTACTGCCAATTGCCAAAATCTCAACGTCAAGTCTCTTATAAGCACTTACCGATTTTCTCATTCCAGTGTCATTTCTTCTTACTTACGATGTAAGAAACAGCAACAACATAAGTTCCGCTTCGCCCTGGGTAGTTAAAACAGCCCTCTTTTTCAGCTTTTAACTCTTTCAAAAGACCAGCGCGAAAGCGTTAAGCATAAAAGTCAGTCTTTTGCTGATCTTCTCCATACTGATATTATTCTTTTTATAACTTCCGAAGTAAAAGCACTAGGCAGAGTAATCAACTTATAAGCAAATTTACTCAATTTGGCCATAGCCGGAAAATACTCTGCACTTTTGGACTACTTACTCAGGATTGTGCAAAAACTGCATTGCGGTAGGTAGGTCTAAATGCGAACTAAATACTGCAGACCAGATATGCAGAAGGTCGTTGCGAACATGGACTGCTCAGATGAACCTGACCGTTTAAAACCGATACCGGTATTTTAGGACCGAATAACGGGTATTTTTCGGTATTTGTCTGGTCCCATTGTTTTAGTGGAACCGTGTACCTTTCACAACTGCGTCCAGTATCTCTTGGAAAGACAGTTACAGTGGTATAGCGTTCGTTAGTTTTTACATTGAAACTTTCGCAAAAGAGTCCTTGAAATGTCCTAAAACTAGAAAGCAATGTGGCCAGAGTCGGTCATGCCAGGCTCCGTAGTTATATACAGCAAGATCGGCCTACGCTACTAAGATTTCCTATACGACATAGATTCAGGGTCAGCTACGGTTTTTGTATGTAGAACTAGGGCACATGCAGCCTCTGGCGCATCAGATGGGGATTAAAAAAACTATTTCAAATGTGTGTACTGGTCCACGTTTTTGTGGAAACAACTACAGTTTTGTCAGGCAGTTTCCATTATCATTTCGACACCATTTGTTTGACATTCGCCGTATAAAAGTAGCATACCTAATGTCTCCTCTTTCGTATAAATATCTGCATGCAAGAAATGTTGAAGCAGAGATGAACCACCAGTAAACAATGCAGGTCCTGCTAGTTCTGCAGTGCAGACAAGTAAACAACCGAAACGCTTCATATAACGACGTAGCCTGGCATGAGCGTGTTTACAATGCAGTAGCTACACTCCTGGAAATTGAAATAAGAACACCGTGAATTCATTGTCCCAGGAAGGGGAAACTTTATTGACACATTCCTGGGGTCAGATACATCACATGATCACACTGACAGAACCACAGGCACATAGACACAGGCAACAGAGCATGCACAATGTCGGCACTAGTACAGTGTATAATCCACCTTTCGCAGCAATGCAGGTTGCTATTCTCCCATGGAGACGATCGTAGAGATGCTGGATGTAGTCCTGTGGAACGGCTTGCCATGCCATTTCCACCTGGCGCCTCAGTTGGACCAGCGTTCGTGCTGGACGTGCAGACCGCGTGAGACGACGCTTCATCCAGTCCCAAACATGCTCAATGGGGGACAGATCCGGAGATCTTGCTGGCCAGGGTAGTTGACTTACACCTTCTAGAGCACGTTGGGTGGCACGGGATACATGCGGACGTGCATTGTCCTGTTGGAACAGCAAGTTCCCTTGCTGGTCTAGGAATGGTAGAACGATGGGTTCGATGACGGTTTGGATGTACCGTGCACTATTCAGTGTCCCCTCGACGATCACCAGTGGTGTACGGCCAGTGTAGGAGATCGCTCCCCACACCATGAAGTCGGGTGTTGGCCCTGTGTGCCTCGGTCGTATGCAGTCCTGATTGTGGCGCTCACCTGCACGGCGCCAAACACGCATACGACCATCATTGGCACCAAGGCAGAAGCGACTCTCATCGCTGAAGACGACACGTCTCCATTCGTCCCTCCATTCACGCCTGTCGCGACACCACTGGAGGCGGGCTGCACGATGTTGGGGCGTGAGCGGAAGACGGCCTAACGGTGTGCGGGACCGTAGCCCAGCTTCATGGAGACGGTTGCGAATGGTCCTCGCCGATACCCCAGGAGCAACAGTGTCCCTAATTTGCTGGGAAGTGGCGGTGCGGTCCCCTACGGCACTGCGTAGGATCCTACGGTCTTGGCGTGCATCCGTGCGTCGCTGCGGTCCGGTCCCAGGTCGGCGGGCACGTGCACCTTCCGCCGACCACTGGCGACAACATCGATGTACTGTGGAGACCTCACGCCCCACGTGTTGAGCAATTCGGCGGTACGTCCACCCGGCCTCCCACATGCCCATTATACGCCCTCGCTCAAAGTCCGTCAACTGCACATACGGTTCACGTCCACGCTGTCACGGCATGCTACCAGTGTTAAAGACTGCGATGGAGCTCCGTATGCCACGGCAAACTGGCTGACACTGACGGCGGCGGTGCACAAATACTGCGCAGCTAGCGCCATTCGACGGCCAACACCGCGGTTCCTGGTGTGTTCGCTGTGCCGTGCGTGTGATCATTGCTTGTACAGCCCTCTCGCAGCGTCCGGAGCAAGTATGGTGGGTCTGACACACCGGTGTCAATGTGTTCTTTTTTCCATTTCCAGGAGTGTAGTTTCGGCCGGCTTGCTTTTCAGTTTCAGAATATTTCGCGGCTTCTTTGCGAAGAGTTTCAACCTCAAAAGTAATAAGTATTATGTCCCTGTACTCGTCTTTTCGAGCGCTTTCGGATGCTGTTAAAAAAGTATGTCATTCTATTTTTAAAAATTCGTACTTGCTTCAGTATCACGGTCTATACTAGAGTTAAAATTATTTAATACATACCAAAGTACGTGCCTCTTAGCATACCATCACTTGCATAAAACCTGGAACCGTTAAGGAAATAAAAAGGGTGTTCGTCTTGACAAGAATTAGAAAGTCACCTCATTGTGAATCCACATTTGACCAGCTTATTGCACAAGAACACTTTAGAACACCCTAATTTTTGATATGTTGTGGATTTATTGTTTTTTTTTTCCTTTGATTGCTATTAAACTTAATGCAGATTCTGTAGTCTGAAATACACGGCATTCCGGGAAACTTGACATCAGGGTCGTGAGCACACCTTCAGTTGTGCACGGTTTAAGGAGCTTTTGCTCACGCGTAACTGGCGTGACGTAATTGCCTTACTGGCCAAATACATACGGATTGGATAAACAACGTGCATGTTCACAGTGAGCTCAGCTAGCCCTTACCGCTCAACTACAAGTTTATGTCAATGCCATCAGGTGGTAACACACTACAGCAGACTTTTATCCCCATTCGCTTCGCATAAATCCTGCTAGACGTAGGACACTCCTTAGATATGCAAATTTACTCGCTATACAGTAAAATTAGATCGGACATCAGCATATGTTATAACTATACTGATAGGAAAATCTATTTTTTGGGATTCTGAATGAGATATACTATATTAAATTTTGGATTTTGTCACACATTAATCCATTTGAGGCGCTGAGAACCATCAAGCATATCATCGTCGATTGTGAGACTGTAGCTTTTATTCATGCTTCTGACATTTGTTCACCAAAAGTTGTCTTACTGGCTTCTTTGACATTCACTTAAATGTAGTATCGACGACGGTGTGCTTTTGGCCCTTATGGTCCTCAGCGCCTCATTCGTATTATAGTCAAGTGACCATGTTAGTAGGCAGTACAATTTGAATTTAGTCATTTCCACGGCGGTTTGTGTTTGGAGTTGGTTGTTAACTTGTAGGACTCGACTCTCGTACGCAGTGTCAACATGAACTCTGTTGAATCTGTTTCAAGTGCTAGCCGAAAAGAAAATTACCAGGAAAAGTTAGCTGCAGGGCACATCCGTTGACTGAGAAGGTGACGAAATCAAATAAGTGTGACCGCAAGCGAACATTTAAGAAAGAAGTGTATAATAAGCAAAAGTTATTGTTTGTGTGCAACTTAAGAATGTCTGATTTTTCTGCGCCGAAATTAGTTCAGTAACTAAAAGATGTATTAGGGATTAGTACATTTGTCCGAAAAAATAAAAAAAAAACACGAAAATTCCCACTAACACAAGAATGCGGAACGGAGAGTAGCGAAAGCTTAAACAGTGTTTTGTTCTTGCCCTAAACTGTACTTAATTATTTCAAAACAACAAAATTCCCCAGAAACAATTCTTTCTTTTTTGAGACAAGTTATGTATATTATTATTACTGTTATTGTTATTATTATTATTATTGTTGACATTGATTGTAGTTGTACAAATGTGTTGATGAGCATAACTGCTATGTAGCAAATGCTATTAGCTTTACATTCTCATATTAACAATAGAAGTGACTATCACTGGTGGATGTCGTAGACACCAAAATCATATCGTTACTCAACTCTCTGTGAGCTGTGAGCTGTATCGCTGACCGGGTTGATCACACTCCTTATTGACATTATGGTAAAGCTGTCATCTATCCGAAGATTGGTTTCAACACCAGATAGCATTACTAGTACAGTTGCGCTACATAAATGACGTGTTAAATAGTGGGATTAACTGTAGTATTGGTGGAACTGATAAGAAAAGAAACTTAAATGAATTTGTAAGAGAGAACCTGGGAGCCCACGACGTTTTTCTGTTTTTCTCTTTGTTTGGTCGTTTGTTTTGCACATAATTAGAACCGCAAATCATTACGTGTTAGTCCACTGTGTATTTTATATCCTTACAGAATATAAATTGCATTTTATGAGAAATAAAAATTGGTTGATCGCGTAACTTCTGCGCTTTTTGTGTAATTAAAGCATTTCCTTTTGATGCGGATACAATGTACATGCACAAACATAAAAGTATATTTACAATTATTGTTTTTATTTCGTTCTCAATAGAACGTTCTTCATCATGATCAAAAGCAAGAGTGTCCTGTTATTAGTGATCAATGCGAAAGTTGTTTATGAATAATAGAAGCATGATTTATGTACTTTCGACGAAGTATTGAAGCAATGTCAGATATATTTTGCTTTGTGTTTATTTTACGTTTTCGTTGAGTAAATTGCATCTTCTAGCGCTATTCACAAAAACCATAATGTCATTGAAAAGTTTAGTTGGATTCTAGGCGCTACAGTCTGGAACCGCGCGACCGCTACGGTCGCAGGTTCGAATCCTGCCTCGGGCATGGATGTGTGTGATGTCCTTAGGTTAGTTAGGTTTAAGTAGTTCTAAGTTCTAGGGGACTGATGACCTTAGAAGTTAAGTCCCATAGTGCTCAGAGCGATTTGAACCTTTTTTTTTTTTTTTTTGGTTGGAAAAGCCCTCTTTTTTCGCTATTTCGACAGATAAAGGAAGTTACGAGTATAAAACCACTTGTTTTGACATCTTCAAACTTTTAGGAAATAGTAGGAGTGTCCAAATTAGATGGGACGCCTATTTATGTTCTTAGTCCTGAAAATGTTCTCTTGACTGCCATACAACACTTACGGAGATCTCGATTGCCTTTTATAGCCAGGTACCCGGTAAGAAATCTCTTCATTTGTGTATCACTATCCCATGATTTTTGTCGCCTCAGAGTAATAACACAAATACGACACTACACTGCACAAGAACACAGCACATAGACATAAACGACACAGCTACACAATATGCATGCACTTCATAAGTTGGTCGAAGGCAACGGTAAACAAACTCCGCGACGCGACGAACCTGCCCAGGACAACAATGCGATATTCCAATATTCTCCCGGATGTTCACTGGTGAATATGGGATTGAATTATACTCTGGACAGCATCCAATAGCAACACCTATGTCGTAAATTGCAAGTGCAACCATAAACTCGTGTTTCCGCTGAGTACTTAAGTACCTTTATACAACACATTAGTCAAATCAGCGAGTCTCTGTACTTATACAAGGTATCAAATATAGTCGTCACCGAAGGCAAAATTATACATCACATAGACGAAGTTACTAGCGATTAAAATCGTTTCTTTATGCCTGTGGACGGGCATGAAGTGTAGACGTTTTCGTTACTGGCATCTAGTCATGGTAGCACGATCAACTGGAGCGGCATTGTTGCTTTGTCCAGAGTTCCGTTGGCTCTACATTTATCAGGTTTCCTCTATCCAGTTTAAACACATCATGTTTAGACCTTCACAGGGCCTCGCCGCGGTCACTGCCGGTACGGCAGGGACCTACGACTGCCTAGCAAGTAAGATTGTTGTTATCATACGTACGATAACGCCGCCTCTCCCTGCGCGCCGCGTCCTGCCCCCTAGACGGCCGGGTGTCTTCACTGTTGCCTGGCATCTTGCGGACTGGAACCCACACGACTCGCCCAACACGCCCCACCTCGCGCGCTATTGGCTTTTCGTGCCTCTTCCGCCTTCGAGGGCAGAGGGCATAATTACTTACTGGCGGTAAACACTATCGCATAAATAAAGGAACCTCACTTTCTGAGTAAGATTTCTGCACATCCCTCCGATGCAGACCGAGCGAGGTGGCGCAGTGGTTAAGAAAATGGACTCGCATTAAGTGGGACATTGGCTCAAATCCCCGTTGGGCCATGCTGATTTAGATTTTCCGTAGTTTCTGGATGGTTTCACTCATTGTGTATTTCATTTAGAAATATACGAGGTCTGTGGGACAAGTAATGAAACTGTTGTGTTATCAATCAAAGTTTCTTCTTCCAAACAACATTATTGCACCCTTCAAAGTACTTCCCATTGGCAGCTAAACACTGGCAGAGTCATTGTTCCCAGTCTTGGTAGCAGCGCTGAAAAGTTTTAACTGGTAGGGCCTTTACAATCTCGGTCGCATTCCTTTGAATGTTCTCCAGTCCCAAAACCAAGACTTTTTCAAATTCTGGAAAAGAAAAAAGTCGCAAAGACTCAGATCGAGTGAATAGGGGGACTGTGGAACAACAGGAATGTTTTTTGAGGTAAAACAATTCCGTAATGGAAGTGAGCGTGTGACATGGGGCATTGTCATGACGCAGCATCTACTTGTCTGCAATGTCCGGTCTCACTCGATCACCCTTGACTGAATCTTTCAAACATATCTTTGTAAAACACGTGACTGACAATATGTCATGGGGGAACAAATTCTTTATGGATGATATACGTACTGTCAAAAAAGCAAATCAGCATTGCTTGGATCTTTGATTCACTCATTCGAGCTTTTTACCGATGGAGGAGATGTCCCAGTGTGTCACTCCTCACTTAGCCGTTTTGTCTCAGGATCGTACTCAAAAATCCATGATTCATGGCCTGTGATCGCACGATTGAACCATTCGTCGTCATTGACAGTTCTCTCAAGAAGATCAACACACACGTTTATTTGATTGTCCTTCTGCTCAATTCTGGGCTTTCTTTTCTGTACCAATTTGGCACAAATCTTTCGCATGTGCAAAGCTTCGGTCAAAATTTGATGTGCGGTAAAAGAGTTTAACAGCTTATGCATAATCCTTGTTGTTAATCGTCGGCCTGATCTCACAAGCGCACGCACACGTCCGATGTTTTCTTCGGTATTTGAAGTTGAAAGTCTCCCTGAGCGAGGTTCATCTTCAACTTCCCAACCGCCCGTATTTCAATGGCCTCTCTAACTGACCTTGTCGCAGTACGGTATTTCGGCGTTTGTGCTAAAATCATGGTGCATTCGTACTCCATCGCGTGAATGTCCGACAAACACTGCTCAGCTACCGCGGACTTGTTGGGATGCGTCGGTCGTGTGTGCCGCAGGTGTTCTCGGCCCTGATCAATATTGCGCACTTTCTGTCCCATATATGTCTTGCCACAGTGGTACGGAATAATCTGGTATACACCAGCCTTCCATAAACGGAAGTAATCATTCACTCTCCCCAGTAATGAAATGGTACAAATGGCTCTGAGCACTATGGGACTTAACATCTATGGACATCAGACCCCTAGAACTTAGAACTACTTAAACCTAATTAACCTAAGGACATCACACACATCCATGCCCGAGGTAGGATTCGAACCTGCGATCGTAGCAGTCGCGCGGTTCCGGACTGAGCGCTTAGAACCGCTCGGCCACCGCGGCCGGCCCCCAGTAATCCCCCATGTTTTATTGGGCGGGCAGAAGACGGTTTTTACCGAGCAAAGACTTAACTTAAGAATACTTGTAAATTTGAGTTAGTATTGCAGAATTCAGTATTACTTGTTCACAAAACATGTCAGTCAAATACTGACGATTGCAGAATCGCCACAGGCGGTTGGGACATATATATTCCGTCCCGGTTGGTTAATGGGGTGGTAATAGGAAAGACGTCCGAGCCAATTCCGTTAATAACCATGCTGATTCTGCCCCAATACGGGGCAAAGGCATAAGAAAAACCAGAAAAGAAAATGTTTTCCACCGCTAGGATTTGAACGGGATTCCTGCGTCGAATGTCATCACATTTGAGCGATTGCGCCCTCAGAAGGAAAGATTTGGTTCAAAATTCCGTCGACGACGAGGTCTAGAGACGGCACACAACCTCGGATTAGAGAATGAAATCGAATATATTCTTTTCAGAGGACCATCCCAGCATTTGCGTTGAGCTGTTTCAGGATATTCATTTCGTTTCATTGCTTGCATATTCAAAGACCTGGTGCACCATAATATAAAAAGATGACGTACATTTTACAATTTTACATATAATCGTACATTGTTTCACGTTACTAGCACGAACTGTTTTGAACAATAAAAATAAGGGTAATGAGTTACAAAGAAAATTGAAGTATTTGAAGAAAAAGGAGGTTATAAAATAATAAATGTTAGTAATTTAGAAAATAATAGATAGATAGGAAAGGGACGATCTGGAGATTTTCTTTTGCTGTTAAAATGAAATATAACATGTAAATCAGAGTTAGTATTGTTGCTATTCCAGGTGGAAGGGCTTTGGCAGAAATATCAAGCTGTCCCACCTGAAGTAGCATAGAAAATTATATCTTTTTACGAGGTGTGTGAGAATCGTGATGGGACTGAGAACACTGCGAGCATCTGGCAAAGCTGTGTTTTTCCACTTGAGTAGACCGGTGTGTTCATACCTTCCAGATGCTCAGTCCGAGTTTCAGCTCCGTACAGCCATCACGGGAGTTTTCAGAGCGCCATAGTGAAGTTGTGTTTTTGTTGTGTGTTACGAAAATGGAACAGCGGAATTTAGAGCAACGGTTTGCTATCAACTTTTGTGTTAAACTTGAGGAACCCGCGAGTGTGACCTCCTTTGAAAAGTTGTCCATCGAGACTCTGGCTATAATCTCAAAAAGGCTTGGGAACCAGAACTGAGGCTAATTAAGAAGTTCTCAGCTGACACAATTTTCTTTCGGCCTGGACGGACGGACAGTCTAGACCAGTGGTCTCCGAAACTTTTCCCTTAAGAGCCAGTTGACATTGTACGGCGACACCTCGGGCTGCATCAGAAGTAGGAGGAGGCCACGTGTCCACTGGAAGAAAGATTCAATTTTCAATAGACCGTGGTTGCTGATAGAAGCTTACCACTTACAAGTTTTGAATCTACATATTATAAGGCATCACAAGCAATATTTTTAAGCGAAAAAGAAAATAATATAATGGAACTACACGCATTTTTCTGAAGGCTTACAGAATGACAAATTTTCCTTACCTATGCGTAATCAGTGTACAGTGCAACAGGACCTACTGTTTGTTGTTCAGACTTCCGAGCACATTTTTTGGGTATTTTCAGACCCTCGTGTCTAAAAGAATACCAAGTGGCTGCACCACTTTCAATCGCATTTTCGTATTAGGCTATTTGGAACAAAGATGGTTTTAAAAACTACAACTTAATTAATTCAAAATTGTCACTAAGGGATAGAATTGCGGATGAGAGGTTTGCATTTAAAAGGGATTAGAAGTCAGTTTTACCTGTTGCGTTATGCATGTTTATGGACGTTACTAACTCTTACATGTTAGTGGGGTGAACACCATGCCCACTTTTCCCGATTGGACGGGCAAAATATGTAGTTGCCTCTCTTCCTGTCCTGGTCATTTTACCTCACCTTCCCCTATCGATCTGACTGTTAATTGGTAACCTACATGAATTGATATGTTATATTAATTAATAACAGCATTTACAACATGAGACACGATCACAGACTTTTACTGAATATTTTGAATTTCATTTTTCTGTTAGCCTACTAATTGGATTGTATTACAAGAACGTTAATTTGATTTCATATTACTTGCTAAAAACATGTGCCACATTTGAAGATGACCGTTTCTGTAATGCGCATTCAAGAATCCATGTTACTTCCGTTTCGCATTTATACCACGGCAGCTGATTGATGCGATGTGCGCACGCTCGTATGATGTTAGCACTGGAAGACAAATCATAAAATACTCCCTGTGTCACATCCTCCAATCCCACTATGGCTGCTCTGTATGTCACTCTACCCCTGACGTAAGCGGCAAACTGTAGTTAGCTCACGGTCGAATTCACGGACGTCAGTTCAAACTAAGCACATCTTAAAATATCAATGTCTATATAAGTATGTTTGTGTGTTACTAAGAAAGAGAAATATACTCTTATGAAGCTCTTAACATTAGTTAACGTTTTTGGATTTGGCTGTTAGGTGTTATAAGAATATTATTATTAAATACGGCTGAGAAGCACGGATCTCGGGAACAGCTGATCCGGGCGGCATGCTGCGGGCGGGCCGCAGATGGTGTCATCGGCCACAGCTGCCGATGCAATCGCCACTACAAACTTAGGCCCTCGACGCAAGCCCCAAGTGCGCACCGCTTACAGACGGCCCGTGGAGGGAAGGGTATATATAAGTCGGCTGTGCACCCATTTGACCTAAGAAACTCGTCCTTCCAAACTTACAGACCCTCCTGTGCTTCTTTTATGAAAGTACTGGAAAGTCTTATACATAGAGCACTAAGCATATTCTTGCAAGACAACAACATAATAGCCGGCCGCTGGTGGCCGAGCGGTTCTAGGCGCTTCAGTCTGGAACCGCGCGACCGCTACGGTCGCAGGTTCGAATCCTGCCTCGGGCATGGATGTGTGTGATGTCCTTAGGTTAGTTAGGTTTAAGTAGTTCTAAGTTCTAGGGGACTGATGACCTCAGATGTTAAGTCCCATAGTGCTCAGAGCCATTTGAACCAACAACATAATAACCCGTGGACATTTTGGGTTCTGGCCAGAACTCAGAACTATCCACCAATCCCTATGTCATGTGGGGAAGCATATGCAGGCTGAGAGATAGGAAACATAGTACAGGAGAAGTCTTTCTAGCGGCGCGGAATTAGCCGAGCGGTCTCAGGAGCTGCAGTCATGGACTGTGCGGCTGGTCCCGGCGGAGGTTAGAGTCCTCCCTCAGGCATGGGTGTGTGTGTTTGTCCTTAGGATAATTTAGGTTAAGTAGTGTGTAAGCTTAGGGACTGATGACCTTAGCAGTTAAGTCCCATAAGATTTCACACACATTTGAACATTTTTTGAGAAGTCTTTCTAGACAGAAAAAGGATCTGACAAATTCTAGCATGATGGCTTAATTTACAAACTGCCTCATTTAGACATTCCAGGATGCATGATCAGCACGATTCATTCGTGACTGTTGAGGACGCAATACTCTGTTAGGTGTGCAAACATGGCAGCAGTATCAGGAATGCTGTGGTCGGGGACCCAAAGGACTCGACTGTCGGCCCCGTATTATACACAATCTCTTGCAGCGACGTCTGAAGCTGCAGCAACCTTACCTTTATAACTAAAAACCTGCAGGAACATCTGGACGCAATCACCAATTGGTATAATGTGACAAGTAAATAACAACACCTACAGCTCTCCTTATGATTTTATTTTATTTTGTCGCTACCAGTTTCAACGTTTCAGTGCGTCATCTTCAAGCTGTTTTTGATGCGATACAGGTTGATATGATCCCCATGCATACCACATCTGTTGCCAGCATTACTTGACACGCAGATAATGTGCCAGCACTCCAACCATCAACTGCCAGTTGACAGTTGGCAGTTGATGGTTGGAGTGCTGGCACATTATCTGCGTGTCAAGTAATGCTGGCAACAGATGTGGTATGCATGGGGATCATATCAACCTGTATCGCATCAAAAACAGCTTGAAGATGACGCACTGAAGCGTTGAAACTGGTAGCGACAAAATAAAATAAAATAAAATCATTGGGACAGCTGTAGGTGTTTTTATTTACTTGTTGCAATAGTAAACGGCCGTCATCCCAGAGACCTCCTGCTAAAAGGATGGACGTACAATAGGTATAATATCTGTAAAATAAACATTCATGCGGCCAGATTCATCCCAGGCTGCTTTATTTCTGTGGTCGGCAAAAATACGCAGTGGACAGACTCGGTAGTCTCTCTTGGCCTTAAACTTGACAGAAACCCAACGTTTTGTAAACAGATAGATTAGGCCTGAAGTAAAGATGTGCTGCTTACTATCAGTTCTATCCTCTCCTTAAGGGTGGAGTGGGGGGTGGGGGGGGGGCTATCAACAGAGATAAAGCTAAAAATCTACACTACTGGCCATTAAAATTGCTACACCAATAAGAAATGGAGATGATAAACGGGTATTCATTGTACAAATATATTATACTAGAACTGACATGGGATTACATTTCCACGCAATTTGGGTGCACAGATCCTGAGAAATCAGTACCCAGAATAACCACCTCTGGCCGTAATAACGGCCTTGATACGCCTGGGCATTGACTCAAACAGAGCTTGGACGGCGTGTACAGGTACAGCTGCCCATGCAGCTTCAACACGATACCACAGTTCGTCAGGAGTAGTGACTGGTGTATTGTGACGAGCCAGTTGCTAGGCCACCATTGACAGACGTTTTCAGTTGGTGAGAGATCTGGAGAATGTGCTGGCAAGGGCAGCAGTCGAACATTTTCTGTATAAAGAAAGGCCCGTGTAGTACCAGCAACATGCAGTCGTGCATTATCCTGCTGAAATGTAGGGTTTCGCAGGGATCGAATGAAGGGTAGATCCACGGGTCATAACACATGTGAAATGTAACGTCCACGTCTACATAACGTCCACGTCAATGCGAACAAGAGGTGACCGAGTTGTGTAACCAATGTCACCCCATACCATCACGCCGGGTGATACGCCAGTATGGCGGTGACGAATACACGCTTCCAATGTGCGTTCGCCGCGATCTCTCCAAACACGGATGCGACCATCATGATGCTGTAAACAGAACCTGGATTCATCCGAAAAAATGACATTTTGCCATTCGTGCATCCAGGTTCGTCGTTGAGTACACCATCGCAGGCGCTCCCGTCTGTGATGCAGCGTCAAGGGTAACCGTAGCTATGGTCTCCGAGCTGATAGTCCATGTTGCTGCAAAAGTCGTCGAACTGTTCGTGCAGATGGATGTCGTCTTGCAAACGTCCCCATCTGTTGACTCAGGAATCGAGACGTGGCTGCACGATCCGTTACAACCATGCGGATAAGGTGCCTGTCATCTCGACTGCTAGTGATACGAGACCGTTGGGATCCAACACGGCGTTCCGTATTACCCTCCTGAACACACCGATTCCATATTCTGCTAACAGTCATTGGATCTCGACCAACGTGAGCAGCAGTGTCGCGATACGATAAACCGCAATCGTGATAGGCTACAATCCGACCTTTATCAAAGTCGGAAACGTGATGGTACGCATTTCTCCTCCTTACACGAGGCATCGTTTCACCAGGCAACACCGGTCAACTGCTGTTAGTGTATGAGAAATCTGTTGAAAACTTTCCTCAGTCAGCACGTTGTAGGTGTTGCCACCGGCGCCAACCTTGTGTGAATGCTCTGAAAAACTAATCATTAGCATATCACAGCATCTTCTTCCTGTCGGTTAAATTTCGTGTCTGTAGCACGTTATCTTCGTGGTGTAGCAATTTTAAAGGCCAGTAGGGTATAAGAGTGTCATCCTTCCGACGATGCTGTATGGATCTGAGGTGTGGTTTATGGCAGCAAATTCGCCTCTAGACAAACTGCAAACACTGCAGAATAAGATCCTTCGCATCATAACAGATGCCGACCAGTACGCGATAAAAACACACATTAGGAAACTCCTAGGCATACTATCCAGCTTTGCCAGCGTGAAGTAGAAGTCTGTAAATCTTTATGACGAGACTTCCACTTCGACCCACCAGCTTATTCATCAGTTAGGAA
Source organism: Schistocerca cancellata (assembly GCF_023864275.1). Classification (NCBI taxonomy): domain Eukaryota; kingdom Metazoa; phylum Arthropoda; class Insecta; order Orthoptera; family Acrididae; genus Schistocerca; species Schistocerca cancellata. The sequence continues at coordinate 408,893,871 of NC_064630.1, forward strand.
TACAATGCCGGACATTACAGCTACTGTCGGCATCGCCTTCAGGAGGAACAGCGACCGTTAGAAATGAAACTTGTGGAGCAGCCACAAATCGAATACAACTTTCATTTATTTTCATGCTTCACTCGACAGACGTAAGCATCTTCAGAAATGAGGGAAATACGAAGTGATAAACCAACACAAAATGAAATAAAATTACAGATTCAACTTACAACGTGGTAGCTCAAAATTTAGTAGCCAAAGGCCACTGGTTAAATATATCTGTATCACAGTAGTGGAAATCAGTATAAAGACAGGTTACCTGCGAAAGTAATAGTACACTGTTTGCAGCGGCATCTGTAGAATTTATTATGTATGTTGTAGGCACATATAAGACAAACAATCATGACGGAATTACATCGTTTGTTCCATTACACGAGTAACAAAATAAGGCTTTTGTATGTACTAGATAGAAGTCGGTATAAAGGCACTCACTGCCCTGTTGTGCTATTGCATTGCTAGTACTTTGTCCAACCTCCGTTCTTCCTCATTACCTCAACAACTCTCTTCGGCATTGACTTTTTAGGGCTTTTAGTCCTCGCATTGAAATCATCTCCCACTCGTATCGCTCTTTTCAGCTCGCACATGACAAATAGCTGGAAACAGTATCAAAGCAAGACGTCTAGAAGTAACCACCTGGAGCGACATTAAGTGGAATGACCACATAAAACAAATAGTAGATAAAGCATACAGTAGTGGAAATCAGTAGAAAGCCATGGATATTTGTAGAAAAATTAACACTCTCGGTTGAAATAGTTGTGCAGTGTATATACAATAGTATGAGATCTAGTACATCGGCAAATGCAGTCAAATGATATCGCATTTGATGCCAGTAGTACAGTATACAACAAGATATCACCAATTCAGGAGGTACAGGTTGGAACTCGGTACAAAGGCAGTTGTGCGACGTTAGTGTGTGCATACGTGCCGTTGCTGGAGATAAGGAACTGACACCGTTAGTGACACTGCGTGTTGTATACATAAACCACGATTGTGACAATGCCACGCCGAAAACAGTTATTATATGATGAGAAAGCAATACTTGGTGTATGCAAGGGAATGGGATTCTCTAATCGTCACATCGCCAAGAAGTTGAGCCGTTGCAGTACAATGATTGATAATTTCGTTAGATTGGGCGCATGATATGGACAGATTGGAAAATACGGGCAAAACGAAAAATTATCTGAGGAATCTAAACGGTTACTTTTGCGCAAAACAAGGGTTACGAACCATTATTGTCCTCAGCTTAATGCTGATTTACAGTTACCAGTAATTGCAAAATGTGCACGACAAATTTTGTCACTTGTTAAACATTTTGCATTTAAGAAATGACTGGAGAAACCTACTCTAACACCCAGACATAAACAGGCTACATTGCAGTTTGCTGTTATGGAATGAGAGAAAGTGATTGTCAGAAGTTAGTGGGATTAGAAGTACCTTCCTCCGCACACTGTCAGGTGGCTTGCGGAGAACTGATGTAGATGTTGATGTGGATGTAAAGAACGACCGCTTAAAAGGGTAAGAAAGCACGTATCCAAAATTCACAACTGTTTATTAGAATAATTTTAAAATGAATCCGTAAAAAGAGAACAAAAATTGTGATTGCCACTTTTATGGGGGTTAACTATGTGACGTGCTCGTAACACAGCTCATTAATATCGTTAGCAACAAATTACATTGCAACTAAGTGTCGATATATGCAACAATCAGACATAGCGAATTCGATCGTCCTAAGGGGCGGATATTTGCTACTGTTACATGGTATTGTGTTTTTATATTGCTTTAGGCTAAATGACGCAGTTTACCACCAAAGCGTATATCGATAAGGCTCTACTCGCTCGGCGAGAAATTATACACGGTCCAGTCACATTAATGCAACCCGACTATGTTCGACGTCAGCGTGCAATAACCACTCACAGACTGCACGTGGCAGCACTATCAGTGGAGGATATACAAGTACAAAGCGTGTCGGTGGACGGGGAAGTACTGCAGTCGTTGTCGTTATGCAGAAACGGAGTGATTTATCTGACGTCCGATAGGGCAAGGGTGGAAGTATTTCCGAAACGGCTAAGTTTGTAGATTCTCTGCACGCCGCCGCAATTAAAGTATGCCGTGTCTGGCAAAACGGCGCTATCTAAAACTGGCGCCGAGGCAGTTGTGATGCACCACGGGCCATAGATGACAAGGGTAAACAACGACTGCAGAGATTTGTAAGGGCGAACAGATGTGCAACTGTTGAACAACTGACCGCCCAGATCAACCAAGGGGCTACCAACACTTTCTCCTCAACGACGGTTCAGCGAACGCTGCTGCGTATGGGCCTCTGCAGCAGGCGCATAGTTCATGCTAGGTCTGTTGATATTTTTAAAAATATCGGGGACCCGATGTATCGATATTTAAAGTGAATATCATAATCTAATCTCAAATGTCGATAAAAGTATCGATATATCGGGTGGTCAGTATCGACGTACCTGCCTACAAAAATAGTGGCTGCACATTGTCAATATACTGCAGGCTTTAGAGCTGCATATTTAAATACTGACTTATTATTAGATATTCTGTAAATCAACAAGCTAGTAGCCTACCTGTCCACTTTAGAGCAAGAATGGAAAGGAAAACGTTGCACGTTCACGCTTGGCGATGATGTTAGGTTTGTGTGGGGCTCAAATGCGCGGTCATCAGCCCCGATTTTTTCACAGTTCAATTTTTTTTTCACAGTCCAATCTAGCCACTGTCACGAATGATGAGGATGATGATGATGAAATGATGAGGACAACACAAACACCCGGTTCCCGGGCAGAGAAAATCCCCAACCTGGCCGGGAATCGAACCCGGGACCCCATGATCCAGAGATAGCAACGCTAGCCACTAGACCTCACGCTTGGCGATAACCACTTTGCTAAAATGGTAACTGCATGTAAGTGGCACAATAAAAGATGTCTAATGGGTCCGCCGTTCGATTTCGTCACATATCGGATTTGTCTGGAACACTTCATGACGACTTCTCTGCTTTTTCAATTTCTACAAACTCCATCGACCTAGCAGTTGTCGTGTTAACATTGCGTGGTGAAGCTAAACATTCCACTTTCCGTTGGTATCGCCGAGCTTCGATTACGTCAGCCCTTCCACTCACAAGTCTCCGCGCACCGCAACATTCAGATCTTTCCAGAATGAGATTTTCACTCTGCAGCGGAGTGTGCGCTGATATGAAACTTCCTGGAAGACTAAAACTGTGTACCGGACCGAGACTCGAACTCGGGACCTTTGCCTTTCGTAGGCTAGTGCTCTATCAACTGAGCTACCCAAGCACGACTCATGCCCCCTCCTCACAGCTTTACTTCTGCCAGTACCTCGTCTCCTACCTTCCAAACTTAACAGAAGCTCTCCTGCGAAGGAGCTACCCAAGCACGACTCACGCCCCGTCCTCACAGCTTTACTTCTGCCAGTACCTCGTCTCCTGCCTTCCAAACTTAACAGAAGCTCTCCTGCAGCTCAGTTGGTAGAACACTTGCCCCCGAAATGCAAAGATCCCGAGTTCGAGTCTCGGTCCGGCACACAGATTTAATCTGCCAGGAAGTTTCATTCAGATCTTTGTTCATCATTTTCAGCAGTCGTTTTTTAAGAATGTCGATGTGAAGAAACAGCACTTTGGTGGGCTGAACTTCAAATATTTTCCGAAAATTGTGAAAAAATATTGACATCGATAAATAGGGGAAAATACTTCGGAGATAAATATCGATGTTTTCTGGAAAAAGTATCGATTTAGCGATATTTTATCAACAGCGCTAGTTCATGCGTCCATGCTAACAGCTGTTCATCGGCGACAAAGGCTGGAATTTACACGCTGATACGGCAACTGGACGACCAGTGAGTGGCAACAGGTGGCCTTTTCAGATCAATCACGTTTTAGGCTCCATCGGACAGAAGGCCGTTGTATCGTCGGAAGAGTTCAGGCCGTAGACGGGGACGTTATGAAATGGCAACCGTTATTTCTCGGCCGTAGTTGATGCTTTCTCGCGTTTTGTATGGCTTATTTCCAGTAGCATCGTTGTGGCCAGTGTAACTATTCGTCGTTTATCTGACATATTTTCTATCTTTGGTCCTCCGAGACCACTTGCAAGTGATGACGCCCAAACCTTCGTGTCGCGACAGTTTAAGAAGTTGTGTTCTGAGAATGCGGTATGTCATACTATCACTGTACCATACTATTCGCAACCCTCATTTGCAGAAAGGGTCAATTGGAACCTCAAATCCGCTCTTATTGTCTTCCACAAGAATTTTCAGTGGAAATGTGTCACTACCCTCGTTAAATTTGGCTCTCAATACCGCTAGTCATGAAGAAAGTAAAGCTACTCCAGCTTCCTTGATGCTTAGTTATCCCCTGAACTCCCCGTTGGCCAGTTTGTGGTCGATTAATGATCATCTTCCTGAAAAAGGTAACACTGGAGGGCACTAGTGACAACTGGAAACGTGCACAAATAAATGGTCACCTCACTTTGAGTGTCCCTGTGAATTTTTAAAGGTCTGTACTCTGGTCAGTCTGTTGGTCCGGAATATTTGGATGCGGAAGATCTCAAGAGTCCATGTGTCGAAGGATAAAAGAGGAGGGTGGTAGCTCTCTTCCTCACCAAGTCATAGGAAAAGGGGTGCCTTTCGGTTTTCTGTGGGGGAGAATAAGCTTTGTTGGTCGCCGGCGGTGTATCGATTCCGCTTTGTGGTGTCTCCGTTGTGCACTTTTGTGGGTCTGCAGCGCTGTCTGTCAGCCTTTTCGAGCCGCAGGGAGGTGGCCCGGAGCTGGCGAGTTGGGCTGGAAATGGACACCATTCAACAGCAGGTCTTGTCTTCTTCCGGGTGCTCTATGATGGGAAGGCTGTTCTGTGAGCAGCTCTTGAGTGTTTCTTCAGTGGGCCGAGGCATATGGAGAGCAGGCGTCGCGTGTCCCACTGATTTCAGCAGGAAGGTTAGAGTGATCTGCTAGAAGGAGATTGTTTCGTCTCCCCTGCATTTTATGGGCGCTAGTTCTGTCAACTAATGCAGCTAAGAAAGTTATGTTGAGAGTTTCAACGCACTGAGTTTTGTTCAATGTAACACAGTGAATTTTGCGCGTGAGTGTAAGTGTTCTGGCGATGGAATAGAGGGCCGTTAGTATGAATATTTTGTATCTTGCTTGCCATTCACATAGAGCCTAAAATGATTATATGTTTAGTTGACAATGACTTGTATGTAACTTACGATTACGTAGTGCAGCAAGAGCCAGATTTTAATGTCCATTGATTCCTTAAAAGCCTCAGTGACAGTAAATTGTTGTAAATATCTGGATGTCTGTATCAGTTTGGACCATTTACCTCTGATTAATCCAATTATACCACGCAAAGGTAAACTACATTGATTTATGCAATATAGTTAAGTGTAATATTACTTTCTTGTTACTTAATATCATTTGGATGAGTTATTCTCATTTAACACCAGGTTTATTTCGGCGAGGACTGGCTGCACACAACCGTTAATTGGATGGCCGCTGTACCGTTTAGTTGGGCCACTCTGCAGTTAACGGGGATCGGTGTGTTGTGGGCGATTCGTTAGCTTTTCTCGCATCTCATGCGTTTATACACACATCGAAAAAAGTTTTGCATCACCCCGGTTCCCAGAACTCCTGAAGACAGACGTTGAGTGTGGATATTGTATCGCAGACAAAGTCCCTTGGACTGTACACAGATGTTCAAATGGCTCTAAGCACTATGGGACTTAACATCTGAGGTCATCAGTCCCCTAGACTTAGAAATACTTAAACCTAACTAACCTAAGGATATCACACACATCCATGTCCGAGGCAGGATTCGAACCTGCGACCGTAGTAGGCGCGCGGTACCAGACTGAAGCTCCTAGAACCTCTCGGCCACAGCGGCCGGCTTCAGAGATGTCACTAAACCCGCCCAAAGATGTAAACGACAATGCATGAGCAGCGCCTATTAGACGGAGGGGGTCCAACAACCGATCAGTTCCAGTCATTCCACCATGCCTAGACGGCCAATGCCGCGGTTCGATCGCGTCCGCATTGTTACTTTGTGCCAGGAAGGGCTCTCAACAAGGGAAGTGTCCAAGCGTCTGGGAGTGAACCAAAGCGATATTGTTCGGACATAGAGGAGATACAGAGAGACAGGAACTGTCGATGATATGCCTCGCTCAGGCCGCCCAAGGGCTACTACTGTAGTGGATGACCGCTTCCTACGGATTATGGCTCGGAAGAAGCCTGACACAACGCCACCATGTTGAATAATGCTTTTCGTGCAGCCACAGGACGTCGTGTTACGACTCAAACTGTGCGGAATAGGCTGCATGATGCGCAACTTCACTCCCGACGTCCATGGCGAGGTTCATCTTTGCAACCACTACAGTCTACACCATGCAGCGCGGTACAGATGGGCCCAACAACATGCCGAATGGACCGCTCAGGAATGGCATCACGTTCTCTTCACCGATGAGTGTCGCATATGCCTTCAACCAGACAATCGTCGGAGACGTGTTTGGAGGCAACCCGGTCAGGCTGAACGCCTTAGACACACTGTCCAGCGAGTGCAGCAAGGTGGAGGTTCCCTGCTGTTTTGGGATGGCATTATGTGGGGCCGACGTACGCCGCTGGTGGTCATGGAAGGCGCCGTAATGGCTGTACTAAACGTGAATACTATCCTCCGACCGACAGTGCAGCCATATTGGCAGCATATTGGCAAGGCATTCATCTTCATAGACGACAGTTCGCGCCCCCATCGCGCACATCTTGTGAATGACATCCTTCAGGATAGCGACATCGCCCGACTAGAGTGGCTAGCATTTTCTCCAGACATAAACCCTATAGAACATGCCTGGGATAGATTGAAAAGGGCTCTTTATGGACGACGTGACGCGCCAGCCACTCTGAGGTATACACACCGAGTCGCCATTGAGGAGTGGGACAAAAAAATGGTTCAAATGGCTCTGAGCACTATGGGACTTAACAGCTATGGTCATCAGTCCCATAGAACTTAGAACTACTTAAACCTAACTAACCTAAGGACATCACACAACACCCAGTCATCACGAGGCAGAGAAAATCCGTGACCCCGCCGGGAATCGAACCCGGGAACCCGGGCGTGGGAAGCGAGAACGCTACCGCACGACCACGAGCTGCGGAGGGAGTGGGACAATCTGGACCGACAGTGCCTTGATGAATTTGTGGATAGTACACCACGACTAATACAGGAATGCATCAATGCAAGAGGACGTGCTACTGGGTATTAGAGGTACCGGTGTGTACAGCAATCTGGACCACCATCTCTGAAGGTGTCGCTGTATGGTGGTACAACATGGAATTTGTGGTTTTCATGAGGAATAAAAATGGCGAAATGATGTTTATGTTGATCTCTATTACAATTTTCTATTCAGGTTATGAAACTCTCGGAACCGAGGTGATGCAAAACTTTTTTTTTTATGTGTGTATGTTCGTCTTATGGCTGTGATAGCTCTGTTGTGGTTCCGTGTAATACAAAAATGGTTCAAATGGCTCTGAGCACCATGGGACTTAACTTCTGAGGTCATCAGTCCCCTAGAACTTAAACCTAACTAACCTAAGGATATCACACACATCCATGCCCGAGGCAGGATTCGAACCTGCGACCGTAGCGGTCGCGCGGTTTCAGACTGTAGCGCCTAGAATCGCTTGGCCACTACGGCCGGCCGTGTAATACAGCTGCCGTTACTGACCCTTGTGTGCGATTATTTCCCGGGGATGTTGATTTTGTTCTGTATCTTAAAACAGCTAATGTGATAACTTTTTCTCGCGTGGGATTGTATCAGTGTAATTTGCGACAGTATCCTGGACGTTACTGGTCATTAATATCCAGCCTTAGTGCGTTGTAGATGTGCTCTGCACCTGTCTGACCTCTCTAATCGTGGGGCAGTATCGGTGCATCATAGTGCTGTCGAAGTGTTGGCCACAGCTTGTGGATGGTTGTCTGACCAATTACAAGTTTCTTTTACCATTTTTAAAATTCTTGTTCGTTGAGTGTTCAAATTTTCTTATGATTAACTACTGTTGTGTAAAGGGAGGGTTTTTGGTCTTACTGTTATCTCCATATGGATGTAATATTTGTCACTCCCAAGGTTAATTGTTTTGGAAACTGAAATATATTTTCAATACTGAAGTTGGTATTTCTGTATCTTATTACTTACTGCTTTAAGTGATAGTTTCTTGTCTAAATCAATTTTGGCATCTGAAGTTGATTTAAAAATTTCAGTCATTTAAATTCACAGTTTGATTGACAATTCATTATCGATACTACTTCCACTTTGGAAGCAAGGTGTTAATTATTCTGGTGATTTAAATCACTTTTTTGATACTGAAGTTATTTAACAATGGTGTTTCTATGCTTTATTGTTTACTGGTTTAGATGAGTTTCTTGATTCAGTCAGTTTTGGTAACTGAGGTTGATTTAAAATTTTCTATTATTTAAATTTTATTATTTACGGGCTTAGATGAGTTTCTTGTCTTAGTCAAATCTGGTAATTGAAGTTGATGTAAAATTTTCAGTCATTTAAATTCACGGAGTTTGACGAACAATTCATTATGGTTAGTATCAACACGACCTTGGTTGCAAGATGTTAATCATTTTGGAACTGAAATTTGATTTTTAATACTAGAATTGTCTAGCATTTGTGCTTCTACATTTTATGATTTAGATCTTGAAACGAATTTCTCGTGTTACTATTAACTCCATGCCGATCTCCGTTGCTCAGTGGTCAGTGTGGCTAATGCCATGCAGGGGGTCTGGGTTCGATTTCCGGTCGGGTTGGAAATTTAATCTCCTCGGGGAATTGATGTTGTGTTATCTCATCATTTCATCCTTGGCAATCAAAAGATCTGCATCAGCCGGACGAATACCACGGATGGGGTATTCCAGTCAAAAATGCAATATAATCATTTCATTGTTATTTATCAACTCTGTTTTGGGCATGTAGACAATACCACTGTCAGTTTTGGTAACTGAAGTGGATTTCAAATTGTCTGTCATTTCAATTCAGTGAGCAACTCCCTGGTTCCTAGCGAACAGGACGAATTTAGGTGATTATGTAATTTTGTATCACAGCTTACTCATTAATCGAAATTCGAATGCTTGTATCCTGATGGAAATGTTATTTGGTTTGGATAATAATAGACTGTATGAATGACTATGAATGAATGTTGCTGCCACGCAAAGAGGGAGAGAAAATGGGGAGGGGGGGGGGGGGGAAGGGAGAGAGAGAGAGAGAGAGAGAGAGAGAGAGAGAAGTGCTGGGTACTACGCTCATTGAAGATCTCAAGTATCGGATGTGCCCATTAACAGGAAACAGTGTGCATTTGAACCAGTGTGTTTTTTCAGTTCATGTTTTTCACCATAACAAGTCAATAAAAGGTATTCTACGCACATAAATACATAGATAAAATTATCATATTAAGACAAAGGTGTACAATGCAGCTGCTCTTTTACTCTTCTTTCAGTTCACGGAGAAATATATTAACGATACAACAGTTCTTTAAGACTTGAAAAGCAGCTAAATCTATAATTGTTGTATGGCGCAAAGCATTATGTGCTCAATACTGGAAGGCACTTTTGCTGAAATGTACAGTGCTTGCTGGCACATCCTCGCTTACCACTTATCGACTTGTGTGGCTCAGTGTAATCAAACGTTATCTGCTCTACTAAAAGTAACACAAATATGTGCCCCTACGAGTAGGCGTGTAGTATGTAAGTCACAAGGGTACTTTGACAAGCCTGTTAAAACGATTTCTTTTCAAATTTCGCCGTATGGTATCCTTCGACCGCTATTCATGTGCTCCAACTAGCTTTCCTCCCGTGGCATCTAGGAAAGAAGGTTCAGTTGAATTCTACAAAAGATCCGGTTATGGAAGTGATTACTTTTTCATCAGACGAAAAATTCTTCTCACCAAGCCAAACTGTCTAGTTACCGAAGAATCACACGAGCTACATCGAGGACGTCAGCGCAAGTTAGGTTCCAGGTACACTTGTTCAGTTGTGGCTAGTGCTTGTGCATTGCTCCAGTGAAAGAACACTTCGTTTGGCAGTCTTGGTGATTTTGATCGACTTCTGCTTCAGACCCTCCAATAATGAAACATAATACCCATAGATGACAAAAGACAAGGGATAATTCCAAATATCGTGTCGGACCTCCTTTCGCCCATCGCAGTGCAGCAATTCGACGTGGTATAGACTCACCAAGTCGTTGGAAGTCCCCTGCAGAAATACTGAGCCACGTTGCCTCTACAGCTGTCCATAAGTGCGAAAGTGTTGCCGGTGCAGGATTTTGTGTACTAACTGACTTCTCGATTATGTCACATAAATGTTCGGTGGGATTCCTGTCGGGCGATCTGGGTAGCCAAACCGTTCGCTCGAGTGGTCTACATCTACATCTACGTCCATACTCCGCAAGCCACCTGACGGTGTGTGGCGGAGGGTACCTTCAGTACCTCTATCGGTTCTCCCTTCTATTCCAGTCTCGTATTGTTCGTGGAAAGAAGGATTGTCGGTATGCCTCTGTGTGGGCTCTAATCTCTCTGATTTTATCCTCATGGTCTCTTCGCGAGATATACGTAGGAGGGAGCAATATACTGCTTGACTCTTCGGTGAAGGTATGTTCTCGAAACTTTGACAAAAGCCCGTACCGAGCTACTGAGCGTCTCTCCTGCAGAGTCTTCCACTGGAGTTTATCTATCATCTCCGTAACGCTTTCGCGATTACTAAATGATCCTGTAACGAAGCGCGCTGCTCTCCGTTGGATCTTCTCTATCTCTTCTTTCAACCCTATCTGGTACGGATCCCACACTGCTGAGCAGTATTCAAGCAGTGGGCGAACAAGCTTACTGTAACCTACTTCCTTTGTTTTCGGATTGCATTTCCTTAGGATTCTTCCAATGAATCTCAGTCTGGCATCTGCTTTACCGACGATCAACATTATATGATCATTCCATTTTAAATCACTCCTAATGCGTACTCCCAGATAATTTATGGTATTAACTGCTTCCAGTTGCTGACCTGCTATTTTGTAGCTAAATGATAAAGGATCTATCTTTCTGTATATTCGCAGCACATTACACTTGTCTACATTGAGATTCAATTGCCATTCCCTGCACCATGCGTCAATTCGCTGCAGATCCTCCTGCATTTCAGTACAATTTTCCATTGTTACAACCTCTCGGTACACCACAGCATCATCTGCAAAAAGCCTCAGTGAACTTCCGATGTCATCCACCAGGTCATTTATGTATATTGTGAATAGCAACGGTCCTATGACACTCCCCTGTGGCACACCTGAAATCACTCTTACTTCGGAAGACTTCTCTCCATTGAGAATAACATGCTGCGTCCTGTTATCTAGGAACTCCTCAATCCAATCACACAATTGGTCTGATAGTCCATATGCTCTTACTTTGTTCATTAAACGACTGTGGGGAACTGTATCGAACGCCTTGCGGAAGTCAAGAAACACGGCATTTACCTGTGCGAACATTTGTGGCCCACTAACATGGCGCATTGTCATCCTGCGGTTCCTTTTGTCCATTACCTACCTGTGAACTCGTTGCAGCAGATTGCCTGTAGGAAAGCCAAGCAGAGACCTACCGTACTGCAACTCGCACCGGGTAGCATACAACGCAACTATTCCAAGAATTGGGAAAAGATCTTAATTTTGAATGAAAGGTGGAAAAACTGGCAAAGCTTCGGTATATTCTGAACTTTGATGATGTACATGTTCACTGCCAAGCCCGTGCTAATCTTAACACAGTCATGCACAAACCCTTTCATTCACGTTAGCAAGTTTATGGTAACGTATTTCCCGAAATCTGAACAGTTACTAAGAACTGATTGTTATTAAATGAAAATGCTCGCCATACTATTAAGTTTATCGGTGTCTAAAGTACGCAAGTTTTTAGTCGCAGATCTGCACAATATGCCACGCGGAATTACTGTCTTTTCTCATACACAAAATTGCCTACGAAATCCGTACTTTCTAAAAAAAAATCACACCGGAATAAATATGCCTTCACTTTAAAACACTATTGAAACATGTGGCACAACTAAAACCGGCAAATTATAAGATCCTTCGGAGCTCATACACTACTGACCGCCGGCCGTGGTGGCCGAGCGGTTCTAGGCGCTACAGTCTGGAACCGCGCGACCGCTACGGTCGCAGGTTCGAATCCTGCCTCGGGCATGGGTGTGTGTGATGTCCTTAGGTTAGTTAGGTATAAGTAGTTCTAAGTTCTAGGGGACTGATGACCTCAGAAGTTAAGTCACATAGTGCTCAGAGCCATTCGAACCATTCACTACTGGCAATTAAAATTGCTACACCGAGAAGAAATGCAGATGATAAACGGATATTCATTCGACAAATATATTGTACTAGAACTGACATGTGGTTACATTTTCACGCAATTTGGGTGCATAGATCCTGAGAAATCAGTGCCCAGAACAACCACCTCTGGCCTAATAACAACCTTGATACGCCTGTAGTCCAGTCAAATAGCGGTTATACCTTGCAAAAGGTGGGGTAGAAGAGTTTATTTTTTCAACTCGTTCATATGGTTGGCAAGATTAGAAAACCGAGTTTTGCCAACAAAATTTCGCTTGGGAAAACTTTCTGCAGTCTAAAAACTTGGAAAATTTCGGCCTTTTTTCAGTTTTTTCAAAATATCTCAGTTTTTTTGCTCCTATCGCTTTAACATCTATCTTCTTTTTTAAAGAGCACAAAATTCTCTACAAATTTGATTCTTGCCATTTTTTTCTACTCCCAATATCTAAGGCACTACAGCGCATCAAAAAATACCAATTTTTAAAATTTTTAGCATAGTGCCAAGATACCTTATTTTTGAACACTATTTTTTCAGTTTCTGTTTCTGTAGTGTAAATACATTATACACCATGTTATATGTTGGAATTTACCACCTCATTTTCAGGTATTCAATTTCTCTGTATGCAACATGAGTATTGCTGGGCACCCAACTATTGTGATTCTTACATCACTACCTGAAGTTTACTATGGCTCACCTCAGCCCTGGTATTTGTAAAACTATAAATATAAAAATACATCATTAAGAGACATAGACACAGACACACACACACACACACACACACACACACACACACACACACACACACATACACGCAGACAAAATAAATTGTCTCAGGAAAATGAACTATTATTAGCTGCAATAGGCAACCTAATTAGGTAGGTAATTATTCTTGTGTATAAAAGCCACACAGTTGATATTAAAAATAAGTAGCTTTATTACAATTCAAATGCATTGTCAGTTACTAAAAATTGTTGACAGTTCTGGGTGTGTAATACTTGTAATATCGCACTTTAGCGCACTTGAGACGTATATGAGCATCACTTCCAACGTTTTGATGGGCCAGGTTCCTCAGTGTCACCAGAAATACCTTGAGTTACGGATTCAGGGTCTGTACATAGAGTTGATCCCAGATTGACCTCTTCTTTAAACAGCGAGTCAGCCTCAGCAAGTTCGTCGATTTCGTCAGCGGTTTCCTCAACATCCTCCATAACATCTTCTTCACTGTCTTCATATAAAAATTTTGGCACGTTTTCACAGTTTACCCCAATACATTTCTTGCAAATTGTAGAACATTTCAAACCCGCTTTTCTGCAGGGGCACACTCCGTCACAGTTCAGCTTGCATGAGCATGAAACAATGTGAAGAAGCGCTTCAGGTGCCTGATCTTGGCTCATCATAACGGGTATTGGACCGTGGTCACTGTGATTCCAGCCCCATTTCTCAGGAGTTTCCAGTTTCCCATCCAACTTTGGACTTGTTGGTAAGTCCGCAACGAATGATGTTGTGCAGCATCTTGTGTAGGTGGCAACCGTGCAAGATTGAGTTTGCTTTTTGTGGCAGACTTGGCGAATAGTTGGTACCGCAAATGGTCTAGTGTGTGGGAACTGCTGACACCTCCACTATACAATGCGATGGTAACCTGTTCTCCTGCTGTTATTATTTCTTCACGGGTAGCATGTGGTTTATTGAACGTGCAAAGCGCTGAGGTTAGGTGTTCATTTTTCACAGCAATATTGCAGCACTTAATTTTTCCTTGACCAAAAAAAGCGGATGTTATATCACATCCGCTAAAGGCATGAGCGAACAGAATATATTCACTGTCAAACTTGTAATATGCAGTGGAAAACCACTTGTCTTCTGCATTTCCTCTTCCTGGCTTTAAGAAAAATAAGCTTTCAATGCCTTTCCCCAAAACGGTCATGAGCACAAGCATGTCAACATCTTCTCCTACAATGACAACACTTCCAAAATTTTTGGTTCTTGAAATGGCAGATGTTACAATCATAACGTCAGCATCTTCTTGTGCCTGGTGCACTTCAATGCTACACTCCAGAAATTCCTTTTTAAGAAGTGTGATCAAACGCATCTTGTTTCGTTCGTTGTACAAGAACTTGTTCTGAGGGACTTGGTTCACCATCTCTGATTCAACCACAACGTCAACCGAAGAATGTTTTTTGGACCTACGAATCCTCTCAGCACTCTTTGTGCTACATTTGTCTCCCTCACATTAAATACAAGATCAAATACAATAGCAAACTGAGATCCAAAATGACGTTGCAGGTAAGAAACATAGCTTTGGGCTATTGACTTGAAGCAAACATTTCGATTCCAAGTGACTTTGTGGATAAGGTACCCTCCATCAATGACAAAAAATTTATCCGGTCCACTTAACTTCACATCTTCCACTGGAACGAAGGCATTGTAGAATGAAGATTTTGTTCCTTTTCGCATGCCTATTTCTGAGAATAGGGACATTGGGTAAGGAGCAAGTTCTTATTTCAGAAAGGCTTTTAACTCTTCTTCACTTTGTTTAATTAAACAAAGCCTTTTGAAAAGAGTTAAAGGATCAGCAGGAGTAATTTTAGTGCTCCCAGCTTTTACAGAATTGAACGCAGAAAGGAGAGTCACACAACTTTTGCACTCACTTCGCAATACGACTCAATTTCTTCACGAATGTTCTGCATGTGAATCATACCCAATGTCCATCTGGTCAATACACTATCCGTAATTCCTCGGCCAGAAGTAAGTCCTCCAGAACTCTTCATGGTTCTCATCAATGTTTGTTCTATAGTCATGTCAGAAGGAACCCCTGACCAATACTTTTCTGATCGCCGGATTGTAAAATGTCCTTTCGTTGTGAACTTCTCATATTCTGATAAATCCATTTTTTCCTCGAGTCTCAACATATCCTGTAAGTACAGGTGGCCTCTTTTAGCGTACATAAAATGTCCAGCTGAATGGAAGTAGGGAAGCATTTTTCGCACGCTTTCAAGATGAAGTTTCCAATTGCCTGATCGATCCGCTTCAATAAATTGTTTCATGAGAGTGACCATCTTGTAGTACTGAACCCATAATTTTGCTGTGGGTCCCTTACTTTCAATCGTTTTCAGGGCAGTTACATTTTTTTTTTATGACTTGTTCCCTGAGAACACTGGTATCATGGCCAACTGACAGTTCTGACTCACCACAAGGAGAAGACAAGTCATTCAATGTCCCACGTTTATCTTCTGTTAGCTCAATGTGATCCCACACTTGACAGGCCAAAGCAAGGTGACACAATAAATGCGCTAGCACAGCCCTGGAATATGCATGTCCTCACAAAATCTTTTCAACGCTGTTTTCAGCGAATATTACACCAAATAAGTTCTTTAATCCACTTCCACCCATGATCATACCGATACATCCCATGAACGACATAAGGAAATGGAAACCTCCAAGTCGGACCTCCACATTATGAAATTCAGGAAGGTCAATCTCCACAATATCCCTTGCCTTCCAATACAGAGGCTGATCAAATGTGACAAAGCATGTAGTCTGATTATGTCTTTTACATGCATCTCTAGCTATCATCAGAGCAGTATATATGGTGTCATAATGGGTTGGTGATGATTTAAGAAATGGAAGACACTTTATTTTAGAACGTTCATATTCTTTGCCTCCCGCCAAGCGTTCCATGTAAGCATTCCATCCTGAAACAACTGCATTCTGAGACCATTTACAATATAACCACGTAATTTCCGCTGTGGAGATGACGATCTCACCTTTTGCAGGAGCAATTATGTTCAAATCTTCAATTTTTATAGCCTTCAGTCCTCGCAACTTGTGTTCAGTGGAATGTCTGTATGTCATTTTTTCCGGCTTCACTAACAAGTTGAGCTGAGGGACGATGATTCAACTTTTTAATACTTTTCTGAGGAAGCAATGCATCATAAGGAGTAACACATTATACCTCCCATTGCATGAAAAGTACCAGTACCATCTAGAGTGTTTACATTGAAATCTGCATTATCAAACACAAATTGGCAAAATGCGTCACTTCGTTGTCTTTTGATGTCAAGCTGAAGGATTGAAGACACTTCCAATAGGGCAGCTTCCGTATAAGATGGTGCAAAGCCAAGGGAAGACAAAACCTGGATGAGATATTTTGAGCCAAACTTCCGGTACAGGTATGCACTAATAGCAGTCAAAAGTGATGAAATAAATGAACGTGGCCTCGCAGCACTTATGAGTACATGAGCAAGAGAAACACATATTTTCCCCCATTTTCTGGGAGACCGCTTGTGTTTCAAAATTATAGTTTCAAAGAGCAATCTTACAGATTCTGGTATGACAGACTCTACATCACATAAAAAATTATCAGAGGGAGGGTACTGTTTTACATCGTACACTACTGATCTTATATCGTCTAATATGATATTTGCAGCTGCTTTGACGATTCGTCGTCTTTCTTGCTGAGGATCTAAATTTCTTTTGGTGTACCAATTTTCACTGAGTAGTTGGTGCCCAACATTCTTGAAACATACGACTGCTGGCTTTGAAGCTGTTTCAGCTATCACCACATCGTCACCATATTTCTGGAAAAGGCGAGCCTTGACAGTTCGAATATCAGGACGAGGTGATGTGGGTCTTTGCTGTAACAGATCGTCCATAGAAAACTGACATTCTTCCGTATTGGTTTCCAGGTAGGCAAATATAGCCTCCATGCCTTCATCTACTTGTGTTGCAGGTCGGTAACCTCATTTCTGTCCAGTAGCTGAAACACGGTGAAAGAACTTTCTGTCGCAAAATCTGTGGTACCACCCATCTGCAGCAACCAAATCATTTACATTTTGAATCCGCTCTATCACTTGTTGACCAAATTCATCACCACGTCGTTTAGCCTGTTCTAATACTGTCGATTGCACTTCCAATTTCATTACTTTGTAAACAAAATTTCGTTTCGCATATGGCAATCTTAACTGCTTGGTTAAAAAGTCATCAGAATTCCCTTTTGCACATAAGAAGCATTTCTCTTTGAAATTGAACTGACCTTTTTCCTGCGACTGACGTAGCACGCCTGTTGGTTCCTGAGGATGTCGAAGGCTAGCTACTATCATTCTCTCATTAATGTACTTCTTGTTGCATGCTTCATGCACCATCACTTCACTGAGCGTTTTCAAAAAAACGGGTGTGAGCAGACTCCCTGCATTTAGCACTACAATCGATAAGTGTGCCCAGTCCTTTCTTTTTCACATTGCGTCCACCACTCACCACAGTTTTTTCGCAAATGAAACACAAATTCATGTCAGACATACTCATTTTCAGCACCACAACATATACTGAATGGAAGCGACTCCAAACTGTAGGACCCTTATTGTTGTGTGCTAATAGCTGTCAGCGCCCTCTGAACGATAACCAGAGGTAATCTCCTTCCGCCCGTCAAAGGATATATACGCTTTTGTCCGCTAAAGAACAATTCCTACATACTTTTCTTATAACTGATCATTAACGTCAATCAACTGTAGAAAATGTACGGCACCTGCATGCAATCGTATTACATATTGTAACACAAATAAACTTCACGCAATCCGACGTGAATGTGTTCGTAGTTACTGAATATCATGCTGTTTGTCCTGGCCCTGCAGCAGAGTGAGATGGTAAATTCCAATGAATAACATGATGAGTAATATGTTTATACTACACAAATAGAAACTGAAATAACAGTGTTCAAAAATTAGGTAATTTGCCACTTTGCTCGAAATTTGAAAAACGTATTTTTTGACGCGCTGTAGCGCCTTAGATACTGGGAGTACAAAAAATGGTAATAATCAAATTTGTAGAGAATTGTGTGCTCTTTAAAAAAGAAAATAGACGGCAAAGCGATAGGAGCAAATGAAACTGAGATATTTTGAAAAAACGGAAAAAGTCCGAAATTTTCGAAGTTTTTTGACTGCAGAAAGTTTTCCCAAGAGAAATTTTGTTGGCAAAACTTGGTTTTCTAACCTTTCCAACAATATGAACGAGTTAAAATCTTCTACCCCACCTTTTGCAAGGTACAGGCTTTTTTTCTGACAGTTTCACTGGACTACTAGGCATTGCGTCAAACAGAGCTTGAATGGCGTGTACAGGTACAGCTGCCCATGCAGCTTCAACACGATACCATAATTCATCAAGAGTAGTGACTGGCGTATTGTGACGAGCCAGTTGCTCGGCCACCATTGACCAGACATTTTCAATTGGTGAGAGATCTGGAGAATGTGCCGGCCAGGGCAGCAGTCGAACATTTTCTGTATCCAGAAAGGCCCGTACAGGACCTGCAACGTGCGGTCGTGCATTATCCTGCTGAAATGTAGGGTTTCGCAGCGATCGAATGAAGGGTAGAGCTACGGGTCGTAACACATCTGAAATGTAACGTCCACTGTTCAAAGTGCCGCCAATGCAAACAAGAGGTGACCGAGACGTGTAACCAATGGCGCCCCATACCATCACGCCAGGTGATACGACTGTATGGCAAAGACTAATACACGCTTCCAATGTGCGTTCACCGCGATGTCGCCAAAAACGGATTCGACCATCAAGATGCTGCAAACAGAACCTGGATTGATCCGAAAAAATGACGTTTTGCCATTCGTGCACCCAGGTTCGTCGTTGAGTACACTATCGCAGGCGCTCCTGTCTCTGATGCAGCGTCAAGGGTTACCGCAATCATGGTCTCCGAGCTGATAGTCCATGCTGCTGCAAACGTCGTCGAACTGTTCGTGCAGATGGTTGTTGTCTTGCAAACGTCCCCATCTGTTGACTCAGAGATCGAGACGTGGCTGCACGATCCGTTACAGCCATGCAGATAAGATGCCTGTCATCTCGACTGCTAGTGATACGAGGCCGTTGGGATCCAGCATGGAGTTCCGTATTACCCTCCTGAACTCACCGATTCCATATTCTGCTAACAGTCACTGGATCTCGACCAACGCGAGCAGCAATGTAGCGATACGATAAACCGCAATCGCGATATGCTACAATCCGACCTGTATCCAAATCGGAAACGTGATGGTACGCCTTTCTCCTCCTTACACGAGGCATCACAACAACGTTTCACTAGGCATCGCCGGTCAACTGCTGTTTGTGTATGAGAAATCTGTTGGAAACTTTCCTCATGTCAGCACGTTGTCGGTGTTGCCACGGCCGCCAACCTTGTGTGAATGGTCTGAAAAGCTAATCATTTGCATTTCACAGCATCTTCTTCCTGTCGGTTAAATTTCGCGTCTGTAGCACGTTATCTTCGTGGTGTAGCAATTTTAATGGTCAGTAGTGTACTATACACGACGATTTCCAGTCAACAATAGATTCAGTTGGACCAGAGAACTCAGTTCATTTCATGTAAAACACAGTCCACACCATTATGGAGCCACCACTGGCTTGCACGGTGCCTTTTTGACGACTTGGATCCATGGCTTCGTGGGGTCTACGCCACAGACGAACCGTACCACCAGCTCATACCAGCTGAAATCAAGACTCATCTGACCAGGCCGTGCTTTTCCAGTCGTCCAGGATCCAATCGATACGGTCATGAGCCCAGGAGAGGAGCTGCGGGCGATGTTGTGCTGTTACCAAAGGCATTCGCGTCGGTCGTCTGCTTCCAGAGCCCATTAACGCCACATTTGGCTGCGCCATCCTAACGGATACGTTCCTCATACGTCCCACATTGATGTCTGCGGTTATTTCACGCATTGTTGTTTGCCTGTTAGCCCTGACAACTCTACGCAAACGCCGCTGCTGTTGGTCGCTAA
Organism: Schistocerca cancellata; assembly: GCF_023864275.1. Lineage (NCBI taxonomy): Eukaryota > Metazoa > Arthropoda > Insecta > Orthoptera > Acrididae > Schistocerca > Schistocerca cancellata. The sequence continues at coordinate 408,914,052 of NC_064630.1, forward strand.
GTGAAGGTCGACGGCCTCTGCGTTGTCCGTAGTGAGAGCTAATGCCTGAAATTTGGTATTCTCGGTGTAGTCTTCACACTGTGGCTCTGTTCCATGCGTCTAGCCCCGACTAGCATTCCGCATTCAACGTCTGTTAATTTGCGTTGTGTGGTAATAATCACGTCGGAAACCTTTTCATACGAATCACCTGAGTACCAATGACAGCTCCATAAACGCTCTGCCCTTTTATACCTTGCGCACGCGATACTACCGCCATCATATATGCACATCGCTATCCCATACATTTGCCGCCTCAGTGTTTAACATGACAATCTTGAGTTGTCGGGTGTACTGCTGGATATCGTCGTCTGTATTTCGGTGACGTGACTCATCGTCTACATTAGTTGCTGATGAAGGAAACGAATCAATTTGAGTCCGGCATTACACCCTACAACAAAGATACGTCAACAAATCGCGGGAGAAGCCTGAAGAATTGCATGAAAACGGCTACCATATTTTCAAATTAAAAAACTGGGAGTATTATAAATAATCTTTATGTTAACCTGTGTTACTTTTTACAAAAGCATATTACTCGGTTAATCGAACCTTCTTAAAAAACTGTTTCTTGTATTTGATGTTGTCATAGCATTGCGAACAAATGGAGGGATTTTATTAAATTGAAGCATAAGTTTATGGCGTTTTTGTTTTGCATTTTGGTATTCCGATTACTATGGGTTTATTTATCGATTGTCATTTTGTATTTGTAGTTCACTGTTGATATTTGAGTTCACATATTTTCGTTTGTTATATGGAGGTAATGAGTGAAGCTATGGACGGTACATAGTGGAATGCCAAGTGGAGAAATCGGAACATTTGAGACATATTTTCTGAATGAGTTCAGTTAGAGGGTTAACAGCAGGGAAAGCAGCCAGGAAAATTTGCGCCTTGTATGGGGATAATGTCGTTGAACAGAGTATGGCAAAAAAACAGTTTTATCGTTTTAAGGAGGATCGTTTTGACATCAGTGACTCTCCACATTCCAGAAGACCTTCAGGGTTTGATGACGATTGTTTAAACACATTAATGCACAACGATCCACGTCAGTGTACTTGATAACTAGCAAATATGATGCATTATGATCATTCCAACATCGTGTGACATTTGCTAATAATGGGGAAGAGTCAAAAATTTGGGTACCACATGCTCTAAGCCAAAATTCATCAATTGGCTCATGAAAAACACCGGCCATTCCCATCCTGTATCTTTACTGGCGACGAGAAATGGTGTCTTTAGTATGCTAACATTTTATTGTTGTTGTTGCGGTCTTCAGTCCTGAGGCTGGTCTGATGCAGATCTCCATGCTACTCTATCCTGTGCAAGCTTCTTCATCTCCCAGTACCTACTGCAGCCTACATCCTTCTGAATCTGCTTAGTGTATTCATCTCTTGGTCTCCCTCTACGACTTTTACCCTCCACGCTGCCCTCCAATGCTAAATTTGTGATCCCTTGATGCCTCAGAACATGTACTACCAACCGGTCCCTTCTTCTTGTCAAGTTGTGCACTAATTTCTCTTCTCTCCAATTCTATTCAGTACCTCCTCATTAGTTACGTGATCTACCCAATTAACCTTCAGCATTCGTCTGTAGCACCACATTTCGAAAGCTTCTATTCTCTTCTTGACTAAACTGTTTATCGTCCACGTTTCACTTCCATACATGGCTGCACTCCATACAAATACTTTAAGAAACGACTTTCTGACAATTAAATCTATACTCGATGTTAACAAATTTCTCTTCTTCAGAAACGCTTTCCTTGCCATTGTCAGTCTACATTTTATATCCTCTCTACTTCGACCATCATCAGTTATTTTGCTCCTCAAATAGCAAAACTCCTTTACTACTTTAAGTGTCTCATTTCCTAATCTAATTCCCTCAGCATCACCCGACTTAATTCGACTACATTCCATTATCCTCGTTTTGCTTTTGTTGAAGTTCATCTTATACCTTCCTTTCAAGACACTGTCCATTCCGTTCAACTTCTCTTCCAAGTCCTTTGCTGTTTCTGACAGAATTACAATGTCATCGGCGAACCTCAAAGTTATTATTTCTTCTCTGTGGATTTTAACACCCACTCCGAACTTTTGTTTCCTTTACTGCTTGCTCAATATACAGATTGAATAGCAACTGGGAGAGGCTACAACCCTGTCTCACTCACTTCCCAACCGCTGCTTCCCTTTCATGTCCCTCGACTCTTATAACTGCCCTCTGGTTTCTGTATAAATTGTAAATAGTCTTTCGCTCCCTGTATTTTATCGCTGCCACCTTCAGGATTTGAAACAGAGTATTCCAGTCAACATCGTCAAAAGCTTTCTCTAAGTCTACAAATGCTAGAAACGTAGGTTTGCCTTTCCTTAATCTAGCTTCTAAGATAAGTCGTAGGGTCAGTATTGCCTCCCGTGTTCCAACATTTCTACGGAATCCAAATTGATCTTCCCCGAGGTCGGGTTCTACCAGTTTTTCCATTCGTCTGTAAAGAATTAGCGTTAGTATTTTGCAGATGCTAACATAAGGTAGAGAAAGGAATGTTCGAGCCGTAAAAAGGCAGAAACTCCCCATACAAAGACCTGCGCTCATCCATGAAGGATAATGTTATGCATATGGTGGAGCAGCGACGGTGTGGTACACTATGAATTGCTTCTCCGAGGTGTATTATTCGCCCTATCTAAGTTCACACTCGACGTTGTGGCTGTTGGTAGTGACCGTAAAGGCATTTCCCATTTACGGTCGCTCACACCAGACACCGTGCCGAGTGTCAACTTAGTTTGCGTGAATAGAAACCATCACTGCTGTCATTTACTGACAACAACTGAGACGTCTTACAGACGCAATTAGGAAAATTGCATGAAGTGATAATACTCTACGATAACGCCTAGCCGCATTCTGCTAGACTGCAAAAAACACTATATAGGAGTTTGGTTGGGAAGTCATTCTGCACACACCTCACTCACGAGATCTTACGCCCTCAGATTTTCACATTTTCCGCTCTCTATCGAATAAACTTCATGGACCTAACTTTCCGGATGAAAATGTGCTCCGAACATGCCTCGACGAGTTCTTCGCCTCAAAACCTCCTGATTTCTGCTGTTGCAGAATGTAAAAATTACCCTAGCGTTGGCAGTCTATTGTAAATAATGAAGAGAATTTATTATTGTTGACTAAATTCTCTGTCATGTTTATCTGTGGTGTTGATTAAACTTACGAAAAAACGCTACGAACGTATGCAGTAACCTAATAGTTTATTTTTAGGCATACGGTAACCAAAACATTGTCTACAATGAAAACGGCTAATCTCAATGAAAACGTCACGACTATGGCTTGGCTAACTCAATGCGCCATACGCTAAGGAGCGAAGTTGAAGATCAGTTCGCCATGGCAAGACAGTCAGCGATCGCCTGAAGTGTAGCCAACCTGCTTTTATTTCTCTCATTTCAAGACCAGTTTCAGTTTGTCAGATGACACTTGACATCACATAACAACAAATTGACATGGAAGTCCAAAAATGTTTTTTTTTTTTTTTACTGTTTTAGCACATTTACAAACAGAGTTTGAAACAGAGCATTAAAAACCGAGTGTAATCCGAATAAACCTGAGACAGCATTGTTGTGATATTACCTGTATCCAAATGGTCAAGATATTATTTAGAAATTCCTCTACTCTTTTCTATCCAATAAAAGTTAGTGTCAGCATATATCTCGTCTAGCCAATAAATCGAGTTTCACCTTTTTGCAGTACACACTCCTTTGCCTTTTCCCATTTTTATTATAGCGGCGGTTTGGAATCGGGACTGCGATTGTGAAAACAAATTTAACACGGAAACTTAATCCACCATTATGAAGCCACTCGAGACATCCTGCAGGCTGTGCAAAGACCCTCCAATTTTTGCACATGCACATAACCATGCAGCTTTTTTGCATGCATTCATAAGATATGTCTACAGTATCGGCTGCATCGTGAATTTTCATTCGCCAATTATTCATGATATAATATTTATAATTTTTCTAGAGTTTTATGTGCAGTAACCACTATGCCCCAATCAGAATGAACATCTTCTGTGGCTTTGCCGCGCCTTTTACAAGTATTGGTGTAGAAGAACAGGGCATCCCACGCAAACCTCCCTGATTTCAAAGACCCAGGATAAAAAACCACAGTAGATATGACAATGAAAAATTCATCATATTGTAGAGCATCTCAAAGAATTTACATTCCCGCGTCAGAAGTGCCAAGTATTGTCGTCAGAGCGCAGCATGGTCGCATGAAATGAAAATGGAGACTCCACAGCAGCATGCGCAAGCAGTAGTGTGGTTTGCAGAAACAAAATCGCCGATTACTGTGCAAAGAAATTATCGTCGTGTGTATGAATGTGATCCGTCTGATGTGAAAACAATTTAGGAATGATATAGCAAGTTTCTGGCAACAGGAAGTGTTCTGACACATTTGGAGGTGCACATTATGGAGTTTCAGAAGAGACTGGGGAGGATATCACACAAACGTTTCTCAGAAGCCCACGTAAGTCAATTTTAGGCAATTTGATGTACCTTGGTCAACACTGCATCGTGTAGTTCACCAGCGTGTTCGTATGTGTGCTTGTGAAGTGCAAATTCTGCAACATCTGATGCCGAATGACAAACCACACTGACAACAATTTGCTGCGGATATGCTGCAGCATATTGATATGGATGCCAGTTTCTTGGAAAGATGTTTTTCTCAGATGAGGTAACCTTTCATCTATCAAGAAGGGATTTGGGGTTCGCAAAATCCTCACGTTGTCACTGAACATGTTCGTGATAGCCCTAAACTAAACGTCTGGTGCGGGCTAATGGATGACAGGATTGTTGGACCATTCTTCTTTGCAGATCAAACAGTGAATGGGTCAGTGTATCTGGACATGTTGGAGCAGTTTGTGTAACCTCAGATATAAGACTTGCAACCCAACATCATTTTTCAACAAGATGGAGCTCCGCCTCATTGGTCAATGGCTGTTTGCAAGTTCTTGGATAGGAAGTTTTCCAGTCGTTGGATCAGACGTGGAGGACCCATTGCCTGGTCACCGTGTTCACCCGACATTACGCTGCTTGATTTCTTCATGTGGGGATTCGTGAAGAACCGTGTGTATTCTACCAAAGTGGACGATATTCCTACGTTGCGACATTGTATCACTAATGCGATTGCAACAATAACAGAGGAAATATTACAAAGAATCTGGCAAGAAACTTAACATGGACTCGATATTCTTCATGCTACAAATGGTTCACATGTGAAAGTGTATTGATGATAAATAAATTCTTTGAGAAACTCTACAATGTGGTGCATTTTTGATTGTCCTATCGGCTGTGTTTTTTTCCCCCTGGGTCTTTGAAATCAGGGAGGTTTGACACCCTGTATACTGGCAACGCAAACAGCGCTTCGACTTCATCCAGTTCGGTTTTGCTCTGTGTCAAACGCAAGCTTTTAACTGCAGCAAGTATCTACTTTTCACCAAAACAGGGAAACAAGTCAAGTTTAATATTTCTCGTGGCAACCATCAAACAACTACATTTCACGTCAGTTTAGACAAAAGCAATACACCAACAGTTATACAGTTTTTTGTTAAAAAAAAATAAAAACCTCTGCTACTTAACTAATGGAAACAAATTACGCTAAGAAAAAACTTCAATTACAATAATATGTACAGAATCGATGCTACTGATCAGCCATGTTGGCACCGTCACGGTGTACTCCATTTTTCTCTAGCTCCGTGCTACCTTCCCGAAGACACAAAGTTGTAATGAATTTGCATACAATAAACTATTTTCGTTTACTGGTTTTACTACTTAATGTAACTGTAACGAAACATAACACAAAATTTATCCATTTCGTAGTTCATAACGTGATTTTTAACGGCGATCCAATAGACGGACATGAGAAGCTGTGTAGCATCTCTGACTGAACTTGATTGCGAATATGTATTCCAAGACAATGAACAGAGCTCCAGGGAATACACATGAAGGATCAGGACTGTATTAAGACTACAGCAAATGTTTATTCAGCCGATTTTAGGAGATCTGTTTCCTTTTTCGCTTACCCCCATAAATTCTTTTCCGAGGATATTACTTTAAGTGTTGCACTATGTTAAGGAATGTTGTGTAAGTCTGTTTCCTTGACAAATCCGAGAAATCAAAATATCTACACCAACGTCTTAGTGCTCAACCATGCCTCCGCAGCCGAGCGAACCGGTAAGTATGCGTTCCCCATGTGTTGTGTGAATTTAGCGAACTCACAGTTTTTGGCCTTTATAAGTACAAATAACATTAAATAATGAAACTGTAATGTGAGCACACCTTAAAAGCTACTATACAATGCTTATGTAACATATTTTTGTGTTGCTTTGGAGTTTTAATGTTTCTAATTGCGCTCTACAAAATGCGGAACTGAAGTTTACCCGGCTGTCTCGTATATGCGAATCAGGGAGCTGGGGCCTGTATTTCAGGAGCGCCAAATTGTGGGTGGAGATCCAGAAAATTTCAATAGAGATTTCTGACCATATATGTTAGCGGTCTTCCTTGAACAGCATAATATGAAGTATTATTTTATTTTATTATTATTATTTGTATCATTAGCACCAGCTATGCGCGACCTCAATTGCTAGTGTTTCCTACCAAGTTTTACTATGCTGTATACGCTCAAACAATTCACTTTATGTTGTTTTTCATTCCCAAGTGTCTGAATTTTATTTCAGCATTGTTCAGTTTTGACAACTGGTCGTTAGTTCTCAGAAGCGAAAGTAGTTACTACAGCAGGCTCTCGATCATAAGTGTAAAGATTATATGGCTTGCAGATTATCCGTGTATAGTTCTCGATTTTCGATAAGATAAAAGAAAACCTGAAGTGGTTTGTTGTAATTACAGATAATATGTTCATTTAGAATACAAATTTCTATTTGTAACGACGTAGATGACGAAAACATCTGCAAGAGCTTAAATGACGATGCCTGCGATCCGGCATTTGAGCAACTAAGTAACGTGAATATAGTGATTAACAATAACTGACAGTGTTTAAAAATGTATTTCATGTGCTTCCCCAAAAAGGCTGAATTTTCAGGAAAGATTCGCGGTTTAGCTATACCAGATTATGTATTTTGCTTGAAACTGTGTATCCCATCAGTCATGCCTGTGCCATAACGTAAGATATGACATGTCTCAAGATACATCTGCCTACGTGTATATTTTTCGTTTTATAACTTCATTCTGTAAAGTTATGCCGTATCTAGAGAGCAGTTTTCAATTTTGTGTGTGCATACAACTTAGGGTTTACAGTTGGTTGTTATTTTGTACTAGATTTTCAACAAGCTCGTCTCTATTCAGTTCAAGCAAGGGCGATTATGACCTCGATGTTTGGTGCCGTAACCCACAAATCATTAGTCATGATCATCATCAACGATTCGTATAAGTGAAAAGTTGGAAAATACTGGCGTGACGTATAAACATTAGATTTTTGCTATCTTTCTCTGACGACACTTGTGTTGTCTTTGGTTTCTGTCGACAAATCAATAGTTTGTGATAATTTTTTTAACGTGGGCCATAAATAAATCTTAGATTGCTACATATCCAGTGATTCCATCGTGAAACAGGGAAGGTTGACATGATGGATGCTAAACACTAATGCAGCTAGTGTCGAAAAAGCATTTGAATGATGAGTTTATAAGGTGATGCCTCGTTAAAGGAAATAATAGGCATGAGAAACAAAGCTTAGTAAGGGCAGGTTTTTGATTTCCTCGTAGCTAACAATGACTATTACTTTACGTGGGTGTATTTTTGGATTAGCACGAATTTTATCTCATATGAAATCACTAATCAGCCAAAGAAAACTATCTGGGAGGATTATATTAAAAATCTTTCTGCAGATGAAACACTTGAAGTACGAGAAAATAAAGTTGACTAGGGTCTATCGGGTCCTGCCATCACAATTATCAAAATCAGATGAGCAATAGGACGGCAGAAGACAGGAAAGTAGAATGAAATTTTCACTCTGCATCGGAGTGCTCTACCAACTTCTTTTTTTAATTTTTATAATTTGTTAATTTTTTATTTTTTATTGTATTTTTGGATTTATTTTTGTTTCATTAAAAAAAAACTATCCTTCAACTGCCATAGCCGAGCGTCCGAGTCGTCTTCTCATCTGTTGGGAGGGGTTCCTCCCTATTCCGTCCATAGAGGATCAATATGCTCGAGGATTTTTCTTCATTTTCAGTGTCTCATACCCGGAATGCCCCAGTGAGCAGGAGGATCTGCAAATAATGAACCTAAATAATTTGCGAAACAGTTCTGTACTTCGGGTGGCAGCTGAAAGCTGCGTGTATCGTCATCAGTGGGAACCAAAAGTCGAGTGTGCCTTTGTGAGCATCGGAAAATTGTAGTAAAGGGCAATGTTTTTTAGCCAGTTAACGGCGTTCGTCCTGGTTGATGGAAAGTATATGCCATCGGGGCGCAATATATCATCAGGGGAGATAGACTCCGGCAATCGCTGCAAGAGTAATGCCAGCATGCACTGTATGAGTAGCCAGCACTCACTGGTCGCAGCAGAAGTCAGGCGGTGTGCATCCGAGTCAGTGACTGAGCTTGTCAGACACATGGGGTTGCCCGTCAAATCAATGGAATGTTGCCTCTGAGGAGTAGTGAAATTCCCATTCACAACCATATACCATAATGAACATACCGTTGTAGGTAGAAAAGGTGTGTGTACCACTCGCCACAACGTTTTCCAGACAACATCAAGATGTCTGTGTGTGACTGTATTGATAGGTTGCTGCTGTTGATAGAAGTGATAATAGTCTTTCATGCTGGGCATCCTGTCATCGGAAGGTCTGACCGTAACTAGCTGAGGTCAATCAAGAGTTCTCTGATGTGGGTGAGTGCCAGTGAAATGTGTCCTACCGAAACCGGGGAATGCAGAGAGTGTGGTGCCACATCAGTGCTTAGGGTGCACATCAGAGTGGCATGGGCAAAGGTCCACGTGCAACGTGTAGTGTTGAGATAAAGCAGTCGCGCATGTTTATAGACATGAATTAAACCGATACCGCCCGCCCACTGCAGAAGTGTCAGGATTGCGTATCGGACTTTAAAAACAAGGCCGATGCTCACGAAATTCCCATAGGCTGCTTGAAATCTGTCGGCCATTGTAACCGGCAAGTGAAGGACATGCACAAAATTGTTTAGTTTGGAAACAAGATAGGTGTTGACATAATGTGTTCTGAGGAGCATATCCATGCGACGCAGTTTGTTGTCCCATATCAGAGCACGCGTCTGGTGTAGGAGCCGGCAGTACATAGCTGCCAGCGAGCAGTGAACATTGCTATAGAACTTCACTCCTAAACATTTGAGTATGAGCACCTTGTCAAAGGGCACCGCCATTGCATGGAAAGCCCCCGGTGACATCCATATATTTTGTCTTCTTCATGTTGATGATGTTCCTAGTGACTGCCCCGTACTGGCATAGCCACTGGAGCGCCATATGCATTTCATCCTCTGATCTGGCCAGGAACATCATATCAGCGGCAAATGCACCACAACGAAAGGTCACGTCCCGCAGGGACATGCCTGTTAATCGCTGCTGTAGACCTTGTAAAGCTGGTTCAAGTGCTGCCACAAATTATACACCCGACAAGGGGCACCCTTGTCACACTGACTGCCCAACAACAATGTGATCAGACTGGTAATTGTTGACCGTTGACCAGTGCGCTCCATGGGCCAGTCGAAGGACCACCTGTGTGGACTCTGGAGAGAGGCCCATGTGTTCCAAAACTGCATAGGAAGCCGCGGTCAAATACATGGTCAAAATCGATGGCAACAAGGGTGCCTCATATTTAGCAGGCCGCCATCAAAGCAAATATGTCGTGGTATGCTCCTAACGCTGTATGAATGTAGCTGACACTACCTAAACATGTCTGATCGGTGTGGATGGCTTTTCTGATAGCTGTGTGGAGATGCGCGCGGAGGATTCAGACGAAGATCTTGTAGTCGTTGTTGAGGAGTGTGAATGGGTGAAAGTCCTGCCACCTACAACCACCATTCAGTTTCGGTACTGGGATCAAGAGGCCGTCTGTGAATTCTGTGGGGACAGTAAAATCAGGGCGGAACAGTTCTTGAAACATTTGAGCCACTTGTCGCCCATAAGGTCATAAAAAGAGCGGTAGAATTCCAGGGATAACACGTCCAGCCCAGGCGATTTGTTTGGTGCTCCACGTGCCAAGGCCTATGGTAGCTCGTTGGATGTAATGGGCAAGAGCAGAGTATCAACTGGTACCACGTCCCTAGAGGCGGGAAAATCGTGCAACAGCACGTCATAATCATGTACGTTTCGCAGATCTTCCATGTACAAGGTCCCATAGTGTTGGGCGAACATGTACGCTATGTCCGTTTGTGTCACTGCGCAGCCGCCCTCGTCCGTGTTTAGCGCCGTAATGAGCTGACGTTTGCGGCGACACCTCTTGCGCACAATGTGATAGACTGATGCCGTTTCATTGGGGATGCAGTCTTGCACTCGCGCATAGATGCGGACACCTTCTAGCTACTTTGCCCTGATGCGAAGTAGATGAGATTTGATGCATTGTACGGACATCTGACGTTAGGGAGACTGCTATTGCGTCGCCAACTCACATAACACTATAGTAAAATTCCGATGTTGTCCTTTGCCAGTTCGCTCTGTCAAGCCTGTAGGCCATCAGGGTATTTCGGAGTGCAGGTTCGACACATCCCAGCCACCACATCAACGTGGAAGCATACATGGGCAGGCGCCTGAAACGACAACGCCACGTGTCAGTAACTGCTTGCCAACATGCTTCCTTGCGAAGGAGGGTGACGTTCAGCATCCATGGGCCTCTGCGAGGTCTTGTTAGTTGTTGGGGTAAGGTGATAGTGCAGATACACGTGAGATGATCTGTGAAGGCCGTCGGCCAGAGTTCTGCATCACAGGTTGCTATGCAGAGGTCCAGACGATTGGTAGAGTGGCTGGTAAAGTGTGTATATCAGCACTGGTTCTCATGATGTAACAGCCATGTGTCGTGGAGCACGAGGTCACATACCGGTGCCTGTAGAGCCGGGCCTGAAACATATTGTGATATCTGGTCCTTGGGCCACCCACTATGTAATGGTCCATATTTCTTTGCAAAAAATGGGGCTACCTCCTTCAAATAGAAGACCACGGTGTGAAGTACCAGAGGGGGTGTAGACGTTAACAAGATGGACTGCGCCAAGTGTGAGAGCAATGCCTTCTCCATGTCACATCCATCACTTCTATGCCATCTCAGAGAAGGATGGCCGTCCCTTCTGCGCCATCACCAGAGGGTAGGCTGTAGGTCTAAACGCAGCTCAGGACGGACCTCCTGAAGAAGAGCAATGTCCAAGTCTGCTGCTCTGATCATGTCATGTAACATGTGGCTCTTTACAGTGAAGTGGACACCATTGACATTGACTGTTCCCACATGGTATGACTGAGACAAATCAAGTGGTGGAGGCAGTATGCTGGTGCTAGCCCACGGTCAGCTTGTACTCCACACATCCACCCAGCCACATGACGTGCATTACTGTGCCGTATGATCCCCTGACTGGTAGTGCCCACCGGGCTCAGTGTCAGCCATGGGCTCTGGAGGAGGTATCGATGTGTGCTGTGCATCATTGGCCTCCCTGTCGTTTGTCCAATCACCAAGTGAGGATTGGGAGGTCAGTGGTGGCTGTTCACTTTCACAGGAGCCCACATTTTGGGAGTCTACCCGATGCGCCTCGTTTTCAGGGCCACCAGATGTACGAGTGTGTTCCATATCATCAGGTGCCTTCTAGTGAATGAGGCCGATGGAATCTGTTGCAACTGTAGACGTGTCAATGCAGTTGATGTCTTCTGCCATTCTCACATCCCTGTTCCATTCTTCAGCTGACAATTGCTGCTTCTTGTTTTTCTTGGGTGACTTTTGCTTGCGGGTTCGAGATTCGACATCCACTGGAGGGCGGGGCTCGACACGGTCTCAGTCATCGGGAATGCCTGTATCCAACCCTGACAGTGATGGCAGCTGGGTGCCCACGACGCCATGGTGGGCAGAAGCTGCAGGAACCTCTACACCATTTGGCTGCGGTGGTGTTGTCGTTGACGTCATTGGCGCTGACTCTCCAAAGGAGTTCGCAGTGGCTTGAGGTAGTAGCAAGTTTTGATCATCCATCAAATCATGTCGTGCCACCTCCACATACGTTAGTGGGAGAGAGGTCATCGTGGATCTTTGGGGAAGTTCATTGCGGGGCGCCTGAACGAAGCAGCGCTGCAGACACTCAGTTCTAACATGGCCTTCCTAGCCGCAGCCTGAGCAGGTCCTCGGTTGGCCATCATATATAACAATTGTGTGGCAGCTGCCAACGAAAGCATATGATGGAACATGCTTCTTAAGTTCTATGCGAATTTGTCGTACCCTGTTAAGGACAGGGTACATTTCGAATGTATTCCATTTCTCCTCTTTGTGGCTCAGAATTGTAGCACATGATGTCTCGAAGAAACCGTTCAATTTCATGGGCCTTCGGTCTTGTGTACGATGCATTAAACATTAGTTTGATGCATTGAACATTAGTTTGATCAAATGCCAGTTGAAACTATTAGGCTGGCCGCTGTGGCCAAGTGGTTCTAGGTGCTTCAGTCCGGAACCACGCTGCTTCTACAGTTGCAGGTTCGAATCCTGCCTCGGGAATGGATGTGTGTGATGTCCTTAGGTTTTAGTAGTTCTAAGTCCAGGGGACTGATGACCTCAGATGTTAAGTCCCATAGTGCGTAGAGCCATTTGAACCATTTTTTGTGAAGTTGAAACTATTAGATGATAACTGTATCTTAGTTCTCCAAAAAGTATTTAATCAGATTTATAATACTGGGAAATTTCGTGATAAATGGCTTATATCACACTTCATCCCTTTGCCCAAGAAGAGAAATGCAACAAAATGTGGAGATTACAGACTAATTAGCCTAATACATCATACCCTAAAGATATTTCTCAAGATCATTCAATATTGAATAACTGCGAAGTATGAAAGAGATATGGGATCTTCTCAGTTTGGATTTAGACCAAGTGTAGTACAAGAGAACATTGGTCGCAATTCAAGTATTGTTTCCGAAGTGCTACAATCAGAGGAAGGATGTAATGCTGTGCTTCATAGATTACGAAAAAGCATTTGACAGAGTGTAACAACATAAACTTGACATAGATGGAAAACATATTCACTGCACAGAAAATCTTTATTGGAATCAAACAACTGAGGTTAAAATTGGCAGTCAAGTGACAGAAGCACAAAGAATCTGTAAATGAGTTAGACAATGATGTGTGCTCTCACTACTCCTCTTTAATCTGTACTCAGAACATGTATTCCAGGTGGCACTTGAAGACCATGAGATAGGTGTCAAAGTAAGTGGGGTATGGATTAACAACATACGATGTGCAGATGACACATTCTTAATTGCTGATAACATGAACAGCCTAGAAGACCTTCTTACTGCAGTGGGAGAACACACTAGGAATATGGGTCTCAGCATAAACAGCAAAAAGACAAAATTTATGATAGACACACGCAATTCAAATGAACATCAAATGTAGAACTAATGCATAACAATCAACTCATAGAAAGAGAGAATAGGTTCAACTACTTAGGGATGTGGTTACTTGAAAACTGGTCGTCTGACATGAAAATCAGATGTGGAATAGAGAAGGCCCGCAGTGCATTCATGAAATTTAACTATGTTTTTACAAGCACTGTCTTCAATCTTAATCTCAGGATTAGATTTATAAAGAGCTATGTGTGGTTAGTACTACTTTTGTATGATGTGGAAAGTTAGATGCTGAAAGAAAACACTATAACAAGTTGGAAGCATTCGAGATGTGGTTGTATCGAAGAATCCTTAAAATTCTATGGACAGCAAGGAAAACAAACCAAGAGATCTTGAGAATAGTAACCACAATCAAATGTAAGAAAACAGCTTAACGTAGGTCATGTGATACGAAATGAAAGGTATCATGTTTTCAACTGATAATCATGGGGAATATTGAAGGCAAGAGAGGAATTGGTAGGAGGATGACGTCATAGCTCAGCAATGTCACACAGTGGACAGGAATAAAAAATGTGGGGGACTTGATCCATACTGTAAGAGGAACAGAAGACAGCAGGTGTGACTGCAAACATCCATTAGTGGATATGCAGCAGCAGCAGAAGAAGAATGACTAAAAATTGGAAATCAATATGTAGTTGACTGGAAGGAATACTGTAGGCAGTGTGTCTCTGCTGTTATCTGCTATCTGCCAAATTTTTCATGGTCTACGAAACACATTTTATTACACCACTTTATAGGTTAATTCCAGTTCGCAGCATGTTTCTCTCCAAAATTTGTCACTATACTTATATATGTCCCATAACATGGTTTGTTGCCTGCGAACGAGGTAATCTTTCGATTTGGACATCCTTGCTCACCTGAGTTTTTCACTACCTCAGTTTCTCCCATGACAAGATATTCATCATAGACAGTGTCCTTATTGTACAACAAATGCAGATTTCACATCTTGGTTCTTTTGTGGTGGATGCAGTACTCTATTTTCCATGTGGCAGGGCTTCTGCTAATCAAAAGAATTTGTTGTTATCAACATTCGCTCCATATTAAACATATTTTTATGTATAAAAAATAATTTATTTATAAACAAAAGTGTGGGGTAAGTTCAGAAATTATGTTTAATATGAGTGATGAACCTATTATTTCTGTGCATATTATTTACAGACATTGTACGTCAATTGTCAAAAACGGAGGGAGGACCCACTACATAACTTTACCCCAAATAATGAATGCAAAACAAAGATTATAGTAACTGATTTATCTGTAGCCGATGTAGTTTAAGGCCCAAGCAAGTCAAGTGACCCCTTGGGGCACCAAGCTGAGAGGGGCACCAGAGGCGTCCTAGTGTAAAATTTCTATTCAGGGTGTATCGTGATTTGTAGCGAACACTGACACGGATGAAAGTATACGATAACAGAAGCAAAAACATTAACAGCAAACATGGATCCACACACAAGCCATTTGCGAGATACTGCAAGTGTGTGTTTACGAGCTGCCACTGACTTCTGTATCAGATATCATCCTACTTAGTATAAAATAATTTAAAATGTAAACTTTTAGGTTAAGACCCTATCAAATTGGGCTCAAATTTCACCCAAAGACTACTTTAATAAGTAATATAATACAGCTCTAGCACATTACATATTGTAATTTATACTCAGACATGTGTTACACATGTTGTCCTCACATTTTGGGGCAATACCACACTCGTCTCTGCAGCGAGTGACAAATTATTTCAGACACCCTCGAAACATGGCATAAATCTTGATAAGACTGTACAGTTCTCTGCTCCAGTTCTGTACATTTCATTTTTGAGACAACTCCAATGGAGAAATCCGAGAATATTGAAGTCAGGCAATGCAAGCCAAGGTATGGTACAAGCTGTGTGCGACCTGTCTGTCTTGGACCGTACTGGCACATGAGATGTCGACTTATATTCAAATCAAAATGTGCCTGTGCACCATCATGTATGTACCACTTCACTCAATGTTACACAGCGTGAGCCCAGTTCGATGGTGCTCCAGTCGAAAAGTTTACGTTTAAAATATAAGAAAGTGTGCTGAAAAGTGCTGACTCCGAATTTTTTATGTGAAAATTCTTAAATCTTTTTAAATAAAACAAATGTTAATAACATTCTACATCTTTATTCTTCATGTCTACATTTTTGCAGCCCTCTCCCACTAGATGGCCCCAGATTGTAGTGTGTAACATGGTGGTGTGTAACATAACTATGTGGGGGCATGGGAAACAGCATGTGATAATCAGATTACGAATTCGATCAGTTCGTCCACACACAGAACACCATTTTGTTCATCATGACAATGCTGGACCATACACGACCACTTCAACATCTGCAAGAATCCAACAAATTGGGCTCACTGTTATCGAACATCTTCCATACAGTCCTGCCTTGCTCCCATCCGAGTTTCATCTGTTTCCAGAACTTGCGGGACCTGACTTTGATAGTGATGAAGTGGTGGAAGCAGAGGTGAGGTTGTGGTTCCGTCAACAAAGTCAAAACTTTCTGCAGTGACGATATTATCAAACTCGCCCCTCGTCAGGAGTAATGTGTTTGTTGCCTGGATGACTAGGGCCTATATTGAGAAATAAATATGTAGACATGAAATATAAAGATGTAGAATGTTAATAAAGTTTGTTTTATGTAAAAATCTTTATGAGTTTTCACTTTAAAAAATTCAGAGGTATTACCTTTCAGCATACCCCCATATTTATGCTAACTAGGGCAAATTTCATACTGAAGTCTGTGGTAGCTTGTAACCACAAACTCTCAATTATCTTGCAGACGTCCTCT
The DNA here is from genome assembly GCF_023864275.1 of Schistocerca cancellata. NCBI lineage: Eukaryota > Metazoa > Arthropoda > Insecta > Orthoptera > Acrididae > Schistocerca > Schistocerca cancellata. The sequence continues at coordinate 408,930,502 of NC_064630.1, forward strand.
TTGTGGGCCCATGTTCACTCTTAACGTTTTTGTTTCTGTTGTCATATACTTCCACATGTGACAGTTTTTGCTATTAATTATGATCCACTACATCTATGCAATAACAAATTTTTAAAACTTCCTGGCAGATTAAAACTGTGTGCCAGACCAAGACTCAAACTCGGGTCCGACTGGTAATGCTGTTTCCCCTAGTCATGTAGTGTTCCCAGACAACTCCTCACTCATCCCCAAAGAGAGTAAGCAAAACCTGTGTGCCAGACCAAGACTCAAACTCGGGACCGAGTTTGAGTCTTGGTCCGGCACACAGTTTTAATCTGCCAGGAAGTTTCAAAACCAGCGCACACTCCGCTGCAGAGTGAAAATTTCATTCAACAAATTTTTATTTTAATGTTTATAGATAAATAAATAATAATGCTTATGTAGACCCATCTTGGTGCAAATCTTCCAATCTGACATCACTTTAGTGACGGACGTGGCTGTTTTAATTACTACCGTCAACAGTAATCAAACCCAGGTCTACAGCATGAAAAGGGTGAATGCTGTCTTTTTTTGTCCTCTTTCTTTCAATCTGTTATTTCATCACCTTTTTTTTGTCAATGTTTCATTGCAGATGTTGCATGGCAGCTTTTAAATTATGTCATAAGAGCTTCACATAGTTTTTCTAAATTTTTTATACCAGTGGGGTCATAGAATACCCCCCCCCCCCCCCCCCTCCCCCAAGCGGACACGGTGAGTTACTGTGCTGGCACCATTCAGGTACGAAGGGAAATTGTTATATTACACTAAAGTGATGAAAGTCATGGGATACCTACTAATATCATGTTGGACATTCTTTTGACCAGCATAGAGCAGCAGCTCGATGTGGCATGGGCTTAACGAGTCATTCGAAGTTCCCTGCGGAAATATTGAGCCATACTGCCTCTATAGCCGTCCATAATTGCTGAAGTGTTGTCGGTGCAAGATTTTGTGCTCGAACTGTCTTCTTGATTATGTCCCATACATTTTTGATGGGATTCATGTCAGGCCATCAGATTGACCACATCATTCGATCGAATTGTCCACAATGTTCTTCAGACCAATGTGAACAATTGTGGCCTGGTGACACGTTTCCATTGTCATGTACACTGTGCACTGTGCACTGGTCTGGTGAGTATGACGAGAAAAAAAAGTATGCACAGCCACTTGTGGACTGGTCTGGTGAGTATGGCGGATGTGGCATAGTATCAAAGTGCTGGCAATAGGACACCAGTGTTGTCATGCTGAAAAATTACACCTGTAGTCAGAAGTCCAAATCACTTTGATCTTACAGCTAAATGAAACTGACTTTTTAATGTATTGGAATATGATGTACTGGTAATACTGTTTCCCCTAGTCATGTAGTGTTCCCAGACAACTCCTCGCTCATCCCAAAAGAGAGTAAGCAAAGCATTCCCTGCAGATAGCTCCATCCAGAACTTCTTGAATTTTGGTGGTGAGGAATGGTGCCATTCCTTGCTTGCTCTCTTTGTTTTGGGTTGGTGGTAGCACACCTAAATTTTGTCTACTATAATGATTCTTGCGAAGAACCCATCAACTTCTGCTTCAAAGTGCCGCAAACATTCTTCACAGATGTCAGTGTGTCAGTCTTTCACTTCTAGAGTGAGCTGCAGTGGCAACTGTCTTGCAGACTCTCTGTTAAACTTAAGCAATTCATGAACAATGTGCAAAGTGAATGTAAAATGACAACTCGTTCCATGTCACTACAATTTTTTCTGCAAGTCGTCCATCAAACATGGAAACAGCTAACGAGCTGCAATAGACTCTGGTGTCACAATACAGTGTATATGATCTGGGTACTGACCATCTGTCACAGAAATCATGCCATTTCAAAACCTTCTACTCCACCCATGCACTTGCTGCCATGCCAGACAAGCAGCATAATACTGGGCCTTCTTTCTCTGATGGATCTCAGTATGTTTTGTACCTTCACTGCTCCAAAAACATATGACAGAACACTGTTCCTCCTTGGTGCAAATTGAAAGTGGGGCAGTCATTTTGAACTGGTGTTGTGGTCACATTTTGCTTGTCTGTGGTATGCTGCCACCTTCAGTGCATTCCTTACATCATTGGTAGCAGTACTGCCTGCTTACAGAACAGTGGTAAGAAATGTCAGTTTTTAATTACTTTGTTAAGGATTTCACTTGATTCCCCCTTGTACATTTCTGATGTATAATAGAAGTAAATTTGTCTATTGTATCTATATAATATGAAAATATTCAGAACCTAGCTGCATGCATAAACTGCTCATTTTTCATATAATAAAATTGTTCAACTGAAATTTTGTCATCAGTTCAAGATATTGTTGTAATGGGGATTTTAGCAAATAATAGTACAGAAAAATGCAAGTATTTTACTACATGATGATGTTTAAACTTTATTTTCTGAAATATAATCACAAGTACAGTATTTTTTAACCACAATAATGGCATTTAATAGCTTGTGAAAAGAGGAATACATTGATATAGCATATGCCAATGTTCACAATAAAACATTTCACAAGAGCTGATGGCAGTGTGCTATGTGTACTGTGCAAGTCTGATAGGACAGCAGTTTCAGCCCTGTTAGGATATATTTAGATAGGAGTGCAACTGAAAAAGAGCTGTATTAGCATACTTCCATCTGATATTCAGCACATATTCTGGCTATTTATGCAAAATATTTGGCTTTAAACCTTGGTTTTACTTGAAATGTTGCTGTTCTCGAACAGTGCATAAATAATTTTAAAAAAACCACTTTTGTATATTGCATTATCCTCAACACAGGATATGAGTATCAAGAAGTAATTAGATGATAGCAGGAAAGTTTTCAATGAAAAATTTATACTTATCTTGTTCGGTTGAAAGTGGCCATCATTGTTAATCAGTTTAACAGATTAGTCTAAATCACTGCAGAAAATATTTGGGTGATTCCTGTGGAATATGCTGCATACTTACTACATTACAAACAACTTTCCCGCAGCCAACATTCTTTTTCAAACTTCACGATTTATTTGTAGCTTCTCTACTTTTCCGTTATAAAACTTTTCATTGAAAAACATTGAGACATACTGAGCAAAATCTCAACTGCCCTGTGGTCACAGCCCTGGTCACTTATAAGATATTTTAATGAAGCATTCAATTTTAGGTATTATTATAAATTATGTTGTTTTAAATTTTGATGGAAAAAGATTAACACAAGTAGTTTCACATCATTTCATGGTCAGCAGAGAACAAAGATACCCTTTAAATGGTTTCATAAAATATGGGGCATTGGATATTAAATATTACATGATGAATATTTTTAACAAGTTACATGATGAAAATTTTTAACAATTAATATTACAATATGCGTATTTTCATCAGAATTAAATTAATACTTCATTTTCTTACAATAGTGGTAGGTTCATTCATCAATCTTACAATAATAATAATAATACTTAGTGAATGATTCAGTGCTTATGTATAAAAACAGGTTACAATTCTTGATACATAGCACAATAATACATTCTTCTGTATACATCATTGATTAACAAAATGATTAAATTACAAATAAAATGGTTTGCTTAACATTATTTACATATTTTTTTGAAGCACTTTTTATTCTGCATATAAGTATGGTATTCTTCTAACGTGTAAAATGGATCTTGTAACAGGAATTTCTTTGGCTGAAATTTGAGCTTCATTGTGGATGGGGTCATAATGTTACTGGGCACTGCATTGGCTAACTTTAAACCTGTGTGTTGTGGACCCTTTTCATAGAGTGCTGTTCTGTGGTTGCAGATGTAATTTTTTTATTTTTTATTTCTTGCGTTGTACTGATATTAATCGGAACAAATGTTGGGCTGCAGTCTTTTAACTAGTAATATGGCTTTTAGAATGTACACGTTTACTATGGCTAGTCCACCAGTTTCTGGAAACAAGCCACAGCATGATTCTATATGTTTTGCTCCACAGATGACTCTTATAGCCCTTTTTGAAGTAGGAATAGCTTATTTAGATTTGCTTAGCTTGTTGCTCCCAAAATTTCTATTCCATAATTCAGGTGAGAGGAAGATAAAGCATTGTATGCAGTCTCTAGGACAACAGAGTCTTTGCACAACTTGCTAATTGCATTAATTGCAAATATATTCTTGGACAACTTACATGCTAGAGTGTCAACATGTGTGTCTCATTTTAGATTGCTTTGAATTGTTAAACAGAGGAATTTTACACTAAAATCTTCTTTTACTAATTCATTGCATGTGTGTAGTTTAATTTCATCATTAAAACTACTGTTGTTAAACTCTGTGAGACATGTTTTATTACTGCTTACATTCAAGTGGCTTTAATTAAAGTACTGAACAATTTCATTTATCAAGTTATTACAGTGGGTCTCTAGTTCATTAAATGATTCCTTTTTAGACACAATGGATGTGAGGGAAATGTTCGGGTTAGTTACACCAAACAACCCCCATTTAGCAGTAGTTCATTTATTCAACCAAACACAAGCAAGGCTCACAAAGAACTGGACATGGCAGAAGAGGCCAAAGATAATCTTAGCTTAGTTCAAAGATGGATGCATAGATGTTGGTGTCGATTTCATTGGCGCCACATAGCCCCCCCCCCCCCCCCCCCCCTCTCCCACAGTACGGAGTAATTGTGAGAGGCCGGGGGGGGGGGGTTGACTATGGCGTTGGCAGCAGTGGTTTGTGGGTGGAATGGAGCGACGACGACGATGTCTCCAGTGGGCGTGGCGAACACACGAAGCATGTCCAGGTCGACGTTGGGTGGGAGGTAAACACATTTCAGCAGGTGGCAGGGAATGGCGGAGTTTGAGCACTGGATGAAGAGAAACACACGACAAACAGTGTGTAATTGTGCAGTATTACTGAGATGTCGTAGATTATGTCTGGGGGGACAGGCACAAACACCTGGAGCGAGGGCACGTTCAAGATGGGGGAGTGTGTGAAACCTCGAAGGGGCGAGGCAGGTGACGGTGGAGAGGTTGAAGGGACCGGCGAATGGCCCGGCGGCGAGGGCATGATTGTAGGTAAGCTCGACGTGGGGAGCATGTGGTCACTCGACGGAGTGCGTGAGACCGGAGTAGAAGGCGAGGTCGGAGGAGAGCTCGATGATTGGAGCCGGAAGTCACTCGACCGAGTGTGTAAGTCTGACGTGGAGGGAGTGGTCGGAGCATCGTGAGTTACAACAGTGACTGGCGTGGTCGTAGCCTGAAGGGGGGTAGAAGAAGGCTCGACATGAGCAGGCTTAAGTCTGTTGAGAGAGACTGTAACAGCTGAATCTTTCATCTAGATGTCATAGGTGTTGGCTGAGCGCCGGAGAACTCGGTACGGGCCGGTATATGGAGGTTGGAGGGGAGCACGGACAGTGTCATCTCGGAGCATGACGTACTCACAATTGTCCAGAGATTTCGGGACGTGAACCTTAGGGCGGGAGTGGCTGGTGGGCGTAGGTATATGGAGGTTGATGAAGTGGTGTCTGACACGGTCCACGAAGAAAGGTAAGTCAGACTGAGGGAGAGAAGCAGAAGGGCTTACAAGTTCACCAGGGAGAACAATGTTCTGGCTGTATACAAACTCGGCTATTGTGCCTTTGAGGTCTACCTTATAGATCGCACGAATGCCGAGTACCACAAGGAGAAGGGCCTTCGTCCATAGAGAGTTGTGGCATCAAAGAGCCACCTTGAAAGTGCGGTGCCAGCGCTCAAGTAGCCCGTTACTTTGTGGGTGATATGCTGTGGTATGGATGTGCCAGATGCCGCAAATGTTACAAATCTCGTTGAACAGGGCCAACTAGTCTGCCCTGCTCAGTTGTGATGATAGCTGGACATCCGAAACACGATACCCATGACTCGACGAAAGCTCGAGCAACAGTTGCTGCCGTAATACTGGGGATGGGGACAGCCTCGACCCAGCGAGGTGTTCGGTCAATAGATGAGAGAACATAATGAAAGCCGTTAGAGGGGGGGAGAGGGCCGACAATGTCAATATGAATATGCTGGAAACGCCCACGAGGGGTCGAAAAGGCACCAAGGGAGGGGGGTGAAGTGTACTTGTGTACATTGCAGCATTGGCACGCAACGCAGTCCTTGTTGACATTTCTCCACACAAAGCACTCCGCTACAAGGCAGGCAGATGCACAAACACCGGGGTGGGCTAAATTATGCAATGCGTTGAAGACAGCTCGACGGAGTGTGGTTGGGATGAGGGGGTTTAACGTGCCCGTATTGTCGTCGCACCAGATCTCACCAGAAATGCCAAGGAAGGTGGTGCGGACAAAGTGTAGTAAATAGGTAGAGTCTAAAATCAAGTTTTGTGTTTCCTTGTCGGCGGGTTGGAGGTTAAGCAGTTCAGAGAGGTCTAACAGCAAATGGACGGCATTGACTCGTGAAAGTAAATCAGCAACAATATTGTCAGCACCCTTTATGCGTCTGACATCAGTGGTGAACTGAGATATGAAGTCCATGTATCTGAAGCGGCGAGGAGGCGGGTCAGCTGGTGGGTTTGTAATGGCCACAGCCAGGGATTTGTGGTCCGTTGAGACATAGAAAGGGCGTCCCTCAACGACAGTCTTAAAATGCTTGATCGCTTCGTAGACCGTGAGCAACTCCCTGTCAAACATGGAATATTTCCGTTGTGCATTGGTGAGCTTGTGATAGAAAAACTGCAGAGGCGAAGTTTGGCCATCGATTGTCTGGCTAAGGACAGCGCCGATGGCAGTTTCGCTCACATCCGTGGTGATGAAAAGGATGAGGATGTGTGATGGTGCAGGCCTCGGCAAGAAGATTTTTGAGGGCAGTGAAAGAGGTAGTCATAGCAGGGGTCCATGGAACGGGCCGAGATCCAGAAGTGTTGATACCTGCTAAGGCGTCCGTCAGTGGAGCCTGAATCTCCGCAGCCCGAGGTAGATGTCGGCGATACTAATTAACCGTCCCCAGAAAGTGCCAGAGCTCTTTGAATGACGAAGGTCTGGGTAGGTTTAGTATTGTTTGTACTTTCTCAGAGGGCAGTGAAATGCCATCGGCAGAGACCCGAAAACCAAGAAAAGTGACTGCGGGTTGATGTAGCTGCAATTTGTCCTTGTTTGTCTCAATGCCTGCTGGCGTGAGTGTGTTCATAACAGTTTTCACATGTCAAATGTTGTCCTTGACGGAGGAACTGAACACAAGAATGTCATCAAGGTATGCAAAAGCAGAATTTTAGGTCGAATAGCACTTCGCTGATGAAGTGTTGCCAGGTCTGGGTTGTGTTTTTCACACGGAAGGGCATGAATCGAAACTGAAATAACTCGATCGGGGTGGTGATTGCTGTCTTCTCGATGTCTTCAGGTGTCATGGGGATCTGATGGTAGGCCTGTTTGCAATCAATGACAGAGAATGTGGTCGCACCTGCGAGGGAACTGGTAAAGTCAGCAATGTTGGGTATGGGGTAGGTGTCCATAATTGTTCATGCGTTTAGTCAACAGTAGTCTACGCACATGCACCAGGATCCGTCTTTCTTGGGTGTCATATGTATGGGCATAGACCAGCTACTGGCAGAGGGCTCAATGACACCGGAGCTTAGTAGTTCAGAAATCCGATTTTTAAGGTCAAAGAGGTGCTCGGTACAAAGTCGACATGGTTTACTGGAGATCGGGGGACCTGGCGTGAGGTGAAGCTTGTGAACCGTGCCGTTGGTGATGACGGAAATGTTGCCGGCAGCACAGGAGGTGGTTTGTTTACAATGTGTGACAGGCTGGGCAGGCGAGGCGTGGTCGTGGTGTTCAGAGCCACTCGGCGGATCCGATGGGAGCCAAGGCAGCAAAGTGTCCCAGGAGTCAATGTGACAAGATGGCTGCCAGCCCGAAGCAGTGGCACCGTGGGTGGGTGAGCTCGGTACAGCTCGTGAGCCGTTACTGAGTCCATTGTCCGAGGGCGCGGCCTGTGGTAGCATGGTCGCGGGCGAAACGCTTGGCCTGAGTACACTGTTTGTGTTGTCAATGGCGGTCGCATTGCGGCGCGCGAATTTGCATAGTTTGAGGTGCTGTCCACGAGGGGCGGAGTGGGAACCGTCAGTTCGGGGACACGTGACGCTCGTCGCGCATGTGCACTTGTGTCCGGCCGAGTGTCAGACACTGCCATGTTAGGAGGGTGTGGCCCTGCGGAACTGTCAGTACAAGTTATGGCAATCTTGATAGCACAGTTGTGAGGGGTATCGGGAGGTAAACATACGGAGGCTCGATTGCTGGGACTGCAAGCAGATTCGGCGTACTTACTGACCTTGCTTTGTCCTTGCTGTAGTGTCTGTAATACTTTTGCTGCATCATAGAGCTGGAGCTGAGTTTCATGGAGCCGGAGGGAGAGCTCAAAGTTTTCCTTGCATAGGCAAACGTCGTTTTCAAGCTCGACAAGGCACATGTGCCTTGTTTCTTGTAACGTCGTCAACAGAGATGAGCATGTATGGATGAGATGAGCCCGGACTGATGTGTCATGGGAGGGGTTTGCTCGACGGAGCACAGGAGAAGTGAGTCTTGGACGGGTGATGAAACATGGTGTTTCACACTAGGTCCGGTGAAAGTTTGTGATATTGCAAGAAGTCAATGCCTAGTATAGGCTCGTCAATTTTGCACACTAAAAAAGTGCACTCGAGTTTGCAGTTTGCGGAGAGTGAGACAACGTGGGAAGTTGAAGCCGAGCATTGTAGTTTAGTTGAATTCATGGCCTGCAGTGAAGTATGATGCAGGCGGATGTTCAACAACGCTAAGGACATAGGCAGCAGCGAAACATTGGTGCCTGTGTCCACTAGGAAAAGGTATCCCGATGAAATGTCTTTAATGTAAAGTCGTCTGCAATTATCCAGTTGTTCCTGGACAGAATGGAGCACTGGGGGGTGCCTGTCATGTTGTGCGCAGGAGGCGGCACCCAGACCTACCTGTGATTGGCGTTTGGGAAGTAGCAGGGTGGTCTGCAGTTCCCTGCCGCCTCACCAAACCGTGTGTGGAAGTAACAGTATGGGTAGTACGGTTGCATATCCTGTGGAATGTTCATTGCCAGTGGCAGTGGTCGAGGTTTGGTGGCCGCAGCAGGCTTGGTTGCAGGAGGGGGCGTGACCGTGGGCAGAGCTGGTGATGTCCCCAGTAGCTTGTTTACTGTTTCCCGGAGCGAACGGAACGGTCGGCACAGTGCAGCCACGACCGCGTCCGGCTGCAGGACGATGAGCCTGAACCTGAGACTTGTCAGGTAGGCAGTGGCTGGCGAAATAGAGCAGTGATGCATCGTGTAGCTTGTCAGCAATTGTCATTCTTTGCTCTACAGGTTCGGGAGACCTCTGAGCCAGAGCAAAGCGGATGTGAGGAGATAGTTTATCTGACCAGATGGCGAGGAGAGCTGTGTCAGAGAGTAGATGGGCACTGACCAGGGCATGTAGCCGTCTCCAGAGCTGGGAAGGTTTGTCGTTGCCTAATTGCTTGATGTGGAGCGCTTGCCATATTGGTGCCTCATTTGAGCGTGCAAGCCGACATAGAGCTGTCTTTTTGGCTAGAGTGTACCAGGTAGATGAGTCTGGGGTGTCAACCAGGTCAGCAATTAAGTCCTTCAGGTCGTGCAGGTTGGTGATGAGGCACAGAAACCTGGTTGACTCATTGAGTTTGTAATGGTCGAACACTTCGTCTGCAATTTTGAACCAGGTTGTAGCTCTGTAGGGATTAAATGGCGGCAGCGTCGGTAAGTGTTGTAGAATGTTCTGAATAACAGGTTGAGTTGAGTTCGTCGGGGCACTGCCTGAAACGAGCTGTTGTTGCTCTAGTGTGCCTCCAGGGGATGTGGCAACGGCTGCTGTATGGGTAGCAGCGTGAAGGTGGCACATTGTGGTTGCGTGCGATCCATCGCGGTGCGGAAGGCCGACGCGGGTGAGACACCGTAATGTGTCGATTGCGGTTGTGGAAGCTCAACACATTGGGGGTGTGTTCGGATTGACACGTCATGGAAGACCGACACGGATGAGGCACTGAGATGTGCCGAGAACGGTAGCAGAAGCTCGACTGGAACCAGCGCGGGGGCGACAGGTGAGAAAAAGTTCAAAGTTTGAGAACGTGTGTTAGTCCGCGGAAAGCTCGACGTATGATCAGAGCTGGGGCCACCAGTGTTGCAGGGAGGCTGCGGAGGTGCGGGCTGTCCAGAAGCACACTGTGGGAAATGATGTCGAACGTGGGAATGTTCACTGTTCATAGTCACTCCACTCAAAACGGTGTGCGGATAAGGTGAATGTTTGGGCACAAAACACTTAGGCATAGCAGTGGGATGGAGGTGGAGGTCAGGCACAGATAACAAGTTATTGTTCCTGTTGCAGACCAAGTTATCGAAGTAGGAAGGCATGTGCTGATGCTGTAACGAGGCAGGTGCGGGTGTGGTCAGATGCTGAGTAGGTTGACTTATGAACAAAGCAGTTCTGGCCACGTGGCTGGTATCCGCGTGGTACTGCACGGATTGTGGCACAGAAAATCGTTGTCCTGTTGTCCAACAAAGCATTTGCAGAAATCGGCATTGGTCCTGCACTGCATGGAGATCCATAAGAGGTAACTGCACAGTCAATGAGGGAGGGCACATGTGGTGGGAACAAAGGCGTTTGATAGCCGGAGTCATGCACACTCCTAACCTCCTTTACATCATCATTAATTGTTAATTTATCATCATTGCTTCTGTTATTCAACCTGAAGTATATACAATTAATTTTGATTACTACCTTTCATGATGCCTATATTACTATTTTGTGGATCTGATAAGTGTTTTACTAGAAATCCTTCTGAAGTTTGTGAAATCTCAACACACTGCATCCGGTTTTCTAGGTAGGACTTAAACCACGTCTTAACCATACCTGTTATTCCTATTAACTCTAATTTATATAATACAATTATGTGTCCACTCTATCAAATGCCTTTGATAAGTCCATGAAAATTCCATTCACATGATCATCTTCCTTCAGTGCCTCAAGAATGGCCTTTGTAAGCTGTGCCATAGCCAATTCTGTACCTCTTTTGAGCCTGAAACCATGTTGTTCTTTGCAAAGAAGGTTAAACTTATTTAGATACTGCATTAACCTATTTTTCATTACTTTTTCAATAATTTTGGAAATGGTGGACAGTAGGGAGATTGGTCTGTAGTTTTCTACATTTTTAAGGATTGGTATTACTTTCGCTTGTTTTAGCTGCTCCAAAAAACAGAAGATTTGAATGGTTCGTTGATTATTTTTGTTAATGGAAGTTTTATGGAATTTGCACATTCTTTAAGGACACATGCTGGGATTTCATCTAGACAAGTTGATTTTTTATTTTTTAATTGATGTATAACTTGTGCGGCCACTTTCTCAGTTGCTGGATAGAATGCCATTGAGTTTGGTGGATGGTTCTGGGTGGGTAAGACATATGTGTCTAGAAAGTTTTGTTGTAATTTCTTAGCAATGTTGTTGAAGTACACATTTACAAAGTAAGCTATTTCTTTTGGGTGGTTCATTTGTCTATTTTTGTTCGTAATTTGTGAATTCAAAAGTTTTTGCTCCATGTTTGCTGTTTCCTGTTTGATAATATTCCAGGCTGCTTTGCTTTTGTTTTCTGCCTGCAATAGTATTTTATGGTTTGTGATTTTTTTAGCAGCTAGTAGTACCTTTCTGTAGATTCTCTTATAGTTCTTATAAAATTGCAAAAAAAGCTGGGTCAGTCTGTCTATTTTTGATTGAAGTGAGATACCTAAGAGTTTCATAGGATATTTTGATCCCTTTGGTTATCCAAAAAGATTGTTTCTGAAGCCACGATGGTATGCAAAGTTTTGGGGCATGCTTCCTCAAATTTTAGTGTAAAAATTGACATGAATCTATTAAACATTTTGTTCACATTCGTTTCTGCATAGACTTCCTCCCACCCTTCATATTGTATCTGGGGTGAAAATTCATGCAGGTTTGACTTTGAGAAGAGCCATTTGTATACTTTTAATTTAGGGTGCTTTTCTACACAAAAATTTACTTTTAATTTCTGACACATATGGTCTAATAAGCCCAGATCTTCAAAATGTATATAGCATTTTTAGTATCTATATCTGTTGCTACATGGTCTGTGAATGTAGAAGATTGTTTCGTTACTCTAGTGGTACAGCTTCAAGTGAAGTCATGCCATAACTGTACAAAACATTTAAATTGGCATGGCTGACATATCTGACTTCATTGTATTGATATTGAGATCCTCACAGATTATTATTTGTTTTTGAGCAAGATACCTTAGCTAGTGTCAGATTTAGTTTTGAGAAAAAAATATCCACATAACCACTCGGTGATTGGTACATACAAATTACCTGGTCAGTCATGGACACTGCAAAAAGCTTATTCTTGTAAATGAAAGCTCACTATCCAAGTTGTTGCCTGCTTTCTTAGATGCCTGAGAGAAGCGCAGTTATTGTAATACATGATGTGGGTGCAGCTTGCTCCCTTTGTACCATTCCTTATCCCAGTGCACTGTAAGTATAGGGTGTAAGCTCATTTTCACTGCTCTCCGCAGCTCATACTAAAAACCAATCTGAGAGAAGGTTTTATTCTGCCTGGATGTATGATTTTTTTAGCGAAATGTTGCACATAATTGTGAAAAATACTACAAGAACAAATATATAAAGTATTCCAATCATAATTACAGACCGTTAATGGATTGTACATTAATTGTAAATAACATTTTAATCATTTGTAATATAAGTGTTTATTTTGACAGGTAAGGCAGTTATGCAAGGAATTCCATCTCACTGATGTTCAAGTTAACCAACTTATGTCTTCTTTTTTGGAGGACATAAAGCTTGGTCTGGGGAAGGATACACATCCAAATTCAATTGTAAAATGTTTTATAACATATGTGCAGGATCTTCCAAATGGGAAAGGTATGTTATATAAATAAAATTTCTGATGTCACAAGGCATATTCAAGTTTTCAGAAACATCAGGTAGCTAATGTTTACTGTTGTATATAAATATCACAGTATGGATCTGGAAATGGTTAAAAATTTGCAGAGCCTCTTCCATTAACAAATACTGATAGTCAGGCACTTAACACTGCCCACCTCAATTACAAGTTGAGTAGCACTATTTTAGTTCTTCTCTTTTCCATCTAATGAACATGACAATTTACCGTTCATTATTATCATTCTTCTGTTTTGGAATTGGACATGAGCTGTTTTCTTTAATTCAAAGTCAATGTTAATTAATAGTGCACCCTGCCATTTATTCATGGTAAAGACCATAGCATGTTAGAACATATTTATAAACTTCATCTGGCATACTGGTGATCATTGTCATTCCATTCCACATTGACCCCTATCACTTCTGTGCAAAGATTTGTACAGTCCTGCTGTGAGATGACACAACTCCTTTGCTGGCCAAGCGCAGTACAGTTGACCTACACTTTATTATTGTTAGTCAAAGGTCTGCCAGAAATGACATGCCACTCACCAGAGATAAAAAAAAAAAAACATACAAAAAGATAAAAAATTAAAAAAAAAGTGAGATTAAAACTTCCACAAACTTGGCATGTAGGAATACTGAAACCTAACAGTTCTCCAGTGCACAAAAATATTTCACATTGGAAACTTAAGGACTCCTAAAGTTTCAGTGTAAAATAGGCTAAAAGAATGTGCAAAAGTCAAAAGAAAGAAAATGTGGCACAAAAAACCTAATATGGATATCATATTGCATTGCATGGTCTCACAGAAAATGGAAAAGAAGTAAAATTACAAAATCTATAAATACATTTACTTTTACACAAAATAGAATCTATCAGTATTTATGGATCATCACGGCTTTAGAAAGCATTGCTCCTGCAAAACGCAACTCGCCCTTTTCTCACATGATATTTTGCGAACCATGGATGAAGGGTATCAGACGGATGCCATATTCCTTGACTTCAGGAAAGCATTTGACTCGGTGTCCCACTGCAGATTCCTAACTAAGGTACGAGCATATGGGATTGGTTCTCAAATATGTAGGTAGCTCGAAGACTTCTTAAGTAATAGAACCCAGTACGTTGTCCTCGATGGTGAGTGTTCATGAGAGGTGAGGTTATCATCTGGAGTGCCCCAGGGAAGTGTGGTAGGTCCGCTGTTGTTTTCTATCTACATAAATGATCTTTTGGATAGGGTGGATAGCAATGTGCGGCTGTTTGCTGATGATGCTGTGGTGTATGGGAAGGTGTCATCGTTGAGTAACTGTAGGAGGGTACAAGATGACTTGGACAGGATTTGTGATTGGTGTAAAGAATGGCAGCTAACTCTAAATATAGATAAATGTAAATTAATGCAGATGAATAGGAAAAAGAATCCCGTGATGTTTGAATACTCCATTAGAAGTGTAGCGCTTGACACAGTCACGTCGATTAAATATTTGGGTGTAACATTGCAGAGTGATATGAAGTGGGACAAGGTACGTAATGGCAGTTGTGGGGAAGGCGGATAGTCGTCTTCGGTTCTTTGGTAGAATTTTGGGAAGATGTGGTTCATCTGTAAAGGAGACCGCTTATAAAACACTAATACGACCTATTCTTGAGTACTGCTCGAGCGTTTGGGATCCCTATCAGGTCGGATTGAGGGAGGACATAGAAGCAATTCAGAGGCAGGCTGCTAGATTTGTTACTGGTAGGTTTGATCATCATATGAGTGTTACAGAAATGCTTCAGGAAGTCGGGTGGGAGTCTCTGGAGGAAAGGAGGCGTTCTTTTCGTGAATTGCTACTGAGAAAATTTAGAGAACCAGCATTTGAGGCTGACTGCAGTACAATTTTACTCCCGCCAACTTATATTTTGCGGAAAGAACACAAAGGTAAGATAAGAGAGATTAGGGCTCGTACAGAGGCATATAGGCAGTCATTTTTCCCTCGTTCTGTTTGGGAGTGGAACAGGGAGAGAAGATGCGAGTTGTGGTACGAGGTACCCTCTGCCACACACCGTATGGTGGATTGCGGAGTATGTATGTAGATGTAGATGGTAGATGCATGATCAACTGATGTATTCCTTAAGGAATAAATGTGTCCTCACTTTAAGCATGGTTGAACATTTTCCTTTGCTCACAAAATACCAGTATCAAATTTTAAAAAGGAAGAAAATGAAACTGCTGCTAACTGCCAGGTACAAACACAAAATCCTGCAAATAAATTATAGATTTAAACAGATTAAAGACGAGTAATGTGAAAAATCACAATATTAATAAATGTATGCATTATGAAATTCTAAATTTACAATGACAAAAATCCCTACAGGTAAATCTTGAATTTCAAGGTCATATATCTCTCTGTGTCACCAACAACTAAACAGTACATAAAAAGCATCAATATTATTAGGAACAATGAAAGGATTGAAATACACAATGCATATCAATTAATCTCTAATTATGTTTCTTTTACAAATAATAATCATTCAGGATCAATAATGAGGGGCACACAATAGGAGATTTCTGAAGAAACATGTGTAAATAGTATATATATGAAAACACAGAGAAGAGAAAACAATTTTAAATGAATGGTACTCTAGAATATGATATGCTATTTAGTTTCAAGGAGTAAATACATATATACTAATCAAATTTGAAATTGATCTGGGTGTAAACTCAGTCTGGCTGTAACAATTTGTGGGGCTATGAAATGGTATGAGCACATGGCTACAGTCAAAGCAGGTGGCAGAAGAGGGAAGTGCAAGCAGTCTACAAAGGAGACTGCATAGAGAATACTTGTCTGACCCATCCTAGAATATTAGTCAAGCACATGGGACTAATACCAAATACGCCTAACAGGTGATATTGAACAGACACAAAGAAGGACAGCCCAAATGGTCACAGGTCTGTTCAACTCATGAGGGAGCATCACAAAGACACTGAAAGAACTGAAATGATAGATGACTGAAGACTGGTGAAAACTACCATGTGAAAACCAATAGTCAAAAACACACACACACACACACACACACACAGTTGTTAAATCGCTTCTAAAACCAAACTGTACATTTGATAGAAAACTATGTGAAATAAGATGCTCAATTATCCTTACATACACAGCATTTTCAATAACTTTAGCAAACACTAGTGGCATAGAAATAGATCTAAAATTGTCTACATTATCCCATTCTCCCTTTCTATAAAGTGGTTTTACTAATGAGAACTTTAATTGTTCATGAAACTGCCCATTCTTAAAGGAAATATGGCTAAGTACAGGGCTAGCATGTGCAGCACAATTCTTTAATATACTGCTAGGCACTCCTTCGTATACATGAGAGTCCTTAGTCTTGAGTGATTTAATTATTGACTAAGTCTCTGCCATATCAATATCATAGAGGAGTATTTCAGACATCAGTTTTAGAAAGGTATTTTCCAACAGAGTTATATAATTCCCTGTAGAAACTAAGTTTTTATTTAATTCACCAGCAATGCCCAGAAAATGATTGTTAAATACTGGACATCATGTATCTGACTCAATAACAGAAATATTTTTACTACGAACTGACTTTATACTGTCGACCTTGTGCTGCTGATCAGACACTTACATATGTCTTACTATACAAACACCACACAAAAAAAAACCAGTGGCACAGAAGTGATGTTCTTCAATTCTGTTACTGATTATAGTGCACAGTTCATTAACATTATCACAGTGAGTTATCTTGACCAGTTTATAAATGGATCTAAGAAAAGTTAAACCAAAACATGTACAAATTCTTGAAACTTATTTGTAATTAAGACAGTCCTTTCTTCCATGATGCAGCTTTGAAATTTTCCACTTTTCCTTTTGCACTTCTTTTCTTACATTATTTTGTCCTCTTCAGTTTTTTCTTCGTTCTCTTCTACAATTGCTATTTTCTCTCCATTACCTTTTTTCTCTTCTGCCTTTGTGGTGTCTTCTTCTGTTTGTCAACAAAATGCTATTTTCTCTCCATTACCTTTTTTCTCTTCTGCCTTTGTGGTGTCTTCTTCTGTTTGTCAACAAGGTGTAATAATTCATGGACGTTATCAAATGTTTCCAATTGTTAATTTCCTGTGTACATTGCACAACAAATGTCTGGCTCAGACAGTGATCAAGGTGTCTTCATTGAGAGGAGCATTCAAGAAGATATTTTGGCCACAATATTCTAACAAGGAACTTCTCATATTTCTTTTATTTCTATTTTAATTGTTGAGCAAAAACAATTTTTCTTTATAATTTGTAGTTTTTCATGTTGTTTCAGACTCAGCAGCAGTTATGTACTGGTTAACCATATAGTTGAGCCAAGTGTGTGTGCTTGTACTCATGTAATGAAGGCAACATTCTGTTTTTTAATCTTATAACTTCATGTGAATGAAATGAGAATGAGATTTTCACTCTGCAGCGGAGTGTGCGCTGATATGAAGCTGTGAGTACCGGGCATGAGTCGTGCTTCGGTAGCTCAGATGGTAGGGCACTAGCCCGCGAAAGGCAAAGGTCCCGAGTTCGAGTCTCGGTCGGGCACACAGTTTTAATCTGCCAGGAAGTTTCATATCAGCGCACACTCCGCTGCAGAGTGAAAATCTCATTCTGGAAACATCCCCCAGGCTTTGGCTAAGCCATGTCTGTGCTATATCCTTTCTTTCAGGAGTGCTAGTTCTGAAAGATTCGCAGGAGAGCTTCTGTAAACTTTGAAAGGTAGGAGACGAGATACTGGCAGAAGAAAAGCTGTGAGTACCGGGCGTGAGTCGTGCTTCGGTAGCTCAGGTGGTAGAGCACTTGCCCGCGAAAGGCAAAGGTCCTGACTTCGAGTCTCGGTCGGGCACACAGTTTTAATCTGCCAGGAAGTTTCATATCAGCGCACACTCCGCTGCAGAGTGAAAATCTCATTCCAGTAAATTTCATGTTTATCTCAGAACTCTGGATTTTGCACCAGCTCCCCTCACCCCCCCCCCCCCCCCCTCCCACTACCAACGTCCACTTTACGAGTGTTTCTGATGGCACATGCCGTTCCCTGCTGCATCTGCCACGTGTGTTCCACAAACATTAGGTGATTTAAACAATTGCAATGCACCTGTAGGGGAGGGGCCTGGAAACTGTACTCTGTAATTTTCTGCACATCGGTCAACTACAGTCGACTCTACTGTGCCGGTCCATTTTACGCCTGTTGGCATTACTCCATCGAATGCCCGACTTGTAGATTTCTTGACCTGAGCCAGCCGCACCTACTGCACCTGAGCCAATTATGCTGCAGAGCTACGGACAGGGGGTGACAGTTTCTGACAAACAGTTACGTCTAGACTTCCCCATCCGTTGGCCTAAGCTACCACCCCTTCGCAACGACATGGTTTGCCTTGGTTGACCACATCCTGCAGCTACAGCGTGTCGTTGATGGCAATTCGAAGTTCCTTTGCTTACTATGTCATCTCCATGATGAACTGGACCTGATCTGCGATATTGTGGCTTCACCCCACACTACGGATAAATATGCATTCGCCCAACGCACCATCCTCGAGCAACTATCTACACCAACAGAGGAAGTTTTCTGCCTCATTAGTCACAAGTCGCTGGGTTCCAGATCCCCGTCGCAGCTGTGTCATCATCTCCACGCCATGATTGACACACACCACATGCCAGACGTTACACGTTGGACCATCTGGTTGCTCAAACTTCCTCCGTGGGTTCAAATTCACCTTCTCTGTGTAACTTCAGCCCCACTAGACTCTAAACTGTAGATCGCAGTCCCCACCCGCAAACACCCCCCCCCCTCTCCCCCCTTCCCAGGGGGCCCTCAGGCCTTAGTGGTTGGCACACCTGCACGACAGTTTCCATCGTGCAGTACAGACTGCGTATGACTTGCCCGCCACTTTTAACTCAGGCAGCGTGATGGATGACCCCGCGCGCCGTCCCACTTGGTGTTATTTCCATTCCCGCTTTGGCGACGCGGCTAAGAAATGTCATACTTATTGTGCGTTCCCAAACTAATAATGTGACCCAATTCAGGCACTACGGGCATTGCACTGCACAGATGCCTATCACTTAATACTTCCTCACCTCACACACCAGGACACTTGTACGTGAAAGATGCAGTGTCTTCCCTTTCATTTCTAGTTGACACAAGGGGGGGGGGGGGGGGACGAGGTTAGTCTGCAGGTATTAAATTTGAGCATCAGCCTAGCCCCCCGCTTTGAGCGGCCAATAATTCACTGATCCAATCCCATGGAATAACTAATTTAAGCCTTAAACTGCAGGACATTAGTACCCCATTATAGCGGACTTTCATTATCGCGGATGTGGATGAACCAGTGCTTGGGTTAGATTTTCTCTTAGCCCATGCACTTTCACCTAACCTATAACGAAACTTGAAAGGCTGTACCACCGGTTCAGATATCTCTTCCCTCTCACCCAAGAGCACCAATCTGTTGTGTGAGCTAGCCGAAACCAGTGTTGCTCTCTCTCTTAGATGACACAACGACAAACTTTGGGACAGCAATGAAGCCCTCCGCTTACGCATCATCACCATGCAAGCCAAGCTAATGGATGCTCATAAGCAGGTCGCCCAGCTGTCACACACGGTCACGGCCCCCAATCCCCGCACCGCTTCCTCGCACCCGCCGCCGATGCCACGTGACATTTCTACTGCCAGACAGAAGCTGTGCCCACGACACTACTGAATACCCCACTGAGCTCCACGACAAGGACTACCATTGGATCACCACCACTGCTGCCGACCCACTGGCCTGGGATACACAAGCATGTGCATTACAGGTTAGTCATACTGCATCGGGTGTGGGTCCATCATCCCCATCAGTGTTCGTGATGAGCAACTGTACTGTCCATAGAATCAATACCACAGAAGGCCCACCAGTACACGCAAAGGCTAGGCATTTAAACCTGGGGAAACTTAAATATGCCAAAGCTATTATTCAGGAACTTTTAGGCAGTAAGACTATTCGCCCTTCTTCTAGTAGTTGGTCGTCAGCCATTCATTTGGTGCCCAGGAAAGATGACACTCTCCGCCCCTGAGGTGACTATCGGGCACTTAACACCAGAACAATTCTAGATAAGTATCCTGCCCCAAATATTCAAGACTTTGGTTCCCAGCTGCATGGGGCACAAATTTTAAATGTAATCGACTGTCACAAGGCATACCACTAACTGCAAATGGCACCGGAGGACGCTGAAAAAACTGCTATCATCACCCTGTTCAGGTTCTTTGAGTATTTGTTTCTGCCATTTGGCCTTAAAAATGCTGCACAGATGTGGCAACGGTTTCATTGACTCATTGGTTGGAAAACTGGACTTCGCATATGCATCAAACGGTGTCACAGCGAACAATGCTAAGTCACAACTCTGCCACACTATTGCCACTTTCCTGGGCCATGAGGTTTCTGCCGACGGCATCCACCCCCTACCCGAATGTGCCGAGGCCATTAGTTCGGTGCCTTTGCCCAAAGATTTTCAGAGCCTCCGCCGCTGCCTTGGAACGGTAAATTACTACTGCAAGCACATCCCCCATGCTGTTGACATACAAGCTCCAGTGACAGATGCTCTCACAGGAAAAACACTTCAGGGTCTCGGGCAGTCACGTGAACTCCAGATATGTGTTGCGCATTTGATAACCTAAAGTCAGCCTTACAGATGGCCGTTACACTCGCTCACCCCATTCCTTATGCATCCATCTTGCTTACTACAGACGCAAGTGATACAGCACTGGGGGCGGTATTTCAGCAATCCGTGGGTTCTGTTGTACAGCTGCTCAGATTTTTCTCCCACAAACTGTATGCTTCCCAATGTAAATGTCCATGATATTTACCGGCCCCAAGCCACTGGTATACGCTTTCCATAACCCAGGCAAGGACACATCCCCAAGATGTTTTCAGCATATGGACCTCATATGTCAGTTTATGAACAACATAAACATTACATCAGAGGGGCAGACAACATAGTCGCCGATTTTCTGTCTCGTGTGTCAGTTTTATCTTCACAACTGGACCTCAGTGAACTCCCTAAATTGCAAACAGAGGATACTAATTCAGCGCATTGCACTCCAATGTTAAAACAGGACTCAAATTACAGTCATGAACACTTCCCGGGTTTTTGTCACCCATCTGGTGCGACATTTCAACAGGATGCATACGTCCGAAGATTCCTGCACCTCTCCGCCGGGACATTTTTAATAGTATCCATAACATGGCACATGCTGGCATATGGGCCACTGCACATCTGGTATCTGAACGTTTTGTTTGTCCCGGGGTGATAAAACAATGTCGCAGTTGGGCACGAGCATGTGTGGCTTGTCAGCATGCAGAAGCAGGATGTCATGCACAGCCCCCCATGGGTACGTTCGATGTGGCAAAAAGAAGATTCCAGCACATACATATTGATAACATCGGGCCCTTGGCCCCCTCGATCCCCTTCCATTACATACTGTCTGCCATTGACAGGTTTACTCGCTGGGTAGAGGTAATTCCTCTCACTACTATCACAGCTGACGCAGTGGCCTGAGCCCTTTTATTAATGTGGATTTCGCTATCCAGTTTCTATCACCACTGACCAGGGCCGCCAGTTTGAGTCTGCCCTCTACTGACAGCTTTATGAACCGTGTGGGGTGAAACGATTTAGGACTACAGCATATCACCCTCAGAGCCATGGACTTGTCGATTGCTGGCACCAAATGCTTAAAGCTTCCCTGATGTGCCACGGAGGTGAGTGGGCCGACACCTTACCATGGATAATGTTAGGCGTTCGGGCCATGTACAAAGAGGACCTCGGCATGTCCCTGGCAGAAGTACCGTACGGAGAACCCCTCACACTCCCAGCAGAGCTAGTTGAGTCTTCATTTCCTCCAGGTCAAATCTACGACTTGACATTCGTCGGACATGTTTAGGAGTTAATCACTAACATTCGCATGCCTCCTCCTTGACCACACTCGCTCCCTCCCATATTTCTGCATAAGGACTTGGCGTCATGCACTCACATCATGGTGCATGATGACACTGTCCGACCAACACTCAGACCTTCATACTTTGGCCCGTACAGAGTCATATCACAGTGTCCCAACACGTTCGAAGTGCTCATTAACGGCACACTTCAAACGGTATCTGTCTGCCACCTCAAACCTGCGTGGTCTCTGGGGGAGCTGTCCAATACCCCACCCAGTCAGGCCCCACCCCCCCTGCTACATCCGCCTCACACGAGACATCTACCGATGCTCCATGTGTGAGTGACACCAATTCCCACATGTGTGACGCTACCCACTCCCAGTCGTGTGACAGTGCTTCAGGTGCATGTGACATTCCCCTACAGAGTGACGCGTGTGATGACTCCCCCTAGGCAGCCCCCCACCTCTCCCCTGTTAGGATTTAGTGATATATCAGGGGCCAGCCTCGGAATGTGTGATGTCGCCAATGATGACTCGTGTGGAGATTCTGTCAACCCGTATACGGAAGTGGTAGTGAATGTCAATGCAGATGTTATTTGCAGCTCTAAAGTGTGTTTTGTTATGCATCCAGATAATGTGTGTGTCTTCTATGAACAAGCCAGCTCCTCCAGTGACAGTTTAATCCACATTCATCATCTCCAATCTGTCCCCTTGCCTGTTGGTACTGACCCATCAACAGTTAAAGTCCTACATACTGCAACAGGCATTCAGGTCTGCTACCACAGCTCCTCACAACCCACCGTCCCCTCCCCAGATCCCTTGACTGCTGTACAAGGATTTTCCTGGTTGGGCATGACTATCCACCCCCCTCGCTGGCTCGAAGACTTCAATTACTAATGTAATGTAAGGTATGGTTTCGGTTTAAACACCGTCTCCCTCCCCCATAGGCGTTTCCTTTACATGTATGCCCCAATATCAATATTTGTTTTGTGCTCCACACTCTAGGGGGAATGGGAAGGGGGGGGGGGGGGGGCTAATGGGGTAACTATCGACCAAGTCGCATGTAATATCTTGGTTTGGCAAGCTCTTTGTGACCAGTCTGTGGCCGCACGTGAAACAGTACACGCGTGCACCAAGAATCAATAATGTATATAACTGTATATGTGTGCTTCTGAGTAATAAAATAGTGCTTATTAGATGTGGTATATTGTACATCATTGGATCCGGCAATCCTACAACACTAAACCAATATACTGCTTGTTTATCTGTAAAAGTTTAAGTGAGCAGTAGAGGTTTAACTAAGAAGGAAAAATTACAGTTTCATATAATTGTAAGTTCTCAAATTAATCACACTATCAAAGAGAATTTTGCTGGATAAAAAGTGGGAAAAAGTTGTATCTTGTGCCAAAAATCTGCTGTTAAAGGATTACAAAAATTGTCAGACCATTTAAAAGTAGTAAGTCGTCTTTTGATGCTATCTAAATCAAAATATTGAAATGTAATATGAAACTGATAGCACCTCCTTGAGGTACCTTTGTAGTCAGTCAATGAGTCAATCTGTTTTTTCTGAAAGTCTGAAACATACAGTAGTAATTTTCATTCAGAAATATGGAAATTAACAAGTAATCTCTGATTATAGACCCATATTTCTCTTCACATATTTTTAAAACCTGGAAAATACTTATAATACAATGTTGAATAACTTTTCTGTACTACATTTTAATAACTGGTCAGTTTGATTTCTGTATAGGGCTGCCTATGGAGAAAGCTACTCACAAACTCAATTCTGGAAACACCATAGTCATAACTAGTTGTCAGTTTACAGAAAGCAACCTGTCATTGTATAACCTGACACGTCCCATATTGCTGAAGACTAACCTATACCTCAATCGCCACAAATGGAACTCTTGATTGCTATGTTATTCTATGTTAAAACCCTATTCCTCAGCAACAGGCTCACATATAAGTTTAAATTTATGTCGCATACTGAGGTCTATGGACCCTTGGTGGTGGAAAACATTGAAGCTTTTAATTCAATGGAATCAGAAGATAGGCCATTTTATCACACATTTTAATACTCGCAAACTTATTCAGAAAATCCCCTAGGGTACTTCTCATTGGCCTAGAATCATGAAACTTGGCAAAAAGTAAGTTTCACAGTACAACCAAAAACTGTAAAACTGTAAATTTGTAATTATATCGTACGAAAAAAAATTTGTTGTCATTTGTTATCTGACTGTTTGTCTGTCTGTCTGTCTGTTATTACCCCTTTTTCTCAGGATTGGGTGGATGCATCACATTGAAATTAATGTCACATACTAAAGTCTATGGTCCTTTGGTGAGGTAAAAAATTAGAGCTTCTATGTCAATGTAGTCAAAAGATATGGCCATTTAAGTCATATATTTTGATACGCGCAAAGTCACTCATCAAAACCTATAGGGACTTCCCATTGGTCTAGAATCATGAAATTTGGCAAATAGGGAGGTTGCACAGCACAACCAAAGGAAATAATCTGAATACTGTAAATTTGTAAATACATCACAAAAAAGGACATTTCTTATCTGGCATCAAACTTGAAATTAAAACTATCAATAGTTCTATATTCAGGTTGACTGAGTCACTGTGGCGG
The DNA here is from genome assembly GCF_023864275.1 of Schistocerca cancellata. Taxonomy (NCBI): domain Eukaryota; kingdom Metazoa; phylum Arthropoda; class Insecta; order Orthoptera; family Acrididae; genus Schistocerca; species Schistocerca cancellata. The sequence continues at coordinate 408,954,973 of NC_064630.1, forward strand.
AGTCAAACATCAGGTAAGAAATGACTTTATTGCTCATATGACATGTTTTGGAATTAATCCAGGAGCGATTACTGCACATAGGTATGACGTTTCAAGTTGTATGTGAAACCAACACTTGCAGACTAATGTAACAAAAATGTGTTTCACGTAAAACTTGAAATGCCATATCTCTGTTCAGTAATCACCTTGGATATCTTACAATGGATTAATTTTGAAACACATCATATGAGCAATAATGTCATTCCTTGCCTGATGTTTGAATTTTACTTAGTGAACCAGTGAGCCTAGATGGAGAACTACTGATTATTATTATAATGGTCACATGCCTCCAGAATTACTTTACATCATATTTATATTACTGAAATTGAAACAGTCTCCAAAATTTTGTACCCTGGGACCAATATCTTGCTAGTATCAATATCAATACCAGGAGAAAATGGTCAAGATTCTTAATTCCTGGCATGGATGAATTGTCTGCAAACATAATTAAGTTTGTGCAGAGCCCTCACTGCTCAAGTGCCACTTGCACCTGGCCAATATTTTTATTCTAGAGGATGATAAAGAGTGCTGATGAGGCAAATAAAATTGTAGAGGAATCTGGATTGAACAAGCTGAGGGAGGTGGGGTGATTAAGTCCTAGCGTGATTTTAATAGCGAAAATTTCTTTAGCAATTTTACAGATATTCAAAAAGGGCAATATCTCTTTGAAACAAATTGGCAATAACAAATGAAGTAATAGTGACAGAAAACTTTTGCAGTGACTTGTCTTGTGACATGTTTGTCAATAGAAAAATAAGCACACTAGACAAAAAATTATTCACTTCCAGGAGATGTCACATAAATACCCTGTTACACTGTTTGTAGCTGTGACTGTGACTGGTCTCAGTTCAATGAAGAAGAGGATCCACAGATTTCTTCAGACATGCTATATGCAGCTGAAGCCACTTGTTGATGATTAAATCCCACAGAGCTATCAGATTATAGGGATATTGAGTACTTTGTTTCCCCTGCTGTTACAAGTAGTCCCACACATTTCCTACAGAATTAAGATTGATGGACTTACTGGGTCAGACAAAGTTCAACAGAGTGCTGGAATGTATGTGTGCAGCTGTGTGTACACAGCTAATGTCATGTTGGAGGATGGGAGTGTCGACGGCATACTCATCATGAGGATGTAGAAGTAGGGCAACAACTGGTTATTAAGAATGTGGGAATAAAACATCCTGGTACATGTTTAAAGTAACATGAATGAGTGGTTCCAAATCATGATACAAAAAGAAACACCAAAACATCACAGCTCCACATCTGGCCTGGATCATACCCTCTACACACTAGGTTAAATGCCTCTTTGGGCTATCAGTGCACTCGGTGCTTTGCAATATTTTAAAATATACTGGTGATATGAGGGAGGATAAGATTACAACATGAAGTTACCAACACTTCTGACATGTACTGCCATTTCCTGAGTATTTTGGATACTTACAGAGTGACATAATTTTTTATTTTATTTTTTTCCATGAAGAAATTTATTTAGGTGTTAAGAGGTTAAAGGAAATTAAAATTGACCTTGAGAAGAAATTTAATAACTTGAGAATATTTCCGCTACAGACACAAAAATGTTGAAGAACAAAATGAAAGGGTTTGCTATGATTGTAAATACACTGAAGTGGCAAAAAAACTGTTATAGGCATGTGTATTAAAATACACAGATATGTAAACAGGCAGGATGCAGCACTGTGGTCAGCTATGCCTATATAAGACAAGTGTGTGGTGCAGTTGTTAGATTGATTACTGCTGGTACAATGGCAGGTTATCAAAATTTAAATGAGTTTGAACGTGGTGCTATAGTTGGCCCATAAGTGGTGGGACACAGCATCCCCCAGGTAGCGATGAAGTGGGGATTTTCCTGTAAGACCATTTCATGAGTGTACTGTGAATATCAGGAATCTGGTGAAACATCAAGTGTCTGACATCGCTGAGGCCAGAAAAAGATCCTGCAAGAATGGGACCGACACTGACTGAAGAGAATTGTTCAGTGTGAGAGAATTAGTCTCCACAAATTGCTGCAGATTTCAATGCTGGACCATCAACAAGTGTCAGCAAGTGAATCTTTCAACAAAATATCATTGTTACGGGCTTTCAGAGCCAAAGGCTCACTCATGTCCCCCTGATGACTGCACAACACAAAACTTTACACCTTGTTTGGATCCATCAACGCTGACATTGGACTGTTGATGACTGGAAACATGTTGCTTGGTCAGATGAGTCTCGTTTCAAATTGTATCAAGCACATGGACATGTATAGGTATGGAGACAACCTCATGAATCCATGGATCCTGCATGTCAGCAGGGGACTGTTCAAGCTGGTGGAGGCTCTGTAATGGTGTGGAGCACGTGCAGTTGGAGAGATACGGGACTCCTGGTATGTCTAGATATGACTCTGGCAGGTGACATGTGTTCCTGTTTCTATGTGTTTGGGCGCTGATGACCAGGCTGCTTAGCGCCCAAAAACCTCAAACCACACACACACACACACACACACACGCACACACACACACACACAGACATACGTAAGCATACTGTCTGATCACCTGACATGTGTACCATTTTTGTTGGCTCTTCAGTGTTGCATTGGAAGATGAACACACAATCATGAATAGGACAAAATCTTGTATATATTATCATCAAAAAGCTGCCATTTTCATAACAGATTGCATTAATCGATTGCAAATCGCTGAACTGTACGGGGTTCCTTATCATATTCTAGTCTCACAGATTCATGCTCAGAACCACATTCAAAATGAGTGAGAAGAAATAGAACTCTTCTTAATAAAATCATTTTCGGTACTAGGCAAAATCAGTGTGAAACACTAAAACAGCTAAAATACTAATGTTGTGAACAACCTTACAGTAGTCCACTTCATGGCAGGTTTATCATCTCGAAGAGGACCACCACAAAGTCAGTGGAAACTTTGGCATTTCAGTTGTTTTAGCATTTCATAATGATGTTGCCTAATACCCAGAATTATTTTATTCAGATTGACAGTGGCCATGGGAGCCTATGAACATTCAATTGATTACCATTGGCTGACAAAACATATGTCTTCTGTCTCACTTCTTTTGGAGATTTTGAGGAGGACAGGGAAAAGGGATGTGTGTGTGGTATGTGCTGCTGGGAAAGGCATGACATGAAGGAAGTAAGGTCTTCCTTATTCCTGCAGTGCTGCCAGCAAGGAGATGGGATTATGCAAGAGGGTATTGAGAAGTCAAGAGGAGGAGATTAGTGTTTAACGTCCCGTCGACAACGAGGTCAGTAGAGACGGAGCGCAAGCTCGAGTGAGGGAAGGATGGGGAAGGAAATCGGCCGTGCCCTTTCAAAGGAACCATCCCAGCATTTGCCTGAAGCGATTTAGGGAAATCACAGAAAACCTAAATGAGGATGGCCGGAGACAGGATTGAACCGTCGTCCCCCTGAATGCGAGTCCAGTGCGCTAACCACTGCGCCACCTCGCTCGGTTGAGAAGTCAAGAGAAGCAATGTAACATGCCAACAGATGACAGTGCAAGGCTGCACACATAGGTTTTGGGAGCACCTATATTCACAAGTCAGTGTGCCAAGAGACAGTGTCCTGTTTATATACAGAGCTGTGAAGCTGGGGCTATTCTGACCATGTTTGTTACCAAACCTGCAACTTGTACAAATAGCAAGTTAAAATAATGAGTGACTGTGAAATTTTGTGTGAACTGGAGAAATGCACTTCAGAGAGACTTGACACAATTTGAAAAAAATTACTGTGATGCTCAACAAGTCAAGCGAGATGTTTTGAGTGGCATGTGCAATTCAAGAATGGTAGAACATCACTGGAAGACAATGAGAGATCATGACGACCTGCCACAAGCAAAACACCAGAAAATATTGAAACCAATCAGCAACTTGTGGAGGAGGATTGTTAGCAAACAATCCACAATGTTGTTGTCAATGTTAGTGTATCCTGTGGATCACTGAAGGAAGTCCTTAAGTGATTTCAACATGCAGCATGTTTCTGCCGAGCTTGGCCCCAGGAATGGAAGGAACATCACACCCAAGTGTGCCAAAAGCCGTTGCATCATGCTGTGGATGATCCGTTCATTTCAAGGATCATTGTGTATGATGAAATATTGGTATATCTCTTGAGACAAAGTGACAGTCTTCACAATGGGAGAGCCAACCATTTCCATTACAGAAGAAGGTAAGGCAACTCCACATGCACGCTCATTGTCATTTTCAACACTTGTAACATTGTTCTTAATCTAGGTTTTAAGGCATGTGGGGGAGGACATTTGGTGTAAGCAGTCTGATTTGTGGTGCACAAAATACTTGTTATTCCATGACAACAATGCACTCTGTCACCAGAAACAAGATTATGAAACTTCTGCACCCACACTGCTCACCAGATTTATGTCCTGTAGACTTCACTATTATCCCAAAGCTAAAGATCCAGCTCAAAGGTTGCTGTTCTGCTACCACTGCAAAGATCCAGTGCAAATTACAGAATGTGCTAGACATTCTTTGAAAAGAAGACATCCAGGGCACATCTCATCAATGGCAGAAACTCCGGGAACACTATATTGCTGTATAAGGCGACTATTTTGAAGTTGATTGTATGTAAACATACATTCATAAATTACTTTCTCATAAATAGAGCTAGTCTCAGAACTTCCAGTATCCCCTCATATTTTGTGTTCTGTGTTTATAACATCTAAAGGGTGATTGCAGTAGGAGAATTTCCAGTGTGGGAACAATAAACAAAATTGAGGAAAGGCAACCAGTAACCAGTAGCTGATTGGTGTTTAGTGCATAGAAAGATATAACAACTCAGAGATGTACAGTCTGAATTATTTATGATGGAAAAAGGAGCAGTATCTCAAAATTGGTGACATCTCTGCCCTTTGGTGTATTTTTATGTGTCACACACCAGGTATAGGTGATTCCCATTCCTAATTTTTTTTTCATTTGAAATTCTCCAACTTTTGCCAAATGAAAACTCTGATGAATGTAGAGGCAAGAAGAAATACACAGGTAGTATTTTCCACTTATTGTCACACACTTTTATTCCTAATGTTCCATCAGCATAAAGTAACCGTCCAGATATTAGTAATTTATTAAAATCTCTGAGAGCATTAACTTTCTGTAAGTAGCCATTCTTGGCTTTCTTGAGCCTTAGAATATCAAAACATACCTTAAGTTTAGAGGTGGGTAAGGATTTCTTCTCTGGCATCACATTCTGCAGTGTTGAACCAGAATAGTTCTGAGGCATAAATGTATAGCTTCTCAGTTACTAGTGCAATAAAGAGGATGATAGCTTTGTGTATCCAACAACACATTATGTGTATTTTGAAAAAATCCTGTTGTTATGAAAAGAATGTTCCAGTATGAGAGAGCCATATGAGAGGTGTGGCTGACAGATGTCTCAAATACGTCACACACAAATTTTTCACTTCCAACCACATCCTTGAATTTTCACAGGGAAAAAGACGTTGTTTTGTAGATATGTTTGAATTATTTTTCCCAGTTACTTTTTGAATCTATAAAATATTTAAAATTTGAGAGACATTACATTTTTGTATCCTAAAATAAACATATAAGAGATTTTGAATGTATTATTAATTACAATAGAGTACATTATATGATGAGAAATTAAAAGAGAGTCAAACAATTTCTGATATGTTTAATAAGATTTGAACTTTTGTGATGTGAGGTAAGTAAGGTTGTATCAGTATTACAATGTATGACAAAATGCAGTTAATAATTGATATCAATTTGAAAGAACAGGCTGAGGTATGATCCTTGTAGGACATCAACACTAATTTGTATTAAGCAAAGATAATGCCTGTGTCTGATCGAAACAGGTTGTGTCCTGTTATTAATGTAGAATTATTTTCAAGTAAAACAAATCATTAAGTACCAAAAGGATTACAGTGAAATTATATACTTAGAAAATGTAATGTGAGTGTCATTATGTTCTTATTTTCTAAAGCTTATTATATTTGATCAACAATTTCTAGAACAGTTGCAATGCTATTTTTACTCAGTTGGAAACTAAACAGTTTCATGTTTCTTAAAGTAGCTACTAAGTTGAATCTGACAGTATCTGGTCATCCACTGATATTAATATAAACAAAAAAGTGCTTTTTATGCATGCAACAGGGAGCTTACTTCAAGGAAATTAATTTGTTATATTTCCTAACATAAATTTTACTTTTATTCACGAAATTAATCTACAGCTATTTCCATAGCATATAATTTATGATTTACGCAAAACTGTAGGAGCAAAGGAGACTGCTCACTGAATAGCAGAAGCCTTGTCATCAACAAGCATGTACAAAACAAAATGTCATAGCTTTCAGAGTAAATCCTTTTCCAGGCTTGCGTTGTATATCCAGTCAGGTCTATGTTGAGACTCTGTGCGCGTGCGAGTACTTGAACTTAACAAACAATTTATTCTAAAAGCTAGCATTCTTTCTTTCTTTTATGTGTATGCCTACTCTTGTTGTGTATGGCGGTTTGGTATGTAGTACCAGCAAGATTAATCTTCTCTTCTTTTCATTCTTTTACAATACAGAAAGGGGAAAATTCCTTGCGCTTGATCTTGGAGGTACTAATTTTCGTGTTCTTGTTATTCACTTGTCTGAGAAGCACTTTGACATGAAAGCCAAGATATTTGCAATACCACAAAAAATTATGGTGGGAACTGGAACACAGGTTTGTTGGTAATACATCACTGATAATATAGTAGTTTGATTATAGCAGAACATTCTGCAGTGTAGCTAAATATTCATTCTGATAGCCCACTATCAAACAATTCTACTGTTATGTTTAACACTGATTCTTATGTTTTCTTGCAGCTGTTTGATCATATAGCTGAATGTCTAGTAGCATTTGTTAAGGAGCATCAGTTACACACAGAAGTACTGCCTCTAGGATTTACATTCAGCTTTCCATTAATGCAGAAAGGACTATCTGTAGGAATTCTTGAAAGGTGGACTAAGGGCTTCAACTGCTCTGGTGTTATTGGACAAGATGTAGTTCAGCTGCTGAGAGATGCACTGGACAAAAAACCGGTAATATAGTATCAGAATCTTAACAATAAATTTTATTCTTCAAGAGAACTTGTCCTCACTCCTATAGATCAACCCTATTTCTAAAATTTGTTTTATTTGGTTCCCTTCTCCTCAGTTAACCATCTTACACGAATCAACTTCTGCCTCCCTGATGCTGCCTTAGGAACATGTTCACATTTAACCATCCATTCCCCAAAATTGTCTTCACTTTTATAGATGCCAAAGAGCATCACTCTTTTACAGTTTTGTTACTTATGGATATCGCAGCTGTAATCTCCAAATACCAGGGAGGCCTTGCAAAGGCTACTTACTTAGTTCAGTGCCCCATAAGTCACTTCATGTGACAAATCTTAATTCTTTGGAACTATGACAATTAGTGGAGGTGTTAAGTTGCAGACAGGCACTTCAAAAAGACTACTACACAGGTAGCTTTCAGCTAAAAGACTTTCTTCTGAATTAGACAACACTCACACACACTTTCATGCAAACTCAACTCACACACACATGACCACTGTCTGTGGCTGCTGAGGTCAGACTCTGAACAACAGAGCATGATGGGAGAATTAGTCTGGGTGGTGAGGGTAAGGAGGAGGCTAGGGCAGGAAGGGGGAGGAACAGCAGCGTAAGGGTGGGGAATGATGGTGAAGTCGGGAGGTTAGATAGTGGGTGGTTGAGGCGGGGGGGGGGGGGGGGGGCTGAAAAGGAAAGAAATAAAGAAGACTGTGGATGCTTTGGTGGAGTAGAAGTAGTGCTGGAGTGGGAACAGGAAATGGGATGGTAGGTGAAGGACAATGACTAATGAAGGTTGAGGCCAGGAGGGTTCCGAGAACATAGAGTATATTACAGGGAGAGAAAATATTGTCATTATTTCATCATGGATTTTCCATTATATGGAACTAATCAGCTTACTGAGTATTAACATAATGATTATTTAAATATGGCTGCTAGCTGACCATTTACAGTGGTTTCAATACAACAGAAAACAATCTTTACCTTCATGGCACAAGTTAGTGTGTAACACTTATGCACTAGATAAGAACTAGTTTCATATGATTTTGAAACACAGACCTGTTGGTTTTTGAACATTTTTGAACACATTCTAAGTTGATTTCTGAATGAATCATAAGTTGATTTTTGAATGAATGTACAGGGTGTCCATTGATAGTGACCGGGCCAAATATCTCATGAAATAACCATCAAACGAAAAAACTACTAAGTACAAAACTCGTCTAGCTCAAAGGGGGAAACCAGATGGCCCTATGGTTGGCCCGCTAGATGGCGCTGCCATAGGTCAAACGGATATCAACTGCATTTTTTTAAAATAGGAACCGCCATTTTTTATTACATATTCGTGCAGTACATAAAGAAATGTTAATGTTTTAGTTGGACCACTTTTATCGCTTTGTGATAGATGGCACTGTAATAGTCACAAACGTATAAGTACGTGGTATCATGTAACATTCCACCAGTGCAGACGGTATTTGCTTCGTGATACATTACCCATGTTAAAACGGACCGTTTACCAATTGCGGAAAAGGTCAATATTGTGTTGATGTATGGCTATTGTGATTAAAATGACCAACGTGTGTGTGCTATGTATGCTGCTCGGTATCCTGGACATCATCATCCAAGTGTCCGGACTGTTTGCCACATAGTTACGTTATTTAAGGAAACAGGAAGTGTTCAGCCACATGTGAAATGTCAACCACGGCCTGCAACAAATGATGATGCTCAAGTAGGTGTTTTACCTGCTGTCATGGCTAATCTGTGCGATAGTTGGGAATCTCAAAAACGTCGGTGTTGAGAATGCTACATCAACATCGATTGCACCCGTACCATATTTCTATGCACCAGGAATTGCATGGCGACAAATTTGAATGTCATATACAGTTCTGCCACTGGGCACAAGAGTAATTACGGGACGATGACAGATTTCTTGCACATGTTCTATTTAGGGACGAAGAGTCATTCACCAACAGTGGTAACGTAAACCGGCACAATATGCACTATTGGGCAATGGAAAATCCACAATGGCTGTGACAAGTGGAACATCAGTGACCTTGGCAGGTTAATACAAGGTGCGGCATTATGGGAGGAAGGATAATTGGCCCCCATTTTATCTATGGCAATCTAAATGGTGCAATGTATGCTGATTTCCTATGTACTGTTCTACCGACGTTACTACAAGATGTTTCACTGCGTGACACAATGGCGAAGTACTTCCAATGTGATGGATGTGCGGTTGCGGTTGAAGCGGTATTGAATAGCATATTTCATGACACGTGGATTGGTCATCGAAGCACCATTCACCAGATCTGACGTCCCTGGATTTCTTTCTGTGGGGAAAGTTGAAGGTTATTTGCTATCATGATCCACCAACAATGCCTGACAACATGCATCAGCACACTGTCAATGCATGTGCGAACATTACGGAAGGCGAACTACTTGCTGTTGAGACGAATGTTGTTACAGGTATTGACAAATGCATTGAGATTGACGGACATCATTTTGTGCATTTATTGCATTAATGTGATATTTACAGGTATCAAGCTGTAACAGCATGCGTTCTCAGAAATGATAAGTTCACAAAGGTACATGTATCACATTGGAACAACTGAAATAAAATGTTCAAACGTACCTACGTTCTGTATTTTAATTTAAAAAAAACCTACCTGTTACCAACTGTTTGTGAGCCATATGTTTGTGACTATTACAGCACCATCTGTCACAAAGCGAAAAAAATGGTACAACTAAAACATTCATATTTCTTCACGTGCTCCATGAATATGTAATAAAAAATGGGGGTTCCTATTTTAAAGAACGCAGTTGATATCCTTTTGACCTATGGCAACGCCATCTAGCAGGCCAACCATAGCGCCATCTGGTTTCCCCCTTCAAGCTAGATAAGTTTTGTTCTTTGTTGTTTTTTTGTTTGACGCTTATTTCATGAGATATTTCGGACAGTCACGATCGATGGACCACCCTGTATAGTGTACATGCTGTCTCTGCCAGGGGAATCCCCACTGCATCTAGAAAGAAAAAAACTTTCCCACAGACCGAAGGTGATGGGGCTATATGAGCTGAGCTGAATAAATCCGAATGGGTGAATGCCAATTGCTGTCTATTTATATGGTTGGTTGGTTGTGTGAAAGATAAGCACTGTTATAATTGTTAGCAAAATCCATAGATTGAAACTACCAGAGTGTAAATAAATGACTAACAGAAATAACATGTAAGAAAGGTTACATATTAATATTCTCAGTGTATCCAAGAAAATGAAATTTTGACAGACAATTTTTGCCATATTGCTACAGTACTAAGGGCCAGTTGTACTGTCCACACTTAGCAGCTGCTTAAGGTCTATTCTTTGAATAGCGTGGAAAATGCATTGTACGAACACTTACTAATGCCTAAACAGAGAATAAATAACACTTACTAATGCCTAAACAGAGAATAAATAACACTTAATAATGCCTAAACAGAGAATAAATGTGGGATAACTAAACTGGTGATTCCGGCAGAGTTAGTGAAGTTAACTGGAAAATGAGTTTTGATAATGGCAGGAATAGTTACAAAATTAGTTATGACATGATTATTTGTTAGAATGAGGAAAGAGGTGAAATTGAGACATCACACAAATCATTTGGAAGAATATGACGATTCCAAATTTGTATAAAATTTTCGTACTACTACTGTTCAGTCTCATGCTTGAGAATTTAGAGTTTATGAATGCAGTGTGAAACTGTTTCCTAATGTACAACTTTTTGCTTGTAGTAGGCTTAATAGGCATTTGATATGGGTGCTTTGTGAATTATATTCTGTTGTGTTCTTTATGTAAATGAGGTAGATGTAAATGACCAATTGTGCCAAGACAGTCTTGCTTATTTGGTGTGTGTTACAATTGCTGCAGTATCAGAAAGGTCAATTTCACTTTATGTAGCAGACAGTGACAAAATAGGTGTAATCAGATCAAGAAACCACACTAGTCTTTGATACTATTCATATTATCAGATTCTTTCACAGAAAGGAAAGCACACTGTGTAAAGTTGTAGCGAGATTAGAGAGAAAAAACTGCTGGAATCTAAGGATTGAAGAAATGTCTACTGTCCTGCTTGTCTCTTGTCTTTACTGGTTTTATGTTTCCTGTATTTGATTTTATGTCACTCCAAAGAGAAAGTCATTAGCTAGTAGGCAATAAAGAGTGCAAATTTTCTGAAGAGTTCCTTTTCTCCCAGGTACAAATAATCCCATCCAGTATTGATTGTGAGTATTTTTTAAGGAGGGTAGGATGTCAAATCGTGTGATTGGAAGCAGGCACCACAGGATATTTTAACTTCCAGTGTCCTGAATATACATTCGATGGCCTCCATTACAAAACATACAGCTTGAATTCCACAGAGTGATGTGATGTGCGATAGAAGAATGCTGCGAAGAGGTGTGGCACTGCACTGTGTCACACTTGAGACAAAATAACGTGTCTTAAATTTCCCTGAATATATATGTTTTATATATCAAACTCCACAGAGAGATGTGCACTACAAAATGAATATATTTTTGAAAAAATGATTTTTTTAAAAACTTTTTGACATCCTACCTCAAACTCTTGAGGGAGGTGTGGTCATTTTTTCCCCGGTTCAGAAGTATCATACATCCACAGCCTCTTAGAAGGGCCAATATCAACTTACTTTCAGAGTTAACTTAGCTCTGTGACAGACATATCAAAGATTTTGGTAGCAGCTTTATTCATCACTTTCTGACCTAAGGTCAGTTTTAAGGAAGTGTAACGGGGATAACTTTTTCTTCTAACATTGCAGTTATGGATAGTATTATACATACAGAATTCTAATAGATTGTTTACAACAAATTTCATGGTAGAAAATTTTGCAGTAATACTTCTGTTAGAATATGTAACTCCTTAAACAGTTGTCTACAATATGATCAAGGATGAGCATAGCATACTACACTCCTGGAAATTGAAATAAGAACAGCGTGAATTCATTGTCCCAGGAAGGGGAAACTTTATTGACACATTCATGGGGTCAGATACATCACATGATCACACTGACAGAACCACAGGCACATAGACACAGGCAACAGAGCATGCACAATGTCGGCACTAGTACAGTGTATATCCACCTTTCGCAGCAATGCAGGCTGCTATTCTCCCATGGAGACAATCGTAGAGATGCTGGATGTAGTCCTGTGGAACGGCTTGCCATGCCATTTCCACCTGGCGCCTCAGTTGGACCAGCGTTCGTGCTGGACGTGCAGACCGTGTGAGACGACGCTTCATCCAGTCGCAAACATGCTCAATGGGGGACAGATCCGGAGATCTTGCTGGCCAGGGTAGTTGCCTTACACCTTCTAGAGCACGTTGGGTGGCACGGGATACATGCGGACGTGCATTGTCCTGTTGGAACAGCAAGTTCCCTTGCCGGTCTAGGAATGGTAGAACGATGGGTTCGATGACGGTTTGGATGTACCGTGCACTATTCGGTGTCCCCTCGACGATCACCAGTGGTGTACGGCCAGTGTAGGAGATCGCTCCCCACACCATGATGCCGGGTGTTGGCCCTGTGTGCCTCGGTCGTATGCAGTCCTGATTGTGGCGCTCACCTGCACGGCGCCAAACACGCATACGACCATCATTGGCACCAAGGCAGAAGCAACTCTCATCGCTGAAGACGACACGTCTCCATTCGTCCCTCCATTCACGCCTGTCGCGACACCACTGGAGGCGGGCTGCACGATGTTGGGGCGTGAGCGGAAGACGGCCTAACGGTGTGCGGGACCGTAGCCCAGCTTCATGGAGACGGTTGCGAATGGTCCTCACCGATACCCCAGGAGCAACAGTGTCCCTAATTTGCTGGGAAGTAGCGGTGCGGTCCCCTACGGCACTGCGTAGGATCCTACGGTCTTGGCGTGCATCCGTGCGTTGCTGCGGTCCGGTCCCAGGTCGACGGGCACGTGCACCTTCCGCCGACCACTGGCGACAACATCGATGTACTGTGGAGACCGCACGCCCCACGTGTTGAGCAATTCGGCGGTACGTCCACCCGGCCTCCTGCATGCCCACTATACGCTCTCGCTCAAAGTCCGTCAACTGCACATACGGTTCACGTCCACGCTGTCGCGGCATGCTACCAGTGTTAAAGACTGCGATGGAGCTCCGTATGCCACGGCAAACTGGCTGACACTGACGGCGGCGGTGCACAAATGCTGCACAGCTAGCGCCATTCGACGGCCAACACCGCGGTTCCTGGTGTGTCCGCTGTGCCGTGCGTGTGATCATTGCTTGTACAGCCCTCTCGCAGTGTCCGGAGCAAGTATGGTGGGTCTGACACACCGGTGTCAATGTGTTCTTTTTTCCATTTCCAGGAGTGTATTTCGATGACACAATTTTGTGAAATGAAGACTTTTCTTCTTAAAGATGAGTTGCTCAGAAAACAGTCCCACATGACATTTCTAAATAAATACAAGCAATGTTAGTGAATATAGTGTTTAGTCTCTTTGCGAGACTTGCAATAGCTTGAAGTACAAAAATGGCTGAACTGTGTTTAAGAAGATGTAAAATGTATTTTTTTTGTGATGTACATTCTTGTTATTATGTACAACCAAAAGCTCTGAAGAACTCTGCCTTGCTTAGTAACTCCTGCTCAAGGTTTAGTTTAATGGCTGCTGTTGTACTCCTTGATACTGTGTGTCTTTAAAATTAAGGGGGAGACCATTTTCAGAAAGCCAGTCAACAATCCTTTTAAACACATTATGGTATTTACAATGTTCTCTGTTGCTGTTTGTCCGTTGGAATGGATTATAATACTTGTATTATCTGAAGAAAGCACTAATTCACTAGAAGTATATTAATGAAAGATTATTAACATGTATGAGAAATAACGGAGAACCAAGTATTGAACATTGTGGAGCTCCATTAATGATTCCCTCCCACTCAGAACAGTGTCCCCTGTCAGCAGTTGGTGGATTATGGAGTAGACATAGTGCACTCTTTTTGTTAAATATACTGTGAGATATTTGTTAGCATTAATTCTATAAAACCTTAGTTTTTGTATCAAAATATTGTTATTTACTCCATCAAATGCATTGGATAAGACATTTAATTCTTGTATAATCTACCAAGTGAGTGACAATCCAAGAATGATGGGTGAATGTGTACATAACAACCTTTCTCAAATCCAAGTTTTGCTTTACTAAGTGTATTGTTACTACCAAGATAAGACACTATTGTAGATTATTCTTATAAAATAAAACATTAAACTGCAATGAAGCTTTCATGCTGCTGTGACAGTATTATGATCTACGGACTATTAAGCTGAACCTGTGTTGTGAGCCTCACCAGTGGAAATTTTCTGACAACTAACCTGTAAAAATATAATTTTAGAACAATTTTCAGATTAAAAATCTATAATGCTACATTTTAAGGTTTATTATTTTATTCTGTAAAACTTTTATCAATGCCACTGAGTTTAAAGATGATATTTTGACTTCAAACATCTTTGTTGGATGAATACATATTATACTTACATTTAATTCATATACAATACTTATGCGAATGTAAGTTTTAAATAATATTACTGACTAATTGGTTTGCACATTCACTTGATACTAATGAAACTACTTATACTTTATTCATAGGTTATATCTCTTAAAATGTCACTTTCAGCACTGAACTTAGAATTCCCAACTAAAATGCTCATGATGGTCACCTTAACTTTAGTATGACATCATGAGTTGGTAAGCTATCTTCTGCATTGTCCACAATAGCTCCTTAATTAATTAAGTTATGTGAATGGTTTTCGATTGATTGAAGAGCTTAAGGACTTTTAAAACAGTATAAATAAATAAACAAAGTAAATAAATTTATGCATCTCATTTTAGATGGAATGAGGTACTGAAGAAATCAGCTTTCCACAACACTGAATATACTTCAAGCTCCAAATCAAGCATGCTTTTAAAAGTCTTAGTGATTTTGACAACTGAAGCCCCATGTGTGTGACTGAGCACCACAGGGCATTTGATGCTAGGGTGCATGGAGTTTGAGAGGTGAATGCTCATTTATTTCCCATATACTGTCCACCAAAAAAAAAAAATCAGCTAAATAAGACTGTAAAATAAACATGTCTCTAATCTTGTACTATTAAAAGTGGGCCTGCAACAAAAAAACTTTTAATGTTAAATTTTCAGTGTGTGTGTCCCTTTGTGGTGTAGGCCCTTAGGCTACTGCTTAAATAGTGTGTACATAAATGTGGCCCTGAAGTCATGATCCACCCAATGATTGGTTGACTAATTTTTTTTATTTTTTTCATTGGATTCTGTAGAGATTCAGAAGGAAGAACTTCAGGGTGAAACAATCCAAGATATACATTAACAGAGTGAAACAGGTATTAGAAACTGAATTAATAATTAACTGTTATTCAATGGCAGTAAACTATTTGTGCTTGCATAAGCTAAATTTTTTGTTGTTCTTGTTGTGGTCTTCAGTCCAAGGACTTGTTTGATGTGGCTCTCTATGCTAGTGTATACTGTGCAGGCCTCTTTACTCTGCATGATTACCACAACCTACATCCATTTGAACCTGCTTATTGTATTCAAGCCTTGGTCTTCCTCTACAATTTCACCTCCCCTCCCCCCACTTCCCTCCACTTCCAAATTGACAATTTCTTGATACCTTCTTTCAGTGTGTGGCATATATTTACTTTCTCCACAATTTGATTCAGTACTTCCTCATTTGTTATTTGATCTAGACATCTAATTATCAACATTCATCTATATCATCACATTTCAAAAGGATATCTTCTCTTCTTGCCTGAACTATTTGTCATACATGTTTCACTTTGATACAAGGATACATACCAGAAAAATACCTTCAGAAAAGAGTTTCTACCTTCTTTCAGTGTGTGGCATATATTTACTTTCTCCACAATTTGATTCAGTACTTCCTCATTTGTTATTTGATCTAGACATCTAATCATCAACATTCATCTATATCATCACATTTCAAAAGGATATCTTCTCTTCTTGCCTGAACTATTTGTCACACATGTTTCACTTTGATACAAGGATACATACCAGAAAAATACCTTCAGAAAAGAGTTTCTATCACTTAAATTGATGTTACATATTAATTCCTATTTCCAACCTGTATTTTATATCCTTTCTACTTTGGCCATCATCAGTTATTTTAGTACCCAAATAGCAAAACTCATCTACTGCTTTTAGTTTGCCATTTCCTAATCTAATTCCCTCAGAATTGCCTGCTTTAATTCAATTGCAATCCATTGCCATTGTTTTGCTTTGTTGATGTTCATATTATAATTTCTTTTCAACACACTATCCATTCCATTAACTCTCTTCCAAATCCTTTGGCATCTATGACAAAATTGTGTGTCATTGGCTAACCTGTAAGTTTTCATTTCTTCTCGCTGAATGTTAATTCCTATTGCAAATTTTTCTTTGGTGTCCCTTAAAAATTAAATAACACTGGGGATGGGCTGCAACTCTGTCTCACTCCTTTCTCAACAACAGCTTCCCTTTCATGTCCTTTGGCTCTTGTAATTGCTTTCTGCTTGCTGTACAAGCTGTAAATAACATTTTGCTCCTGTAGAATTCCAGAGAGTGTAGACCAGTTAACATTGTCCAAAGGTTTCTCTAAATCTACAAATACCATAAAAATTTCAAAATTTTGTACATGGTTGGAGCAGCAACCTTAGAATGAAACCTTCTTGTAGAAATAGTAAACATCCAATCAGTTGCAAATTGGATGGTTTATTGAAACCCCTTTACTGTGGTTTTAACATTTATAAAAACGCCTTCTTTGGAAGGAAATATAGAGGATTACACGTTCTGATAGAAGTACATTGAAGTTTAGCTGAAAGGCACCAGTAAAATATAAAATTTCACTTCCATATACAGCTAGTGCTTTCTCAGTTATATTAAATAACAGCTGTTTACCTTGTATTGCTAGTCTAATTTTTGCGTACTGTAATGAGTACACTAGCTATACATTGGCGAGGAAATATCATATTTCAGCAACCATTTGTGCATGTTTTAATTTAATATGAAGGCGAAATTTTATGTTTGACTGATGCCTTTTGGCTACATTTTAGTGTACCTCTGCCACAACGTGTAAACCAGTTGTGAGATTTAAAACCTTCATGGCGTACAGATTGTTCCATAAAATTTTGGACAATCTGCCAGATGTTTGCAACCTGCTGCCACGATGTTTCAGTGCAGTCTTCTGGCCATCTTCAGCTGAATACTGACAGGAAAGGCCCTGAGCTCATGTATTTAAGACCCTGTTGGCACATGTGAGGAGTGTCCAGTTGGGGTTGCCCATACGCTGTTTGCCTGCAACTCTGTGCACTGCGTCACATACCCCCACGTGACTTCTGGCTTCATTGATATCAGATCAGATGTTTTCGCTTGGCAAATGGCGCTGATTATGCAGAGCATAAAGTTTCTCTATGATGGGATTCCATGCAGAATTTAGCTGGAAACCACCGCCTCGATTAATAAGGGACTCAGATAGTCATATTTGCACTGCTTCATTGATGATGAAGTCCAAAACTTCGACATATGGGCCATGGTTTTCATTTGTTCATATCCAGTTGTCCATATTTCCTTCTGAAGAAGACTTTTTACAAACATTGAAACCATTGGCTGTTTGCTATCCCTACAAGAAAATGCTATAAACATAGGATTGCCTTTCTTCAACCTATGTACTTCAATAAGCCATAGGGTCAATAAGCCTTGCATGTACTTACATTTCTCTGGAACACAAAGTGATGTTCCTTGGGTCCTACGTTTCTCTATTCTTCTATAAATAATTTGTGCCAGTATTTTGCAACCAAGAATTATTAAACTGATGGTTAAGTAGTATTCACATCTGTCAGCACCTGCCATCTTTGAAATTCTTTCTGAAGTTTGAGGATATTCTGCCTGTCTCATATATCTTGCACACTAGGTGAAATAATTTAGTCATGCGTGGCTCCCTCAAGAAACAAAGTAGTTCTGGTGCTGTGAAAGCAACTGCTGCTTTCTCCATTATATTAAATAACTGCTGTTTACTTTGTATTGCTAGCTTAATTTTTGCACACTACACTCTTTACACAGTTTAAGACACTGCAATGATATTTCTCATAACAAAGTATATTCTGGGTGTGCTATATAGATGTAGGCCTGTGAGTCATGAGCATTGATGCTTATCAATCAGCTGACAGTAATTTGCTCCTTGAGTCTAGATCATTTTCAGAAGCAGTTAATAATGTGTGTTGTCAATTTCCTCCTTGATTTAGTGAGATTCCTGATTTCTTTCTTTGTACTAGATGGGAGGTAGTTGAAGAGTTTTGCCCCACAAGATAAAGCCCCATTCTGAATCCTAGACAAGAAGGCATTACGTTACATTAATTTTATTTCATGAATCATTTTGGAGAAAGGTCTGTGGGATTGGAAAAAAAGGCAAAGACATACATTTTATTTAACTGCAATAGCGTGAAATGACTTAATGTTATATTCGATTGTTCTATTAAAGTGACAGCATTGATTTCAAAATACCGAGAGCTTTAATTTTAAGAGTTTCTGTGCAAATACTTGAGAACACTAAACTCTCAAATTCTGTCTTAAATTCGAATACTTTACCATATCTACAAGACATTTAATATGTTCTAGCAAGTTGTATTGTTAAGCTCTTATCAGAATACCAATTTTTTTAAATTCTCTTCTCAGTTTGTTTTAGAACTAACATCAGATATAATTCACACAACTCACTTTGCCCCAAAAATGACTCTACTAATGAATGGAAATATGTAGAATAAACTGATTCCTCAATTTTTAAATTATGTATACTGAAAATGCAAAAGATTTGAAGTCAATCATTTTGGTCCAGAAAGGTGTCCAGTACTTAGGAACATACATTTTCAGTAACTTTCCAGCAGCCCTAGAAAGGTTAACTGCAAATAAAGTTCAATTTAAGAGGAACTTAAACTGTTTATTGTTTGCCAACTCCTCCTACACCATTGAAGAGTTTCATAGTAGAATTGACAACTGACTAATACAACTCACGACCCATCCTCACAGCTTCACTTCTGCCAGTACTTCATCTCCTACCTACCAAACTTCACAGAAGTTCTCCTGTGAAACTTTCAAGACTAGCACTCCAGAGAGAAAGGGTATTACAGAGACATGGCTTAGCCAAAGCCTGATGGATTGTTCCCAGAACATACTTTTCACTTTGCAGTGGAGTGTGCACTGTATGAGACTTCCTGGAAAATTAAAATTGTGTGTTGGACCTGCCTTTAGCAGGCAAGAACTCAACCAACTGAGCTTCCCAAACAGTCATGGCCTCTCCTCATAGTACCTGCCCACAGAGGTCTTAGGTTCAAGTTCTACTCTGACACACAGCTTTAATCTTCCAGGAAGTTTCAACGTAATTTCTGCTTCTATGTTTTCAACTTTAGTTCTCTTTGGACCCACATTTCTTTCATTCTTCAAGAATGTTGTTCATTCTCTTACTGCATCCACTTTCTTCCAACTCTTGATTTTTTTTCCTGTCCTGAAAGCCTGCTTTCTCTTTTGCTTATTTAGACAGTGTTCTGTTTCTTACTGTGTCCACATTGGTTCTCATGTGTTTGATATCTCTTCCTACTTCCCCCAGCTAGGTGATTTTGGATCTGTAATTGTTTAGTACATAAAAAAATTAGTTATTCTCACAGTGTTCATCTTGCATATGTGTCCATAGAATTTTAATCTCTCTTTTCTCATTTTATCTGTTAACTTTTCAATTTTCAGTTATAGGTGTTTATGTGTTAAATCTTAATCTATTCTGATTCACTGCTGCTTTTGTGTCCTAATATTTTTCTTGGGTTTCTTCATTCAGCCTTATTCCAACTTTGCAAGCTGTCCCTTCTATAGTCTGCATAGAGTATTTAGGGTATGACCACCATTTCATAGTGTTCCATGTTTAAGATTTTATTTAGTATATGTGTTCCTTGTTATTTGAAAGGCCCTCTCCATTTTATGTATTCTAGTCTATGTTGTTTAGTATCCATTCTCCTATATACTTAGAACAGTCTACTTTAGATATTTTGTTGTTATTTATTTGAAGCTTTTGAGTTGCATTACTGATGTTTTTCAAATGAGATTTTTAATCCAACTTTTACTGCTTGATGTTTTAGTTTAGTCATTTGTTCTTGTGCACTTTCAGTTGAATCTGTAATAACTGTCACATCATTTGCAAATGTTAAAACAATCTACAGTGCTCTTGTTTGAATTTCTCCCTAATTGTATACCCTTAGTATTTTGGCCTTTGTCCATTCTATAATCACTTCCTCTAATGCACGGTAAAAAGGAGTGGTGAAAAGCCATTTCCTTGTCTTTAATCTGAGCTTTTCAAAATTTTCTTACAGTGCTCATATAAATTTTACTTTTGGTGTTGTGTTGGTTAAAGCTGCTTTAATTATTTCTGCTGTTTCATTATCTAGTTCAGACTCTTTCAAAATGCTGAGTAATGTATTTCTAACAATAGAATTGTATGCCATTCTAAAACCTGCAAATGTTACCACATATTTGAAGCTTCTGATTATGGTAATTTCTAAAGATGTGCTTTAAATTTATGACTTGTTCTAGTTATGGTCTACTCTTCTCGATCTCTCCTAACTGTGGATCAAGTATTCTTCCAGCTCTGTTTAAAAGTGCAATAAACAAGATTGTATAGGTCACTGCCAAGAGGAACATCCCTCTATAAATGTTAGGATCTGTTTCATCTCAATTTTTGTGTAGGGTATGTCCATCCAGTAGGCAGGGTGTTGGTTCTCACATTCTTGAATTATATTCATTAGGCATGCTATCACATTGTCACTAAGAATGCATCCATAATTCTGCAACTTTACTGTCTTATCCATACACTGTTTATTTTTAACTTGTTTGTTACCATGCCATCTATGTCTAGGTAATGAGTAAATCACTCAAATAGGGGTGAAACTCTTCTTGATCAAGTTGATAGGATTTGCAGTTGAAGTTTTCAAAGAATTTTAGTGGAATAAGCACGAAAAAATAACTATAGGATGTACAACATAAACAAACAAACAATATACACATAAAATATATGTTTTATTGATTTATATTTAGGATAACATGTTACATCGTACTACACTACTGGTCATTAAAATTGCTACACCGAGAAGAAATGCAAAGTCATGGACTGTGCGGCTGGTGCCGACGGAGGTTCGAGTCCTCCCTTGGGCATGGGTGTGTGCGTTTGTCCTTAGGATAATTTAGGTTAAATAGTGTGTAAGCTTAGGGACTGATGACCTTAGCAGTTAAGTCTCATAAGATTTCACACACATTTGAACATTTTTGAAGAAATGCAAATGATAAACGGGTATTCATTGGACAAATATATTATACTAGAACTGACATGTGATCACATTTTCACACGATTTGGGTGCATAGATCCTGAGAAATCAGTACCCAGAACAACCACCTCTGGCCGTAATAACGGTCTTGATATGCCTGGGCATTGAGTCAAACAGAGCCTGAATGACGTGTACAGGTACAGCTGCCCATGCAGCTTCAACATGATACCACAACCATCAAGAGTAGTGACTTGCGTATTGTGATGAGCCAGTTGCTCAGCCACCATTGGCCAGACGATTTCAATTGGTGAGAGATCTGGAGAATGTGCTGGCCAGGGCAGCAATTGAACATTTTCTGTATCCAGAAAGGCCCGTACAGGACCTGCAACATACGGTCTGCATTACACTGCTGAAATGTAGGGTTTCGCAGGGATTGAATGAAGGGTAGAGCCACGGGTTGTAACACATCTGAAATGTAATGTCCACTGTTCAAAGTGCCGTCAATGCAAACAAGAGGTGACTGAGATGTGTAACCAATGGCACCCATATGGCAATGATGAATACACACTTCCAATGTGCGTTCACCGCGATGTCACCAAACATGGACGTGGCCATCATGATTTTGTAAACAGAACCTGGATTCATCCGAAAAAATAACATTTTGCCATTCGTGCCCCCAGGTTTGTTGTTGAGTACACCATCGCAGGGGCTCCTGTCTATGATGCAGCATCAAGGGTAACCGCAGCCATGGTCTCCGAGCTGATAGTCCATGCTGCTGCAAACATCATCAAACTGTTTGTGCAGATGGTTGTTGTCTTGCAAACATCCCCACCTGTTGACTCGGGGATCGATACGTGGCTGCACGATCCATTACAGCCAAGCGGATAAGATGCCTGTCATCTCGACTGCAAGTGATACGAGGCCATTGGGATCCAGCCCGGCGTTCCGTATTACCCTCCTGAACCCACTGATTCCATGTTCTGCTAACAGTCATTGGATCTCGACCAACGCGAGCAGCAATGTCGTGATACAATAAACCGCAATCGCGATAGGCTACAATCAACCTTTATCAAAGGCGGAAATGTGATGGTATGCATTTCTCCTTCATACACAAGGCACCACAACAACTTTTCACCAGGCAACGCTGGTCAACTGCTTTTTGTGTATGAGAAATCGGTTGGAAACTTTCCTCATGTCAGCATGTTGTAGGTGTCGCCACTGGCACCAACCTTGTGTGAATGCTCTGAAAAGCTAATCATTTGCATATCACAGCATCTTCTTCCTATCAGTTAAATTTTGCGTCTGTAGCACGTCATCTTTGTGGTGTAGCAATTTCAATGGCCAGTAGTGTATGTTGCATGACAATCATTAAAACACGCTCAACACATCTGAGGTGATTTTGGACAATTGAAACTATAGGTCAAGGTTGTTTTCACATTTTTCTTTGCTGCTTGGCATTTGGCAGTTTGCCATTCCTTCTGGTAATATACAGTGCACATCATTAATATAGGCATTTTCCATGGACAATAATTCGTCAATGACATGTCCCCTAAATTTTCTTATTTATATTTTTGTATGTGTGTCCCCTGGTACATGATGTGAGCATTTACTATACTTGTTCCTAAAAGCAAATGTTGTGCTAACTTCCAATACCACTTCATATCCTTCCTTTTCGTTGTGGAGTATGACCTCATTTGATCACTTCTGTCAATGGCAGTTTTTCAATTATTATATGCCAGTATTGCCAAAGGTTTCTGTTTCAGAGTATGACTGTGGTGCGTAGAATCTGAGTTTGATGTCATAATAGGTATGTGTTTTGTTGGTAACATCCCAACATTGCAAGTGTGCCTCCATTTTAGCACCACAGTACCATTGTCATCTTCATGTGCTAGCGTTTCATCTCTCTTCCATGGTTACTGTTTCAACAACATGCATTTTAAATTTAAGGTATTTGATTGTGAATTCATAGCTCATACAAAAGTGCAAGTTCAATATAGACATTTTTAGCCATGCTAAATTTCTTTCTTAGATTGGTATATCATCCAGAATATACTCTTGTGGGCCATGTATACCCTTCAGTGGAGCATAGTTTGAAAAATTTTATACCATACTTATATGATTTCATTGGTATGTATTGTCTGAACCTTAGTTGTGACCTCCAAGGAACCATTGTCTCGTTGACTACAGCATCTTCGCCTGGTGAAATATTTTTTGATAGTTATCAGTCAATATATTTAGAAATGGTAAAAATTTTCCAAGGCTGCTACTCTCATCCATCATTTTATTATTTGCAAAATGCATAAGTGCTGTTCGAGAGTAGAATGGTACGGAATGAGTATGAAAGTGATTCAATTAACCCCCTGCCAGACTCTTAAATGTGAATTGCAGAGTAGTTATGTAGATGTGGATATAGATGTAAACATAAATTACTAAATTACTTTAAATTGTCTTAAGTAAATTTAATATGCATCAAAGCAAGAAACATGAACACAAAATTCTAGTAAACACAATAAAAATATGATATAAGGAGTACTCACATTGTCAAAGTTATCACACAAATCAGTTTCTGTGACAGTTTCTGTGACTGTCTTTGTCACAATTGGAATGTGTATCACCTACGCACATGTAGATCTGGAATCAGAAACTGCAGTAAATGGTTTTCCTGATCTAGCAGTTACATTTCAACATGTCAGTCAGTTAGCAAAGTTGTTTTTGTTGCCAAATTATTAGATGAAGCTCTGTATTGTTTGTATCTTCGTGATTAAATGCTGGACTTTGGTTTTAAAAGTCTGGGCTTTGAGACTAATTTTATTTATTTATTTATTTATTTTCGTTTATCGCTTCTTTTGCCTCTGGCAATGATTCTTACTGTACAGAATGCTGAACTGCAACATGGATCTGAGTTCTCATTAACTTTTTGGTCCCCATATACCTGGTTGGGTAACTCTGTTCAAAGGTCTGACGAAGACAAGGGTATACTGCCTCCTGTATACTACCATGCTCAGTAAATTAATGTGGTGGTCAGCTCACCTTTGGATTGATGACTGCTCTATTTAAACTGATTATGCAAATTTCATCCTCACAGGAATCTAAGCCATGGTCAGTGATCTGTAATATTCAAACAATGGAAAATCCAGGATGGAATGTAACAATATTATGAAAAGGAAAGTTGCTACTCACCATATAGCAGAGATGCTGAGTTGCAGATAAACACAACAAAAAGACTCACAAATAAAGCTTTTGGCCATTAAGACCTTTGACCTGTAATATGTGTGCTTTTATCATGCTTAATATACTTCTGAAACTATGATGTAACAACACTGTTGTCTACCATTTGTATTTGCTTTCAGATCAGCCATGGCACTTAATGGACAATGCCAAATGGCTGAGAATTATCATCTGCTGAATGATGTATTCTTTATAATATTTGTTATAAGGATATCTATGACAACATTATCTTTTGAAACCACACCACTTGAATACACCATATGCTGTTTTCCTATGTTACAGAGCCTTAAGTGCAGCAAATTATATTGTTTCTTGCCATTTACTTTACACATATCTGACTATTTTGAAGTTTTTCGACTATAGAGAAGTTTCTTGAAGTCTGAGAAGTTCCTTCTGCTTATTTTTCTGCATGTTTACAGCATAAGACCTTCAATAATAAATAGTGTGAGTCACTGATGTGCAGAAACATCTGAGGTTGAAGAGTGACAATCTTGTTGCTAGCTGTCTTTTGTGGTGTTACCAAGCATGCCTCATGTTAATTCATATCATCAGTGAACATTGTCATGTGATCTGTGTTATACAACATATTTAATTTGTGAGCTGGATTCATTTTCTGAACTAGGATCAAACATTATCTGCAGTCAGCAACAATTCCATGACCGGCCCTAAAAGTAATATGTAAGTTTTGCTATTTGCGTAGCAAAATAACTAAAGATCGTATAAGTAGAGATGATACAAACTGCAGAGGGCAGTGCAAGAAACATATTTCTTAAAAAGAGAGATTTGTTAATTAAGAACACAAACTCAATCTTGGGAAGCCTTTTCCAAAGGCGTTTATGTGTTTAGCCTTATACTGAAGTGACACTGTATTACAGTTCATACAAGAAGAGATTAGGGGAATACAATGTGGTGCTACTGAATGATGTTTGAAGATTAGGTGAGTGGATAGAATAACCAGTGAAAAAATACTGAATCAAGTTGGGTAGAAAGAAATGTATGGCAAAACCTGACCAATAGAAGAGATCAGCTGACAGTACAGATCCTGGGTCGTAGAGAAATCTTCATTTTGGCAGTGGTGGCATGTGTGTGGGGAGGTGGAGGGGATGGAGAAATCGTAGAGATGAAGAGGCTTGCATAGGATCCACTAGTGAGGAGAGTTGCATCAAACTGGTCATTGAACTGACACTGTATATTGATGTTATTCCTAATAAATAATATTTTTGATACTGTTTCAGAATGATCATTATTCCATTACTATCAGTTTATTGCTACTATTACTATTGACCCAATCCTGAATCATAACTTTGTTATTTATTACATCCTGTAACAAGTTGTAAAGATCTTGTAAACATGACATATTACATAAAGATAGACAATAGATCTAAAGATGGCAGTAAAAAAAAATGTTGTTACAGCACTGCTTGATGTGATGCTTGTCTTGGTGGAAGATAATAATAGTTAAAATTTTACATGAAGCAGTTGCTAAGAAAATGTTGATACTTTCAGTGTGCCTCTCATGATATTGGTCCATAATTAAATTGAATCGTGGTGTTGGAGAATATGTAAACTTTATAACATACAAACCAAAATCCCTTCATTCACAAAGAAATGGTAAAGAGTACCATACCTTTTTGACCTATCTTTTTGATTACAGTGTTAGTATTGTTCAAAAATGGAAATGCTAACTCTATATAACATGAAGAAAATCTGTCAGCCTCAGAATGAAACTTAGAGAAGCCATTTCTTTGTTTTACATGTAGAGTCTACTTTTTCTTTGCTGATGCTGTTTTCCATACTCAGTTTCAATTGCTTTGTCCTAAGTTCCAGAATATTTGAGTGGAATGTTGGGAAGATCAATAACTCTTTTAACTTGCATCACTGAGTATAAGAATGACAAGATATTTGTAATGTACTTAGACAACAATCTTTTTATGTATAGGATGTGAAGATTAACATTGCTGCAGTTCTTAATGACACTACAGGTACGCTGATGTCATGTGCATGGAAGGATCACAACACAAAAATAGGACTCATCATTGGTAAGAAATGAATTACATCACATTTTTGATACATCCTATTTGCTTTCCCACAATCCATAAGTCTATAGTTCTATGGCATTTGTCAGTAGGAAAAACTATATAAGGTAAAAATTATGTATTAAATTATTAAGTGTCACTGGAGCAATTGGCCATCTAATGTGACTAGGAAAGAATGCATGTCCTTCAATCTTTAAGAAGGATCTATGAGCAGATGTGTAAAGCAGTTGTCCCATATGATTAGAGTCAGTTTGTTGTTGAATTATGGCTCATGTCTCACATATATATGTGATGACTTCTTAGGAATGGGAAAAAGAATAGATTTTGCAGGTATAAGTTGTGCAAATACAAATAAAATAAAGTTTCAGACTATTTACACTCTGTTTTCTTTTAGCCAAGTTCTCATTTTAATTGCATGCTGTTTTGCAACTTTTTTATGTTAGTCCTTTCTTTTCCATGATGACTTGTTATACAATTTACTGGGGAAGACCATCACCTATTGTCCCCACTCCCAATGACTTCTTAAGTTGGTTGTACATCACAACATTACTTCAAGGATTTTTATCAGTTTTTTTGTGTACCTTTACATTGTCATTTCAAATCAACTTGTTCTAAAATGCAAACAAACATAGATAATTATTGTACTTCATTTTTAGTCAGATGAAACAAAATTATAATACAGTTTCAGCCAAACAACTTTCATAATGACAGTATTCATTTACTAAAAGGTATCAGATAGATTATATAATGGTAAGACAGAGATTTAGGAACCAGGTTTTAAATTGTAAGACATTTCCAGGGGCAGATGTGGACTCTGACCACAATCTATTGGTTATGACCTGTAGATTAAAACTGAAGAAACTGCAAAAAGGTGGGAATTTAAGGAGATGGGACCTGGATAAACTGAAAGAACCAGAGGTTGTACAGAGTTTCAGGGAGAGCATAAGGGAACAATTGACAGGAATGGGGGAAAGAAATACAGTAGAAGAAGAATGGGTAGCTTTGAGGGGTGAAGTAGTGAAGGCAGCAGAGGATCAAGTAGGTAAAAAGATGAGGGCTAGTAGAAATCCTTGGGTTACAGAAGAAATATTGAATTTAATTGATGAAAGGAGAAAATATAAAAATGCAGTAAATGAAGCAGGCAAAAAGGAATACAAACGTCTCAAAAATGAGATCGACAGGAAGTGCAAAATGGCTAAGCAGGGATGGCTAGAGGACAAATGTAAGGATGTAGAGGCTTATCTCACTAGAGGTAAGATAGATACTGCCTACAGGAAAATTAAAGAGACCTTTGGAGATAAGAGAACCACTTGTATGAACATCAAGAGCTCAGATGGAAACCCAGTTCTAAGCAAAGAAGGGAAAGCAGAAAGGTGGAAGGAGTATATAGAGGGTCTATACAAGGGCAATGCACTTGAGGACAATATTATGGAAATGGAAGAGGATGTAGATGAAGATGAAATGGGAGATACGATACTGCGTGAAGAGTTTGACAGAGCACTGAAAGACCTGAGACGAAACAAGGCCCCCGGAGTAGACAACATTCCATTGGAACTACTGACGGCCTTGGGAGAGCCAGTCCTGACAAAACTCTACCATCTGGTGAGCAAGATGTATGAAACAGGCGAAATACCCTCAGACTTCAAGAAGAATATTATAATTCCAATCCCTAAGAAAGCAGGTGTTGACAGATGTGAGAATTACCGAACAATCAGTTTAATAAGCCACAGCTGCAAAATACTAACACGAATTATTTACAGACAAATGGAAAAACTAGTAGAAGCCGACCTTGGGGAAGATCAGTTTGGATTCCGTAGAAATACTGGAACACGTGAGGCAATACTGACTTTACGACTTATCTTAGAAGAAAGATTAAGGAAAGGCAAACCTACGTTTCTAGCATTTGTAGACTTAGAGAAAGCTTTTGACAATGTTGACTGGAATACTCTCTTTCAAATTCTAAAGGTGGCAGGGGTAAAATACAGGGAGCGAAAAGCTATCTACAATTTGTACAGAAACCAGATGGCAGTTATAAGAGTCGAGGGACATGAAAGGGAAGCAGTGGTTGGGAAGGGAGTAAGACAGGGTTGTAGCCTCTCCCCGATGTTATTCAATCTGTATATTGAGCAAGCAGTAAAGGAAACAAAAGAAAAATTCGGAGTAGGTATTAAAATCCATGGAGAAGAAATAAAAACTTTGAGGTTCGCCGATGACATTGTAATTCTGTCAGAGACAGCAAAGGACTTGGAAGAGCAGTTGAATGGAATGGACAGTGTCTTGAAAGGAGGATATAAGATGAACATCAACAAAAGCAAAATGAGGACAATGGAATGTAGTCGAATTAAGTCAGGTGATGTTGAGGGTATTAGATTAGGAAATGAGACACTTAAAGTAGTAAAGGAGTTTTGCTATTTGGGGAGCAAAATAACTGATGATGGTCGAAGTAGAGAGGATATAAAATGTAGACTGGCAATGGCAAGGAAAGCGTTTCTGAAGAAGAGAAATTTGTTAACATCGAATATAGATTTAAGTGTCAGGAAATCATTTCTGAAAGTATTTGTATGGAGTGTAGCCATGTATGGAAGTGAAACATGGACGGTAAATAGTTTGGACAAGAAGAGAATAGAAGCTTTCGAAATGTGGTGCTACAGAAGAATGCTGAAGATTAGATGTGTAGATCACATAACTAATGAGGAGGTACTGAATAGGATTGGGGAGAAGAGGAGTTTCTGGCACAACTTGACCAGAAGAAGGGATCGGTTGGTAGGACATGTTCTGAGGCATCAAGGGATCACCAATTTAGTATTGGAGGGCAGCGTGGAGGGTAAAAATCGTAGGGGGAGACCAAGAGATGAATACACTAAACAGATTCAGAAGGATGTAGGTTGCAGTAGTTACTGGGAGATGAAGAAGCTTGCACAGGATAGAGTAGCATGGAGAGCTGCATCAAACCAGTCTCAGGACTGAAGACCACAACAACAACAGTATTCATTTAGGCTTCCAGCTATGTAAAATCGTTTAAAATCCATGAGTTTTTGACCAAGTACACCTTTGCCATTGTCAAGTGGTGACTGTTGATTGGTTTCTGCTGCTGTCCTTATATAGTGGTGTTACTACCTATGACATCACTGTTTCCCAGTCTAATGCCATACAAGATTATGTTTTGTTTGCAAGACCGCTGTGCCCACTTCAAACTTACAAAGGCTGGGTGCCAAGCTGTGCTTAACTGCAAATCATTGTCTTTATTCATGGTTTTTGCAGAAATTTTTATCTTGACCATTAGTTTTATGATGCTGCCTCAAAAACCATTTGTCCATACATTAAATGTTTTGCCAAAAGCAGTTCAATGTTTGTTTTCCAGAGCATCTTCTGCTATCACTAATTTCTCAGAACACCATGAGTGGAAACACCTTTCATGTTCTGTACAGTGCTGTTCAACAATATGTGCAGTCTGTCCAATGTAAAACTGCTTACAACCACATGGTATTTTGTATATACCTCATGTTGTGAGGTCTGCATCATCTTTCACTGTCCTAATGGGTAGTTGAATTTTTGATTGAGGCTGAAGATTGAATGGATTTTATGCCTGCTGGCTAATCTTTCTATATGGCACTGGAATGCTCATCAGTGACACCACAGATGGTAGGGCTGTTGTACAAGGATGACAGCAGCAACAATATGATAGTCACCACTTGACATTGGCCGTGGAGTACGTGGCCGAAAGCTTGTGGATTTGAAACCATTTGACGTGGCTGGAAGGTTGTCTGAAATTTGTCAGTATATATTTCTCAAAACCAAGCATTTGCAACTTACAGGATATTCACACTTCATATTTTATCATCCATAATACAGTTACTTATTTCCTTACAATCTTAATGAACCTCTTCCTTTCTTACAGTATAAAAGAACCTCTTCATTTCTCAATACATAGTAATATTCTTGGCCAGTTTTAAAATTATTTCTTTCTCTTCAATTATCTCTCTAACATACACTATTAAGCCAAAGCATAATCAGCACTTGCTTAACACTATGTTGGTCCTCCTTTGGAATGTAATACAGCAACAATTGTGCATGACATGGATTCTAGATGTCCTTGGTAATTTTCTGCAGGTAAATGGCACCAGATGACCATGCACAAGTCATGCAATTCCAGTAAATTATAGGACATTGGTTTGTGGGTGCAGAAGTAGCTCTCGATATGAGTTCTATAGGGTTCAGACCATGCAAATTTGTTTGCTCATATGAGTGCACTGTCAAGCTTCTCAAATCATTGTGGCATCATTCTAGCTGTGCGGCATGGAATACTTGCTGGAAGATGTCATCATTGTCAGGGCAGAAATCAACCATGAATGGATGCAAGTGGTCTGCAATGATGTACATGTAGTCCGCAACAGTCATGGTGCCTTCGATTCCTGTCACGTGCCCCACGGTAGCCCAGGTGAATGTCCCTGACAGCATAAGGCTACCTCCACCAGCCTGTGGCCATGATGCAGTGTATGTTATAAAGCAGCCATTGCCTGTCTGACATATTTGGACGCAACCATCAACCTGGTGGTGCAAGAAACATAGTACACCCGACCATGTGACATGCTTGCATTCATTCTCAGTTCAATCTTGATTGTCCTGTGCCCACTGTGTGTCATATTTAATGATGCCACTGGGGCAACATATCCAACAATGCTCACTGAGTGGTATGTTCTGAAACATTTGCACCTCCACCAGCATTGCACTTTGTCATCTTAAGGAAAGCCTGCTACCTGCACAGTCTGTATGTCAATCACCTCGTCACCTGATGATGGTTTCACTGTCCAGCAACACAGTTCCTTAGGTGCTTATCACAATAGCATGTAAACAGTTAATCACAGTTGAAGAATGGAA
Organism: Schistocerca cancellata; assembly: GCF_023864275.1. Taxonomy (NCBI): domain Eukaryota; kingdom Metazoa; phylum Arthropoda; class Insecta; order Orthoptera; family Acrididae; genus Schistocerca; species Schistocerca cancellata. Next base: position 408,986,581 of record NC_064630.1, read on the forward strand.
AATCCAGGATGGAATATGACCATATTATGAAAATGATAGTTGCTTCTCACCATATAGTGGAGATGCTGACATGTGCAGACACAACTACACACAACTGCAGTCTCTGGCAGTGTGACTTCAGCTGCAAGAGACTGTAGTCATACGTGTGAGTTGCATATATGTGTGTGTGTGTGTGTGTGTGTGTGTGTGTGTGTGCGCGCGCACCTGTTGTCTATTTTTAACGTGACCTTGCTGGCCTAAAGCTTATTTTGTGAGTCTTTTTGTTGTGCCTATCTGTAACTCAGCATCTCTGCTATATGGTGAGTAGCAACTACCCTCTGCTATATGATGAGTAGCAACTACTCTTTTCATAGTATTGTTAATCACATTTGCCATTTCCTAAATGCTTATTCCCAGGCAATTTGCTATAACAATCTGCTCTGTGTTAAAGTTGCTTCTGTCATGGCTTTCCCCATCTGTGGCAGGTATCACTGCTAGAATCATTACTCATTCATCTCTGCTGCTTTTATATCCTTTTCTTGCCACGTCACATGCCTAAAACACCACCAGGTGTCATTCACTGTCAGAGTGGATAATGATTATAATGGTTTGGCTCATCAGTGTATGTTATAACACTGGAAGCTCATGCCCTAACTGCAAGGAGTCCATTTGACTGCAGTGTGCAAAAGAGAGGGCAAATAAATTTTGCTCAACTTATTGAAAGTTTTTGAAAATGATCAGCAATACTTCCCCTAATGACACAGTCACTAGCACTTCTTGCAGTCATGCAGCTATTAAATGTGCAAAGTTACAGTGTGGTGCAGGCTTGATGCTCTTCCATAGGCCTTGCACTGCGCTATAATATAACTAACAGCCATATTCCCTTAGCTATGTGGCGGGGCCAGGAGCCTGTAAGTTGCATTCGGTAAGTGCTCATGTGATGAAAGCTAGTGAGGCTGTACCATATGGATAGCAATTTATAGATAATGGGTGCCACTCACTGAGTTTCACCACATGGATGCAGTGCTGCAGTGTGCATTATAGATAGAATTCATACCCAGGATTTGAAAAAGACAAGCAAATGTTGTAAACAATTTCCAACAAGATATTTTTTCACTCATTTATAGCTGACTGATATGGCATGCAAAGAAACATGCAACAGAAAATAGTATTTACACTAGCTTTTGAGCTTTTGCTCTTTCTCTGGCCAAAGTATACATCTTCATAGATACAACCATGCGGACACTCAAATGCACTCTCCTGGGCTATGCAGACACCCAAATGCAAACACCCATCACTGTGAGAATAATGTGAACTCTAAAAATAGCAAGTAAGTGCAGATTTATGAGTTGTGAGGTTTAACTCCTTAACATAATGATTTTTGTGAATCATGTTCAAAAAATAATTTTTTTTATTAATGAAAAACATACTATAATGTATAGCATTAGATACAAACATATAAAGATAGCTTTTAATGCTCAAAGTAATGAGTTACGAAACTTTGGAGATCAACAATGATAAAATCCCAAGTATACTTGTCCACTGGACTTTAACTAAAATATCCTGAAACTTGAAGTCATTTTTTTAGCTTCTATGTAGCTTTGAAGTCTAATCATATATTAAACAATGGTTTCTGTGAGCCTAAATCTTGGGGAGCTGGCTGGAGCACAGCGGATGTATTTGTCTCATATCACTGGCAAGCACTTGTCACTCATCGGAAAACTGTTGTCACTTTCTGTCTCTAATGAAGTAACATCACTTTTTTGTTATTTTCTGAGCCACTAAATGCAATGTCGAAAGCAGGTGGACAATAGCCATCCTCTTTTGGAAGGCATTGTGTAAACAACTATACAAGAGAGAGGCTGAAACCGCATGTTTTGTTGTTGAGTATCCAAAGATGCACACAGTAATGATGGTATCTAACAGCAACCAGTTCAACCAAAACATGACAGCCAGGCTAAAACTGTAGAACCAGATGCTCTCTAGTGGCTGAACACCTAACTATTAGTGCAGAAACGGATATAAGCAGGGTTTTATTTTTTTGAAGGTCTGTTCTTAATTTGCTCTAGTATACTCAGGATTTTAAGTTTCTGTCAAAACATTAAAACTGAGATAACTCGAGGATTCATAATAAGGGATTAAATGCAAAAAAATGTGTAGTGATTGCAAATTTCATTTAGCCCCTGAGTGGAGGATGCTGGGAGTGGAAGCTTGTGATCAGCTCATAGCACCTTGGCTGCTGAGACAAGTCCAGCCTACTTTTTCCAGAGCAGCCAGCTTAATGTAATGGATTAATGTGTCAAAAGAGTGACACAAAAGTTGATGGGAATCACTAGATTTAGCAGATATAGCCTCTTCACTCAGTTTTGTAAATAAAATTAACAATCACTATGTGCAACAACACACATGGATCAACACAATTGGCATTATTGTTACAGCACACAATACCTTCACGTAACTAAGATCAGCAATGGGTATAAATGTTCTAGGTTGGCAAAAAATCAACCAACACAAATATGGTGATCATGTTGTGGTAGCAAAAAGTTATCTGATTGAAGAGAATGGTAAACTATCTCATAGAAACCAGCAAGGCATGTGCAATACTTCTTATGAATATGTGGAAATATTGATACAACCAGAACAGCACAAATCTGAAGGCACAAATATAAAGGTTGCTATTAGTCTTTTTCTGGTATATCTCCCACACATTTTAGCAATATTCTGAAAAATGATGCACATGCGTTTTGTGAGCAGTATCCTTTGTTAACTGGCAGCATTTGCCATATATCCTGCCAATGTCCCAATGAACCAAAGTCTACCACCTGCTTTATCAATGACTGAGCCTATGTAATCATTCCATTTTATATACCTGCAACTGGGTATATCCAGTTATTTCATAAGTCAGTTTATTCCAGTTGTGACCCACTGATGTTTCAGTCATAGGCTACAATTTTACTGAATTTTCCAAACTGCACAGTTTTACATTTCTGTACATTTAAAGCAAGTTTTCAGACTTTGCACTAATTTGAAATCTCATCAGAATCTGACTGTTTATTGGGGCAACATTTTTCAGATAGTACTTCATTATAGGTAAAGGCATCACTGTAAAGGCAGAACTGTCTACATTATAGCATTCATGCAGAGCCACAGTTTATGGATTTGTTTATATTTCTTCATGTTAACATTCAGTACACAAGTGCATTTACTAGCATTGCCTGTAAATGTTTGAACCAATAAACATGCCTTTCGAATGGAGAAATTTTACTGTTACTGCATCAGGTAAATATTAGAGAGATTGGAAAGTAATTTTGTTTACTTACATTAAATTCAAACCTATAAATTGTTAAACAATTTTTTTAATCAGTGATGTAATCAGCCTCATTATCAACAATCTTTTGTGATCTAGTGTGGGAATTTTTGATGCTGGATTGTTAAAAATAAATTAGTTTTTGAGCAAAATATCTGGAGATGGCATTTTGGACATCATTCTCCTTGTTGAATTTATCACTTAGAAATTGTTGCAGTGATCATGTCATTGTTGTTGTTGTTGTGGTCTTCAGTCCTGTGACTGGTTTGATGCAGCTCTACATGCTACTCTGTCCTGTGCAAGCTTCTTCATCTCCCAGTACGTACTGCAGCCTACATCCCTCTGAATCTGCTTAGTGTATTCATCTCTTGGTCTCCCTCTGCGATTTTTACCCTCCACACCGCCCTCCAATACTAAATTGGTGATCCCTCGATGCCTCAGAACATATCCTACTAACCAATCCCTTCTTCTAGTCTAGTTGTGCCACAAACTCCTCTTCTCCCCAACCCTATTCAGTACCTCCTCGTTAGTTATGTGATCTTCCCATCTAATCATCAGCATTCTTCTGTAGCACCACATTTTGAATGCTTCTATTCTCTTCTTGTCCAAACTATTTATCGTCCATGTTTCACTTCCATACATGTCTACACTCCATACAAATACTTTCAGAAACGACTTCCTGATACTTAAATCTATACTCGATGCTAACAAATTTCTCTTCTTCAGAAACGCTTTCCTTGCCATTGCCAGTCTACATTTTATATCCTCTCTACTTCGACCATCATCAGTTATTTTGCTCCCCAAATAGCAAAACTCCTTTACTACTTTAAGTGTCTATTTCCTAATCAAATTCCCTCAGCATCACCCGACTTAATTCGACTACATTGCATTAGCCTTGTTTTGCTTTTCTTGATGTTCATCTGATATCCTCCTTTCAAGGCACTGTCCATTCCATTTAACTGCTCTTCCAAGTCCTTAGCTGTCTCTGACAGAATTACAATGTCATCGGCAAACCTTAAAGTTTTTATTCCTTCTCCATGGATTTTAATACCCACTCCGAACTTTTCTTTTGTTTTCTTTACTGCTTGCTCAATATACAGATTGAACAACATCGGGGAGAGGCTACAACCCTGTCTCACTCACTTCCCAACCACTGCTTCCCTTTCATGCCCTTCGACTCTTATAACTGCCATCTGGTTTCTGTACAAATTGTAAATAGCCTTTTGCTCCCTGTATTTTACCCCTGCCACCTTCAGAATTTGAAAGAGAGTATTTCAGTCAACATTGTCAAAAGCTTTCTCCAAGTCTACAAATGCTAGAAATGTAGCTTTTCCTTTTCTTAGTCTAGCTTCTATGATAAGTCATAGGGTCAGTATTGCCTCACGTGATCCCATATTTCTATGGAATCCAAACTGATCTTCCCTGAGGTCAGCTTCTACCAGTTTTTCCATTCATCTGTAAAGAATTCGCGTTAGTATTTTGTAGCCATTACTTATTAAACTGATAGTTCGGTAATTTTCACATCTGTTGATGCCTGCATTCTTTGTGACTGGAATTATTATATTCTTCCTGAAGTCTGAGGGTATTTTGCCTGTCACATACATTTTGCTCACCAGATGGTAGAGTTTTGTTAGGACTGGCTCTCCCAAGGCTGTCAGTAGTTCTAATGGAATGTTGTCTGCTGCTGGGGCCTTGTTTCGGCTGAGGTCTTTCAGTGCTCTGTCAAACTCTTCACACAGTATCATATCTCCCATTTCATCTTCATCTACATTATCTTCCCTTTCTATAACATTGCCCTCAAGTGCATCGCCCTCGTATAGTCCCTCTATATACTCCTTCCAACTTTCTGCTTTCCCTTCTTTGCTTAGAACTGGGTTTCCATCTGAGCTCTTGATATTCATACAAGTGGTTCTTTTTTCTCCAAAGGTGTCTTTAATTTTCCTGTAGGCAGTATCTATCTTACCCCTAGTGAGATAAGCCTCTAAATCCTTACATTTGTCCTCTAGCCATGCCTGCTTAGCCATTTTGCACTTCCTGTTGATCTCATTTTTGAGACGTTTGTATTCCTTTTTGACTGTTTCATTTACTGCATATTTGTATTTTCTCCTTTCATCAATTAAATTCAGTATCTCTTCTGTTACCCAAGGGTTTCTCCTAGCCCTCGTCTTTTTAACTATTTGATCCTCTGCTGCCTTCACTAGTTCATCCCTCAAAGCTACCCATTCTTCTTCTACTGTATTTCCTTCCCCCATTCCTGCCAATTGTTCCCTTATGCTCTCCCTGAAACCCTGTACAACCTCTGGTTTAGTCAGTTTATCCAGGTCCCATCTCCTTAAATTCCCACCTTTTTGCAGTTTCTTCAGTTTTAATCTACAGTTCATAACCAATAGATTGTGGTCAGAGTCCACATCTGCCCCTGGAAATGTCCTACAATTTAGAACCTGATTCCTAAATCTCTGTCTTACCATTATATAATCTATCTGAAACCCGTCAGTATCTCCAGGCTTCTTCCATGTATACTACCTTCTTTTATGATTCTTGAACCAAGTGTTAGCTATCATTAAGTTATGCTCTGTGCAAAATTCTACCAGGTGGCTTCCTCTTTCATTTCTTCCCCCCAATCCATATTCACCTACTACATTACCTTCTCTCCCTTTTCCTACTATCAAATTCCAGTCACCCATGACTATTAAATTTTCATCTCCCTTCACTACCTGAATAATTTCTTTTATCTCATCATACATTTCTTCAATATCTTCATCATCTGCAGAGCTAGTTGGACTAGCTGCTATAAAGGACCAAATTTATGTAACTACAGAAATTGTGGAACATAACTAAACAGTAGGAAGAAAAGTAAATGTACAAATTATGCAATGGTATAATGGTATAGAATATAAATAAACTAGCACATTTTTATATGACTACTTCAACAACATAGCTTCCCAGCAACAACAGAAGTTTGGTCTCAACAGCAAACCAAACTGAATGATACTGCCACTCACCACTATGGAAGAAATGAGCAATGCTGTGCATAATAACAAAAAATAATACCTTGAAAATTAAGGTGAAGTGCCTGTGTGCAGTTTTACATTTGTATAGGCAGCATAAAAGGCCACATTGTGCACAATACAAACAAATTGTTCACCACAGGTTTCTTTCCAGACTTCTTACAACAAGAAAACATCCTGCTCCCTCATAAAAAATGTGAGAAAGAAATTTGTGGATCCATATCATTACTTACATTCTTACCCAAGTTAGTGGAAATTATAATGAAAAATAGACTCATCGGCTGGTTTAAGTAGAAAAATCTTGTATGTAAAGAACAGATTGGCATGAAACCTGGAAAAACACAAGATCAACAATATCCCAATTCACAAATGTTGCCTTAGATGCACTGGACAAAAGACATGTAAGTAAGACTTTCCTCATCTTAAAAAATAGCTTTGGACAGAGTAGATGGAAAAATACTACTAAATAAAATGGATGTATTAGAAACAAGGGTGATAAAAAAATAGGTTATTTCAATCATACCTAATAAAAATGGAGTAAATATCCCAAACAAAACCTAACCATGCTGCAAACCACCTCTGCAATTCAGCATACAATGATGTAAGAGAGTCTCAAGAAAGTGTGCTGTGCCCAAGAGTGTTTCATACGTCAATGGCTTTTATTAAAATGTAATTTGGTTGGGAACAGTACTGTTTGCCAATAATAGCAAAGCACTGGTCATTAACAAGTCACCATATATACTAAGGGACAAAGCTGAGGAGAGAATCAAGCATGTGCACAAGTCTGCATAGTTTCCACATAAACTGGACTTATTAAAATATTGGAAATGCAAATTGTAACAGCTCGCTGTGCACTCTGAATAATAACTTTGGGGCAGACTCCATTCACTAGAGCAACATAAGTTATAGCGTAATGTTGTTGGAAACAAATGTGGAGAATATCTAACTGATCCTCAAATTATAAAAAAAAGTCTATGTGGAGCAGAAGTGTTCCCTAGGTTCCCTAGTACTTAACTTCAGTAAGTAAAACTCTTATGTATGTCTGTTGTTGGTTTGCTCCCTGTATGTGAATACTGGCGGGTACTTCTTTCTCATAATTTAATAGTTTTCTTAACTGAGCTCACCACATTAGGAGCACTGGGAGCGAGGGACCATGTGGAAGTGGGATTGGGCAGGAAGTTGTCTTCCAAGTTTGCTTTGTCATTGAGCCACCAAGCTGGTTTGAGATGCAAGACAGACACTGTTTGTCTTTTTCTGTGGAGCAGTATGTCAAAAGCCTGCATTGAGTGACATAATAGTTTATGTGTGCCCGGTGCCCAAGTGGGGGGGTGGGGGTGGGGGTGGGGGTGGGGGTGCAGTGCGGGTCGCACCGTGTCATCACGCAACATCACATAATCACAAACATGTATGTCTTTGTGCACGAAGACACAAGGGCCCATGTGTGCCCTTGGCCTGTGCCAGAAGAATGAGAGGTTGCCCATACAAAAGTCTCTTAGGGAGGCCTTTAAATCCTCTTTGAAGGCTGTACAGATGCCAGGTAGGACCCAGGAGAGATCCTCTGACCAAGACATGTCATGGCACATCAGCATGGCTTTTAAAGTGCTGTGCCAGCACTCAATGAGCCCATTGCTCTGCGGATGATAGGCTCTTGTACATACTTTATTTGCACCACACTGGTCACACAGCTTGGAAAAAAGAACAGCCTCAAATTTTCATTCCTGGTCCATCACTGTGACTGAAGACAGACAGTTGAGCTGCACGATCCAGAAAGCAATAAAGGCCCATGCGACAGAGTTGGTTGTTATGCCCTTGATCAGAAAGGCCTCGACCCACTGACTAACATGGCCAATGATAGACAGGATGTATTGAAAACCATCTGAAGGGGGCATCGGGCTGATGATCAGGTTGAGATGTACATAACAGAATCTGTCTTTAGGAATGTCAAACGAGTTCAATGGTGGATATGCTTGGGAACCAACCTTTGAGCATTGGCAGGGTACGCATGCACAGGATGAGTTTTTGCAATTTTTCCCTAAACTCTGTCCATACAAAATTGTCCGTTATTGGCATGTGGTGCCCCAAATACTAGGATGTGTAAGGACATGGATAGTAGCAAAAATCTTATGGCACTAGACAGCTGGAACTAAGGGGCAGGCCTTACCTGTGGAAATGTCACAGAGCACCAGTAGGGGAGAACCCAGAATCCAGTGCAGCTTGATTGAGAGTGAGGTAGACTCACTGTGTAATAACTGCTGTATGTCATCATCCATCTGTTGCTGGGCTGCTAGTTTGTCAAAGTCCCAAGAGAATAAGATCGTACCAACTTGTGACATGTAGTCAGCAATGACATTTTCTGCACCCTATATGTAACAGACATCAGTAGTGAATTGACATATTAGGTCCATGTGTCGGAAGAGTTTGGGGGAGTGGGGGGAGGAGCTCTGTTTTGAGGATACGCGCTGCATTGGCCAGCGACTTGGGGTCTGTATGTATAGTCACTGGCCTACTCTTGATGTCGTCATGGAAATGTCCAAAGGCTTCGTAAATGTCAAAAATTTCTCATTAAAAAGTGGACCATTTATGTTGGGAGGCAGACAACTTTCGTGAGAAGAAATGAAGTGGTTGCACAAACCCTTCACCTGATGAAGGACCACAGCGTTAATGGCTGCATCACTTGCATCTGCCGTGTTAGATGTTGTTGTTGTTGTGGTCTTCAGTCCTGAGACTGGTTTGATGCAGCTCTCCATGCTACTCTATCCTGTGCAAGCTGCTTCATCTCCCAGTATGTACTGCAGCCTACATCCTTCTGAATCTGCTTAGTGTATTCATCACTTGGTCTCCCTCTATGATTTTTACCCTCCACGCTGCCCTTGAATACTAAATTGGTGATCTCTTTATGCCTCATAATATGTCCTACCAACCGATTCCTTCTGCTAGTCAAGTTGTGCCACAAACTCCTCTTCTCCCCAATTCTATTCAATACTTCCTCATTAGTTATGTGATCTACCTATCTAATCTTCAGCATTCTTCTGTAGCACCACATTTCGAAAGCTTCTACTCTCTTCTTGTCCAAACTATTTATCGTCCATTTTTCACTTCCATACATGGCTACACTCCATACAAATACTTTCAGAAATGACTTACTGACACTTAAATCTATACTCGATGTTAACAAATTTCTCTTCTTCAAAAACGCTTTCCTTGCCATTGCCAGACTACATTTTATATCCTCTCGTCTTTGATTATCATCAGTTATTTTGCTCCCCAAATAGCAAAACTCCTTTACTACTTTAAGTGTCTCATTTCCTAATCTAATTCCCTCAGCATCACCCGAGGTAACTCAACTACATTCCATTATCCTCATTTTGCTTTTGTTGATGTTCATCTTATATCCTTCTTTCAAGACACTGTTCGTTCCGTTCAACTGCTCTTCCAAGTCCTTTGCTGTCTCTGACACAATGACACTGTCATCGGCGAACCTCAAAGTTTTTATTTTTTCTCCATGGATTTTAATACCTACTCCAAATTTTTCTTTTGTTTTCTTTACTGCTTGCTCAATATACAGATTGAATAACATCGAGGATAGGCTACAACCTGTCTCACTCCCTTCCCAACCACTGCTTCCCTTTCATATCCCTTGACTCTTATAACTGCCATCTGGTTTCTGTACAAATTGTAAATAGTCTTTTGCTCCCTGTATTTTACCCCTGCCACCTTCAGAATATGAAAGAGAGTATTCCAGTCAACATTGTCAAAAGCTTTCTCTAAGTCTACAAATGCTAGAAATGTAGGTTTGCCTTTTCTTAGTCTAGCTTCTAAGTGGAACAGTTGTGATACTAAATGTAGCACTTCTGCTACTAAATGTAACTGGGTTTTCTCTTTTGATGCTGTCATTTGACAGGATGAGCATTCTAAAGTATTCTGTCAGGGTGAAAATATTAAATAAATTAACTTTTCTCTCTTAACAACATGTGGGCAGGGTGGGTTCTTCCTTGGCTCGGGTATAAGGTAGAATGAAACAGCATTTTTACATAAGATAACTTTTATTGAAAGTTTCGTACAACTGTATCTTACTGGATGTTTTGGTTCGGAGAATGGCAGCTGTGTCGTTTGCGTAGCCTTCTCCTGCGGCAACGGCGGCGGCGGCGGCGTCTGATTACGCGTAGCATTGTGTTTCTCGTGTCGCCGTCTCACCCAGTTGACTGGAGACGCGCAGCGTGAGGTGGCCCGTTTAATTATTGCGAGCGAAGTCATGCATCGGATGGTGATACCTTGGATGTGGCGTCCAGTGTTTCTCTTCTCTAAGTGGCCGCGTAGGTTGTGCGTCGGCCAGCGGAGCGGCGTGGCGGGGGAAGGTCATGGTCGCGGACTCGAACCACGGACTCCTGCTTGCCAGTCTTCGGCTGTCAGATCTTCATTCCAGCTCACAGGTGACTGCTGATGTGAGGCTGTCTCCTTCCCGTCCTCACGAGTCACCCGGGTGCGTAAAATCAGACTTCAAATAGCTTTTAACTTCTGTCTTCTGGCGCTGAGACTGCTGCTTGCTATTCCATTACAGCGGCGGACTTGGTGCATCTGTGCATGATGTAGTCTCTTCTTGCATGACGGTCTTCAGCACCGAAACTGACTTAAAACAACTGCTATGCTTCTTCACTTCTTCGTCTTCTTCATCGCTCGTCTCCGTGTTCGTCTCCGTCTCCGTCTTTGTCTCCGTCTCCGTCTCCGTCTCCGTCTTCATCTGTCGGGCCCACTGCGTCTCGCGTATTTATTCACTTCAGTTTACTGGAGGTGAACGACTTCATGGCCATTGCCTCTTCTGTCACATTGAAAAGCTTCTTGAAGAATCTTCTTAACGTCGGTCATTGGCTCTTGGGATGTAGGCGAGGGCCTTTGCTCACATGTGGCAACTGAGAAACACGTGAGCCGGTCGGGCGATGCCCTGACAGCTGAATCGACAGCGCCTGCTTATGTGGAACTTGCTGACTTCACGGTCATTGTCTCTTCTGTTCTGCTGTTCTGCCCGCTGAATGCCAGTATGTAACTCTCTAAACTAAACCAAGTTTTTCATTTATATTCTAATTTCTACTTCACTTTGATTTCACTAATTTATTTACTTAAGTACCACTCAACATTCCTCCACCCTTCGGAGAAATTCCCCCTCGAATTTACCACTCAACATTCCTCCACTCTTCACACGGCAACAGCACTAACACAAGCAATGAAAACTCTCGACTTAGAAGATTGCACACGCTTCACATTAAGTATGTTGAAAATACTTTATCACTTTACAAAAGCACTGTACGCTCATGAATCACGTAGTTCACACATAAATCGTTGTAATAAGTGTAACAAATCTTGATGACAATGAATATACAAAAATAGATTTTTCACTTAGAAAATTACATAGCAACACCTGTTTAATCTACCCTATATTAATGCAAGAATATCTGTTCTACAGTATTGTTTATTTTAACATGAGACTGTTTAATAAAGACTGAAGTACATAAACTAAATTAATACACTAATGCTCACAAGTAACCACTGAAGTACACCAGTTAAGAGTGTGGTATCTAGTTAACAGGGATTTGATGAAATGGTATATTTTTATTTGGCTTATTTTTTCATCTTAAATTCAAGGAAACTGTACAAAGCAGAAACACCAACACAAAGATTCCAGATATACCCGTTCCTAGCATTATAATTTTAGTTTTGTGTTCACCTTTTAATTTTAAGACATGTTGCATCATAACATTGGCATCAATTTTGCCTTGCTGTGAGTTTATGAACATATCTAATGAGTTCAGAAGGGAACTGTTAACGGAGTCATTGAGGTAGGATAGGTTTTGTGTAGGAAATGCTTTGCATGGCGTTTTCTGAAAAAAGCAAACAACATGGTTATGGGCCTACCAATCTAGTAAAAACAAAAACAAAGAAAAGAAGAAATACATTGTTAACTACAAGATCTACCTCAATCTACGTTCAACTTTTTTTTTCTTAAAAAAATAAACCATTATCATTTATTAATTATCTACATTTGTATACTATCTACAGTCTACTGAGATTCCACTAGGACCTTCGCACCCTTGGTCGAAGAGTGTATGGTGCCATGTCTGTATGTTGTGCTGGCGTGGCCACTCTTTTTCCTTTTCGGTCACTTCCTCCACCCTTCGGAAAAGCAGACACCATTGTCGAAGGAATTACATCTGGAGTGCCCTTAAAAGGTTTTAAACGACTTGCATGGACAATAGTAGTTCGGGTGGGCAGTTGCAGTTTAACGTTGACTGGTGACGTGATCCCAATAATTTGATAAGGACCTCTGTAGTTTGTTACAAATTTCTTCGTTTTTCCTTTCGCAACATATGGAGTTGACAGCATCACCCACTGACCGATGTTGTAATTTGGATATTTAGCTTGGGTATTACCTAATCTTTCCTGTTGTTCCAAAGCCTTTGTATTAGATTTTTGAACCTTTTTCCATACATCCTTCATCATTCGACTGAAATCTCTTACTGTTTCTCCGACTTTTCCGTTTTTGTGCCTGATTACATCAAAAGGGGACGGCATTTTTCTCCCATAGACCACTTCATAAGGTGACACGCCAGTTGCTTCATGCGTTTTGGCATTGTATACCGGCACAATTATTGGTAAATACATATCCCAATTAGAATGTTGTTCGTTAATATAATAACTAAGCATCGTGCCAATTGTCCGATGAACTCTTTCTGTGCGTCCGTTGCACTGAGGGTGTAACAGAGTTGTGCGTAATTTGCGTATTTTTAGTAAGTGGCATAGCTGTTTCATTAGTTCAGACATAAAATTAGATCCCTGATCTGTGATAATAGCTTCAGGTACGCCAAATTTAAGTATCCAGTTGTTAACTAAAGCTTGGGCAACTGTATTTGCTTGCTGATCTGGGAGACTCACCATAGCTAGATACCGTGAAAAGTGATCTATAATTGTAAGAACATACTTATTACCAGCAGGTGTTTTATGAAATGGCCCGTAGAGATCCACTCCACAGATTTGAAACGGACATGAAGCCTCGGGGAGCCCCTGTAAGGGTATTTTTGAACGAGAAAGTTCAGCTCGTTGTGCGGACGCAATGCAATTACGAACGTACTGCGCAACATCCTGCTTTCTGGTTTGCCACCAAAATCGCTCTGCTACACGTCTTTCGGTTGTCTGTTGTTCACCGTGTCCTGCAAGGATATGATTGTGGGCCTCTGCCATTATTTCTTGTCTAAGGTGTTGGGGAACAACAATTTGCGGTCCAAGTTTTGTTTTACGGCATAATACACCATCTTCAAAGCAAAATTGTTTTTGAGTTGCGTATTTTTTGCATTCTGTATCCTCATCTTGTGCCTTTCTCCAGTCCTCAGTATCTCAGCCTGTTGCTTCCAAAAGTACTATTTTCTGACTTAGACAGTTTGCATTCGTGTGTTTTTTGCCTAGTTTATGGATAACTTCGAAATCCGTTTCGGAAAGACATAGGGCCCAACGGGTGAAACTAGATGGATCCTTTAATCCAAGCAACCATTTTAAAGCTGCGTGGTCTGTAATAACCTTGAATTTCCTACCATACAAGTAGCATTTAAAGTATTTGATTCCATAAACAACACTTAACAATTCTTTCTCCGTTGTGGAATAATTTCTTTCTGCCGTTGTTAGTTGTCTCAAAGCGTAGGCTATGGGGTGTTCCGCGCCATTAATATTCTGACTCAAAACAACTCCTACTGAATGACCACTTGCGTCACAGGATAAAATAAATTCTTTATTATAATCTGGGTAGGCTAATACTGGACTGTGTGTTAACTTATCTTTAAGGGTTTGAAATGCAGATTCACAATCTTCAGACCAATGAAATTTTGCACCCTTTTTCAATAACTGGGTTAAGGGTTGGGCAATTTCAGCAAAATTTTGAACATATTTTTGGTAATACGATGCGAGACCAATAAAACTTTGTACTTCCTTAATGCGTTGTGGTGTTGGGAAGTCCTTAACTGCCGAAATTAATCGAGGATCTGTTCTAATTCCTTTTTCACTAATGACATGCCCTAGGTATGTAACCTCTGTCAATGCAAAACTACATTTTTCCATATTTAATGTTAATTTAGCTTTTCTAAGTCTCTGAAAAACATTACGAAGACGCAAAGCATGTTCATTAATCTCTTTGGAGAATACAATAATATCGTCTAGATATACACAACATTGCTGAGTTTTGAGTCCTCGCAATACTCCATCGAGTAGTCTTTGAAAAGTTGCTGGTGCATTTTTCAAACCAAAAGGCATTCCTTTAAATTGCCAGTGGCCTCCAGGGGTAGAAAATGCTGTTTTATGCCTATCTTCAGGAGCAACTTCCAATTGATGATATACGCTACGTAGATCGATTGTTGAAAAGTATTTACTGTTACCCAAACTGTCAATGATATCTGTAATATTTGGAAGAGGATAAACATCTGAGATAGTTTGTTTGTTAAGGTGTCTGTAGTCACAACAAAATCTATATTGTTTCTTACTGTTGGGAGACTTCTTTGGAATAATTACAATATTTGAATTATAAGGCGAATCAGAATATTCTATAATTCCATCTTTTAGATGCTGTTCTAAAAATTCATCCAGTACTGGCTGTAAGTGATGCGCAACTCTATAAGGCTTCCTATAAACTGGGGGGCTATTTCCTGTTGGGATCCTATGCTGTGTGATATCTGTTGCTGGCAATGGACCTTCTGCATTAAATAAATCTTGGAACTCAACTAAAACTGCTTCAATCGTGTCTCTATCCTTTCCTTGCAAATGCTCAATCTTCTGGCGTAATGCGGTTTTATAGGCGTCTGGTTTCTGACCATTATCAGTATCTGACCAAATGAAATCTTCTTCTTCAAAAGTACTGACTGTAGCTACTAATATTCCCTTATGCAACTCTTTGTCCTCCACTCCGAAATTGTCAATATGTACCGGTACTTTTCTTTCTCCCTCAACGTCTTGAACCCGTACAACACTTCTATGTACAAAACAATGTGATACATCTAATTCCTCTTTTTCCTCTAATGGCTCTATTAGACATACTGTATCTGTAGGTACCTCGGGATCAACGGTCATCCAGAGAAGTTTTCCTGAGCCAGATGGTATCTGATCCCGCGAATCAACCTTCAAGGACGTTGCACGCAGTGTAGTTGATTTTGCCTTCCGGTTGGGGAAATCTTGCGGCAGTGGGCCCTTTGCAGCGGTGTCACCTAGCTGAAACACTATTCCACCAAGTTCTACAGTTTGCTGTCTGAGGTCGATTTTTGCGTGATGTTTATTCAGGAAATCCAACCCTAGGATCGCGTCGTACCCGTCAGTTACCTCTGTTGCCACTTCTACATCTTCTTGAAATTGTAGACCGTGAATATAGAAAATCAATGATGTACATCCTAATGACTTCACTGTACCTCCTCCTACCCCACTCAATCTATACCTTGGAGGGTCATATTTCTTTTCTCCAATACATTCATTACTCACTATTGATAAGTTTGCGCCTGTATCCACCAGTATCCTTGCCTCTTTATCCTGTATGGTAGCAGAGAACCAGCATTCCGCCTTCACATTCGCCTTAATGGCATGAAATTTTATTGGGAACGCCTGGCGGCGGCTCCAACATTCCCGTTTGAGTTTAACTGATTTCTATTTCCAAAAACTTTCTTAGACCTGCATTCCTTGAATGTGTGACCTAATCTTTGACAATTAATGCATTTAGGTTGTCTGCAATGTTTTGCTATATGTCCCTGTCGGTCGCACCTAAAACATCATACTCCTGCAGAAAATACATTTCGCTTCTCCTTGTATCTGGTGGCAATGTCAATTTCTTCAAAAGCCGTCGCCACAGATACAGCTTCCGCTAAATTTTTAGGAAACTCTGCCCTGACACAACGGGACGTTTCAGGAGGCAACCCACGTAAAAATGTATCCAGAGCTCTATTTTCTGCCTCTTGTAAAATAAATTTATTTGCTTCATCACTAGTTGTCAACTGATACATGTTAATATTAACTTTTCTAATCCTATCTACATAGCTTTCTAACGACTCGTTTTGCCTCTGAGTGATAGTGTTTAACTGTTCCCTATAAAATCTACAGCTGTTCTGTTTTTGAAAATGTTTAAGTAATCCTTTCTTCAATTCCTCAAATGTTGTAGCATTCCGTAATTCTTCATGGTATAATATGTGTGCTTTAGCCTCTCATAGCAATCTTAACTTTGTCATTTGTAAGAGCTGTTCATCTGACCATGATCCTAACTTTGCAGCTGCTACTAAATCATCAAAAAAGGCTGTTATGTCTTCGCCAGGTTTACATGAAAAAGGAGTTACCAAGGCTGCTGCTGAGGAATCTAGGGTGGGAGGGATTGAACTGGTTTGCCTAACCTCACACAACTGTTTAAATAATGCATTATTATCATTTTTAAGCTGTGCTATTTGATTAACTAAGCTCTGAATAGCTTCATCAGTAGAAACCGCTTGTGGTGCTGACTCTGACTTTGTACGATTGCGTGTCATCATTTTACAAACTATTAATTACACAATCTTACTACACTGAATGCAAAAGATGTTTAAATATTTTCGACAAACTCTTAAAATCATGAGAGAAAATACACTTCTAAATAAAAAGAATATTACGACTGCTATGCAAACCTCTATCCTTTCACACATTAAACAATACTAACTGTGGACCTTCAGTGACTGTCATTCACACCTCATATTGAGCCAAGGGTTTTTTCTCTGACACCAAATGTAACAGTTGTGATACTAAATGCAGCACTTCTGCTACTAAATGTAACTGGGTTTTCTCTTTTGATGCTGCCATTTGTCAGGATGAGCATTCTAAAGTATTCTGTCAGGGTGAAAATATGAAATAAATTAACTTTTCTCTCTTAACAACATGTGGGCAGGGTGGGTTCTTCCTTGGCTCGGGTATGAGGTAGAATGAAACAGCATTTTTACATAAGATAACTTTTATTGAAAGTTTCGTACAACTGTATCTTACTGGATGTTTTGGTTCGGAGAACGGCAGCTGTGTCATTTGAGTAGCCTTCTGCTGCGGCAATGGCGGCGTCGGCGTCGTCTGATTACGCGTAGCGGTGTGTATCTCGTGTCGCTGTCTCGCCCAGTTGACTGGAGATGCACAGCACGAGGTGGCCCATTTAATTATTGCAAGCAAAGTCGTGCATCGGATGGTGATACCTTGGATGTGGCGTCCCAGTGTTTCTCTTCTCTAAGTGGCCGCGTGTGTTGTGCGTCGGCCAGCGGAGCGGCGCGGCGGGGGAAGGCCAGGGTCGCGGACTCGAACCACGGACTCCCGCTTGCCAGTCTTCGGCTGTCAGATCTTCATTCCAGCTCACAGGTGACTGCTGATGTGAGGCCATCTCCTTCCCGTCCTCACGAGTCACCTGGGTGCGTAAAATCAGACTTCAATTACCTTTTAACTTCTGTCTTCTGGTGCTGAGGCTGCTGCTTGCTATTCCATTACAGCGGCGGACTTGGTGCACCTGTGCATGATGTAGTCTCTTCTTGCATGATGGTCTTCAGCACCGAAACTGACTTAAAACAACTGCTACGCTTCTTCACTTCTTCGTCTTCTTCGTCGCTCGTCTCCGTCTTCGTCTCCGTCTCCGTCTTCATCTGTCGGGCCCACTGCGTCTCGGATATTTATTCATTTCAGTTTACTGAAGGTGAACGACTTCATGGCCATTGCCTCTTCTGTCACGTTGAAAAGCTTCTCGAAGAATCTTCTTAACGTCGGTCATTGGCTCTTGGGATGTAGGCGAGGGCCTTTGCTCACATGCGACAACTGAGAAACACGTGAGCCGGTCGGGCGATGCCCTGACAGCTGAATCGACAGCACCCGCTTATGTGGAACTTGCTGACTTCATAGTCATTGTCTCTTCTGTTCTGCTGTTCTGCCCGCTGAATGCCAGTATGTAACTCTCTAAACTAAACCAAGTTTTTCATTTATATTCTAATTTCTACTTCACTTTGATTTCACTAATTTATTTACTTAAGTACCACTCAACATAAGATAAGCTGTAGGGTCATTATTGCCTCATGTGTTCCAACATTTCTACGGAATCCAATCTGATCTTCCCCGAGGTCAGCTTCTACCAGTTTTTCCATTCGTCTGTAAAGAATTCATGTTAGTATTTTACAGCCGTGACTTATTAAACTGATAGTTCAGTAATTTTCACGTCTGTCAACACCTGCTTTCTTTGGGATTGGAATTATTATATTCTTCTTGAAGTCTGAGGGATTTCTCCTGTCTCATACATTTTGCTCACAAGATGGTAGAGTTTTGTCAGGACTGGCTCTCCCAAGGCTGTCAGTAGTTCTAATGGAATGTTGTCTACTCCTGGGGCCTTGTTTCGACTTGCTACCACATTCTCATTGAGTATATTAAAAACTTGAAAGATGATGACCATGCTCCTCAGATGTAGTTGGCAAAATAAGAATTTCTTAGGCCGTACGGCATGCAGCAGTACTCATAGAGTCTGAAATGGGTGATTATTGCAGTCTTGGAGATGTCATCCATATGCATTGGGATCTGGTGGTATGCTTTCAGGCAGTCTATCACACTGAAGACTGGAGCACTGTGGAGCTGTTGGGTGAAATCCTATATGTGTGGTATCAGATAGTTGTCTAAGATTGTCTGGGTGTTCAGTTGTCAGTAGATGCCACACAAACGAAACGAACTATCTTTCTTAGGATCTAAGTGACTTGGTGAGGACCAATTACTGCTGAACAGGCAGACAATACCGCTAGCAGTTCTTGCGTGCTGCAAT
The DNA here is from genome assembly GCF_023864275.1 of Schistocerca cancellata. Classification (NCBI taxonomy): domain Eukaryota; kingdom Metazoa; phylum Arthropoda; class Insecta; order Orthoptera; family Acrididae; genus Schistocerca; species Schistocerca cancellata. Next base: position 409,005,680 of record NC_064630.1, read on the forward strand.
TTTGTGGTGTTAAGGCACTGAGGCTTGTGGCATACTGGTGGGCCTTCCATGGTGTTCAATTGGTGACAGGTGCCAGTAGTAATCGTGACTACCACCAATGGTATTACCTGAGCAACAACAGTGGAGGTAGACATAGGAACACATGTGACAATACAGGCTGGAATGTCACTGACTTGTGGGAGTAGGTGTCGCAGTGAAGGTGTCTGTGGTATCTGCACCATAGCGGTATCAGCGTTGTTGTGTCCCTGCGATGCGGCCGCATCCTCTGCTGCCTCGAGTGCACGTCTGGACAGCTGATGCAGCAGTGATCAGCTCTTGTAGACGCATGTTCTCGGCATGAAGGTCATTAGTCTTGTTGTGCTGAGTAGTTAGGTGGGCCAGGGCAGCAGTGAGTTCTGCAGCGAGGCAGGCACACTCAGTTGTAGCAGCAGACAGGGCTTCACAGTATGTGGCAGGAGGCAGTAGGGTGGTAGTAAAGAACCCTGGTATTTGGTTACCAGTAACATGATGCATGAGGGCTCCTGCTTCGAGGTCCGATGAGAACCCAAAATTGCATAGGAAATCCATGCTGATAATGGGGAAGTCGACATCCACAACACAGAATGTTTAGGTGCAGTGTAAGGAAGACAAGAGATGCAGTTGAATTTGGCCATGCTATGGACACAAATTGTGGAGTTGTTGGCAGCTGGGAGAGGCATAGAAGACGGCAGGAGTGTAGGAGGAGTGCTCAACTTGGGAATGATGCTAGTGTCAGCACCTGTGTCTATGAGGAAACAGAGCGTGCTGATCTTGTCATAGATGTATAGTCTGCTGGCATGATGGGCAGCTGGAGCAGTCGGCTGAGGATTTGATCAGCACTCTGAAGTGTTGGTATGAGCCGTGGTGCCTATTTGGACTTGTGCTTCACATTTGGGCAGTATCAGGTTGTGGAACAAGAATGCGTGGCATCTCCAAACTTAATGTGGTACCAACATAGTGGATATGCTGTGTGTGGTACCTGTCCCGGTGAGCTGGTGGCAGGGGGTGAGGCAATCTGCTGTAGCGTGGCGGTAAGCGGACCAGCTGGGCTACAAGTGGCAGCAAGTACAGTGGTTTGGCCACTAGGTGGCACCATCAGCTGCTGGTATGTGCTGGATGCTCAACCTCTGCCAGTCGGCCACTGAAACACAGAAGTTGGGGATGGTGCACTGCTACCAACTCCTGGCATGCCCGAGAAACCAGCAGACGTGAGCTAGCTGTGTTTAATGATGCTGTATGTCTGGTCTGCTAGGTGTGGCTTTCTTTCCAGGGTAGTATTTTTGTGAACCAACAAGAGCTGACAGAAATTTTACAAGACACAACAACCAGTGTACGAGGTCGGGAAGTTTGCATGTGCTGACCTGAGCCCATAGGTGGTGCCAAAGGTGAGAAGGCTTACAGTTCCCTAAAGACACTTCATGAATAACAGAGTGGATGGCTTCTACATGGGGATCTGTTAAGTGCTTGATGATGCAGGTTGTTGCAGTTGCATATTTGTGCTGGGTCGGTGGCATGAGCAATAGATCACTGACCAGATCCAGCTTGTTGTGTAAATGGCTCATCAAACAGATGAAGCGTGCATCATCTCCCTACATGCCATTTATGTCCAGGATTTTATCCACCAGAACGAACCACATTGTAGGGTTCTCCTTTTGAAGTTGTGGAAGCTTTGAAAACCGCCTGAAAGGTGGCTACTGCAGCAACGTTGGAAGATGGCGGTGGGGGGGGAGGGGGGGGGGGTTACTCAGAAACTGGTATGCAATCTGTCTGTGATTCAGCATAAGTAATCATCTGTCCACATGATGCACAAGGCATGGAAGAAAACGCGGTAATCATGGGCATCATGGTGGCAGCAACACAGTCGCAGGTTGTTGACACAGGAACATAATGACATGAAAGTCAGGTGGGAGTACTTGCTCTTGTGTCAGGCTGGCAGAAAATGTGTTTCATTCAAATGTTGTAGGGCACTGTTTTGAAGGCAAGTGCTTGTTTCACCTGCAATACGAAGTCCAGGAACTGTCGTACATGTCAGCATGGTGCATTCTGTGTGTGCCACGGCTCATGGGCAGTACTGCTGGTTAGGTTATGTTGTGCCTACATGGGAACACATAGACGTGGAAATGCACTCAGAACTGTTCATGTCTGAACCACCAGCAGCTTGTCAGTGAGAGAGACTGTAGGCAGACTCATGGCCATTTCTGGATCACACACCATGTGGTGGTTCATTAGTACTACAGCACATGTATAATGTGAAATGAGAGTAGCAGAAACAGGTGTGCAGTTGTATCAAAGAAGTCTGCAGTAACCACTATGGGAACAGGTCATACAATCATTGTTTAAGGACCTGAATACCGCTTTGTATATAAAATCTGTATTTGTTGAGAACACTACACAACACACAATCATAAGTCAAGTGCCAAATAAAGACTAAAGAACAAAACAGTAATGGTGGCACTAGTTTGAATAGTCAAAGATTTTTGTAGTTCAGGGATAGCACATTGCATCAACACTTGATTCAGGTGGTTGATTACTGCCATAAATGTAACTGCAGCACACACTTTCCAACTGGCAGAAGAACTGATTTTCAAAACTATTGTTTGATTGCGTCCATAGTCAAACATCTACTGTGAGACAACAATGACTTCCATGCCTTCTTGAAGAGTCAATAGGTAGTGCCACTATCCTGCAAGTTTGTTCTGAGCTTCCAACATATAAATATAAGCAAACACTACTTACTTTTCATGTAAACCTTTTATTACTAAATAAATATCTAACAATCACATTTGTGGTGCTTTGTTTTGTAAAAATTAATAAAATCTAAAACACTTGTGGAATTCCGAAGAAACCAAGTTGGTGATTTATTTCAACTTTGATATATAACTCTGAAATCTTCCACACTTATTTCTAAAAGACCACTTTTTGCCCAGAACCCAATCAGTCTTGTTGTGTACTGATGGTTATTGAAAAGTAGCTCCATGCTTGAGCAAGCAATAGTATGGTATGCAGGCATCTGAAGTACGAAATATATTTTGTATGCCTGCTGCACTATGAGTAGTTGTCACATGATGTGAAGTGATGGCTCATCAGCTCTAGTGAAGAGGCTGGAAATGGATCTCATTCTAAATGGCCCTGCAGTCACCCTAATTTCCTCATGGTGGACTGTATCCAGTACTGTAAGGTTGGATAGTCTAGCTGTATATTCATATCAGGCAGGGATTGCACAAAAGCTTTATAACTCAGAAATAAGCAGGTTCTATCTGCTCCACGTTTTCTATGTGAAATATGTTTTAATATGAAGGCAATTTTTCCCACGTAAGCTGTAATATTTATGAAGACCTCTTCTTAGTCACTCAACCTATTTTGGCCTATATATCCATTTTCGAATGTTCACAAAAAAATGGCAGCAAAGCTACAATCCATGATGGTTTACAAACTGTATTAGAAATAGTACCAATCTACTCTAGTTTGTAAACTGTCACAGGAACTTCCTGTGAGTTTGCTGCCATTTTTATGCAGGCACTCAAAAATGGCTATCTGTTTGACTAAGGAAAGGTTTTAATCAGTAGTTCAGACTAAGCTGAAAAACGTTTATTCCACAAATTTATGAATGTGGTGACCACTGTGAAGAAGATATACATTTTAGAACATTAAGGGCTTCGAGTGGAGGAGTTTTCAACCTCCTTAGGTGTGGCAACCATGTAAACTTCTGAATGAAAAAGAGGTCCAGAAACCACAAGTTGAAATTGATATCCTTGAATTTAAATTCAGGAAAATTAGAAGGGTGCCCATTCCACTCCAAAATCCTTTGTTATCTGCAATTGTCCTGTACTTCATGCAATAGTGGAAGACGAATTAAAAACTGAAAAGCTGCCCACAAATAAAGAGCAGTGGACAGGACTCTTTCCCATTGGTGTAACACTATCAATAACCAAATGGTACCATGCATAAAATGTCACTTTGAAAGACACCATTCTATTTTATAATATGATATGATAGTACATCTTCAACTCTACCTAAAAAGTGTGGAGAGAGGACGAACCATGAAAAAGATGATTCCCCAGAAGTTCCATGAGTAGAACTATCATTAGACATTGTGTTCCAAGTTGTGGGATGGGTTAGACACAGAACCCACAGAGAAAGTGGCTTAAGGATCTGCCTGGATTATAGTTTGCAGACCAGTAGCAGTTGGCCATCTGCTCCAAAGTCTTCTCCACATAGCTTGCAAGGGCAATACATTGATAACTATTTTTGAATGACCTGTCCTTCCCAGGCTCAAGAGGGCAATTAAAATAGCAGTCTTATATGAGTCAGGGAATTTGTTCTATTCCCATATTAAGTTGAAACGTATCATAAGGATTTTCTCAGAAGTATTTCTGGTGACATTCCACAACATGCTGTATTTGATTTTATCATACCTGGAGCCATACCAAGTGCTGTAGACAATGCTGAATCCATATCCCACACAGGGAAGGAGCAGATATAAACTTCACCACTGATGGAATTAAAGTCATAACTACCTGTTTCAGCACTCACCTGGTAGTGACTGAAAACAAATTACGGCTGGCAGTAGTGTTGATTTAGGCAAAATGCTCTGCCAAGGTTTGCTCATTGTCTCTCTTGCTGATCAGCAGGCTCTCTCTCATTCTTCATTGAAGGATCAGTAGGGTATCTCCCATTTATCCCTGAAATCCTTCTAACAGCTTTCCGCACATTCATTGGGTTGATGTAATGGTTGATGGAATTGATTTGCTCTTGCCATATAAAAGACTCTAAGATTTTCATCAGTTGGCTTGTACATGGAACTTGCACAGTTGTTCATCTGATCCTGATTGCCAAATAACACTCATCATTACACCAAGGGGCAGACAGATTTTGGAGCTGTGTAGAAGATTTTGGCATAGATGCATCAGTCTCATGATGTATCATAGGGCTGAAACAAACAATCTATAATTGGCCTTAATTATGTTCAAATCAAACCAATTTATTGTCTAACACCCAGCTTATATGTTAAACACCCATTTTGACATCTGTCGTGTGGACTGCGCTCAGTCCGATCAGTTTATCCTGATCAAAAAGTGGTACTTCAGTGTACAGCTTCAGCCACTTCACACTTATCGGTGTGTACAAGGATTGGACAGCATAAGGATAGAATGAGTCTTGTGGACATCCACCATAGCAATTCTGATGTGTACACTCAGTTCCATGTTCAGAAGATACGGGTTTTATATCAGTTAGAGACTCTCAATAGCTCAATCGTGTGGTTGGTGGAACACCGCAGTATTAAAATCCCCACAGAGGGTGAACTAGCAGGGGAGGTGATTAGGTAGTGGAGATTCTCATCATCTAGAGCAGGTAAAAGCTATCTTTACTTTATCTAATACTAGAAGTGAAGCAGCAGTTGTTTGCAAATTGGTCTAGAGTTGAGACATGTGTTACAGGATGTGTTGTTTATCAACAAGGCAACACCATCATAAGCCCCTCTCCCCACCAAGATTGTTGTTTGTATGTTAAATCATAAGTCCTTTAAAACAAGGATGTTAGTCATTTTAAAAGGGATGTCTTCCAAGTACAGAGTCTTATGTGTCCTATTTCTCTTAATTCCTCCACATTAGTAAGGAATCCATTAATGACCCATTTCCATATGGGTTCAGTTTAGTAGTGAAGTTGTTCTCTGTTTTCTGTTTTCTGTTGAGTTGGTGGGTCTTCGGAGATTCACGATTTGAGATAGGGAACTTGTTGATTCCCTTTTAGATACTTCAGTAGATTCTGTTGGCAGGGTGTGGCATCTCTGTCAGAATCAAGTCAGTATGGTTTCATGGTTTCAACTTGGTTTTTCAAGTCCTGTCTTTTTTGTGTTTTGTTATTGCTTGAGGCACACCCGTTGGATTTTCAATAGCTGCCTGTCTGAAAGACATGATTGTTTTCAGCCTACTGCTAGCTTATCCATTTGGTCATAACCTCAGTTGTTTTTGTGGCCTAAAACAGTGTTTGCATGCCACTTCTTCACATTTGCCCCATCTTTCCTGATCCTTGCAATTTGTGATGATGGACCATAGTACAGGCACTTAAAACATTTCATTGGCTTTGGTATATAGAGTCCCTCTTTAAAACAGATTAAACAATCCTTGACCTATTCTGGTAACAATGGTGTGTTTAAGGTGAGTATAAATGTAGCAGCTTTCTCAAGCACTCTATCCATTCACTTCATTATGTTTCTCACATCAACAGTTCCTTTTTCTCATTCATATTTCAACTTCTGGATGTGCATTCCCATTAGGTATCTGCATGACATTACATTTTTTTGTGAATTTTGGGACCTACTGGTTTTTCACCAGCTATGGAAAATCCAGCAAGTGTCTCAAACAATCAACTTACCAGTTTAAATCTTAAAACACAAAAAAGATAGGACTTGGAAAACCAAGTTGAAACCATAAAACCATACTGACTTGATTCTGATTGAGATGCAATTCCCTGTCAGCAGAATCTACTGAATTACCTAAAAGGGAATCAATAAGTTCCCTATTCAAATCACGAATCTCCATAGACCTGCCAACTCAACAGAAAACAGAAGACAAGACAACAACCTCATTACTAAATTGCATCCATATGGAAGTGGCTCATTAATTGATTTCTTACTAATGTGGAGGAATTAAGATTAATAGGACATGTAAGACCCCTGTGCCTGCAAGACATCCATTTTAAAATGACTGACATATCTGTTTTAAAGAATTTATGAGTTAACACAAAAACAACAATCTTGGTGGGGAGAGAGTATAAGACAGTGTTGCCTTGTTGGTAAACAACACACATTGTAATTCATGACTCCACTCTAGACCAATTTTCAAACAACTGCTGCTTTACTTCTAGTATTAGAAAAAGTGAAGATAGCTTTTCCTGCCTCTAAAGCTGCTCTAGATGATGAGAATCTCCTCTACCTTATTACCTCTCCTGCTAGTACACCACAGACCATAATGTTGAGCTATTGAGAATTTCTAACTGATGTAAAATCTGTATCTCCTGAACATGGAACTAAGTGTACATTTCAGAACTGCTGTGGTGGTTGTCCACTAGCCTCAGTCTATCCCTACAGTTTTTGTAATTGGGTGGCTGCAAAGAAGTAAATGTTTTTACAAGAAATATTCCATTTCTAAGCTGCTTTACTTGTCTAAGACTTTATGGGAAGAGATCTTTTCAAACTACTCATGTAAGCTGCTTTTCAGTTCAGGGCTTTTTGAATATAAAAACAGGAAACATATTCAAAAGACACCACATTACATTTCAGTTAACAAGAATGATCTTTTAGTTAGTACTAGGCAATATGAAACAGTGGTAATACTGGACTCACATTCATGAGAATGGCACCTCAAATGCCTGTTCGTACATCCTGATATACAGTATGTTTCCTGTGGTTTCCTTAAGTAATTAACACGAATGCTAGGACAACTCCCCTTCTCCAATCTAAGCATATGCTACTTCTATAATGATTTTATTCTCAGTAGGGCATGAAGTTCTGATTTTCATTTCTTACTTTCTCCTTTTAATTGGATCGATGTCATTGACCCAAGGCAGTGAATACATTCATTTGAGAATATTTTATGCATTAAATGGGATCCATAATGCTCCCCTGAGCAATAGAAGAGGTAAATATTCATACAGAGCCCCTTTTATCTGGAAAAGTATTATACAATTGGGATGCCTTAGACAATCCTGAGGTTGCACAACAAATGTCTGTTTCATCGCAGCAGCTATCCACTGTGTCAGCACATAGCACGCCTTGGGGTTGAAAGGTTTTATGTCAAGTTTTGTACCATATAGCAGTCCAGGCAGTTATGGCAAGATCTACATTCTCTGTAACATGCAACATTCCACCACCAAACTGAACTGTGGTACTAAAGCATCTGAAACTTGAGCCAACCAAATCCGTACTCAGCCTAGATTTGTGAAGTTATCTGTTTGTCATAACACAGGGATTAAGAAGAAGTTATCAAAGTGGCATGGATACACTCAACACAATATCCTCCCTCACCCCACCCCCCCTCTCCTGCCACACCCACTCACACAAAGATAGCAGGAGACATGTGAGCTATGTTACTGAATAAAGTATGTTTAGGGGCAGATTGTTTTCATTTTTAAAAGGTATTTTCTTCTTATGATTTTGTTATCTATAACAAGAAAACAATTTAGTTGATAAATTTTTTATTTAATTTTGTTGCTTTTCATTACAGTTGCATAATGATATTTAACCGCTAACTCTCTTCATATTACGTCAGTGTCAGGTCTGTCAGAATTTGGCAAAAAATAATCCTCAGTTAGAATGTTAGTTGGTGAATTTGCTGTATATGTGAAGCAGACTTTTTTAATGAATGTTCAACTGTAACAGTTTTGCCTTTTGTAACTAGATTTTACAGTGATGTGGGGCATGTAAGATAATCTCACAGATTATTAATTGTACATCTTAAAAACTAGCATGTAAGAGACACTACTTCTTCTCATTTCTTATTATATTTCTGAATAAACATGTTCTCACTTAATGTAGGAACTGGTACAAATTCATGCTATGTAGAAAAAACTGAGAATGCAGAACTGTTTGATGGGGACAGGAGCAAACCATATGTAATCATCAACACAGAAAGTGGAGCATTTGGTGATGATGGAAAACTTAATTTTATTAGAACAGAATTTGACAAAGATGTAGATGACAATTCCATAAATCCTGGAAGACAACTGTAAGTAGTCACCTTTAAAATAATCTATGAGGAATCACATGCAAAGAGTTTCTAATCCTATAAAATTAACTTGAAATAGATTATTTATTTGAGAATAATGTTTCCCATCATATGTCTTCAGTTAATAAACCTGAAATGAGACACAGATTCTCAGCAATATCAATGAATCAATAATTTAAAACAGCAGTGGTTACAGTATTAGCATTAAACATAACCTTAATGTTTGTTATATATTCCTAAGCATTTTGTTTGTCGTTAGCTTCTAGTAAGAGGCGTAAATGCATTTATAAGCAACATGTGTTTAACATTCACTAGAAGTTGTTAATTATGGATGCAATAAATTCATAACTTCTGCTTGCAAACTAGCTACTTGGTTTTTGATGAGGGAAAGTTAAGAAGATGTGAGCATGGCACAAAGGCAGAAATGATCTCAATTAAATTTAGTACATGTAATGCTGACACCTGCTGTGTGATAGTGTAAACTGATTGTCGAACTGAACTGCAGAAAAAAATTTGTTTATACAGTGTTTTAAGATAGATGTGTTGTATGTTATTAATTCAAATGAGTAAACTAGAACACTGTGATGCCATAAAATGCTTTTCGCATATAGGGGCTGTAGTATGAAAAGTTAGTGTGGATCATGATTGGATGGAGGAGTGAACTGAGTCAGACAGGGTTCATTATTGATTTTGGATGGAGTCTGATTGGTAGGGTTAGTGGCAAAAAAGTGTTTCCACTCTATGGACTGGGAAAAAGGAGAGAATGTCTTTAACAAGTCCAGCATGATTAAATTTGGGGAAGGACTGATGCCTCAGTGGAATGGAGGGTCTTGGAGAATATGCTCATGACTGTGCTTTGGGTCTGTTTAGGTTCTGGATTCTGTATGATAGTGGGATGGAGATTCTGAGGGGATGTAAATGTAGTAAGTCAGTGAGGCAGGATTTATTGACTCTGAGGGGATGAAGGGGAGGTTTGGAGGCTCTTATAAAAGTGGTGGTTAGTGGCACTACAGTGCAGGAGTAGAAGGTGAACAGGTTGATAGTTTTTTGAGGGGACATCATACATGCTGCCGTAATTCCTGGAGGGCAAGAGATTCAGTCAGTGAGATGGGATGCAGGAATTTGGGATTGCAGAGAAGGAGAATTTTACAGATAGAAAGGAGGTATTGCTAGGAGGTTTGGACCTGATTTATATGGTTTTTGCAGGACTTGTTTGGTGATGGCTATAGACTGACAGAATTTGAACAAATATAAGACATTATGGTGGGAAGGGTAATTTTGTGGTAAGGCCATCTGAAGGTCTAGGAATAATTGTGTTGGTGGTGAGATAATGCACCAACAGTGGTCACATAGCTGCATGTTGTGCTTCGATGAGACCATTGTTAGAGTGTGGCTTGGAAGCCAGAGCATGTGCAGTTTGGAAGGTGACAGTAAAACATAGGAAAGAAAAGGAAAAGGACAGACACATAGCAAAGTAATGCTTTAGAGAACAGTAATATAGGAAAGCAGCGCTAGCTTGTGGGATGAAAGGAAAGCCGTTAGGTAAAATCAGACAATGGGAAGTCCAGGAGCGAATAACAACAATATGATTAAAAGCATAGATTGCTACTTACCACATAGAGGAGGCACTAAGTCACAGGAAGTGACAATGCTGCCCTCCAATACTAAATTGGTGATCCCTTGAAGCCTCAGAATATGTTCTACCAACCAATCCCTTCTTCTAGTCAAGTTGTACCACAAACTCCTCTTCTCCCCAATTCTACTCAATACCTCCTCATTAGTTATTTGATCTACCCATCTAATCTTCAGCATTCTTCTGTAGCACCACATTTCAAAAGTTTCGATTCTCTTCTTGTCCAAACTATTTATCGTCCATGTTTCACTTCCATACATGGCTACACTCCATACAAACACTTTCAGAAACAACTTCCTGGCACTTAAATCTATACTCGATGTTAACAAATTTCTCTTCTTCAGAAACGCTTTCCTTGCCATTGCCAGTCTACATTTTATATCCTCTCTACTTCGACCATCCTCAGTTATTTTTCTCCCCAAATAGCAAAACTCATTTACTACTTTAAGCATTTCATTTCCTAATCTAATACCCTCAGCATCACCCGATTTAATTTGACTACATTCCATTATCTTCATTTTGCTTTTGTTGATGTTCATCTTATATCCTCCATTCAAGACCCTGTCCATTATGTTCAGCTGCTCTTCCAGGTCCTTTGCTGTCTCTGACACAATTACTATGTCATCGGTAATCCTCAAAGTTTTAATTTCTTCTCCATGGATTTTAATTCCTACTCCAAATTTTTCTTTTGTTTCCTTTACTACTTGCTCAATATACACATTGAATAACATCAGGGATAGGCTACAATCCTGTCTCACTCCTTTCCCAACCACTGCTTCCCTTTCATGTCCCTCAACTCTTATAACTGCCATCTGGTTTCTGTACAAATTGTAAATAGCCTTTCGCTCCCTGTATTTTACCCCTGCCACCTTCAGAATTTGAAAGAGAGTATTCCAATCAAGGGTTAGCAGTCCATTATCGTCAGCAACCTAGTCCTGCAGAATTATGTAAATCAGGCTCAAACCTCCTTGCAATACCTCCTCTCCATCCATAAAATTCTCCTTATATGAATCCCAAATTTTCACACCCTATGCCACTAATTGGAACCCTTACCCTCAAAAAAGCAGAGCAGCACACACGTCACCACCTCAAAAATCTCTACAGTCTGTTCACTTCCTACTCCTACCTTGGATTACCACTATCCACCATCTCTACAAGTGCATGCAAACCTTCCCTGCATCCCCTCGTAGTTGACAAACACTGTCTTGCAGACCTACTAAATTTACTACATCCACAGAAGCACCCTCCCACCAAACATACAAAGTCCAGAACCTATACAGACCACAGACACAATGATAAACCTGTTCTCCAAAAGCCTCATTCCCACCTTTTGCCCCACTCTAAAAATTTAATGATACTGGATTTGTTACAGACTTTCTCTCCTACTCCCGGTCCCTGAAGTGGAAACACTTTTTTGCCACCAACCTTATCAATAAGATTCAGTCCAAAATCAATACTTAACCCAGCCTGACTCAGTTCATTCCTCAATTTAACTGTGATCAATCCCACTGTCCCCAAATCAGTCCACCAGCTACCAGATTCATTCACCAATGAACTCTGAAACAGTGACACCATTCCAGAAATTTAGTGGGATCTCCAGTCTCTTCTCATATCCTTAGGCCCCAGAAACTCTCCCCTGAGTCTGTCTCTCTTCCCACCCCTTACACTCCCCACACTCCTACTTTCTACATCTTTCCTAGAGTCCATGAACTCAACCACCCAGGCTGCTCTGTTGTGGCTGGTTATTATGTGTTCATTGAGAGAATCTCTGCTCTGATGGACCAATGCCTTCAGCCTATTACCTGTAACATACTCTCCTAATAAAAGACTTGAACCATTTTCTCCACTGAATCTCCACAGTTCCTGTTCCTTTACCACCCAGTGCTCTGCTTGACGTTGTTGTTGCACCTCCCTTACACTAACATCCCTAATGCCCATGACATTGCCACTATCAAACCTACCTTTCCCAATGCCTGACTGACTCCAGATCTACTAGCTTCATCCCAGTTACCACAACCACCTATATTGTCACCCACAATTACTTCTCCTTTAAAGGCACCACTTACAACCAGATCCATTAGTACAGCAATGAGTACCCACATACTATGCCAACATATTCATGGGACATCTACAGAAATCCTCCTTAACCACCCAGAATCCCAAACTCCTCACCTTGTTCAGATTTATTAATGACATCTGCATTATCTGGATCATTGTTGAGGACACCCTACCTGTGTTCCTCCAGCGCCTTAACACCTTCTCCCTCATTCATTTCAGCTGGTCTTCCCAATAAAACAAGCCATCTTCATTGATGTTGATCTCCATCTCAAAGGATGGCTACATCAGTACCTTCATTCACATCAGACCTACCAATCATCAACAATACATCCACTTCAACAGCTGCCACCCATTCCATACCAAGAAGTCTCTTCCATACGTCGTAGCCACCCATGCTTGTGTCACATCTGTAGTAATCAACAGTCCCTCTTGAAATATGCCAAGGGTCTCACAGATGCCTTCACAGACCAAACTTACCCCTCCAACTTTGTTCAGAAACAGGTCTCCCATGCCTTGTCTCTCTAGTCACCTTCCATCTCCCACATACCCCACCGTCTGACCATAAGGGAGCACTCCTATTGTGACTTAGTGTCACCCACGACTCGAGCTACTGAATTGCATTCTTTTGACTAACTCTCATCATGCCCTGAAATTCAGAATACCCTACCCACTATCCTCCCCACCTATCCCATAGTGGTATTCTGTTGGCCACTGAACCTAACAATATTCTTGTCCATCCCTATCCAGCCCTGCACCCAATCCCCTGCCTCATGGCTCATATCCCTAGAATAGATCATGATGCAAGACCTGTTTCACACATCCCCATGGCACCATCTATCCCAGGCCCAGAACAGACATCTCCTATCCCATCAAAGGCAGGACTACTTGTGAAAGCAGCCATGTGGTCTACAAACTAAGCTGCAACAACTGTGCTGTTTTCTACATGTGCATGACAGCTAACATGTTATCTGTCTACATGAATGGCCACTGTCAAGAGACAGCTGGACCACCCAGTTGCTCAATGCACTGCCTAACACAATGTACTTCACTTCAGTAAGTGCCTCATGGCCTGCACCATCTGGATCCTTACTACCAACACCAGATTTTCTAAATTATGCAGGTAGGAACTCTCTCTGCAACATATCTGTCATACCTGTAACCTCCCTGGCCACAGCCTTCACTAGTATCATCCTGCACCTTCCTGTCCCCTATCCACTCCAGCACTGCACATGCCTTCTGTTCCAATAGTCTTTTCCTCTTCTCTACTTCTTTCATCTCCCCTGTCCCTTTTCCACCCACCATTCTCCCCTCTCCTTGCACAGCCTCCTGACTCTGCACCAAACAGTCCTATCCTGTCCCCACCACATCCCTGCATGGTCTCACAGGTAGCACAACACTTTCCCATCCACCCCAGATGGCTGCTCACATCAGATGCTGTTGCAGTCCGCAGTTGGGTCACAGGAGCCAGAGACAGTGACCATGTGTGTGTGAGTTTCACTTCTTTATAGTTCACTTATCTAAGAAATGTTTTTCATTCATCACACACTCCTGGAACTCTTGAGCACAGTAAAATCCTTTACTTTCATCCATTTTGAAATGCTAGTTTTAAATTAATTTATAGGCAACATGTAGGCACTTTCAGGTAATCTGTTGAAGTAGACACTACCAAAACATTTATAGCTGTTATACCTCTTTGCTGAAATAGCATATTGAATGTTAAATGTCTGCCCACTTCTTGTGCTATGGTCATAGACTGACCTGCCTCCATAGGTGATGAGTACTTAAGCTTTCTTTGACAAATACGAGACCATTATCGATAGTCCTAGGTACTGTATGTCAACAGAAGTGACTGATTCCCACATCTGCTTTGACCCATGATGTAAGGGTGTTGTGATGTGTGACATCATTAGGGTGCGGAGTTTATGAGTTGGTTGTGTTTGTAGATGACCTTTTTGTGTTTGATGGTACCCTCTGGTGGTGGTGGTGGTGGTGGTGGTGGTGGTGTGTGTGTGTGTGTGTGTGTGTGCTTGTGTGTGTGTGTGTGTGTGTGTGTGTGTGTGTGTGTGTGTGTGTGTTGATGTAATGTGTTGTACTGGGGTCATTTGAGCTGGTTTGCTGTTTGTGGTATGTTAAGACATTTAATTTGCTGTGTAGCTTTTGTTGTTAGGTATGGATATGATGATGAAATATAACAGTGCTATGTTTTTGATTTCTGTTGTGGTTGGTCTGGGAGTTTTTTTGTTTGTTTTTCTTATTTTTAGACGGGTGGGTGGGTGGTTGGGGTGGCCGATGTAGTCAGCTGTGCCGGAATTTGTTGATGGTAAGTAACTGTTTTTTTGAGTCTGCTCTTCCTGAGTTGTGATATTGTGTGTTTTTATGGTGTATTGATAGTGTTTTAATTTCTGTAGGGATGTTTGATTTTTGGGTTTTTGGATGTGTATTGGTTTTATTTTTATTTTTTGTAGTTGTATGTGTTGGTTTTTTTGGTTTTCATAGTTGTAGGTGTTGTTTTTGTGGTATTGGCAGTTGCGGTTGAGCTATATAGTTCAAGGGAAGCATCTAATTCCTGTGGATTTCTTTTTTTCATCATTTTGTGTGTTTTGGGATCATGGTGTGTTCTTTACTGTTATAATTAGCTTGTCCCACCCTAAAACCGCCAATTTCCCATGGTTTTTCCATTAGTTTGATTGTATTTTTGGAGGGATATGTTATTGTCTTATTTATATGTATTTTCGTGTTTGTTGTCATGTGTATGTAGTGACATCATAAGCGCCGTATTGGAGACACTGAGAATGGCCATTTCCGCCATACTTACGATGTTATGGGTCAAAGCAGATGGGTGGAATCGGACACTTCTGGAATCCCAGTACTGTTATTATCTTAAGTTGTTTAAAATAATCTCTACATGATTTGCCTGGGTAAAGACCTGGAATGCACCTGATAACTTTCTTTAGCCATTTGAATCCTAATTTTGAGCCTACAGAATTATCCTTTGGTAGTATTGCATAACTTGGGTGGGACTGGAAGAACCTGAAATATGCACATAACAGGAGTTCTTTACTGACACTGCTTCTCAACTTGTATTGCAGATAGATGACATGAGCTAGGCTGCCTTCAGTAGTACATTTGCCTCAAACCAATTACTAAATCTCTCTTTCACTACCACCATACTAGCTTGGACATTTCTGAAGTTAGTATCACATGTGATGAGTGTTGTTTTATGTGTGTATGGTACTGCATCACATGACACAACTGTGGGCAAATTATTTACGTAAGTAATAAACAAAAAACATCCAAGAACAGATCCCTGGGGTATACCTTTTGTAACTGGAAGACAATCTGTCTTTTGACTATTTATTTTCACTAAATGTTTTCTATTGTTCAAGTAAGACTGCATTAGGGACAGGGCCTTCTCTGCTACTCCTTAGTGGTGGAGTTTTCTGAGAAGAATATTGTGGGAATCCATATCAAATGCTTTACTTAGATCCAACAGTATTATGCAGATTATCTCTTTATTTTCAAAACAGTTGTATATCTTTGCTGCCATATTCTTAACTGCTTATTGAAATGCTGAACCTGAACCCATATTAAGTATATCATTATACTGCAAATATTGGCTCATCTGTTTACGCATGCAGTATTCTATTTTTTTTTTTTTATGTATAGATATAAATGATATAGGTCAATAGTTATCCTGAGAGGCTACATCTGCTTTCTTAAGTACTGGTCTAATTACAGGTATTTTTAGACATTCTAGATAATTGCCTTCATTTAAGATTTTATTAAATATTTTATGCAATGGGATTACAATTTGTTTGTTTTTTATTTAATAATATAATTTGAGAGGCCATAATAATCCTCTGTTCTAGAATTTTGCTGCTGATTCAGTGACCACCTTCTCTGCTGCAATGAGTTCAGCAAAAGTTGTGTGTTGCTTTATTGTTTGTTACTGGCAATAGTGCCTGTGCTTTAGTCACATCCTCCTTATTGTTGTCAACTGAGTGATGACTGACGAAATAAACATTTAGGATCTTCGGTGGAATTAATATCTAGTGTACTTTGTCATCACAATTTATTTCTTTTCTAATAGTTTCTCACACAACTTTGCATTTATTCACTAAGTTGAGTTCAGTATAAGTGTATGTATAATTTGTTTTTCACTCTTACTTGATTTCAGATGTGTAAAACTTTATCACATTCATAAACATTTCCTTGTAACCTTGTAACCTTCGCTACGATACAGTATGTCATGATTCTTATTTTACTTACATGTGAGGTGTACCATATTTCGTGGTTGAGTGCAGTGACTGTTTGCTCGGTTCAGGTCTAAATATTTGAGGGCAATTCATTAACATCTGCTTTGGTTATTATTTTGTCCAATTTCATTGTCTTCAGTTAATTTTTCAACTGGCTTAGCTTTGAGTCAGTAATCAGTCTTGTAGATCTTCTATGTTCAGTGCAGGTTGCACTCTAATACTGTTAAGAATTTATCTGAGCCATAGTCCATCGCTGGCCGGTGTGGCTGAGCGGTTCTAGGCGCTTCAGTCTGGAACCACGCGACTGCTGCGGTCGCAGGTTCGAATCCTGTTTGTGATGTCCTTAGGTTAGTTAGGTTTAAGTAGTTCTAAGTTCTAGGGGACTGATGACCTCAGATGTTCAGTCCCATAGTGCTCAGAACCATTTGAACCATAGTCCATCATGATCAAAACTGTAAAATCTGACTTTGTCAGATTCTACTTTTTTTAGATGAAAGTTACATATTATGTTATATAAGCATGCTGTCTGCCTTGTGGGTTTTCCATTAATGCAGCAGAAATTAAAAGATATTAATCTATTTAGCAGAAGTTAACATTTCTATTCTTAAACCTAATGGCTATGTTGATGTCACCAAACATTAATATTCTGTACTCAATATGTTTAAATAGCTAGAGTATCAGTTTCTCCAGCAGTTTCAGAAACAAGTCTATGTTGTGACTCAGGAGCCAGTATATCGAAGCAGTTATAATTTCAACTGCAGTTTCATATTTTGTCTCTAGGCACATTTCAATTATGTCCATAACTTCATCAATTAAGTTCACAGTATTTTTAACATAGACAGATACACAAATATGTTTTGCCATTGTTCTGTGGTAGGTAGTTGTCAAGACGTACTCATATGGAACACATAATTTTAGGTCCTCATGTCTCAGTCAGTGCTCATTTAGTAATAGTACATTGCAGTTTTAGTTTTCAAGCCAGTTACAAAATTCATTAACTTTATACTTAGAGATGGCACATTGGTATGCAAGAATGTGTTACTTTGTGCTTAGGGGTTATCTGTTTGAGGTAATGTACTTCCTTGTTCCTGATGTTTTTTGGGATACTGCACTGTACTGTGTGGGTAATGTGTAAAATCATAGCTATTCTCTTTCTTCACTTGGGGATTATGAGGGTGACAAAATTATTTGGCATATGACTGTTTACTATGCACAATATTATTTTACATGGGAACTCACTATACTGTGTGCTGGCCCCATTCCTCCATTTTCCTGCCAGGTTGGTTTCTACTACTGAAGTGGTATTATCAAGGTTGAGCTAAATTCCACAGTACTATTTTTAATGTAATTACCTGTGTGTAGAGTTATTTGTCTCTTATCTTTATGATTAAGATGGATGCTGCTCTTGTGTGGCTTTCACAGGTTTTTTTCAAGACCAGCACTAAATTTTGTGATTTCAGCATAGTCGCAGGACCAGCTTGGGAGACTATCTTTTAGGAACATTTGTTTGAGGTATGTTAACCACACTGGTTTTAGGTTTCCTACTGTGAATTTCCTGTTTTTGCAGTAAATATCATTAGCTCTTGCACTGAAAACAATGTAGTCTTTTGTGCCCATGTGCACAGAGTGCTATATTATGTTTTTGATAACATAAAAATTGGAGCAGCAGGACTACTTGTCCCTTCAACAGAATACCTATAATTTACATTTTCATTTAGAAAGACAAGAATCTCTCTATCATCAATATCAGCCAACACAACAGTTTTTTTTCTTCTGGTAATTTTTCCTTGTGGCTTTCTCGTGCATCTTCTGTCGTAAATTTTTCGCCTCTATATTGAGTCTGTTATGTGTAAACATACAGCTTTGTACACCGTTACTGCTGCCTAATACTTTATTCTTGAGTTTACTTCTCTGGTGACTAGGATAAGAACTTATGTATATGACTTTTATTTCTGGAGAACTTTTCATTCACTAACCGCAAGTCTGCAGCTTTGCACACCTTCTGTGATACTGTTTTTACCTATTCCTTTTGATGATCAGACTTTATACATATAGAAACATTTCCTCTTTATTTTATCATCCATAAATGATAATACAATGTGCATCTGACAATTCAGAGAACAGTCTCAGAAAATAATACAAAATACCTTTACTGACCTTCAGAGTAATCACCATTAGCTATAACACACTTCTGACATCAGCCATTTAGCTGTTGGAAACTGTCAGCAAATGCTTCTTGTGATATCACTCAAAACAACATGGTTATGCATTGTTGGCTATCCATAATGCCTGTGAATGTTTCTGAACAATAGTGCTTACACTGTCTTGCTTATTTAACTCTACTGGTCTCATTCTCAAAGACAGCTGCCGATCATCCACAAGCATTCCTTGCATTCACCTCATTGCAAAATGGAGCAACACATTAACATGAAGTTTTCGTTCAAATTAGGAAAAACAACAACAGAGACTCAGAATGTCAGTGCAACTGCACTGGATTGAAGCAGTGAGCAAAAATCATGTTTTCGAGT
The DNA here is from genome assembly GCF_023864275.1 of Schistocerca cancellata. NCBI lineage: Eukaryota > Metazoa > Arthropoda > Insecta > Orthoptera > Acrididae > Schistocerca > Schistocerca cancellata. The sequence goes on from NC_064630.1 coordinate 409,024,899, forward strand.
GGTTTAAAAGCCTTAGAAATAGAAACGATGGTATTAAGGATGATTCACATTTGGGTCAACACATCAAATCACAGAATACATTGAACGAGTGTGACTTATACTGGCAGATGATCAGTAGCTGGCTTTGAGAATGGAAGCAGACTAGTTGAAGACAAGTAAGGACAGTGTAAGCACTATTACTCACAAACATTTGCGGATGATGCAGATATCCAAGAATACGTGACCACAGCATTTCAAGTGATTACAAGAGAAGTGTTTGCTGACAGTTTCCAACAACTTTACAACTAATGTCATAAGCATGTTGCAGCTAATTGCAATTACTTTAAAAGCCAGTAAATGTATTTTGCTTGCAACTCTTGTTTCCTTTTTCTGCTGAGAACATTCACCAAACTTTTCAGACACATCTCATATGCCATCATTACCTCACTATCTCTGCTGTTCATTGTCCAATCACATTTTAGCACAACACTGCCCATGCTACCAGTTTATCACAAGTTTGTTGTTTTCTTTCATTGATGAATCAATTTTAGGACACCAGAAATGAAGTATGCTATTATATTTCACACATTGAATGTCTTTTTTGCTGTTATTGTGTCCTTGTTACACTTTTCACTGATTGAAGAGGAAATATCACTTATAGGAATAGCACATTCTGTGCTTTCTGTTCAAGTTGTTGGTTTTCTTTTAGTAGGAACAGAGCAATGTGTCATTGTTGAGTGACTGAAGGATAGTACAAGATGACTTAGACAAAATTTCAAATTGGTTAATGAACGGCAACTACCTCTAAATGTAGAAAAAATGTAAGTTAATTCTGTGATGTTTGGATACAGCATTAGCAGCATCTTGCTTTGCACAGTCATTTTGTTTAAATATCTGAGTGTAATGT